>NC_092336.1:514105000-516505000 GCF_046630445.1 Rutidosis leptorrhynchoides | reverse complement strand
TAAAAAAATTAAATATTTCGGGCTAAATTACATACATATACATACACGTCCAACAAACAATCCAACCTATTAGATATATTAAGTACCAAACAAGGTATATTCAAATTCGACCGCGCGCCGAATACAACCGCAGCAACGCGCGGTCAAATTTTTTCTAGTTAAATCCTATTGTTATTAATTTTATGTATTTTTTTCCCTTTTAATATTATGTTTGTTATTTTTGATTCAAGGATTTGTGATCAACAAATGAGTTTTTTTATTGATTTTGATTTAAGGGTTGTTTTAAGGAATGATTTTTTGATTTGATTGGAATGATATTTAGTTGTTTAAGTTTATTGTTTTTGGGTAGAAAGATTTGGGGTTTATAAATTGATGAAGATGTAGGTTAAGGTGAAGATGCAAAGGATAAGTTAGTGAAGATGCAAAGGATAAGTTAGTTAAGTCTAAAAAGACAATTTTACCATATTGAGCGATGTGACTTAACAATTTTTTAATGTCTGTCAGCTTCAGAAACTACGCGTATATAATAATTGTAAACTATGATGACTAAGCACGCAAGAAAAATAGCTTAGGAGTGAGCGCGCAACCGGTGCAAACCACACAGGCTGTCCGCGTAATTATGCTTGTATCATCTCTAATTTAGTTGTTTGGTTTAATAATCGAATATGAGAAATATAAAAGAAAATACTACAATATCTTAAATCTATTACATAGTACTTTCTAACATATAATTTTAGATTATAATATCGTTTCAAATTAAGTAAATCACATATACCTAGATCATTACAAACAGTGACGGAAACATAAGGGGGTCGGGAGGCACCTGCCCCAAGTGGATTTAAAAATTTTAGCTCAAAAATTTTTGATTTTTTTATTTTGCCTCCAAAGCCTCCATATTTTGCTCTAAAAGTCTTCATATTTTGCCACCAAAGCTTTCATATTTTACCTAAAAGCCTTCATATTTTGCCCAAAAGCTTCATATTTTTCCCATAAAAAGTTGCAGTGAATGTGAAGGTTTTTTAAAAAAAAATTCGCCTCCGGTAAAAAAAAATTATGATTCCGCCACTGATTACGAAGACTTCAGATCGAATGACGCCTTATCAAGCATCATTCCAATTGTTTAGATTTTAAAAACGTTTTTGTAAGGTAGTGAGTAAGGTGTCACTAGTGAGATAACATGATAAGTGATATGTTATATATGTCGTAACGTATAAGATCATTCTCATTAGTTGCGTACTCGTCCCTCCCTTGATTGTGCCCTCGAGGGCCCCGACGTCATTTGGCCCGTACTGCCTCGCCCTTGATCATACTCTACTAGCTCGCCCTCACTTGTTTCTTTCCTACGCATATGTGAGCACGAGCATTACACATTTTAAACGGCTATTGACTTTTTTTATTTATGTTATTTTATCTTTTTCCACTATATACTTCCACATCATTTCATTTTATTTACATCAAATATATATCTCAACTATATATACTCTCACATCATTTTGTTTACATCAACTATATTAAAAAAAATGTCTAGAAAATTATTGATAGTCTTACTCAAGATGCAATAGATATTGCGACTTTCGATTTTAATATTGTTGCACTCGATCTACTTGATATCTTAAGTGATTATGAAGATGAAGAAATTTTCGAACCGATTTCAAGTGCGCCTAGAAGATTTATACCAAGAGACTGAGAGGGAACATCTATGCGCTTGTAAATAATTTTTCTGATGAGCCGACTTTTCCAGGAGATTATTTTCGAAGACGTTATAGGATGTGTCCGCCATTGTTTATACGTGTATGCCAAGTTATAACATCTAACTCTTAAGAACCAATTTCGGTTTATTTTTTATATTTTCGCCAACGGCGGAATGCTACCGGGTTGTTAGGTTTCAATGTTTCTCAAAACGCACATCGACGATACGATAATTAGCATACAGTACTTTCCCTGATGCTTTTGATGAGTATTTACATATGGACCAACAAACATCTTACGAGTGTTTGTATAACTTTTGTAAAAGTGTGTTCCAGCTGTTTGCATTTGGGTATCTAAGAAAATCGACTCCACACAAGTACAACATTTAACAGCCAAGCATGCAGAAAAACATTGTTTCCTGAAAATTTTAGGTAGTCTAAATTGTTGAGGAAAAATTAATTAATTAATCAATTTTTTACGAAATGTATAGAAAATTTTCATAGAAGTACAAAATTAAAGAAATGTACAAAATGATACAATTTTTCGAGGAAAGGTTTTTTGTAATTTACTGTAACGACCCAACCCGTTATCCAACCGAATACGCATTTTTTTTATTATATATAATAGAAGAGTGCGCGGCGCGCAACCCTTGCTGTGCGCGGCGCGTACAGAGCCCAACAGTTCTGTCCGGATTTTCCAAATTTTGATTAAAGATCTCCCACTTTCCGACACTTTTAGACGAAACGGTTTTCACAACATTTAATATTAGTTAAAACTAACACGTTCCAATAATAAAATGAGTTTTACGACACCGGGCCCACATCGGCCGTTTTACGACTTTCATACAAAATACAAGTTTTCGACCACATGATTTTTTTACACAAAATAAAGACCGAGCATGGCGATTGGGGATACACTACCTAATCCTAATCAATCCAAAAACATGTCTTCTAAAGCAACCTACGCGAGTCCACTAGTCCTCACGCTTACCCGAGCCACCGCCTCCATGCGAATCTATAAGAATGTAAACAACGAGAGGGTAAGCTAACGCTTAGTGAGTGAGAATATACTACATACATATATATGCATAAAATGGACACACCACACAAATAATCAATTAACACATACCGGAGCATCCAAGTATAAGGCAACTAACTAAGCATACCGTACGAGCGCTATACAAAAGCTAAGAAGTCAACAAAGTAAGTTCACCAATGACGATGTGAGCAACTCCAACAAGCTACACCTGGAGGGTTAGCTACATCACAACGATACAACAATATATATAACAATAAAGCGTTCAACGCCCAAGGTTAACCCCTTAACCCAAAAGTCAATTACCACAATGAAGATTTGGCCGAACTACACGAGCCATAGTAAATTCGCATCCACACGAGACTACTATCTTCATTACCACAACAACATCGATGTTGGCCGAACTACACGAGCCTTAGTAAATCCGAAACCACACGAGATCACTACCTCTATAAGATGACCGAGCCACACGAGTCATCGTGAATCCGCATCCACATGTGATCCACTTCTCCAATCACAACTCAATACCAACCCTTCGCATTGGGGTTGTATAATCCACATCACAAGCATATGTGATAACGTACACACAAAGTGTGCACCTCGCCAAAGGTGGTCAACCAAAACGCACAACCGTGCCAATTGGACCCATACGCAAGTCCATCAAATTCACCTATATGTGAAGTGAGCTCTATAATTGAGAACCACTTCACCCGACCCGCACCCATCCTACACATACATATGCATATAGGATATTAACACTCACCTTGTCGTCTTGATGAATGCAACCGAATAATCTGCAACTCGCCGATGGAATGTACCTATTCCAATATCACAATACAAGTAACACACTTAGAGTGGATTTACAAACCAATTCAAAATTACACTTAGTGCAATTTCGACCAATTGCACTTTCAAGCACAAAACACGCCCAAACTAACCAATAATCACTAACACAAGTGAAAATGGTCCTAATACGCTAATTAAACCCAAACACAAGTGTTAAACACTTATCATTCTCAAAATCACCCATGAACCCTAATTTTGACTCATTTAAAAATTAGTCTTTTAAATACACTAAAATGGGTTCCAACACTTCCATAATCACCAAACTTAGTGATTAAACCCAATTCCAAGTCCTAAATCATGGCCAAGTCGGTTTCCAACCCAAAACCCACCAACAACAACAATAAACCCGATTACTAGCATCAATGAACTCACTTCAAGAGTTTAAATGGGTTTCTCTACAATTCAAGTTCAAACCCTAACTTTGAATATCAAATTAAACATTGAAATTCGGAGTTAGAACTTACCACAACAACTAAAACGTAGCTAGGAATGAGGTGAACAACTTTAACGCTCGAGCTTTTGATCAATTCGAGCTTTTTCTTCTCCAAAACCCCAATTCTCTCTCTAGAACTCTCTCTCTCTCTCTCTCTCTCTCTAAGAATGGATAAGAGTGTTGAATGTATGTGAAAGTGATCTAAAATTGGATCCAAACCAACCGATAAGCTCTCAGATATGTCCTCAAGTGAAAAGACCAAAAAGCCCCTCATTAAACTCTAATTAAAACGAAACAAGAAAACTGTCCCAGATGGGGTGCGCGGCGTGCACCCTTGACCTTGCGCGGCGCGCACAGAGGTCAGAACAGCCTGCCAGTTTAATAATCCATTCCACGCTTCACCCACTTAAGTACACCATAAATACTCTAAATACAATCAATATTAGGGTCTTACAACTCTCCCCCACTTAGAATCGATCACGTCCTCGTGATCCTCGTCACGTAACCAATCGGACCCACAATCAATGGTCCTCAAACATACGTTCCAAACAGACTTCCACCATATTACCATAAAATCGAAGATTATTCCTACATACCCAAGTCACACTTGCACGCATTCCGAGACATGCAATGCACACATCATTCAAAATCTACCACGATCGCTTAATACACGCGGAAACATCATGTTTCCTTCTAACTTCTCTAGGCAATCCTTCCCAATGAATCGCCTTTAACACTAAATCGTCATCCGCGATTTATCAAATCCGCAAATCCGAGCACTAAAACTTGCTCAATCCCTCACATCGGGAAAAACTCAACCAATCTTTTACCGAGATATCAGCCCTTTAGCGTACCCTTCCCAAGTACAATGCTAATAGCCACCAAGTTCAACCTAAGGTCAACAACCCGAAACAATGAAGACCGAACAAAAATGGATCCTTACGGATACGCTTACCACTAAACATCCCTTGTAGTGCGCAATACGACCAATACGCAGCTATCGTAACATCATAAGCAACGGCTAAAACCAATAGCGCCCAAAACGACTATGGCAACGCAAATCCCAAGGTGTACAAAATCGACTATTGTCACACCCGTAACAACATGCGAGCGAAACACGGCTATCGCATCACTAATCACACAACATGGTCCTCACAACCCCACCATTGGTGTATAAAACAACCAATAGTTCTCAACACAAACCACATGAAGGCTGGCCGAAACTACACGCACCTTAGTGAATCCGCACCACACGCGACTCACTACCTCCACCGCAACAACAATCGGGATTGGCCGAACTACACGCGCCCTAGTGAATCCGAACTAGACGAGAGTCACTATCCCAACAGAATGACCGCATCCACACGTGTTATTGTGAATCCGAACTACACGAGAATCACTTCCTCAATATAATGATCGCATCCACACGTGTCATTGTGAATCCGAACTACACGAGACTCACTTCCATAATAAGATGACCGAACTACACGTGTCATTATGAATCCGCATCCACACGTGATTCACTTCCCAAATCTCAACACAGGAATGGTACTCCCATTCCCCGTCGGTACTCGCATTTCCCGATAACGTTATACCATACCGATATAACACTACTCCCAAGGTGAAGTTAGCGAACCACGTCAACAGCTATAACCCACCAATCGCACACGCTCTTTTGGCCTCATACAACGAGTAGTGTAACATCGCGCACTGCTACACCATAGTGAATCTTAACGGAATACACTAACCATCAACACACGCTCTTTTGGCATCGATCACAATGAGTAGTGTAACATCGTGCACTGCTGCACCATAGTGAATCCTAATCGATTACACTAACCATCCACCCCAAACCAATATCCATTAGTGTACTTAACACCGCGTAACACTAACCACCAGGTGGTGTCTTAACACCGCGACTAACCCACCCAAGTAAATCCATCATACTCATACGCGCATCATACGTATGCGTACACAATGCCAACACAATCGAGCAAGAACCGCCCATATCGCACATAGTGTCACGACCCTACTTTTTCCGTTATCTTTTACCGTATATTATTTAACGACCGTTAATTGTTATTCATGCCATGTCATTTCTATGACCTATATTATTATTTTAGTAATAATATATTAATTATTATGTGCTATGTGAATATTTGTATTCATATTTTAAGTTATACGTTTCTACGTGTCGTGGATTTCTATCCAGCGAATCCTTTTGGTTTTCAAACCAACGGTCAAGCTTTTGGGATTTTTAAGTCCATATTATTTTAAATATGATATTTTAATGTCATATGTTTATATATAGTGTTTATATATATTTTTCGTCGTGTATTTGTTATCTCTCCGAATATTTAATCAAGTAGTAGCGTTTTCGCGTTTCGGGCTTCGATCGAGCGTTCAGGCCACAAGAATTTTATCAAATTACAAAATTGGGCTAAGTGGGGCCCACCCCCATGCCATGTTCGGCCGAACAAGGGGGTATACCCCTTGTGTTTTTCCTTTTTGCTAATTCATTATTTCATTTCATCAAATTACTAGTAACCTAAATTCTAGTTTTCTCTCAAACCTCCTCCCTCTTTCTCTCTTGAATATCGACGCTACAACCACCACTAATCATCATCATTTCACAAAATATTACTTGGATCAAGAAGCTTTAATCATCATCGCGTTCACCTCTTCGATCTCTACACACTCATATCATTCAATTCTTGATTAGGGTATAAACCCTAACCCTAACTTTTTGATTTTTATTTAATTTTTCTATTTTTATATGTTATTATCATAGTATGATGATTTTATGTTGTTGTATTGTTGGTTGTATGCATAGTAACACTTGTTATAGCATGATTTCGGTTTGATTGTTTTGGGACAACAGCTGATTTAAATGTTAAATTAAAGTTTCTAGATGTGTTCCTCTCATCGAGACATTGAATTTAGACTCCGGATTCATGTTATTTCGATTCCCGGAGCTCTAGTTATGATTAAAATGGTGTTTTATTGAAATCAAAATGTAAAAACGAATTGTCTCAGGTTTGGTCCGACTTTGTGACCACTTTTGGAGTCTTTAGGTTGTACTAGTGTGTTAGGATTGATGATCGGATGAATATTCATGTTCGGGTCATCGAAATCCGAGCCACGGATCACCCGTTATGACTAAAACATGATTTTGAACGGATTAAAGCTCCAAGTTGACATATGGCTGGTGGTCATGACTTAGTGGCTGTTCTTGAGGTGTTCTTGAGTGCACTAATGTATTGGGTGGGTTTTTTAGGCGGAGATATATATAAGACTCGCCGAAAACCGACTCCCGTGGCTCAAGTTATGACCCGATGAACTTTTAATTAAAACTTATGGTTATTAATTAAGACTTATGATATAAATAATGATTTTCATTATTAATAAATTACTTATGCTATAAAAAGTAATTACTTTAATTTAAGACTTATGATATACATATTTATAATATCATTTATTAATTACTTATGATTTAATTAAACATTTAATTAAACTTATGATTAATAATACTTTTATTATTAATGAGAAATACTTATGGTAAGTATTAAACTTATGTTATGAGATTATTATAATAAGACTTATAATAAGGATTAATTAATTATTTAATTATTACAAGACTTAGTTATTATTATTATAATTTAATTATTAAATACTTATGATTTAATAATTATAATTAGAAACTTATGATATGATTAATAATTCATTATTAATTAATAATACTTATGAGATGATTAAAATTTATTATTAATTAATAATACTTATATTATGACTAACATTTAATTAATTAATTAAATACTTATGTAATATTAATTATATCATTTAAACTTATGTTAACTTTAATAATTCATTTTAATTTAATTAAACTTATGATATGACATAATTATACATATATGACTTAAAATAACATTATAACTTATATTATTATTATAACTTATACTTTTAAAATTAATGTTGACCATGTTTGACCAAGGTCGACTTTTGAGTTGACTTTCGGTTGACTTTGACTTTCAGTTGACTTTTGTTGACTTTCTAATTAAGGAAACTTTCCTAACTTAAAAACTTTCTAAAAATAAAAACTTTCTAAATTTGGAAACTTTCCAAAAATAGAAACTTTCCTAAAATAGAAACTTTCCTAAAATATAAACTTTCCTAAAATAGAAACTTTCCAAAAATGGAAACCTACTAAAAATAGAAACTTTCTAAAATTAGAAAGTACGTGTCCTTAGGCTGTTCTGATCAAACCGAAGCATGTTGAGTGTTGTTCTATGTTTACTTGCAATAAGTACTATAGCTATCATACTAAGACTTGACCTAAGTTAGTTATTTATATCGACCTGCTTTATTTATAGGTCGGCGTTGTGATCATTCCTGATCACTTTACTTCGTTTGCTGTTCGCTTTTTAGGTGGTTTCTACTTTTGCTTTAAGGTGAGTTATAGTCTAGTTTTTCATACTTTTTAAAGTATATTTTTGGGATGTGATTACATGCATTTTGTTTTACGTTTAGACACAAGTGGCAATTAAATTTAAATTATTCATTACGAGTTGAACAAAAATATTTCCTAGTCTGGTAACTGTAATCACTGGTTTCTACTGGTGAACGTGAATCCTATGGATAGATCTATAGGGTTTGACAACCCTATTTCGAGCTAGTCGCACTAGCAATTTATAATCAGAATGTCTTAGTACTTCGTAATTATTTGAAGATACGCTTGTTCGGTGTATATATATTGTGTTTGGCAAGGGTAAATAAATGGTTAAGTGGTTACCAGGTGGCTCATTGATAATGGAATAATGTTTTATGTTTTCTAACATTTTAAATCTTGTGGTCTAAAGTTTATATGTTTATTTAAACCTATAATTCACTCAACATTTTTGTTGACAGTTTACTCGCATGTTTTTACAGGTACTTGATTTGTTGGTGCTTCCGCTGTGTTAGAAGTGTCTGCATGCATATGGACAGATTTTGTTAAACGATTTATGAAACATTAAACTTGCATTCTCTTTTTGGATATTTAAACTTGTGGGTGTTTGGTTGACAATGTTTTATGTCAACTTTGGTTAATTAATATGTTGGGTTTGTTTAAACTACATATTTTGGTAAATTTCCCTTTTGGAAAACTTTTGAATAAAAGAATGCAATGTTGTTTATTAAATTCATTTAAAGTTCGATCAAGCTATGGGACCAAGTGACGGAGCCGTTAAGTGTATTGGCGGGGCCATCACAGTTGGTATCAGAGCTCTGGTTGTAGGGAACTAGGCGGTCATAATGTGGTCAACCGGTGGTCTTTAGGGTGCATTAGAGTCTAGTCTACAGCCCGACCTTTCTTGATATAGCATTATTATGCATTTCATTTCATATGTGGAATAATTATAAGTTATTAGTTATGTTATTTCTATTTTGTATGTGGTATATGGTTTCCTGTTTGCAGATATCGGCTTCGAACAACAATTCCGTTCCTGCTCATGTTTCCCCGTCTGCCGCCCATCATCGTGCACGACAGGCTCACCTAAGGGATCCTGTTAACTACTACATGGCTACTATCACTCATATGACTAGGGCATATACGAATGAGACGCGTATTGATGCTCTCAGCGACTGTATGCGTGTTTTACCGCATACGGAGGTGATGGACGAGATTAGAGCTAGTATGGATTCATTTATTAGTTTCAAGAATGATGTTGAGTTCGAGACCCGAAAGCATAACCGTGAGGTGGACGCTAAGTTCGAGACTCTTGAGAGCGTGATTCGTGGTTTGAAGACGGAGTTGGAGGTGGTGAAAGGAAAGTTGAGGAAGTATGAGACTCCTGATGAGCCTCATACCGGCCCAGCTTATCACACCCGCTCCAAGCAGATGTAATGATATCATGAGTGATTATTTATTTCATAAGACTGAATGTCCTTTTATATATTCATTTTTGGGTGATGTACGACGTTTTTGCCGAGGATTTTGTTAAGGATTTGTTATGGGATATTTTTCATTTATGTATGGATGGTTATTTCTTTATAACATCTGTTATCATTATCATTTTATTTCTAATGTTGTGACTCTTGGCATGTTATATTATGCGTAGTATAGTTCATGTATGTTAGGTGCTATGTATGTTGTATGATTTCTATCATAAAGTATGTATGCATGTGGTGGCTGTTTCTATAACTATCATAACTATCATGTTATTACTCATAGTGTTCGTTGACTATTATTTTAATGGTTAATCTTTCGTGTTCGATCTATTCCTTTATAACACTGGTATTATTCTTAGTACTAACGATTGTGTTATTCTGTTTTGAAGATTATGCCTCCCCGCGAGTCCAACGAAGCTCGTATGCAACGCCTTATTTCAGAAGGGATAGCAGCTGCTATGGCAGCTAATGTTAATGCTACTGTTAATAACAACAATCAGGTGGGATGCTCCCACAAGACGTTTATGGCAAGTCGTCCGCAAGAATTTAGTGGCACTGAAGGACCCATTGGACTTACTCGTTGGTTTGAGAAGATTGAGTCTATTTTTAGGGTTAACCGAGTCCGAGAGGAGGATAAGGTTAGTTTTGCAAGCTGCACTCTTAAAGACAGTGCTTTAACTTGGTGGAGCAACTTGGTGAATAGTTTGGGCAATGATGTGGCGTATGGTTTGACTTGGAATAATTTTAAAGAGAGGATGATCACCCGTTATCGTCATAGGGGTGAACTTAAGAAATTGGAGGCTGAGCTTAAGAACTTAAAGATGAAGGGCACCGATTTAGATGCCTATGAGCAAAGGTTCTTTGAGTTGACATTGTTGTGTCCCAATACTTATGCTGATGAGAACCTTAAAATTGAAGCTTATATTGATGGGTTATCTGAGCGAATTGAGCATGGGGTTGAGTCTAGTGAGCCCCAGACTATTGAAGCTGCTATGTCTATGGTGCATAAGCTTAATGACAAGATTTTGAGGAGAAGTAAGGCAGCTGCAACTGATGCTAGTAAAGAAGTTGTTAAAAAGGCTGATAATGGGAAAAGGAAGTGGGATAACAACCGCAACCAGAACCAAAATCAGCAGAGGAAACAAGATACTTCTGGTTCGAATAACCGTAATCAACGTGTTTGTCCGCGGTGTTATAAGGCTCATGACGGTTATTGTACGGTTACTTGTAAGAGGTGTTCCAAGCAGGGACACATTGCTAAAGATTGTACGGTGCTTATGCCGGGTACTGCTACACCTGCTGCAAGTGGTGGTAATAATGCTGGTAATAATGGTGGTAATGGTAATGGGAAGCCGAGAAATGGTGGAAATCCGAGAGTTTGTTATGATTGTGGTAAGCCGGGGCAATTCTGTGATGCCTGTCCAAACAAAAAGACTACTGAGAATGCACATGGAAGGGCATTCAACATTAATGCCAGGGATGCTGAGGAAGACCCAAAACTTGTTACGGGTACGTTCTCGGTCAACGATTTATCACTTTATGTACTATTTGATTCAGGGGCTGATTTGAGTTTTGTGTCAAGTAAATTGAGTCCAAAAATCAAAACACCGTTAACTCCTCTAGACAGAACTTATGTTGTATAGATAGCTAATGGTAAAATACTTACTGCTAAAACTGTGTATCGTAAATGTAACATTAATCTGGCTGGTAGAGATTTTGAGATAGATTTAATACCGATTGAGCTAGGCAGTTTTGACGTTGTTATTGGTATGGATTTTTGTCTGCTAATCGTTCTGAGATTGTGTGTTATGAGAAAGCTGTTCGTGTTACTAATGTGGTTGGAGAGCCGCTGATGGTTTTTGGGGATAAGAAATGCAGACAGTTAAATCTTATTAGCTGTCTGAAAGTTCAGAAATATCTTCACAAGGGCTGTCATGCTATTCTAGCCCATGTTGTTAATTTGGATAGAGAAGAGAAGAGCATCGGTGATGTTCATATTGTTAGAGATTTTCCCGAGGTGTTTCCCGAAGACTTACCTGGCCTTCCGCAGTAACGTGCGGTAGAATTTCAAAACGATCTTGTTCCCAGTGCTGCTCCTGTAGCACGTGCTCGTTACCGACTTACGCCTTTCGAACTTCAAGAATTGTCGAGTCAATTCTTTGAGTTGTTAGACAAGGGTTTTATTCGTCCCAGTTCATCCCCTTGGGGAGCTCCTGTTCTGTTTGTTAAGAAGAAAGATGGTTCGTTTCATTTGTGCATTGATTATCGTTAATTGAACAAGCTTACAGTTAACAACCGTTACCCTCTTCCATGAATCGATGATCTGTTCGATCAGCTTCAAGGTTTGTCTGTTTATTCTAAGATCGATCTTCGTTCCGATTATCATCAACTGCGTGTTAAAGAATCTGATGTTCTGAAAATCGATTTTCGCAACCGTTATTGTCACTACGAATTCCTTGTTATGCCGTTCGGATTGACAAATGCACCTGCTGTGTTCATGGACCTCATGAACCGTGTGTGTAGACTCTATCTGGACAAATTCGTTATCGTTTTCATCGACGACATCCTTATTTATTCCAAGAGTGATGAAGAGCACGAAGAACATTTGAAATTGGTGCTTGATCTGTTGAGGAAAGAAGAATTGTACGCTAAGTTCTCTAAATGTGCTTTATGGTTTAGAGAAGTTCAATTCCTTGGACATATTGTTAGTAAACAGGTAATACAGGTTGATCCTGCCAAGATTGAGGCAATTGAGGAGTGAGAAATTCCGAAGACTCCACCTCAGATTCGTCAGTTTCTAGGATTGGCAGGTTACTATAGAAGGTTCATTCAAGATTTCTCTTGTATAGCGAAACCTCTGACTGCTTTAATGCACAAGGGGAAGAAGTATGAGTGGAAGTATGAACAAGAGACTGCTTTTCAAACTCTGAAGAAGAAGTTGACTACCGCTCCGATATTATCACTACCTGAGGGTAATGATAATTTTTTGTTTATTGTGATGCTTCGCGTCAGGGCTTTGGTTGTGTTTTGATGCAACGAAAGAAAGTTATTGCATACACGTCACGTCAGTTGAAGATTCACGAGCAGAATTATACAACCCATGATTTAGAGTTGGGAGCTGTTATATTTGCACTTAAGATTTGGAGACATTATCTTTATGGGGTCAAAAGTACAGTGTACACTGATCACAAAAGTCTTCAACATATCCTTGATAAAAAATAGTTGAATATGAGGCAGCGAAGATGGGTTGAGACATTGAATGATTATGATTACGAACTTTTATATCATCCGGGAAAGCCCAATGTTGTGGCCGATGCGTTAATTCGTAAAGAGAGGGCTGAACCTCGCAGATTTAGAGCCTTGAATATGACAATTCGAACAAACCTCGCAAGGCAGATTCTTGAGGCACAACAAGAAGCCTTAAAGGAGGAGAATTTTATGAACGAGAAAGTCAGAGGCATGGCTAAGAAGTTTGAGGTACGAACCGATGGTACTAGGTACTTTGCGGGACGTCTTTGGGTTCCAAAATTTGGTGATCTGCGACAACTTGTTTTAGATGAGGCTCATAAGTCTAGGTACTCTATTCATCCTGGTTCAGGAAAAATGTATCATGATCTTAAGGAGCTGTATTGGTGGCCTAATTTGAAAGCTGATGTGGCTACGTATGTGGCAAAGTGTTTGACCTGTGCTAAAGTTAAAGCTGAACATCGGAAATCGTCCGGACTTCTGGTGCAACCTGAGATTCCCGAGTGGAAGTGGGAAGGTATTACAATGGATTTTATTACGAAGTTACCGAGAGTCGTGGGTGGCTATGATACCATTTGGGTGATTGTAGACCGACTCACAAAGTCCGATCACTTTTTACCGATTAACGAAATGGATTCAATGGAGAAACTCACTCGTTTGTATTTGAAGGAGATTGTTTCACCGTATCTATTATTTCAGACCGATACAGTTGATTTATATCGAGGTTTTGGCAATCCTTACAGGAAGCTTTGGGAACTAAGTTGGATATGAGCACCGCTTATCATCCTCAGACGGATGGTCAGAGTGAAAGGACCATCCAAACGTTGGAAGACATGTTGCGAGCGTGTGTTATTAATTTTGGTAATGGGTGGGATAGATATTTACTACTAGCTGAATTTTCTTATAAGAACAGCTATCATGCAAGTATTAAAGCCGCACCGTTTGAAGCTCTGTATGGTAGGAAGTGTAGGTCTCCTGTCTGCTGGAATGAGGTTGGGGATGCTCAACTCACAGGTCCAGAAATTATTCATGAGACTACCGAGAAGATCGTACAGATTAAGGAAAGATTGAGAACCGCCAGGAGTCGGTAAAAGAGTTATGCCGATAAGAGAAGGAAAGACATAGAATTTTAAGTTGGTGACCGTGTTATGTTGAAGGTATCACCTTGAAAAGGTGTGGTACGATTTGGTAAAAGGGGAAAGTTGAATCCTCGTTTTGTTGGACCATTTGAGATCACAGAGAGAGTTGGACCCGTGGCATATCGTTTGAAATTGCCACAAGAACTCAGTGCTGTTCATGACGTTTTTCATGTGTCGAATTTTAAGAAGTGTTTGGCCGAGGCCGATGAAACTATTGAAATGTCCCGTTCTTATTGATTAAAAACGTTCCATATTAATTGATTTCGTTGCGAGGTTTTGACCTCTATATGAGACGTTTTTAAAAGACTGCATTCATTTTTAAAACAAACCATAACCTTTATTTCATAAATAAAGGTTTAAAAAGCTTTACGTAGATTATCAAATAATGATAATCTAAAATATCCTGTTTACACACGACCATTACATAATGGTTTACAATACAAATATGTTACATCGAAATCAGTTTCTTGAATGCAGTTTTTACACAATATCATACAAACATGGACTCCAAATCTTGTCCTTATTTTAGTATGCAACAGCGGAAGCTCTTAATATTCACCTGAGAATAAACATGCTTTAAACGTCAACAAAAATGTTGGTGAGTTATAGGTTTAACCTATATATATCAAATCGTAACAATAGACCACAAGATTTCATATTTCAATACACATCCCATACATAGAGATAAAAATCATTCATATGGTGAACACCTGGTAACCGACAATAACAAGATGCATATATAAGAATATCCCCATCATTCCGGGACACCCTTCGGATATGATATAAATTTCGAAGTACTAAAGCATCCGGTACTTTGGATGGGGTTTGTTAGGCCCAATAGATCTATCTTTAGGATTCGCGTCAATTAGGGTGTCTGTTCCCTAATTCTTAGATTACCAGACTTAATAAAAAGGGGCATATTCGATTTCGATAATTCAACCATAGAATGTAGTTTCACGTACTTGTGTCTATTTTGTAAATCATTTATAAAACCTGCATGTATTCTCATCCCAAAAATATTAGATTTTAAAAGTGGGACTATAACTCACTTTCACAGATTTTTACTTCGTCGGGAAGTAAGACTTGGCCACTGGTTGATTCACGAACCTATAACAATATATACATATATATCAAAGTATGTTCAAAATATATTTACAACACTTTTAATATATTTTGATGTTTTAAGTTTATTAAGTCAGCTGTCCTCGTTAGTAACCTATAACTAGTTGTCCACAGTTAGATATACAGAAATAAATCGATAAATATTATCTTGAATCAATCCACGACCCAGTGTATACGTATCTCAGTATTGATCACAACTCAAACTATACATATTTTGGAATCAACCTCAACCCTGTATAGCTAACTCCAACATTCACATATAGAGTGTCTATGGTTGTTCCGAAATATATATAGATGTGTCGACATGATAGGTCGAAACATTGTATACGTGTCTATGGTATCTCAAAATTACATAATATACAATACAAGTTGATTAAGTTATGGTTGGAATATATTTGTTACCAATTTTCACGTAGCTAAAATGAGAAAAATTATCCAATCTTGTTTTACCCATAACTTCTTCATTTTAAATCCGTTTTGAGTGAATCAAATTGCTATGGTTTCATATTGAACTCTATTTTATGAATCTAAACAGAAAAAGTATAGGTTTATAGTCAGAAAAATAAGTTACAAGTCGTTTTTGTAAAGGTAGTCATTTCAGTCGAAAGAACGACGTCTAGATGACCATTTTAGAAAACATATTTCCACTTTGAGTTTAACCATAATTTTTGGATATAGTTTCATGTTCATAATAAAAATCATTTTCTCAGAATAACAACTTTTAAATCAAAGTTTATCATAGTTTTTAATTAACTAACCCAAAACAGCCCGCGGTGTTACTACGACGGCGTAAATCCGGTTTTACGGTGTTTTTCGTGTTTCCAGGTTTTAAATCATTAAGTTAGCATATCATATAGATATAGAACATGTGTTTAGTTTATTTTAAAAGTCAAGTTAGAAGGATTAACTTTTGTTTGCGAACAAGTTTAGAATTAACTAAACTATGTTCTAGTGATTACAAGTTTAAACCTTCGAATAAGATAGCTTTATATGTATGAATCGAATGATGTTATGAACATCATTACTACCTTAAGTTCCTTGGATAAACCTACTGGAAAATAGAAAAATGGATCTAGCTTCAATGGATCCTTGGATGGCTCGAAGTTCTTGAAGCAGAATCATGACACGAAAACAAGTTCAAGTAAGATCATCACTTAAAATAAGATTGTTATAGTTATAGAAATTGAACCAAAGTTTGAATATGATTATTACCTTGTATTAGAATGATAACCTACTGTAAGAAACAAAGATTTCTTGAGGTTGGATGATCACCTTACAAGATTGGAAGTGAGCTAGCAAACTTGAAAGTATTCTTGATTTTATGAAACTAGAACTTTTGGAATTTATGAAGAACACTTAGAACTTGAAGATAGAACTTGAGAGAGATCAATTAGATGAAGAAAATTGAAGAATGAAAGTGTTTGTAGGTGTTTTTGGTCGTTGGTGTATGGATTAGATATAAAGGATATGTTATTTTGTTTTCATGTAAATAAGTCATGAATGATTACTCATATTTTTGTAATTTTATGAGATATTTCATGCTAGTTGCCAAATGATGGTTCCCACATGTGTTAGGTGACTCACATGGGCTGCTAAGAGCTGATCATTGGAGTGTATATACCAATAGTACATACATCTAAAAGCTGTGTATTGTACGAGTACGAATACGGGTGCATACGAGTAGAATTGTTGATGAAACTGAACGAGGATGTAATTGTAAGCATTTTTGTTAAGTAGAAGTATTTTCATAAGTGTATTGAAGTCTTTCAAAAGTGTATAAATACATATTAAAACACTACATGTATATACATTTTAACTGAGTCGTTAAGTCATCGTTAGTCGTTACATGTAAGTGTTGTTTTGAAACTTTTAGGTTAACGATCTTGTTAAATGTTGTTAACCCAATGTTTATAATATCAAATGAGATTTTAAATTATTATATTATCATGATATTATCATGTATGAATATCTCTTAATATGATATATATACATTAAATGTCTTTACAACGATAATCGTTACATATATGTCTCGTTTAAAAATCATTAAGTTAGTAGTCTTGTTTTTACATATGTAGTTCATTGTTAATATACTTAATGATATGTTTACTTATCATAGTATCATGTTAACTATATATATATCCATATATATGTCATCATATAGTTTTTACAAGTTTTAACGTTCGTGAATCACCGGTCAACTTGGGTGGTCAATTGTCTATATGAAACATATTTCAATTAATCAAGTCTTAACAATTTTGATTGCTTAACATGTTGGAAACATTTAATCATGTAAATATCAATCTCAATTAATATATATAAACATGGAAAAGTTCGGGTCACTACAGTACCTACCCGTTAAATAAATTTCGTCCCGAAATTTTAAGCTGTTGAAGGTGTTGATGAATCTTCTGGAAATAGATGCGGGTATTTCTTCTTCATCTGATCTTCACGCTTCCAGGTGAACTCGGGTCCTCTACGAGCATTCCATCGAACCTTAACAATTGGTATCTTGTTTTGCTTAAGTCTTTTAACCTCACGATCCATTATTTCGACGGGTTCTTCGATGAATTGAAGTTTTTCGTTGATTTGGATTTCATCTAACGGAATAGTGAGATCTTCTTTAGCAAAACATTTCTTCAAATTCGAGACGTGGAAAGTGTTATGTACAGCCGCGAGTTGTTGAGGTAACTCAAGTCGGTAAGCTACTGGTCCGACACGATCAATAATCTTGAATGGTCCAATATACCTTGGATTTAATTTCCCTCGTTTACCAAATCGAACAACGCCTTTCCAAGGTGCAACTTTAAGCATGACCATCTCTCCAATTTCAAATTCTATATCTTTTCTTTTAATGTCAGCGTAGCTCTTTTGTCGACTTTGGGCGGTTTTCAACCGTTGTTGAATTTGGATGATCTTCTCGGTAGTTTCTTGTATAATCTCCGGACCCGTAATCTGTCTATCCCCCACTTCACTCCAACAAATCGGAGACCTGCACTTTCTACCATAAAGTGCTTCAAACGGCGCCATCTCAATGCTTGAATGGTAGCTGTTGTTGTAGGAAAATTCTGCTAACGGTAGATGTCGATCCCAACTGTTTCCGAAATCAATAACACATGCTCGTAGCATGTCTTCAAGCGTTTGTATCGTCCTTTCACTCTGCCCATCAGTTTGTGGATGATAGGCAGTACTCATGTCTAGACGAGTTCCTAATGCTTGCTGTAATGTCTGCCAGAATCTTGAAATAAATCTGCCATCCCTATCAGAGATAATAGAGATTGGTATTCCATGTCTGGAGACGACTTCCTTCAAATACAGTCGTGCTAACTTCTCCATCTTGTCATCTTCTCTTATTGGTAGGAAGTGTGCTGATTTGGTGAGACGATCAACTATTACCCAAATAGTATCAAAACCACTTGCAGTCCTTGGCAATTTAGTGATGAAATCCATGGTAATGTTTTCCCATTTCCATTCCGGGATTTCGGGTTGTTGAAGTAGACCTGATGGTTTCTGATGCTCAGCTTTGACCTTAGAACATGTCAAACATTCTCCTACGTATTTAGCAACATCGGCTTTCATACCCGGCCACCAAAAATGTTTCTTGAGATCCTTGTACATCTTCCCCGTTCCAGGATGTATTGAGTATCTGGTTTTATGAGCTTCTCTAAGTACCATTTCTCTCATATCTCCAAATTTTGGTACCCAAATCCTTTCAGCCCTATACCGGGTTCCGTCTTCCCGAATATTAAGATGCTTCTCCGATCCTTTGGGTATTTCATCCTTTAAATTTCCCTCTTTTAAAACTCCTTGTTGCGCCTCCTTTATTTGAGTAGTAATGTTATTATGAATCATTATATTCATAGATTTTACTCGAATGGGTTCTCTGTCCTTCCTGCTCAAGGCATCGTCTACCACATTTGCCTTCCCCGGGTGGTAACGAATCTCAAAGTCGTAATCATTCAATAATTCAATCCACCTACGCTGCCTCATATTCAGTTGTTTCTGATTAAATATGTGTTGAAGACTTTTGTGGTCGGTATATATAATACTTTTGACCCCATATAAGTAGTGCCTCCAAGTCTTTAATGCAAAAACAACCGCGCCTAATTCCAAATCATGCGTCGTATAATTTTGTTCGTGAATCTTCAATTGTCTAGACGCATAAGCAATCACCTTCGTTCGTTGCATTAATACACAACCGAGACCTTGCTTTGATGCATCACAATAAATCACAAAATCATCATTCCCTTCAGGCAATGACAATATAGGTGCCGTAGTTAGCTTTTTCTTCAATAACTGAAACGCTTTCTCTTGTTCATCATTCCATTCAAATTTCTTCCCTTTATGCGTTAATGCAGTCAAGGGTTTTGCTATTCTGGAAAAGTCTTGGATGAACCTTCTGTAGTAACCAGCTAGTCCTAAAAACTGGCGTATGTGTTTCGGAGTTTTCGGGGTTTCCCACTTTTCAACAGTTTCTATCTTTGCCGGATCCACCTTAATACCTTCTTTGTTCACTATGTGACCGAGGAATTGAACTTCTTCCAACCAAAATGCACACTTTGAAAACTTAGCGTACAATTCTTCCTTCCTCAATACTTCTAACACCTTTCTCAAATGTTCACCGTGTTCTTGGTCATTCTTTGAGTAAATAAGTATGTCATCAATGAAAACAATGACAAACTTGTCAAGGTATGGTCCACACACTCGGTTCATAAGGTCCATGAACACAGCTGGTGCATTAGTTAAACCAAACGGCATGACCATAAACTCGTAATGACCGTAACGTGTTCTGAAAGCAGTCTTTGGAATATCATCTTCTTTCACCCGCATTTGATGATACCCGGAACGTAAGTCAATCTTTGAATAAACAGACGAGCCTTGTAGTTGATCAAATAAGTCGTCGATTCTCGGTAGTGGGTAGCGGTTCTTGATGGTAAGTTTGTTCAACTCTCGGTAGTCGATACACAACCTGAATGTACCATCTTTCTTCTTGACAAACAAAACAGGAGCTCCCCACGGTGATGTGCTTGGTCGAATGAAACCACGCTCTAAAAGTTCTTGTAATTGGCTTTGCAGTTCTTTCATCTCGCTGGGTGCGAGTCTGTAAGGAGCACGAGCTATTGGTGCAGCTCCTGGTACAAGATCTATTTGAAATTCAACGGATCGATGTGGGGGTAATCCCGGTAATTCTTTCGGAAATACATCGGGAAATTCTTTTGCAATGGGAACATCATTGATGCTCTTTTCTTCAGTTTGTACTTTCTCGACGTGTGCTAGAACAGCATAGCAACCTTTTCTTATTAGTTTTTGTGCCTTCAAATTACTAATAAGATGTAGCTTCGTGTTGCCCTTTTCTCCGTACACCATTAAGGGTTTTCCTTTTTCTCGTATAATGCGAATTGCATTTTTGTAACAAACGATCTCCGCTTTCACTTCTTTCAACCAGTCCATACCGATTATCACATCAAAACTCCCTAACTCTACTGGTATCAAATCAATCTTAAATGTTTCGCTAACCAGTTTAATTTCTCGATTCCGACATATATTATCTGCTGAAATTAATTTACCATTTGCTAATTCGAGTAAAAATTTACTATCCAAAGGCGTCAATGGACATCTTAATTTAGCACAAAAATCTCTACTCATATAGCTTCTATCCGCACCCGAATCAAATAAAACGTAAGCAGATTTATTGTCAATAAGAAACGTACCCGTAACAAGCTCCGGGTCTTCCTGTGCCTCTACCGCATTAATATTGAAAACTCTTCCACGGCCTTGTCCATTCGTGTTCTCCTGGTTCGGGCAATTTCTAATAATGTGGCCTGGTTTTCCACATTTATAACAAACTACATTGGCATAACTTGCTCCGACACTACTTGCTCCGCCATTACTCGTTCCGACACCATTTGTTCCTTTCGTTCTATTAACCCCTGGTCCGTAGACCTCACACTTCGCCGCGCTATGACCATTTCTTTTACACTTGTTGCAAAATTTGGTGCAGAACCCCGAGTGATTCTTTTCACACCTTTGGCATAGCTGCTTCTGATTGTTGTTGTTGTTGCGGTTATTATTGTTGTTGGGATGATTGTTGTAGTTGCTGTTGTTGTTGTTGTTGTTGTTGTTGTTGTTGTTGGGCCGTTTGTTGTAGTTGCGATTGATGTTGCGATTGTTGGGATAATTGTTGCGATTATTGTTGTAATTGCTGTTGTTGTTGTATTGGTGATTCTTATCACCGTTTTCCTCCCACTTTCTTTTAACTTGCTTCACATTGGCCTCTTCAGCAGTCTGTTCTTTAATTCTTTCTTCAATCTGGTTCACTAGTTTGTGAGCCATTCTACATGCCTGTTGTATGGAGGCGGGCTCGTGTGAACTTATATCTTCTTGGATTCTTTCCGGTAATCCTTTCACAAACGCGTCGATCTTCTCTTCCTCATCTTCGAATGCTCCCGGACACAATAGGCACAATTCTGTGAATCGTCTTTCGTACGTGGTAATATCAAATCCTTGGGTTCGTAACCCTCTAAGTTCT
Source organism: Rutidosis leptorrhynchoides (assembly GCF_046630445.1). NCBI lineage: Eukaryota > Viridiplantae > Streptophyta > Magnoliopsida > Asterales > Asteraceae > Rutidosis > Rutidosis leptorrhynchoides. Next base: position 516,483,039 of record NC_092336.1, on the reverse strand, counting down.
GTCTTGAGCTTATTGACCTCGGTTCTGGGACGGTACTTCTCGTTCATCAAGTGCTTGAATGCTGACCACGGTAGTGCGTACGCATCATCTTGTCCCACTTGCTCTAGATAGGTATTCCACCATGTTAACGCAGAACCTGTGAAGGTATGCGTAGCGTACTTCACTTTGTCCTCTTCAGTACACTTACTTATGGCAAACACCGATTCAACCTTCTCAGTCCACCGTTTCAATCCGATCGGTCCTTCGGTTCCATCAAATTCCAAAGGTTTGCAGGCAGTGAATTCTTTGTAGGTGCATCCTACACGATTTCCTGTACTGCTAGATCCAAGGTTATTGTTGGTATGTAGCGCAGCCTGTACTGCGGCTATGTTTGAAGCTAGAAAAGTACGGAATTCCTCTTCATTCATATTCACGGTGTGTCGAGTAGTCGGTGCCATTTCCTTCAAAATAGTTAAATGGAACAAGTTAATCATACAGAATATTAAGAGTAGTTAATAGTATTTCGTAGCATAATATGAACTCATTTATAAAAGCTTTTTCTTCATATTAGCGTTTTATAAGTTTAAATTCGGGTAGTACCTACCCGTTAAGTTCATACTTAGTAGCTAATATACAATTCAACTACTACAATTCTATATGAAAAACTGATTGTAATAATATTTCGCGTTCAAACTTTTATACAATATTTTACAAACTTACAATACCGCTTATTTTACATAAAGCATGAAATATAGCACACAATAACTTTGTTACAAGATAGTTGTGAAGACAATTCTAGCTAGTACACAAGTCGTTCGGCAAAGGCAATAAAGACACGTAATTCATACGTCCAGAAACAAGTCATGCATTCTGGTTTTACTAGGACTACTTCCCATCCTTGGTCTTGTGCAACATAACCGTTATGGCCGTTGATAAGACAGTGTGTTGTAACGTCATCAAAGGGACGAGGGTTACGTAATGTCCAACAGTCCCGTAATAATCTAAAAACCTCATTTCTTACCCCAATTACCGACTCCGTCACTTGTGGAAACGTTTTGTTTAATAGTTGTAGCCCGATGTTCTTGTTCTCACTTTGGTGAGAAGCGAACATTACTAATCCGTAAGCATAACATGCTTCTTTATGTTGCATGTTAGCCGCTTTTTCTAAATCACGAAGTCCAATATTCGGATATATTGAGTCAAAATAATTTCTTAACCCGTTGCGTAAAATAGCATTTGGGTTCCCCGCAATATATGCGTCAAAGTAAACACATCGTAACTTATGGGTTTCCCAATGTGATATCCCCCATCTTTCAAACGAAAGTCTCTTATAAACCAAGACATTCTTGGAACGTTCTTCGAATGTCTTACAAACTGATCTCGCCTTAAATAGTTGTGCCGAAGAATTCTGGCCGACTCTAGACAAGATTTCATCAATCATGTCTCCGGGTAGGTCTCTTAAAATATTGGGTTGTCTATCCATTTTGTGTTTTTAAACTGTAAAATAGACAAGAGTTAGTTTCATAAAAAAAAATACTTATTAATACAAGCAATTTTTACATATATCATAAAGCATAAGAACACTATATTACATATATTACACCACACGAATACAACTATCTTATTCCGACTCGCTCGTTTCTTCTTCTTCGGTTTTGGTTCGTTTTTCCAAGTTTCTAGGGATATATGATGTTCCCCTAATACGAGCCGTCGTTGTCCACATTGGTTTAGAAAAACCTGGTGGTTTAGAGGTTCCCGGGTCATTGTTACAACTTAAGGACTTCGGGGGTTGACGATACATATAAAGTTCATCGGGGTTGGAATTAGATTTCTCTATTTTTATGCCCTTTCCCTTATTATTTTCTTTAGCCTTTTTAAATTCAGTTGGGGTAATTTCTATAACATCATCGGAATTCTCGTCGGAATCCGATTCATCGGAGAATTGGTAATCCTCCCAATATTTTGCTTCCTTGGCGGAAACACCATTGACCATAATTAACTTTGGTCGGTTGGTTGAGGATTTTCTTTTACTTAACCGTTTTATTATTTCCCCCACCGGTTCTATTTCTTCATCCGGTTCCGATTCTTCTTCCGGTTCCGACTCTTCTTCCGGTTCCTCTTCGGGAACTTGTGAATCAGTCCACAAATCATTCCAATTTACATTTGACTCTTCATTATTATTAGGTGAGTCAATGGGACTTGTTCTAGAGGTAGACATCTATCACATAATATCAAACACGTTAAGAGATTAATATATCACATAATATTCATATGTTAAAAATATATAGTTTCCAACAAAAATGTTAAGCAATCATTTTTAAAGAAAACACGGTCGAAGTCCAGACTCACTAATGCATCCTAACAAACTCGATAAGACACACTAATGCAAATTTTCTGGTTCTCTAAGACCAATGCTCGGATACCAACTGAAATGTCCCGTTCTTATTGATTAAAAACGTTCCATATTAATTGATTTCGTTGCGAGGTTTTGACCTCTATATGAGACATTTTTAAAAGACTGCATTCATTTTTAAAACAAACCATAACCTTTATTTCATAAATAAAGGTTTAAAAAGCTTTACGTAGATTATCAAATAATGATAATCTAAAATATCCTGTTTACACACGACCATTACATAATGGTTTACAATACAAATATGTTACATCGAAATCAGTTTCTTGAATGCAGTTTTTACACAATATCATACAAACATGGACTCCAAATCTTGTCCTTATTTTAGTATGCAACAGCGGAAGCTCTTAATATTCACCTGAGAATAAACATGCTTTAAACGTCAACAAAAATGTTGGTGAGTTATAGGTTTAACCTATATATATCAAATCGTAACAATAGACCACAAGATTTCATATTTCAATACACATCCCATACATAGAGATAAAAATCATTCATATGGTGAACACCTGGTAACCGACAATAACAAGATGCATATATAAGAATATCCCCATCATTCCGGGACACCCTTCGGATATGATATAAATTTCGAAGTACTAAAGCATCCGGTACTTTGGATGGGGTTTGTTAGGCCCAATAGATCTATCTTTAGGATTCGCGTCAATTAGGGTGTCTGTTCCCTAATTCTTAGATTACCAGACTTAATAAAAAGGGGCATATTCGATTTCGATAATTCAACCATAGAATGTAGTTTCACGTACTTGTGTCTATTTTGTAAATCATTTATAAAACCTGCATGTATTCTCATCCCAAAAATATTAGATTTTAAAAGTGGGACTATAACTCACTTTCACAGATTTTTACTTCGTCGGGAAGTAAGACTTGGCCACTGGTTGATTCACGAACCTATAACAATATATACATATATATCAAAGTATGTTCAAAATATATTTACAACACTTTTAATATATTTTGATGTTTTAAGTTTATTAAGTCAGCTGTCCTCGTTAGTAACCTATAACTGGTTGTCCACAGTTAGATATACAGAAATAAATCGATAAATATTATCTTGAATCAATCCACGACCCAGTGTATACGTATCTCAGTATTGATCACAACTCAAACTATACATATTTTGGAATCAACCTCAACCCTGTATAGCTAACTCCAACATTCACATATAGAGTGTCTATGGTTGTTCCGAAATATATATAGATGTGTCGACATGATAGGTCGAAACATTGTATACGTGTCTATGGTATCTCAAAATTACATAATATACAATACAAGTTGATTAAGTTATGGTTGGAATATATTTGTTACCAATTTTCACGTAGCTAAAATGAGAAAAATTATCCAATCTTGTTTTACCCATAACTTCTTCATTTTAAATCCGTTTTGAGTGAATCAAATTGCTATGGTTTCATATTGAACTCTATTTTATGAATCTAAACAGAAAAAGTATAGGTTTATAGTCAGAAAAATAAGTTACAAGTCGTTTTTGTAAAGGTAGTCATTTCAGTCGAAAGAACGACGTCTAGATGACCATTTTAGAAAACATATTTCCACTTTGAGTTTAACCATAATTTTTGGATATAGTTTCATGTTCATAATAAAAATCATTTTCTCAGAATAACAACTTTTAAATCAAAGTTTATCATAGTTTTTAATTAACTAACCCAAAACAGCCCGCGGTGTTACTACGACGGCGTAAATCCGGTTTTACGGTGTTTTTCGTGTTTCCAGGTTTTAAATCATTAAGTTAGCATATCATATAGATATAGAACATGTGTTTAGTTTATTTTAAAAGTCAAGTTAGAAGGATTAACTTTTGTTTGCGAACAAGTTTAGAATTAACTAAACTATGTTCTAGTGATTACAAGTTTAAACCTTCGAATAAGATAGCTTTATATGTATGAATCGAATGATGTTATGAACATCATTACTACCTTAAGTTCCTTGGATAAACCTACTGGAAAAGAGAAAAATGGATCTAGCTTCAATGGATCCTTGGATGGCTCGAAGTTCTTGAAGCAGAATCATGACACGAAAACAAGTTCAAGTAAGATCATCACTTAAAATAAGATTGTTATAGTTATAGAAATTGAACCAAAGTTTGAATATGATTATTACCTTGTATTAGAATGATAACCTACTGTAAGAAACAAAGATTTCTTGAGGTTGGATGATCACCTTACAAGATTGGAAGTGAGCTAGCAAACTTGAAAGTATTCTTGATTTTATGAAACTAGAACTTTTGGAATTTATGAAGAACACTTAGAACTTGAAGATAGAACTTGAGAGAGATCAATTAGATGAAGAAAATTGAAGAATGAAAGTGTTTGTAGGTGTTTTTGGTCGTTGGTGTATGGATTAGATATAAAGGATATGTTATTTTGTTTTCATGTAAATAAGTCATGAATGATTACTCATATTTTTGTAATTTTATGAGATATTTCATGCTAGTTGCCAAATGATGGTTCCCACATGTGTTAGGTGACTCACATGGGCTGCTAAGAGCTGATCATTGGAGTGTATATACCAATAGTACATACATCTAAAAGCTGTGTATTGTACGAGTACGAATACGGGTGCATACGAGTAGAATTGTTGATGAAACTGAACGAGGATGTAATTGTAAGAATTTTTGTTAAGTAGAAGTATTTTCATAAGTGTATTGAAGTCTTTCAAAAGTGTATAAATACATATTAAAACACTACATGTATATACATTTTAACTGAGTCGTTAAGTCATCGTTAGTCGTTACATGTAAGTGTTGTTTTGAAAGTTTTAGGTTAACGATCTTGTTAAATGTTGTTAACCCAATGTTTATAATATCAAATGAGATTTTAAATTATTATATTATCATGATATTATCATGTATGAATATCTCTTAATATGATATATATACATTAAATGTCTTTACAACGATAATCGTTACATATATGTCTCGTTTAAAAATCATTAAGTTAGTAGTCTTGTTTTTACATATGTAGTTCATTGTTAATATACTTAATGATATGTTTACTTATCATAGTATCATTTTAACTATATATATATCCATATATATGTCATCATATAGTTTTTACAAGTTTTAACGTTCGTGAATCACCGGTCAACTTGGGTGGTCAATTGTCTATATGAAACATATTTCAATTAATCAAGTCTTAACAATTTTGATTGCTTAACATGTTGGAAACATTTAATCATGTAAATATCAATCTCAATTAATATATATAAACATGGAAAAGTTCGGGTCACTACAACTATTCCTCTTGAGGAGCTTCATGTTGATAAACAACTCTATTTTATTGAAGAACCTGTTGAAATTATGGATCGAGAGGTTAAGACTCTCAAGCAGAGTAGAATTCCTATTGTCCGAGTGTGATGACCCGAAATTTTTTTGACTTATTTAAACCAATTCTCTATACGATTTATTATTTTAACACGTTAAACAAAGTCTGTTAGATTGAGTCTCAAAATATTAGAACTGTTTCATATATACAATTATCTTTGACTACTCTCGACGATTCATGAACAATTATATGTATGTATATATATATATGTACAAGTAAAAACGACTTTCCTACAGTAAAACCCTATTTGCTACAGTAAAAATTACTTTGCTACAGTAAAACACTATTTGCTACAGTGAAACCGTATTTTGCTACAGTGCTACAGTGAAAACGAGTTTTGCTACAGTGATTTGCTACAGCAAAACACTATTTGCTACAGTAAACACTATTTGCTACAGTAACACTATTTGATGTCGACGAACTAGCAAACAAAAACAGAAAAGGCGGCCATGCGATCGCATGGCAAAAACACTGAAAACTCATGCGATCGCATGAGCTACAGTAAATCGAAAAGTACTATAAAAGGTCAGTTTTGCCCGACGAATTTTCATAATAATTTAAGTACGTAAATTTTATATTTATAATTATAATTATAATTTTAATTTTAAGTTTAATAATAATAAAGTATATTCGAGGGTATTTTTAATTCGGGTTTCAAACCGTTTTAAAATAAGGAAATATTGGGTATTGTTCGGGGTATTGTTCTTGAATCCAAGACCAACCATACAGTCGTCTACCATCATTACGTCTACGCAATTTGCCTACAATATTGAACTGTGAGTTATAGATCCCTTTTTAAATGCTTTAAATATTTTTGGGCTGAGAATACATGCAATTTATTTTAAACTCAATGGATACAAGTACATACTTAATTCTACACTGAGTTAAACCGAAAATCCCTTAGCTTTGGTAACTAGTAGCTGCTGGTACATAGGATGTGGACTGGTGGGCGCGAATAATCGTATATGGATCCATAGGGCTTGACATCCCCGTCCGAGCTAGAGCGCTAGCCTTTTAACGGACGTATGTTATTTGAGTTTAAGACATGTTGGTTTGCGTGTATTAAAACGAATGAGGTAATTATCACTATTGAAATGTCCCGTTCTTATTGATTAAAAACGTTCCATATTAATTGATTTCGTTGCGAGGTTTTGACCTCTATATGAGACGTTTTTCAAAGACTGCATTCATTTTTAAACAAACCATAACCTTTATTTCATCAATAAAGGTTTAAAAAGCTTTACGTAGATTATCAAATAATGATAATCTAATATATCCTGTTTACACACGACCATTACATAATGGTTTACAATACAAATATGTTACAACAAAATAAGTTTCTTGAATGCAGTTTTTACACAATATCATACAAGCATGGACTCCAAATCTTGTCCTTATTTAAGTATGCGACAGCGGAAGCTCTTAATAATCACCTGAGAATAAACATGCTTAAAACGTCAACAAAAATGTTGGTGAGTTATAGGTTTAACCTATATATATCAAATCGTAACAATAGACCACAAGATTTCATATTTCAATACACATCCCATACATAGAGATAAAAATCATTCATATGGTGAACACCTGGTAACCGACAATAACAAGATGCATATATAAGAATATCCCCATCATTCCGGGACACCCTTCGGATATGATATAAATTTCGAAGTACTAAAGCATCCGGTACTTTGGATGGGGTTTGTTAGGCCCAATAGATCTATCTTTAGGATTCGCGTCAATTAGGGTGTCTGTTCCCTAATTCTTAGATTACCAGACTTAATAAAAAGGGGCATATTCGATTTCGATAATTCAACCATAGAATGTAGTTTCACGTACTTGTGTCTATTTTGTAAATCATTTATAAAACCTGCATGTATTCTCATCCCAAAAATATTAGATTTTAAAAGTGGGACTATAACTCACTTTCACAGATTTTTACTTCGTCGGGAAGTAAGACTTGGCCACTGGTTGATTCACGAACCTATAACAATATATACATATATATCAAAGTATGTTCAAAATATATTTACAACACTTTTAATATATTTTGATGTTTTAAGTTTATTAAGTCAGCTGTCCTCGTTAGTAACCTACAACTAGTTGTCCACAGTTAGATGTACAGAAATAAATCGATAAATATTATCTTGAATCAATCCACGACCCAGTGTATACGTATCTCAGTATTGATCACAACTCAAACTATATATATTTTGGAATCAACCTCAACCCTGTATAGCTAACTCCAACATTCACATATAGAGTGTCTATGGTTGTTCCGAAATATATATAGATGTGTCGACATGATAGGTCGAAACATTGTATACGTGTCTATGGTATCTCAAGATTACATAATATATAATACAAGTTGATTAAGTTATGGTTGGAATAGATTTGTTACCAATTTTCACGTAGCTAAAATGAGAAAAATTATCCAATCTTGTTTTACCCATAACTTCTTCATTTTAAATCCGTTTTGAGTGAATCAAATTGCTATGGTTTCATATTGAACTCTATTTTATGAATCTAAACAAAAAAAGTATAGGTTTCTAGTCGGAAAAATAAGTTACAAGTCGTTTTTGTAAAGGTAGTCATTTCAGTCGAAAGAACGACGTCTAGATGACCATTTTAGGAAACATACTTCCACTTTGAGTTTAACCATAATTTTTGGATATAGTTTCATGTTCATAATAAAAATCATTTTCTCAGAATAACAACTTTTAAATCAAAGTTTATCATCGTTTTTAATTAACTAACCCAAAACAGCCCGCGGTGTTACTACGACGGCGTAAATCCGGTTTTACGGTGTTTTTCGTGTTTCCAGGTTTTAAATCATTAAGTTAGCATATCATATAGATATAGAACATGTGTTTAGTTGATTTTAAAAGTCAAGTTAGAAGGATTAACTTTTGTTTGCGAACAAGTTTAGAATTAACTAAACTATGTTCTAGTGATTACAAGTTTAAACCTTCGAATAAGATAGCTTTATATGTATGAATCGAATGATGTTATGAACATCATTACTACCTTAAGTTCCTTGGATGAACCTACTGGAAAAGAGAAAAATGGATCTAGCTTCAATGGATCCTTGGATGGCTCAAAGTTCTTGAAGCAAAATCATGACACGAAAACAAGTTCAAGTAAGATCATCACTTGAAATAAGATTGTTATAGTTATAGAAATTGAACCAAAGTTTGAATATGATTATTACCTTGTATTAGAATGATAACCTACTGTAAGAAACAAAGATTTCTTGAGGTTGGATGATCACCTTACAAGATTGGAAGTGAGCTAGCAAACTTGAAAGTATTCTTGATTTTATGAAACTAGAACTTTTGGAATTTATGAAGAACACTTAGAACTTGAAGATAGAACTTGAGAGAGTTCAATTAGATGAAGAAAATTGAAGAATGAAAGTGTTTGTAGGTGTTTTTGGTCGTTGGTGTATGGATTAGATATAAAGGATATGTAATTTTGTTTTCATGTAAATAAGTCATGAATGATTACTCATATTTTTGTAATCTTATGAGATATTTCATGCTAGTTGCCAAATGATGGTTCCCACATGTGTTAGGTGACTCACATGGGCTGCTAAGAGCTGATCATTGGAGTGTATATACCAATAGTACATACATCTAAAAGCTGTGTATTGTACGAGTACGAATACGGGTGCATACGAGTAGAATTGTTGATGAAACTGAACGAGAATGTAATTGTAAGCATTTTTGTTAAGTAGAAGTATTTTGATAAGTGTATTGAAGTCTTTCAAAAGTGTATAAATACATATTAAAACACTACATGTATATACATTTTAACTGAGTCGTTAAGTCATCGTTAGTCGTTACATGTAAGTGTTGTTTTGAAACCTTTAGGTTAACGATCTTGTTAAATGTTGTTAACCCAATGTTTATAATAACAAAAGAGATTTTAAATTATTATATTATCATCATATTATGATGTACGAATATCTCTTAATATGATATATATACATTAAATGTCGTTACAACGATAAACGTTACATATATGTCTCGTTTCAAAATCATTAAGTTAGTAGTCTTGTTTTTACATATGTAGTTCATTGTTAATATAATTAATGATATGTTTACTTATCATAATATCATGTTAACTATATATATAACCATATATATGTCATCATATAGTTTTTTTTTACAAATTTTAACGTTCGTGAATCACCGGTCAACTTGGGTGGTCAATTGTCTATATGAAACCTATTTCAATTAATCAAGTCTTAACAAGTTTGATTGCTTAACATGTTGGAAACATTTAATCATGTAAACATCAATCTCAATTAATATATATAAACATGGAAAAGTTCGGGTCACTACAGTACCTACCCGTTAAATAAATTTCGTCCCGAAATTTTAAGCTGTTGAAGGTGTTGACGAATCTTCTGGAAATAGATGCGGGTATTTCTTCTTCATCTGATCTTCACGCTCCCAGGTGAACTCGGGTCCTCTACGAGCATTCCATCGAACCTTAACAATTGGTATCTTGTTTTGCTTAAGTCTTTTAACCTCACGATCCATTATTTCGACGGGTTCTTCGATGAATTGGAGTTTTTCGTTGATTTGGATTTCATCTAACGGAATAGTGAGATCTTCTTTAGCAAAACATTTCTTCAAATTCGAGACGTGGAAAGTGTTATGTACAGCCGCGAGTTGTTGAGGTAACTCAAGTCGGTAAGCTACTGGTCCGACACGATCAATAATCTTGAATGGTCCAATATACCTTGGATTTAATTTCCCTCGTTTACCAAATCGAACAACGCCTTTCCAAGGTGAAACTTTAAGCATGACCATCTCTCCAATTTCAAATTCTATATCTTTTCTTTTAATGTCAGCGTAGCTCTTTTGTCGACTTTGGGCGGTTTTCAACCGTTGTTGAATTTGGATGATCTTCTCGGTAGTTTCTTGTATAATCTCCGGACCCGTAATCTGTCTATCCCCCACCTCACTCCAACAAATCGGAGACCTGCACTTTCTACCATAAAGTGCTTCAAACGGCGCCATCTCAATGCTTGAATGGTAGCTGTTGTTGTAGGAAAATTCTGCTAACGGTAGATGTCGATCCCAACTGTTTCTGAAATCAATAACACATGCTCGTAGCATGTCTTCAAGCGTTTGTATTGTCCTTTCGCTTTGCCCATCAGTTTGTGGATGATAGGCAGTACTCATGTCTAGACGAGTTCCTAATGCTTGCTGTAATGTCTGCCAGAATCTTGAAATAAATCTGCCATCCCTATCAGAGATAATAGAGATTGGTATTCCATGTCTGGAGACGACTTCCTTCAAATACAGTCGTGCTAACTTCTCCATCTTGTCATCTTCTCTTATTGGTAGGAAGTGTGCTGATTTGGTGAGACGATCAACTATTACCCAAATAGTATCAAAACCACTTGCAGTCCTTGGCAATTTAGTGATGAAATCCATGGTAATGTTTTCCCATTTCCATTCCGGGATTTCGGGTTGTTGAAGTAGACCTGATGGTTTCTGATGCTCAGCTTTGACCTTAGAACACGTCAAACATTCTCCTACGTATTTAGCAACATCGACTTTCATACCCGGCCACCAAAAATGTTTCTTGAGATCCTTGTACATCTTCCCCGTTCCAGGATGTATTGAGTATCTGGTTTTATGAGCTTCTCTAAGTGCCATTTCTCTCATATCTCCAAATTTTGGTACCCAAATCCTTTCAGCCCTATACCGGGTTCCGTCTTCCCGAATATTAAGATGCTTCTCCGATCCTTTGGGTATTTCATCCTTTAAATTTCCCTCTTTTAAAACTCCTTGTTGCGCCTCCTTTATTTGAGTAGTAAGGTTATTATGAATCATTATATTCATAGATTTTACTCGAATGGGTTCTCTATCCTTCCTGCTCAAGGCATCGGCTACCACATTTGCCTTCCCCGGGTGGTAACGAATCTCAAAATCGTAATCATTCAATAATTCAATCCACCTACGCTGCCTCATATTCAGTTGTTTCTGATTAAATATGTGTTGAAGAATTTTGTGGTCGGTATATATAATACTTTTGACCCCATATAAGTAGTGCCTCCAAGTCTTTAATGCAAAAACAACCGCGCCTAATTCCAAATCATGCGTCGTATAATTTTGTTCGTGAATCTTCAATTGTCTAGACGCATAAGCAATCACCTTCGTTCGTTGCATTAATACACAACCGAGACCTTGCTTTGATGCGTCACAATAAATCACAAAATCATCATTCCCTTCAGGTAATGACAATATAGGTGCCGTAGTTAGCTTTTTCTTCAATAACTGAAACGCTTTCTCTTGTTCATCATTCCATTCAAATTTCTTCCCTTTATGCGTTAATGCAGTCAAGGGTTTTGCTATTCTGGAAAAGTCTTGGATGAACCTTCTGTAGTAACCAGCTAGTCCTAAAAACTGGCGTATGTGTTTTGGAGTTTTCGGGGTTTCCCACTTTTCAACAGTTTCTATCTTTGCCGGATCCACCTTAATACCTTCTTTGTTCACTATGTGACCGAGGAATTGAACTTCTTCCAACCAAAATGCACACTTTGAAAACTTAGCGTACAATTCTTCCTTCCTCAATACTTCTAACACTTTTCTCAAATGTTCACCGTGTTCTTGGTCATTCTTTGAGTAAATAAGTATGTCATCAATGAAAACAATGACAAACTTGTCAAGGTATGGTCCACACACTCGGTTCATAAGGTCCATGAACACAGCTGGTGCATTAGTTAAACCAAACGGCATGACCATAAACTCGTAATGACCGTAACGTGTTCTGAAAGCAGTCTTTGGAATATCATCTTCTTTCACCCGCATTTGATGATACCCGGAACGTAAGTCAATCTTTGAATAAACAGACGAGCCTTGTAGTTGATCAAATAAGTCATCGATTCTCGGTAGTGGGTAGCGGTTCTTGATGGTAAGTTTGTTCAACTCTCGGTAGTCGATACACAACCTGAATGTACCATCTTTCTTCTTGACAAACAAAACAGGAGCTCCCCACGGTGATGTGCTTGGTCGAATGAAACCACGCTCTAAAAGTTCTTGTAATTGGCTTTGCAGTTCTTTCATCTCGCTGGGTGCGAGTCTGTAAGGAGCACGAGCTATTGGTGCAGCTCCTGGTACAAGATCTATTTGAAATTCAACGGATCGATGTGGGGGTAATCCCGGTAATTCTTTCGGAAATACATCGGGAAATTCTTTTGCAATGGGAACATCATTGATGCTCTTTTCTTCAGTTTGTACTTTCTCGACGTGTGCTAGAACAGCATAGCAACCTTTTCTTATTAGTTTTTGTGCCTTCAAATTACTAATAAGATGTAGCTTCGTGTTGCCCTTTTCTCCGTACACCATTAAGGGTTTTCCTTTTTCTCGTATAATGCGAATTGCATTTTTGTAACAAACGATCTCCGCTTTCACTTCTTTCAACCAGTCCATACCGATTATCACATCAAAACTCCCTAACTCTACTGGTATCAAATCAATCTTAAATGTTTCGCTAACCAGTTTAATTTCTCGATTCCGACATATATTATCTGCTGAAATTAATTTACCATTTGCTAATTCGAGTAAAAATTTACTATCCAAAGGCGTCAATGGACAACTTAATTTAGCACAAAAATCTCTACTCATATAGCTTCTATCCGCACCCGAATCAAATAAAACGTAAGCAGATTTATTGTCAATAAGAAACGTACCCGTAACAAGCTCCGGGTCTTCCTGTGCCTCTACCGCATTAATATTGAAAACTCTTCCACGGCCTTGTCCATTCGTGTTCTCCTGGTTCGGGCAATTTCTAATAATGTGGCCTGGTTTTCCACATTTATAACAAACTACATTGGCATAACTTGCTCCGACACTACTTGCTCCGCCATTACTCGTTCCGACACCATTTGTTCCTTTCGTTCTATTAACCCCTGGTCCGTAGACCTCACACTTCGCCGCGCTATGACCATTTCTTTTACACTTGTTGCAAAATTTGGTGCAGAACCCCGAGTGATTCTTTTCACACCTTTGGCATAGTTGCTTCTGATTGTTGTTGTTGTTGCGGTTATTATTGTTGTTGGGATGATTGTTGTAGTTGCTGTTGTTGTTGTTGTTGGGCCGTTTGTTGTAGTTGCGATTGATGTTGCGATTGTTGGGATAATTGTTGCGATTATTGTTGTAATTGCTGTTGTTGTTGTATTGGTGATTCTTATCACCGTTTTCCTCCCACTTTCTTTTGACTTGCTTCACATTGGCCTCTTCAGCAGTCTGTTCTTTAATTCTTTCTTCAATCTGGTTCACTAGTTTGTGAGCCATTCTACATGCCTGTTGTATGGAGGCGGGCTCGTGTGAACTTATATCTTCTTGGATTCTTTCCGGTAATCCTTTCACAAACGCGTCGATCTTCTCTTCCTCATCTTCGAATGCTCCCGGACACAATAGGCACAATTCTGTGAATCGTCTTTCGTACGTGGTAATATCAAATCCTTGGGTTCGTAACCCTCTAAGTTCTGTCTTGAGCTTATTGACCTCGGTTCTGGGACGGTACTTCTCGTTCATCAAGTGCTTGAATGCTGACCACGGTAGTGCGTACGCATCATCTTGTCCCACTTGCTCTAGATAGGTATTCCACCATGTTAACGCAGAACCTGTGAAGGTATGCGTAGCGTACTTCACTTTGTCCTCTTCAGTACACTTACTTATGGCAAACACCGATTCAACCTTCTCGGTCCACCGTTTCAATCCGATCGGTCCTTCGGTTCCATCAAATTCCAAAGGTTTGCAGGCAGTGAATTCTTTGTAGGTGCATCCTACACGATTTCCTGTACTGCTAGATCCAAGGTTATTGTTGGTATGTAGCGCAGCCTGTACTGCGGCTATGTTTGAAGCTAGAAAAGTACGGAATTCCTCTTCATTCATATTCACGGTGTGTCGAGTAGTCGGTGCCATTTCCTTCAAAATAGTTAAATGGAACAAGTTAATCATACAGAATATTAAGAGTAGTTAATAGTATTTCGTAGCATAATATGAACTCATTTATAAAAGCTTTTTCTTCATATTAGCGTTTTATAAGTTTAAATTCGGGTAGTACCTACCCGTTAAGTTCATACTTAGTAGCTAATATACAATTCAACTACTACAATTCTATATGAAAAACTGATTATAATAATATTTCGCGTTCAAACTTTTATACCATATTTTACAAACTTACAATACCGCTTATTTTACATAAAGCATGAAATATAGCACACAATAACTTTGATACAAGATAGTTGTGAAGACAATTCTAGCTAGTACACAAGTCGTTCAGCAAAGGCAATAAATACACGTAATTCATACGTCCAGAAACAAGTCATGCATTCTGGTTTTACTAGGACTACTTCCCATCCTTGGTCTTGTGCAACATAACCGTTATGGCCGTTGATAAGACAGCGTGTTGTAACGTCATCAAAGGGACGAGGGTTACGTAATGTCCAACAGTCCCGTAATAATCTAAAAACCTCATTTCTTACCCCAATTACCGACTCCGTCACTTGTGGAAACGTTTTGTTTAATAGTTGTAGCCCGATGTTCTTGTTCTCACTTTGGTGAGAAGCGAACATTACTAATCCGTAAGCATAACATGCTTCTTTATGTTGCATGTTAGCCGCTTTTTCTAAATCACGAAGTCCAATATTCGGATATATTGAGTCAAAATAATTTCTTAACCCGTTGCGTAAAATAGCATTTGGGTTCCCCGCAATATATGCGTCAAAGTAAACACATCGTAACTTATGGGTTTCCCAATGTGATATCCCCCATCTTTCAAACGAAAGTCTCTTATAAACCAAGACATTCTTGGAACGTTCTTCGAATGTCTTACAAACTGATCTCGCCTTAAATAGTTGTGCCGAAGAATTCTGGCCGACTCTAGACAAGATTTCATCAATCATGTCTCCGGGTAGGTCTCTTAAAATATTGGGTTGTCTATCCATTTTGTATTTTTAAACTGTAAAATAGACAAGAGTTAGATTCATAAAAAAAAATACTTATTAATACAAGCAATTTTTACATATATCATAAAGCATAAGAACACTATATTCCATATATTACACCACACGAATACAACTATCTTATTCCGACTCGCTCGTTTCTTCTTCTTCGGTTTTGGTTCGTTTTGCCAAGTTTCTAGGGATATATGATGTTCCCCTAATACGAACCGTCGTTGTCCACATTGGTTTAGAAAAACCTGGTGGTTTAGAGGTTCCCGGGTCATTGTTACAACTTAAGGACTTCGGGGGTTGACGATACATATAAAGTTCATCGGGGTTGGAATTAGATTTCTCTATTTTTATGCCCTTTCCCTTATTATTTTCTTTTGCCTTTTTAAATTCAGTTGGGGTAATTTCTATAACATCATCGGAATTCTCGTCGGAATCCGATTCATCGGAGAATTGGTAATCCTCCCAATATTTTGCTTCCTTGGCGGAAACACCATTGACCATAATTAACTTTGGTCGGTTGGTTGAGGATTTTCTTTTACTTAACCGTTTTATTATTTCCCCCACCGGTTCTATTTCTTCATCCGGTTCCGATTCTTCTTCCGGTTCCGATTCTTCTTCCGGTTCCGACTCTTCTTCCGGTTCCTCTTCGGGAACTTGTGAATCAGTCCACAAATCATTCCAATTTACATTTGACTCTTCATTATTATTAGGTGAGTCAATGGGACTTGTTCTAGAGGTAGACATCTATCACATAATATCAAACACGTTAAGAGATTAATATATCACATAATATTCATATGTTAAAAATATATAGTTTCCAACAAAAATGTTAAGCAATCATTTTTAAAGAAACCACGGTCGAAGTCCAGACTCACTAATGCATCCTAACAAACTCGATAAGACACACTAATGCAAATTTTCTGGTTCTCTAAGACCAACGCTCGGATACCAACTGAAATGTCCCGTTCTTATTGATTAAAAACGTTCCATATTAATTGATTTCGTTGCGAGGTTTTGACCTCTATATGAGACGTTTTTCAAAGACTGCATTCATTTTTAAACAAACCATAACCTTTATTTCATCAATAAAGGTTTAAAAAGCTTTACGTAGATTATCAAATAATGATAATCTAATATATCCTGTTTACACACGACCATTACATAATGGTTTACAATACAAATATGTTACAACAAAATAAGTTTCTTGAATGCAGTTTTTACACAATATCATACAAGCATGGACTCCAAATCTTGTCCTTATTTAAGTATGCGACAGCGAAAGCTCTTAATAATCACCTGAGAATAAACATGCTTAAAACGTCAACAAAAATGTTGGTGAGTTATAGGTTTAACCTATATATATCAAATCGTAACAATAGACCACAAGATTTCATATTTCAATACACATCCCATACATAGAGATAAAAATCATTCATATGGTGAACACCTGGTAACCGACAATAACAAGATGCATATATAAGAATATCCCCATCATTCCGGGACACCCTTCGGATATGATATAAATTTCGAAGTACTAAAGCATCCGGTACTTTGGATGGGGTTTGTTAGGCCCAATAGATCTATCTTTAGGATTCGCGTCAATTAGGGTGTCTGTTCCCTAATTCTTAGATTACCAGACTTAATAAAAAGGGGCATATTCGATTTCGATAATTCAACCATAGAATGTAGTTTCACGTACTTGTGTCTATTTTGTAAATCATTTATAAAACCTGCATGTATTCTCATCCCAAAAATATTAGATTTTAAAAGTGGGACTATAACTCACTTTCACAGATTTTTACTTCGTCGGGAAGTAAGACTTGGCCACTGGTTGATTCACGAACCTATAACAATATATACATATATATCAAAGTATGTTCAAAATATATTTACAACACTTTTAATATATTTTGATGTTTTAAGTTTATTAAGTCAGCTGTCCTCGTTAGTAACCTACAACTAGTTGTCCACAGTTAGATGTACAGAAATAAATCGATAAATATTATCTTGAATCAATCCACGACCCAGTGTATACGTATCTCAGTATTGATCACAACTCAAACTATATATATTTTGGAATCAACCTCAACCCTGTATAGCTAACTCCAACATTCACATATAGAGTGTCTATGGTTGTTCCGAAATATATATAGATGTGTCGACATGATAGGTCGAAACATTGTATACGTGTCTATGGTATCTCAAGATTACATAATATATAATACAAGTTGATTAAGTTATGGTTGGAATAGATTTGTTACCAATTTTCACGTAGCTAAAATGAGAAAAATTATCCAATCTTGTTTTACCCATAACTTCTTCATTTTAAATCCGTTTTGAGTGAATCAAATTGCTATGGTTTCATATTGAACTCTATTTTATGAATCTAAACAAAAAAAGTATAGGTTTCTAGTCGGAAAAATAAGTTACAAGTCGTTTTTGTAAAGGTAGTCATTTCAGTCGAAAGAACGACGTCTAGATGACCATTTTAGAAAACATACTTCCACTTTGAGTTTAACCATAATTTTTGGATATAGTTTCATGTTCATAATAAAAATCATTTTCTCAGAATAACAACTTTTAAATCAAAGTTTATCATCGTTTTTAATTAACTAACCCAAAACAGCCCGCGGTGTTACTACGACGGCGTAAATCCGGTTTTACGGTGTTTTTCGTATTTCCAGGTTTTAAATCATTAAGTTAGCATATCATATAGATATAGAACATGTGTTTAGTTGATTTTAAAAGTCAAGTTAGAAGGATTAACTTTTGTTTGCGAACAAGTTTAGAATTAACTAAACTATGTTCTAGTGATTACAAGTTTAAACCTTCGAATAAGATAGCTTTATATGTATGAATCGAATGATGTTATGAACATCATTACTACCTTAAGTTCCTTGGATGAACCTACTGGAAAAGAGAAAAATGGATCTAGCTTCAATGGATCCTTGGATGGCTCAAAGTTCTTGAAGCAAAATCATGACACGAAAACAAGTTCAAGTAAGATCATCACTTGAAATAAGATTGTTATAGTTATAGAAATTGAACCAAAGTTTGAATATGATTATTACCTTGTATTAGAATGATAACCTACTGTAAGAAACAAAGATTTCTTGAGGTTGGATGATCACCTTACAAGATTGGAAGTGAGCTAGCAAACTTGAAAGTATTCTTGATTTTATGAAACTAGAACTTTTGGAATTTATGAAGAACACTTAGAACTTGAAGATAGAACTTGAGAGAGTTCAATTAGATGAAGAAAATTGAAGAATGAAAGTGTTTGTAGGTGTTTTTGGTCGTTGGTGTATGGATTAGATATAAAGGATATGTAATTTTGTTTTCATGTAAATAAGTCATGAATGATTACTCATATTTTTGTAATCTTATGAGATATTTCATGCTAGTTGCCAAATGATGGTTCCCACATGTGTTAGGTGACTCACATGGGCTGCTAAGAGCTGATCATTAGAGTGTATATACCAATAGTACATACATCTAAAAGCTGTGTATTGTACGAGTACGAATACGGGTGCATACGAGTAGAATTGTTGATGAAACTGAACGAGAATGTAATTGTAAGCATTTTTGTTAAGTAGAAGTATTTTGATAAGTGTATTGAAGTCTTTCAAAAGTGTATAAATACATATTAAAACACTACATGTATATACATTTTAACTGAGTCGTTAAGTCATCGTTAGTCGTTACATGTAAGTGTTGTTTTGAAACCTTTAGGTTAACGATCTTGTTAAATGTTGTTAACCCAATGTTTATAATAACAAAAGAGATTTTAAATTATTATATTATCATCATATTATGATGTACGAATATCTCTTAATATGATATATATACATTAAATGTCGTTACAACGATAAACGTTACATATATGTCTCGTTTCAAAATCATTAAGTTAGTAGTCTTGTTTTTACATATGTAGTTCATTGTTAATATAATTAATGATATGTTTACTTATCATAATATCATGTTAACTATATATATAACCATATATATGTCATCATATAGTTTTTTTTTACAAATTTTAACGTTCGTGAATCACCGGTCAACTTGGGTGGTCAATTGTCTATATGAAACCTATTTCAATTAATCAAGTCTTAACAAGTTTGATTGCTTAACATGTTGGAAACATTTAATCATGTAAACATCAATCTCAATTAATATATATAAACATGGAAAAGTTCGGGTCACTACAACTATAGCGTTAAGTTTAGTTACCAGGGTGCTCTGTTACGTAGAATCTATTGATAAACTTTTGATGAAATCTTGTGGTCTATCTTTATATATGTTTATGACTCGAGAAATTAAACAAATAACTCACCAACATTCGTGTTGACTTTTTAGCATGTTTTATTCTCAGGTCCTTAGAATGCTTCCGCTGTGATGTGCTTGTTGCCTGCATGGAGTCTCTCATGCTTTGTACAAAGTTTATTGCATTCAAAATAAAACTGCGTTGTGTAATAAATAATTGGACTGTGATGTCAACCTGTAAATTAAAGACTTATGTATTTCGGGGTTTTGCTTATACCTAAGCATTTGCCCACATGTTTATAACTTTCTATGTTTAGAAAGTCACTTATTTTAATGAATGCAATATTTTATCAAAACGTATCATATAGAGGTCAAAACCTCACTGTGGAATCAATGATTAACGTGCCGCGTCAATAGCGATTTTGACGGGTCGTTACAGTTGGTATCCGAGCTTGAGGTCATAGGGAACCAGAAATTACATTAGTGTGTTTAACTGGTAATTGTTAGGATGCATTAGTGAGTCTGGACTATGACCATATCTGTTTTTACTGATTTTTGCTTATTATTTGGTCAAAAACATTATATGTGATATATTTATATGCTAACGTAATTGTTGTTTCAATTATGTGATAGATGACTTCCTCTAATCCTATCATTTTGTACGACTCGGAATCGGACACTGAATCTATTATATCCACAACTGAAAAGGGCGTTCCAATACCTATTAAAGAAGAAATTGTGTTAGCCGGGGAATCTCAACTCCCGGTAAACCCAGAGGAGGTTCCAGCTCCACCCAGCTTTAGTTTTCCGGAGCCACAGTATCGTTGGCATGGATCCATGATCCCTGGAGTAAACGAGGATCATCCATTTCTAAACAAATATGGACATTGGTCCAGATATACCGCCGACGGGCGGGTTGTGCCGATTACGCCTGGCAGATTTCGGTTCATGACCACCGGTACATATTCTTGCAGTTCGTCATCATATTCTCCTACACATGACTCAGACAGTTCGTCATCAGACGAGATCAGTAAGGAGGAGGATTTCGCTAATGAAATAAAAGAGATCACTAAGGAGAAATTCCAACTTGCTATAGATAATAAAAACAACCACAATAATAAAAAGTCCTTAATTATTAAAAAGGAACATGACCATTCGATCCGTAACCACCCTTATTGTATTAAACCCACTGAGGTAACGGGTACCTCAAAACCCCAACCAAAAATAAAATACACTGCCAGAATGTCTGTCGGACCATGTGCACACAAACAATTGGCAGAGAGAACCAAATGGGAAGAAGTTTCTGATAGTTCTGAATAAACGACCTCGCAACCATAAATCTTCCATGCGCTATTTTATTGCTTATGTGTGCTACTCTATCTTGTTATGTAAAATAAGCATATGTAAAATATCAGTATTGTATGGTATTGTATTATTTTGGTTTATTAATAATAAATGCATGGAATGATTATTTGTATTATTACTACTTCTTATTATTATTATTACATAATAATGTAGTAACTCGCTATAATTTTTATAGTAGAATATTATTAGGATTTTAGTAGTTAATTCCTTGTACTAGCTATTATGTATGAACTTAACGGGTAGGTAATACCCTAGAAATAATTATAAAATGCTAATAAGAAGAAAAGGCTTTTATAATAATCGGTTCATATTATTAATATGCTACGATTAACTATTGACAACTCATTTTACCTATAATATTCTATATGATTAAATTATATCTGTTGTGTTTATTGAAGAAACATGTCTCAAATGTCGGATGCTGAGTTTGAGCAACTAGTCGAGAAACGTGTGAATGAAAGAATTGCTGCAACCGAAGCAGCAAAAGCAACAGCTGAAGCAGCAGCCAAAGCAGCAGCCGTAAACACAAATTCACGAAACAGATGCTCATACAAAACTTTTCAAGGATGCAAACCACAGACGTTTAGTGGAACTGAGGGACCAGTCGGTCTAACCCGATGGTTTGAAAAGATGGAGTCCGTTTTCAAAATCAGTAATTGTGCGAATGGAGACAAGTCAAAGTATGCTTCGTGCACGTTGCAAGATGGTGCACTTACTTGGTGGAACAATTATGCTAAAGCAGAAGGAATAGATACGGCATATGATATCTCTTGGGAAGAACTGAAAAAGATGCTAATCGAGGAGTACTGTCCTCGAAACGAGATCAGAAAAATGGAATCTGAGTTACGTAATCTGAAGGTTATCGGCGCGAATCTCAATAACTATGAAAAGCGTTTCATGGAACTAGCCTTGTTGTGTCCCGAATTGGTGCCAAATGAGAAACGAAAGATAGAAATGTATATTGACGGTTTATCGATCAATATCAAAGGAAATGTTACATCGTCCAAACCGAATACGATGCAGGAAGCCATGATAATGGCACACCAACTCATGGACCAGATCACAGAGAGTTCGATTAAGGCACCAATTACCGAAGTCAAGACAACCGAAGGAAAGAGGAAATGGGAAGACTATAAGGGCAAAAGTACTCACCTGAAGAAACAAGAAACTTTTAAAGGTAAACAAGATGGGGCAACTACAAGTCCAAACTATAAGGGACCCCATCCGTTCTGCAAAAGATGTTACACACATCATGCAGGTTATTGTCAAGTGGTCTGTGATAAGTGCAACAAGAAAGGACATGTGGCGAAAGATTGTTATGCCACCGTTTCTGAAGTAAAGACAAAACTGACCGATGTCAAGAAATGTTTTGGATGCGGGAAGTCTAGTCACTTTATAAATCAATGCCCTGATAAGGAGAAGAACAAAGAACCCGCACGTGGGAGGGCATTTAATGTTAGTGCCAGTAAAGCACGTGAGGATCCTAATCTTGTCACGGGTACGTTTACCGTTAATAATCAACTAGCTTCTATTATGTTTGATACGGGTGCTGATAGAAGTTATATGTGTAAAGACTTTAGTTTTAAACTAAAATGTGCATCATTACCTCTAGACGATAAATATACTATTGAATTAGCTAATGGTAAACTGATAAAAGCCGATAAAATTTGCCATGGTTGCGAAATGAATCTCGCTGGTGAAACCTTCAAAATTGATTTGATACCCGTAGAATTAGGAAGTTTTGATGTAATCGTTGGCATGGACTGGATGTCCAAAACAAGAGCGGAAGTTGTTTGCACTGAGAAAGCAATCCGCATCCCTCGTAAGGATGAAACGTCATTAATGATTTATGGGGAGAAGAACAACTCAAAACTGAACTTTATCAGCTGTATGAAGGCCCATAAACTTATAAGAAAAGGTTGTTATGCTATTCTGGCACACGTAAAGAAGATCGATACTGAAGAAAGAAGCATTGATGACATGCCGGTTGTAAGAGAATATCCCGGAGTATTTCCAGAAGAATTACCGGGGCTACCTCCACACAGATGTGCAGAATTCCAGATTGATCTCATACCAGGAGCTGCACCTGTAGCCCGATCTCCATATAGACTTGCACCTTCAGAAATGCAAGAATTACAAGACCAGTTGCAAGAATTATCGGACCGTGGATTTATTCGTCCTAGTTTTTCACCTTGGGGTGCTCCTATTCTGTTCGTCAAGAAGAAGGATGGATCTATGAGAATGTGCATAGATTACCGAGAATTAAATAAATTAACGATCAAGAATCGGTACCCATTACCGAGGATTGATGATTTGTTTGATCAATTGCAAGGATCAAGTGTTTATTCTAAGATTGATCTACGCTCCGGATATCATCAGCTGAGAGTGAAGGAAGAAGATGTTCCTAAAACAGCGTTCAGAACCCGTTACGGTCACTATGAATTTTTAGTCATGCCTTTTGGATTGACTAATGCTCCAGCAGTATTCATGGATCTAATGAATCGCATCTGTAGACCGTATTTAGACAAATTTGTCATTGTTTTTATCGACGACATATTGATTTACTCGAAGAACAAGGAAGAACATGAGCAACACTTAAGACTGGTACTAGAGATACTCAAGAAAGAAGAATTGTACGCAAAATTTTCGAAGTGTGATTTCTGGTTACAAGAAGTACAATTTTTGGGCCATGTTGTCAGTAAACATGGAATTAAAGTTGACCCCGCCAAGATCGAAGCCATTAGTAAATGGGAAACACCGAAGACTCCAACACAAATCCGCCAATTCTTAGGTCTTGCTGGTTACTACCGAAGATTCATTCAAGATTTCTCTAGAATCGCCAAACCCTTAACTGCATTGACTCAAAAGGGAAAGAAGTATGATTGGTCCACGGAACAGGAATCCTCATTCCAGTTATTAAAGAAGAAGTTAACGTCTGCACCCATTTTGTCATTACCGGAAGGAAATGATGATTTCGTGATCTATTGTGATGCTTCACGCCAAGGTTTAGGATGTGTATTAATGAAACGCACAAAAGTTATCGCATATGCCTCACGACAACTAAAAATTCATGAAAAGAACTATACGACGCACGATTTGGAACTTGGAGCAGTAGTTTTTGCACTCAAAATATGGAGACACTATCTATATGGCACCAAGTGTACAGTGTACACCGACCATAAGAGTCTTCAACATATTTTTGATCAAAAACAACTCAATATGAGGCAACGTCGCTGGGTAGAGTTATTAAACGATTACGATTGTGAAATCCGTTACCACCCCGGAAAAGCTAATGTTGTAGCTGATGCCCTAAGTCGAAAAGAAAGAGTAAAACCTCTTAGGGTCCGAGCTTTGAATATTACAATTCGTACTGATCTCACAAAGCAAATTCAAGCAGCACAGTTAGAGGCTTTAAAAGAAGAAAACGAAAAAGGCGAAATAAGCTAAGGGTTAGAAAAACAACTTGAAGAAAAAGCCGATGGAACCCTGTATTTTGCTGGTAGGATATGGGTACCAAAACATGGTAACCTAAGGCAACTAGTACTGGATGAAGCACACAAAACGAGGTACTCAATTCACCCAGGAAACGGAAAAATGTACCACGATCTCAAGAAGTTTTATTGGTGGCCTAATATGAAAATAGAAATTGCTACTTATGTAAGCAAATGTTTAACGTGTGCAAAGGTCCAAGCTGAGCACCAAAAGCCTTCAGGATTACTGCAACAACCAAAAATTCTGCAGTGGAAATGGGAAAGAATAACCATGGATTTCATTACGAAATTGCCAAGGACTGCAAGTAGTCATGATACTATTTGGGTGATAGTTGATCGTCTAACTAAATCAGCTCACTTTCTACCAATAAAGGAGACAGACAGTATGGAGAAATTAGCACGCCTATATTTGAAGGAAGTAGTTTCCAGGCATGGTGTACCCATCTCTATCATATCTGATCGCGACACCCGATTCACATCACGTTTCTGGCAGTCATTACAAAAAGCATTGGGAACTCGATTAGATATGAGCACCGCTTATCACCCACAGACAGATGGTCAAAGTGAAAGAACAATACAAACATTGGAAGACATGTTACGGGCATGCGTGATTGACTTTGGAACCAGTTGGGATCGACACTTACCGTTGGCAGAATTTTCATACAATAACAGCTATCATACGAGCATCAACGCAGCGCCATTTGAAGCACTTTACGGTAGAAAGTGCAGATCTCCTATCTGTTGGAGTGAAGTAGGAGAAAGACAACTTACTGGACCAGAAATTATTCATGAAACCACCGAAAAGATCATTCAAATACAACAGCGATTGAAAACGGCCATGAGTTGCCAAAAGAGTTATGCTGATGTAAGAAGAAAATCGCTAGAATTTCAAGTGGGCGACAAAGTCATGTTGAAAGTGTCACCCTGGAAAGGCGTTGTACGATTCGGTAAACGAGGAAAGCTAAGTCCTAGGTACATAGGACCCTTTGAAATCACCGAAAGAATTGGAACAGTTGCTTATCGATTAAAGCTACCGCAAGAACTTAGTAGTGTTCACAACACATTTCACGTGTCAAATTTGAAGAAATGTTTAGCTGAAGAGGATGTCGTAATTCCTCTTGACGAAATACGAATCAATGATAAACTCCATTTTATCGAAGAACCTGTTGAAATCATGGACCGTGAGGTCAAACAATTAAAACAAAGCAAAATACCGATAGTTAGGGTTCGTTGGAACGCAAGACGAGGACCCGAGTTTACTTGGGAACGTGAAGATCAGATGAAGCAAAAGTATCCACATTTGTTCACTGATATCGCTCATGAAACAGGTACTACTCAAAATTTCGGGACGAAATTTTCTTTAACGGGGAGGTACTGTGATGACCCGAAATTTTTTTGACTTATTTAAACCAATTCTCTATACGATTTATTATTTTAACACGTTAAACAAAGTCTGTTAGATTGAGTCTCAAAATATTAGAACTGTTTCATATATACAATTACCTTTGACTACTCTCGACGATTCATGAACAATTATATGTATGTATATATATATATATATGTACAAGTAAAAACGACTTTCCTACAGTAAAACCCTATTTGCTACAGTAAAAATTACTTTGCTACAGTAAAACACTATTTGCTACAGTGAAACCGTATTTTGCTACAGTGCTACAGTGAAACACTATTTGCTACAGTAAACACTATTTGCTACAGTAACACTATTTGCTACAGTAAACACTATTTGCTACAGCAAAATACTATTTGCTACAGTAAAACACTATTTTCTACAGTAAACACTATTTGATATCGACGAACTAGCAAACAAAAACAGAAAAGGCGGCCATGCGATCGCATGGCAAAAACACTGAAAACTCATGCGATCGCATGAGCTACAGTAAATCGAAAAGTACTATAAAAGGTCAGTTTTGCTCGACGAATTTTCATAATAATTTAAGTACGTAAATTTTATATTTATAATTATAATTATAATTTTAATTTTAAGTTTAATAATAATAAAGTATATTCGAGGGTATTTTTAATTCGGGTTTCAAACCGTTTTAAAATAAGGAAATATTGGGTATTGTTCGGGGTATTGTTCTTGAATCCAAGACCAACCATACAGTCGTCTACCATCATTACATCTACGCAATTTGCCTACAATATTGAATCGCAATATTGAACTGTGAGTTATAGATCCCTTTTTAAATGCTTTAAATATTTTTGGGCTGAGAATACATGCAATTTATTTTAAACTCAATGGATACAAGTACATACTTAATTCTACACTGAGTTAAACCGAAAATCCCTTAGCTTTGGTAACTAGTAGCTGGCAGTACATAGGATGTGGACTGGTGGGCGCGAATAATCGTATATGGATCCATAGGGCTTGACATCCCCGTCCGAGCTAGAGCGCTAGCCTTTTAACGGACGTATGTTATTTGAGTTTAAGACATGTTGGTTTGCGTGTATTAAAACGAATGGGGTAATTATCACTATAGCGTTAAGTTTAGTTACCAGGGTGCTCTGTTACGTAGAATCTATTGATAAACTTTTGATGAAATCTTGTGGTCTATCTTTATATATGTTTATGACTCGAGCAATTAAACAAATAACTCACCAACATTCGTGTTGACTTTTTAGCATGTTTTATTCTCAGGTCCTTAGAATGCTTCCGCTGTGATGTGCTTGTTGCCTGCATGGAGTCTCTCATGCTTTGTACAAAGTTTATTGCATTCAAAATAAAACTGCGTTGTGTAATAAATAATTGGACTGTGATGTCAACCTGTAAATTAAAGACTTATGTATTTCGGGGTTTTGCTTATACCTAAGCATTTGCCCACATGTTTATAACTTTCTATGTTTAGAAAGTCACTTATTTTAATGAATGCAATATTTTATCAAAACGTATCATATAGAGGTCAAAACCTCACTGTGGAATCAATGATTAACGTGCCGCGTCAATAGCGATTTTGACGGGTCGTTACACCGAGTTAGATGAAACGTCGGACGCGGTCCCGAGTTCACTTGGGAGCGTGAAGATCAGATGAGGCAGAAGTACCCGCATTTGTTCCCAGATGCCGAGTCAACCCCTGCACCTGCTTAAATTTCGGAACAAAATTTCCGTAACGGGAAGGTACTGTCACGACCCTACTTTTTCCGTTATCTTTTACCGTATATTATTTAATGACCGTTAACTGTTATTCATGCCACGTTATTTCTATGACCTATATTATTATTTTAGTAATAATATATTAATTATTATGTGCTATGTGATTATTTGTATTCATATTTTAAGTTATACGTTTCTACGTGTCGTGGATTTCTATCCGGCGAATTCTTTCGATTTTCAAACCAACGGTCAAGCTTTTGGGATTTTTAAGGCCAATATATTTTAAATATGATATTTTAATGTCATATATTTATATATAGTGTTTATATATATTTTTCGTCGCGTATTTGTTATCTCTCCGAATATTTAATCGCGTAGTAGCGTTTTCGTGTTTCGGGCTTCGGGCTTCGATCGAGCGTTCGGGCCACAAGGATTTATCAAATTACAAAATTGGGCTAAGTGGGGCCCCCCATGCCATGTTCGGCCGAACAAGGGGGTATACCCCTTGTGTTTTTCTTTTTGCTAATTCATTATTTCATTTCATCAAATTACTTGTAACTTAAATTCTAGTTTTCTCTCAAACCTCCTCCCTCTTTCTCTCTTGAATATCGACGCCACCACCACCACCACCACTAATCTTCATCATCTCACAAAATATTACTTGGATCAAGAAGCTTTAATCATCATCGCATTCATCTCTTCGATCTCTACACACTCATATCATTCAATTCTTGATTAGGGTATAAATCCTAACCCTAACTTTTTGATTTTTCTTTAATTTTTCTGTTTATATATGTTATTATGATAGTATGATGATTGTATGTTGTTGTATTATTGGTTGTATGCATAGAAACACTTGTTATAGCATGATTTCGGTTTGATTGTTTTGGGACAGCAGCTTATTCGACAATTTATGTAAAATTAACTGATTTAAATGTTAAATTAAAGTGTCTATATATGTTCCTCTTATCAAGACATTGAATTTAGACTCTGGATTCATGTTATTTCGATTCCCGGAGCTCTAGTTATGATTAAAATGGTGTTTTATTGAAATCAAAATGTAAAAACAAATAGTTTCAGGTTTGGTCCGACTTTGTGACCACTTTTAGAGTCTTTAGGGTGTACTAGTGTGTTAGGATTGATGATCGGATGAACATTCATGTTCGGGTCATCGAAATCCGAGCCACGGATCACCCGTTATGACTAAAACATGATTTTGAACGGATTAAAGCTCCAAGTTGACATATGGCTGGTGGTCACGACTTGGTGGCTGTTCTTGGGGTGTTCTTGAGTCCACTAATGTGTCAGGTGGGTTGGTTAGGCAGAGATATGTATAAGACTCGCCGAAAACTGACTCCCGGGGCTCAAGTTATGACCCGATGAACTTTTAATTAAAACTTATGGTTATTAATTAAGACTTATGATATAAATAATGATTTTCATTATTAATAAATTACTTATGATATAAAAAGTAATTACTTTAATTTAAGACTTATGATATACATATTTATAATATCATTTATTAATTACTTATGATTTAATTAAACATTTAATTAAACTTATGATTAATAATACTTTTATTATTAATGAGAAATACTTATGGTAAGTATTAAACTTATGTTATGAGATTATTATAATAAGACTTATAATAAGGATTAATTAATTATTTAATTAATATAAGACTTAGTTATTATTATTATAATTTAATTATTAAATACTTATGATTTAATAATTATAATTAGAAACTTATGAAATGATTAATAATTCATTATTAATTAATAATACTTATGAGATGATTAAAATTTATTATTAATTAATAATCTATATATAATATAATAGTGACTCTCATTGTCATAAATGAGCCACCATTAAATATATTTTCCTTTAACTAGAAAATTGAATTAGTAATTTATTAGAATGGTCAAAAAGTTAAAAACCTCATCCACCCATTGTAAGTAAATGATAAAAAATAACTATAAATTATTATTTACTCTTTAATAAATTGTGATAAATATAAATTAATTACTTTTCATTCACATTATTTAATCTGTTAAACAAAACATACGTTGGATGGTCACAATATCAACCATACATTAATTATTGAAGAGGAAAGGTCACTTATGAGAACCTTTGATAAGAACATAATGTGAGTTACAACCATTCATTTCTTAATTATGATTTTTAATTGTAATTTTTAAATATGATAAATGATACTTAAATATGTGATGTTATGCGAGGTGTATACAAAATAGTAGTATTTTTACTAGGAAATACTGTTAAATACGATACAATTTTACACAAGTTATTTATTTATTTATTTATAGAGTGGATATACCTAAACCTTACTACAACACTTATAGGCAGTGTACCTAATCGTACAGTAGTGTAGTTTTTAGTAAGTCCGGTTCGTTCCACAGGGATCTTAGCCAAGTTTAACGCTATATTTTTTTAAAACTATATTTGTAAATATATAAATATATATAAGTAGTATTATTATTATAAAAGGGGGTTTTTACCGTTTAATGACCGGTTTGTCGATTTTAAAACTTTAGTCGCAGTTAAAACCTAATGTAAAATATTAAAAATATAAAAGACTTAATTTAAAGCGTAAAGTAAATGACAATAATTAAAGTGCGATAAATAAAATTGCGATAAATAAAATGACAATAAATAAAATTGCGATAAAAAGTACGATAATTAAAATGACAATAAATTAAAGTGCGATAATTAAAAGTGCAATTAAATATGAAATAAAAGAATTATGCTTATTTAAACTTCCGTAATCATGATGTTTGACGTGTTAATTTTAGTTTATTACCATGGGTTAATTGTCCTTTGTCCTGGATTATTCAATATGTCCGTATGGTTTTTGTCCATAACAGTCCATCAGTCATAAATATAAAGTGCGAGTGTCCTCGTCAAATTATCCTTATATCCGAAGTCAAATATTCCAACTAATTGGGGACTTAAACTGTAACAAGGTCTTAATACTTTGTTTAATAATTACACCAGGATATCGACTGCATGTAACCCAAGGTTTTAATACTTTGTTAACAATTACGCCAAGTGTCCTTGTACATAATTCACCCCTGTTTTAATAAGTCCATTAACTATTAATCCATTCCCGTGTCCGGTTAAATGAACGATTATTAGTACTTATAAATATCCCGCCCATCGTGTCCGATCGAGTGTATATGGTTATTTATAGGTACGTCCAAATGTAAATCTTTATATTAAATTAACAAACTATCATTTAATTAAACAAATATAAAGCCCATTAATAGCTCATAGTCTAATTTCCACAAGTGTCGTTCTTTTATCCAAACCCCAATTATGATATCTTGTATTTTGCGTTTTGCGTCTTGTATTCTTGTAATTTTGAGACGTTTCTCATCAATAATTTAAACCACTTTGATTGTACTTTGTACTTTTGAGGTTTTTGGTCGTTTGCGTCTTCAATTCATCGTATCTGTCTTTTGCCTTCACCTTTTATTATTTAAACGAATATCACTTGTAAATAGAACAATTGCAACTAAAAGCTTGTCTTTCTTGAGGGATAATGCTATGAAATATATGTTCGTTTTTAGCATTATCAAATATTCCCACACTTGAGCGTTGCTTGTCCTCAAGCAATATAGTCTTGAAATAAAAATACTAGAATCACTTCTTTATTCTTCACACTTTGTACATCAGTGATTTCTATACGGTGGTATGAACAATGGTAGTAACGTTGTGGTTTACAGTCCCACATGACTATGAAAATTTAGATCCTTAAGGAAATTGGATCTTTATGAAAACATTTGATCTTTTGAAAATTCAATCTAGTTTTTACCCTAGATAAGTTTTCCGGAATAACCCTTCACCGGTGTTTGCAAATTGTTTTTGTGGGTTTGGTGGGTTTCAGATTTGAAAATTTTAGCTCAAAAATTGCGATTTTGTGTCACCCACTTGCTAACCTTGTATTGGGAAAGCAACACGTCCAATATACTTGCTCCGTATATTACCTTTCGGTAAACTACCATCCGGTTGTAAAGGAAAGCGTTGAACAAGCAACTGTTAAGGCAATGTCCCGTGACATGCTTTTAATTATGGTCTATAACGTGTCGGATGCAATTACTATCCTTTGTAGGAGCAATAGTAAAGATCACCCTATAGTTTTTCGGTCTGGCACAAGGTCCTGTCTTTGACCATGCTATACAACCACCGTTCTTATGGTTGACACCCAATTTAGTTCAGGTGACCTAATGAATTCCAGGTGAATTCCTAAGATTTTACGTTCAATGGTAATGGATGCATTAAAAATGGGTTTTTTAGAAAATAAATCGGTTTGTAATTTTGATCAAAATATTTTCTCGTTCAAGCTCGAGTTTAGATATCATCGAATTCCATGAGTTTGAATTCTCAATCTTTAAAAGTCAATCTCAAGGATTGAGTAATATCAGTCTTAAAAGCTGATTTTTGATCTTTAAGGAGATTATCCTTTCTGGGGATCTGATTCATTAGTCTTATCAAGCTAATTTGCATGGCGCCCTCCCCATTTTACGAGACAGATCCTCTCATAGTTAGAATAAGTCTGACCACTTGGCGACCCTGTTTGATGCTGAGGTCCGTGGATTTCCAGCTGATTTTCGAGAAAACTTTTCAAGGTTTTTCGTAGACTCTACAACTGGTCTGGACGACAACTTCCTGACCTAAATCAAGAAGCGCGTGTCTTTTTCGGAAGACTTTACTTCCTTTTAATGATGGTATTGATTCATCGTGTAGATCCATCTATTCTTTCAAAGGTATTACAATAAATCGGGTAAAACTGATTAGTTTAGTCCAAAGCAAAAGTATCTTCAGTTATTTGTACAAAAATATGTGATATATGTTTTAAATAACTTGGTAAATTTTTCCCACACTTGGCTTTTATTTTCCTTTCTTTGCCTTTTTATTATCCTCTATTCCATTTTAAATGAATTCTAACATTTTGAGTTGTTTATCAATTTATGTCTTTTCCGAGGTAACAATAATTTCGGTGTTAACACCTAGTTTTATCGTTCATAAATATGTATAAACATGATTTTGAAATCATTTTTTTGAAAATTTTGAAATTTTTTACTAGAATTGGGTAGTCAGTATATAAGACTAGGGCTGTTCTTTATTATCAGAGAGCACTAGATTCTAATACAAATACTGCGTTACTAGTATTTTTTTAATGGTAACCAAGTGTATAAGTTAAAAATTTTAAAAATTCGAAAGAATTTAACCCCTTCCCACACTTAAGATCTTGCAATGCCCTCATTTGCAAGAAATCAGTAACAATTTAAATTATTGAGGGTTATTAGCGTAGAAAAATGATTAAATTTTACTAAAGTTTCCAAACATATTGGCGTTTGTTTATTGAATGATAAATGGTGCACATCATTTGTTCATTCCGTCTTGTTGTTACATCACATTTGTTTTTCATTTTGTCATCAAAATTAGTAGCTTTTGCTAAACTTAATGCCAGTCTTTGAAAATGCGCTGTTTTACCCTGTTGTGTAGAATTGACGATATACATACATACAAATAACATGCATGGTAATTTGAAATGGGACTTAACATCCCACTTTCAAATCAAATATGAAATATTAGTACAATATAATAAAAATATTAAACATTACAATAAAAGTATCACAATATCATAGGTTTAAACATAAATAAATAGAAATAATAAAAAAAATAAAAATCATAGAAATCACCAACGGGAATTATATCAATCTGGATAGGGGTTCCAGTTCATGTCGTCGGTCGGGTTCCATGGTTGGTGATAGGTGTACTGGTAGGCCTGGTTAGGGTCGTAGAGAGTAAATGGTGGGCTCATCTCGGGCTGGTGTGGAGGATAGTAAGCGGGTCGGGTCGGTACGTAGTGATCCTGAGGTGATAGCCGGCTCATGATCTGACGCTGATGATAGTCCCATCTATCATGCTGTCGTTGCCTAGAATGCTCGTACTCATTCTGGGCTTGCCACTGCTCTAACCGACTAAATCTATCCTCGCTTGTCATTTCTACCTCATCTATACGCTGGTAGACGTCAGTCATAGCCTCCCTAATGACATCCTTAATGTCATCCGCTTCCTCCATTTCCTCATCTGAACCTCTCTCTACCTGTGGATGATTACCATCATAGAGTACTGCCTGATTGCGTCTGCTCTTTAATATCTTAGCACCCTGATAGACCCTCAATCCTAAAGGCTCAACCTGTTCCCTACATACCAAAAGTGGACCCCCTTGATCCCTATCTACACCCAAATACTCGCTAATGAGAGTAACAAAAATACCTCCTCCTATTACTCCCCCTTCCTGTATTCCTTCCACCATTTTAGACAAATAAAAACCAACACAGTAAGGGATATTAACAAAGCCTCTTGGGTCTCGAATACACTTTAGGTAAAATAAATCATGTAAGGTCATTTTCTCCTTGTTATGACCTCTCTGTGTAATCGAGTTAGCCAGAAATCTATGAATTATACGAAGTTCGGCTTTGTTAATATGTAAGTAGGTATGTGTTCCTGCCTGCCAAAAAAACATTAAAATCTGACATACGCCTCCAGACGGCGTTAGCATCAAAATTCCTATCTACCCTTTCACCATGATAAATCAAATTCATACAATCGGGTAGTAGTAATTCAGCGGGCGTATATATCTGTAAAGCCATGGCCATGTCCAGCATGGATATCCTGTACATCCTACGGCCAAGTATAAATCTAAGAAAACTTCTATCATCTAACCTATCTACATTCGCATTTAACGCTATAGTACTCATAACTAAACACACCATTCATTATATACAGGTCTACGAATGGTGAATAAACGTTCCCAATCGGGAAAAGAAGAGCTACCATACCTTTGGATCAGATGCTGTCTAACTGAGTTAGCAAGTTAGACCCTTTCCAGAGGCTCCCAATCGATTACCCTCGGTACTTCTACATTTTTCGGTACCAGTTTGAATTTGTTACTTTGATATGATGGGTAATCTCTCCAACTTCGATCAAACCTCAAATTGGGATGCAACTGTTCTTCATGAATCGTTTGCTATGCTACTATCGGATGCATCAGAAATACTATGTAGGCATCAACATATTCTTGTTGTGGATCATAATAAGGTACGTGTTGATCAGGTTGTTGTTGTTGTTCCTGTTGTTGCTCCTGTTCAGGTTCATATTGCATTTTTGGTTCAGGTTCTGGAGCAGGTTGTCTAGATGATGATGATGCACCATCAGTATCGGTATTTTTCTTCTTGCTGTGAGAAAGAATTCTCAAAGACCTGCTTTAGCCGACTCATAGGAGAGTCGTGTGATTTGGTTCTCCATAGCTACGTAAGCATAACCTCGAATCTTCAATATCTTTTCTTCTAAACATATGAACGGTCCTTCTCTGTATAGAGTAACAAATTCGGTATTTGAATATGTTTGATTATTTGAACATTTACCTATGTGTGACCATTTTCCGCATTTATAACATCTTTCAAGGTGTCGTGCTCTTCTTTTTGTTGCGGATTTTGATTTTCCTTTACCAAAATGTATCTTATGATGATCTTTTCTGAGTTCTTTTCTTACTCCGTCCATTTTGCCTCTTATGAATGATACCAGTTCACTCGAAAGTGTGTCATTATTACGTTTAGTAATCATAGCATGTAGCATTAGACCATGGTTCAGATCAAAGGAATTCTTCATCTCGTAAAACCTAAAAAAAAAAAAATTCAGAATGGGGGGAGAAGACTAGTTCTTTAGGGTCTGCTAGGGAAAGACCATTCGGATTCCATTCTCGAGAACTACACGAAAACAGAATATCTAACTCTAACAGAAATATATATTACCCTAAAAAGATTCGAACCTTCCCACACTTAGTTAGCTGTGGTGTCGAAATTGTGATTAACTTCATCTTTAACTTCCATCGGACTATCTATGTAATGTTTAACTCTGTGACCATTAACTTTAAATTCAATCCCATCTGAATTTATTAATTCTACTGTTCCATACGGGAAAACTCTTTTGACTATGAATGGTCCAGACCATCTTGATTTCAATTTTCCAGGAAATAGCTTGAATCGTGAATTGAAAAGAAGAACTCTGTCTCCTTCTTTAAATTCTTTTGAACTTCTGATTCTTTTATCATGCCATTTCTTCGTTCTTTCCTTATAAATTAACGAATTTTCGTATGTTTCATGTCTTAATTCTTCTAATTCATTTAGTTGGCTTAACCGTAGACGTCCAGCTTCATGTAAATCAAGATTACATGTCTTCAAAGCCCAAAATGCTTTATGTTCAATTTCTACTGGAAGGTGACATGCTTTTCCATAAACGAGTCTAAAAGGTGTGGTTCCAATTGGAGTTTTGTAGGCTGTTCTAAAAGCCTAGAGTGCATCCTCCAATTTTATGGACCATTCCTTTGGATTTGATCCTACGGTTTTCTCTAGAATACGTTTTAAGGCTCGGTTGGTATTTTTAACTTGTCCACTTGTTTGTGGATGATAAGCAGTTGAGATTTTATGAGTTACTCCATATCTTTTGAGAACTTTCTCAAGTTAATTATTACAAAAATGAGTACCCCGATCATTTACTAAAGCTTTCGGTGTTCCAAACCTTGCAAAAAGACGTTTTAAAAAGTTAACTACAACTCGTGCATCGTTAGTTGGGAGAGCTTGTGCTTCCGCCCATTTAGATACATAATCAATGGCAACGAGAATGTAGAGATTATTATGAGATTTTGGAAATGGACCCATAAAGTCAATACCCCAAATGTTAAATACTTCACATACTTGAATGACATTTTGTGGCATTTCATCACGTTGACTTATTTTTCCAGCCCTTTGACAAGCATCGCAGGATTTGCAAAGAAGGTGTGCGTCTTTAAAAATTGTAGGCCAATAGAATCCAGCATCGTAAACTTTTCTTGCTGTGAGTTGAGGCCCATAATGCCCTCCTGTTGGTCCTGTGTGATAATGATTTAAGATTTGACTGGCTTCATCTCCGAATACACAACGGCGTATTATTCCATCGGGACAACTTTTAAACAAATGTGGATCTTCCCAGAAATAGTGTAACGACCCGGAAATTTCCGACCAAATTTAAACCCTAATCTCTATATGTTTCCGACACGATAAGCAAAAACCCTAATGTGGAGTCTAGAAAATTTGAAATCTATATTCGGTTAATCAATTACCCTTTTGACCATGCCTGACGATTCACGAACAATTGATTGTAACTTTATATGTGCATATATATATAAATAATATTTTGATATAATAATTGATATGTACAAATTGTTATAGTTTTATAATTATTGAGAATGAGATTATAGTGACATTATTATAATTAATATTATTATCATTATGAATAATATTTTTACCCCTTTGAGTTTAAGTGTTAGTACTTCGTACACGTTAATTGAAACAGAAAATAAATAATTAGTGAACCTTTTTGATCAGGTTTCAATCAGGTAATGAATGAAATACTTTAATCTAAAAATTTGAGACTTTTAGGAACACTTTTATACGTTCGCTATTTAGCAATGGACACGATATAGCTAGCCGGGAAAATCGTCGGTAGAGTAAATACAAAAGTGAGGACTTATGTTTACAATCACGTTTTTGATTGAATTATTATTATTAAATTTATTAGTTTATCATTATATTCTATATCTAATATCTCTATCTCTTTATATATACACAAACATATAGGTATTGATACACCATCACTTCTACCTCACAACCATAACTTTTCCTTCTCTCTCTATCGGTTATCTCCCTTTCTCTCCCTAAAAATTTTTGTAAACCGCCATGGATTAATCCCATCGAGCCACCACCATGATCACCTCCACAAACACCCTAACCTAATGAACACCTTTCGTTTTGTGTTTTTCTTACTCAATGAAACCCACTTCCACCCTTTTCGCCACTTATCTCTCCACTGTTTTAACACAAGAAACAATTACACACCTTCTTCTTCATCTAGACACACAAACCACCTTCCATAATTCTCTTTCTCTTCTTCGTTTTCTGTTTAGAATCATCATGAACCAACCACACCTTCGGTTCTCCTAATCAATCATGACAACCGTCACCCATCTCAAACCAACCCACTTATTTTGTCTATGGCAGTCCTCGAATAAAAGCAACCATAACCACCTTTCTTTATTCCATTCTTTTCGTTTGATTTATGTCTCCATTAAACTGCACCTACAACTAAATTTGTTTCTGTTTCCCATCAAAAACACCACCACCTTTCACGTTTGAGTTACTGTTTCTACTAAAAGAGCAGCCATAGCCATCCCTCTTTCACCCTTGAACAACCACCTTTCATCATCACAAAATGCCACCCAACTTCATCGTGATGCACTACAAACAATGGGGTCTGCAACCACCATTTAAACGATCATGGTGAACTACTATTTTGGTGTTGCTACAACTGTTTCATTTTATGTTTCAGTTTCGAATTAACACCACCAACCGCCAATTTATTTTATTCTTTATTGATGATAAAAAGACATAGAAATGAAAGGATTAGGTGGGCTTACGGTTTTATAAACGTCAACTTGGGATAAGTATAGTGTTAGTATATTATTAAATTACTAGTGGAACCGAAGGTTCATGAAGTATGGCCAACTCATATTACAAATAATTAGAATCGTGGGGCATGCTAGATTAGTTTAGGACAACGATTTGTTTTTGTTTTGTGATGGTGGTGTCCCGCAATTTGATTAAAGAAGACAGATAATATTTTTACGATTGAGGGGAGCTAGGCAAATTCTTGTAGATTAAAATACATAAAGCAAATACCCCATTTGACAAATTGCCATCTTGTTCGCTAGTTGAGTTCGGGAAGAGGTGATAAAATTTTGAATCATACAATTTAATAAAGCAAGTATTAAAGTCACCGACCCACTAACTTCACATCCTCCTTCAATAAAACGCTGTATATATTTTTTCCCTTTCTCTTGTTCGGGTTTTCCATTTCCATTCGAAAAGGACACCCACAAGTTGCATGTGAATGAGGTGGATGAGTATTAGGATAATGATTATATTTTTTTTATATAACCGACACAATGAAACCAACCATCCCCACTTGTTTTGTAATGCTCAAATAACACCGAAAGCTACAGAGTTTTTATTTAGTTGCGACACCTCTCTTATTTTACTGTTGGACCGAGTAAATGGGTTGACAAATGAAGTTGTTTATTTGGGCCATAGAAGAAGTTGGGCCGAGAGTTTAGCTAGTGGACATATGAATTATAAAGTTGAAGAAAGAAACATGGAAGCATAATACAAACGGGTTATATAAAACTAAATCGAGAAATATAACAGAAAAGTAATGATAGAGAAACAGTTAGAAGGAGTATTGGCTTAGCAAGAGGTCACGGGTTCGAGCCCGGGCAATGGCGTTTTCTTTTAGGAGCTTGTTTTAAGGTAGAATCATATTTTTATGACTATTATTATTATTATTATCATTATCATTATTATTATTATTGTTATACTCATTAGTAAAATTATTATTTTAACTATTATTATTATTATTATTAATATTAATTATATAGATATTACATTAAACAAATTATTGATTTTTGATATAATACCAATTATATATATATATATATATATATATATATATATATATATATATATATATATATATATATATATATATATATATATATATATATATATATATATATATATATATATATATATATGAATAAAACTATATGTATGAATATTGATTATTTTATGAAATAACTATACGTAAAATATAACTAGAGATATAAAGTATATATATGTATAAAACTACAACATTTAAAAAAATATATAAATATTATATAGAAAGAATTATGTGATGATATATGTTAATATATATACGTGATATAGGTTCGTGAATCCGAGGCCAACCCTACACTTGTTCAATGATGTTATATGTATTTTTACTACAAAATACAGTATGGTGAGTATATAGTCCTTTTTTAAACTTTAAATATTTTGGGCTGAGAATACATGCGCTGTTTTTATAAATGATTTACGTTATGGACACAAGTGATTAAAAATGATATTCTGCGGATTGATGTGCTAGGTAATTTAGTTATATGTTATAATAGCATGTAAGCGCGAATCCTAAAGATAGATCTATCGGGTTTGACACCCCCATCCAGTAGGCTGCACTAGACATAAGAACTAGTGGGCGGATGTTTAGTACTTCGAGGATTATTTATACACTTGCGAGTGTACATATCCATCTTTGCGAAGATGACTTATTATATTATTGTTAAGGTTGGTTACTGAGGCCTCAACATAAGCAGAATGATTTTATACACTTGCGAGTGTATTATATTTTTATATATGAAATCTTGTGGTCCATAGTTATAACGCTGCTAGCATCAAACCTATATATCTCACCAACTTTATGTTGACGTTTTAAAGCATGTTTATTCTCAGGTACGAATTAAGTCTTCCGCTGTGCATTATCTCATACTAAAGACATTACTTGGAGTCGATCATCGCAATGGAACCAAATGTTGAAGATTTCGTCCAGGGGGATAAGGACGGGTCCTCACAGGTGGTATCAGAGCGGTGGTCTTAGCGAACCATGTCTGCATTAGTGTGTCTAACTGATAAGTCGTTAGGATGCATTAGTGAGTCTGGACTTCGACCGTGTCTGCATGTCAAAAGTTTTGCTTATCATTTTGTGTCAAAAATTACCTGCTTATCATTCTTAGAGAATCACTTGCTTATCATTCTTAGTCTAGACACGTTTTACTGCATTGACTGCATGAATAGTGTGTAGACAAAAATTCATATCTTAGCGTATCTGCTACTTCATATCTTAACGTATCTGTTACTGTAATTTTGCCTGACAACTTCTGTAGATTCCTCCGTAACTTATGGGATTTTAGTATTATATATGCATATATAAATTATGTATTGCAGAGTACTAATCTACATCTTATAATCTATTTCTTATCGAAAATCATTTATCTGATCGTACGAGATGAATCCTGCAACCAGTTCGAGTCCCTCAGATTTCGATAGCTATTCTGATAGTTATTCCGACATAGATGTTCACCTAAGCTCCGAAAACAGCGTCATCGGCATGAATCAACCAATCAGCCATTATCAATTCATCTGATGGGTTCGTAGTTGACTTAATTAATGGAAACGCGCAGAAGGCAATCCCTTCCACCAATCGAATTCACCTCTTGACAATGAACCTGAAGCGTTTACTGGTGAACCTGTTCGAGACATCATTTTCAGTCTCATTTCTAGGGTAACTCGACAAGATTATATTCTATCCACAATTCTGAACCTTATTCATTCGCTCGTTCCGATCGACAATCATCCCGGAGTAATATAAGAAGTCAACGAACTTCGCGCACTAGTAATCAATTTGGAGAATATGGTGCAAAATGTACCAGCTTCAGCAACATTATCAGCACCAACATCAATACCAGTAACACCAAAAACTCAAGTTCACATCATACACCTCAACACCTAATTATGTACCTCGAGCTTAATCATCAATCTGCGAATCGTTCTACATCATTTATCTTCGTTCGACATGACGATTATGTAATCTTCAATGTTTTAGAGATTATATATTCTAGTTCTAACGGTAAATCAAATGAGACTAATATTATACTAACTCATTAAATCTATGAGTACATCTGAAGAAAATATATATGTAAGTATATTTTCATAAAGATTGTAATTAAAAATTCTTTCGTACAAACTGTTAATGGTGAAAATATTTTAACGGGTAGGTAATACCCGAGGAATATTTAGATTTCACTTTAATAGGTTATACTGTACATTCTTCGAATCTGATTCAACATCCAATTACTATCCTACTTACATCTACCAATATACGTATCCGTTCACCACAGAATAACCATTTTTATTCAAATTTCATATTCGGGTTTTGACCTATCAGAATCCAACAAGTGGCATAAAGAAGAAAACATTGGACAAAATAAAATTTGTTAGAAACAGACGAGTTAAATAAATTGAAATATTGTTAGGAATCCACGCTAACTGTTCCTAGCTAACTGTTCCCGGCTAACATTTAATTTATTGCAATTTACATTTTCGCAATTTTATTTCTGCACTTTACATACCGTCGGGACACATGTACAACAATACGTCGGATTAATTCTGAGACAACACGTTGTATAATGGGTCATGATATATATTTATTTATTTTACGCATTTTAAATAACGGGACACGTATGCAAGGTTTCGACTTATCATATTGACCCATCTATATATATATTTCGGAACAACCATAGACACTCTATACGTGAAGGTGGGAGTTGGCTATACAGGGTCGGAGTTGATTCCAAAATATATATATACTTTGAGTTGTGATCGACACTGAGACCGGTACACGGGTCACGATACGTATTAATTATGTATATTAAATTATATATGAATATATTGAACTGTTGAACTATTGAACCATCGGACAATCGGACTAATAGACTGCTAACCATGGACAAGTAAAATGAATTAAAATATTGATTATAACATATGAAACTAAACTAATCTTCAAGTTTGCCACTTGATTCTATCTTAAATCTCATTCGTATCTTGACGATTACAATTCGCATTCACAACTTTTCATGATTCTTGAAAACACCTCGATCGGAAAGATGAACCAACCGCACTTCATCTACGGAAGAAAAGATTTATGCACCTGAAAAACTTTCGAATCCAAATTCATGGTTTAACACATATCGTGTTGAATCCTTTGCCATTTATTAGCAAAAACAACCCTACAATTTCTTTTCAGGAAGCTAATTTTGTCACAGCTCCACTCCGATTTTTCAGTGAAACTACTCCTATTATAATCTCGATATTTATACCTTGTCCCTTCGCCTTTGTTACCAGAGAACCTTTTATATTCCACGATATCATCATCAGATGTACCAGCAGTTCGTCATCTCTTCGGCAGAATCCGCAATCAGTATTTTGAAAATCTTGCAGAACTTCTTCCGTCATACCTACAACGTCTATCCCTAAGAGTTTCATACTCCGAATGTGAAGTTTCTGAAAAACACCCTGAACTATGAAGTAGTTCTTAAAATGCTGATGAAGCAGCAAAAACTGTAAACGACTTTAACAAGTCAAAGGTTGACGATAAAGTACAGTAGGTTGGTAAAGCTCAGAAAAAGAGAAGGTTTAGAACTGAAAAACAGATTGAGTAAAGTATGAAGGAGGCCGTGAACAAATCGTGAAAACAGAACCTGTCTTCAAAGGATCCAAATGATCCAGTGCCTGCTGAAACCGTTAGTAAGAACTCTACTCCTTATTCTAAACTTTTCAAGATGATATTCTTCATCATCATCTTATCTTAGATATTATAAGACATCTTCATATCTTTCGTTATACATATTCTCCATATTTCTGGAGATATTCTCACAACTATTCCTATCTGCGATCATTCAACTCTTCGTAACGTATGCGTTACAATATAAAAGGAACTGTGTTAGTTTCTACATTCCGAAACCTCCAAGTTTAAAATATGAATGTTTTGAAGTAGTGTTGGGAACTGATGCATGAATTAGTATAATATAATGAAACTTGATCAACTTCATTATATTACATTAAGCCATGTTGAGATTCTAATGAAGCATGATGATTCTCAGTACCGTCATCATGTGCCATGTTACACGGCTCTTACATTCTAATCTCCAAACATATTAAGAACATATCGTCTTGATAGTTCTATCTTTCCAAGATATTCTGGTAATATGACAAATCAAAATTTGTGTCATTACCATTTCTTTCTAATAGCATTAACTATGCTCATTCCAAATTTCATATATATGAATTCCGGATCATTACTCGCTTGACTCGAAGTCGGGAAGAGAAAACGAAAGCATGAAGCTCTGAAAAATAATGAAGGAAATAAAAACCAACAATCACCCAGGATTTATAAACCGTGTATATCAATACGTATTGCGACGTAAAGACACGGGAGAATTAGAAACATTATAATTCCAAGGAAATCATAAAAGTGAATAGATTCTTCTGGCGGCAAATGAAAAAGAAGAATGAAAGATATGAAAGTTAGAAGTATAATAAGAATCAGGATTGGATGGAGCAT
Source organism: Rutidosis leptorrhynchoides (assembly GCF_046630445.1). Classification (NCBI taxonomy): domain Eukaryota; kingdom Viridiplantae; phylum Streptophyta; class Magnoliopsida; order Asterales; family Asteraceae; genus Rutidosis; species Rutidosis leptorrhynchoides. Next base: position 516,438,968 of record NC_092336.1, on the reverse strand, counting down.
ATTAAGAATGAGTAGAGGAAGAAAGAATAAAAGGTGTGGAGAATAAGGAAACGAAGGGGGTGGATTTATAGCAATATATCCGACAGAGAAATCAGAACAGATTATTGCATTAATCAAAGAAGATTTTGATTTCCTAAATCACCGCAGGACTAGATCCTATTTCGAAGATTTTCTCTCCGTAAATTCCAGAAATCAATCATAACTACGCCATCGGTTAAAACAATTCCATATTTACCCATTTCACTCTTTTGTGATAGCTTTACTAGTACGCTTCACATGATCGAATCGTTTTATCCATATCTTCCAATAATGATAAAACTCTATTATTACCTCATATTCGTCATGAAGACATTCTTATTGTTATTTATGACAACCTCTACCAAATTTCGGGGACGAAATTTCTTTAACGGGTGGGTACTGTAACGACCCGGAAATTTCCGACCAAATTTAAACCCTAATCTCTATATGTTTCCGACACGATAAGCAAAAACCCTAATGTGGAGTCTAGAAAATTTGAAATCTATATTCAGTTAATCAATTACCCTTTTGACCATGCCTGACGATTCACGAACAATTGATTGTAACTTTATATGTGCATATATATATATAAATAATATTTTGATATAATAATTGATATGTACAAATTGTTATAGTTTTATAATTATTGAGAATGAGATTATAGTGACATTATTATAATTAATATTATTATCATTATGAATAATATTTTTACCCCTTTGAGTTTAAGTGTTAGTACTTCGTACACGTTAATTGAAACAGAAAATAAATAATTAGTGAACCTTTTTGATCAGGTTTCAATCAGGTAATGAATGAAATACTTTAATCTAAAAATTTGAGACTTTTAGGAACACTTTTATACGTTCGCTATTTAGCAATGGACACGATATAGCTAGCCGGGAAAATCGTCGGTAGAGTAAATACAAAAGTGAGGACTTATGTTTACAATCACGTTTTTGATTGAATTATTATTATTAAATTTATTAGTTTATCATTATATTCTATATCTAATATCTCTATCTCTTTATATATACACAAACATATAGGTATTGATACACCATCACTTCTACCTCACAACCATAACTTTTCCTTCTCTCTCTATCGGTTATCTCCCTTTCTCTCCCTAAAATTTTTGTAAACCGCCATGGATTAATCCCATCGAGCCACCACCATGATCACCTCCACAAACACCCTAACCTAATGAACACCTTTCGTTTTGTGTTTTTCTTACTCAATGAAACCCACTTCCACCCTTTTCGCCACTTATCTCTCCACTGTTTTAACACAAGAAACAATTACACACCTTCTTCTTCATCTAGACACACAAACCACCTTCCATAATTCTCTTTCTCTTCTTCGTTTTCTGTTTAGAATCATCATGAACCAACCACACCTTCGGTTCTCCTAATCAATCATGACAACCGTCACCCATCTCAAACCAACCCACTTATTTTGTCTATGGCAGTCCTTGAATAAAAGCAACCATAACCACCTTTCTTTATTCCATTCTTTTCGTTTGATTTATGTCTCCATTAAACTGCACCTACAACTAAATTTGTTTCTGTTTCCCATCAAAAACACCACCACCTTTCACGTTTGAGTTACTGTTTCTACTAAAAGAGCAGCCATAGCCATCCCTCTTTCACCCTTGAACAACCACCTTTCATCATCACAAAATGCCACCCAACTTCATCGTGATGCACTACAAACAATGGGGTCTGCAACCACCATTTAAACGATCATGGTGAACTACTATTTTGGTGTTGCTACAACTGTTTCATTTTATGTTTCAGTTTCGAATTAACATCACCAACCGCCAATTTATTTTATTCTTTATTGATGATAAAAAGACATAGAAATGAAAGGATTAGGTGGGCTTATGGTTTTATAAACGTCAACTTGGGATAAGTATAGTGTTAGTATATTATTAAATTACTAGTGGAACCGAAGGTTCATGAAGTATGGCCAACTCATATTACAAATAATTAGAATCGTGGGGCATGCTAGATTAGTTTAGGACAACGATTTGTTTTTGTTTTGTGATGGTGGTGTCCTGCAATTTGATTAAAGAAGACAGATAATATTTTTACGATTGAGGGGAGCTAGGCAAATTCTTGTAGATTAAAATACATAAAGCAAATACCCCATTTGACAAATTGCCATCTTGTTCGCTAGTTGAGTTCGGGAAGAGGTGATAAAATTTTGAATCATACAATTTAATAAAGCAAGTATTAAAGTCACCGACCCACTAACTTCACATCCTCCTTCAATAAAACGCTGTATATATTTTTTCCCTTTCTCTTGTTCGGGTTTTCCATTTCCATTCGAAAAGGACACCTACAAGTTGCATGTGAATGAGGTGGATGAGTATTAGGATAATGATTATATTTTTTTTATATAACCGACACAATGAAACCAACCATCCCCACTTGTTTTGTAATGCTCAAATAACACCGAAAGCTACAGAGTTTTTCTTTAGTTGCGACACCTCTCTTATTTTACTGTTGGACCGAGTAAATGGGTTGACAAATGAAGTTGTTTATTTGGGCCATAGAAGAAGTTGGTCCGAGAGTTTAGCTAGTGGACATATGAATTATAAAGTTGAAGAAAGAAACATGGAAGCATAATACAAACGGGTTATATAAAACTAAATCGAGAAATATAACAGAAAAGTAATGATAGAGAAACAGTTAGAAGGAGTATTGGCTTAGCAAGAGGTCACGGGTTCGAGCCCGGGCAATGGCGTTTTCTTTTAGGAGCTTGTTTTAAGGTAGAATCATATTTTTATGACTATTATTATTATTATTATTATTATTATCATTATCATTATTATTATTATTGTTATACTCATTAGTAAAATTATTATTTTAACTATTATTATTATTATTATTAATATTAATTATATAGATATTACATTAAACAAATTATTGATTTTTGATATAATACCAATTATATATATATATATATATATATATATATATATATATATATATATATATATATATGAATAAAACTATATGTATGAATATTGATTATTTTATGAAATAACTATACGTAAAATATAACTAGAGATATAAAGTATATATATGTATAAAACTACAACATTTAAAAAAATATATAAATATTATATAGAAAGAATTATGTGATGATATATGTTAATATATATACGTGATATAGGTTCGTGAATCCGAGGCCAACCCTACACTTGTTCAATGATGTTATATGTATTTTTACTACAAAATACAGTATGGTGAGTATATAGTCCTTTTTTAAACTTTAAATATTTTGGGCTGAGAATACATGCGCTGTTTTTATAAATGATTTACGTTATGGACACAAGTGATTAAAAATGATATTCTGCGGATTGATGTGCTAGGTAATTTAGTTATATGTTATAATAGCATGTAAGCGCGAATCCTAAAGATAGATCTATCGGGTTTGACACCCCCATCCAGTAGGCTGCACTAGACATAAGAACTAGTGGGCGGATGTTTAGTACTTCGAGGATTATTTATACACTTGCGAGTGTACATATCCATCTTTGCGAAGATGACTTATTATATTATTGTTAAGGTTGGTTACTGAGGCCTCAACATAAGCAGAATGATTTTATACACTTGCGAGTGTATTATATTTTTATATATGAAATCTTGTGGTCCATAGTTATAACGCTGCTAGCATCAAACCTATATATCTCACCAACTTTATGTTGACGTTTTAAAGCATGTTTATTCTCAGGTACGAATTAAGTCTTCCGCTGTGCATTATCTCATACTAAAGACATTACTTGGAGTCGATCATCGCAATGGAACCAAATGTTGAAGATTTCGTCCAGGGGGATAAGGACGGGTCCTCACAAATAGTGTTTTATATCACTAAAGAATTTCTTTCGTTTTTGGTACGACAACCCTTTTTCAAGGAATCCACATACTAAGTAGTTTGCATAGTCTGCAAACCATGAAATTTCACTATAATCTACCTTCAATAGATATTCATCAGGAAAGTTATCTTGTATGGCCGATTCATTTAGGACTTCTAATTCGGGATTTTCAAGACGAGAAAGATGATCAGCGGCGAGATTTTCTGCTCCCTTTTTATCTCGGATTTCAATATCGAACTCTTGTAAGAGTAAGATCCAATGGATTAATCGTGGTTTAGCATCTTGTTTTGAAAATAGGTATCTAAGAGCAGAATGGTCAGTATAGACCACCGTTTTAGCTAGAACGAGATATGAACGAAATTTGTCAAAAGCAAAGACAATAGCAAGGAGTTCTTTTTCAGTAGTTGTATAATTCGTTTGTGCTCCTTGTAACGTCTTACTAGCATAATAAATAGGTTGAAATCGTTTTTCAATCCTTTGTCCTAAAATGGCTCCCATTGCAAAATCACTTGCATCGCACATAAGTTCAAACGGTATATTCCAATTTGGAGTTATCATGATCGGCGCATTAGTGAGTTTTTCTTTAAGAATATTAAAAGATTTGATGCATTTATCCGAAAATATGAATGGAGCATCCTTTTCTAGGAGTTTATTCATAGGAGTGGCAATTTTAGAAAAATCTTTTATGAAACGTCGGTAAAAACCGGCATGCCCTAGAAAACTCCTAACTCCTCTAACATTGGTGGGATGTGGAAGTTTAGCAATTACATCTACTTTAGCTCTATCCACTTCAATTCCTTCCTTTGAAATTTTATGACCAAGAACGATGCCTTCTTTAACCATGAAATGGCATTTCTCCCAATTAAGTACTAGATTTGATTGTTCGCATCTAATAAGCATTTGTTCAAGATTAACTAGACATGTTTCAAAAGTATCACCGAAGACTGAAAAGTCATCCATGAAAACTTCCATGCATTCTTCTATCATGTCGTGAAAAATTGCCATCATGCACCTTTGAAAGGTTGCAGGGGCGTTGCAAAGTCCAAATAGCATGCGTTTGTAAGCAAAAGTACCATAAGGGCACGTGAACGTGGTTTTCTCTTGGTCCTCGGTTGCTATTAGAATTTGAAAGTATCCGGAAAAACCATCAAGAAAACAATAATAACTATTTCCTGCTAATCTTTCCAACATTTGATCAATGAAAGGTAAGGGAAAGTGATCTTTTCTGGTAGCGTCATTTAATTTTCTATAATCAATACAAACACGCCATCCTGTTACAGTCCAAGTAGGAATAAGCTCATTTTTCTCATTTGTGATGACAGTTGTAAAGACCCGTCCTAATCCATCCGAACGAAGTCCGTATTGATTATAAATGATTCACAATAGTTGATTACATCGCGAGGTACTTGACCTCTATATGATACATTTTACAAACATTGCATTCGTTTTTGAAAAGACAATATTTTCGTACATCGAAAGTTGACGGCATGCATACCATTTCATAATATATCTAACTATAATTGACTTAATATTAATCTTGATGAACTCAACGACTCGAATGCAACGTCTTTTGAAATATGTCATGAATGACTCCAAGTAATATCCCTATAATGAGCAAATGCACATCGGAAGATTTCTTTCGTACCTGAGAATAAACATGCTTTAAAGTGTCAACCAAAAGGTTGGTGAGTTCATTAGTTTAACATAAATAATCATTTCCATCATTTTAATAGACCACAAGATTTTCATTTCTCATGAATATACATCCCATGCATAGAGACAAAAATAATCATTCATATGGATTGAACACTTGGTAACCGACATTCACAATATGCATATAAGAATATCCCAATCATTCCGGGATCCTCCTTCGGACATGATATAAATTTCGAAGTACTAAAGCATCCGGTACTTTGGATGGGGCTTGTTGGGCCCGATAGATCTATCTTTAGAGTTCGTGTCAATTAGGGTGTCTGTTCCCTAATTCTTAGATTACCAGACTTAATAAAAAGGGGCATATTCGATTTCGATAATTCAACCATAGAATGTAGTTTCACGTACTTGTGTCTATTTTGTAAATCATTTATAAAAACTTCGCATGTATTCTCAGCCCAAAAATATAAAGGGTAAAAAGGCAAATGAAACTCACGCATATAAATATTGTAAAACAGTTATTAAAACAGTGCATGTATTCTCAGCCCAAAAATGTAATGAGTAAAAGGGAGCAAATGAAACTCACGCATATAAATATTGTAAAATAGTTAATAAAGTATTTGCATGTATTCTCAGCCCAAAAATGTAAAGAGTAAAAGGGGGCAAATGAAACTCACCATACTGTATTTTGTAGTAAAAATACATATAACATCTATAAACAAGTGTAAGGTTGGCCTTGGATTCACGAACCTATATCATTTGTATATATATTAACACATATACTTGGAATCGAATAAATCTATATATGATTATTTGTGATATAGTCTTTATATTATTAATTTGTGTATTTCATTATTATTATGTAAAAATATAACTTTTGTTAGATTATACGTATCAACTATTTTATATGTATATATTTTCATTTGTTTGTTAAAATTGTAATTATATTAATACTAAAATAATATTAATAGTGATTAAAATAATGAATATAATAATACTAGTATTAATAATAAGGATAATAATATTAATGATTTTATTATTAATAAAAGTAATGACAGTTTAAATGATAAATCTTATAATAATGATAATAATAGTAGTTTTTAATAAATTAACTAATTTAAAAATAATGATAATATTAATAATAATAACTCTAGGATTCATCATACTTAATAATAATAATAATATTCAATTTTGTAACTATAATCATACTGATAATACTATTTGTAAAATTACTACGGATAATAATACTTCTAATACCTATAATTCTAAACTTGATAATAATAATAATTATAATACCATTAATATCAATAATAATAATAATAATGATAATAATATATTTTTATTTCTTTCCTAATAATATTAATGATAAACATAATCATAATCATAATTACTACTAGCATTAATTAATAATAATAATAATAATAATAATAATAATAATAATAATAATAATAATAATAATAATAATAATAATAATAATAATAAAAATGAAAGATAAATGATTATACCCTTTGAAAGCTTTACTAAAAAGAAATGCCCTAGACGAGATTCGAACCCGTGACCTCCCGCTATCTCGAAACACCCTTAACCATCTCTCTGACTCGTCATTTCTGTGTAGAACTCTGACCCATATTTATTTAACTTGGTATTTCTGCTTTATCTCTTTCTTCTCCAATTCAGAAACTGGATCGACTAGGAATTCACTTCATTGTGAAAATTCTACATAAACGTTTTAAGTTCTTTAATTCAAAACAGAAACCATTTAAATGAAGTGATTAACTTAATAAAGAAAATAAAAAAAAATAGCTGTATCAGCTTAAAAGAAAAAACACGATGAACACAAATCCCTTTTCGAATTTTTAAACGGTTTTAGACAAATCTTATAACACGAAATAGTTGCCAAATGGTTCGTATAATATTTCTGTACACTCAATTGAAACAATAACATCAAATTGACTTCAAATTTTGCCATGAACAATCCGTTTGACTTTTTGAAATAAAAGTTTGACTCACAAATTCAATCTTGTTTTGAAAAATTGAGAGCTAAGATTTTGCAGGAAGTTTACTTGAATGATTCCTAACAAGAATGCTTTGTTACATTTTGACATTAAAATCATAAATCGAGTTTTTCTTTTTTTTTTGAACACAAACAAGGACAGGCGACGGTTTCTTGGGGTTTTTCTTGGAAAATCTCGAACTGATCTTGACTGTAAGGTTTTGAATTGATAATGATAATAAAGTGCTGAATGTATTACACCAATTCGTCGAATAATTCATCTAGAATATAGCCAAATTGATTGGCAATTTTCAATATTCGTAAAAGAGGGAAAAAAAAATAAAAAAATATAAAGTTGTGTACTATCTGAATTTGGATATTGCTGTAGTTGATTGATTCTGATTTGTACCATTTTTTGTAACTCAATAATAGTATGATAGTAACCTGTAACAGATTCTGTGAATTCTGATTCCTATATTTATTTTATAGAAATAATGTAATTAATCAATAATTATAGTTTTATTTAATAATAAATAATATTAATAATAATAAGAATAATAATATTAATAATAAGAGTAATAAAAATAATAATGAAAATGATTGTAATAATACTATTAGTGATATTAATAAATTGTATTACTTTATAATAATAATAATAATAAGGATAATTACAATAATAATAATGATTGTTAATGTTAGTGTATAAATAATGTCTAAAAATAATACAATTTACAATTAAGATACAACAAGTTACATATTCCCATTTTTATATAATGATATTAATAATGATAATAATAATAACATTAGTAATAATAATATTATAACAGATTAAATGTATCAGATTTCATATTTATGTATCATATATTTAAAATGATAATATTTCTAATACTGATATTAATATTAACATTAATTTTGATATTAACCATAATAATGAAAGTAATAATAATAGTATTGATATAACAACTATATTTAACTTGTAATTTAATATTACATTTTATTGTTTATCTAATCTAATATTAAATGATTATATATTATATATTATATAATAACTTATTGAGTACTAAACTTTATACATTTTAATATATTATAATACACATACGATCAATAATTATGTAAAGCAATCATAAATATATATATATATATATATATGTAGAGATTCATTTTATTAACACGTTACCAGTTATTTATATATTAAATTCTAAAATTAATATTCCATTTTATTGTATATATGTATTTATATACATGTCCACTAGTAATTGGTTGTTCGTGAATTGAAGGTTAAAGTCCAACGAATAAATAAACGTATGAAATTATTTTAATGTAACACGTTAATTTGCTTAACTTGTTGATATCCATCTTCTAAGTTATCTACATTTCATAATTTCACCTTTACATTAAATAATATGAAAATTAAATAGTTACCTTATTAAAAGTTACGTGTATATTATTGTAAAGCATGTATTGGAAATCAAACAGAAACCTCCACTAACTTTTGTCTAACTCTTGTTAATTGACACATTTGTTCCTACTTGTAATTCACTTTACCAATTTCCGAATATCGTTAAAAAGAAACGATTTCTCAAATCAACATGGGCCTCGTAACAGAGACTCATAATCATAATTCAATGTATCTGATAAATCAATCATTTGATATTATCTTCTAATTTCATCGATAAACATATTGAAACAAATTCTTTTATGTAAAGTATTATATATCTAATACCTTGTTAACATTTTCAATTAATAAGTATATATTATATATACATATCAGTATACACATAAATGTTCGTGAATCGTCGAGCATAGTCAAAGGGTAATTGATTACATGAATATAGATTTCAAAACTTTCGAGACTCAACATTACAGATTTTCGCTTATCGTGTCGGAACCATATAAAGATTAAAGTTTGAATTTGATCGGAAATTCCCGGGTCATCACAACAGTCATGCCACCCTTCTTAGGTACGCATTAAACTGAGCTTACCCATGGACTATCAGAGATTGGATAAATTAAACCTGCATCAAGCAGTTTAATAATTTCTTTCTTAACAACATCTTCCATATTAGGATTTAGTCTTCGTTGGCGTCGCACATACGTTTTATGACCTTCTTCCATAAGGATTTTATGTGTGCAATATGAAGGACTTATTCCTTTAATATCATGAATCTTCCATGCAATAGCTGGTTTATGAACTTTTAGCACAGAAATGAGTTGAGATTTTTCATTTTCAGTAAGAGGAGATGATATTATTACAGGTAATTCAGATTCACCATGTAAATAAGCATATTCCAAATGGTTTGGAAGTGGCTTTAACTCTAATGTCGGTGGTTCTTCTATCGATGATTTGTATCGATATCTGTCTTCCTCTTTTAGCATTTAAATTTCTTCTGTTGTTGGTTCATATCCATTAGCCATAAGCGTAGCTAACATTTCAGTTTCATCAATTGGTTCAGTTCCTTCTCCTAAAGAACATTCTCCTGTTCGTTGTAATTCTGGAAATTCTTCTAACAATTCTGCATGTGAATCTATAGTTTGAATGTAATAACATGTATCATCTGCAGATTGCGGTTGTTGCATGGCTCTATCAACTGAAAAGGTAACACTCTCGTCCTCTATACTTAGGGTCAGTTTCTTACCAAACACGTCTATTATTGCTTTAGCCGTGTTTAAGAATGGTCTTCCTAATATGAGAGGAACTCGAGAATCTTCTTCCATGTCCAGAATAACAAAATCTACTGGAAATACTAAAGTACCAACTTTAACTAGCATGTTCTCCATTATCCCTCTAGGATATTTTACTGATCGATCAGCTAGTTGTATGCTTATTCGTGTTGGTTTCAATTCTCCAAGGTCTAGTTTAGCGTATAGTGAATACGGCATTAGATTTATACTAGCACCTAAGTCTGCCAATGCTTCTATTGAACTAAGACTATCCAGAAAACATGGAATTGTGAAACTTCCTGGATCTGAAAGTTTTTCTGGTATCTTATTCAACAGCACTGCAGAACAATTATCATTTATAGTAACAGCCGAGAGTTCTTCCATTTTCTTTCTATTTGTGATTAGATCTTTCAATAATTTAGCATATCTAGGCATTCCTGAAATCACATCAATGAAAGGAAGATTGACATTTATTTGTTTAAACATATCCAAGAATTTGGATTGCTCGGCTTCAAGTCTTTCTTTTCTCATTTTACTCGGGTAAGGAAGCGGTGGTTGGTATGGTTTAACATAAGGTTTAGCCTTAACTGTGTTATCTTCATTAACCTTTTCAACTACCGGTTCTGTTTCCTTATCTTGCTCAGGTTGTGGTTCTTGTGGAGTAGGAATAGCTTCATCAGAAATTACAGGCATTTCAGGTGGTTTAAGTGTAATACCACTTCTTGTGGTAATGGCTTTAGCTGTTTCATTCTGGGGGTTAGCATTTGTATCACTAGGTAGACTTCCCGGTTTTCTTTCACCTATTAACCTTGCTAGGTTGCTTACTTCTTGTTCCAAATTTTGAATAGAAGCTTGTTGATTTCTAAATGCTTGAGCATTTTGTTCATTGGTTTGTTTATGAGATGTGAAAAACTGCATTTGAGATTCAACTAGCTTCGATATCATATCTTCTAAATTTGGCTTTTTATCATCGATTTGTGGTGGTTTGTTTTGAAAAATAGGCCTTTGCTGATTGTAAGGATTGTTAGATACTTGTTGGTTGCTAGGACCTTGTTGATTGTTGTATGGAACATTTCGATTATAATTCTGGTTTTGATTGTAGATTGGTCTTGGCGGTTGATAATTATTCTGATAATTATTTTCAGGCCTTTGGTTCATGTATGAAACATTCTCTCTTTGTTCCATTGTTTGTTCAATACTGAGACAATCTTTTGTCAAATGTGGTCCTCCACACTGCTCACAACTAATTCGTATTGAGTGAATATCTTTAGTCATCTTTTCCATTCGTCTTTCTACAGCATCTATCTTTGCAGAAATGGAATCAAAGTCATGGCTAGATTCGGCTCTAGCTGCTTTAGATGATCTAACGATATCTTTTTCTTGATGCCACTCATGTGAGTGGGAATCAGTGTTATCAATAATTTTGTAAGCGTCAGTTACGGTTTTCTTCATAATGGAACCACCAGCTGCTATATCGATGTCTTTTCGTGTAGTGATGTCGCATCTTTGGTAGAATATTTGTACTATTTGACAAGTGTCTAAACCATGTTGCGGACATCCTCTTAATAACTTTCCAAATCTTGTCCACGCTTCATATAGAGTTTAGTTTGGCTTTTGTGTAAACGTAACAATTTCTCCTTGAAGTCTCACGGCTTTAGATGCCGGAAAGAATTGTTTAAGAAAATTTTCAACTAAAACATCCCATGTATCAATTGCCCATTCAGGTAACGATTCTAACCAATCTTTGGCTTCTCCCTTTAAAGTCCAGGGAAATAACATGAGATATATCTGTTCATCCTCCACTTCTCTTATTTTGAATAAAGTACAAATTCTATTAAAGGTACGAAGATGTTCATTTGGATCTTCCTTCGGCGCACCATTAAATTGGCATTGATTAGTTACCATGTGTAGGATTTGTCCTTTGATTTCATAATCTGGCGCATTAATTTCTGGTTGAGTAATTGCATGACCTTGGCCAGTTCGTTTAACTCTCATTCGGTCTTCCATACTTAGAGGTTCCAGATTCTCCATGATTGAATTTGTTGAATCTGAATCACTAGAGGATTCCGATTTAATGGGTTGTTCCTCGACAATCTCTGTTTGAATGATTGGTGGTTCCGGAGGAAAGATTAATGGTTCAGGATCTCTGAATTGTCCCTGAATATCCTCCGGATTCTCAATTGTGAGGTCGGGTTCAAAAAATGGATTATTGGAAATTTGAATTGGAGTACTTGGTCGACTGGATGACGATTCTAAAGAAAAATCAATGGCGAAAATATTGGCTAGATGTCTTGATCGAGTTACAGGTGGTGAACGTATAAAAGGTGGTGAACGTTTTGCTCGGCGCATTCACTGAATATCCTATTAGTTATAAAAGATAAAAATTATATAAGTTATCAAATTAATAGACTTTTCTACTTTTACCCACGTTTTGAATAGCCAAAAGATGTAGCAGGGAGCCAGAACCCTTTAAATAGGAAGCTCACAACTCGCCACTAACAAATCTAACTATTACTACGAAGCAGAAAATTTTGGGTGTCTATCAATTTAACCACTTAAAATAATTCTTCGTCGAAGTTTAAAGAAATTTTAGAGAAGAAATAGAAAATTCTATGTCCTAAAAATCTAGAGCGTTGAGAAATAAGAAAGAAAAAGAGTGCGTCGAAAAACGTCGAAAAATAAAAATAAGAAAATAAGCGTCGAAAAAAATAATAAAAAGAAAAAAAACGTAGCGCGTCGAAACTTAAAAGTCTAAAAACTAAGAATTAAAAGTTGCGTCTAAAGGTATTAAAGCTTAAAAGGAATTCTATATCCAAAACGGCAATAACTTAAAAAGGTACTAAAATTTTAAAACGGCGTCGCAAAATTCTAAAGCACCTAAATCTTAGTCTAAAGAAAAAGTACTTAAGGGATTTTACGACAAAGCCTAAAAATCTAGAAATAAAAATAACTATGGCAAAAACTATGACTTAAAACTAAATACGAACGAAAAATACAAATATTACGCTAAAACAAATAAAAAGATACAAAATATAAAAATAAACTTAAAGTTGTAAAAAAGTACAATTTTTATAAAAATTTTATTTTTATATTATTTATTTTATAAAATTATTAATTTTATATATTTATAAAACTAATTAAACTAAATAATATAAATTAATTAAAAACTAAAAGTAATTAATATTAAATTAAACCCAAATCCTAATTAATTAATAATAATAATAATTAAACTAACCCTAATTCTGTCGGCTGAGGTTACCAGACCTGTCAACTCACCTCATGCGATCGCATGAGGTGTTAGTTGTTTTACCATGCGATCGCATGGTCTGTGAATTCGGGCCAGATATTGGGCTGCTACAGTGTAGTGGCCCGATTGGTTTTATATTTTTTTTTCTGTTTTAATATTTATATAAAATATTTATATAAATTAAATAAAAACTTATATTTTTACAAACTAAAAGTAGAATTAGAAATATTTTATAATTTTATATATATATTTATATATATATATATTTATATATATATATTTAATAAACTCTTAAAAATATATAAATTTTGTTTTACTATTTATATTTTTGTATTTTTTTTTAAAATTAAAACATATTTTTACAAAAGCGTATTTTTACAAAAGTAAACTAAGAATTTTTATTTTTATTTTTTTATATATAGCGTTTCGCTTCCGGCGTTTAAGCAGTCCCCGGCAGCGGCGCCAAAAATACTTGATGTTATGCGAGGTGTATACAAAATAGTAGTATTTTTACTAGGAAATACTGTTAAATAAGATACAATTTTACACAAGTTATTTATTTATTTATAGAGTGGATATACCTAAACCTTGCTACAACACTTATAGGCAGTGTACCTAATCGTACAGTAGTGTAGTTTTTAGTAAGTCCGGTTCGTTCCACAGGGATCTTAGCCAAGTTTAACGTTATATTTTTTTAAAACTACATTTGTAAATATATAAATATATATAAGTAGTATTATTATTATAAAAGGGGATTTTTACCGTTTAATGACCGGTTTGTCGATTTTAAAACTTTAGTCGCAGTTAAAACCTAATGTAAAATATTAAAAATATAAAAGACTTAATTTAAAGCGTAAAGTAAATGACAATAATTAAAGTGCGATAAATAAAATTGCGATAAATAAAATGACAATAAATAAAATTGCGATAAAAAGTACGATAATTAAAATGACAATAAATTAAAGTGCGATAATTAAAAGTGCAATTAAATATAAAATAAAAGAATTATGCTTATTTAAACTTCCGTAATCATGATGTTTGACGTGTTGATTTTAGTTTATTACCATGGGTTAATTGTCATTTGTCCTGGATTATTCAATATGTCCGTCTGGTTTTTGTCCATAACAGTCCATCAGTCATAAATATAAAGTGCGAGTGTCCTCGTCAAATTATCCTTATATCCGAAGTCAAATATTTCAACTAATTGGGGACTTAAACTGTAACAAGGTCTTAATACTTTGTTTAATAATTACACCAGGATATCGACTGCGTGTAACCCAAGGTTTTAATACTTTGTTAACAATTACGCCAAGTGTCCTTGTACATGATTCACCCCTGTTTTAATAAGTCCATTAACTATTAATCCATTCCCGTGTCCGGTTAAATGAACGATTATTAGTACTTATAAATATCCCGCCCATCGTGTCCGATCGAGTGTATATGGTTATTTATAGGTACGTCCAAATGTAAATCTTTATATTAAATTAACAAACTATCATTTAATTAAACAAATATAAAGCTCATTAATAGCCCATAGTCTAATTTCCACAAGTGTCGTTCTTTTATCCAAACCCCAATTATGGTACAAAGCCCAATTACCCAATTTTAATATTTAGCCCAACATCACGATTACTTCGGCTTAAATAAGCATAATAATAACTTAGCTACGAGACATTAATTTAAAAAGGTTGAACATAATTTACAATGATTAAAAATAGCGTAGCGTTACACGGACAGAATTTCGACTTACACCCTTACAACATTCGCTAACATACCCTTATTATTAAAATTAAAATTAAAATTATAATATATATATATATATATATATATATATATATATATATATATATATATATATATATATATATATATATATATATATATATATATATATATATATATATATATATATATATATATATATATATACGTGAGATTGAGAGATAGAGAAAAGGTGTAAACATTTGATCAAAAACTGCGAAATTTATAGGATGTCACCTAATTCTATTCACCATGCGATCGCATGGATTTATAACTGCCAAGCCATGCGATCGCATGGCCTGCTTTTCCGGCTCACATGAGTTTGTTTGCTTTCTTGCCGACGGTATTTAATAATAATATAATATATAAATAATTTATAGAATTATTTAAATATTATATTATATTCGTGTGCATAGTTGACTTGTAATTTTAGCTTCGTTGCATCGCGCGTTGTTAGTTGGCTCAGGTCCCGGTTCCGGATTTTCGAACGTCCTTGCGTACAATTTAATATCTTGTATTTTGCGTTTTGCATCTTGTATTCTTGTAATTTTGAGACGTTTCTCATCAATAATTTGAACCACTTTGATTGTACTTTGTACTTTTGAGCTTTTTGGTCATTTGCGTCTTCAATTCGTTGAATCTGTCTTTTGTCTTCACCTTTTATTATTTAAACGAATATCACTTGTAAATAGAACAATTGCAACTAAAAGCTTGTCTTTCTTGAGGGATAATGCTATGAAATATATGCTCGGTTTTAGCACTATCAATATGATAGGCGATAAGAGAGTTACTTACTTCACACTATCTACTATATATACCCTATTTTTATTCATACATTGTACACAAAACACTTCTTACAAAATCGTGTAATGATAAGAAACTATGAGCGAAAAAAATGTCATGATTGATAGCAAGTTTAATTGTATGATGCATGTAGGCATCAATATTCATATTCATTTACAAGATACACGCACATTAGAGAATGCAAATTGTTTTGTTTTTGTATTCGAGTGTAAGTTTGTTTTGTTTAATTTAGCTTTTCTCTTGAGGTTCAACATTTTCTTTTGACGTTGTATTATTAAATATATTCTTTAGCAATTATTTGCATCATATAGTTCTTTGATAATGTAAAAGAAATTATGCCTTCTTTTTTATATCATATTTGTTATGGTTATAACTTATAGATATTAGAGAATGCAAGTTGTTCTACTATTGTTTTGTATGTACATTTTGTTTAATTTGTCTTTTCTATTGATTCTTAACATTTCCTTTTGATGTTGTATTATTGTTAAATGTTATCTTCTAACAATCATTTATATTATATAGTTATTTAATAGATTATGTGATAAAACAAATTATGCATGTAATACATTATACATGGATAATACTTACTCCGTATGATGTAATCGTCGATAAATGATGGTTGAAGATAGTAAACAACGTTTTTCAATTTTAATTCTTGATAAATGATGGTTAAAGACACTAAATGGTGATTCTGATTTTTAATCCATATGATAATGATGAATAACATTTTGATAGATTATAGTAAAGTGATTATTATTGTGACTAATGATGGTAAAAAAAAAGGTATTGATTCTTGAGTGACAAAGATAATTTAACATGCACGATATTAAAGAAAGTGAATAAATCAACTACTTTATATGTTTGGTCGAGTAGTATATTAGTTTATTAGCATATAATTATTACCGTTTTTACATCAAGTTCAATATTAAATGCTTAATAAATATTAAGTGAATACTTACTACGTATAAAATCATGAGTTTTAATATTATTATAATTACTAATTTATTATAATAGATGAGTTTAAGAAAATTAAAATATAAGATGCTAGATAGTTGATCAATTACATAGGATGAGATAATTTTGAACTAAAAAATTATTAATTAAATGTTGTGTATATAGTCTTTTAGTTTGATTGTTAATACTAAGTTATTATCATACATTTGATCCTAAATATTCTTTTTTTTGCAAGCGAGTGTTAGGTACCCGAGAAAGGAGTAATACAAGTTTCCCTAGCCTTATGGAGGATCCTTTATACGAGGCTATATAAAGGATCCAAGGCTCCCTAGATTAGCTAAGCTTAGCCACTGTTATGTAGAGATTTTCAAGAGAGCCGTGGAAAGTCAATCTTGACTGATTGACTTTCTCTCTTAATCTTAATGGTTAATCTTCACATTCATGGTATTCATGAGATCTAGGATCCTACAATTGGTATCAGAGCTACCAGGAAGTGATTCTACATCACTATATCGATCCAGAGATTGTAGTTTACAGAATCTGAACACTCTCGGTATATTGAATCAGATTCGGTATTATTGAATTTGATAATCTGACATTCAGATTCTTGTGATAAGTTCAGCGAATGTGTATTAGGTCTATTAGAAAGAGTTTCGATCATCATTACAGCTTTTTAACTTCAATTATGGAGAATCAAGTTGATTTTTAGAGTTTGTGGCTAAAACTCTCGGTATTGCTTAATTCAAGCTTGATTCTGGTGTTTTGTAAAGATTTAAAGATTCAGTTGTGTTCGTGAGGTGTTAAATCACATTTCTGTCGGTTCAATTTCTTTAATTCAACAAGTTTTGAAGATTTGATCAACATTCGATATCGTAACTGTCATACCGAATCTGCTTCATTACTGGAAATTCATCTTAAGTGTTGCAGATTATGGTGTGTTTGTGATTCTATCACATTCGTTTTGATCATACGCAGCTAATTGGTGTAGTTTGAGAAAGGATTCTGTTATATTTCTAAGTTTTAGACTTAGACTCGGTATTGTCAACTGCTACAGTTGACATTCGGTATTCTATACATTCGGTATCTTTGATATTTTGTGTGATACTAACTTGTTTCCTTGTGCAGCAAGGTTACAGAATCTAATTCAAAGGGATTGAATTGAGTTTGAACTTCAAATTCATACAGAATCTGACTACCGAGTCAGATACAGAATCTGATTTTCTGTATCACTTAATCCATTGGTTTTAAGTATTCTGTGGCTTCAAGTTGTGTGGTTACCGAATCCATACCGAATTTGGGTGTGTTACTTGTGATTCTTATCAGTTTCTGATACAGAATCTGGTATACCGAATTGTTACCGAATCTGCTACAGTACCGAACCACTTACCAAATCTGCTACTGTACCGAATTTTTACCGAATCTGACATTCTTGTTAGATTTTATACTGAACCCTGATCATAGATTGTGTTTAATACCGAATCTATACCGAATCTACCTCAATTTAAGATGTCTACTTAAGATACTCTTATCATTGGATCAGATTCCCGACCTCCAGTGTTGTTTGATGGCAAGTACACTCAGTGGCTTCATCGTATTACTCAGTACATAGACTATAAGGGTGAGAAAACTAAACATATTTGGGCTTCTCTGAGAGATGGTCCAGTTGTTGATTTTCATCCGGATACTGGTATGCCAATTCCAGTCTATTAACTTTCTGGTGATAAACGTGAAAGAGCTCAGGGTGACATAGAGGCTAAGAATATTTTCATGCAAGCTATCCTATATGAGCTATTTGAAAATGTTGATAGCAACACTACTGCAAAAGATATATGGGATGAGATCAAACGACAACAAGAAGGTTATGACATGTCAGATGTTACTAAATTGAATAAGGCTATGGGATTGTATGAAGATTTCAAGCAGGAACCAGAAGAGCTACTCAAGGATACCTACCGTCGTTTCATTGGTGTTCTCAATGAGTTGAAAAGGTGTAAGATTGTAAAAGTACATGCTGAAGTCAACATGAAATTCCTCAAAAAGCTCAATGCTGATTGGCTTCCTTATGGAACCATTGTTCAATCTACCAAAGAGATTGACAAGTTGACTATTCATGAGCTTGTTGGAGTTCTTATGCATTATCAACCTGAGGTGTCTAAACTTCAAGAAGGAAGGAAAGAGTCATCTCCAAGTGATCCTCTTGCTCTAATTGCCAAAAAGAAGAGCAAATCATTTTCCAAAAGCTTGTCCAAGAAAGTGCTTGTTGAAGAATCAACTGATTCTGAAGAGTTGAATCTTTCTGATGTTGATGATTCACACCTTGAATTAGTCAAGATGGCAGCCATGTTCACAAACGCCTTGAACAAACACAAGTTTAAAGGCAAATCAAGCAATCAACGCAAACACTCATCATCTTCCTCGTACTACAAGAAAGCTGATCAATCCAAACAATAACGTGCTGATGATTCCAAGAAGGAAGATTCAATCTGTTTCAATTGTGGAAAAGCTGGTCATTACTCTCGTGAGTGCAAAATGCCTAAGAAGAAGGACGCAGCTTACTACAAGAAGAAAATGTTGATGGCTAAGATTGTGGAAACTGGGGGAGAGCTGAAACCGATTGATGATACTTGGTTTAACTGGACTGATGATTCAGACTCAGAGGTGGAACATGCAAATGTTTGCAAGGTGACCAAGCTCATCAAAGCTAAGGAAGCATTGGAGAATTCTGACTCAACATCTGACGATGATGAGGTACAATCAATTGAAATCTCACCTGATTTTATAAAAATGCAAAATGACTTGATGAAGAATCTGGTCTGAATGTCAAAAGAAGTCAAAGGCTTAAAATCTGAAAACAAGGTTTTAAAAGACAAAATCAAACTTTCTGAGACCAAACCATCTTCATCCAAATTACAATCAGAATTGCAAAAGTTGACCGTCCAACTCAACTTCTCGGAATCTGAGTTGGAAAATCTTAAAAAGACAATTCATCCGATTAAAGTCGAACGAACTGATTATCGTTTAAAATCTGAACGACTTGCAGAAAAATTTCAATTCTTAGAAAAAGATCTTTCTGATTTAAAAAACCAACATGAACCCACACTTTCAAAGCTAAACAAGAAAATTATTCATTTGGAAAACGCAATAATTGAAAAAGACACTGAAATCTCTTCATTGTCAAAAGAGTCTGTTCTAATGAAAGCTCAACTTGCTCGATATGAGGAAAAACTCTATCGAACAGAGCAATCCAAAGCTATCATGGATATGGAACTTTCAAAACAAACGATTTTCATGAATAGACCAAAAACGATTCATGGTGAAAAGTGGGGGTTGGGTTTTGAAGATCCTAAGTTCTTATATGGAGCTTCCAAAAAGATTTCAGGATTATATCATTCTGATTACTTTCAAGCTGGTTTACCACCACATTTTGTGCATTCTTCTGATGCTGATTTTGATGATATTATTGTTAATCGCAAATCTAAAAAATACCATCAAATTAGCTTAATGTATGAGAAAATTAATGCAAAAATAGGTAAATCAAATCCTGCTTTCTTGAAGGAACTTGTTGAAAATGAAAAGAATGTGCAATGTGCTAATTATGTGCCGACACGTAGATTGGTTTACATTCCTACACTCATGCTAGAGAAATACATTTTAATGCTTGAGAATGACGTGTTTAACAAACCTAGTTCTAGCATTGTTAACATAGATGAGGTGTTTGATGAACCAACTTTTGATGTGAAACCAGTTCTACCTGCTTTACCTGCATGTTCTGATAATGTTTTTCGTGAAGACCTAGCACATGAACTAACTGTTTTCTTTGAGATAGAATCTCTAGGTCAAAATTCTTTAGATGAAAAAGTAGAACCTCATACTGAACCGATCATTGAACCTTTGATAGATTTTGAAAGTCAACTTGATACGTTGCACGATTATTATTTGCATTTACCTGTTGTACGGAATTTGAATCGTATAGTAGCTCAACTAGAAAAGGAGAATATTGGCTTGCAACTTAAATGCCAATCATTAGAACAAATGCTTGCCCTGTGTGATAAATTGCCTTCACTGCCTAAGAAAGAATGTTCCTATGCTTTTAAGGAGGGTGAAGTGATAGTTTCTGCTGAAGAATTATGTCTTGAGATTAAAAGCTTAAAACAAAAGATAATTCAACTGAAACAGGCTAACACACTTAAGTAATCGTCTAATGTTGAAACCAATGTGCTTGAATGTATTGGTGAGATTACTAAGAAGGGAAAGGGAATGTCAACATCTAAGGATGTAAAATCCATTACTATTCTTAAAAATCCTCTCCGTTCTCAATTTGGCAATCGTGGTTCAAAAGTTGTTTCTACAACTCAATTTTTTGTCAAAAAGGTTCATTCTCCTGATGGTTCTGTGTCAACTGAAAAGATTCCTATGATTCCAATGACAAAAACTTCAAAAGCGAGTCTTTTAACAACATCAGTTAAGTCCACACAACACATAAGTCCTAAACATGATTTAAGTGAGTATGATGCAAAAGAACGTAAACCAAATTAGAAATTTTGCAAAATCAATCATCTCATGTGTCAACTGAAGAGTTTGGACGTCTAACTAACAAAGGTGTTTCTCGTGTCACAGGTCATAATCCAAACTTGAATTACAAATCTGTATGGGTTCCTAAGTCCACGACTAAGAAAGTAACAACCAAACCAACAAAATCTGCTAGTCGGCCTAGGAAATCATCTCATGTTTTTTAATTTTCGTCTGTGAACAAAACATCTACTTGGAATAAGTTGTGTGTTAAGACTTCTGATAACGATGTAAAACTTGATATTGCGTATGATGCTTCATGTAATGTGTTTTTAAATGATGATTTATTGCCTAAACTGCATGATGCTTTACGTGATTATCTTGTCGTTGATCCAAAGTTTATTGTTGGTACTAACCGTAGAGGACCCAAGAAACTTTGGGTACCTAAACTCTAGGAAATTCACATTTACAGGGTTTCGACGTCTGTGTTTGGTATATCGATTTCGGTTGTTCTCGACACATGACGGGCGATAAATCCTTGCTTGTCAACTTCATTGACAAATTCCTAGGAACGGTTACTTTTGGAAATGATGAAATTGCAGCGATAACGGGTTACGGAGATTTTGTGCAAAATGGCATAACAATCAAACGGGTTTCATATGTTGAAGGTTTGGGGTGCAGTTTATTTAGTGTAAGTGAATTCTACGATGGAGATCTTAAAGTTCTGTTTGAACGTCGACAATGCTTGGTGCAATCCACCGAAGGAAATGATCATCTTCTTGGTAAACGTTGTGCTTCACTATACACTATTGACCTCAATGATGCACCTTCACATACAACCATGTGTTTGGCCACTCGTTCTACCAAAGAAAATTCATGGTTATGGCATCATCGGATGTCACACCTGAATTACAAGGGTATCAATCGACTAGTCTCCAAAGACTTAGTTGATGGTATTCCTACCTTTCACTATGATAAGCATCATGTGTGTTCATCATGTGCGATGGGTAAGCTGAAACGGACTAATCATCCGCTTAAGCAAAACCCCAGTACTTCATCGTCTTTGCAACTATTGCATATGGACTTATGTGGACCCATGCGTATTTTAAGCCTCGGTGGCAAGAAACATGTGCTTGTCATTGTCGATGACTATACTCGTTTTACATGGATTTTTCTTCTGCGAACTAAGTCAGAAACCCCCGCCATTATCATTGAGTTCATTAAAAAGACTCAACGCTCTTTTAACAAACATGTTAAGAGCATTCGAACTGATAATGGGACTGAATTTAAGAATGACCTGCTTGATAGTTATTTGAAAGACCAAGGCATTGAACATCAGTTCTCTGCTGCTCGGACACCCCAACAGAATGGAGTAGTCGAACGACGTAATCGTACGTTATGCGAAGCAGCTCGAACGATGCTTGCTTACTCCAAACTACCTCCAAAAATGTGGGGGGAGGCCATTTCAACTGCATGCTATACCCAAAATCATTGTATTGTTAATAAACGTTTTGATAAAACTCCATATGAGTTATTATATGGTAGACGCCCGAATGTCAAATATTTCCATGTCTTTGGTTGTATATGCTATGTGCTTAACGATTTTGACAGCCTCGGAAAGTTTGATCCAAATGGCGATCAAGCCATATTTCTCGGTTATTCTTTGAACAAAGTTGCTTATCGGGTTTATCACAAACGGACAAAAACGATTAAAGAGAGCATCAATGTCAAGTTCGATGAATTTTCGGGAATGGATTTTGAACAACTCAGTTCAAAACCCGATCCTAACCTGGCTACTTCTTCTTCCGCGCAAAACTCAATTTTCTCGACGAAGGGTGTTCCTACGGTTACATCAGAGGAACTGGATATCTTGTTTGATAGTCTTTATGCTCCTCAACGGATTTCTAATGTTCAAACCGTACCGGTTACACCATCACAGTCAACTACTGTGGAGACTCAACAAAGTCTTTTTGATGAAGATACAACACCAACTAATTCAACTGTTGCTTCTTCATCCTCCCTGCCACCTCCTGTTACTGATAATCTTGAATTAATTCAAGATTCATCAGTTGATACAACTCCAGCTGTTTCTCCAGATACTCAATTGAATCCATTAGATAACGTTACATCAGATCAAGCGGATCAAGGCTCAACGTCAACAACGGTTGATGTTTCAATGGATACCACTGATGTACAACCTCTTCCACACAACCGATGGACTAAAAGTCATCCAATAGATCTTATTATCGGGGATGCATCTGCTCCAGTCTCAACTCGAAGGGCTACTTGGAATATGTGTCTATACACTGCCTTTCTTAGTAATTTTGGACCAACAACGGTTGCTCAAGCTTTACTAGATCCGAACTGGGTGGTTGCAATGCAAGAAGAGATCAATCAATTTGAACGATTGAAAGTATGGCGATTGGTTCCAAGACCAACTGGTCAACGACCAATAGGGGTTAAGTGGATTTTTAAGAACAAGAAGGATTCTGATGGAATTGTGGTTCGGAATAAGGCACGTCTTGTGGCCAAGGGATATCGACAATAAGAGGGTATTGATTATGACGAAACGTTTGCTCCAGTTGCTAGGATTGAGGCTATTCGTCTTTTCGTTGCATTTGCTTCTCATATGAAGTTCAAGGTGTTTCAAATGGATGTCAAAACTGCTTTTCTGAACGGTCATCTTCAAGAGGAAGTCTATGTCGATCAACCAGAAGGCTTTGTCGATCCCATTCATCCAAATCACGTCTACTACTTGGAGAAAGCTTTATACAGTCTGAAGCAAGCACCGCGTGCATGGTACGAGACCTTAACAAAGTACTTGCTGGACAACAGCTTCCCTCGTGGAATGATTGATACAACGCTATTCATCCGTAAAAACCACGGTCACATTCTCTTGGTTCAAATTTACATTGATGACATTATTTTTGGTTCCACGTCCCCGGCCTTATGCAAAGAATTTGGTGATCTTATGGCCAACAAATTCGAAATGAGCATGCTTGACCAGTTAAATTTCTTTTTGGGGTTACAAGTAAAACAATTACCAAACGGAATTTTTCTCAGTCAAACAAAGTAATCAATGATATACTAAAACGTTTTAAAATGACTACTTTAAAACCAATGACAACCCCAATGAGGACTTTACTGGATGCTGATGCTAATGGGGAACCCTTTGATGTTACACTTTATCGAAGCATGGTTGGTTCTTTAATGTATCTGACTGCATGTCGACCCGACATTACACTTGCTGTAACTGTCTGTGCCCGCTTTCAGTCAAACCCTAAGAAATCTTATTCTAAAGCGGTTGTTAGGATTTTTCAGTACCTTAAAGGTACACCTAATCTTGGGATCTGGTATCCTCATGAATCCGATTTCAATCTCACTACTTACACTGATGCAGATCATGGCGGTTGCCATGTTAATAGAAAAAGCACATATGGATCAATTCAGATGTTGGGGAATAGGCTAGTTGGTTGGTCATCCAAAAAGCAGAACTGTGTGTCTTTATCAACAGCTGAGTCTGAGTACATTGTTGCAGCTCATTATTGTTCACAAGTTTTGTGGATGCAAACTCAACTTTTAGACTATGGCTTTAAGATTTCTAAGACCCCGATTTACTGTGATTCACAAAGTGCTATTGCAATTACAAGCAACCCGGTCCAGCATTTTAAGACTAAACACATAGATATTCGCTTTCATTTCATTAAGGACCATGTAGAGAAAGGGGATGTAGAGTTATACTTTGTGCCTACCAAAGTGCAATTAGCTGACATGTTCACTAAGCCTTTAGATGAACTTAGGCTAAAATTCTTGATCAAAGAGATTGGCATGGTAGAGTATAGTGCTTGATATTCCTTAGATCTGTTGGGACTTATTCTTGAGATCTTGTGTTAAGGGGGAGTAGATACTTTCTAGGGGGAGCAACTACTTTCATATGCTTTGGATATCATCTTTTAAGGGGGAGCCTTTAGATTTATGATAACTTCCTGGATATAATTGTTCAATGGTTACGTAAGGGGGAGGTAACTCATTGATATCATATTTCAAGGGAGAGTTAATTCATTTTCTAGGGTAATTTATCAAAATGCTGATTTACGTTCTTGTATATCACATTTTGAGGGGGAGAAAAAGGGAGAAAATGAGAAAATTACTCAAAAATATTGTTTTTCAAAAGTGAATTCATAAATTCTTTGTTTTATATCTGAAATAATTCACTAAGGCTTGTATACATTTCAGTATGCAACCCGTTTTAACAATTGGTATTAGAGCTTAGGCCTTCATCACATGAAGGAGATCTTTATGAATATTATGAATTTTTTCCCTCCACCTTCAAACCTTCAAACACAAACACATATATCTTCAACCAATCTTCATCCAAATCTTCAAACCTTCATCATCTTCATCATGAAGATATGAAGATCTTCAAAATTTTTTGAAAAATTTTCGAAAATTTTTCGGACATATCCTTTTAACATATACCGAATCCAATCAAAACACAAATACAACTAAATGAGATTCATTACATACCGAATCTCATTTTACCGAATCTAACCGAAACTTATTCGAATTCATTTCCAAATCACAACAACAACATATTAACAACATCGTTTCATTAACATCATTTTCAGATTTACAAAAATATAAATCTAAGATTACTGCTACAGTACTCGACTTCATCATCATGAGCAACAAATTCAAGTTGCATATTCTTTGATTCAATCAACAAATTAGGAACAAAATCGTGATCCTTATGTGATTGCTAAGCCTCATTCATCATCAATTCGATGTCATAACAACAGAATCATCAATTTTGATTTTATGTTCTTCATTATTTGAACTCGTGAGGTGTTGAGGTCTCTGGATTGATTTGATCATTCTCAGATAAAATTGATGATTGAAATTGATTTCTAGATACTTGTTGAAGCTTCGTGAAGCAACAAATCCAAGAGAAAAACATCAAGCAATCTCAGATCTTCAAGTCAAACTTTGAAAGGTTTTGGTCAACTATTAGATTCGGTTGATTCGCAATGTATTGTGTTCAATTGATCATCCACGAGTCTTCTAGTTGAGATTTGCAGTAGGTTTGATGAAGGAATCGAAGAATCTTATCAATTCATTCTCGATTTTGAATTTCATGTTCATATGGAGGTCGCAACTGTTCATCTTGATTTACCTGAAAACTTGATGATGTTTTGGACTGAAATTCGTCACAGATGCAGTTAATCGTTGGTCCTACAAACAGATTTCAATTGATTTCAGTTTACAGAGTGATTGTTCGTAATGATTGATGTTCATCAGTGCACAACTCAAACGAACAGTGGTTGAACAAGCTGAAGAATCATATTCGGTATCTAATGATGAATCAGATTCGGTATTGCACTTGTATCACATTCGGTATTAATCACATGATTCAGATTTCGGTATGAATCAGACTTGCTTTTGCTTCGTACGGCAGTACCGAATATTAGATCTTGCTTAATTGGGCTTACACATTTACTTTTGGGCTTACCGAATGGACAAGTGCACAAGGTCCAAGTTTGTTCAAGTATTGAGCCTTCCGAATCTAGGAAAGCACAATAGCTTGGAACTTATTACCTTTAAGTGGGCCTATCGAATCTGAATGAGCCCAACAAGCATTCCAGTCCACATATCAAACTTTGATGGATTTTATCAGTTTTAGTCCCTGACAACTTTCAGACTTTTGCATGGACAGTCCCTTACCGAATCTGGATACAAAATTGACAGTTTTGAGACCTGAAGCTTATCAGAATTTTCACGAATGGTCCTTTACCGAATCTAGCCTTCCAAAGCTTATTTTTCCACTACTTTTGAGGCTCGGACTTACACGGTTTTTCTCATACGCATTCTATATGATATTTTGGAGATTTACCGAGCACGTCAACCATTTTATACAATGACGCTCTTATTTCATTTGATATTCATGCGAGCATCATTGTGGGGGAGATATGTATATGGTTGATGTGCGTGTGACTTCTATACATGTACGGTATAGGACTCGGATTTCAAAGAAAGAATTGTTTGTTTGGGGGGAGCTAGAGACTCGAAGAAGATCCTACATCATATGGGGAGTTTTCTTATGACTAGTATTGAAAGTACTCTTTGGAATGATGAAAGTTCAAGAGGTGTGTCTCGGTATTGAAACCGACGGTATTTACGTCATGACACTTTGATGCGAGCCCATGTACTTTAAGGGGGGAGATTCTAAAGTTTCAAAACGACTTCTCAATGCAAGCAAATTCTAAAGACATATCACAACTAAGTCAAGGGAGGGATTGATAGTAACATATTTAGTTTGTGATGTGTTCTTCAATGCGCATTCCGCTGTGCATACTCAAAGACCGTTGAAAGAGCAAAGATATCACGATGAACTTCAAGTCTCAAACAAAGTCGAAAGAAGATTGTTAGCGTGACAAATCGAGGATCTAGGGGAGGTTGAAGCGTAATGATTGACCAAGACGATGTTAGAGATGCGAATTCATTTGATGATTCAAAGTGAAGATTCAAGATCTTCATCAACGGCCGTACATCATTCGGGGGGGAGTTAGTTAGCAATAGTTGATTCTTTCCTTGTAATGTTGTATGTTTACTAGGGAGTTAGTTTTTGGAAACCCGTCTCACTCCTGGGGGGAGATTGTTAGGTACCCGAGAAAGGAGTAATACGAGTTTCCCTAGCCTTATGGAGGATCCTTTATACGAGGCTATATAAAGGATCCAAGGCTCCCTAGATTAGTTAAGCTTAGCCACTGTTATGTAGAGATTTTCAAGAGAGCCGTGGAAAGTCAATCTTGACTGATTGACTTTCTCTCTCAATCTTAATGGTTAATCTTCACATTCATGGTACTCATGAGATCTAGGATCCTACAGCGAGGAAACCCCCTATGAACGGGTATATTGACTCCTCCATTGAAGGTAAAACCTCGAGTAATCATTCTTAATAACGACAAATATTGATGCATGTTATACATAATAGTTACAGTTTTAATCTTTTCATTTTCCCTAAGTATTCATAATTCATAATAACTTTATGTTATGTCATAAATAATAATAATAGTTTTAAAATTTTCACTTTTCTTATTAAGTATCTAATTAAAATTATATTGATAGTTATTGTTGTCTATAAATACTACTTTTTCATTTTTCACATTAATTACACTTTTCAAATGAAATAATTGATAGATAATTGATAGAGTTATAAAAATGGCGATTATCATCTATCACATGAAAGATGATAATATATTTCGTTATCACTTCTTTAAAATATTATTTATGTACATTTTATTTTCCTGATTGACATTCTCCTAATATATTCACTTGCTCAATGTTATATCCCGGTGAATGTTGATAGAATGTTCTACCAATTATAGTTGATGGTATCATGTTGACCCTTCCTTAAATGTTTAACCTACGGACGTAAGATATAACTGAACTTTAAGCGCTTGCCAGATCAATTGTTGGGACCAATTAAAAAGAGGTGATCGAAAATCTATACACTTAAAAGGTAAAATTATCATCTTATCAAATTTTTACATCAACAATGATATTATTCTCATTATGTTTAGTTTCAGATGCAGGAGTAGATGTTTCTTCACTTTTGTGAGAGTCATGACAGGAAGAAGAAGACTCCTTTGACGAAGTTGGAGCTTAGTGGTTCTTTTTCCGTATCTGAAAGTTATTGCTTATCTCTTATGATTTGTATGGATATATGAACCTGCATCAACAATCATGTGTAACAAGTATTACTATATCCACCTAATGTATAGAACTATTTGTTTCACATATTACTAAAAACACGAACCATAACCATCTTCGTGCAACGCACGGGATGACTAACATTTAATTAATTAATTAAATACTTATGTTATATTAATTATATCATTTAAACTTATGTTAACTTTAATAATTCATTTTAATTTAATTAAACTTATGATATGACATAATTATACATATATGACTTAAAATAACATTATAACTTATATTATTATTATAACTTATACTTTTAAAATTAATGTTGACCATGTTTGACCAAGGTCGACTTTTGAGTTGACTTTCAGTTGACTTTTGTTGACTTTCTAATTAAGGAAACTTTCCTAACTTAAAAACTTTCTAAAAATAGAAACTTTCTAAATTTGAAAACTTTCCAAAAATAGAAACTTTCCTAAAATAGAAACTTTCCTAAAATATAAACTTTTCTAAAATAGAAACTTTCCAAAAATGGAAACCTGCTAAAAATAGAAACTTTCTAAAAATAGAAAGTACATGTCCTTACGCTGTTCTGATCAAAACGAAGCATGTTGAGTGTTGTTCTATGTTTACTTGCAACAAGTACTATAGCTATCATACTAAGACTTGACCTAAGTTAGTTATTTATATCGACCTGCTTTATTTATAGGTTGGCGTTGTGATCATTCCTGATCACTTTACTTCGTTTGCTATTCGCTTTTTAGGTGGTTACTACTTTTGCTTTAAGGTGAGTTATAGTCCAGTTTTTCATACTTTTTAAAGTATATTTTTGGGATGTGATTACATGCATTTTGTTTTACGTTTAGACACAAGTGGAAATTAAATTTAAATTATTCATTATGAGTTGAACAAAAATATTCCCTAGTCTGGTAACTGTAATCACTGGTTTCTACTGGTGAACGCGAATCCTATGGATAGATCTATCGGGTTTGACAACCCCATTTCAAGCTAGTCGCGCTAGCAATTTATAATCAGAATGTGTTAGTACTTCGTAATTATTTGAAGATACACTTGTTCGATGTATATATATTGTGTTTGGCAAGAGTAAATAAATGGTTAAATGGTTACCAGGTGGCTCATTGATAATGGAATAATGTTTTATGTTTTCTAACATTTTAAATCTTGTGGTCTAAAGTTTATACGTTTATTTAAACCTATAATTCACTCAACATTTTTATTGACAGTTTACTCGCATGTTTTCACAGGTACTTGATTTGTTTGGTGCTTCCGCTGTGTTAGAAGTGTCTGCATGCATATGGGCAGATTTTGTTAAACGATTTATGAATCATTAAACTTGCATTCTCTTTTTGGATATTTAAACTTGTGGGTGTTTGATTGACAATGTTTTATGTCATCTTTGGTTAATTAATATGTTGGGTTTGTTTAAACTACATATTTTGGTAAATTTCCTTTTTGGGAAACTTTTGAATAAAAGAATGCAATGTTGTTTATTAAATTCATTTGGAGTTCAATCAAGCTGTGGGACTAATTGATGGAGCCATTAAGTGTATTGACGGGGCTATCACACATAGGCACAAAACAATAATTCTCCATAAGAGAATCCGCCACACACATTCCTTAACCGAGGGATCTCACCTTGCTCGTCAAACACGTCCATTATCTCTAATTGAGATTCGCCACATTACCACCTCGGTGATAATTTAAATCCAAAACCATAAGTACAATTTATTCCAAATCGTACTTTTACCACAATCGACCAACGTAGGTCTCAACGCTAGCTCCGAATCCATACGAGCATCGTCCAATATCAACACACTGGAACATCTTTGTGCGAGAGTTCAAACTCCCCCACTCAGAACTCTGTTCTGTAACCACATCATCGAGATAAAGGTATCCCATGATATACACTTCACAATACCTTGCCCTATCCTTGAGCACACGAAGGATTTTAACCTATCCTTAAACACTTCGAACGAAGAGCTTACCACAATTACTCAAAGTTTGATCTTATCTAGCTTGTCAAATTTCCACCTAGTCACTCATGTACATAAGGGTTTCTCTCCGGTACCCAAAGTACAATGTAACCGCAACACCAACGGAGTCGAGTACCACGCTAGTAGGTATGAAGGAGGCACCTAACATCACGTCACATAGACTCCATTACCAACACACATAGAGATCAAAAACTCGATCTTTAGGGTCCTATCCCCCCCCCCCCCCCGGCGAACCTCATGGTTCATCAACTTCAACACGAAAGCAAGCACGCGCTTAACAACCGAACACCAAAGCCCATTCTCATGGCTCGGTAGAAACATTTCCCAACACTAAGGAATACTTGGTTGCACCAAGTCTTATGCCCTTCACCCATTAATCAAAACGTCACCGTAGGGTAATTCCATTAGGAACGTCACCCATAACAATACTATGCACAACACAAAGCATTTAACAAACCCGAACTCATCGGCACATAATAAATAATCAAAGGACATTTTATTAAAACGAAACGTACCTTAACGTCTCCTTGCCGCACCCGTCCCCGCTAACTCGGGACACTCCGACTTACGATGTCCTTCCTCTTGGCAATTGAAGCACACCGTGCCGCCACCCTTTGGCACCGAACATCCCCAAGACTTGTGACCCCTCACGCCACAATTATAACACCTAGACGCACTAGAATCCGACATACTCGCCCGTATACCACTCGTGCTCACACTTGTGCCCTTAGTTCTCTTACTTGGAGCACCATACGAAGCAACCCTTCTCTCACTTGAAGGTTCACCAATCTTTGATCGCGAATACGACTCGAAACCTCTAGCCACGGTGAATAATTCCGCAAACGATTTCGCGTGACCTCGGCTAATTTTGTTCTTCAAGTCATCATTCAAAGTTCGATAGAAATCTTCCATCAACATACGATCATTCCCCATATACTCCAGGCAAAAATGAGCCTTCGCCATAAAGGTCGTCTTGAGAGTATTCAAGTCTATAGATCCTTGTCACAAATTTCGCAACTCATCATGCAATTCCACCAAATCGGCTTACATCCGGAACTCCTCAAAGAATTTCTTCTTAAACTCGTCCCACGATAACGCCATAAACGGTTCACCACCGACAAGATCAATCTTACCATCCAACCAATCCTTCGCCCTACCCCGCAACAAGGTAGTAGCAAGTCTTGTCCTCTTCTCGGGAGGGCAATCAATAGTACGAAAACACCCTTCGACATCCGAAATCCAAGTTGTGCTTACCAAATGATCCGGTTTCCTATCATACATCGGGGGTTTAGTCCTCATGAAGCTCTTAAGATAACGCTCCATTTCACTACTACTCCGAAATTCGAAATACTTCCTATCAATTTCTTCTCGAAACGCACCCATTTGCTCCGCAACGGTGGCCGCAACTCTAGCGTTAAACTCCTCGTCATTCGTCTCGATCTCGTTTTACGTCGTCATTCTAAAGAATGCAAAAATGATTAGTCCACGAACGTATAAATCCACACGCACAACACCGCCCCATCTTGCTAAACACTCATCGTACATCACTTGTTAGACATGATTTGCACCCGTAATAAGGTTTGCAAGTCCTTATTACGCACACACGCCGTATCAACTTGTTAGTACAACGACCGCCTCGCTCGATGATATAAACAACACAACTAAATATTCTACGCGACATAAACACACGCAAGAATAATGTCACAACACAAGCCAATACCCTAGTTAGTTCACCTACATGCTAAGGCACTAACCAAGTTCCCATTTCGACCCGTACACCTACAAGTCCAGCAACAAATAAGCACACACAAAAGTCTAAGTCTAGGCACCTATCTCAATTCACCTAAATCCCTTAGACCATGCTCTGATACCACTTGTAACGACCCAACCCGTTATCCAACCGAATACGCAAAATATTGATAATGCTAAAAAGGAACATATATTTCATAGCAATATCCTTCCAATATGTAAAGCTTTTAGTTACTATTGTTCTATTTTTATGTAATAATCGTTTAAATAAATAAGTGAGAAGACAAAAGAAGAAAACAACGATTTGAAGACGCAAATGACCAAAAAACTCAAATGTACAAAATACAATCCAAGTGGTTCAATTTATTGACGAGAAACGTCTAAAAATGACAAAAGTACAAGCCGCAAAATGTAAAGTACAAGATATCTAAGCATACGAAAAAGCGTTCGAAAATTCGGAACCAAGACATGAACCGAGCATCAACGCGCGAGTCAACGGAGCTAAAATTACAAGTCAACTATGCACAAGAATATAATATATATATATATATATATATATATATATATATATATATATATATATATATATATATATATATATATAATTATATAAATTATATATATAAAGTATATATATTTATTAATTATGTCGACAAGCAAATGGCCAAAAATTGGTGAGCTGGAATCCGAAGCTCCGCACTCACGGAGCTGTAAGGCACAAAATTACCGCACTCGCGGAGCAGCCAAAGTCAGAAATCTCCTATAAAAGGCACGAGCTTCGGCCGAATCCATCAACCTTTTTCCAATCTCTCAATCTCTATATGTAATATATTTATATTATAATTATAATTTTAATTTAAGATTAATAATAAATTATGGTTTAGTTGGGTTATTATAAGAAATGTTTTACGAGTTTTAAAGTCGGAACTCTGTCCGTGTAACGCTACGCGATAAATAATCACTGTAAGCTATATTGATAGACATCCAAAAATTTCTGCTTCGTCGTAATAGTTGGATTTGTTAGTGGCTGAGTTGTGGATTTTCCGACTTAAAGGATCCTGGCTCCCTGCTGCATCTTTTGGCTATTCGAAACGTGGGCAAAAGCAGAAAAGTCTATTAATTTGATAACTTATATAATTTTTATTTTGATAACTAATAGGATATTCAGTGAATGCACCGAGCAAAACGTTCACCACCTTTCATACGTTCACCACCCGTAACTCGATCAAGACATCTAGCTAATATTGCCGCTGTTGATTTTTCTTTAGAATCATCATCAAGTCGAACAAGTACTCCAATTCAAATTTCCGATAATCCATTTTTTGAACCCGACTTCACAAGTGAGAACCCGGAGGATATTCAAGGACAATTCCAAGATCCAGAACCACTAATCATTCCTCCTAAACCACAAAACGTTAAATCAGAATCCTCTAGTGATTCGGATTCAACAAATTTAATTATGGAAGTAACGGAACCTCAAAGTATGGAAGACCGAATGAGAGCCACACGCACTGGCCAAGGTCACATCATTATTAAGCCAGATGTTAATGCACCAGATTATGAAATCAAAGGATAAATCCTACACATGGTAACTAATCAATGCCAATATTATGGTACGCCAAAAGAAGATCCAAACGAACATCTTCGAACCTTTAATAGGATTTGTACTCTATTCAAAATCAGAGAAGTTGAGGATGAACAGATCTATCTCTTGTTATTTCCCTGGACTTTAAAGGGAGAAGCCAAAGATTGGTTAGAATCGTTACCTGAAGGGGCGATTGACACATGAGATGTTTTAGTTGAGAAATTTCTTAAAAGATTCTTTCCTGCATCTAAAGCCATGAGACTTCAAGGAGAAATTGTTACGTTCGCGCAAAAGTCAAATGAAACTTTATATGAAGCGTGGACAAGATTTGGAAAGTTGTTGAGAGGATGTCCTCAACATGGCTTAGACACCTATCAAATAGTACAAATATTCTACCAAGGATGCGATATTACTACACGAAAAGACATCGACATAGCAGCTGGTGGTTCCATTATGAAGAAAACCGCAATTGAAGCTCACAAAATTATTGATAACACAGCCTCCCACTCACATGAGTGGCACCAGGAAAAAGATATCTTTCGTTCATCTAAAACGACTAGGGCCGATTCTAGCCATGACTTTGATCCTGTTTCCGCAAAAATAGATGCTTTCGAAAGACTAATGGAAAAGATGACTAAAGATATTCACGCAATACGAATCATTTGTGAGCAATGCGGTGGACCACACTTAACGAAAGATTGTCACATTGAGCAAACGATGGAACAACGAGAGAATGTTTCCTACATGAAACAAAGGCCGGGAAATAATTATCAAAATAATTATCAACCGCCAAGGCCAAACTTTAATTGAAATCAAAACAGTCTTTACAATCCAAATGGACCCAACAATAACTCGTACAACCAACAAGGTCCGAATAACCAACCAACTCAAAACAACACTTTCAATCAACAAAGACCTAGCTTGTATAAACCACCACAACAAACCGAAGAGAAAAAGCCAAATCTGGAAGAAATGATGGCAAAGCTAATGAAATCTCAGAAACAATTTATTACATCTCAAACTCAAACAAATGAGAGGTTTGATCAGTCATTAAGAACTCAACAAGCTTCCATTTTGAATCTAGAAAAACACATAGGTACTCTTGCTAGCATGATGAGTGAGAGGGAACAAGGAAAGCTACCGAGTGATACTGAAATAAATCCTTGGAATGAGAATGTTAATATGGTATCAACGAATTCTAAAAAACCAGCATCAGAAGATGGGAAGGTTTTCGATGTAAGTAACAATGAAGAAGTTACAACACCACCACCACCGCCACCCGAGTATGTAAAACCAGTGGTGGCACCCTACAGACCACCCATCCCGTTTCCAAGAAAAAGGAGTTGAGTATGAGTAAGTAATAGGTAATAAAGTTTGTGATACCTCTGAAAAGAAGAAGAAGAATAAGAAGGTACAAGAAACAAAAACCGTAAAAATAAACCCGGTGAAAATAGTTCCACTAAAACTTCCACCAAGGTTGGGTGATCCGGGTGAATTTATTGTTCCTTGTCTACTTAGTGATTGTGTCATGTATGATGCACTAGCCGATTTAGGTGCGAGTGTGAGTGTTATGCCTCTTTCATTATATAAGAGATTAGGAGTAGGCGAGTTAAGTCCAACGAAAATGAGTGTTAGACTTTTTGATTAAACCATTAAGCACCCAGTTGGAATTGCTGACAACTTACCCGTTCAAGTAGGTAATTTAACCTTTCTAGTCGAATTTATTGTTATTGACATAGAAGAGGACTCAAACATTCCTCTAATTTTAGGCCGACCATTTTTAGCGTCCACCGAGGCATTCATTAATGTAAGAGAGGGTAGAATGGCACTTAGTGATGGTGACAAATCGATCACCTTTATGAGTCGAAAGTCTAAATCTCCACCAACCAAAACCGTTGAACCAATAAAAACGATCGATGAAAAGCATATTGTTTTACCAACTCCAATGGTAGTGCTTAACAATAATAAAACGCCTAAGTGTGGGGAAGATGAAGTAGCACCTGATAATGCTAAAAACGAACATATATTTCATTGCATTATTCCCCAAGAAAGACAAGATTTTAGTTGCAATTTTTCTATTTACAAGTGATATTCGTTTAAATATTAAAAGGTGAAGACAAAAGACAGATTCGACGATTTGAAGACGCAAACGACCAAAAAGCTCAAAAGTACAAAATACAATCAAAGAGGTTCCAATTATTGATAAGAAACGTCTCGAAATTACAAGAGTACAAGATTCAAAACGCAAAGTACAAGATATAAAATAGTACGCAAGGACGTTCGAAAATCCGGAACCGGGACCAGAGTCAACTCTCAACGCTCGACGCAATGGACTAAAAATTACAAGTTAACTATGTATATAAATATAATATAATATATAATTAATTATATTAATTATATATATATTATATTTATAAAATAAATCGTCGGCAAACAAAGAGCCAAAGGTGGGTGAGCTGTAAAAACAAACTCCGCGACTCGCGGAGTTTGAAGAAGGAAAGGGCCGCAAGTCACGGAGCCTCAAAAACTGAAACTCCCTATAAAAGCAAACGAATTCTGATCATTTTAAAAACATAAAATATATCAATCTCTCTATATCTATACGTAATATTTATATTTATATTTAAATTTTAATTTTAATTTTAATTTTAAATCCTAATAATAAGGGCATGTTAGCGAATGTTGTAAGGGTGTAAGTCGAAATTCTGTCCGTGTAACGCTACGCTATTTTTAATCATTGTAAGTTATGTTCAACCTTTTTAATTTAATGTCTCGTAGCTAAGTTATTATTATGCTTATTTAATCCGAAGTAATCATGATGTTGGGCTAATTACTAAAATTGGGTAATTGGGCTTTGTACCATAATTGGGGTTTGGATAAAAGAACGACACTTGTGGAAATTAGACTTAGGGCTATTAATGGGTTTTATATTAACTAAACAATACATTGTTAATTTAATATACAAACTTATAATTCGACATATTTATATATAACCACATACGCTTGACTGGGTACGGTGGGCGGGATATCTATAAATACCAATAATTATTCATTTTACTGGACACGGAACTGAATTAATAGTTAATAGACTTGTTGAAACAGGGGTGAATTACATTCAAGGGTAATTGGTGTAATTGTTAACAAAGTAGTAAAACCTTAGTTTACACGCAGTCGATAACCTGGTGTATTCATTAAACAAAGTATTAAAACCTTGTTACAATTCGAATCCCCAATTAGTTGGAATATTTGACTTCGGGAATAAGAATAATTTGACGAAGGCTTTCGCTCTTTGTATTTATGACTGATGGACTATTATGGACAAATCCGTATGGACATATTAAATAATCCAGGACAAAGAACAATTAACCCATGGGCATAAAACTAAAATCAACACGTCAAACATCATGATTACGGAAGTTTAAATAAGCATAATTCTTTTATTTCATATTTAATTTCCTTTATTTTATATTTAATTGCACTTCTAATTGTCGCATTTTTATTTATTGTTATTGTATTTAATTGCACTTTTATTTATCGTACTTTTAATTATCGCAAGTTTATTTTATCGCACTTTTATTATTCGTAATTTCATTATCGTCATTTACTTTACGCTTTAAATTAAGTCTTTTATTTAATATTTTACATTTGGTTTTAACTGCGACTGAAGAATTAAAATCGACAAACCGGTCATTAAACGGTAAAAACCCTCCTTTATAATAATAATGTTACTTATATATATATTTGTATTTTTATAAAAGTAAACTAATATAGCGTTAAGCTTACCGTGCAAATTAGCTTGATAAGACTAATAAATCAGATCCCCAGAAAGGATAATCTCCTTAAAAGATCAAAAATCAGCTTTTAAGCCTGATATTACTCAATCCTTGAGCTTGACCTTAAAGATTGAGAATTACAAACTCATGGAATTCAATGATATCTAAACTCGAGCCTGAACGAGAAAATATTTTGATCAAAATTATAAACCGATTTGTTTTCTGAAAACCCATTTTCAATGCGTTCATTACCATTGAACGTAAAATCCTAGGAATTCACCTGGAATTCATTAGGTCACCTGAACCAAATCAGATGTCAACCGTATGAACGGTGGTTGCATAGCATGGTCGAAGACAGGACCTTGTGCCAGACCAAAAAATCATAAGGGTGAGCTTTACTATTGCTCCTACCAAGGATAGTAATTGCGTCCGACATGTTATAGACCATAATTAAAAGCATGTCAGGGGACATTGCCTTAACAGTTGCTTGTTCAAAGCTTTCCTTTACATCCGGACGGTAGTTTACTGAAAGGTAATATACGGGACAAGTAAACTGGACGTGTTGCTTTCCAAATATAAAGATTTTTATTTTTAGTTTACTTTTATAAAAATACGTTTTTGTAAAAATACGTTTTAAATATTCGAAAACATAGAAAAAAAAACAAAAATATAAATATTTTTAAGAGTTTGTTAAATATTTAAGTTTTATAAAGTTTCTTTATTTTTATTTTATAAAAATATAAGTTTTATTTAAATATTTTTATTTAAAACATAAAAAAAACGCGTCGAATTAAAAACTGTACCAGAGTTGAATTTTGGAACCCCGCGACTCGCGGAGTTTGCAGCTTCAAATACCGCAACTCGCGGAGCCGTCTGACACGGGCACACAGCAACCCTAATTTGGCATTTATTACGGAGTTTTAATTATTATTATTAATTAATTAGTATTTAGGGTTAATTAATTTATTATTTAGTTTAAGATTTAATTAATTTGTAATAATTATTTTTAATTAGTTTTATTTATATATATAAAAGTAATAGTTTTATAAGATAAATAATATAAAAATAATATTTTTTATAAAAATTGTAATTTTTACAACTTTTTGTATATTTTTATATTTTGTCCCTTTTTAATTGTTTTAGCGTAATATTTGTATTTTTCGCTCGTATTTAGTTTTAAGATATAGTTTTTGCCATAGTTATTTATTTTTTTTACTTCTAGATTTTTAGGCTTTGCCGTAAAATCACTTAAGTGCTTTTTCTTTAGACTAAGGTTTAGGTACTTTAGAATTTTGCGACGCCTTTTTAAGTTTTAGTTTCTTTTTAAGTTATTGCCATTTGAGATATAGTTTTTCTTTTAAGCTTTAATATTTTTAGACACCTTTTACCTATGTATCAATTATCATTCCAATTAGTAATCTCAATTTGTGATTATAATTTTAAGTTAGTGATAGTAATAAGGTTGGGTTAGTCTAGTGTTTTTAAGTTCTATAAGTCACTCTTTTTCTTTCTTATTTTTATTTTTCGATCTTTTTTCCGACACGCTCTTTTTCTTTCTTATTTCTCGTCATTCTAGTTTTTAGGACTTAGAATTTTTTCTACTTCTTATCTAAATTTCTTAAAATTACGAAAATTTATTTTAAGTGGTTAAATTGATAGACATCAAAATTTTCTGGTTCGTAGTAATAGTTAGATTTGTACGTGGACCGGGTTATTGGAGCCAAACAGTCCTCAATTATATTGAGACCAAACGAATCCTGCCCCTCTGCTGCATCTTTTGGCTATTCGAAACGTGGGCAAAATCAGAAAAGTCTATTGATTGGATAACTTATATAATTTTTCTTTCTTTTTAAATACTAATAGGATATTCAGTGAATGCACCGAGCAAGACGTTCACCACCTTTTGTACGTTCACCACCTGTAACTAGATCAAGACATTTAGCAAAA
The DNA here is from genome assembly GCF_046630445.1 of Rutidosis leptorrhynchoides. Taxonomy (NCBI): domain Eukaryota; kingdom Viridiplantae; phylum Streptophyta; class Magnoliopsida; order Asterales; family Asteraceae; genus Rutidosis; species Rutidosis leptorrhynchoides. The sequence goes on along the minus strand of NC_092336.1, from coordinate 516,398,721 downwards.
ATTACCGCCGTTGATTTTTCTTTAGAATCGTCATCCAGTAGACCAAGTACTCGAGTTCAAATTTCCGATAATCCATTTTTTGAACCCGACCTCACAATTGAGAATTCGGAGAATATTCAGGGACGATTCATAGATCCTGAACCATTAAATTTTCCTCCAGAACCACCAATCATTCAAACAGAGATTGTTGAGGAACGAACCATTAAATCAGAATCCTCTAGTGATTCCGATTCAACAAATTCAATTATGGAGAATCTGGAACCTTTAAGTATGGAAGACCGAATGAGAGCTAAACGCACTGGCCAAGGTCACGCAATTACTCATCCAGAAATTAATGCGCCAGATTATGAAATCAAAGGACAAATTCTACACATGGTGACTAATCAATGCCAATTTAGTGGTGCGCCGAAGAAAGATCCAAATGAACATCTTCGTACCTTTAATAGGATCTGCACTCTATTTAAAATAAGAGAAGTTGAGGATGAACAGATATATCTCATGTTATTTCCCTGGACTTTAAAGGGAGAAGCCAAAGATTGGTTGGAATCGTTACCTGAAGGGGCGATTGATACATGGGATGTTTTAGTTGAAAAATTTCTTAAACAATTCTTTCCTGCATCTAAAGCCGTAAGACTTCAAGGAGAAATTGTTACGTTTACACAGAAGCCAAATGAAACTCTATATGAGGCGTGGACAAGATTTGGAAAGTTATTAAGAGGATGTCCGCAACATGGTTTAGACACCTGTCAAATAGTACAAATATTCTACCAAGGATGCGACGTCACTACAAGGAAAGACATAGATATAGCAGCTGGTGGTTCCATTATGAAGAAAACCAAAACTGATGCTTATAAAATTATTGATAACACTGCTTCCCACTCACATGAGTGGCACCAAGAAAAGATCATCTAAAGCAGCTAGAGCCAATTCTAGTCATGACTTAGATTCCATTTCCGCAAAGATAGATGCTGTCGAGAGATGAATGGAAAAGATGACTAAGGATATTCACTCAATACGAATTAGTTGTGAGCAGTGTGGAGGACCACATTTGACAAAAGATTGTCTCAGTATTGAATTAACAATGGAACAAAGAGAGAATATTTCATACATAAACCAAAGGCCTGGAAATAATTATCAGAATAATTATCAACCGCCAAGACCTATTTACAATCAAAATCAGAACTATAACCGAAATATTCCATATAACAACCAACAAGGTCCTAGCAATCAACAAGTGTCCAACCATAATTACAATCAGCAAAGACCTAATTTTCAAAACAAACCACCACAACCCGATGATAAAAAGCCGAATTTAGAAGATATGATGATGAAGCTAGTTGAAACTCAAACGCAGTTTTTCACATCTCAAAAACAAACTAATGAACAAAATGCTCAAGCATTTAGAAATCAACAAGCTTCTATTCAAAACTTGGAACAAGAAGTAAGTAACCTAGCAAGGTTAATAGGTGAAAGAAAACTGGGAAGTCTACCTAGTGATACAAATGCTAACCCCCGGAATAAAACAGCTAAAGCCATTACCACAAGAAGTGGTACAACACTTAAACCACCTGAAATACCTGTAACTTCTGATGAAGCTATTCCTACTCTACAAGAACCACAACCTGATCAAGATAAGGAAAAAGAACCGGTAGTTGAAAAGGTTAATGAAGATAACACAGTCAAGGATAAACCTTATGTTAAACCATACCAACCACCACTTCCTTACCCGAGTAAAATGAAGAAAGAGAAACTAGAAGTCGAGCAATCCAAATTCTTGGATATGTTTAGACAGATAAATGTAAATCTTCCTTTCATTGATGTAATTTCAGGAATGCCTAGATATGCTAAATTCTTGAAAGATCTAATCTCAAATAGAAAGAAAATGGAAGAACTCTCGGCTGTTACTATGAACGCTAATTGTTCAGCAGTGCTGTTGAATAAGATACCAGAAAAACTATCTGATCCAGGAAGTTTCACAATTCCATGTTTTCTGGGTAGTCTTAGTTCAATAGAAGCATTGGCAGACTTAGGTGCTAGTATAAATTTAATGCCGTATTCACTATACGCTAAACTAGACCTTGGAGAATTGAAACCAACAAGAATAAGCATACAACTAGCCGATCGATCAATAAAATATCCTAGAGGGATAATGGAGAACATGCTAGTTAAAGTTGGTACTTTAGTATTTCCAGTAGATTTTGTTGTTCTGGACATGGAAGAAGATTCTCAAGTTCCTCTCATATTAGGAAGACCATTCTTAAACACGGCTAAAGCAATGATAGACGTGTTTGGTAAGAAACTGACCCTAAGTATAGAGGACGAAAGTGTTACCTTTTCAGTTGATAGAGCAATGCAACAACCACAATCTGCAGATGATACATGTTATTATATTCAAACTATAGATGCACATGCAGAATTGTTAGAAGAATTTCCAGAAGTACAAGGAACAGGAGAATGTTCTTTAGGAGAAGGAACTGAACCAATTGATGAAGTTAAAATGTTAGCTACACTTATACTAATGGATATGAACCAACAACAGAAGAAATTCAAATGCTAAAAGAAGAAGACAGATATCGATATAAATCATCGATAGAAGAACCTCCGAAATTAGAGTTAAAGCCACTTCCAAACCATTTGGAATATGCTTATTTACATGGTGAATCTGAATTACCTGTAATAATATCGTCTTCTCTTACTGAAAATGAGAAATCACAACTCATTTCTATGTTGAAAGCTCATAAACCAGCCATTGCATGGAAAATTCATGATATTAAAGGAATAAGTCCTTCGTATTGCACACATAAAATCCTTTTGGAAGAAGGTCATAAAACGTATGTGCAACGCCAACGAAGACTAAATCCTAATATGCAAGATGTAGTTAAGAAAGAAATTATTAAACTGCTAGATGCAGGTTTAATTTATCCAATCTCTGATAGTCCATGGGTAAGCTCAGTTCAATGTGTGCCTAAGAAGGGTGGCATGACTGTCATTACAAATGAGAAAAATGAGCTTATTCCTACTAGGACTGTAACAGGATGGCGTGTATGTATTGATTATAGAAAATTAAATGACGCCACCAGAAAAGATCACTTTCCCTTACCTTTCATTGATCAAATGTTGGAAAGATTAGCCGGAAATAGTTACTATTGTTTTCTAGATGGATTTTCCGAATATTTTCAAATTCCAATAGCACCCGAGGACCAAGAGAAAACCACATTCATGTGCCCTTATGGTACTTTTGCTTACAAACGCATGCCATTTGGACTTTGCAACGCCCCTGCAACCTTTCAAAGGTGTATGATGGCGATTTTTCACGACATGATAGAAGAATGCATGGAAGTTTTCATGGATGACTTTTCAGTCTTCGGTGATACATTTGAATCATGTCTAGTTAATCTGAAACGAATGCTTATTAGATGCGAACAATCAAATCTAGTACTTAATTGGGAGAAATTCCATTTCATGGTTAAAGAAGGCATCGTTCTTGGACATAAAATTTCAAAAGAAGGAATTGAAGTGGATAGAGCTAAAGTAGATGTAATTGCTAAACTCCCACATCCCACCAATGTTAGAGGAGTTAGGAGTTTTCTAGGGCATGCCGGTTTTTACCGACGTTTCATAAAAGATTTTTCTAAAATTGCCACTCTTATGAATAAACTCCTAGAAAAGGATGCTCCATTCATCTTTTTAGATGAATGTATCAAATCTTTTAATATTCTTAAAGAGAAACTCACTAATGCGCCGATCATGATAACACCAAATTGGAATCTACCATTTGAACTAATGTGCGATGCAAGTGATTTTGCAATGGGAGCCGTTTTAGGACAAAGGATTGAAAAACAATTTCAACCTATATATTATGCTAGTAAGACGTTACAAGTAGCACAAACGAATTACACAACTACTGAAAAATAACTCCTTGCTATTGTCTTTGCTTTTGACAAATTTCGATCATATCTCGTTCTAGCTAAAACGGTGGTCTATACTGACCATTCTGCTCTTAGATACCTATTTTCGAAACAAGATGCTAAACCAAGATTAATCCGCTGGATCTTACTCTTACAAGAGTTCGATATTGAAATCCGAGATAAAAGAGGAGCAGAAAATCTCGCCGCTGATCATCTTTCTCGTCTTGAAAATCCCGAATTAGAAGTTCTAAATGAATCGGCCATACAAGACAACTTTCCTGATGAATATCTATTGAAGATAGATTATAATGAAATTCCATGGTTTGCAGACTATGCAAACTACTTAGTTTGTGGATTCCTTGAAAAAGGATTATCGTACCAAAAACGAAAGAAATTCTTTAGTGATATAAAACTCTATTTTTGGGAAGATCCACATCTGTTTAAAAGTTGTCCCGATGGAATAATACGCCGATGTGTATTCGGAGATGAAGCTAGTAAAATTTTAAACCATTGTCACACAGGACCAACAGGAGGGCATTATGGGCCTCCATTAACAGCAAGAAAAGTTTATGAAGCTGGATTCTATTGGCCTACAATTTACAAAGACGCACACCTTCTTTGCAAATCCTGTGATGCTTGTCAAAGGGCCGGAAAAATAAGTCAACGTGATGAAATGCCACAAAATGTCATCCAAGTATGTGAAGTATTTGACATTTGGGGTATTGATTTTATGGGTCCATTTCTAAAATCTCATAATAATCTCTATATTCTCGTAGCCATTGATTATGTATCTAAATGGGCGGAAGCACAAGCTCTCCCAACTAACGATGCACGAGTTGTAGTCAACTTTTTAAAACTTCTTTTTGCAAGGTTTGGAACACCGAAAGCTTTAATAAGTGATCGGGGAACTCATTTCTGTAATAATCAACTTGAAAAAGTTCTTAAAAGATATGGAGTAACTCATAAAATCTCCACCGCATATCATCCACAAACAAGTGGACAAGTTGAAAATACCAACCGAGCTTTAAAACGTATTCTAGAGAAAACCGTAGGATCAAATCCAAAGGAATGGTCCATTAAATTGGAGGATGCACTCTGGGCTTTTAGAACAGCCTACAAAACTCCAATTGGAACCACACCTTTTAGACTTGTTTATGAAAAAGCATGTCATCTTCCAGTAGAAATTGAACACAAAGCATTTTGGGCTTTGAAGACATGTAATCTTGATTTACATGAAGCTGGACGTCTACGATTAAGTCAACTAAACGAATTAGAAGAATTAAGACCTGAAGCATACGAAAATTCGTTAATCTATAAAGAAAGAACGAAGAAATGGCATGATAAAAGAATCAAAAGTTCAAAAGAATTTAAAGAAGGAGACAGAGTTCTTCTTTTCAATTCACGATTCAAGCTATTTCCTGGAAAATTGAAATCAAGATGGTCTGGACCATTCATAGTCAAAAGAGTTTTCTCATACGGAACGATAGAATTAATAAATTCAAATGGGATTGAATTTAAAGTTAATGGTCACAGAGTTAAACATTACATACATGGTCCGATGGAAGTTGACAATGAAGTTAATCATAATTTCACCACCCAAGAAAACCTTCAAAATGAAAACATAAATATGTTATCAACAACATATGAAAAATCAAAATTAGAATATAAGGAGGATTCAAATTTGAGTGATGAAGAAGAATTCTTATACAAACCTCCCATTCCAAAAAACGAAGAAAAATGTGAACAAGAAATTCAAATAGAAGTGAAAGAACCAAGGAAAGAACACCCGAAAAAGGTTTACAAACCAACTCGACTTACTAAAGCAGGAGACCTAGGTGAATTTATCATTTCTTGCTTACTTAATGATGGTGCTGTATATAATGGACTCGCAGATTTAGGAGCAAGTGCAAATATTATGCCTCTTTCCTTATACAAAAGATTAGGCATGGGTAAATTAAAACCAACCAAAATAGGTGTTCAATTATTTGACCAAACCATTAAACACCCGGTTGGAATAGCAAATAATTTACTTGTTAACGTGGAAAGTTTGACCTTTGTTGCAAACTTCATAGTGATTAATATGGAGGAAAACCTTGATATTCCTCTAATTCTAGGTCGCCCATTTTTAGCAACCACCGAGGCATTCATTGATGTAAGAGAAGGTAGAATGACATTTAAGGATGGTGATACATCGATCACCTTTGTGAACCGAAAGTTTAGATCTCCACAAACCAAAACTGTTAGACCAATAAAAACGCATAAGTGTGGGGAAGATGAAGAAACACTTAATGATGATCCAATCACAAAGAATGCCGTTGATGATACGAAATTAGATGAACCCATTTTTAACAGTTCAACGAAGAAACTTTATAAACGGATTCACGATGCTAAGATTAAAGGAAACTTTAAGTTATATAACCGATTAATATCCAATTTATCGTCAAAAGAAAAGGCAATGTTAGTTGAATTTGTGAAAGTTACGGAGGAAATCAACAAATGGATTGAAGTAAAAGTCAACGATATACAAGTTGTTGATGATTCAATTGAAAATAATGTTAATCACAATTTTAACTAAGTATAGGGGGTTTATGTATTTCTGTTAGAGTTAGATTTTCTGTTTTCGTGTAGTTCTCGAAAATGGAACTCGAATGGTCTTTCCCTAGCAGACCCTAAAGAACTAGTCTTCTCCCCCCATTTTGAATTTTTATTTTTTTAGATTTTTACAAAATGAAGACTGCCTGTGAACTAAACCATGGTCTAATGCTACACGCTTTGATCACTAAACGTAATAATGACACACTTCCGAGTGAAATAGTGTCAGTAATCAGAGAAAGATTGGACGGAGTAAGAAAAGAATCCAGATGCGAAGATAATAAGTTACAATTTGGTAAAGGAAAATCAAAATCCGCAGCGAAAAGAAGAGCACGACACCTTGAAAGATGTCACAAATGCGAAAAATGGTCACATGGAGGTAAATGTTCAAATAATCAAACCTATTCAAATACCGAATTTTTTACTTTATGCAGAGACGGACCGTTCATATGTTTAGAAGAAAAAACACTGAATGCTCGAGGTTACGCCTATGTAGCCATGGAAAACCAATTAAACCGACTATCTTATGAATGGGATAGATCGTATAACTAAGAATACTATCTCACAGGTAAGTCTGTACAGTTTTTTTTTGTTTTTATTTTTATTTTTAACCTTTTGATAATAAACGCTAATTTGTTCGCTATAAAGTATTAAATTGGTATTGAATAAAATTAGGTTTGGCGACCGAAATTATTGATATCATTCAAAAATTTATTACATCACTGCGAAATTTAACGTTTATTCTTAAGGTATAAATATCTTTAATCAATCAACCCAAAATATTTCAAAAATTCGTCATGAGTTAAATTAGGTCTTGGAACCGAAATTACTTTACCGAAAAGAGGGGCGCATATTTTTGATAATATTTGATTGATTAAAGTGGGATAAAAAGCCAAAAAGATTTTTAATTTTATTTTTACCATGTTTTTAAAATTAATATATAAATCTTAAATTAATATTGTAAACTTTGTAAAAACAATATATTTAAAATTGTAAATATTTAAAAATTAATATAAGTTTGGTGTGAATTTATAATATGAATTTTTAAATTAAGTTTGGTGTGAATTTTTAATTTTTAAAATATGAATTTTATTTTTATGCATTTTAAATTTTAAGTTTGGTCTGAATTTTTAATATTAATTTTGAATTTTATATTTAAGTTGTGTGAATTTAAAAACAAAAAAATTTACTTTATCTCATTAAGTTAAAAATATGATTTTTAAAATTCGTCGTAAGTTGAAGACTAGGTCTTTGAACCGAAATTGCTTTACACGAGGGAGGGACGAGAACTTTTATTATCATTATTTTTAATCTTATTGAATTAAAGTATGACAAAAACATTAAAAAACTAAAAAAATCTAAGCTTTTAAAACAATCGCTACAAAAAGACAAAATTTAAAATTTTGTTGAAGGACGGACTAGGACATCGATCCGAAACGACCTCGTCCTAAATAATAAGGGAAACAAAATTTTAAATTTAATTACTTAATTGTTTTAATTAGTATAAGATATAAAAAAAAAATACAAACTCCGCGACTCGCGGAGTTTGAAGGGTCAAACACCGCGACTCGCGGAGGGACCAAAATCCAGAAAAAAAATAAAAGCTGAACGAACAGCTCAGTCCACACACCACAAAAACAAAAACTGCGAAAATAACCCGCAAAAACCCGAAAAATACACACCAAATTCGCAATTTTTGACCGTTAATCATCAAATCTTTTACTAAAATCATGTTAAGAAGGATGCTATCAAGAAATTACTCAAGAAAAACGGTAAATTTCTACACCTAAACACCATTTAATCCGAAAATTAGTGTTCTTGAGCAATTTTATACCCAATTTGATTTTGATGCTTTTTAGTGTAATTATGCTTAAATTGTTTATGTATTATGCTTGTATAACCTTGATTGATGCTATTTAACATGATTAGAAGCCTTAAACTTCAAATTTTGAGTAATCTAGGGTTTGTGTTCTTGAGCAAATTTGGGGCTTTTTGATATAAACAGGTTATGGCCGATTTTTGTCATGAATTGTTGCTAAATTAAGTAGTGTAATATGTTTAGGTAGTTAAATGATCCAAACTTTGAGCCTAAACATGATTTTGAGAATTAAAGTGGACTTTTTCAAGTCTAAAATTCATGAACTTAATTTTTGAGAGATAATGCCATTTGAACCTTGTTTGATTGCTAGTAATGATTATTTTGACATGTTATTTGAGTTGAATGCTTATGAACTTGGCGAACATTTTCGTATATGCTTATTTGAAAAAGTGTAGATTTGATGAAAATATGAAAATGATCTTAAGTTTGATATAAATTGATCATGTCATTGTAATTATTTTGATTGATGATTTTGCTGAACTAATGCATATTTGGATGCACAAAAATTGTGTTTGATGTGTTTTGCAGACTGAAAGGGGTGAATCTTCATCCTAAGCTCGCAATGCTCCTGCTGAGAATGCGGAACAACAGGAGGTGGATAACTACTACAAACAAGAAATACCTCATCCAGTCATGACATTTTCTGATATGCACTTGGAAGATTTGCACCCGAACCTGAGATTTGACAGACTTTGAATAGATTATCCAAAATATCAAAGGGGTTTGCATACTCTTCATTATAAAGCTGTTGAAGTACCTAGGGTCATAGAATGGGGACCATTAGAAGCTGTAGAATTGGCCGGGCCAATTAGGGAATTACTTACACAGAGGTATGGTAATTCTACTTTTAACGATTGGGTATGGTTATTCAACATGCGTAGACCTGTATATAAAGTATGGTGTGAAGAATTGTTGTGTAGTATAGAATTAAATGATCGGGTAGCTAGTTTAACCGATCGATCTTTTATTAGATTTTTGTTAGGAGGTTCGATGCGCCACATGTCTTTACTAGACATGGCTCAGGCTTTACGTATATATACGACTGAGGAGTTAGCATCTGCCGATTGTAGAGGGTTGATATTGAAAGGTTGTAACACCTCGTTTTTCCCCGTACATGATTTATAGGTGTATTGTGTATGTACGACAGGCGTATGAAGGGTTCGATACATGTTTGGGTGTTAAAGTCTTGTATGCGAGAAAATGTGTCGGGCCACGTTGGGTGTCGCGGCGCGACAAAGGGAGCCGCGGCGCGGCGTTTCAAATAAATCCAGATCAGAAAGCTTGTTAACAAAGTCACCAGTTCGAGGCAATCGTCGCGGCGCGACGAATTAGGCCGCGGCGCGGCGAATGGTGTGAACTGGCACCAGATTCTTGTAAATTTAAATGAAGTTCAAGGGCAATTTGGTCTTTTCACGTTTGAGCCAGATTTGAGGATTTAACCTCATCCATTCATTTCATTTCTCATTTTAATTTCCCTTTTCTTTTCATTTTTCCTCTCAAACTCAAACACCCATTTGATTTCAAAAGGATTTTTGGAAAGGAAGGATCGGGAGTTAATCCTTGGCGTAGTTGACAAGTGTGTTCTCCTCGTTCTTAGCTACACGGTGATACTAGTGGTAAGCTCTAACTCCGAAATTCATTTTCGTGTTCATCATTCAAGTTTAGGGCTTTTGATTGTATGATTCATAGGTGAAACCCATTTAGTTGTTAATTGAAGGTTAACACCAAGATTCGGGTTTTTTGTTGTTAATGTCGGGTTTTGGGTTTGGTGTGCAAGTTCATGCTTGTAAGACTTGTAAATGGTGTATAATCACTAGTATTAGTGATTATTGAGGTTTTGGGGACATTTAGGGTTCTTGGAGTTGACTAATTTTGACTAGAGTCAAAATTAGGGTTTGGTGATGATTTTGACCCGATTGTTGATTTATTAAGGTTTATAAACTTAAAATGGATTAAGTTGAAGTATTAAACCGAGTTAAATGTGTTTTGGTGTCAAGACTTGTAAACGGAGAGATTTTGACTTAATGGGTCAAAATTAGGGTTTTGGTGTCAAAATGGGTGAGACATGTGTTTAACACTTGTGTTTGGGTTTACTTGGCATATTAGGACCATTTTCACCCGTGTTAGTAATTATTGGTTAGTTTGGGCGCGGTTTGTACTTGGAATTACATTTGGGTCGAATTTGCACTAAGTGTCAAATTGGGTTGGTTTGTAAATCCAATCTAAGTGTGTTGTTGAATTTGTGATAATGGAATAGGTACTTTCCATTGACGAGTTGCGGATTACTTGGTTGCATTCATCAAGGCTTAAGGTGAGTGTTAATATCCTATATGCATATGTATGTGTAGGATGGGTGCGGGTCGGGTGAAGTGGTTCTCGGTTATAGAGCTCACTTCACATATAGGTGGATTGATGGACTTGTGTGTAGGTCCAATTGGCACGGTTGTGCGTTTTGGTTGACCATCTTTGACGAGGTGCACACCTTGCGTGTACTCTATCACATGGGCGTGTGATGTGGATTATATAACCCCAATGGCGAAGGGTTAATATTGTGAGTGGAATAATTATGCGTGTACGTATATAATGTATTTATTTGTGTAGTATGAATGTGGTATTGTCGCGGTGTTCAAGACACCACATTCTAAGTAACGAGTAGTAGTGTCGCGGTGTTTAAGACACTACTCATTGTTTGATTGGCATGTGGTATTGTCGCGGTGGTTAAGACACCACATTGTCATGGGAGTGGAATTGTCGCGGTGTTCAAGACACCACTCATTATTTTGATTGACGTGTGGATTCGTCGCGGTGTTTAAGACGCCACATTGTCATGGGGGTGAATTAGTCGCGGTGTTTAAGACATCACCCGGGGGATTAGTGATTACGCGGTGTTTAAGTAACGCTAATGGATGTTACGAACTCCGACGGTCTCTTACGAGTATCGTTCCCTTGTACGATTGGTTAACCATGGTTATTGTGTTGTAAGTGTAAGAAAATTATGTTATTCGAGAGATATATACATATATATTGTATACATATAATGTTGTATTGTCGTGTTGTAGCTAACCCTCCGGGTGTAGCTTATTGGCATTGTTCACATCGTTGTTGGCAAACTTATATTTTGTTGATGTATCTTTAGCTCATTGCTTAGTGATCTTACGGTATGCTTAGACTAGCTTGCCTTTATGTTTGGATGCTCCGGTATGCGGTATTTGCTATTTTGTGGCGTGTCCATTTTATGCATGTATATGTATGTAGTATATTCTCACTCACTAAGAGTTAGCTTACCCTCTCGTTGTTGATATTTTTATAGGTTCGCATGCTTGGCGGCTCGGGTAAGCTTGGGAATTAGAGATCTCGGCTAGGTTGCTTTAGAAGATCTTGCTTTTGGGCTCGATTAGGATTTGGGTAGTGTAGTCCCAAATCACCATGCTCGGTTTTGTGTAAACGTAACTAGTCGGGTCATAATGATTATAACCGGTTTACGATTTAATTAATGAACCATTGTATTAAGGAGTTTAAATCATTAATGTATGTTTTAAGTTCGATGAACTTACTTTGATAACAAATACGTTTTGAAATATGTGTAACGGGACCTAAAGTATTATTTAACGCGTATTAAAAGGAAAAATTTTTATGGGCCGGTTTTAATACGGGTTGGGTTGTTTCAAGTGGTATCAGAGCATGGTCTAAGGGATTTAGGTGACTTGAGATAGGTGCCTAGACTTAGACTTTTGTGTGTGCTTAATTTGTTGCGGGACTTGTAGGAGTACGGGTCGGAATGGGTTCTAGCTAGTGCCTTGTTTATAGGTTGACTAACGTTTATATTAGTAATGCGAATATTATTAATATGCTATTGTGATGTGATAATAATTCTCGCGTGTGTTTATATCGCGTAGAATTTTGTTTGTGTTTGCATATATCATCGAGCGAGACGGTTGTTGTACTAACGAGCCTATACAGCGTGTATGCGTAATAAGGACTTGCAAACCTTATTACGGGTGCAAATCGTGTCTAGCAAGTGATGTACGACAAATGTTTAGCAAGATGGGGCGGTGTTGTGCGTGTGATTTACACGTTCGTGGTCTAACCGCTTTGCATTCCTTAGAATGGCGACGGGAAATGGGATCGAGACGAACGACGCTGAGTTTAACGCTAGAGTTGCGGCCGCCGTTGCGGAGCAAATGAGTGCGTTTCGAGAAGAAATGGATAGGAAGTATTCCGAATTTCGAAATGGTGGAGAAATGGAGCATTGTCTTAAGAGCTTCATGAGGACTAAACCTCCGATGTATGACGGGAAACCGGATCCTTTAGTAAGCACAACTTGGATCTCGGATGTTGAAGGGTGTTTTCGTACTATTGAATGCCCTCCCGAGAGAAAGACAAGACTCGCTACTAGTTTATTGCGGGGTAGGGCGAAGGATTGGTTGGATGGTAAGATTGATCTTGTCGGTGGTGAGCCGTTTATGGCATTATCGTGGGACGATTTTAAGAAGGAATTCTTCGAGGAGTTCCGGACTTCGGCCGACTTGTCGGAATTGCGTGATGAGTTGCGAAACTTGCAACAGGGATCTATGGATTTGAATACTCTCAAGACGACCTTTACGGCGAAGACTCGTTTTTTCCCGGAGTATTTAGGGAATGATCGGTTGTTGATGGAGGATTTCTATCGAACCTTGAATGATGACTTGAAGAATAAGATTAGCCGGGGTCACGCGAAATCATTTACGGAATTATTCGCCGTGGCTAGAGGTTTCGAGTCGTATTCACGATCAAAGAAGGGTGAACCTTCGAGCGAGAGAAGGGTTGTTTCGCATGGTGCTCCGAGTAAGAGGACTAAGGGTCCGAGTGTGAGCACGGGTGGTACACGGACGGGTATATTGGATTCTAGTGCGTCTAGATGTTACAATTGTGGCATAAGGGGTCACAAGTCGTGGGAATGTTCGGTACCAAAAGGCGATGGCATGGTGTGCTTCAATTGCCAAGAAGAAGGACATCTTAAGTCGGAATGTCCCAAGTTAGCGGGGACGGGGCCGGCAAGGAGACGTTAAGGTACGTTTCGTTTTAATAAATATGTCTTTTGATTATTTATTAAGTGCCGTTTGAAGTTGAGTTTATTAAATGCATTGTGTTGTGCATGTTATTGATATGGGTGACGTTCCTAATGGAAGTATCCTATGACGACGTTTTGATTGACGGGCGAAGGGCGTAAGACTTGGTGTAACCAAGCATTCCTTGATGTTTGTAAAATGTTTCTACCAAGCCATGGAAATGGGTTGGTGTTCGGTTGTTAAGCGCGTGTTCGCTTTTGTGTTGAGGTCGATGAACCGTGAGGTTCGACGGGTGGGCTGAAACCCTTGAGATCGAGTGTTTTGAATCTCGATGTATGTTGGTAATGGAGTCTTTATGACGCGACATTAGGTGCCTCTTTTATACCTACTAGCGTGGTGTTCGACTCCGATTATGTTGCGGTTACATTGTACTTAGGGTACCGAAGTGAAATCCTTAGGTACATGAGTGACTAGGTGTAATTTGACAAACTAAAGCAATTGGATGATTGCGAAGGTATGGTTTGTGTAATCGTGGTACACTTTTTGCTCGAAGTGTTTATGGATTGATTGAAATCCTTTGTGTGCTCAAGGCTGGAGCAAGATATGGTGACGGGTCGTGTGAGCCCAATCTTTGTAAAGTCTACCTTAGGTAGCATTGTACGGTTGTATGAGTTGTGGATATGGGACGTAGTTCCAAATGGGGGAGTTACACTCCCGCACGAGGAAGTTTTAGTGTGAGATTTCGGATGATGCTTTTGGTAGATCAGGAAAATGTTGTCGAGACCTGATTTTGGTCGATTTGTGGTAGATTACAATTTAGGATAAATTGTACTTATGGTTTGGATTTGAATTATCACCGAGGTGGTAATGTGGTAAATCTCGATTGAGAGATAATGGACGTGTTTGGCGAGCAAGGTGAAATCCTTCGATTAAGGGAGGTGTGTGTCGGATTCTCTTCTAGAGAATAATTGTTTCGTGCCTATGTTTGATATAGGTGGTTCTTGCTCATGTATGTGAATGGTTAGTGGTATCCGTTAGGATTCACTATGGCGTAGCAGAGCGCGATGTTACGCTACTCGTCGTTCGAGGCCAAAAGGGCGTTGATTGATGAAGCATGACTTTCGGGTCCGCTGACTTCATCATGGTATCGGTGATTGATGAAGCATGACCTTTAGGGTCCGCTGACTTCATCATGGGAGTATGCGATTGGTGGAGCATGACCTTCGGGGTTCGCTGATTTCATCATGAGCGAGGTGTTATATCGGTGAAGCATGACTTTCGGAGTCCGCTGACTTCATCCGGTGTTGAGATTGGTGAAGTATGACCTTCGGGGTCCGCTGACTTCATCATGGGATTATTGATTGGTGAAGCATGATATTCGGGTTCGCTGACTTCATCATGGTAGTGAATCGCGTGTAGTTCGGATTCACTAAGGCGCGTTTGTTTTCGGCCAGCCTTCGTGTTGTGTGATCTGTCGGTTGTTTTATACACCGATGGTGGGGTCGTAAGGACCGTGATGTTGATCTGTTGGTTGTTTTATACACCAATGGTGGGGTCGTAAGGACCGTGTTGTGTGATCGATCGGGTGTTTTTATACGCCGATGGTGGGGTCGCGAGGACCATATGGTATGATTAGTGATGCGATAGCTGTGTTTCGCTCACGTGTTGTTACGGGTGTGACGATAGTCGATTTTGTACACCTTTGGATTTGGCGTTTTCATAGTCGTTTTGGGCGCTATCGGTTTTAGCCTTTTGATTATGATGTTACGGTAGTTGCGTATTGATCGTATTGCGCACTACAAGGGATGTTTAGTTATTGGTGTTATCCGTCAGGATTCGTTGGTTCGGTCTTCATCGTTTCGGATTGTTGACCTTAGGTTGAGACTTGGTTGCTTTTAGCGTTGTACTCGGTAAGGGTATGCTAAGGGGTTGATATCTCTGTACGAGATTGGTTGAGTTTTCCCGATGTTAGGGAATGAGCATGGTTTTAGTGCTCGGATTGTGGATTTGATAAATCGCGGGTGACGATTTAGTTGTTAAAGGTAATTCAGTGGGAAGAATTGCTTAGGAAAGTCGGTTTGGACTTATGTTTGAGGACCGTGAAGTGTGGTCCGTTTGGTTAAATGACAAGGATCACGAGGACGTGATCGAGTCTAAGTGGGGGAGAGTTGTAACACCCCGTTTTTCCCCGTACATGATTTATAGGTGTATTGTGTATGTACGACAGGCGTATGAAGGGTTCGATACATGTTTGGGTGTTAAAGTCTTGTATGCGAGAAAATGTGTCAGGCCACGTTGGGTGTCGCGGCGCGACAAAGGGAGCCGCAGCGCGGCGTTTCAAATAAATCCAGATCAGAAAGCTTGTTAACAAAGTCACCAGTTCGAGGCAATCGTCGCGGCGCGACGAATTAGGCCGCGGCGCGGCGAATGGTGTGAACTGGCACCAGATTCTTGTAAATTTAAATGAAGTTCAAGGGCAATTTGGTCTTTTCGCGTTTGAGCCAGATTTGAGGATTTAACCTCATCCATTCATTTCATTTCTCATTTTAATTTCCCTTTTCTTTTCATTTTTCCTCTCAAACTCAAACACCCATTTGATTTCAAAAGGATTTTTGGAAAAGAAGGATCGGGAGTTAATCCTTGGCGTAGTTGACAAGTGTGTTCTCCTCGTTCTTAGCTACACGGTGATACTAGTGGTAAGCTCTAACTCCGAAATTCATTTTCGTGTTCATCATTCAAGTTTAGGGCTTTTGATTGTATGATTCATAGGTGAAACCCATTTAGTTGTTAATTGAAGGTTAACACCAAGATTCGGGTTTTTTGTTGTTAATGTCGGGTTTTGGGTTTGGTGTGCAAGTTCATGCTTGTAAGACTTGTAAATGGTGTATAATCACTAGTATTAGTGATTATTGAGGTTTTGGGGACATTTAGGGTTCTTGGAGTTGACTAATTTTGACTAGAGCCAAAATTAGGGTTTGGTGATGATTTTGACCAGATTGTTGATTTATTAAGGTTTATAAACTTAAAATGGATTAAGTTGAAGTATTAAACCGAGTTAAATGTGTTTTGGTGTCAAGACTTGTAAACGGAGAGATTTTGACTTAATGGGTCAAAATTAGGGTTTTGGTGTCAAAATGGGTGAGACATGTGTTTAACACTTGTGTTTGGGTTTACTTGGCATATTAGGACCATTTTCACCCGTGTTAGTAATTATTGGTTAGTTTGGGCGCGGTTTGTACTTGGAATTACATTTGGGTCGAATTTGCACTAAGTGTCAAATTGGGTTGGTTTGTAAATCCAATCTAAGTGTGTTGTTGAATTTGTGATAATGGAATAGGTACTTTCCATTGACGAGTTGCGGATTACTTGGTTGCATTCATCAAGGCTTAAGGTGAGTGTTAATATCCTATATGCATATGTATGTGTAGGATGGGTACGGGTCGGGTGAAGTGGTTCTCGGTTATAGAGCTCACTTCACATATAGGTGGATTGATGGACTTGTGTGTAGGTCCAATTGGCACGGTTGTGCGTTTTGGTTGACCATCTTTGACGAGGTGCACACCTTGCGTGTACTCTATCACATGGGCGTGTGATGTGGATTATATAACCCCAATGGCGAAGGGTTAATATTGTGAGTGGAATAATTATGCGTGTACGTATATAATGTATTTATTTGTGTAGTATGAATGTGGTATTGTCGCGGTGTTCAAGACACCACATTCTAAGTAACGAGTAGTAGTGTCGCGGTGTTTAAGACACTACTCATTGTTTGATTGGCATGTGGTATTGTCGCGGTGGTTAAGACACCACATTGTCATGGGAGTGGAATTGTCGCGGTGTTCAAGACACCACTCATTATTTTGATTGACGTGTGGATTCGTCGCGGTGTTTAAGACGCCACATTGTCATGGGGGTGAATTAGTCGCGGTGTTTAAGACATCACCCGGGGGATTAGTGATTACGCGGTGTTTAAGTAACGCTAATGGATGTTACGAACTCCGACAGTCTCTTACGAGTATCGTTCCCTTGTACGATTGGTTAACCATGGTTATTGTGTTGTAAGTGTAAGCAAATTATGTTATTCGAGAGATATATACATATATATACATATATATTGTATACATATAATGTTGTATTGTCGTGTTGTAGCTAACCCTCCGGGTGTAGCTTATTGGCATTGTTCACATCGTTGTTGGCAAACTTATATTTTGTTGATGTATCTTTAGCTCATTGCTTAGTGATCTTACGGTATGCTTAGACTAGCTTGCCTTGCCTTTATGTTTGGATGCTCCGGTATGCGGTATTTGCTATTTTGTGGCGTGTCCATTTTATGCATGTATATGTATGTAGTATATTCTCACTCACTAAGCGTTAGCTTACCCTCTCGTTGTTGATATTTTTATAGGTTCGCATGCTTGGCGGCTCGGGTAAGCTTGGGAATTAGAGATCTCGGCTAGGTTGCTTTAGAAGATCTTGCTTTTGGACTCGATTAGGATTTGGGTAGCGTAGTCCCAAATCACCATGCTCGGTTTTGTGTAAACGTAACTAGTCGGGTCATAATGATTATAACCGGTTTACGATTTAATTAATGAACCATTGTATTAAGGAGTTTAAATCATTAATGTATGTTTTAAGTTCGATGAACTTACTTTGATAACAAATACGTTTTGGAATATGTGTAACGGGACCTAAAGTATTATTTAACGCGTATTAAAAGGAAAAATTTTTATGGGCCGGTTTTAATACGGGTTGGGTTGTTTCAACGGTAGGAAGATAGACGAAAATTTTGATACGCATGGTGTATGGAGTCAAATGACTAGCCATCACCGATTTAAAGGGGGAAATTACTCTTATTTGGATATAGATAGAGCTGAATTAAGAGTAATTCATAGGTTTTTAGCTAATTCGATTACACAAAGAGGTAAGAATAAGGAAAAGGTAAATGAACAGGATTTGTTTTACCATATGTGTATTCGAGACCCACAAAGCGCTGTAAGTATACCTTATTGTGTGGGTTATTATTTATCAGCTATGGTTAGGGGGATGAGACCGCATAGCATAATAGGAGGTGGTATATTTATTACTTTGATTGCTGAATATCTCGGTGTGGATATAAGTCGGGGGGATTATTAGTCGAAGAACCAGAACCCCGCGATACAATAGGTTTAAATGTATACCATGGTGCAAAGGTTTTGAAGAGGCGAAATAACGCCGCAGTACAATACCATGGTAGACATCCACAGGTTGAGAGAAACCAACAGCAAGGTAATGTAGGAGGGGGAAATGAAATGGCAGAAATGCAAAGGTTTATAGCTTCACAAGAGTATGAAAATGCTAGACATAGAGCATTTGAAGATTGGCAAGTTCATCAAAACCAAATCATAGCTTATTGCCAACATATAGGTAGAAACTATATTCCTACTCCATCGCCCATATTCCCTCCCTGGTCTATAGAGATTCAACCACCGTATCCTACGTATAACCCAGCCGAAGCATTTTATAGCACCTATGGTTATGCATGGAACCCCTACTGGTATCAGTATCATCCCAAGTCTACTTAGTTTTATTTATTTTGTAATTTGTAATGTTGATACGTTTAATACTTATGTTAATATTGTAATAGTTTTTATAATTTTCTAACTTTTATTCTTAGATTTCAATAATTTTTAAATGTGGGGTAATATACCAAACTTCAAAAATACGTATATATGTTTGCAGTTTATCTTATGTACACAACAGGGTAAAACAACGCATTTTCAAAGACTGGCATTAAGTTCAACAAAAGCAACTAATTTTGACGACAAGATGCAAAATAAATGTGATATAACAACAAGACGGAATGATCAAATGATGTGCACCATTTATCATTCAACACAAACACAAATATGTTTGGAAACTTTGGTAAAATTTAATCATTTTCACACAAATCACCCTCAATAATTTAAATTATTACTGATTTCTTGCAAATGAGGGCATTGCAAGATCTTAAGTGTGGGAAGGGGTTAAATTCTTCCGGATTTTAAAATTTTTTACTTTAAACACTTGGTTACCATTAAAAATACTAGTAAAGCAGTATTTGTATTAGAATCTAGTGCTCTCTGATAATAAAGAACAGCCCTAGTCTTATATACTGACTACCCAATTCTAGTAAAATTTTTCAAAATTTTCAATTAAATGAACTCAAAATCATGTTTATACATATTTATGAATGATAAAACTAGGTTTTAACACCGAAATTATTGTTACCTCAGAAAGGACATAAATTGAGAAACAAATCAAAATGTTAAAATTCATTTAAAATGGAATAGAGGACAATAAAAAGGAAAATAAAAGCCAAGTGTGGGAAAATTTACCAAGATATTTTAAACATATGTCACATATTTCTGTAACAAATAACTGAAAATACTTTTGCTTTGGACTAAACTAAACTGTTTTACCCAATGAAAGAAAAGAAGAGATGGATCTACACGATGAATCAATTCCATCATTAAAAGGAAGTAAAGTCTTCCGAAAAAGACACGCGCTTCTTGATTTAGGTCAAGAAGTTGTCTTCCAGACCAGCTGTAGGTTGACGAAAAATCTAGAAAAGTCATCACTAAAATCAGCAGGAAATCCACGGACCTCAACATCAAACAGGGTCGCCAGGTGGTCAGATTTATCCTAACCATGAGAAGGATTTATCTCATACAATGGGGGGCACCGTGCAAATTAGCTTGATAAGACTAATAAATCAGATCCCCAGAAAGGATAATCTCCTTAAAAGATCAAAAATAAGCTTTTAAGCCTGATATTACTCAATCCTTGAGATTGACCTTAAAGATTGAGAATTACAAACTCATGGAATTCAATGATATCTAAACTCAAGCCTGAACGAGAAAATATTTTGATCAAAATTATAAACCGATTTGTTTTCTGAAAACCCATTTTCAATGCGTTCATTACCATTGAACGTAAAATCCTAGGAATTCACCTGGAATTCATTAAGTCACCTGAACCAAATCGGATGTCAACCGTAAGAACGGTGGTTGCATAGCATGGTCGAAGACAGGACCTTGTGCCAGACCGAAAAATCATAAGGGTGAGCTTTACTATTGCTCCTACCAAGGATAGTAATTGCGTCCGACACGTTATAGACCATAATTAAAAGCATGTCAGGGGACATTGCCTTAACAGTTGCTTGTTCAAAGCTTTCCTTTACAACCGGACGATAGTTTACTGAAGGGTAATATACGGGACAAGTAAACTGGACGTGTTGCTTTCCAAATACAAGGTTAGCAAGTGGGTAACACAAAACCGCAAGTTTTGAGCTAAAATTTTCAAATCTGAAACCCACCAAACCCACAAAAATAATTTGCAAACACCGGTGAAGGGTTATTCCGGAAAACTTATCTAGGGTAAAAACTAGATTTAATTTTCAAAAGATCAAATGTTTTCATAAAGATCCAATTTCCTTAATGGATCTAAATTTTTATAGTCATGTGGGACTGTAAACCATATCGTTACTACCATTGTTTATACCGCCGTAAAGAAATCACTGATGTACAAAGTGTGAAGAATAAAGAAGTGATTCTAGTATTTCAAGACTATATTGCCTGAGGACAAGCAACGCTCAAGTGTGGGAATATTTGATAATGCTAAAAACGAACATATATTTCATAGCATTATTCCCCAAGAAATACAAGCTTTTAGTTGCAATTGTTCTATTTACAAGTGATATTCGTTTAAATATTAAAAGGTGAAGACAAAAGACAGATTCGACGAATTAAGACGCAAACGACCAAAAAGCTCAAAAGTACAAAATACAATCAAAGAGGTTCCAATTATTGATAAGAAACGTCTCAAAATTACAAGAGTACAAGATTCAAAACGCAAAGTACAAGATATTAAATTGTACGCAAGGACTTTCGAAAATCCGGAACCGGGACCAGAGTCAACTCTCAACGCTCGACGCAATGGACTAAAAATTACAAGTTAACTATGTATATAAATATAATATAATATATAATTAATTATATTAATTATATATATATATTATATTTATAAAATAAATCGTCGGCAAACAAAGAGCCAAAGGTGGGTGAGCTGTAAAAACAAACTCCGCGACTCGCGGAGTTTGAAGAAGGAAAGGGCCGCAAGTCGCGGAGCCCCAAAAACTGAAACTCCCTATAAAAGCAAACAAATTTTGATCATTTTAAAATCATAATATATCAATCTCTCTATATCTATACGTAATATTTATATTTATAATTTATATTTTAATTTTAATTTTAATTTTAAATCCTAATAATAAGGGTATGTTAGCGAATGTTGTAAGGGTGTAAGTCAAAATTCTGTCCGTGTAATGCTACGCTATTTTTAATCATTGTAAGTTAAAATATTTAGCAAGGTTTAAATATTTTTTTTATTATAAAGGGGGTTTTTACCGTTTAATGACCGGTTTGTCGATTTTAATTCTTCAGTCGCAGTTAAAACTAAATGTAAAATATTAAATAAAAGACTTAATTTAAAGCGTAAAGTAAATAACGATAATGAAATTACGAATAATAAAAGTGCGATAAAATAAACTTGCGATAATTAAAAGTACGATAAATAAAAGTGCAATTAAATACAATAACAATAAATAAAAATGCGACAATTAGAAGTGCAATTAAATATAAAATAAAGGAAATTAAATATGAAATAAAAGAATTATGCTTATTTAAACTTCCGTAATCATGATGTTTGACGTGTTGATTTTAGTTTTATGCCCATGGGTTAATTGTTCTTTGTCCTGGATTATTTAATATGTCCATACGGATTTGTCCATAATAGTCCATCAGTCATAAATACAAAGAGCGAAAGCCTTCGTCAAATTATTCTTATTCCCGAAGTCAAATATTCCAACTAATTGGGGATTCGAATTGTAACAAGGTTTTAATACTTTGTTTAATGAATACACCAGGTTATCGACTGCTTGTAAACCAAAGTTTTACTACTTTGTTAACAATTACACCAATTACCCTTGAATGTAATTCACCCCTGTTTCAACAAGTCTGTTAACTATTAATCCAGTTCTGTGTCTGGTAAAATGAATAATTATTGGTATTTATAGATATCCCGCCCACCGTACCCAGTCAAGCGTATGTGGTTATATATAAATACGTCGAATTATAAGTTTGTATATTAAATTAACAAGGTATTGTTTAGTTAATATAAAACCCATTAATAGCCCATAGTCTAATTTCCACAAGTGTCGTTCTTTTATCCAAACCCCAATTATGGTACAAAGCCCAATTACCCAATTTTAGTAATTAGCCCAACATCATGATTACTTCGGATTAAATAAGCATAATAATAACTTAGCTACGAGACATTAAATTAAAAAGGTTGAACATAACTTACAATGATTAAAAATAGCGTAGCGTTACACGGACAGAATTTTGACTTACACCCTTACAACATTCGCTAACATACCCTTATTATTAGGATTTAAAATTAAAATTAAAATTAAAATATAAATATAAATATAAATATTACGTATAGATATAGAGAGATTGATATATTTTATGTTTTTAAAATGATCAGAATTCGTTTGCTTTTATAGGGAGTTTCAGTTTTTGGGGCTCCGCGACTTGCGGCCCTTTCCTTCTTCAAACTCCGCGAGTCGCGGAGTTTGTTTTTACATCTCACCCACCTTTGGCTCTTTGTTTGCCGACGATTTATTTTATAAATATAATATATATATAATTAATATAATTAATTATATATTATATTATATTTATATACATAGTTAACTTGTAATTTTTAGTCCATTGCGTCGAGCGTTGAGAGTTGACTCTGGTCCCGGTTCCGGATTTTTGAACGTCCTTGCGTACTATTTTATATCTTGTACTTTGCGTTTTGAATCTTGTACTCTTGTAATTTCGAGACGTTTCTTATCAATAATTGGAACCTCTTTGATTGTATTTTGTACTTTTGAGCTTTTTGGTCTTTTGCGTCTTCAAATTGTCGAATCTGTCTTTTGTCTTCACCTTTTAATATTTAAACGAATATCACTTGTAAATAGAACAATTGCAACTAAAAGCTTGTCTTTCTTGGGGAATAATGCTATGAAATATATGTTCGTTTTTAGCATTATCAAATATTCCCACACTTGAGCGTTGCTTGTCCTCAAGCAATATAGTCTTGAAATACTAGAATCACTTCTTTATTCTTCACACTTTGTACATCAGTGATTTCTATACGGCGGTATAAACAATGGTAGTAACGATATGGTTTACAGTCCCATCTGACTATAAAATTTAGATCCATTAAGGAAATTGGATCTTTATGAAAACATTTGATCTTTTGAAAATTAAATCTAGTTTTTACCCTAGATAAGTTTTCCGGAATAACCCTTCACCGGTGTTTGCAAAATATTTTTGTGGGTTTGGTGGGTTTCAGATTTGAAAATTTTAGCTCAAAACTTATGGTTTTGTGTCACCCACTTGCTAACCTTGTATTTGGAAAGCAACACGTCCAGTTTACTTGTCCCGTATATTACCTTTCAGTAAACTACCGTCCGGTTGTAAAGGAAAGCGTTGAACAAGCAACTGTTAAGGCAATGTCCCCTGACATGGTTTTAATTATGGTCTATAACGTGTCAGACGCAATTACTATCCTTGGTAGGAGCAATAGTAAAGCTCACCCTTATGATTTTTTGGTCTGGCACAAGGTCCTGTCTTTGACCATGCTATGCAACCACCGTTCTTACGGTTGACACCCGATTTGGTTCAGGTGACCTAATGAATTCCAGGTGAATTCCTAGGATTTTACGTTCAATGGTAATGAACGCATTGAAAATGGGTTTTCAGAAAACAAATCGGTTTATAATTTGATCAAAATATTTTCTCTTTCAAGCTCGAGTTTAGATATCATTGAATTCCATGAGTTTGAATTCTCAATCTTTAAGGTCAATCTCAAGGATTGAGTAATATCAGTCTTAAAAGCTGATTTTTAATCTTTAAGGAGATTATCCTTTCTGGGGATCTGATTCATTAGTCTTATCCAGCTAATTTGCACGACGCCCTCCCCATTTTACGAGATAAATACTTCTCATGGTTAGGATAAATCTGACCACTTGGCGACCCTGTTTTATGCTGAGGTCCGTGGATTTCCTGCTGATTTTAGTGATGACTTTTCTAGATTTTTCGTCAACCTATAGCTGGTCTGGACGACAACTTCTTGACTAAATCAAGAAGCGCGTGTCTTTTTCGGAAGACTTTACTTCCTTTTAATGATGGAATTGATTCATCGTGTAGATCCATCTCTTCTTTTCTTTCATCGGGTAAAACAGTTTAGTTTAGTCCAAAGCAAAAGTATTTTCAGTTATTTGTTACAGAAATATGTGACATATGTTTAAAATATCTTGGTAAATTTTCCCACACTTGGCTTTTATTTTCCTTTTTATTGTCCTCTATTCCATTTTAAATGAATTTTAACATTTTGGTTTGTTTCTCAATTTATGTCCTTTCCGAGGTAACAATAATTTCAGTGTTAAAACCTAGTTTTATCATTCATAAATATGTATAAACATGATTTTGAGTTCATTTAATTGAAAATTTTGAAAAATTTTACTAGAATTGGGTAGTCAGTATATAAGACTAGGGATGTTCTTTATTATCAGAGAGCACTAGATTCTAATACAACTACTGCTTTACTAGTATTTTTAATGGTAACCAAGTATTTAAAGTAAAAAATTTTAAAATCCGAAAGAATTTAACCCCTTCCCACACTTAAGATCTTGTAATGCCCTCATTTGCAAGAAATCAGTAACAATTTAAATTATTGAGGGTGATTTGTGTGAAAATGATTAAATTTTACCAAAGTTTCCAAACATATTTGTGTTTGTGTTGAATGATAAATGGTGCACATCATTTGTTCATTCCGTCTTATTGTTATATCACATTTATTTTGCATCTTGTCGTCAAAATTAGTTGCTTTTGTTGAACTTAATGCCAGTCTTTGAAAATGCGTTGTTTTACCCTGTTGTGTACATAAGATAAACTGCAAACATATATACGTATTTTTGAAGTTTGGTATATTACCCCACATTCAAAAATTATTGAAATCTAAGAATAAAAGTTAGAAAATTATAAAAACTATTACAATATTAACATAAGTATTAAACGTATCGACATTACAAATTATAAAATAAATAAAACTAAGTAGACTAGGGATGATACTGATACCAGTAGGGGTTCCATGCATAATCATAGGTGCTATAAAATGCTTCGGCTGGGTTATACGTAGGATACGGTGGTTGGATCTCTATAGACCAGGGAGGGAATATGGGCGATGGAGTAGGAATATAGTTTCTACCTATATGTTGGCAATAAGCTATTATTTGGTTTTGATGAACTTGCCAATCTTCAAATGCTCTATGTCTAGCATTTTCATACTCTTGTGAAGCTATAAACCTTTGCATTTCTGCCATTTCATTTCCCCCTCCTACATTACCTTGCTGTTGGTTTCTCTCAACCTGTGGATGTCTACCATTATATCGTACTGCGGCGTTATTTCGCCTCTTCAAAACTTTCGCACCATGGTATACATTTAAACCTATTGTATCTCGGGTTCTGGTTCTTCGATTAGTAATCCCCCCCGACTTATATCCACACCGAGATATTCAGCAATCAAAGTAATAAATATACCACCTCCTATTATGCTATGCGGTCTCATCCCCCTAACCATAGCTGATAAATAATAACCCACACAATAAGGTATACTTACAGCGCTTTGTGGGTCTCGAATACACATATGGTAAAACAAATCCTGTTCATTTACCTTTTCCTTATTCTTACCTCTTTGTGTAATCGAATTAGCTAAAAACCTATGAATTACTCTTAACTCTGCTCTATCTATATCCAAATAAGAGTAATTTCCCCCTTTGAATCGGTGATGGCTTGTCATTTGACTCCATACACCATGCGTATCAAAATTTTCGTCTATCTTCCTACCGTTCAATATCAACCCTCTACAATCGGCAGATGCTAACTCCTCAGGCGTATATATATGTAAAGCATGAGCCATGTCAAGTAAAGACATGTGGCGCATCGAACCTCCTAACAAAAATCTAATAAAAGATCGATCGGTTAAACTAGCTACCCGATCATTTAATTCTATACTACACAACAATTCTTCACACCATACTTTATATACAGGTCTACGCATGTTGAATAACCGTACCCAATCGTTAAAAGTAGAATTACCATACCTCTGTGTAAGTAATTCCCTAATTGGCCCGACCAATTCTACAGCTTCTAATGGTCCCCATTCTATGACCCTAGGTACTTCAACAGCTTTAGAATGAAGAGTATGCAAACCCCTTTGGTATTTTGGATAATCTATCCAAAGTCTGTCAAATCTCAGGTTCGGGTGCAAATCTTCCAAGTGCATATCAGAAAATGTCATGACTGGATGAGGTATTTCTTGTTTGTAGTAGTTATTCACCTCCTGTTGTTCCGCATTCTCAGCAGGAGCATTGCGAGCTTGGGATGAAGATTCACCCCTTTCAGTCTGCAAAACACATCAAACACAATTTTTGTGCATCCAAATATGCATTAGTGTCAGCAAAATCATCAATCAAAATAATTACAATGACATGATCAATTTATATCAAACTTAAGCTCATTTTCATATTTTCATCAAATCTACACTTTTTCAAATAAGCATATACGAAAATGTTCGCCAAGTTCATAAGCATTCAACTCAAATAAAATGTCAAAATAATCATTACTAGCAATCAAACAAGGTTCAAATGGCATTATCTCTCAAAAATCAAGTTCATGAATTTTAGACTTGAAAAAGTCCACTTTAATTCTCAAAATCATGTTTAGGCTCAAAGTTTGGATCATTTAACTACCTAAACATGTTACACTACTTAATTTAGCAACAATTCATGACAAAAATTTGCCATAACCTGTTTATGTCAAAAAACCCCAAATTTGCTCAAGAACACAAACCCTAGATTACTCAAAATTTGAAGTTTAAGGCTTCTAATCATGTTAAATAGCATCAATATAGGTTATACAAGCATAATACATAAACAATTTAAGCATAATTACACTAAAAAGCAACAAAATCAAATTGGGTATAAAATTGCTCAAGAACACTAATTTTCGGATTAAATGGTGTTTAGGTGTAGAAATTTACCGTTTTTCTTGAGTAATTCCTTGATAGCATCCTTCTTAACATGATTTTAGTAAAAGATTTGATGATTAACGGTCAAAAATTGCGAATTTGGTGTGTATTTTTCGGGTTTTTGCGGGTTATTTTCGCATTTTTTGTTTTTGTGGTGTGTGGACTGAGCTGTTCGTTCAGCTTTTATTTTTTTTCTGGATTTTGGTCCCTCCGCGAGTCGCGGTGTTTGACCCTTCAAACTCCGCGAGTCACGGAGTTTGTATTTTTTTTATATCTTATACTAATTAAAACAATTAAGTAATTAAATTTAAAATTTTGTTTCCCTTATTATTTAGGACGAGGTCGTTTCGGATCGATGTCCTAGTCCGTCCTTCAACAAAATTTTAAAATTTGTCTTTTTGTAGCGATTGTTTTAAAAGCTTAGATTTTTTTTAGTTTTTTAATGTTTTTGTCATACTTTAATTCAATAAGATTAAAAATAATGATAATAAAAGTTCTCGTCCCTCCCTCGGGTAAAGCAATTTCGGTTCAAAGACCTAGTCTTCAACTTACGACGAATTTTAAAAATCATATTTTTAACTTAATGAGATAAAGTAAATTTTTTTGTTTTTAAATTCACACAACTTAAATATAAAATTCAAAATTAATATTAAAAATTCACACCAAACTTAAAATTTAAAATGCATAAAAATAAAATTCATATTTTAAAAATTAAAAATTCACACCAAACTTAATTTAAAAATTCATATTATAAATTCACACCAAACTTATATTAATTTTTAAATATTTACAATTTTAAATATATTGTTTTTACAAAGTTTACAATATTAATTTAAGATTTATATATTAATTTTAAAAACATGGTAAAAATAAAATTAAAAATCTTTTTGGCTTTTTATCCCACTTTAATCAATCAAATATTATCAAAAATATGCGCCCCTCTTTTCGGTAAAGTAATTTCGGTTCCAAGACCTAATTTAACTCATGACGAATTTTTGAAATATTTTGGGTTGATTGATTAAAGATATTTATAACTTAAGAATAAACGTTAAATTTCACAGTGATGTAATAAATTTTTGAATTATATCAATAATTTCGGTCGCCAAACCTAATTTTATTCAATACCAATTTAATACTTTATAGCGAACAAATTAGCGTTTATTATCAAAAGGTTAAAAATAAAAATAAAAACAAAAAAAACTGTACAGACTTACCTGTGAGATAGTATTCTTAGTTATACGATCTATCTCATTCATAAGATAGTCGGTTTAATTGGTTTTCCATTGCTACATAGGCGTAACCTCGAGCATTCAGTGTTTTTTCTTCTAAGCATATGAACGGTCCGTCTCTGCATAAAGTAACAAATTCGGTATTTGAATAGGTTTGATTATTTGAACATTTACCTCCATGTGACCATTTTCCGCATTTGTGACATCTTTCAAGGTGTCGTGCTCTTCTTTTCGCTGCAAATTTTGATTTTCCTTTAACAAATTGTAACTTATTATCTTCGCATCTGGATTCTTTTCTTACTCCGTCCAATCTTTCTCTGATTACTGATACTATTTCACTCGAAAGTGTGTCATTATTACGTTTAGTGATCAAAGCGTGTAGCATTAGACCATGGTTTAGTTCACAGGCAGTCTTCATTTCGTAAAAACCTAAAAAAATAAAAATTCAGAATGGGGGGAGAAGACTAGTTCTTTAGGGTCTGCTAGGGAAAGACCATTCGAGTTCCATTTTCGAGAACTACACGAAAACAGAAAATCTAACTCTAACAGAAATACATAAACCCCCTATACTTAGTTGAAATTGTGATTAACATTATTTTCAATTGAATCATCAACAACTTGTATATCTTTGACTTTTACTTCAATCCATTTGTTGATTTCCTCCGTAACTTTCACAAATTCAACTAACATTGCCTTTTCTTTTGACGATAAATTGGATATTAATCGGTTATATAATTTAAAGTTTCCTTTAATCTTAGCATCGTGAATCCGTTTATAAAGTTTCTTCGTTGAACTGTTAAAAATGGGTTCATCTAATTTCGTATCATCAACGACATTCTTTGTGATTGGATCATCATTAAGTGTTTCTTCATCTTCCCCACACTTATGCGTTTTTATTGGTCTAACAGTTTTGGTTTGTGGAGATCTAAACTTTCGGTTCACAAAGGTGATCGATGTATCACCATCCTTAAGTGTCATTCTACCTTCTCTTACATCAATGAATGCCTCGGTGGTTGCTAAAAATGGGCGACCTAGAATTAGAGGAATATCAAGGTTTTCCTCCATATTAATCACTATGAAGTTTGCAACAAAGGTTAAACTTCCCACGTTAACAAGTAAATTATTTGCTATTCCAACCGGGTGTTTAATGGTTTGGTCAAATAATTGAACACCTATTTTGGTTGGTTTTAATTTACCCATGCCTAATCTTTTGTATAAGGAAAGAGGCATAATATTTGCACTTGCTCCTAAATCTGCGAGTCCATTATATACAACACCATCATTAAGTAAGCAAGAAATGATAAATTCACCCGGGTCTCCTGCTTTAGTAAGTCGAGTTGGTTTGTAAACCTTTTTCGGGTGTTCTTTCCTTGGTTCTTTCACTTCTATTTGAATTTCTTGTTCACATTTTTCTTCGTTTTTTGGAATGGGAGGTTTGTATAAGAATTCTTCTTCATCGCTCAAATTTGAATCCTCCTTATATTCTAATTTTGATTTTTCATATGTTGTTGATAACATATTTATGTTTTCATTTTGAAGGTTTTCTTGGGTGGTGAAATTATGATTAACTTCATTGTCAACTTCCATCGGACCATGTATGTAATGTTTAACTCTGTGACCATTAACTTTAAATTCAATCCCATTTGAATTTATTAATTCTATCGTTCCGTATGGAAAAACTCTTTTGACTATGAATGGTCCAGACCATCTTGATTTCAATTTTCCAGGAAATAGCTTGAATCGTGAATTGAAAAGAAGAACTCTGTCTCCTTCTTTAAATCCTTTTGAACTTCTGATTCTTTTATCATGCCATTTCTTCGTTCTTTCTTTATAGATTAACGAATTTTCGTATGCTTCATGTCTTAATTCTTCTAATTCGTTTAGTTGACTTAATCGTAGACGTCCAGCTTCATGTATATCAAGATTACATGTCTTCAAAGCCCAAAATGCTTTGTGTTCAATTTCTACTGGAAGATGACATGCTTTTCCATAAACAAGTCTAAAAGGTGTGGTTCCAATTGGAGTTTTGTAGGCTGTTCTAAAAGCCCAGAGTGCATCCTCCAATTTAATGGACCATTCCTTCGGATTTCATCCTACGGTTTTCTCTAGAATACGTTTTAAAGCTCGGTTGGTATTTTCAACTTGTCCACTTGTTTGTGGATGATATGCAGTGGAGATTTTATGAGTTACTCCATATCTTTTGAGAACTTTCTCAAGTTGATTATTACAGAAATGAGTACCCCGATCACTTATTTAAGCTTTCGGTGTTCCAAACCTTGCAAAAAGACATTTTAAAAAGTTGACTACAACTCGTGCATCGTTAGTTGGGAGAGCTTGTGCTTCCGCCCATTTAGATACATAATCAATGGCTACGAGAATATAGAGATTATTATGAGATTTTGGAAATGGACCCATAAAGTCAATACCCCAAATGTCAAATACTTCACATACTTGAATGACATTTTGTGGCATTTCATCACGTTGACTTATTTTTCCGGCCCTTTGACAAGCATCACAGGATTTGCAAAGAAGGTGTGCATCTTTGTAAATTGTAGGCCAATAGAATCCAGCATCGTAAACTTTTCTTGCTGTTAGTTGAGGCCCATAATGCCCTCCTGTTGATCCTGTGTGACAATGGTTTAAAATTTTACTAGCTTCATCTCCGAATACACATCGGCGTATTATTCCATCGGGACAACTTTTAAACAGATGTGGATCTTCCCAAAAATAGTGTTTTATATCACTAAAGAATTTCTTTCGTTTTTGGTACGATAATCATTTTTCAAGGAATCTACAAACTAAGTAGTTTGCATAGTCTGCAAACCATGGAATTTCATTATAATCTATCTTCAATAGATATTCATCAGTAAAGTTGTCTTGTATGGCCGATTCATTTAGAACTTCTAATTCGGGATTTTCAAGACGAGAAAGATGATCAGCGGCGAGATTTTCTGCTCCTCTTTTATCTCGGATTTCAATATCAAACTCTTGTAAGAGTAAGATCCAACGGATTAATCTTGGTTTAGCATCTTGTTTCGAAAATAGGTATCTAAGAGCAGAATGGTCGGTATAGACCACCGTTTTAGCTAGAACGAGATATGATCGAAATTTATCAAAAGCAAAGACAATAGCAAGGAGTTCCTTTTCAGTAGTTGTGTAATTTGTTTGTACTCCTTGTAATGTCTTACTAGCATAATATATAGGTTGAAATCGTTTTTCAATCCTTTGTCCTAAAACGGCTCCCATTGCAAAATCACTTGCATCGCACATTAGTTCAAATGGTAGATTCCAATTTGGTGTTATCATGATCGGCGCATTAGTGAGTTTCTCTTTAAGAATATTAAAAGATTTGATACATTCATATGAAAAGATGAATGGAGCATCCTTTTCTAGGAGTTTATTCATAGGAGTGGCAATTTTAGAAAAATCTTTTATGAAACGTCGGTAAAAACCGGCATGCCCTAGAAAACTCCTAATTCCTCTAACATTGGTGGGATGTGGAAGTTTAGCATTTACATCTACTTTAGCTCTATCCACTTCAATTCCTTCTTTTGAAATTTTATGACCAAGAACGATGCCTTCTTTAACCATAAAATGGCATTTCTCCCAATTAAGAACTAGATTTGATTGTTCGCATCTAATAAGCATTCGTTCAAGATTAACTAGACATGATTCAAATGTATCACCGAAGACTGAAAAGTAATCCATGAAAACTTCCATGCATTCTTCTATCATGTCGTGAAAAATCGCCATCATACACCTTTGAAAGGTTGCAGGGGGGTTGCAAAGTCCAAATGGCATGCGTTTGTAAGCAAAAGTACCATAAGGGCACGTGAATGTGGTTTTCTCTTGATCTTCGGGTGCTATTGGAATTTGAAAATATCCGGAAAATCCATCTAGAAAACAATAGTAATTATTTCCGGCTAATCTTTCCAACATTTGATCAATGAAAGGTAAGGGAAAGTGATCTTTTCTGGTGGCGTCATTTAATTTTCTATAATCAATACACACACGCCATCCTGTTACAGTCCTAGTAGGAATAAGCTCATTTTTCTCATTTGTAATGACAGTCATGCCACCCTTCTTAGGCACGCATTGAACTGGGCTTACCCATGGACTATCAGAGATTGGATAAATTAAACCTGCATCTAGCAGTTTAATAATCTCTTTCTTAACTACATCTTGCATATTAGGATTTAGTCTTCGTTGGCGTTGCACATACGTTTTATGACCTTCTTCCATAAGGATTTTATGTGTGCAATACGAAGGACTTATTCCTTTAATATCATGAATCTTCCATGCAATGGCTGGTTTATGAGCTTTCAACACAGAAATGAGTTGTGATTTCTCATTTTCAGTAAGAGAAGACGATATTATTACAGGTAATTCAGATTCACCATGTAAATAAGCGTATTCCAAATGGTTTGGAAGTGGCTTTAACTCTAATTTCGGAGGTTCTTCTATCGATGATTTGTATCGATATCTGTCTTCTTCTTTTAGCATTTGAATTTCTTCTGTTGTTGGTTCATATCCATTAGCTATTAGTGTAGCTAACATTTTAGATTCATCAATTGGTTCAGTTCCTTCTCCTAAAGAACATTCTCCTGTTCCTTGTAATTCTGGAAATTCTTCTAATAATTCTGCATGTGCATCTATAGTTTGAATATAATAACATGTATCATCTGCAGATTGTGGTTGTTGCATTGCTCTATCAACTGAAAAGGTAACACTCTCATCCTCTATACTTAGGGTCAATTTCTTACCGAACACGTCTATCATTGCTTTAGCTGTGTTTAAGAATGGTCTTCCTAATATGAGAGGAACTTGAGAATCTTCTTCCATGTCCAGAACAAAAAAATCTACTGGAAATACTAAAGTACCAACTTTAAC
The DNA here is from genome assembly GCF_046630445.1 of Rutidosis leptorrhynchoides. NCBI lineage: Eukaryota > Viridiplantae > Streptophyta > Magnoliopsida > Asterales > Asteraceae > Rutidosis > Rutidosis leptorrhynchoides. The sequence continues at coordinate 516,365,015 of NC_092336.1, read as the reverse complement.
TAGCATATTCTCCATTATCCCTCTAGGATATTTTATTGATCTATCGGCTAGTTGTATGCTTATTCTTGTTGGTTTCAATTCTCCAAGGTCTAGTTTAGCGTATAGTGAATACGGCATTAAATTTATACTAGCACCTAAGTCTGCCAATGCTTCTATTGAACTAAGACTACCCAGAAAATATGGAATTGTGAAACTTCCTGGATCAGATAGTTTTTCTGGTATCTTATTCAACAGCACTGCTGAACAATTAGCGTTCATAGTAACAGCTGAGAGTTCTTCCATTTTCTTTCTATTTGAGATCAGATCTTTCAAGAATTTAGCATATCTAGGCATTCCTGAAATCACATCAATGAAAGGAAGATTTACATTTATCTGTTTAAATATATCCAAGAATTTGGATTGCTCAGCTTCAAATTTCTCTTTCTTCATTTTACTCGGGTAAGGAAGTGGTGGTTGGTATGGTTTAACATAAGGTTTATCCTTAACTGTGTTATCTTCATTAACCTTTTCAACTACCGGTTCTTTTTCCTTATCTTGATCAGGTTGTGGTTCTTGTGGAGTAGGAATAGCTTCATCAGAAGTTACAGGTATTTCAGGTGGTTTAAGTGTTGTACCACTTCTTGTGGTAATGGCTTTAGCTGTTTCATTCTGGGGGTTAGCATTTGTATCACTAGGTAGACTTCCCGGTTTTCTTTCACCTATTAACCTTGCTAGGTTACTTACTTCTTGTTCCAAATTTTGAATAGAAGCTTGTTGATTTCTAAATGCTTGAGCATTTTGTTCATTAGTTTGTTTTTGAGATGTGAAAAACTGCGTTTGAGTTTCAACTAGCTTCGTCATCATATCTTCTAAATTCGGCTTTTTATCATCGGGTTGTGGTGGTTTGTTTTGAAAATTAGGTCTTTGCTGATTGTAATTATTGTTGGACACTTGTTGATTGCTAGGACCTTGTTGGTTGTTGTATGGAATATTTTGGTTATAGTTCTGATTTTGATTGTAAATAGGTCTTGACGGTTGATAATTATTCTGATAATTATTTCCAGGCCTTTGGTTTATGTATGAAATATTCTCTCTTTGTTCCATTGTTAATTCAATACTGAGACAATCTTTTGTCAAATGTGGTCCTCCACACTGCTCACAACTAATTCGTATTGAGTGTATATCTTTAGTCATCTTTTCCATTCGTCTCTCCACAGCATCTATCTTTGCGGAAATGGAATCTAAGTCATGGCTAGAATCGGCTCTAGCTGCTTTAGATGATCTAACGATATCTTTTTCTTGGTGCCACTCATGTGAGTGGGAAGCAGTGTTATCAATAATTTTGTAAGCATCAGTTTCCGTTTTCTTCATAATAGAACCACCAGCTGCTATATCTACGTCTTTTCTTGTAGTGATGTCGCATCCTTGGTAGAATATTTGTACTATTTGACAGGTGTCTAAACCATGTTGCGGACATCCTCTCAATAACTTTCCAAATCTTGTCCACGCCTCATATAGAGTTTCATTTGGCTTCTGTGTGAACGTAACAATTTCTCCTTGAAGTCTTACGGCTTTAGATGCCGGAAAGAATTGTTTAAGAAAATTTTCAACTAAAACGTCCCATGTATCAATCGCCCCTTCAGGTAACGATTCCAACCAATCTTTGGCTTCTCCCTTTAAAGTCCAGGGAAATAACATGAGATATATCTGTTCATCCTCAACTTCTCTTATTTTAAATAGAGTGCAGATCCTATTAAAGGTACGAAGATGTTCATTTGGATCTTCCTTCGGCGCACCACTAAATTGGCATTGATTAGTCACCATGTGTAGAATTTGTCCTTTAATTTCATAATCTGGCGCATTAATGTCAGGATGAGTAATTGCGTGACCTTGGCCAGTGCGTTTAGCTCTCATTCGGTCTTCCATACTTAAAGGTTCCAGATTCTCCATAATTGAATTTGTTGAATCGGAATCACTAGAGGATTCTGATTTAATGGTTCGTTTCTCAACAATCTCTGTTTGAATGATTGGTGGTTCCGGAGGAAAATTTAATGGTTCAGGATCTATAAATCGTCCCTGAATATTCTCCGGATTCTCAATTGTGAGGTCGGGTTCAAAAAATGGATTATCGGAAATTTGAACTGGAGTACTTGGTCGACTGGATGACGATTCTAAAGAAAAATCAACGGCGGTAATATTTGCTAAATATCTTGATCTAGTTACAGGTGGTGAACGTACAAAAGGTGGTGAACGTCTTGCTCGGTGCATTCACTGAATATCCTATTAGTTTTTAAAAAGGAAAGAAAAATTATATAAGTTATCCAATTAATAGACTTTTCTGATTTTGCCCACGTTTCGAATAGCCAAAAGATGCAGCAGAGGGGCAGGATTCGTTTGGTCTCAATATAATTGAGGACTGTTTGGCTCCAATAACCCGGTCCACGTACAAATCCAACTATTACTACGAACCAGAAAATTTTGATGTCTATCAATTTAACCAATTAAAATAAATTTTCGTAATTTTAAGAAATTTAGATAAGAAGTAGAATAATAAAAAAAAAATCTATGTCCTAAAAACTAGAATAGCGAGAAATAAGAAAGAAAAAGAGCGTGTCGAAAAAGAAAAGATCGAAAAAATAAAAGGCGTGAAAAAATAAGAAATAAAAAGAGTGACTTATAAAACTTTAAAACACTTGCCTAACCCAACCTTATTACTACCACTAACTTAAAATTATAATCGCAAATTGAGATTACTAATTGGAATGATAATTGATACATAGGTAAAAGGTGTCTAAAAATATTAAAGCTTACAAGAAAAACTATATCCCAAATGGAAATAACTTAAAAAGGAACTAAAACTTAAAAAGGCGTCGCAAAATTCTAAAGTACCTAAATCTTAGTCTAAAGAAAAGGCACTTAAGGGATTTTACGGCAAAGCCTAAAAATCTAGAAGTAAAAAAAAAAATAACTATGGCAAAAACTATATCTTAAAACTAAATACGAGCGAAAAATACAAATATTACGCTAAAACAATTAAAAAAGGACAAAATATAAAAATATACAAAAAGTTGTAAAAAGTATAAAAATATTATTTTTATATTATTTATTTTATAAAACTATTACTTTTATATATATAAATAAAACTAATTAAAAATAATTATTACAAATTAATTAAATCTTAAACTAAATAATAAATTAATTAACCCTAAATACTAATTAATTAATAATAATAATTAAAACTCCGTAATAAATGCCAAATTAGGGTTGCTGTGTGCCCGTGTCAGACGGCACCGCGAGTCGCGGTATTCGAAGCTGCAAACTCCGCGAGTCGCGGGGTTCCAAAATTCAACTCAGGTACCTTTTTTAATTCGACGTTTTTTTTTATGTTTTAAATAAAAATATTTAAATAAAACTTATATTTTTATAAAATAAAAATAAAGAAACTTTATAAAACTTAAATATTTAACAAACTCTTAAAAATATTTATATTTTTGTTTTTCTTTTCTATGTTTTTGAATATTTAAAACGTATTTTTATAAAAGTAAACTAAAAATAAAAATCTTTTTTTTTTATTTTTTTAAAATATTTAGCGTTGCGCTTTCGGCGTTTAAGAGATCCCCGACAGCGGCGCCAAAAATAACTTGATGTTATGCGAGGTGTATATAAAATAGCTTTAAATTTTACTAGGAAATACTATTAAATACGATACAATTTTACACAAGATATTTATTTATTTATAGAATGGATATACTTAAACCTTGCTACAACACTTATAGGCAGTGTACCTAATCGTACAGTAGTGTAGTTTTTAGTAAGTCCGGTTCGGCCCACAGGGAATCTTTTAAACAAAGCTTAACGCTATATTAGTTTTATTTTATAAAAATACAAATATATATATAAGTAATATTATTATTATAAAGGGGGGTTTTTACCATTTAATGACCGGTTTGTCGATTTTAATTCTTCAGTCGCAGTTAAAACCAAATGTAAAATATTAAATAAAAGACTTAATTTAAAGCGTAAAGTAAATAACGATAATGAAATTACGAATAATAAAAGTGCGATAAAATAAACTTGCGATAATTAAAAGTACGATAAATAAAAGTGCAATTAAATACAATAACAATAAATAAAAATGCGATAATTAGAAGTGCAATTAAATATAAAATAAAGGAAATTAAATATGAAATAAAAGAATTATGCTTATTTAAACTTCCGTAATCATGATGTTTGACGTGTTGATTTTAGTTTTATGCCCATGGGTTAATTGTTCTTTGTCCTGGATTATTTAATATGTCCATACGAATTTGTCCATAATAGTCCATCAGTCATAAATACAAAGAGCGAAAGCCTTCGTCAAATTATTCTTATTCCCGAAGTCAAATATTCCAACTAATTGGGGATTCGAATTGTAACAAGGTTTTAATACTTTGTTTAATGAATACACCAGGTTATCGACTGCGTGTAAACCAAGGTTTTACTACTTTGTTAACAATTACACCAATTACCCTTGAATGTAATTCACCCCTGTTTCAACAAGTCTATTAACTATTAATCCAGTTCCGTGTCCGGTAAAATGAATAATTATTGGTATTTATAGATATCCCGCACACCGTACCCAGTCAAGCGTATGTGGTTATATATAAATACGTCGAATTATAAGTTTGTATATTAAATTAACGAGGTATTGTTTAGTTAATATAAAACCCATTAATAGCCCATAGTCTAATTTCCACAAGTGTCGTTCTTTTATCCAAACCCCAATTATGGTACAAAGCCCAATTACCCAATTTTAGTAATTAGCCCAACATCATGATTACTTCGGATTAAATAAGCATAATAATAACTTAGCTACGAGACATTAAATTAAAAAGGTTGAACATAACTTACAATGATTAAAAATAGCGTAGCGTTACACGGACAGAATTTCGACTTACACTCTTACAACATTCGCTAACATACCCTTATTATTAGGATTTAAAATTAAAATTAAAATTAAAATTTAAATATAAATATAAATATTACGTATAGATATAGAGAGATTGATATATTTTATGTTTTTAAAATGATCAGAATTCGTTTGCTTTTATAGGAGTTTCAGTTTTTGGGGCTCCGCGACTTGCGGCCCTTTCCTTCTTCAAACTTCGCGAGTCGCGGAGTTTGTTTTTACCGCTCACCCACCTTTGGCTCTTTGTTCGCCGACGATTTATTTTATAAATATAATATATATATAATTAATATAATTAATTATATATTATATTATATTTATATACATAGTTAACTTGTAATTTTTAGTCCATTGCGTCGAGCGTTGAGAGTTGACTCTGGTCCCGGGTTCTGATTTTCGAACGTCCTTGCGTACTATTTTATATCTTTTACTTTGCGTTTTGAATCTTGTACTCTTGTAATTTCGAGACGTTTCTTATCAATAATTGGAACCTCTTTGATTGTATTTTGTACTTTTGAGCTTTTTGGTCGTTTGCGTCTTCAAATCGTCGAATCTGTCTTTTGTCTTCACCTTTTAATATTTAAACGAATATCACTTGTAAATAGAACAATTGCAACTAAAAGCTTGTCTTTCTTGGGGAATAATGCTATGAAATATATGTTCGTTTTTAGCATTATCAGTACCTAATGATGACTTGATAACAAAGAACCCCGTTGTTGATGCGAAATTAAATGACCCCGTTATTAATAGTTCAATGAAGAAACTTATTAAACGAATTCGTGATGCCAGAACCAAGGGGAACTTTAAGTTATGTAACCGGTTAGTATCCAATCTATCGCCTAAAGAAAAGACAAAACTAGTTGAATTTGTGGATATTACACAGGAATCCGACCAATGGCTTAAAGGAAAAGTCACAGATATGCAAGTTGATTATGGTCCAAGAGAAATTGACAATGAAGTTAATCACAATTTCGACACCACAGCTACCTAAGTGTGGGGAGATTCAAATGTTCTAAAAAGAAAACATTGTCTAGAGTTAGTTGTTCTGTTCTCGTGTAGTTCCGAGAATGGAATCCGATTGGTCTTTTCCGCTAGGAGACACTATAGAACTAGTTTTTTCCCCCCATTCTAAATTTTTTGTTTTATAGGTTTTATATGAAATTTATATGCATTTTTAAATTTAAGTTTTGTGTAATTTTAAAAACAAAATTTACTTTATTTCATTAAGTTTTAAAAAATGATTTCTAAAATTCGTCGTAAGTTAAAGACTAGGTCATGGAACCGAAATTGCTTTACCCGAGGGCGGGGCGAAAAATTTTGTTATAATTATTTTTAAATTTATTGATCTAAAGTATACCAAAAAAATTAAAAAACCCAAAATCTTTGCTTTTAAAACAATCGCTTTTAAAAACGACAAATTTTAAATTTTGTCGAGGGACGGACTAGGTAAACATACCGAAACTGCCTAAAGTAAAAGGAAACAAAATTTTAAAAAATTATTCATTTAAATTGTTTCAATAAATAAAGGTTTTATAATATATATATATATATATATATATATATATATATATATATATATATATATATATATATATATATATATATATATATTATATATGTTTGTAGTTTATCTTATGTACAAAACAGGGTAAAACAGCGCATTTTCAAAGACTGACATTAAAGTTCAGCAAAAGCTACTAATTTTGACGACAAGACCCAAAATATCAAATGTGATATAAAATAATATGTTTGCAAACTGGGTATTTTTAATCTCTTTTATACATTAACCACCCTCATGAATTTATAATTATAGTCTGATTTCATACAAATGTGGGCATTGCATGATCTTAAGTGTGGGGAAGGGTTATAAATTCTCTCGGGTTTGCACTTGGTTTATTTGCCAAACTTTGTGAAAATTTGAAAAAATTTTCAACTAAATGAATTCAAAATCATGTTTATACATATTTATGAATGATGAAAACTAGGTGTTAATACCGAAATTATCGTTACCTAGGAAAGGACATAAATTGAGAAACAACCTAAAATGCTTGAATTCATTTAAAATGAAAAAGAGGAGAATAAAAAGGCAAAGAAAGAAATAATTAAAAGCCAAGTGTGGGAAGAATGTACCAAGTTTTTCAATTAAAAACTATCTATCACATGTTTCTGTAAAGTTATTGCAGGTGCTTTTGTTTTGGACTAAATTAACTGTTTTACCCGGTTTATTATAATACATTTGAAAGAAAGATGGATCTACACGTTGAATCAATTCCATCATTAAAAAAAAGTAAAGTCTTTCGAAAAAGACACGCGCTTCTTGATTTAGGTCTGGAAGTTGTCGTCCAGACCAGCTGTAGGTTGACGCAAAATTTAGAAAAGTCATCTCTAAAATCAGCAGGAAATTCACGGACCTCAGCATCAAACAGGGTCGCCAAGTGGTCAGACTTATCCTAACCATGAGAGGATCTATCTCATAAAATGGGGAGGGCGCCGTGCAAATTAGCTTGATAAGACTAATGAATCAGACCCCCAGAAAGGATAATCTCCTTAAAAGATTAAAAATCAGTTTTTAAGCCTGATATTACTCAATTCTTGAGATTGACCTTAAAGATTGAGAATTACAAACTCATGGAATTCGATGATATCTAAACTCGAGCTTGAACGAGAAAATATTTTGATCAAAATTAAAACCGATTTGTTTTCTAAAAAGCTATTTTCATTGCGTTCATTACCATTGAACGTAAAATCCTAAGAATTCACCGGAATTCATTAGGTCACCTGAATCAAATCGGGTGTCAACCGTAAGAATGGTGGTTGCATAGCATGGTCGAAGACAGAACCTTGTGCCAGACCGAAAACTATTGCTCCTACAAAGGATAGTAATTGCATCCGACACGTTATGGACCATGAACATCTGCATGTCATTAGACATTGCCTTAATAGTTGCTTGTTCAACGCTTTCCTTTACAACCGGATGGTAGTTTACCGAAAGGTAATATACGGAGCAAGTATACTGGACGTGTGCTTTCCTAATACAAGGTTAGCAAGTGGGTGACACAAAACCGTAAGTTTTAAGCTAAAAGTTTAAAATCTGAAACCCACGCAACCCACAAAAATATTTTTGCAAACACCGGTGAAGGGTTATTCCGGAAAACTTATCTAGGGTAAAAGCTAGAATGAATTTTCAAAAGATCAAATGTTTTCATAAAGATCCAATTTCTTAAAGGATCTAAATTTTCATAGTCATGTGGGACTGTAAACCATATTGTTACTATCATTGTTTATACCGCTGTATCAAAATCACTGATGTATAAAATGTGAGAATAAAAAAGTGATTCGAGTGAAGTGTGATTTATTTTCAAGTTCTGTATTGCTTGAGGACAAGCAATGTTCAAGTGTGGGGATATTTGATAATGCTAAAAAGGAACATATATATATCATAGCAATATCCTTCCAATATGTAAAGCTTTTAGTTACTATTGTTCTATTTTTATGTAATAATCGTTTAAATAAATAAGTGCGAAGACAAAAGAAGAAAACAACGATTTGAAGACGCAAATGACCAAAAAGCTCAAATGTACAAAATACAATCCAAGTGGTTCAATTTATTGATGAGAAACGTCTAAAAATGACAAAAGTACAAGTCGCGAAACGCAAAGTACAAGATATCTAAGCATACGAAAAAGCGTTCGAAAATACGGAACCAAGACATGAACCGAGCATCAACGCGTGAGTCAACGGAGCTAAAATTACAAGTCAACTATGCACAAGAATATAATAGGTAGGGGGTATTGTCTAATTGAATGACAACTCATTGGAAACTGTCGAACCTATCTTCAAATTAGTTAATCTAATAATTATTAAATTGATTACGAATGTCCTATTTAGTGACGTTTATACGACATCGTTTACAATCATTTAATTAATCAATTGGATTGGGTAATTGATTATTCATTATGGCTAAGTGAATAAATTAATGTATCATGGACTAATTAAAATAGGGGTGGATTACATACAAGGATAACTGGTGTAATTGTTAACAAAGTATTAAAACATTGGATTACACGCAGTCGATAACCTGGTGTAATTATTAACAAAGTATTAAAACCTTGTTACAGTTCGAATCCCTAATTAGTTGGAATATTTGATTTCGGGTATAAGGGTAATTTGACGAGGACACTCGCACTTTATATTTATGACCGATGGACTATTATGGACAAAAACCAGATAGGTTTCAAATAATCCAAAACAAAAGGACAATTAACCCAGAGTAATAAATTAAAATTAAAACGTCAAACATCATGGTTACGGAAATTTAAATAAGCATAATTGTTCTATTTTATATCTCATCTTATTTTTATTTACTATCATTTTATTTATTTTCATTTTAATATTGTTATTTATTTTACACACTTTAATTTTTGTCATTTATCTTTACGCTTAAAATATAAAATCGACAAACCGGTCATTAAACGGTAAACCCCCCTTTTATATATTATTATTACTATATATAATTATATACATTTTATATAAATATAGTTGTTAAAAATATAGTACGTATTCACTAGCTCCCTGTGGAACAAACCAGACTTACTAAAAACTACACTACTCTACGATTAGGTACACTGCCTATAAGTGTTGTAGCAAGGTTTAGGTATATCCATCTATATAAATAAATAAAACTTGTATCATATTTCATCGTATTTCGTAATAAAATAATAACTATTTCGTACACCTCCGCTCACACATCAAGGTTTAGGTATATATATATTTTTTATATAACAGAAGGGTGCGCGGCGCGCAACCCTTGCTGTGCACGGCGTGCATAGAGAATAACAGGTTCTGTCCAGATTTTCCAAATTTTGATTAAAGATCTCCCACTTCCCGACACTTTTAGACGAAACAGTTTTCACAACATTTAATATTAGTTAAAGAAGTTGTGATATGGTCCAGCGGTAGGTGGCCTGCTTCCTTTAGGGGAGGTCAGGAGTTTGACCCACGTTGGCTACATATTAAAAACACAATTTCATCCCTGCCATAAAGTATCCACCCATGGCACCTTTCCCATATCGTTTTGGGGGGGGGGGGGTAAAGGGGACGGGGGTTTTACTTGGCCGTGCCCTTGGATCGGTTTCAAGGTTTCCTCCCGGGCAGCGATGGGGGCGGGGTTATTATCGCTGCATCGGCATAGTCGAAACGGGAGATGATCGCAACGGGTGGTAAAGTCCCCCTCGGGTGATCCCAATCGGTGTTAAAAAAAATATTAGTTAAAACTAACACGTTCCAATAATAAAATGAGTTTTACGACACCAGGCCCACATCGGCCGTTTTACGATTTTCATACAAAATACAAGTTTTCGACCACATGATTTTTAACACAAAATAAAGACCGAGCATGGCGATTGGGGATACGCTACCCAATCCTAATCAATCTAAAAAGCATGTCTTCTAAAGAAATCTATGCGAGTCCACTAGTCCTCACGCTTACCCAAGCCACCGCCTCCATGCGAATCTATAAAAATGTAAATAACGAGAGGGTAAGCTAACGCTTAGTGAGTGAGAATATACTACATACATATATATGCATAAAATAGACACGCCACACAAATAATCAATTAACACATACCGGAGCATCCAAGTATAAGGCAACTAACTAAGCATACCGTACGAGCGCTATACAAAAGCTAAGAAGTCAACAAAGTAAGTTCACCAACGATGATGTGAGCAACTCCAACAAGCTACACCCGGAGGGTTAGCTACATCACAACGATACAACGAAATATATAACAATAAAGCGTACAACGCCCAAGGTTAACCCCTTAACCCAAAAGTCAATTACCACAATGAAGATTTGGCCGAACTACACGAGCCATAGTAAATCCGCATCCACACGAGACTACTATCTTCATTACCACAACAACATCAAGGTTGGCCGAACTACACGAGCCTTAGTAAATCCGCAACCACACGAGATCACTACTTCTATAAGATGACCAAGCCACACGAGTCATCGTGAATCCGCATCCACACGTGATCCACTTCTCTAATCACAACTCAATACCAACCCTTCATCATTGGGGTTGTATAATCCACATCACAAGCATATGTGATAACGTACACACAAAGTGTGCACCTCGCCAAAGGTGGTCAACCAAAATGCACAACCGTGCCAATTGGACCCATACGCAAGTCCATCAAATCCACCTATATGTGAAGTGAGCTCTATAACCGAGAACCACTTCACCCGACCCGCACCTATCCTACACATACATATGCACATATGATATTAACACTCACCTTGTCGTCTTGATGAATGCAACCGAATAATCCGCAACTCGCCGATGGAATGTACCTATTCCAATATCACAATACAAGTAACACACTTAGAGTGGATTTACAAACCAATTCAAAACGACACTTAGTGCAATTTCGACCAATTGTACTTCCAAGCACAAAACGCGCCCAAACTAACCAATAATCACTAACACAAGTGAAAATGGTCCTAATACGCCAATTAAAACCAAACACAAGTGTTAAACACTTAGCATTCTCAAAATCACCCATGAACCCTAATTTTGACTCATTTCAAAATTAGTCTTTCAAATACACTAAAATGGGTTCAAACACTTCCATAATCACCAAACTTAGTGACTAAACCCAATTCCAAGTCCTAAATCATGGCCAAGTCGGTTTTCAACCCAAAACCCACCAACAACAACAATAAACCCGATTACTAGCATCAATGAACTCACTTCAAGAGTTTAAATGGGTTTCTCTACAATTCAAGTTCAAACCCTAACTTTGAATATCAAATCAAACATTGAAATTCGGAGTTAGAACTTACCACAACAACTAAAACGTAGCTAGGAACGAGGTGAACAGCTTTAACACTCGAGCTTTTGATCAATTCGAGCTTCTTCTTCTCCAAAACCCCAATTCTCTCTCTAGAACTCTCTATCTCTCTCTCTCTCTCTCTCTAAGGATGGATGAGAGTGTTGAATGGATGTGAAAGTGATCCAAAATTAGATCCAAACCAGCTGATAAGCTCTCAGATCCGTCCTCAAGTGAAAAGACCAAAAAGCCCCTCATTAAACTCTAATTAAAACGAAACAGGAAAACTATCCCAGATGGGGTACGCGGCGCGCAACCTTGACCTTGCGCGGCGCGCACAGAGGTCAGAACAGCCTGTCAGTTTAATAATCCGTTCCACGCTTCACCCACTTAAGTACACCATAAATACTCTATGTACAATCAATATTAGGGTCTTACATTTACACTAAGAATACCGATATGACAAAATTGGGTTAAATCTTTCTAAAGCTAATACTCTTAATTTAGAGTTAACATTTGACAAAAACCTTTTTAGTTTTTATATATGTATATATATATATATATATATATATATATATATATATATATATATATGTATATATATATATATATATATATACAAAATTTATCCAAAATGTTTCTCTTAAAAAAGCTCCGTTTCGAATATAATAATTATCTGCTTTTATTCATAAAATTATTTCGAGTTGAACGGTAATGGCGGAGAAAACTAAATCTCAGCGAAAAAAGATAAATCCCGTTAAAAGATTGAGTGAATTTTATTTAATGAATATTATATTAAATTTAAAAGTTATATTTTAACATCTCAAGTTACCATTCATACCCCATGAAGAGTTACAATTTTTACCTCTAAATAATTAGAACTTTTACCCATAAATAAAAGTCATTTGACCCAAACTTCCCATAGCTAAAACGACCACCATCAATACCTCAAACGACCATTTTTTTTGTAAAAATTAGTAGATATAGAAAATTTATGAACTTACCAATTGCTCAAAGCCTCAATCCATCTACTTGATATAATATGTTGGGTTTATATATATATATATATATATATATATATATATATATATATATATATATATATATATATATATATATATATATATATATACAAAATTCTTTCAAATTGTTTTCCTTTAAATAAAAACTCTGTTTTGAATATAATTAGTTGCGTTTTGTTCGTATAATTATATCGAGTTGAACGGTAATGACGGAGAAACCTATATCTCGTTGAGTTTTATTTAATGGATATTATATTAACTTCAAAAGTTACATTTTAACCTCCTAAATTACCATTCATATCTCTAAAGAGTTATACGGAGTAATTATTATCCCTGAATAGTTATAACTTTTACCCTTAAATAATGGTCATTTGACCCAAACGTCTCCTAGCTAAAACGGCCACCATCAATACCTCAAACGATCATATTTTTGTAACAATTAGTAGATATAAAAATTATTCTCCTGTTTCATAATAAGTGTCAATTTTTTACTTTTGGAAGTCTTTTCTTTTCAACTTTAACCTCGAATATCTTCATTTGTATTAGATAATGGTTGATGAAATTCATACCAATATAAAATACATTTAAAATGCAATCAATTCATATAATTTTCATTAAATATAATATAATACGAATAAATATATTTAAGGTCAAAGTTGTTAAAAAAAAACCATGGAAAATCAAAACAGGACACATATTATAGGACGGGGAGTTACTAGATATGGAAATATACTTTTCTTGGATTTGTTGATTTATCATTGTCATTAGCTGTAAAAAAAAACCCTTGTACCATCTCAATCATTTAAATCTATAATAATATTATTATAGTACACCTTTTGTAATTGTTAGATTGTTAAATAATAGTAATATAGACGTTCTATCAACATATAAAAATACGTATGCATGCAAATCCTGGAACAATGGTGCTAAATTTATACAGTAATATATAATATATGTAATAAATAATACGGAGAAATAATAATAATTATTATCTTTAATCTTTAATATTATTATAATTGAGTAAACGAATTGGCCTTAGTTAACTGCTACATACAACGCAGCATCTGCTTTACAAAATATAGTAATAGTAATATATATATATATATATATATATATATATATATATATATATATATCATCCAAAATAATGGAATTAATAATATACAAAAACAAAAAAGTGGAATGAAGATGATCGATTTTAACCAATTATTGTAATTCAATCAATATCCTACAGAATCAACAAGGCCTTTAAAGAGAATAAATTTCCTAAGTTGATTGAGTATGACACACGAACATGGCAATATTTTATTATCACATTGGAAATTCAGTTAACTTTTTGTTGATGTGAGATCATTCACATTTACGGAGTAACATTTACTTTTTTTCCGCATATAGTTATTACGGAGTATTTGTAATTAAAATTCTGATATTTTAAGTAAAATAAAAGGTTCGTTAGCATTGTTGCAAAAAAAAAAAAAAAAAAAAAAAAAAAGACTGAGTAATCGGCGCTTTCTCGATTTTCTACGTTGTCCGTTCCGATTATCAGGATTCAGTCCGATAAAACGGTTGATATAATATTATAATTATGATGATATAGAGATTAACCGGTTAACATCCGTTAAAGTCAAACTTAGTCAACATTCAATTAATCTCTAAATTTATGATTAATTCTTTAAAGGTTCAGACCGATTACTTTCTGAATAATAATGCTATATAACCTTGCTCTTTACCACGGAGTATTGTAGACGTGTTATTGTTTATCTAAAAGGATCATTGATTAAGATATTAAATTATTATATTCTGAAAAGAATAGGTCATTTTCATTTCTTTGTATTTTTTATTTTTTTTATTTAACGGCTTCATTTCTTTTTATTTAAGATGTGATCTGAAAAGCTCTATCAAAACCAAGAGGATTTGTTATGTGTGTCAACAAAATAGAGGTCACACAACATAAATTTTTGTGATTATATATTGCAATCATGGGCTAGAGAATATTTCTTTTATTTACGTAGGTTTTGTAGTTGATTCGTTACTTTCTTTTCTAATTTTTCTAATTATAACTATTTGGTCTTTTGCATGATGTATGTTATATATTATATCCCAGAGGATACAACCTACAGGCCCTATTTAAGAAACTAAGGTTAATTATATCCCACGTGGTTCGTACAAAATAGGTCATACAATTATATCCAACAATGTAGACACTTAAAACGGATCATAGAACAAACATAAACTCGATTTAGAGACGGAAAATACTAGAACAAGCTTAATAGAATAAACTTAATCAGACTTTCGTGTAATGACCCGAAATTTTTCGACCAAATTATACTTATGAGATTAATATTTACATAAATTAAACCATACAAACATGATAAGCAATCCAAATTGTTGAGACTTGTGTTTTTGAAAAGAGTTTTACACAACGTTTGACCGTCCAATATGACCGATGATATCACGAACTATATAACATACGATAATTATACGTTTGTGTATATATATGTATTTATATATATTTAACATGATCTAAGGATGGTTTAACATCTCATTGTGTACTAATGACAATGAGTTATAAGTATATTTTGAAACTACTAACTTAAGTTTACAAAACGATAACTATACGTAGCATTCTTTGATATATATACTTATAATCTATAATGCTTATACATGTATCGTATATATAATGTATTTAATCACTTTTTAAGGACTTAAATACATAAAACAATATAAGTATATTCACAAAAGATAGCTATATTTGAATTCTCGTTCCGTTTCCTCAAGATTTCTATACGTATATCTAGGGTATATGTACCTGTATCATACCCAGCTTCTATACGTATTTACTATTGGTATATACACATCAAATCAACATCTTAATCAACATTATTACTGCCCTAGATATGAGGTAACTAGGATTTGTCAAGTAGTATGAATTATTAGTAAGAAAACAAAATTAGGAATCCTTTTCTTTCTTTAAAAACTAAAAACGTTTTTATAAATGAACACCATTTCTTCACTCCATTTTCTCATACCTACACCCTCATTTCTCTCTCAAAATACTCCTAACTTCATACGTGATCATCTCCAAGCATTTTCCCCATCATTTAACTTCAATTATAAGCCTTAAACACCAGAAGAAAACTCTTTCAAGAACATATCAAAATAACCACCCATTTGAAGAAGTTTACTTCCAACCTTTTGATCTAACTCCACCACTCTTTGATTCCAAGATTATTTCTTATCTTTTGCAGTAACTTTGTCCAAGTAACTTGAGGTAGTAACCTTGTTCATAATCTTATTCAATTCATATTCATATAGCTATCTTATTTTGTGGTATAAAATTTTAACAACAAGAACATAGTTTGAATGATTTCAAACTTGTTCGCAAACTAAATAGATCCTTCTAACTTGAATTTTAAAACACTTCAAGACCTGTAATATATCATAATGATATGCTAACCTAGCAAGATATAACTTGGTTTTACAAAGAACATCTTAAAAACTGAATCTACGTCGTCGGAGTGCAACCGGGGGCTGTTTTGGGTTGGATAATTAAAAACCATCTTGAACTTTGAATTGGAAGTTCATGTTCTGGAAAAATGATATTTCTTATGAATATGTTAACACATAAAAATTTCATGGTTTAACTCAAAGTGTAAGTATTTTTAGAAAAATGATCATTAAATGTTGTTTTTATGATGGAAAATGATCACTTTCATAAGTTTCACCAAAGTTTGACCTATAACCTATGATTTCGAATACAAACTAAGGTATTTTCAGTTCATATTCTTAAAATTTGACTCGATCCAAGGAAGTGCCAAGTTGAACCAACAAAAACGGAGTTATAATGAAGAAACTACGACTAAAACAAGATTGGGTATCCGAAGCTAGTTTAGCTACGAAAATATTTGGAGAAAAAGTAAATTAATCATATCTTTTCTAATTAATATGATATTTTATATATAATTACTTATGATTTGATTTTATATATTTCAGGACCACCCGTAAACAACACGAGAAGATTAATCATAAGACCTCATGATTGTACGCAACACGTCATTTGACAACACGGTACTTTATGTACGCAACACGTCATTTGACAACATGGTACCATGGGTCGGGATTAATTCTAATCAATACGAATACGATGGGGTCTTTATTTATTTTATTTAAGCAACTAATTGTGGACCACTAACATCGGACTGCTAACTACGGACTAAGAAAATATTAAAAGTATTAAAAGTATATATATGTAACGATTACTTAAAAAGAAAATATGTTGATATATTATATATATGGTTAGGTTCGTGATATCTATCGGAGACCAAGTCGAATTAAATACCTTCAAGGCAAAAGTGAGTTTCATTTGCTCCCTTTTTAATTGCTTTTGCAATATATATTTTTGGGCTGAGAATACATGCACTGCTTTTATAAATGTTTACAAAATAGACACAAGTACTTAAAAATATATTCTACGTTGAGTTGTACCACTGGTATATTTCTCTGTAGCTTGGTAACTACTATTTACATGGGTATTGTAAACGCGAATCCTGTTGATAGATCTATCGGGCCTGACAACCCCAACCGGACTGGACGACCAGTATTCAACGGTTGCACAGTACTTCGTTTTGGTGACTACACTTGGTACGGTGTAGTGAGATTTCATAATAAAGGGAATATGCGACGTTGATTAAATGTTAAGTATGGTTACCAAGTGCTCAATCACTTAGAATGCTTTACGTACACTAGCGAGTGTATTATGTTTATGATTATGAAATCTTGTGGTCTATTAACATATTGAAATGATTGTTATGATAAACCTATGAACTCACCAACCCTTTTGGTTGACACTTTAAAGCATGTTTATTCTCAAGTACGAATTAAGTCTTCCGCTGTGCATTTGCTCAATATAAGGACATTACTTGGAGCCGATCATCGCAATGGGACCAAATGTTGATGACTTCGTCCAGGTGGATTAGGACGGGTCCTTTCAGTTGGTATCAGAGCGGTGGTCATAGCGAACCAGGTCTTGCATTAGTGTATCTAACTAGTAGTTGTTAGGATGCATTAATGAGTCTGGACTTCGACCGTGTCTACATGTCAAAAGTTTTGCTTATCATTTCTAGTCGGAAATCATCTGCTTATCATCCTTAGGAAATTACCTGCTTATCATTCATAAGTCTAGACACGTTTTACTGCATTTACTGCATTGATAGTGTATAGACGAATTCTTATCTTAGCATATCTGTTATTGCGAACTTTGACTGATACATTTTCAAAGATTCTCCGTAATTTACGGGATTTTGGTATTATATATACATATGTAAATTATGTATTGAAGAGTACCAAATCTAACTCCTATAATCTATTCCATACCAAAAATTCATTTTCCCCATTATACAAGATGGATTCCGCATCTAGTTCGAATTCTTCAGATTCCGACAGTTATGCCGATATGGATTTCCATTCGGGCTCCGAAAGCAGCGTCACCGGAATGGATCAACCAATTTCCCATCATCTATTCTGGATGAATTGGGGATGGGTTCGTAATATACTAAATCACTGGAGACAAGAAGAAGGTGATCCATTCCATCCACCAAATTGCCCTCTTGGCGATGAACCTGAAGCACTTACCGGCGAACCTATTCGAAACACCATTTCCTCTCTCATTTCTAGAGTATCTCGTCATGATTATATACTATCCCATATTACAAATCTTGTTCATTCGCTCGCTCCAACCGCCAATCATCCCGGTGTACTAGCAGAAGTTAACGAACTTCGCGCTCGCGTGACGGCTTTGGAGAACATGGTGCGAAGGTTGCAAACACCAGCATCAGCACCAGCAGCATAATCAGCACCACCATCAATAACAACAATACCATCATCACCACTAACAAACAACATCCGCATCACACGTCTCGACATCATAATTTGTCCCACAAACATCAACATCATACGCACCATAGATACCAAGGAGTACCAACAATAATGAATGATGAAGTATTGATCCATAACTTCATTGATATTCTGCGAAGAATATGTGGTTTCAAAAAGTTTTAGAGATTTCTTATTCTAGCTCAAACCGAAAAGCAAATGAGATTAATATCATATTAACTCATTAAATTCATGATTTCATCTGAAGAAAATATATATGTATATATGTTTTCATAAAGATTGTAATTAAAAGTTCTTTTGTACAAAATATTAATGGTGAAATTTTTTTTTAACAGGTAGGTAATACCCGAGGAATAATTAGATTTCATCTTATAAGTTACATTGTACATTCGTCGAAGCTGATTCAACAGTCATTTACTATCCTACTTACAACCACCGATATACGTATCCGTTCACTGCAGAATAACCATTTTCATTCAATTTCATATTTGGATTTTGACTTCCCAGAATCCAACAAGTGGCATATGAAGAAAACATATGACAAAATAAAATCTGTTAGAAACAAACAAATTAACTATGAAAATTTTTGTTAAAAATCCACGCTAATTGTTCCAGCTAACTGTTCCTAGCTAACTGATTACATTTTATTTATCACAGTTTATTTATCTCAATTTAATTATCGCACTTTTATTTATCATCATTTAATTTCTGTAATTATTTTACGCACTTTAAATATCGGGACAAGTATACAATGTTTTGACATATCATATTGACGCATCTATATATATTATTTGGAATCACCATAGACACTCTATATGCAGTAATGATCGAGTTCTCTATACAGGGTTGAGGTTGATTCTACAATAATATATATAGTTTGAGTTGTGATCGAGTCTAAGACGTATACGGTTCACGAGACGTATTAATTAATTCGTATATTATATATTAAACTATATATGAATTATTGGACTGTTACTGTGGACTATCGACTATGGACTAATGAAATTGGACAATTAAAATGAATTAAAATATTGATTATAACATATGAAACTAAACATTTCTTCAAGATTTCCACTTGATTTCATCTTAAACCTCATTGTATCTAGACGATTACAATCAGCGTTCAAATCTATCATGATTATTAAAAACACCTCAATCGAGAGGATAAACCAACCGCACTTCATCTATGGAAGAAAAGATTGATGCATATAGTTATGCACCTGAAAAACCCTCGGAAACTGAGTAAACATTTGACACGTATCTGTTCTAGTTCCTTTGACATTGTTATTACCGAAGATCGTTTTGCAATCCCTTTCCAAAGTAGCTAATTTTGTCACAGCTCCAGCAAGTCAACTCCGACTTTTCATCCGAAACAACTTTATTATAACCGCGATATATATGCGTACTCTTTATTGTTACTGGGGAACCTTTTATATTCCACAATATTACCATCAGCGATTAATCATTCTAAAAAAACACAATTCTCCTGAAACTACCTCGGTTTGATAACCGATGACCCAGATCAGTTAACTTTGAAAATGCTGACAAAGCAGCATGTTGTAGATGATCTTAATGGCCAAAAGTTTGATGATAAAGAAAGGAGTGTTAGGAACGCTCGATAGAAAATTTAGTACCGAAAAGCGGATTATGCGAAACTATGAAGAAAGCCGTGGACAAATCACAAAGAATAAGTTTGCCTTCAAAGAATCCAAATGATTCTGTGCCTGCTGAAATCGTTAGCAAACATCTTATTTCTCATTCTAAACCTTCACAGACAAATCTTCTTCACCATCCATTGATATTAGAAATTCTAAGATATTCTCGTATATTCTATTATAAATATCCTCCATATTTCTGGCGATATTTTCACAACTATTCTTATCTGAGATCATTTATCTCTCCGTAATATCTGCAACATAAAAGAAACTGTGTTAGTTTCTAAATTCTGAAACCTTCGAGTTTAAAATATGAATGTTTTGAAGTAGTGTTGGGAACTGAAGATGGATTAGTATAATATAATGACACTTAATCAACGTCATTATATTACAGTAAGTCATGCTGAGTTTCTAATGAAGCATGATGATTCACAGTACCGTCATCATGTGCCATTTACACGACTCTTACATTCTATCTAATCTCTAAACATATCAAGAGAATATTTTTCTGGATGACTCGGTCTTCTCCAGGGTATTCTGGTAATTTAACAAATCAAAATCATTCTATTACCATTTTCTTCTTAGAGCATTAGCTATGTTCATTCTGAATTTCATATCTACGAATTCCGGACCATTACTCGCTTGACTCGAAGTCGGGAAGAGAAAACGAAAGCATGAAGCTCCGAAAAATAATGAAGAATATAAACTCCGATAATAACCCCGAAATTACAAACCGTGTATATCGATGCAGATAGCAATATAGAGACACGGGAGAATTAAAAACACTATAAACACAAGAGTATAGTAGAAGTAAATAGATTCTTCTGGTGGTAGATGAAAAAGAAGAATGACAGATATAAAAGTTAGGAGTATATCAAGAATCAGGACTGGACGGAGCATATTGATGAATGCTTTAAAGTAAGAATCAAGGGAGAAATAATAGAAGGTGTGAGTCGTGGAAAATAAGGAAACGAAGGGGTGAATTTATAGTGAAATATCCGACAGAGCAATCGAAACAGATTATTGCATATAATCAAAGAAGATCCTGATTTCCTTAATCACCAAAGAACCAAATCTTATTACGTAAGATTCTCTTTAAATCTCTTAAATCCCGGAAATCAATCATAACTACGTCATCGGTTAAGACGAATATATTTTACTCATCTCACTTTTTTACGATAGTCTCATTTATATTCTTCGCATAATCGAATCGTTTTATCTACATTACTCAATGATGATAAAACTCCATTATCACCTTATATTTGTCATGAAAACCTTCTTATTGTTATCCATAACAACCTCTATCAAATTTCGGGGACGAAATTTGTTTAACGGGTAGGTACTGTAATGACCCAGAATTTTCTGACCAAATTATACTTATGAGATTAATATTTACATAAATTAAACCATACCAACATGATAAGCAATCCAAATTGTTGAGACTTGTGTTTTTGAAAAGAGTTTTACACAACGTTTGACCGTCCAATATGACCGATGATATCACGAACTATATAACATACGATAATTATACGTTTGTGTATATATATGTATTTATATATATTTAACATGATCTAAGGATGGTTTAACATCTCATTGTGTACTAATTACAATGAGTTATAAGTATATTTTGAAACTACTAACTTAAGTTTTCAAAATGATAACTATACGTAACATTCTTTGATATATATACTTATAATCTATAATGCTTATACATGTATCGTATATATAATGTATTTAATCACTTTTTAAGGACTTAAATACATAAAACAATATAAGTATATTCACAAAATATAGCTATATTTGAATTCTCGTTCCGTTTCCTCAAGATTTCTATACGTATATCTAGGGTATATGTACCTGTATCATACCCAGCTTCTATACGTATTTACTATTGGTATATACACATCAAATCAACATCTTAATCAACATTATTACTGCCCTAGATATGAAGTAACTAGGATTTGTCAAGTAGTATGAATTATTAGTAAGAAAACAAAATTAGGAATCCTTTTCTTTCTTTATAAACTAAAAATGTTTTTATAAATGAACACCATTTCTTCACTCCATTTTCTCATACCTACACCCTCATTTCTCTCTCAAAATACTCCTAACTTCATACGTGATCATCTCCAAGCATTTTCCCCATCATTTAGCTTCAATTATAAGCCTTAAACACCATAAGAAAACTCTTTCAAGAACATATCAAAATAACCACCCATTTGAAAAAGTTTACTTCCAACCTTTTGATCTAACTCCACCACTCTTTGATTCCAAGATTATTTCTTATCTTTTGCAGTAACTTTGTTCAAGTAACTTGAGGTAGTAAACTTGTTCATAATCTTATTCAATTCATATTCATATAGCTATCTTATTTTGTGGTATAAAATTTTAACAACAAGAACATAGTTTGAATGATTTCAAACTTGTTCGCAAACTAAATAGATCCTTCTAACTTGAATTTTAAAACACTTAAAGACCTGTAATATATCATAATGATATGCTAACCTAACAAGATATAACTTGGTTTTACAAAGAACATCTTAAAAACTGAATCTACGTCGTCGGAGTGCAACCGGGGGCTGTTTTGGGTTGGATAATTAAAAACCATCTTGAACTTTGAATTGGAAGTTCATGTTCTGGAAAAATGACATTTCTTATGAATATGTTAACACATAAAAATTTCATGGTTTAACTCAAAGTGTAAGTATTTTTAGAAAAATGATCATTAAATGTTGTTTTTATGATGGAAAATGATCACTTTCATAAGTTTCACCAAAGTTTGACCCATAACCTATGATTTCGAATACAAACTAAGGTATTTTCAGTTCATATTCTTAAAATTTGACTCGATCCAAGGAAGTGGCAAGTTGAACCAACCAAAAACGGAGTTGTAATGAAGAAACTACGACTAAAACAAGATTGGGTATCCGAAGCTAGTTTGGCTACGCAAATATTTGGAGAAAAAGTAAATTAATCATATCTTTTCTAATTAATATGATATTTTATATATAATTACTTATGATTTGATTTTATATATTTCAGGGCCACCCGTAAACAACACGAGAAGATTAATCATAAGACCTCATCATTGTGCGCAACAAGTCATTTGACAACACAGTACTTTATGTACGCAACACGTCATTTGACAACATGGTACCATGGGTCGAGATTAATTCTAATCAATACGAATACGATGGGGTCTTTGTTTATTTTATTTAAGCAACTAATTGTGGACCACTAACATCAGACTGCTAACTACGGACTAAGAAAATATTAAAAGTATTAAAAGTATATATATATGTAACGATTACTTAAAAAGAAAATATGTTGATATTTTATATATATGGTTAGGTTCGTGATATCTATCGGAGACCAAGTTGAATTAAATACCTTCAAGGCAAAAGTGAGTTTCATTTGCTCCCTTTTTAATTGCTTTTGCAATATATATTTTTGGGCTGAGAATACATGCGCTGCTTTTATAAATGTTTACAAAATAGACACAAGTACTTAAAAATATATTCTACGTTGAGTTGTACCACTGGCATATTTCCCTGTAGCTTGGTAACTACTATTTACATGGGTATTGTAAACGCGAATCCTGTTGATAGATCTATCGGGCCTGACAACCCCAACCGGACTGGACGACCAGTATTCAACGGTTGCACAGTACTTCGTTTTGGTGACTACACTTGGTACGGTGTAGTGAGATTTCATAATAAAAGGAATATGTGACGTTGATTAAATGTTAAGTATGGTTACCAAGTGCTCAACCACTTAGAATGCTTTACATACACTTGCGAGTATATTATGTTTATGATTATGAAATCTTGTGGTCTATTAACATATTGAAATGATTGTTATGATAAACCTATGAACTCACCAACCCTTTTGGTTGACACTTTAAAGCATGTTTATTCTCAGGTACGAATTAAGTCTTCCGCTGTGCATTTGCTCAATATAAGGACATTACTTGGAGCCGATCATCGCAATGGGACCAAATGTTGATGACTTCGTCCAGGTGGATTAGGGCGGGTCCTTTCATTTCGGGATCAATGTATCAAACTTACAAGAGATTAGATTGATGCCTAGAGTTGTTATTCGATTGAGTACATTTATTTAAAGATGATAAAACGCGGCTAGGTTATGTGTAGGGTGTGTAACCTTACAAAGAAACCCGTAACCCATATATATTGCAAACTGCAGTGACCATCGATTGATGGTCTAGGACCCTTGACCGATGGTCTCCTACCATCGTTTGATGGTCTCTGACAGTCAATTGATGGTCTCTAACAATAATTATTGTCTTGTTTTACTTTTTTTTTTTTTTTGGCAAAAAAATGGTAACATTAATAATGGATCCGAAGATCAACTCGTACAACCGATACAATAGAGTCCAAAACGAGCTATAGCTAATACTAAACAGCCCTAATCAAATGGCTCACCAACTTGGTGAGAAATTGCATTTTACAAGGATTCAAAACTAACTAAAGCTAAAACAACAGGAATCTAAAATACCAGTTATACTACACATAGACAATTAAAAATAATACCACAAACCAACGGTGGCGATCGGGAGAACGTCGAACGCCACCAAAACACACAAACAACCCAGTAAACAGTGACGCCCCAACCGTCTAAAGAAGAGTCTAAACCACAAGAAGCCGTTTCCACCCCCGAATCTGAACCAGATCTCCAATAGGGAGATCTTCGCCTGGACTAAAACTAGAAGTGTCCCCGAGTAGGAAGAAACTCGCACCCGAACTCACGGTTAACACCACCCAACAACACGACAGAGCCCAAAACCACCAGCACCACACCTAAAGCTGCCGGCGGACACCACCAACAGGGTGGTCGCCGGCCAATCGCTATCGGAAATGAAATCGGCCAGAGCATCAATGCCGACGAAGAGCAGAAAAAAAGAGGTGAAAAGGGACCAAGCAACCATAGCCACAACTACCATGAGAACGGTGGTAGAAAGTGGCTATAGTCACCGGAAACCATCACTAGCCACCACAAAGGGAAGCCGCCCACCGGAGAAAAAAGGCATGAAGGAGCAGGCAAAAACCCCCACCCAACCGCGAAAACGGCAGCCAAAATGGACGGCGTCGGCCAAAACCACTTACCGGAAGAAAAACGAGAGAAAAGAGAAGAAAAAGCCGAGCCACCATCGAGATGACGTTGGCCGGAAAACACCTCAACACCGGAGATGCAAAACGGCATCAATCGTGATGAAGAAATCAAAGGATAAAGGTTGTGGTTTAAATTTGCTATCAAAAAAGGGTTTTTTCTAGATCTGGAGGATGAAAAAGTGTAGATAAAAAAAGTTCATTATTATTATTATTATTATTATTATTATTATTATTATTATTATTATTATTATTATTATTATTATTATTATTATTATTATTATTATTATTATTAGTATTATTATTACTACTACTACTATTACTATTACTACTACTATTACTATTATATTATTATTATTATTATTATTATTATTATTATTATTATTATTATTATTATTATTATTATTATTATTATTATTATTATTATTACTATTACTATTACTATTACTATTATTATTATTATTATTATTATTATTATTATTATTATTATTATTATTATTTTTATTATTATTATTATTATTATTATTATTATTATTATTATTATTATTATTATTATTATTATTATTATTATTATTATTATCTGCTATATCTATTAAAGCAAAACCCTATTTACCTCAGATCTTAAAAATTCAAATTACAACAGCCAATCCCAACCCTTAGATGAGGTTAATCCAATGGCTAAGATTTATCTGGTGTCATAATTACCTATCCGATGTTAGATTTATGTGACTTTCCTAAATTACCCTTCTAACAAACCCTACGTATCAATCACCGCTTAAAATCAGTTTATGGCTTGCAACTTCTTTCTCCCCAATTCAAAAATCAAAAACCGTCAGTTCGATTTGATCTTAAAAACTGTAAACCGTCATATCCGTTAATTGCATTTAAAATCCCCTTAATCTCATTCCATTCCTGCTAATTTAATTTAATTGGAAAATTCAATTGTTGGTATTAGGGTTGGATACGTTTCGATGTTAAAACAACAAAATCAAGTATCAATTGATTACAATTTCTAGCTCTTGTAACTGATCTCAAGTTAAACGATGCAGATGAAGATGGTTCTGACAATTGGAGATCAGTTCTTACCACTAACGGTATACTCTTCTTAAACATTCTTGGCTAAAGGTTCTGTTGTTGCTTATTGTGTATGAATCAATAAACATTCTTAAACTTCAGTTTTAGGTGCATCTAACCAACATAATATGTATGAATAAATTAAGTATATCTATGAATATGATCAAGTATATTATTTGTTAATTGAGGTATGTAATTGAATAATGTGAACATATAATTATATAATTTGTGTATGGTACAGATGATAATCTATTGCATTTTTCGGTATTCAGATATTGTTTACAAATTCTATTGGTAATTAATAGGATGTGACCGTTCATTGAGGAAAATCATAGATATTGGATATAAAAGGTATTGAGGTGTTGTGTGCTTCATGAACACCAACTGCTTGATGAAACGCCTCAATGAAATGAAGTTTCATATCTTTCCTTTGTAACATCCCGCATTTTTCTGTTAAATTATTTTAACGCCCGTCTTTTTATTTTATATAATACTCTTCATATCTAGATTCGTATCTTCCGTTATTTAGCGCTTCTAATATTCATGATTGTTTAATTATAATATATCTCATTTACTCTATCGTAATTAAAATATTCGTTCGGTTAATTCCCGCACCCGACTACAAACTTGAGGGACTAATCGTGACTAGTGGCCAAAGTGGTGACTAGGTCAACTAGTCAACAACCTCACCACCACCACTCATTCATTCACTCATCTCTTTCTCTCTTCCTCTTACTTTCACTTTTTGCGCTCAACTCACACAATCAAAGATTCATCATCTAATTCGGATCTAGGAAGCTCACAACAAATCCGATTACATATTTGGAATCCTTGCACCTTCCTCTTCGAATTCGTACCAACTTCATCTCGTTTGGGTAACTTTCTAAAAAAACTAAATTTCTTGTTCTTGATCTTTAAAACTTAAAAGTGTGTTAATTAGTGTCTATGACTCAAGTCTAACATGATTATGTGATTTAATTGCTTGTTCTTGCTATTTTGATGTAACTAGCTTAAACTTGAAGATGACTTGCTTAATCTTGAGATTTGGTTGCTTAAATGTTGTTAGATGTTAAAAGTGCATGTATTAAATGTGTTACTAGCATCACTAGCTTCAATTTGGTATGTAGGTTGACATGGAAAAGCTTCATAAACATAATTGTTAAATTTGTGACTTTGAGTTAGGGTTTGATAGAAGTAAAATGAACTTTTGATGCATTGAATGCTTTGCAATGTTGTTTGTAAGTGTTTAGTTGTATGGTATGCGTAATTACCTACGAAACGGCGTATCACATGTGTGCATTTAATTCCCAAATCATCAAAGTGCATTTATGAACTTGAAAGCATTTATGGTGGACATTTAATGAACTTTCAACTTGGATTTGATTATTGTAAATGATGATTTTGGTTGATGAAATGTGTTTAGTTGCATTCCTCATTAAATTACCTTTCCAACGATGTATGGTATGCGTTTTAAGTGTTTACGATTCGTTATTTGTGTTTAAATGAAGTTTGGTTGAGAATTGAACAATTAAATCAGCCCAGGCACCAGGCCACGCCTATTGGCGCGGCGCGGCCACCCAATGTGGCGGCGCGACATAAGCCGTGTTCAGGGGCTGTTCAACTTCGCACTTTTTCGTTTAATTCCAACTATGCTACGCACCTCTGATTAACATGTAACTTGTTCTAACATGCTTATATATGAATAATTAGCTCGAAAAATAGTTCAAGACTCGACCCGAACGTGTTGTCTTTTTCGTTGACTTTGACTTGACCAAAGTTGACTTTTAATCAAACTTAACCAAATACTTATAAAGTTGACTTTTAATCAAACTTAACCAAATACTTATGCAATCGTTTTAACCCGCTTTTATACTTGTACCTTGCAAGAAACGTGACAATTTGATTCAGATGCTATATAATCGAGTCGTAACGAGCCATATGACTAATTGAACAACTTTGACCGACTTCATGTTTACCGATATTGATACAACCTATTGTTTAGGTCGAGACTAGTATTCTTTCTTGCACACGTTTACTTGTGAAGTACATTTACATTCGTGCACTCAAGGTGAGATCATAGTCCCACTTTTACTCTTTAAAACTTACATTTGGGATGAGAAAATATAAACGTTTCATTTTACAAAGTGAACACAAGTACGGAAACAAACATTCTACGTACGAGTTAGAACAAAAATGCCTCAATTCGATTATCATTAGTTACACTTGCCGGGTGTAAGCGAGAACTTATGTTGTATGGCCATATGGGTTTGACAAACCCTCATTCTGACGGTTCGCTACCGTTATTCGGATGAAATATATTTTTGAGAATAAGTGTAGGTTCTAACACTATGTGATGGGGTAACGTTAGTTAAGTCTTGATAATTGGGTGCTCGTGATAACAATTTTTAGAATGATTTTACTATTACTGCAACGTTATAAATCTCATGGTTCAACTTACTTACTTACGTACTCACTTACTAAACCTATGATTTCACCAACGTTTTCGTTGACAGATTTTCTATGTTTTTCTCAGGTCCTTGAACGATATGTGTTACATGCTTCCGCACTCTATTTTGTTACTTGCTTGGATGTCGAGTATACTTACATACATGGAGCGTCTTTTGACTATACATTAAATCGTGTCGCATAAGTTTCATTTGTACTTAAAAACATTGTATCGTATTAGTCGTTGAACTACTTTGTAAACTTTGAAACATCTTTACATAAGAAATGAATGCGACATATTTTGGTCACGTTGTTTTAAAGACTTATGACCACGTAACGGGACCTAAGTAGCGGCGCCGCTAATGACTATTTTGTCGGGCTGCTATAGATGGTATCTGAGCATTGGTTGTAGGGATTTAGAGTTCATTGGTATCAACCCCGAGTCATTGGGTACATTGGTGAGTCTAGACTACAACCGACATATAGACTTGAAGTAGGACTTGCTTGACTACTTGTGCATTTGTACTTAAACTATTCTATTCGTATCTAACTCTTATTTCATCTTAATCTCACGTTGTTTAATTTGATTGACACCCCATCTTGACTTTATGAGATAATGTCGAATGCACATATGAATTAGGGTAATATAATTGTCGGGATTATATTACGGTGACTCATATGGATGTTCCGACATTATAACATAAAGAATTTAGGGCGCGTCAAGAAAATTTTTCTCTTTATCTTTATTCCATATCACGATTAGTATTATTGAGAATACTAATCAACGATATTCTTACGTTTTCAAGGAACAATGGCTCACCGAGGTCAACACAACACTCCTCCCGAAACTCTCGAACGAGCTCTTCAACGAATAATAGCCACCGCCATGGATGCGGCCATGGCTGGTCACTCCTCTAACAACAATAACAACAACACTAACCATGAAGCCAATAATTCAAACGAGGGGTGCTCCTACAAGAACTTCATAGGGTGCAAACCTCCCACTTTCGATGGAACCGGGGGACCGGTTGCTCTCACCCGATGGTTTGAACAAACGTAAGCCATTTTTAGCATAAACGGTTGTCGAGACCAAGATAAGGTCAAGTTTTCTACCCTCACTTTCGCCGGTATTGCTCTCTCATGGTGGAACACGTATGTACAATCTGTGGGTACCGATGAAGCCCACACACTCTCTTGGACCGAATTAAGAGAAAAAATGATCACCGAATACTTCCCATGCGAAGAGACTCGAAGGCTCGAACAGGGACTAAGAAATTTAAAAACGGTCCGGAATGACCTCGAAGCTTACAATCAACGGTTTGCTGAACTAGCCTTAATGTGTCCAAACCCCATGACTCCCGAGTCCCTATTGAACCTTACATGGATGGCCTCCCTGAGAGCATTCGACACGGGGTAATGTCATCTAAACCCGCTAACCTACAAGAGGCTTTAACGATGGCCCGCAAATCTATAGAAATGGTGGATGAAATTGAAGCGCCGACACCAACGGCCGAGGATCAATCGGGCGGCAACAAAAGAAAATGGGAAGCCTCCCCATCAAGTAACTACAACAACAACTTCACCAAGAAGCCTTTCACCTCTGACGGCAAGAAGAGTTATGCCGGAAATCTACCTTTTTGTGACAAGTGCCACAAGCATCACTTTGGTGAGTGTAGCAAACCATTTTGCAGCAAGTGTCGAAGAAGTGGCCATTTAGCCAAATATTGTAAAAGTACCGCCCCCATCGCTCCAAAGGTGCCCAACACACACCGAACGGGTGTTTGTTTCGAATGTGGCCAACCGGGTCATTTTAAGAATGTGTGCCCAAAGAAGAAAGCCAACCCCAATGCACGCGGCCGAGCTCTCAACATCAACACCAAGGGTGCCCAAGATGACAATGAACTAGTCACGGGTACGTTTCTCCTCAACAAATCTTATGTTTCTATTTTATTCGATTCGGGTGCCGATAAGAGTTTTGTATCCAAGGCTTTGACTCATGCCTTTTGCGTTTCACCACTCCCCCTAGATACTACTCATACTATTCAAGTGACCAACGGAAAACTATTACGTGCCGACAAATTTTATCGGGGATATACGTTAAACTTATTAGGTAAAGTGTTTGAATTGGACTTGATGACTATAGAACTAAAGAGCTCCAATACTATTCGTTAAAAAGAAAATGACTTCCTACATATGTATCGATTATCGTGAACTAAATAAATTTCTGGTTAAGAACCGACATCCTTTTCCTCATATCAATAACCTCTTGATCAATTACAGGGATCTCATGTATATTTCAAAATTGACCTCCAATCCGTTATCACATTCATAGATGATGTCTTAAACTATTCAAGCTAGGAAGAAAACGAACAACATCTCCGTCTTACGCTCGAACTCTAGAGAAGGAACAACTCTATGCCAAATTCTCCCAGTGTGAATTTTGGGTAACGAAGTCCATGGGTAACGAAGTCCAAATTTTTGACCATGTTATTAGTAGTCAAGGTATTAAAGTCGATCCCGCAGAAATCAAAGACATACGTAATTGGGAAACCCCCACAACTCCGACTCATATTCGTAAATTTGTGGATCTCGCCGGTTATTATATAAGATTCATTTCCGAGTTTTCCCGTATTACCCGTCCTTTAACCTCGTTAACTCACGAAAGGAAGGAAGTTCGTTTGGTCCGTCGAACAGGAATTGACATTTCACATCTTTAAGAAGAAGTTAACCACCGCACCTATCTTATCTCTTTTCGAAGGCAGTGATGATTTTGTTGCATGTTGTGACGCCTCCAAACAAGGTTTTGGGTGTGTGTTAATACCGCAAAGGAAAGTTATTGCCTACTCTCCTCGACAACTGAAATCTCACGAACGAAACTATTTGACACACGAACTTGAATTAAGAACCGCTGTCTTTGCACTTAAGATGTGGAGACACTATCTTTGTGGGACCAAAGGTACCATCCTCACCAACCACCAAAAAGCCTCCAACATGTTTTCGATCAAAAACAACTCAACACGAGACAATGACGGTGGACTAAAACATTAAATGATTAAGATTGTGAACTTCATTACCATCCGGGCAAGACAAATGTTGTAGCCGATGCCTTGAGCCGAAAGGAAAGAATTAAGCCTCTCCGTG
Source organism: Rutidosis leptorrhynchoides (assembly GCF_046630445.1). Lineage (NCBI taxonomy): Eukaryota > Viridiplantae > Streptophyta > Magnoliopsida > Asterales > Asteraceae > Rutidosis > Rutidosis leptorrhynchoides. The sequence goes on along the minus strand of NC_092336.1, from coordinate 516,332,902 downwards.
ATCGAACCTTGAACGTGATTATCCATGCCAACCTTACCAGCCAAACTCGTGTAACACATAATGGAACATCAAATACGAAAATATTTCTACGTGAACGCCTGAAAGGCATCCTCTCTCGACTCAAAATCAAGGAAACAGAAATTCGTTATTTTGCATCCTCTCATCACTACGTACCACGATACATAACTCTGTTATTGTGACAACCCGGAAATTTCTGACCAAATTTAAACCTTAATCTTTATCTTTATATGTTTCCGACATGATAAGCAGAGGTTGTTAAGTTGAATCTCAAAAATTTTAAACTGTGTTCATACATTCATTTAACCTCGACCAAACTCCGACGATTCACGAACTATTAGATAAATGGATATGATTGTATATATATATATATATATATATATATATATATATATATATATATATATATATATATATATATATATATTATAACTTGAGAATATTAATGAAGTATTAAACGTATAATATTTTACATGAACGTATTTGTTTCAATATGATTATCGATGGAAGTAGAAGATAATATTAAATGATTGATTTATCAGATACATTGTATGATTACGAGTCTCTGTTGAGAGGGCCACTTTGATTTAGGAAACCTGTCTTTTTTTAACGGTATCCGGAATTATTGGTAAAGTGAATTACAAGTAAGAACAAATGTGTCAATTAACGGAAACTAGACAAAAGTTAGTGGAGATTCCTGTTTGATTTCCAATACATGTTTTACAACAATTAACTCGTGACTTTTAATAAGGTAACTATTTAACTTTCATATTATTTAATGTAAAGGTGAAATTATGAAAGGTAGAAAACTTAGAAGATGAATATCGTCTAAGTTAATCAATTTGAATGATTGATTACATGTTACTGTGTCAAACTAAGATGTAATGGAATTCACTATGCTTGATCTTTTCTTTCCACTTCCAATTATTGATTGAAAAATAAGGCAAAATAAAGCAAGTTAAATATCTAGTTAAAGGAGTGATTACAACAGTAGCTCAATAACTTAATATCATAATATTCCGTAGTATCTATTTAGCATTATCTTTATAAAAGAAAAACGAACCTAATGACTATGCTGTTGTGATGTAGAGATCCATTATTATATTATTAAATGTTACATAATTAATAAATTGTAATTTTAACATATGAAACTACAAGTTAAAATACAATTGTTATATTAGTATTATTATTATTATTGTTATTATTAATATTAATATTACTATTAATATTAAAATCAGTATTATTAGTATTACTATTTCTAATATAAAATATATAGATATGAAAATTGATTCATGTAACTTGTTATACCTTAATTATTACTTGTATTATTAGGTATACATTATTACCTCTATCATTAAAAATCATTATGTTTATAATTATCATTAATAATATCATTATTAGCATTTTTATAATTATTATTATTATTATTTATTTTTATTAATATTAGTATTAATAATTATTACTATTATCATCAATATTATTATTATAATTATGATAATTATTATAATTAGCATTAACAAGTATTATTATTATTATTTAAAATGTTTATTAATTATTAATAATAAATACAATATATAAAATCAGATAAATACGCGTAAACTGTTAATATCACCATCAGCTTTATATTTTTTCTTTGAATCCTGTCTACTCGTGATTTCTGGTCGACTTCACTCACCACTACGATACAACTTTCAATCAAATCTTGCTATTGCATAAAATCATTCATTGGCACACTATCAACTCGCTGCTGCTATTCGAGAAAATCAAACAGGAAATTTAAGAAACAAACCCAATTTTCCTTCACGAACCGTTATCCCCTGTTCTTGAACTCAAATCACAAAAGCTCCAATTCGAATTCAATTTTAAAAAGTAATAACGCAGTCATGTTAGGAATCACTCACTTGAACTATCTGTAAAAGTCCACGATTCAATTCTTGCTAACGATCACGAATTTTGGAGTCAAAGCTCTATCTCAAAAAGTCAACCAAATTGTTCATGGTAAAATTCGAACTAGTTTTTATGTTTTAAGTTTAATTGATGATTCAGCAAGATTATATTATTGAATTAAAACCATTTTCATGTTATAACTATAATCTAAAACTATCTAAAAGTTAAAATTTGATTTGATGTTCATCGCCTTATTGACCGTGATGTTCAATATCATAAATTCGAATAAATGTTAAAAATTTAGAATTGCGGTCATGTTATAAATCATGTATTCAAACTATCTGGAAAATTACAAACTCTAATTCATTATATCAAGTTCTAATTTTTGAGTCAAAGATTAAAATGGAAAAGTCAACTAAATTGTTCTTTGCCAGATTCATTTTCGTTTTGAAGTTTCTGATAAGATTAATGGTTTGTAAAGTTACTAGGTGTGTTTTGAAACATAATTCATGCTATAAATATTGTCCAAAACGTCCTCAAATTCGAATTCAAGTTTTTTTTTGTTCTTGTTCGTGGACTGCAGTAGCAGTTAATTCGATGTACATTTTTTTTATTAATACTAACATTAAATTTCAATTATTTATGATTATATTGAGGATTGTAAACAAGTTAAACAAGTGGTTGTGTTTGGAATTGTTCTATGGTCAATTGATTATTTGATGTAAAGAAAAATATATTTCAATTTAATAAATAGGTTAAATATAATTTCGTAGTAATATAAATCAGAAATATAAGAATGGTCAGATGGTTAGGAGGTTGTGTCGGTTAGCGAGAGGTCACGGGTTCGAGCCTGGGCGTGGGCAGTTTTATTATTTTTTTTAACTTTTTCTTTGTGAGGTAGTTTTCTCATTTTATTTATTTATTTATTATTATTATTATTATTATTATTATTATTAGTATTATTATTATTATTATTATTATTATCATTATTATTATTATTATTATTATTATTATTATTATTATTATTATTATTATTATTATTATTATTATTATTATTATTATGATTATTATTATTATTGATATTGTTAGGGTTATAATCATTATTATTACTAATATCATACTTATATTTATAAATATTAGAAACATTATGATCATTAATATTTTTATAAGTATTATTAATATTATTATAAATTTTATCATTTAAGTATTAATATTATTATGATCATGATTAATATTATTATTATCATTATGAAAATAATCAAATTTATTATTGTTTTCATTAATATTAGTATATTAATATCACTTTATAATTATTAGGATTATTATTAATATTATTAACATAAGTATCATTATAAATATTATCATTATTATTATTAATATATTTACCATTATTAATATTGTTATTAATAAAAATTATTATCATTATTAACAATTATCATTTTTTATCACAAAAACTATCAATATTATTATTATTAGTATTATCAATATTAATAACATTAAGATTTTATTGAAAATAAAAGTTAAGGATATTATTAAGAGTATATGTATGAATTAATCATGTAACAATTTTTATATAAATACTCATAAATAACAAGTTAGATATTTTCAAAATAATACTAATCTGAGATAAATATAACTATATATATTAATTTTTTTGAATATATACACAAATTATACATAAATATAGTGATATAATATATAAATTTGTTCAACTATGATTGTATGTTTAATAAATATACAAATGATATAGGTTCGTGAATCTGAGGCCAACCCTGCATGCTTCAATGTCGTCATATGTATTTTTACTACAAAATACATTATCGTGAGTTTCATATGATCCCTTTTACTCTTTACATTTTGGGCTGAGAATACATGCAAATGTTTTAATAATTGTTTTACAATATTTATATGCGTGAGTTTCATTTGCTCCCCTTTTAAATGCTTTTGCAATATATATTTTTGGTACTGAGAATACATGCACTATTTTTATAAATCTTTTACGAAATAGACACAAGTAATCGAAACTACATTCTATGGTTGGATTATCGAATCGAATATCACCCTTTTTAGTCTGGTAATCTAAGAATTAGGGAACAGACACCCTAATTAACGCGAATCCTAAAGATAGATCTATTGGGCCTAACAAACCCCAGCCGGGTTACAGATGCTTTAGTACTTCGATTTTATCATGTCCGATGAGAGTCCCAGAATGATGGGGATATTCTAGACGCGTTTTGTTAATGTCGATTACCAGGTGTTCACCATATGAATGATTTTTATCTCTATGCAGTTTATGCGAAATGCCTGATATGAGATGTATATTGAAACGAAAAATAAAAATCTTGTGGTCTATTAAAATTATGGAAATGATTGATTACGATAAACTAATGAACTCACCAACCTTTTGGTTGACACTTGAAAGCATGTTTATTCTCAGGTATTAAAGAAATCTTCCGCTGTGCATTTGCTCATTTTAGGGATATTATTTGGAGTTATTCATGACATATTTCAAAAGACGTTGCATTCGAGTCGTTGAGTTCAATAAAGATCATTATTAAAGCAAATGACAGATTAGGTCATTTATAGTTTGGATATTATGAAATGGTATACATACCTGTCAACTTTCGATGTAATGAAAGGTTGTCTTTTGAAAACGAATGCAATGTTTGTAAAGTGTATCATATAGAGGTCAAAACCTCGCAATGTAACCATATGTTATTGTATTCGTCCTTATGGATTAGGACGGGTCGCTTCATGTGGTATCAGAGCGGTGGTCATAGTGAACCAGGTCTTGCATTAGTGTGTCTAACTGATAGTTGATAAGATGCATTAGTAAGTCTGGACTTCGACTTTAACTGTTTGTCAAAAAGTTTTGCTTATCATTTCTTGTCGGAAAATTACATGTTTATCATCCTTAGTCTAGACACATCTTACTGCATTGATTGCATGAATAGTGTATAGACAAAATTCATATCTTAGCGTATCTGCTAATTCATATCTTAGCGTATCTGTTAATGTAAACTTTGCCTTGTATATTTCGTAAATTCCTCCGCAATCTACGAAATCTTTTGTTTTATATATATAGATATTCTATGTAATTAGAATACCATCCGATAGCCCGAAATCATTTCATATCGAAAAATCCTTTATTCAATCATACGAAATGGAACTCGCCACAAGTTCAAGTCCCTCGGATTCCAATATAGAGTTCCACTCAAGCTCCGAAAGCAGTGTGACCGGAATGGATCAACCAATTAGCCATCATCTATTCTGGATGAATTAGGGATGGGTTTGTAGCCTCCTCAATCATTGGAGACAAGAAGAAGGTGATCCCTTCCATCCACCACATTTCCCTCTTGGCGATGAACCTGAAGCACTTACCGGCGAACCTATTCGAGACACCATTTTCTCTCTCATTTCCAGAGTATCTCATCACGATTATATACTATCTGGCATTCTAGATCTTATTCACCCATTCGTTCGAACCACCAATTATCCCGGAGTAATAGAAGAAGTCAACGAGCTTCGCGCTCGGGTAGTGGCTTTGGAGAATATGGTGCAAAAGTTACAAGCACCAGCAGCAGCACCGGCAACAACAGTACAATCACCACCACCACCAGCAACATTCGCACCCCAAACTTTAACATCACAATCAGTACCTCGAGCATCAACGCCACACACATCATAGATACCAAGGAGTACCAACAACAACAAACGATGAAGTATTGATTCATAACTTCATCGGAGAAATATACTACGGTGATTATGTAATCTCTAAAGTTTTAGAGATTATTTATCATGGCCGTAAACCAAGATGAATGGATGGATAGAAATGATACAGGGAAGAATAGAAACCCTGACAAGGGTGGTGCACGAATTACAAGCTAGACTTGTTTACCAGCAGCATCAACAGTACCGCCAGCATCACCGTCAGTATTATCAACACCAGCAACAACTGTAACACTACAAGCTCCATCAATTACATAACCACCAACAATATTAACAACACAATCATCAATAGGTATATCGAAATAATGAGTTATGAAGTATTAACTCATTTTCACTGAAGGATTTATATGTATATTTTATATATATATATAAATTTTTAAACCATAATAAATCTTTTCGTACTAAGCTATTATGTGTGAATCTTAACTACTCGGTTAATTCATATTACTAATATGCAATGATGTACATCCTTCATCTGCAATTTAACCATCGTTAACTACAATCTCTGTCTCAATTCAATAAATTTCATTTCATAATAAATTAAGTGTATTATTCAAATATATGTTTGATTTTACACTTTCATCATCGATGTACTCGAAACTTTTTAAATAACATCATTCGTACCTTGCGAAGTTACAAGAATTCCACGAACACCAACATCATGCATCAACAAATAACGAAGTATTGATTCATAATTTCAATATCATTGAAGAAATATCCGTAAAAGTTATGTAATTTCTAAAGTTTTAGGGATTATTCAATTCTAGTTTCAACCGTAAACCAAATGAGTTTAATTTAATATTAAGTCATTAAATCTATGTTACATCTGAAGAAAATATACACATATATATTTTCATAAAGACTGTAATAAAATTTCTTTTGTACAAAATAATAATTGTGAATTTTTTTTTAACGGGTAGGTAATATCCGAGAGATATATAAATTCACAATTAATATGTTACATTCTTCGAATCTGACTCAGCAATCATCAACTATACTCACTATTTTCATAACAATATACAATCTTTTATAGAAATCAAAGCAACCATACCCATTCGAATCCAATTACATATCCTGTTTCGAAATCTCAGAATTCAATACGAGATATAACCGAAGTCATCACTCTTAGATTCCTACATCTTTCAGAGCTATACTTTGACTTCAAAACTATGCTAGAACATCATGTGTATATTAACGATTACAATCGGTGTTCAAACCCTTCGAAATTCCTGAAGACACTTCAAATGATGAGCAATCGAGATGATGATCGAACTACATATTAACCACAGTTATGTACTTGAAAAGCTCTCAAAACCAAAGTCATAGTTCGACACGTATCCGTGTCAGACCCTTTGGCATTTATTAGCTAAAATAATTTTTCAATTCATTTTCAAAATAGACAATCTTGTCACAGCTCCAGCAAGTCAACTTCGATTCTTCAGTCGAAACAGTCTTATTATAATCTTGATATATACGTTGCCCTTTCGCCATTGTTACCGGAGAACCTTTTATATCTCACCACATTAACAATAAACTTACCAACAACTTCACTGATCTTTAACTACCGAAAAATCATGATATTTATCGAAACCCCGTCATTTACTCATCTGCATCTTGTAACGCGAATTGCCATACGAATCATCGGGAATTAGCAATCAGTAATTTGAAATCACACAGCATGTCTACACCAACAGTTACATATATATATATATATATATATATATATATATATATATATATATATATATATATATATATATATATATATATATATATATATATATATATATATATATACATATAACGTCTAACTCCAAGACTTACATACTTGGAATGTGAAGTTTCTGAAAAACACCTAAACTGCGAACTAGTTCTCGAAATTTTGAAAAAATGCTGATGAAGCAGCAAAAACGGTAAACGACCTTAACAGTAAAAAGTTTGATGATAAAGAATAGTGTGTTGGCAAAGCTCAGAAAAAGAGAAGGTTTGAAACTGGAAAACGGATTGAGCAAAGTATGATGGAGGCTGTGGACAAATCACAATGACTAAACCTGCCCTCAAAGAATCCAAATGATTCAGTGTCTGCTGAAGTTTTTAGCGAATACCTTGCTCTTTACTCTAAAACCCTTGCGGACGATATTCTTCATCATCCTCTGATCTTAGATATTCTAAGATATCATCATATCTTTCATTATAAATATCTTTGATGTTTCTGAAGATATTTTCATAACTATTGTTATTCGAAATCATTTAACTCTTCGCGCTATCTGTGTTACATCATAAAAGAAACTATTTTAGTTTCTAAATTCTGAAAAATTCGAATGTAAAACATGAATGCTATTAAAGTAGTGTTGGGAACTGAATGAGTTAGTATAATATAATAACACTTGATCAACGTGATTATATTGCAGTAAGTCATGCTGAGTTTCTAAATGGAATGTGATGATTCACAGATCATAACATCATCATGTGCCATGTTACACGACTCTTGTATTCTACTTAACCTCTAAACATATCAAGAAAATATTTTTCTTGATGACTCGGTCTTTTCCGAGGTATTCTGGTAATTTGACAAATCAAGATCGTGCCATCACAATTTCCTTCTTAGAATAGTAACTATGGACCATTATTCGCTTGATTTGAAGTCGAGAAGAGGAGACAAAAGTATGGAACTTTTAAATATAAAAGCAAATATGAAGCTCGACAACAACACATAAATTACAAACTGTGCATATCAATACGTATTGCAACGTAAAGGCACAGGAGAATTAAAAACACTATAACCCCAAGGTAATAGTAAAAGTAAATAAAATTTTCCGGTGGTAAATGAAAGAGAAGAATGACAGATATGAAAGTTAGGAGTATATCAAGGATCAGAACGGGATGGAGCGTATTGATGAATAATTTAAGATATGAATTGAGGGAGAAAGAATAGAAAGTATGAGCTGTGGAATAAGGAAACGAAGAGGGTGGTTTTATAGTAAGATATCAGACATATCAATTGAGACAGATCATCGTATTTAACCGAAGAGGATCTTAATTTCTTAATTACCGGAGAATCAAAAGATTTTCTCCAAATCCTTTGAATTCTGGAAATCAATCCTGTCTACTTCAAAAGATATGACGAATCTACATTTATTCATTTCACTCTTTTGTGATAACTTCACTCGTACTCTTCACAAAAATTGAATTGTTTTATCTATATTACTCAATGATGAGAAAATTCTATTTATCAACTTATATTTGTCATGAAAACATTCTTATTGTTATCCATGACGACCTCGATCAAATTTCGGGGACGAAATTTCTTTAACGGGTAGGTACTGTGACAACCTAGAAATTTCCGACCAAATTTAAACTTTAATATTTATCTTTATATGTTTCCGACATGATAAGCAAAGGTTGTTAAGTTGAATCTCAAAAATTTTAAACTGTGTTCATACATTCATTTAACCTCGGCCAAACTTCGAAGATTCACGAACCATTAGATAAATGGATATGATTGTATATATATATGTATATATATTATAACTTGAGAATATTAACGAAGTATTAAACGTATAATATTTTACATGAACGTATTTGTTTCAATATGATTATCGATGGAAGTAGAAGATAATATCAAATGATTGATTTATCAGATACATTGTATGATTACGAGTCTCTGTTGAGAGGGCCACTTTGATTTAGGAAACCTGTCTTTTTTAACGGTATCTAGAATTATTGGTAAAGTGAATTACAAGTAAGAACAAATGTGTCAATTAACGGAAACTAGACAAAAGTTAGTGGAGATTCCTGTTTGATTTCCAATACATGTTTTACAACAATTAACTCGTGACTTTTAATAAGGTAACTATTTAACTTTCATATTATTTAATGTAAAGGTGAAATTATGAAAGGTAGAAAACTTAGAAGATGAATATCGTCTAAGTTAATCAATTTGCATGATTGATTACATGTTACTGTGTCAAACTAAGATGTAATGGAATTTACTATGCTTGATCTTTTCTTTCCACTTCCAATTATTGATTGAAAAATAAGGCAAAATAAAGCAAGTTAAATATCTAGTTAAAGGAGTGATTACAACAGTAGCTCAATAACTTAATATCATAATATTCCGTAGTATCTATTTAGCATTATCTTTATAAAAGAAAAACGAACCTGATGACTATGCTGTTGTGATGTAGAGATCCATTATTATATTATTAAATGTTACATAATTAATAAATCGTAATTTTAATATATGAAACTACAAGTTAAAATACAATTTTTATATTAATATTATTATTATTATTGTTATTATTAATATTAATATTACTATTAATATTAAAATCAGTATTATTAGTATTACTATTTCTAATATAAAATATATAGATATGAAAATTGATTCATGTAACTTGTTATACCTTAATTATTACTTGTATTATTAGGTATACATTATTACCTCTATCATTAAAAATCATTATTTTTATAATTATCATTAATAATATCATTATTAGCATTTTTATAATTATTATTATAATTATTGTTATTATTTATTTTTATTAATATTAGTATTAATAACAATTATTATTATCATCAATATTATTATTATAATTATGATAATTATTATAATTAGCATTAACAAGTATTATTATTATTATTATTATTTAAAATGTTTATTAATTATTAATAATAAATACAATATATAAAATCAGATAAATACGCGTAAACTGTTAATATCACCATCAGCTTTATATTTTTTCTTTGAATCCTGTCTACTCGTGATTTCTGGTCGACTTCAATCACCACTACGATACAACTTTCAATCAAATCTTTCTATTGTATAAAATCATTCATTGGCACACTATCAACCCGCTACTTCTATTCGAGAAAATCAAACAGGAAATTTAAGAAACAAACCCAATTTTCCTTCACGAACCGTTATCCCCTGTTCTTGAACTCAAATCACAAAAGCTCCAATTCGAATTCAATTTCAAAAAGTAATAACGCAGTCATGTTAGAAATCACTCACTTGAACTATCTGTAAAAGTCTACGATTCAATTCTTGCTAACGATCACGAATTTTGGAGTCAAAGCTCTATCTCAAAAAGTTAACCAAATTGTTCATGGTAAAATTCGAACTCGTTTTTATGTTTTAAGTTTAATTGATGATTCAGCAAGATTATATTATTGACTTAAAACCATTTTCATGTTATAACTATAATCTAAAACTATCTAAAAGTTAAAATTTGATTTGATGTTCATCGCCTTATTGACCGTGATGTTCAATATCATGAATTCAAATAAATGTTAAAAATTTAGATTTGCAGTCATGTTATAAATCATGTATTCAAACTATATGTAGCGACCCCGACAAATCGTCAATTGGAGGCGTCGACTACTTAGGTCCCGTTCCGTGGTCATAGGTCTTTAACGTGACGTTTGACCAAAGATATGTCGCCTTCATTTCAAAATAAAGATTGTTTTCAAAGTTTACAAGAATAGTTCAACCATAGGTTAAGTTACAAGGTTATAAGTACAAATGAAATCTAGGCGACACGGTTTAAAGTAAAGTCAAGACGCTCCATGAAATGCATGTATACTCGACATCCAATGCAAGTATCAAATAGTGAGTGGAAGCATGTTTCACATATCGTGCAAGCCCTGAGAAAAACATAGAAATCTGTCAACGAAAAACGTTGGTGAAATCATAGGTTTAAGTAAGTAAATGAGTAAAAGTAAGTAAGTCGAACCACAAGGTTTGCAAAGTTGAAATAATAGTAGCACATTCTAAAAGTTAATATTCACGAGCACCCAATTATCAAAACTTAACATTCCGTCCGTTGAATACCCCATCAATTAGTGCTAGAACAACACTGTTTCCCGAAAATATATTTCATCCGTAGACGGTAGCGAACCGTCAAAGATGAGGGTTGTCAAACCCATATGGCCATATAACATAAGTTCTCGCTTACACCATCTGATGTAACTAATGATAATCGAATTGAGGATTTTCGTTCTAAACTCGTATGTAGAATGTTTGTTTTCCCGTTCTTGTGTTCACTTAGTTCAAAAGAATCGTTTATGTTTTCTCATCCCAAAAGTAAGTTCAAAAGAGTAAAAAGTGGGACTATGATCTCACCTCGAGTGCAAGAGTTAATAAAGTACTTCAACAAGTAAACGCGTGCAAAGCCAAGCTAGTCTTGACCTAAACATATAGGTTATATCAATAACGGTAAACACAAACGGTCAAAGATGTTCAATTAGTCCTATGGCTCGTTACGACTCGATTATATTAGCATGTGAATCAAATTGTCAAGTTTCATGCAAGATACTAGTAAATAATCATGTTAGAAAGGTTGCATAAGTATTTGGTTAAGTTTGACAAAAAGTCAAACTTGGTCGGGTCAAAGTCAACGAAAAAGTCAACATGTTCGGGTCGGGTCTCGGACAAATTTTCTATGCTAGTTATTCATATATAAGCATGTTAAAACAAGTTGCAAGTGAATTGGAGGTCTAGAACATCCCAAACATTTTTGGTAAAATGGACAAGTGGGACAGAAGCTGGACACGGCCTATGCCGCGCCGCGGCCAGGGGTGTCGCGCCGCGACCTAACATGTGGTCTGGCACCTGGTCAGTTTCAAGGTTCAAGTCTTGGTCAAAACTTCAAACAACCACAAAACGCAAACCGTAAACAACTAGAAGACGTATCTTATACCGTTGGAAAGCTCTTTTGACAAGGAACACAACTAAGCACTTATCATCAAACGACAACATCATTTACAATAGCTGAAAACTCATCAAGTGATCATTAAACGTTCATTTCAAGGTTTCAAGTTCATCAAATGCAATTTGAGTTTCAGGAAACCAATTCACACATATGATATGCCGTTTTGAAGGTAATGGAGCATACATTACTACTAAACACTAACAATTAACATTCCATGACATTCAAGCATCCAAAAATTCATGTCAAGAACTATCAAACCCTAGTCAAACATCTCAAAATCAATAATCATGTTTTTGAAGTTTTCTTAATCATCCTCCACATCAAATTGAAGCTAATGATGCTAGTAACACATTTAATACATGAACTTTAACAATTAAACAACTTTTAATCATCCAAAATCAAAGATTTAGCAAGCAATTTTCATAATGAACTAGTTACACCAAATACAACAAATCGAGCATACAAATTACATACATGACATCACAATGAGCCATAGACACTAATTAACAACTTTATAAGTCAAGAACACGAATTTAAAGAAATCTAGTGTTTTAGAAATGTTACCCAAATGTGATGAAGTTGGTACCAAATCGAAGAGGATGAAGAGAGGATCACGAATATATAATTTATATGGTTGCTAGCTCCCTAATCCGGATTTAGATGATGAATTTATGTTAGAAAGTTGAGAGGATTTGGAAGTATCAAAAGGAGAAAGAGAGAGATGAATGAGAGGAGGAGGTTGAAGGTTTGACTAGTTGACCTAGTCAAATCTTTGGCCTCTTTGCAAGTTTGGTCCCTCTAGTTTCAAAGCGGGTGCGGGAAATAACCAAACGAATATTTAAACGCTCGAGTAAACGGGTGACGTTATAATTAAATAACGAGGATATTATGAACGTTAGTGAACGAAAGATGCCAAATTAAATGACGAAAGATATTATTTAAAAAAAAGACGGTGTTAAAATAAATTTAACAGAAAAACGCGGGATGTTACATTATCCACACCTCAAAAGAAATTTCGTCCCGAAATTTAGTTGGAAGTAATAGTCGATGTCTCTTACTCGAGACCTAGTGTAGTAACTCTACGAATGATTGAAGGTACTTTCTTGGACATTCCACGAATCCGGATAGTCGGGGTGTTACGTTGTATTAGGGCTTGGTTTTACGATCCACAAGTTCAGCCGATTTTTCCTATGAGGAGGAGTTTGTCATCAATAGTTGGTGCATCTAGAAGGATTGCACGTTCCTGTTCCGCAGGACACGTTTCTAAGTTTGTTACACGAAATGTAGGGTAAACGGAAACTTAATTGAGTCGGAAGTTCTAAACGATAGGAAGCGGTTCCAATACGCCCCAAGGTTTCAAAAGGTTCGATATTGCGGATATAGCCTTTCTCGATTTCCCAAAATGGATTACACCTTTCCAAGGTGCGGTTTCTCAATATTACGCGGTTACACACTGGGATTTGTGAGGTTTTCATCTAAGTTTGGTATGACTCTTTTGGGCGACTACGGTTCGTCTCGAGCCCTTCTCGGACTTGGATTATCTCAATTGTTGTTTCTTGGATGAGTTAAGATTAGGTGTTTTATTTGCCACATGCTTTGGTCCAACGAATAGGGGTATGACATTAGCGGTCCTATAGGGTTTCGGAAAGTGCGTGTGAACACACGAGTGGTAACTACTGTTGTAAGAGGGACCTACTAAAAGCGACCATGCAAGTTTGAAACATGTCTTTCGAAGACGTAAATCGTTCATTTGTTCGGTTCGTCTGTTTGTGGGTGGTACGCGGTACTCATGTCTAAGCGGGTCTCCAAGGTTTCTTGTAAAACTAGAGGCGAAACGAGTATTTCGATACGGGATAATTGACAAAGATACTCCGTGTTGGAATAGAATCTCTTAAGAGGTGTTTGAACAAGTCAGTTAGGGTTCGAAAAATGTTCGTTAGGACTATTCACCCTCGTGGCGAATACTAATGTAATATGAGGAATTTCTCTATCCATGGAGAAATGTTACAAGGAGTTTTCTTTAAACGGAAATGCAAGCGACAAAGATAGGAGTGAAATGAGGACTTAGAATAGGATGAGCTTGCATCTCGAGGTTGCCATAACGTGCCTCTAGTTGTCAAAAGTTGAAGTCTGAAAGAGAAACGAGATAGTACACGTAGTTGTATAGTTCGGGGTTGAATAATAGTTGGCCGATTATCAGAAACACAAGGGCGTTAAGTCAAAGAAGAGTGAACTATCGTTGGATTGTGTGTTATCTTAAATTCCAGTAATATCAGACGGTGATGGTGAAATAACAGAGGTAGGTAGTGTGGTACGTGATGACGAGAATATTGATCGGACCCACAATTTAGTATTCGAATTCTTCGTGCAAAATAACGAATTTCCGTTCCGTTGATTTCAAGTCGAGGGAGTATGCCTTTCGGCGTCCAAGTAGAAATATTTCCATATTTGAGTCCCATCTGGTGTTGTACGAATTTAGCTAGAAATGTTGGTGTGAAGAATCACGCTCAAGGTTCGATCGCGGAGAGATTAAAGTCGTATAACACGAGAAAAGTCAGAAATGAATTTTCGGTAAGAAGCGGTGAGATCTAAGATTTTTACGAATACAAGTCTGAGTTGGGAGAGTTCCCTGATTACATGTGGCTTGATTTCGAGATTGATTGTAATGCCTTGACCATTTACATCATAGTCTAGAAAATTGGACTTAGTTGAATAAGTTAAGATGTCATCTATAAATACGATAACAGATTTGTCTAGATAAGTTTGCATACGTGGTTTAGGAGGTTCATGAATACGGACGGAGTCCTAAATAAATCGACAGTACTAAGAGAGGTTTACAACTAACGTTGCGAGTTCGGAAGATGGCTTAGGAGACATCGTCTCCCTTAACCCCCAATTGATGATAACTGGAACGGAGGTCGTTTTGGAATACACACGGGATTCATGCAAGTAATCATGAGGTCATGGATGCGAGGGAGAGGGTATCGGTTTCTAACCGAAAATTACTCAGTTCACAATAATCTATACAAGATGATGGGGAAACATTTTCTTTTTAACGAATAGGTTCCGAGCTCCCTAGTTCTATAGGTGTCAAGTCAAAAGTCTTAACGTATATCCTCCAATAAAATTTATAGGCACACAATATTTTCCGTTGGTCACTTAAATTGCCTAAGTAGTGTCTAGGGGAAAAAGGTGAAGTGCAAAGAGTATGAGTCAGAGCCTTGTTTATAAAACGTCTAACGGTAACCGAATCGAATAAACATGAAACGTGAGAATTTCGAGAAGAAACATACCCGTGACTAGTCCATCGTCGTCTCGGGCATTCAAGGCATTGATGTTGAAAGTTTAACGGCGTGCGTTGGGGTTGATTTTCTTATTTGGGAATTCATTCCTAAAATGACCCGTTTGGCCACATGCGTAGCAAGTAACCGACTTTTGTGTGTTGGGTCCCTTTCGAGGGACGGGGGTGGCACTTCCACAATGTTTGTCGATGTGACCACTTCCTTGGCGCCGGTGGCGAAACCTGCCACATCCTTCAAAGTGATGCTTGTGGCATTCGTTACAAAAAGGTAGTTTTTCAGCATAGCCTTTCTTGTCGTTGGAGGTGAAAGGCTTCTTGGCGGGGTTGTTGTTATTGTTGTGGTTGCTAAATTGAGAGGCTCCCCATGTTCTTTTGTTGTTACTCGGGTGGTCCTCGACCATTGGTGCCGGTGCTTCCATTTCATTCACCGTTTCCAAAGTTTGGTGGGCCTTTGCTAAAGCCTCTTGTAGGTTAGTGGGTTGGGATGTCATTACCCCGTGTTGAATGCTCTTAGGGAGGCCATCCATGTAAAGTTCGACTCTTAGGGATTCGGGAGTCATGAGATTGGGACACATTGAGGCTAGTTCGGTAAACCGTTGATTATAAGCTTTGAGGTCATTCCCGACCGTTTTTAAATTCCTTAGACCCTGTTCGAGCCTTCGAGTCTCGTCGCGCAGAAAATATTCGGTGATCATTCTTTCTCTTAATTCGGTCCATGAGAGTGTGTGGGCTCCATCGATACCCACCGATTGTACGTACTTGTTCCACCACGAGAGAGCAATGCCGGTGAAAGTGAGGGTGGAAAACTTGACCTTATCTTGGTCTCGACAACCGCTTGTGTTAAAAACGGTCTCCATTTGTTCAAACCATCGGGTGAGAACAACCGGTCCTCCGGTTCCATCGAAAGTGGGGGGGTTGTACTTCATGAAGTTCTTGTAGGAGCAACCTTCGCTTGAATTACCGGCTCCACGATTGGTGTTGTTAGAAAAGTGATCGGCCACGGCCGTACCCACGGCGGTGGTTATCATGCGTTGAAGAGCTTGTTCTAGAGTTTCGAGAGGAGTATTGTGTTGACCTTGGTGAGCCATTGTTCCTTCATGACACAAGAATATCGTTGGTTAGTATTTTCAACAATACTAACCGGAGTATGGAATAAGGATAAAGAGAAAATTTTCCTTGACTTGCCTTAAATTCTCTATGTCATAGTGTCGGAACGTCCATGTGAATCACCGTAATATAATCCCGGAAATTATATTACCCTGATTCTCATGTGCATTTAACATTACTTCATAAAGTCAAGGTGGCGCATCAACAAAATTTATCAACGTAAGATCAAGATCGAATACGAGTTAGATATGATAGAAGAGTTCGAGTATAAATGCACAAATAGTCAAGTAATTCCTACTTCAGTCTATATGCCGGTTGTAGTCTAGATTCACCTATGCACCCTATGACTCGGGGTGGACACAAATGAACTCTAAATCCCTACAACCAATGCTCTGATACCACTTGTAGTGTTCCCGACAAATCGTCAATTGGCGGCGTCGACTACTTAGGTCCCGTTGCGTGGTCATAGGTCTTTAACGTGACGTTTGACCAAAGATATGTCGCCTTCATTTCAAAATAAAGATTGTTTTCAAAGTTTACAAGAATAGTTCAACCATAGGTTAAGTTACAAGGTTATAAGTACAAATGAAATCTAGGCGACACGGTTTAAAGTAAAGTCAAGACGCTCCATGAAATGCATGTATACTCGACATCCAATACAAGTATCAAATAGTGAGCGGAAGCATGTTTCACATATCGTGCAAGCCCTGAGAAAAACATAGAAATCTGTCAACGAAAAACGTTGGTGAAATCATAGGATTAAGTAAGTAAGTGAGTAAAAGTAAGTAAGTCGAACCACAAGGTTTGCAAAGTTGAAATAATAGTAGCACATTCTAAAAGTTAATATTCACGAGCACCCAATTATCAAAACTTAACATTCCATCCGTTGAATACCCCATCAATTAGTGCTAGAACAACACTGTTTCCCGAAAATATATTTCATCCGTAGACGGTAGCGAACCGTCAAAGATGAGGGTTGTCAAACCCATATGGCCATATAACATAAGTTCTCGCTTACACCATCTGATGTAACTAATGATAATCGGATTGAGGATTTTCGTTCTAAACTCGTATGTAGAATGTTTGTTTTCCCGTTCTTGTGTTCACTTAGTTCAAAAGAATCGTTTATGTTTTCTCATCCCAAAAGTAAGTTCAAAAGAGTAAAAAGTGGGACTATGATCTCACCTCGAGTGCAAGAGTTAATAAAGTACTTCAACAAGTAAACGCGTGCAAAGCCAAGCTAGTCTTGACCTAAACATATAGGTTATATCAATAACGGTAAACACAAATGGTCAAAGATGTTCAATTAGTCCTATGGCTCATTACGACTCGATTATATTAGCATGTGAATCAAATTGTCAAGTTTCATGCAAGATACTAGTAAATAATCATGTTAGAAAGGTTGCATAAGTATTTGGTTAAGTTTGACAAAAAGTCAAACTTGGTCGGGTCAAAGTCAACGAAAAAGCCAACATGTTCGGGTCGGGTCTCGGACAAATTTTCTATGCTAGTTATTCATATATAAGCATGTTAAAACAAGTTGCAAGTGAATTGGAGGTCTAGAACATCCCAAACATTTTTGGTAAAATGGACAAGTGGGACAGAAGCTGGACACGGCCTATGCCGCGCCGCGGCCAGGGGTGTCGCGCCGCGACCTAACACGTGGTCTGGCACCTGGTCAGTTTCAAGGTTCAAGTCTTGGTCAAAACTTCAAACAACCACAAAACGCAAACCGTAAACAACTAGAAGACGTATCTTATACCGTTGGAAAGCTCTTTTGACAAGGAACACAACTAAGCACTTATCATCAAACGACAACATCATTTACAATAGCCGAAAACTCATCAAGTGATCATTAAACGTTCATTTCAAGGTTTCAAGTTCATCAAATGCAATTTGAGTTTCGGGAAACCAATCACACATATGATATGCCGTTTTGAAGGTAATGGAGCATACATTACTACTAAACACTAACAATTAACATTCCATGACATTCAAGCATCCAAAAATTCATGTCAAGAACTATCAAACCCTAGTCAAACATCTCAAAATCAATAATCATGTTTTTGAAGTTTTCTTAATCATCCTTCACATCAAATTGAAGCTAATGATGCTAGTAACACATTTAATACATGAACTTTAACAATTAAACAACTTTTAATCATCCAAAATCAAAGATTTAGCAAGCAATTTTCATAATGAACTAGTTACACCAAATACAACAAATCGAGCATACAAATTACATACACGACATCACAATGAGCCATAGACACTAATTAACAACTTTATAAGTCAAGAACACGAATTTAAAGAAATCTAGTGTTTTAGAAATGTTACCCAAATGTGATGAAGTTGGTACCAAATCGAAGAGGATGAAGAGAGGATCACGAATATATAATTTATTTGGTTGCTAGCTCCCTAATCCGGATTTAGATGATGAATTTATGTTAGAAAGTTGAGAGGATTTGGAAGTATCAAAAGGAGAAAGAGAGAGATGAATGAGAGGAGGAGGTTGAAGGTTTGACTAGTTGACCTAGTCAAATCTTTGGCCTCTTTGCAAGTTTGGTCCCTCTAGTTTCAAAGCGGGTGCGGGAAATAACCAAACGAATATTTAAACGCTCGAGTAAACGGGTGACGTTATAATTAAATAACGAGGATATTATGAACGTTAGTGAACGAAAGATGCCAAATTAAATGACGAAAGATATTATTTAAAAAAAAAGACGGTGTTAAAATAAATTTAACGGAAAAACGCGGGATGTTACACTATCTGGAAAATTACAAACTCTAATTCATTATATCAAGTTCTAATTTTTGAGTCAAAGATTAAAATGGAAAAGTCAACTAAATTGTTCTTTGCCAAATTCGTTTTTTGTTTTGAAGTTTCTGATAAGATTAATGGTTTGTAAAGTTACTAGGTGTGTTTTGAAACATAATTCATGCTATAAATATTGTCCAAAACGTCCTCAAATTCGAATTCAAGTTTTATATTATTTTTTTAACTTTTTCTTTGAGAGGTAGTTTTCTCATTTATTTATTTATTTATTTATTTATTTATTATTATTATTATTATTATTATTATTATTATTATTATTATTATTATTATTATTATTATTATTATTATTATTAAGTTACTACTAATATTAAGAATATAATTATTAGTATTATTATAATTGTTATCATTATTATTAATAACATTATTAGTATCATTATTATTTAAAATTATCATTTTCATTTTTGTTATTAGTATTATCATTATTAATAAAGTTATTATTATTATTATTAGTAAATAAATATTATCAAAACTATCATTCTAACAAATAAATATTTTGTACATTAAATATACATATTACATATACTAGAATTATATTAATATTTCATATAACTATATATCAAAAATATTAACATTACTTATATAAATACTTACATATAACAAACTATTGATATTTTTACTAATCATATATATAATATATAAATATATTAATATAACTAAAAGTATAGATATTAATCATTTTAAATATATATACAAAATTAATGTATATAACATATAATTTAAGATATAATAAAAGTATACGTTTTTAATGGAACTTAGTATAAATTCTATATAACAACAAATATATAAATAATATATAGTAATAAACGAAATTATGTGATTTCCATTATATGTTTTAATAGATATACAATTGATATAGGTTCGTGAATCCGAGGCCAACCTTGCATTGTTCAGTTCAGTCGTATGCATATTTTACTACAAAATATCGTATCGTGCGTTTCATTTGCTCCCTTTTTAATTGCTTTTGCAATATATATTTTTGGGCTGAGAATACATGCGCTGCATTTATGTTTGACGAAATAGACACAAATACTTAAAATATATTCTACGTTGAGTTGTACCACCTTGCATATCTTCCCTAATAGCTTGGTAACTAATATTTACATGTTGGAAGAACATGTAAGCGCGAATCCTATTGATAGTTCTATCGGGTTTGATCACCCCAACCGGGCTAGTCGCTCTAGTATCGTAAACGGTTGCATAGTACTTCATTTTTACTACACTTGGTACAGTGTAGGGAGATTTCATAATAAAGGGAATATGCCACATTAATTGTTAAGTATGGTTACCGAAGCGTTCAACAACTTATAGAATACTTTTATACACTTACGAGTGTACATATATTTATAAACGGAAATCTTGTGGTCTATTAATATATTGAAATGATTGTTATGAGAAACCTATGAACTCACCAACCTTTTGATTGACACTTTTAAGCATGTTTATTCTCAGGTATGAAAGAAATCTTCCGCTGCGCATTTGCTCATATTACATGGAGTCGTTCATGGCATATTTAAGTCAGTACCTAGCAATGGGACCAATTGTTGAAGACTTCGTCCAGGAGGATTAGGACGGGTCGTCACATATGGTATCAGAGCGTTGGTCCTAGCGATCCAGGTCTTGCATTAGTGTGTCTAAATGATAGTTGTTAGGATGCATTAGTGAGTCTGGACTTCGACCTTAGCTGCATGTCGAAAGTTTTGTTTATCATTCCTTGTCGAAAAATATCTACCTATCATTTTCAGTCTCGACACGTCTTATTGCAATTATTGCATAGATGATGTACAGACAAATTCATATCCCATCACATTAAACCTTGTCTGACACGTCTCCTTAATTCCCTCCGTAATCTGCTGGATCTTATGTACTATATATAGGTATTCTATATAATTATAATAACATCTGATATTCGAAAATCATTTCATATCGAAAACCCTTTATCTAGCCGTACAAGACGGAACTCGCAACTAGTTCAAATTCCTCGGATTCCGACAGCTATTCCGACATGCATATTCACTCGAGCTCCGAAGACATTGTAACCAGAATGGATCAATCAATTAGCCATCATCAGTTCTGGATGAATTGGGGATGGGTTCGTAGTCTATTAAATTATTGGAGACAAGAAGAAGGCGATCCCTTCCATCAACTGAATTCACCTCTTTGCGAAGAACCTGAAACACTTACCGGCGAACCTGTTCGTGATACTATTTTCTCTCTCATTTCCAGAGTATCTCGTCATGATTATATACTATTTCAGATTCTAGATCTTATTCATTCACTCGTTCTGACCGACAAACATCCCGGAGTAATGGAAGAAGTCAACGAGCTTCGCGCTCGAGTAATCAATTTGGAGAATATGGTGCAAAACTTACCAGCTTCAGCAACATCACCAGCACCAACAGAACTACCAACGTCAACACCGGTATCACCAACAACCCAAGTTTCAACATCACACGCCTCAACATCTCATTATATACCTGGAGTATAATCTTCGTTCTATGTATCGTTCTACATCATTATCTTCGTTCTTCATGGCAATTATGTAATCTCTAATGTTTTAGAGATTATGTATTCTAGTTCTAACTGTAAATCAAATGAGTTTAATATTATATTGACTCATTAAATCCATGATTATATATCTGAAGAAAATATATATGTATATATATCTTCCTAAAGATTGTAATTAAAAGTTCTTTTGTACAAACTGTTAATGGTGAAAATATTTTAACGGGTAGGTAATACCCGAGGAATATTTAGATTTCACATTAATAAGTTACACTGTACATTTTTCAAATCCGATTCAACAGTCATTTACTATCCTACTTACATCCACAGATATACGTATCCGTTCACCGCAGAATAACCATTTTCATTCAATTTCATAATTGGATTTTGACTTATCAGGATCCAACGAGTGGCATAATGAAGAAAACATTGGAAAAAAATAAAATTTGTTAGAAACAAACAAATTAACTATGAGAAATTTTGTTAAGAATCCACGCTAACAAATTCCTAGCTAACTATTCCTAGCTAATTGATTACATTTTATTTATCACAATTTATTTATCATAATTTATATTCTCGCAATTTTATTTATCGCCATTTAATTTCTGTTATTTATTTTAGGCACTTTAAATATCGGGACACGTATACAAGGTTTTGACATATCATATCGACGCATCTATATATATTATTCGAAATAACCATAGACACTCTATATGCGGTAATGATCGAGTTAGCTATACATGGTTGAGGTTAATTCTACAATTATATATATACTTTGAGTTGTGATCGAGTCTGAGACATGTATACAATGGGTCATGATACGTATTAATTAATTCGAATTTTATATATTAAACTATATATGAATTATTGAACTACTAACTGTAGACTTACTAACTGTGGACTACCAACATTGAACAATTAAAATGAATTAAAATATTGATTATAACATATGAAACTAAACATTTCTTCAAGTTTGCAACTTGATTTCATCTTAAACATCCTTTGTATCTTGACGATCACCATCAGCGTTTAATCATCTAAAAACCTTCAATATTCTTGAAAACCCTCGGTTTGATAACCGATGATCCAGATCCGTTAACTTTGAAAATGCTGACAAGCAGCATGTTGTAGATGGTCTAAATGGACAAAAGTTTGATAATAAATGGAATGTTGAGAACGCTCGATAGAAAATTTGGTACTGAAAAACGGATTGAGCTAACCATGAAGGAGACCAAGGACAAATACCAGGACCAAACCCTATATTCAAAGAATCCAGGTAATTCTGGATCCGATGAAATCTTTAGAGAATATCTTGCTCCGAAGTGATGTTAAAATCTTTCGAAAAAATTTTCTTCAACAACTTTCGAACTTAGAAATTTCAAAATATCATCATAAATATCTTCGATATTTCTGAAGTTATTTTCATAAGTATTCTTGTCCGAAATTATATACCTCTTCGTGCTTTCTGTATTTCTTTGGAAATTCTGTAAAAATCTAAGTATAATTACGAATGAATTCTGGTGAAATGTTAAGAATTTGAGCATGAGTTAGTATAATATAATGACACTTGGCCAACGTGATTATATTACAGTAAGTCATGCTGGAAGTTCTAATGAAACATGATGATTCACAGACTATACCGTCATTATGTGCCATGTTACATAACTCTTTCATTCTGCTTAACTTCTAAACATATCAAGAAAATATATTCTTGATAGTTCTATCCTCAGTGATTCTAGTATTTTGACAAATCAAATCGTGCTATTACGTTCTTTCTTGTTTAGAACATTAAGTTCATTCGAAACTCCATATTTACTAATTCTGGACCATTACTCGCTTTACTAGAGGTCGAGAAGAAAATAAAAAGGCAAAGAGCTCCAAAATATAAGAGAAAATATAAAGCCGAATAACAACACGGAGGTTACAAACCGTGGATGTTAATACGAATAGCAATATAAAGACACGGTAGAAATAAGAATAGTATCACCCCAAGGTAATAGTAGAAGTAAACTGATTCTTCTGGTGGAAGATTAAAAAGAAAGATGACAGAAATGATGAATAGGAAAATATCAAGGATTAGAACTGGATGAAGCATTTTTACAATCTTTTAGAAGTAAGAATTAAGAAAGAAAGTATAGGAGTAATGAAAATAATGGAACGGAAGGGTTTAATTTATAATAAAAATATCAGATGTAGCAATCAAGAAAGATGACCACATTTAATTAAAAAGATGCTAATTTCCTTAAATTCTGAAGACTCAGATCTTATTTAGATTTTGAAGATTTCCTTAATCCCTTGAATTCCGGAAGTTCATACGTGACAACGTCAAAAGTTAAGATGAGCTTTATTTTCTAGATTCACTCTTTAAGTAATAGCTTCATTCGTACGCTTCGAGAAATCAAATTGTTTAATCTATATTAATCAATAATGATAAAAATCTATTTATCAACTCATATTCGTCATGAAAACATTCTTATTGTTAGCCATGACGACCACACTCAAATTTCGGGACGAAATTTCTTTAATGGGTAGGTATTGTCATGACCCGAAAAATTTCGACTAATTTTAAACCAAACTCTCGATACGATTTAATATTTTTGACACGATAATCAAAGTCCGTTATGTTGCGTCTCAAAAGTTTTGAACTGTTTCACATATTCATTTACCCTTCGACCATTCCTGACGATTCACGAACGATTAATTGTATATATATATATATATATATATATATATATATATATATATATATATATATATATATATATATATATATATAAATAAATAATAATTAGAAATAGTAAATAAAGTATTATATGAATTGATGATTTGAATCAATTATATTCTACGAAATAATTAAACTGTTAATAAAACATAATAAATATAATGTAATTCGAATATAAATGATTTTGAATTTATTTAGTAAAAGAATATAGCATTTGTTTATCATTCGATTGATAGTTAATAAGTTAAAATCCAAAATTTATGAAAATTTAATAATAAACGTTGTTCTGTAAATTAGATGATATAAATTTTAGACTTGTTAAAAATATATTTAGATATTTTAGGTTGAGTTTAATACTCCGTACAGATTACTTGGAATTAAAAACAAATAATTAATGAACCTTTTTAATCAGGTTTCAAACCGTAAATGACCAAAATAAATAAATGTATTTAATTTAAAAATTTGGAATTTTTCCTGAATGTTTTTATCCGCCACTAATTAACAACGGAGTACGATATACTCTTCATGGGAAAACTGTCGGTAGAAAGAAAACAAGATTAAGGCTGCTGATTAGTTTGCACTGTTTTTCCTTTTGAAATTTATGCATATCATAATTATTATATATATATATATATATATATATATATATATATATATATATATATATATATATATATATATATATATATATATATATATATATATATATATATACACACACACAACCGTATATGAGATGAGCACACATCTATTTCTTCTTCCTCATGCCACCTTCATCCACCTAGCACCACCACCATCGACAACCAAGCCTCCAACCGCATACCACCCTTCTCCACCCTAACCGGCCACCACCCGCCACCATCACCCTTTCATTTTTGTGTGGATTGTATCAAGAAACACCACCTTTTAAACCATCCAAAACTGCACCAATTCTTCTTTCGGGTTATGCAGCTGCAACCACCACTTCATCACCATAAACGCCACCCTTCACCACCACTCTAGAACCACCACACTCCATAACCGCCCTCCTTATCGTCCTTACAAAACCCACCATCGAATCACCACCTTGCTTGACTTTTTCTATTTTGGATTCACTATCTATTTCTGTTTTAAATTAAAATGCGTAGATGAAAGGAGATGAATATCGCTGTTACAGCTGGGTTATGTACTCACCTCTTTCACCTTTTTCACAATCCGCCACCCTCACCGTCATCCATCACTTTAATCATTACCTTGAAAGCAATTACCCACCGGTAAACCACCATCAAACCCACTTCAAACCCGTCATCACCTTCTTCTCCATCACCATTCACTAACCACCTTTTATCATCAAACTGTCACCAAGTTAAACCTCTTGTTCAATCGCTATTAAAACATCAAAACTGAATTTTTTTTTTATGCTTTCTGTTTCGATCGAAAAAACAGCCTACTTGTTTGCGTTGTTGTTTTTACTTCGAGTGTTATTGCTCCTGTTCACCTACTTTTACTTTTGTTTCGTTTAAACAACAAGTTAGTCGATGCAAGTGGGAAATGATGTCATGATAATGCTACTGCAGTTGCATTTTTTTATTCAAATGACTTGTTAACGGGCTGCATATTTGGGCTACGATTTTGTTTTGTTTGTGCCATGTTCTTGGGCCACCAGCAATCACACCCGATTATTGATGCTGCTATTTGATTTCTGTTTCTATTCTATTTTGGTTTTACAACAAAGGCGATGAAGAAGATGGCGAGATGATGGTGTACGATGTATGGATAATAATGACGATATTGATCACAGTAATGATGATGATAATGACGATCGTATGATGTTATAAGATGGAGATGATAATGAGTATGATATTAAGATGATGGTGATAGTGATTAAGAAAATGGATGATATAGATGATGTTATAATATGGGTGATTATGATATGAGGATACTTGATGGTGAGATGGTTCAGATGGAAAACGATGATGCTAAATTGGGTTTTTAAGCTTAAGAAGAAATTTAACAGATTCATACATAATATTAAGCAGTCTAGCGTGTTTAAAACAGAAACAAGCAAATGGTTCACTGGGTTGAATGTGTGGTTGCTAAGCGATAGGTCGTGGGTTCGAGTCCCGGCAATGGCACTTATTTTTTTGAATTTATTCTTTGAGGTAGTTACTCTATTATTATTATTATTATTATTATTATTATTATTATTATTATTATTATTATTATTATTATTATTATTATTATTATTATTATTATTATTATTATTATTATTATTATTATTAAGTTACTACTAATATTAAGAATATAATTATTAGTATTATTATAATTGTTATCATTATTATTAATAATGTTATTAGTATCATTATTATTTAAAATTATCATTTTCATTTTTGTTATTAGTATTATCATTATTAATAAAGTTATTATTATTATTATTATTAGTAAATCAATATTATCAAAACTATCATTCTAACAAATAAATATTTTGTACATTAAATATACATATTACATATACTAGAATTATATTAATATTTCATATAACTATATATCAAAAATATTAACATTACTTATATAAATACTTACATATAACAAACTATTGATATTTTTACTAATCATATATATAATATATAAATATATTAATATAACTAAATGTATAGATATTAATCATTTTAAATATATATACAAAATTAATGTATATAACATATAATTTAAGATATAATAAAAGTATACGTTTTTAAATGGAACTTAGTAAAAATTCTATATAACAAAAAATATATAAATAATATATAGTAATAAACGAAAATATGTGATTTCCATTATATGTTTTAATAGATATACAATTGATATAGGTTCGTGAATCCGAGGCCAACCTTGCATTGTTCAGTTCAGTCGCATGCATATTTACTACAAAATATCGTATCGTGAGTTTCATTTGCTCTCTTTTTAATTGTTTTTGCAATATATATTTTTGGGCTGAGAATACATGCGCTGCTTTTATTTTTGACGAAATAGACACAAGTACTTAAAATATATTCTACGTTGAGTTGTACCACCTTGCATATCTTCCCTAATAGCTTGGTAACTAATATTTACATGTTGGAAGAACATGTAAGCGCGAATCCTATTGATAGATCTATCGGGTTTGACCACCCCAACCGGGCTAGTCGCTCTAGTATCGTAAAAGGTTGCATAGTACTTCGTTTTTACTACACTTGGTACAGTGTAGGGAGATTTCATAATAAAGGGAATATGCCACATTAATTGTTAAGTATGGTTACCGAAGTGCTCAACAACTTATAGAATACTTTTATACACTTGCGAGTGTACATATATTTATAAACGGAAATCTTGTGGTCTATTAATATATTGAAATGATTGTTATGATAAGCCTATGAACTCACCAACCTTTTGGTTGACACTTTTAAGCATGTTTATTCTCAGGTATGAAAGAAATCTTCCACTGTGCATTTGCTCATATTACATGGAGTTGTTCATGGCATATTTAAGTCAGTACCTCGCAATGGGACCAAATGTTGAAGACTTCATCCAGGAGGATTAGGACGGGTCGTCACAACATTCACTCCACATATTCAAGGGTAGGCCACCTTGAAACATAAGTGCCCTTGCAACATTTAGCAGGCGCCTATGTTTCCTTTCAGCTATTCCATTTTGTTGTAGAGTATAGGCACATGTAGTTTGATGAATGATTCCTTTATTTAAAACAAGATTATGGAACTTGGAGTTCAAGAACTCAGTTCCATTGTCACTTTTAAAAGTTTTGATTTTATTGACATTCTCATAAACTTCATCTTTAGATTTTAGCATATATATCCACACAGCTCTGGAATAGTCATCAACAATGGTCAAGAAGTATTTAAAACCCTCTCTACTTTGGATTCTAAAGGGACCCCATAGGTCAAGGTGGACTAGATCACCAACAGACTTGGATTTATGGTCACTTAAGGGAAAAGGTTCTCTGGTTTGTTTTGCCTGATGGCATACATCACAGGGATCATTTTCAAAAACATCCTTTAAAATTAACTTTTGTTTTAAAACATTTAGAACTTGGTTTGAAGGATGTTCCAGGCTAGAATGCCAAAGTTTAGAGGACACATAGCAATTACTCACATAGGGAACAAAATCAAATAAGTACAAGCCATCATGTTGACTACCAGTCCCCTTTATTGTCCCCTCTTTCAAGTCATGAATATAACATTTAGAGTCATTGAAGCTAACCATTAGTTTGCTATCTTTAGAGAGCTTATGCACAGATAAAAGACTGACATTGTATCCAGGAACAACAAGAACAACAAACAGGGTCAAGTCATTGGTCAGTTTTAAATTCCCAATCCACTTGATTTTTGCCCTAGTTCCATTTGGATGTCCAACAGTCAGGTTAAACTTTGACACATCAATAATATCACTAAGATGTTTTTCAGACATGGTCATGTGTTGGTTTGCACCAGAATCAATGATCCAACTTGGGTAAATAACTTTGTTTTGGGAACAATTAAAGTTGAAAAATTTATCAAAATTTGAGTTAAACTTCTTGCTGTTATTGAATAGGGTACCTGAAGCATTAGCATGGCTGGATGATGGCTTATCATTGATAAGGCTAAGAAGCTTCAGCATTTGTTCATTTGAGAAGGACATAGGTGTGACAGTTGTAGAAGAGTTACCCTCATCAGTAGGGTTAGAGATACTGTTGTTCACAGAAGGTTTAGGTGTAGCAGATTTCCAGTTACTAGAGTTAGGTCCATTTCTTTTGAAACCAGGTGGGTACCCAATGATTTCATAACACCTTTCAATTGTGTGACCAACCTTGTTACATTTTTCGCATTTAAGACTGGTGTTAGGACCTCTATTGTTACCATTGTTATTCTGAAATCTATGATTAGAGGTCTGGGCAATAAAAGCAGATGTCTGAGGTTTAGTTATGGTATCTTTGTTGGAAAAACCCCTACGGGATTCTTCCCTAGACACCACAGCATAGGCAGTTTTAACATCAGGCAGAGGGTCCCTCAAAAGGAGGTTACTCCTAACAGAAGCATAAAAATCATCTAATCCCATTAAAAATTGCATTAAATTGAGAGTCTTATTGTGGTCTGTTATATGAGTGGCAACAGCACAGACACAAGTGGGAATAACAACCAAGGTATCATATTGTTTCCATAAAGCATTTAATCCATGATAATATTCAGATAAAGATGACCCATTTTGTTTCAAGGAGTTGATTTTCTGATGAACATTAAAAATGACAGACCCATCCACTTTATCATATGTTTCTTTTAGTTCAGTCCAAACTGTTGAAGTATTTTCAGAAAATATTAAACCAGGATAAAGTTCATCAGCAATGGACCCAAGTAACCAGGATAAAACAACAGAATTACACCTATCCCATTGTTTAGCAAGAAATTCATAAGTAGTGTTTTTAATACAAGTGCCATCAATAAAACCAACTTTATTTTTTGTTTCAAGAGCAAGTAACACAGATCTACTCCAAATTTTATAATTTTTAGTCCCTTTTAGTTTTAGGGTAATAAGAGGTGTAGCAGAGGTGTCACTAGGGTGAAGATAAAGAGGGTCACCAAAGTCTAATTTAGTAATCAAAGTAATAGCATTAGTCTCAGCATCACCCATAGTAACAGACAAAACAGAAGGCCACACACAGATACATAAAAAACAGAGTAAACAGAACCACACAACAATAAGAAACACATAGCCACACAACCTGTAGGGACAAAGAAAACAACTAAAAACAAAGAACATGTTAAGAATCAACCAAATGCTTGATCAGGTTTTCACACGTTTCATGAACGTGGATTAAGAGTTGGGCATTGGGATTCGGTCAACAAGGGTAATAAGGAAAATGAGCAAGTAAAAAGAAAGGGACTCCCCTATAGAGCAAACAAGCTCAAGCACAGAAACAGACGACAGCGGAAGACGATAACAAACGGCAGTACTAGCAGTCAGACAAACCCTAACCCTAATTTTGAAATTATGGTTTCTTCAAACCAATCGAATCACCAACAGATCTGGAGCCTACGATCTGATACCATGTAAAAATAAGAAGAGTAACAATGAAGTCTTTTTTATTGATAGAATTAAACACCAAGTACAGGAAGAGATGAATTCAACACACCAAACCGAACACAACAAGGTGCCAAGATTATGCACCAAAATTACAACCAATATGAGTGGTATGAAACAGTAATCGGATCAATCAATTGATAAACAATTGATTGATCAAAGTAATTTGGATATTAGGGATTACAAGATAACGATCAACACAAGAGTGCAGAAGCAACAGTGAACGCGCTTTTTAACCCTAGGAGATACAAGCATATATATAGAGCCACAAGTTTCCAGAATGACAACCAGCACCCTTGAGATTAAGAACCAGCAATAAAGGACCCCAACCTTGAGAGCATTGCACCATCAGTCCTTTTAACAGGACCTGCAAACACAACACAAAGCACCATAAGCTAGAAAGGGAAACACAAGAAATAAGCTTAAATGAATCACATAATTCAACAGTATTGAAGCTTTAGAAAATGTGTGTTTTTCTTATTTAGTATAATCAAGATTAACACACTTGCTTTCATTTAAACAAACATTAAACTGAAATCAAATCTTTATCATGAAATAATGGTCGAGGCAGAAGCGGTAGATAAATGAAAAGAGGAAATTCGAAATACTTCCTCACGATTGAAAAACATTGAATTTTCTTTTCGTGATCCCGTGAAGAATTTTGACATGTCATAAGTCAAAGGTGTGGTTGCAAAGCTAATTAAAGTGAAAGATAGTTCGACAATGGACTGCCAAAGAGGTCCTCATTCGTTATACATGCATACTTAAGCCATTATTTGATGATAATATATAGTAATTTTTTATTTATATACTGCAACTCTCCAGGTTTGTGATGGTGTAAAGTTATGTAATGTTGTCCTAGAAACTGAAAACACGGGGAAAAAAACTTCTCGAAAATGGCGATCTTAGAAGAAAAGTGACATTTATTCCTTTGAACAACATTCAAAGCAATCCTGTCCCACTCGGAGTTTAGAATGTGGCTGTTTGTTTGGTAAGTTTTTTTTTCTTTCCCTTTTAACCTATTTTCGGTTTTAGAAAAGGTACTTTTAAAAAAGGTACTTTTATTATACCTTTTGTGATCATTCTAAGATGAAAAGGCCAAGTGGTTGCGACATTATCTGATGAACCTTTATTACACCGATCTTCAATGGGAAATTAATGTCTCATCATTTGCAGCTCATCAGTTGTGGACATGTTAGATATATGCACATTTATATTACCTTGTTTGTTCTTGTGTTTCTTAGGAAATGTTTGTCCGTGCGTTGGAAGGATAAACGATCGAGGAACAAAACAATATATGGTTGCCGCTGGCCAAATATATGCAAATTATTTGTTGTTATGCACAAATAGAACTTGGTTACGGATCTAAGGTGCAAGGTTTTTAAACGACTGCAACTTTTTATCTATTTTGAGGAATGAATGATTCACGTCCTACTCTAAAAGTTGTCATAATTTTTACCATATTTATTTAATTTTGTGTTTTTGAAGGCTTTATTGTCCAACTAAGGAGCATAGACGATCACTTTTCTCTTCTCGGCATTACTGTTGGTGATATTAGGCTAAATTTTGAACAGATGGTGGGTCTTTATGGTGGTTACAACCCTTGAAGAAGTCTTCCTCAATAATGCAAAGAAGCCGAGTTTGAAAGTGGTGCAGCTGAATGTGGATTCACCACATTGATTTAGATCTCAGGAACTTATCTTCAAGTAAGTCTTTCACCTCAAATTTGTATTATCTTTCTTTTCTACTTAGCAAGTTGGTGGCAATATGGTGGGGCGGGTGAATGTTTCATGTCAAAAAAGATCTTCTCAAAATCGAGTTTTAAATTGGCATTGTATATCTTTATTTATCTACGTTTTTTCAACCATGACATAAAACTTAATCAATTTCTTTTCAGTGGCCCATTTTCTAACTATGAGCAAGTTTCACAGATCGAAGACCATGACGTAATTACCAAAAAACTTTATATATATAAAAAAAATACGGAAGCTCTGATCGGGCGTGCCTAGAGACTTCTGGTGCATGGTTGTCAACAATCGAAGATGACGACAAAATTAGCGTATTGACTGTTGAGATGTGATCATCTATTTCACAAAGGTTGTTTAGATCGAACTGTCAAATAGATTCACATTTTGTCTATTGCTGGTGTTGCACCACTCAGCGAGTTCTCTTCTTTATTTGTATCTTTTTTGTTTTGTTAATAGAGTTTGTTAAAGTTAGAGGGTTGGGAACACATTCTGACCATCATTGCTCTGACATGCGTGGCTAGGATGCTCCAGAGAAAGTCAAAATTTTTGGTATGCTATTTTTTTTTCATTAAATTTATGTTTACAAATAGATTCTTTGATTATGCGGGTTGTATTATTTTAACACCCCAGATTTGTTTTTTTTAAAGACAGCGGAAGACCAATTTATCAGTTACATATATATATATATATATATATATATATATATATATATATATATATATATATATATATATATATATATATATATATATATATATATATATATATATATATAATCCTCTTAATGTTAAACACGTTAATAAATAAATGATCGGGTGTTATACTAAAACATAAATACAACTTTAATAGAAAAGATGCGACATCAGAGTTCTGACTAGTCAAACATATCTCTCAACAATTCATCTCCCTAGAATCTATCAAGTATGCAACAGTCAACCTGCATGGAAGAGGAGGGGGTTAGCACGAAGCTAAGTGAGTGCAACTAACTACAAGTAATAGCATACAGTGTGACGACCCGAAAATTTCCGATCAAATTTAAACTTTAATCTTTATATGGTTCCGACACGATAAGCAAAATCTGTAATGTTGAGTCTCGAAAGTTTTGAAATCTATATTCATGTAATCAATTACCCTTTGACCATTCCTGATGATTCACGAACAATTGTTTGTAAATAAATATGTATATATATAAATATTATGTGCTGAAATTTATAATATCTATTTATATTATGAAATAATATAGTAATTAGATATATAACAATTATATACATAAAACATTATTAATATATGCATATTTACAAATATAATATATGATATAATAACAAGTTAAAAATATAATAGTAATGACAATTATATTATTACTACTTTCATTATTATTAAAATCATTATTATTATAAATACTATTATAAAGATAATACAAATTATTATTATTATCATTAATAATATCATATTTAAGAGTGTTATTAATAGTTATTTTTAGTTGTAAGGATTATTACTAACTATTATTATAATTATTGTTATTATTAATATTATTATTAATATTGATATTTCTATAATTAATAATAAATATTATTAATAAAATCTTTATTAATTAGAATTATTATTATTACCTATATACATTTATTGTTAAGACTGAGTATATATGTTATAAATGAAGATATAAATATATAACAGATAATAAATAGATATAGTTATATAAATTGCAAATATATAGGATATTGAGATAATACGTAATATTTATCTATCACAAGCAATCCAGTTTATATGCTGCTCATGATTTGTACTATAAACTGTTATATATTCGAATTCCAAATCAACTATCAAACAAATTCTGTTATCAATCTGTATATGATTTGTACTCTTGTCTCTACTCTGAATTACACAATGAATTCAACTCTGTATCCAAACAAAATCAGTTGAGAGTCTCCATCTGCTTTCTATACTTTTATTTTCTTCTTCTTGGAAAGATTCTATCTGTCGATCTTTATTACTATCGCTATTCCATCTATTAACACATGAGGATATAATCAAACAACTCACACATTCTTTCACAACTCCCATCTACTTCTTTCTTCCTTGTGATTTCTTCGACAACTCAAACTCACCTTCAATTGATCACCACATTATGCTTGCCTCTACTAATTTTTGTTTCTGTAACAAACTCCTTTTGTGTCACCAATAACTCTAGATGATTCAATTCAACTCCACACCATTTTCATTTCGATCATCAACCAGTACTACACCAAACCACCTGTATATATATATATATATATATATATATATATATATATATATATATATATATATATATCTTTCGTTTCTTCTTTTCTTATCAATCACCACCTTCTGTTAATCAAGAACCACCTCATTTTCGCCACCCTACGCCACCCCCATCTTCAAAAACACCACCTTATCTCTTCTTCTCCCTCTCTCATCTTTTTGTCTTTCTGTTATTCGAACACTGCAGCCACTACTACTGCGTTTTTGTCTTAACACAGTAACAACAACGATGATGATATTGAATACTGTAGCTGCTACATTTTTCTATTTTGAACAAGCCAACCCAAACTATTTCTTTCTCTCTCACATCTCTCTCTCTCACATCTCTCTCTCTCTCTCTCTCCCTCGTTAATGATCTTGTTTCTTTTAAACCAAACCTTAGAAAACTAGCGAGGGTTTTTAATATTTAGCCTGTTTTCCTCAAATCAATTATATATACAGAGATTGATTACCTTTATAACCGAAAGTGATTAAATCTTGACCCACTTGTTATATCAAAGAGTTAAATTGATTAAAGTATTATCACTTGGTTTGAAAATCGATTTATGTGGGATCCATTTCAACAAATCCTGCTTTCTTTTTGGCCGCCCACTTATTAGCATGAATCAATGAATCGAATCTTTTAAATCTCATCTACCTGGGCCGCAAACTTGGTCTTTGTACATTGGGCTCCTTACAAATGATAAATGGAATAATTGATTCTCTTGGGCTTCTTGACTCAATGATCTAATCCTGGGTTTACTGCTTTTTTTTCGATACACTACACAACCCCATACTTGATTTTTTTTTTTTTTGCTGTTGCTCGCCTTCTTACAGCCTTGTGCTGCTACTACACGTTTCTGTTTCACTTCTTTTATAGCAAATGAAAATGGTGATAGTGTTGAGTTATAATGATAACGTAAGGTTGTATGATGGTGATGCTATAGCTCCATTTGTATTTCTGTTTCGGTTTCTAATTAAGACAAGATAATAATGATAGTATGATATTAGCGATGATGATTATGAGATGATGATTATGAGATGATGATTAGATTATGATTATGATTAAGTAATGATGATGATGTATATGTTATGATGATGATGATACGTACGATAAAGGTGATGTTATGATCTTGGTTAAATAAAATTAATATGGGAGTTAATTCGGAAATATATTAGTGGAGCATTGGTTAGGGTGTGGGAGTTTAAGTGAAGGGTCACGGGTTCGAGCCCTGCAAGGGGCATTTTAATTTTTTTTAAAAGAAGGAGAAGAAATAGAAACATAAAGAACAAGCTACATATATAGTTTAGAGGGTGAATTAATTACAGAAAAACGTGAATGGCAGAATGGTTAATGGGCATGATGGGTTAGCGTGAGGTCGTGGGTTCGAGCCTGGGAGCAAGCATTTTATTTTTAGGCCTTACTTTGAGGTATTATTATTATTATTATTATTATTATTATTATTATTATTATTATTATTATTATTATTATTATTATTATTATTATTATTATTATTATTATTATTATTATTATTATTATTATTATTATTATCAACATGTGTAAAATTATAAATATTATCATTTTTATTATTGTGATTACAAATATTAGTATAAGTATTAATTATGAAATTACTACTAAATTTAAAACATTAATAATACTATCATGAATATGTTAATTATTATTATTTTATGAAAACAATATTTTTTGCAAGTATTATTATAAATATCACTATTATTATTACTATGATTCTTATTATAATTATTAGTATAAGTAATGTTATTATTAATATTATCATTATAATCAAATATAACTTTTAATCGCTATATTATTAAGTCTATAAAAATATACTTATATGTAATATTTCATATAAGTATGAATATATTATGTTATCAATTTTTAAATAAATAATAATTATTTTCAAATATATATACAAATTAATTACATAATATATAATGTTAAAATTGCTAGACTACAAGTATACGTTTTAATATATATACAAATGATATAGGTTCGTGAATCCGAGGCCAACCCTGCTTTGTTCAGTTGTTCAATATAGTCATATGTATTTTACTACAAAATACATTAGGTGAGTTTCATTTGCTCCCTTTTTAAATGCTTTTGCAATATATATTTTTGGGACTGAGAATACATGCGTTTTTTTAACTATTTTACGAAATAGACACAAGTAATTGAAACTACATTATATGGTTGAATAATCGAAGTCGAATATGCCCCTTTTTGCTTGGTAACCTAAGAATTAGTAAACCGATCTACTAATTGACGCGAATCCTAAAGATAGATCTATCGGGCCCAACAAGCCCCATCCAAAGTACCGGATGCTTTAGTACTTCAAAATTTATATCATGTCCGAAGGAGGATCCCGGAATGATGGGGATATTCTTATATGCATATTGTGAATGTCGGTTACCAGGTGTTTAATCCATATGAATGATATTTTTGTCTCTATGCATGGGACGTATGTTATGAGAAATGGAAATATGAAATCTTGTGGTCTATTAAAATTATGAAATGATTATTTATGTTAAACTAATGAACTCACCAACCTTTTGGTTGACACTTGAAAGCATGTTTATTCTCAGGTATGCAATAAATCTTCCGCTGTGCATTTGCTCATTTTAAGGACAATACTTGGAGTCATTCATGGCATATTTCAAAAGACGTTGCATTCGATTCGTCGAGTTCATCAAGATTATTATTAAGTCAATTATAGTTGGATATATTATGAAATGGTATGCATGTCGTCAACTTTCATTGTAAAGAAAGATTGTCTTTTAAAATCGAAAGCAACGTTTGTAAGATGTATCATATAGAGGTCAAGTACCTCGCGATGTAACCAACTGTTGTGAATCGTTTATAATCGATATGGATTTCGTCCGGATGGATTAGGACGGGTTTCTACAGTTGGTATCAGAGCTTGTATAACGCCGTCCATGTGTGGCGGGTTAGTCGTAAAGGAGGTTCTCACAGTGTTACATGTGACGAAGCATTGGCTCTTACTCCTTGCGATCCCTTACGAGGGTTGGCAGTAGCCGAGAGGCAGGCCCTAAAATCAGTATCTGAGGTACACTCAGTGGTCACCAGGCGGTTAGCTGGGAAGGCATTGGGTGGGATGGTGGTTGTCCCCAACTGTTCTACAGTTGGTATCAGAGCGGTGGTCTTAGCGAATCAGGTCTGCATTAGTGTGTCTAACTGATAAGTCGTTAGGATGCATTAGTGAGTCTGGACTTCGACCGTGTCTGCATGTCAAAAGTTTTTCTTATCATTCGTGTCGAAAATCATCTACTTCTTATCCTTAGGAAATTACATGCTTATCATTCTTTGTCTAGACACATCTTACTGCAATGATTGCATGAATAGTGTATAGAAAAAAATCCATATCTTAGCGTATCTGTCATTGTAAACTTTATCTGACACGTTTCCTTAATTTTCTCCGTAATTTATGGGATCTTTGGAAGTATGTATAGATATTCTATATATAATTAGAATATCATTCGATATTCGAAAATCATTTCATATCAAAACCCTTTAACTGATCGTGAGAGATGGATCCTACACCTAGCTTGGATTCCATTAGTTACGAAAGCGATTTCGAGATGTATATTGAAGCAGACTCCGAAGTCAATGAACCAGAAGTGCCTCAACCATTTAGTTATTTTTCTTTCTGGAGGAGATGGGGGTGGGTCCGAGACTTACTCACTCGATGGAGAAATGAAGAAGGCGAGCCCTACCTCGAACCAAACTTACCTCCTAACATCAGAGAAAATGATGTACTCACCGGTGAACCTATGCGCAACACTGTATTCACCCTTCTTGCTAAAGTTTTTCACCTCGAAGGTCGCATTACTGCAATCTCAGAAAATATTCAACCTCTACTTCCGAATACCAATAGAAGGGGAATATTAGCAGAAGTTAGGGAACTTCGAACTGATAATCAAGATCTATCGAATCAGATGAGTGGATGGATAGAAATGACAGAGGGTAGGATAGAAAACCTGACAAGAATGGTGCGTGATCTACAAGCTATACTTACTACACCAACATCATCACTAACCTCAGCACCAACAACACTTGAAGCACCGACAGCAACAGTACCACCATCAGCAACACCAACAGCATAACCAGTACCAACCACAACAACATTATCACACATCTCAACCTCGCAATCTATACCTCTAGCATAATCATCGTTCTACATAAACTATCTTCGTCCTTCATGGTGATTATATAATCTCTAATGTTTTAGAGATTATGTACTCTAGTTCTAGCCGTAAATCTGATGAGTTTAATATCACATTGACTCATTAAATCCATGATTACGTCTGAAGAAAATATATATGTATATATGTTTTCATAAAGATGGTAATTACAAGTTTTATTGTACAAACTGTTAATGGTGAAAATATTTTAACGGGTAGGTAATACCCGAGGAATATTTAGATTTCACATTAATAAGTTACATTGTACGTTCTTCGAATCTGATTCAATAGTCTTTTACTATCCTACTTACATCCATCGTTATACAAATCCGTTCACCACAGAATAACCATATTCATCCAATTTCATATTGAGATTTTGATTTATCAGAATCCAACAAGTGGCATAATGAAGAAAACATTTGACAAAATAAAATTTGTTAGAAACAAACAAATTAACTATGAGAAATTTTGTTAAGAATCCACGCTAACTGTTCCTAGCTAATTGTTCCTAGCTAACTGATTACATTTTATTTATCTCAATTTAATTATCGCAATTTACATTCTTGCAATTTTATTTATTGTCATTTAATTTCTGTTATTTATTTTATGCACTTTAAATATCGGGACATGTATACAATGTTTTGACATATCATATCGACCCATCTATATATATTATTTGGAATAACCATAGACACTCTATATGCAGTAATGATCGAGTTCTCTATAAAGGGTTGAGGTTTATTCTATAATAATATATATAGGTTTAAGTTGTGATCGATTTTGAGACATGTACACAGGTCACGATACGTATTAATTAATTCGAATATTATATTGTAACTTATATATGAATTATTATTTGTACACTGCTAACTGTGGACTATCAACATTGGACAATTAGAATGAATTAAAACATTGATTATAACATATGAAACTAAATAGTTCTTCAAGTTTGCCACTTGATTTCATCTTAAACCTCATTTGTATCTTGACAATTCTAATCTGCGTTCAAACCTTTCATGATTCTTAAAAACACCTCAATTGAAAGGATGAACCAACCGCACTTCATTTATGGAAGAAAAGATTGATGCATATAGTTATGCACCTGAAAACTCCCGGACCCTAAGTAAAAGTTTAACACGTGTCTGTGTTAGCTCCTTTGGCATTATTATTACCGAAAATAACATTGCAACTCTTTTTCAAATTAGCCAATTTTATCACAGCTTCAACAAATCAACTTCAACTTCCATTTGAATTAGCCTTATTATAACCTTGATATATAAGTTTGCCTGTCGTCAACGTTACCGGAGAACCATTTATATTTCACCACATCAGCAGTAAAATTACCAGCAACTTCAATGAATTTGGACTTTCCGAAAAATCATTATATTCATTGAAACTCCATCTTGTATTCATCTATACCCTGTAACAATAATTGCCATAATCAGCAATCAGTATTTCGAATCTCGTAGCATTTCTACATCAATAGTTATATGTATACATATAACAATTATCTCCTAGAATTACGATCTTCAATTCTGAAATTTTGAAAAGGCACCCAGTTTACGAATCGATACTCTGAATTTTGAAAAAGCTGAATGAAGCAGCAGAAACTGTAGGCAACCGTAAACGACCTTAGTCATCGAAAGTTTGATGATAAAGAATAACATGTTGGAAAAGCTCAGAAACGTTGGAACTGGAAAACGGATAGAGTTAACCATGAAGGAGACCAAGGACAAATACAAGGACCATACCCTATATTTAAAGAATCCAGATAATTCTGGATCCGTTGAAATCTTTAGAGAATATCTTGCTCCGAAGTCATGTTAAAATCTTACGAAAAATCTTTCTCCATCAACCATCGAACTTAGAAATTCCAAAATATCATCATCAATATCTTTGATATTTATGAGGATATTTTCATAAATATTCTCGTCCGAAATTATATACCTCTTCGTGCTTCCTGTGTATCATTATATTGGAAACATTCAATAGAAAATTTAGTACCGAAAAGCAGATTATACGAAACTATGAAGAAATCCGTGGACAAATCACAAAGAATAAGTTTGACTTCAAAGAATCCAAATGATTCAATGTCTGTTAAGGTCTTTAGTGAAAATATTGCTCCTTACTCTAAACCCTTGCAGACGTTAGTTTCTATCATCCTCTGATCTTAGATATTCCAAGATATCATCGTATCTTTCATTATAAATATCCTCCATATTTTTGAAGATATTTTCATAACTATTCTTATCTGAAATCATTAATCTCTTAGTGCTATCAGTGTTACATCATATAGAAACTGTTAGTTTCTATATTCTGTAAACTTTCGAGCTTAAAAATATGAATGCTATTGAAATAATGTTGGGAACTGATGCATGAGTTAGTATAATATAATGACAATTGATCAACGTGATTATATTACATTAAGTCATGCTGAGTTTCTAATGGAACATGATGATTCACAGATCATAACGTCATCATGTGCCATGTTACATGACTCTTTCATTGTGCTTAACTTCTGAACATATCAAGAAAGTATATTTTTGATAGTTCTATTCTTAATGATTCTAATAATTTGACAAATTAAATCGTACGATTTCGTTCTTTCTTGGTTAGAACATTAAGTTCATTCAAAAATCCATACTTACGAATTCTGGACCATTACTCGCTTTACTAGAGGCCGGGAGGATAATAAAAAGGCAAAGAACCCCAAAATATAAGAGAAAATATAAATTCCAATAACCACACGGAAGTTACAAACCGTGGGTATTAATACAAATAGCAATATAAAGACACGGTATAATTAAGAATAGTATCACCCCAAGGCAATAGTAGAAGTAAACAGATTTTTCTGGTGGAAGATTGAAAAGAAGGAGGACAGAAATGATAATTAGGAAAATATCATGGATTAGAACTGGAAGAAACATACTGACGAATGTTTAAAATTTGAATTGAAGGAGAAAGAATAGAAAGTGGGAGATGTAGAAATAAGGAATCGAAGGGAATAGATTTATAGTGAAATATCAGACGGAGTAATCGAGGCAGATCACCGTATTTAATTATAGAGATCTTAATCTCCTTATTCGCCGAAGAATCAAATCTCTCAGATTTCGAAGATTTTCTTTAAATCCCTTGAATTCCGAAATTCAATCGCGACTACGTCAAAAGTTATGGAAAATCTCCATTTCCTTATCTCGATCTTTTGTGATAGCTTCACTCATACGCTTCGATTAATCGAATCATTTTATCCGTATTACTCAATGATGATAAAAATATAATTATCAACTCATATTCGTCATGAAAATATTTTTATTGTTAGCCGTGACGATCACATTCAAATTTCGGGATGAAATTTCTTTAACGGGTAGGTACTGTGACGACCCGGAAATTTCCGATCAAATTTAAACTTTAATCTTTATATGGTTCCAACACGATAAGCAAAATCTGTAATGTTGAGTCTCGAAAGTTTTGAAATCTATATTCATGTAATCAATTACCCTTTGACCATTCCCGACGATTCACGAATAATTGTTTGTAAATAAATATGTATATATATAAATATTATGTGCTAAAATTTATAATATCTATTTATTTTATGAAATAATATAGTAATTAGATATATAACAATTATATACATAAAACATTATTAATATATGCATATTTACAAATATAATATATGATATAATAACAAGTTAAAAATATAATAGTAATGACAATTATATTATTACTACTTTCATTATTATTAAAATCATTATTATTATAAATACTATTATAAAGATAATACAAATTATTATTATTATCATTAATAA
Source organism: Rutidosis leptorrhynchoides (assembly GCF_046630445.1). Lineage (NCBI taxonomy): Eukaryota > Viridiplantae > Streptophyta > Magnoliopsida > Asterales > Asteraceae > Rutidosis > Rutidosis leptorrhynchoides. Next base: position 516,289,984 of record NC_092336.1, on the reverse strand, counting down.
TATCATATTTAAGAGTGTTATTAATAGTTATTTTTAGTTGTAAGGATTATTACAAACTATTATTATAATTATTGTTATTATTAATATTATTATTAATATTGATATTTCTATAATTAATAATAAGTATTATTAATAAAATTTTTATTAATTAGAATTATTATTATTACCTATATACATTTATTGTTAAGACTGAATATATATTTTATAAATGAAGATATAAATATATAACAGATAATAAATAGATATAGTTATATAAATTGCAAATATATAGGATATTGAGATAATACGTAATATTTATCTATCACAAGCAATCCAGTTTATATGCTGCTCATGATTTGTACTATAAACTGTTATATATTCGAATTCCAAATCAACTATCAAACAAATTCGGTTATCAATCTGTATATGATTTGTACTCTTGTCTCTACTCTGAATTACACAACGAATTCAACTTTGTATCCAAACAAAATCAGTTGAGAGTCTCCATCTGCTTTCTATACTTTTATTTTCTTCTTCTTGGATATAATCAAACGACTCACACATTCTTTCACAACTCCCATCTACTTCTTTCTTCCTTGTGATTTCTTCGACAAATCAAACTCACCTTCAATTGATCACCACATTATGCTTGCCTCTACTAATTTTTGTTTCTGTAACAAACTCCTTTTGTGTCACCAATAACTCGAGATGATTCAATTCAACTCTACACCATTTTCATTTCGATCATCAACCATTACTACACCAAACCACCTGCATATATATATATATATATATATATATATATATATATATATATATATATATATATATATATATATATATATATATATATATATATATATCTTTCGTTTCTTCTTTTCTTATCAACCACCACCTTCTGTTAATCAAGAACCACCTCATTTTCGCCACCCTACGCCACCCCCATCTTCAAAAACACCACCTTATCTCTTCTTCTCCCTCTCTCATCTTTTTGTCTTTCTGTTATTCGAACACTACAGCCACTACTACTGCGTTTCTGTCCTAACACAGTAACAACAACGATGATGATATTGAATACTGTAGCTGCTGCATTTTTCTATTTTGAACAAGCCAACCCAAACTATTTCTTTCTCTCTCACATCTCTCTCTCTCTCCCTCGTTAATGATCTTGTTTCTTTTAAACCAAACCTTAGAAAACTAGCGAGGGTTTTTAATATTTAGCCTGTTTTCATATATATATATATATATATATATATATATATATATATATATATATATATATATATATATATATATATATATATATATATATATATATATATATATATATATATATTATATACAGAGATTGATTACCTTTATAACCGAAAGTGATTAAATCTTGACCCACTTGCTATATCAAAGAGTTAAATTGATTAAAGTATTATCACTTGGTTTGAAAATCGATTTATGTGGGATCCATTTCACCAAATCCTGCTTCCTTTTTGGCCGCCCACTTATTAGCATGAATCAATGAATCGAATCTTATAAATCTCATCTACCTGGGCCGCAAACTTGGTCTTTGTACATTGGGCTCCTTACAAATGATAAATGGAATAATTCATGGACTTCTTGACTCAATGATCCAATCCTGGGTTTACTGCTTTTTTTCGATACACTACACAACCCCATACCTGATTTTTTTTTTTTTTGCTGTTGATCGCCTTCTTACAGCCTTGTGCTGCTACTACACGTTTCTGTTTCACTTCCTTTATAGCAAATGAAAATGGTGATAGTGTTGAGTTATAATGATAACGTAAGGTTGTATGATGGTGATGCTATAGCTCCATTTGTATTTCTGTTTAGGTTTCTAATTAAGACAACATAATAATGATAGTATGATATTGGCGATGATGATTATGAGATGATGATTATGAGATGATGATTAGATTATGATTATGATTAAGTAATGATGATGATGTATATGTTATGATGATGATACGTATGATAAAGGTGATGTTATGATCTTGGTTAAATAAAATTAATATGGGAGTTAATTCGGAAATATATTAGTAGAGCATTGGTTAGGGTGTGGGAGTTTAAGTGAAGGGTCACGGGTTCGAGCCCTGCAAGGGGAATTTTAATTTTTTTTAAAAGAAGGAGAAGAAATAGAAACATAAAGAACAAGCTACATATATAGTTTAGAGGGTGAATTAATTACAGAAAAATATGAATGGAAGAATGGTTAATGGGCATGATGGGTTAGCGTGAGGTCGTGGGTTCGAGCCTGGGAGCAAGCATTTTATTCTTAGGCCTTACTTTGAGGTATTATTATTATTATTATTATTATTATTATTATTATTATTATTATTATCAACATGTGCAAAATTATAAATATTATCATTTTTATTATTGTGATTACAAATATTAGTATAAGTATTAATTATGATATTACTACTAAATTTAAAACATTAATAATACTATCATGTATATGTTAATTATTATTATTTTATGAAAACAATATTTTTTACAAGTATTATTATAAATATCACTATTATTATTACTATGATTCTTATTATAATTATTAGTATAAGTAATGTTATTATTAATATTATCATTATAATCAAATATAACTTTTAATCGCTATATTATTAAGTCTATAAAAATATTCTTATATGTATTATTTCATATAAGTATGAATATATTATGTTATCAATTTTTATATAAATAAGAATTATTTTCAAATATATATACAAATTAATTACATAATATATAAAGTTAAAATTGCTAGACTACAAGTATACGTTTTAATATATATATATAGGTTCGTGAATCCGAGGCCAACCCTGCTTTGTTCAGTTGTTCAATATAGTCATATGTATTTTACTACAAAATACATTAGGTGAGTTTCATTTGCTCCCTTTTTAAATGCTTTTGCAATATATATTTTTGGGACTGAGAATACATGCGTTTTTTAACTATTTTACGAAATAGACACAAGTAATTGAAACTACATTATATGATTGAATGATCGAAACCGAATATGCCCCTTTTTGCTTGGTAAACCGATCTACTAATTGACGCGAATCCTAAAGATAGATCTATCGGGCCCAACAAGCCCCATCCAAAGTACCGGATGCTTTAGTACTTCGAAATTTATATCATGTCCAAAGGAGGATCCCGGAATGATGGGGATATTCTTATATGCATATTGTGAATGTCGGTTATCAGGTGTTCAATCCATATGAATGATATTTTTGTCTCTATGCATGGGACGTATGTTATGAGAAATGGAAATATGAAATCTTGTGGTCTATTAAAATTATGAAATAATTATTTATGTTAAACTAATGAACTCACCAACCTTTTGGTTGACACTTGAAAGCATGTTTATTCTCAGGTATGCAATAAATCTTCTGCTGTGCATTTGCTCATTTTAAGGACAATACTTGGAGTCATTCATGACATATTTCAAAAGACGTTGCATTCGAGTCGTCGAGTTCATCAAGATTATTATTAAGTCAATTATAGTTGGATATATTATGAAATGGTATGCATGTCGTCAACTTTCGTTGTAAAGAAAGATTGTCTTTTAAAATCGAATGTAATGTTTGTAAGATGTATCATATAGGGGTCAAGTACCTCGCGATGTAACCAACTGTTGTGAATCGTTTATAATCGATATGGATTTCGTCCGGATGGATTAGGACGGGTTTCTACATACAGAAACCATCATACTAATCATGTCACATAGTCTAACACATAAACATCACCCAAATACCGTCTAAAGAGACTCTGGCGGCTCGGCCAAACCATTAACCACTAGCTGATCAGACTGGGGCTTACCAGAAGTTCCTCCACCATCGTGTTGTATATATATAATCCACACGCGACAGACGCGTCATTCACACATATATACACCACGACTGTCTAGGCTACCACAGAGGAACCCAACCCGCAGGATGATCTCTCCTACCGAGGCTACCACACTATAGGGACGAACTGGGCTCCAGCAGACAAGCATCAACTAACATGCAGTTATCACAACATACTAACTCACCATAGTAGCAAGTATATCTAACAAGCATGGCAATCATAATATAACATGCGACTATATACTCCATTTAGTCCCACTCATCGATACCGGCATCACTCGGTAGTCTAATATCACCGAGTCTTCTCCTCATCTGTATCACCTGAAAACAATACTCACAAGTTAGTAAATCATATTCCAAAAACTAACAATATCACAATTACAATGTGTATATATACACATACACACACACACATATATATATACATATATCTACACATACACACATATATACACTTATATACATACACATATACTCCATCACAACATTAAACCAAGTCATAACATCTTATAATCATCGTTGGATAAGTCTACAACCTAATTCCATTCACTAACGTCATATAAGTGCGTGCAAAATAGACATATACGCTAAAACCCCTTTTTCTGCCCAAAATAAATTTGATCTAGCTTCTCAAAAATTCACCATTGCAAAGTACTATTCATTACGATTCCAACGATATTTGATTCATCAAAAATGGAGTTACGGTTCAAAAGTTATGACCAAAACAAGTTTCAGAAAAAGCTGATCAGACGCAACCGCACGGATGCACCTGCAACCGCCCAAAAACACCTGCAACCGCACGGGTGCTGTTCATCAGCACCAGGACACTGTTTGGACAGATTTTTACACCAAAACGAAGATTTTGAGCTGTTTTTGGTCAATTTAAAGACTACGAAACTTATCTAACATATATACATCGATTATCAAGCATCAAACAACATTAACAAACATTTCTTAGCAAGATTTATGCAAGATTTCAATAAAAACCTCAAAACTCAATTTTTATGAATTAAAGTACAAATTTAAGTAAACAAACCTGATTAGATGATCACAAGGATGCTAGAAATCAGTCACTAAAAGCCTCTTGATTTAATTTATCACTTGGATTAGATTAGGGTTTCTAGAGATGAGATAGACAGAGTATGGGGTGTTTAGAATATTCAAGAAGAAATGAGAAAATGAGCTGTACAAGCTTATATATTTAAGCCAAACACCATACCCCATCACACACGGGTATTTACCGGTTATCTAATAACTTTCGTACTTAATTTGACTGCCATAACGGAGTCCAAATTAAATATACAAACCTGAATAGTGACCCTTATCACAAACTGGTCTTAACCAAATACACAAATAATTATAAACATAAAATTATTAAAATCACTAATTAACACCATACAAGGACAATTTGGTTATTTCCACCTAGGCCCGATCTCAGGATGTTACAAATCTACCCCCCTTAAAGAGATTCCGTCCTCGGAATCTGGTCAATCGAGGTCAACAAATGTCATGGGTATTACAAACCACCACAACGGTTACAACTAGTCCAAAGTCAAAACATGTCTTACGGTCATAAGCCTTACAAAGCTCCGTCCAATCTCGTAGGTCAAAAGCTAACTTACCGGTCTAAAGTTAAACACACCATCTGCTACTCTACTACCCAAGGGTCAAGACCCGCTATATGCCGATCTGCAAACTTACTTACTTACACTACACGATATCCGAATCGTTCCTCACATTCTGGTCTAGAAAACAGTCTTTACCACTGGCTAAAGAAATTCAATGCTGAAAACCTGTCGCTATCTAGTAATTGAACAAGTCTAATTTCATCTGAATTCCAAACTTGATCTATCATCAATCTTACAAAATACCACTAAAATTCCATCTCAAGCCTAGGTTTTACACACTAACTCTCGAGTCACTACTAATTACCTACTACATGATATCCGTCGATCATGATTTGAGGTTATCCTCGAGTCACCTTCATCAAATTCCTAGATCAACCCAGTCTAAAACACTGAATAATGGCTATCATTTACCTTAGAACACACAAACTTGGCTAATTTCTTCACTAGAAAATTGCCAAGTCAACTCGGATTACACTAAATTACCCAAACTCCGTAATTAAGTACTTTTTCAATTTCAATAATTAAGAATGTCGTCCAATATTTACTCAGCCGTATCGATAGTCACCCAATAATTTATTGACTAAATCGTGTTTCTGGTCAACTCAATCATAGTAGAAATGATTACCAACCCAATTTCAAATCAATTCAATCATTACATCACAAATCTTGAGTAAAGAATAACCGTCCTCACGTTTCAGAAGTAATTATCAAAGTGTTAATTCCCTCAAGTAACATCAATACACATGCCCAACATTGCTACAGTTACATCAAAAAGATTATCACTTGGTTTTAATGTTATCAAAACCAACAAATTTAACCCCCTTAACCAAGAATTACACAAGGTGTAAGTACATCACATACTAGAGTCACTAAATGCCGCTATCGACTTACCACTTTATATCGAAGAATTTCGTCTTAGGGTTATTTCCTAAATCATTTTCATCGAATTTTCACTATTACTTAGGTCCATGTCACAGGTCAAAGACTAACACTATCCTCTATACACAAAGAAAAATATCCAATTCTTCAAATAATTTAATGCTAGGTCAACACTGATCACAATAAAACAACCCGATATCTGCAGATAAATACCTAGTTCAAACTCATTACTTAAGAGTTTCATCATAAATCACTCATCTAAGACGATACTTACCCGAAATTCATCACTAAAAGCATGCTTTATTCATACCATCATTAGAAGAAACACTTACAAATGCAATATTAAACCAACATTAATCATTCGAACATGGATTTCAAGTCAACGATATCTACTAACACAAGCAATAAACATCCATCTAACAATTAAGTCCGTGAAATGACATCAATACACGTGTTTGACATCGCTAAAACTATCTCCAAATCGTCTTTAATTTGCTTAGAACTTCATCAGAACTCAAAACTAAAGCTTATTCGATCATCAATAGCCTAGGTCCAGATATTGTTCAACAAGCATTACCATGACGGAAAAGTCAAATCTCGGTCAACAGTCATCGAAAATCGCATTAATCGTCAAACAACATCCGATCTAACACTTGTTACATCTTGTGATGACCCGAAAATTTTCGACTAATTTAAACCAATTCTCTTTATGATTTAATATTATGTAAATATACATATATGTATGTATATATATATATATATATATATATATATTATAAGATGTACAAGTAAAAACGACTTTCCTACAGTAAAACATTAATTGCTACAGTAAAAATGACTTTGCCACAGTAAAACACTATTTGCTACAGTGAAACCGTATTTTGCTACAGTGCTACAGTGAAAACGACTTTGCTACAGTAAAACACTATTTGCTACAGTAAACACTATTTGCTACAGTAAAACACTATTTGCTACAGTAAAAACTATTTGATGTCGACGAACTAGCAAACAAAAACAGAAAAGGCGGCCATGCGATCGCATGGCAAAAACACTGAAAACTCATGCGATCGCATGAGCTACAGTAAATCGAAAAGTACTATAAAAAGGCCAGTTTGTTCGACGAAATACTTCACAATATATTTTCTTATGTAATATAAATTTTAATTTATAATTATAATTATAATTTTAATTTAAGTTAATAATAATAAAGTATATTCGAGGGTGTTTTAATTCGGGTTTCAAACCGCTTTAAGCTAAGGAAATATTGGGTATTGTTTGGGGTATTGTTCTTGAATCCAAGGCCAACCATACAGTCATCTACCGTCATTACGTCTACGCAATTTGCCTACAATATTGAGTCTCAATATTGAACTGTGAGTTTATAGTCTCCCTTTTTAAATACTTTAAATATTTTTGGGCTGAGAATGCATGCAATTTATTTTAAACGCGATAAGACACAAGTACATACTAAATTCTACACTGAGTTAAACCGGAAATCCCTTAGCTTTGGTAACTAGTAGCTGCCAGTACATAGGATATGGACTGGTGGGCGCGAATAATTGTATATGGATCCATAGGGCTTGACATCCCCGTCCGAGCTAGAGCGCTAGCCTTTTAACGGACGTATGTTATTTGAGTTTAAGATACGTTGGTTTGCGTGTATTAAAACGAATGGGGTAATTATCACTATAGCGTTAAGTTTAGTTACCAGGGTGCTCTGTTACGTAGAATCTATTGATAAACTTTTGATGAAATCTTGTGGTCTATCTTTATACATGTTTATGACTCGAGCAATTAAACCTATAACTCACCAACATTCGTGTTGACTTTTTTAGCATGTTTTATTCTCAGGTCCTTAGAATGCTTCCGCTGTGATGTGCTTGTTGCCTGCATGGAGTCTCTCATGCTTTGTACAAAGTTTATTGCATTCAAAATAAAACTGCGTTGTGTAATAAATAATTGGACTGTGATGTCAACCTGTAAATTAAAGACTTATGTATTTCGGGGTTTTGCTTATACCTAAGCACTCGCCCACATGTTTATAACTTTCTATGTTTAGAAAGTCACTTATTTTAATGAATGCAATATTTTATCAAAACGTATCATATAGAGGTCAAAACCTCACTGTGGAATCAATGATTAACGTGCCGCGTCAATAGCGATTTTGACGGGTCGTTACAGTTGGTATCAGAGCTTGAGGTCATAGGGAACCAGAAATTACATTAGTGTGTTTAACTGGTAATTGTTAGGATGCATTAGTGAGTCTGGACTATGACCATATTTGTTTTTACTGATTTTTGCTTATCATTTGGTCAAAAACATTATATGTAATATATTTATATGCTAACGTAATTGTTGTTTCAATTATGTGATAGATGACTTCTTCTAATCCTATCATTTTGTACGACTCGGAATCGGACACTGAATCTATTCTATCCACAACTGAAAAGGGCGTTCAAATACCTATTAAAGAAGAAATTGTGTTAGCAGGGGAATCTCAACTCCCGGTAAACCCAGAGGAGGTTCCAGCTCCACCCAGCTTTAGTTTTCCGGAGCCACAGTATCGTTGGCATGGACCCATGATCCCTGGAGTAAAAGAGGATCGTCCATTTTTAAACAAATATGGACATTGGTCCAGATATACCGCCGACGGGCGGGTTGTGCCGATTACGCCTGGCAGATTTCGGTTCATGACCACCGGTACATATTCTTGCAGTTCGTCGTCATATTCTCCTACACATGACTCAGACAGTTCGTCATCAGACGAGATCAGTAAGGAGGAGGATTTCGCTAATGAAATAAAAGAGATCACTAAGGAGAAATTCCAACTTGCAATAGATAATAAAAACAACCACAATAATAAAATGTCCTTAATTATTAAAAAAGAACAGGACCATTCGATCCGTAACCACCCTTATTGTATTAAACCCACTGAGGCAACGGGTACCTCAAAACCCCAACTAAAAATAAAATACACTGCCAGAATGTCTGTCGGACCATGTGCACACAAACAATTGGCAGAGAGAACCAAATGGGAAGAAGTTTCTGATAGTTCTGAATAAACGACCTCGCAACCATAAATCTTCCATGCGCTATTTTATTGCTTATGTGTGCTACTCTATCTTGTTATGTAAAATAAGCATATGTAAAATATCAGTATTGTATGGTATTGTATTATTTTGGTTTATTAATAATAAATGCATGGAATGATTATTTGTATTATTACTACTTCTTATTATTATTATTACATAATAATGTAGTAACTCGCTATAATTTTTCATAGTGGAATATTATTAGGATTTTAGTAGTTAATTCCTTGTACTAGCTATTATGTATGAACTTAACGGGTAGGTAATACCCTAGAAATAATTATAAAATGCTAATAAGAAGAAAAGGCTTTTATAATAATCGGTTCATATTATTAATATGCTACGATTAACTATTGACAACTCATTTTACCTATAATATTCTATATGATTAAATTATATCTGTTGTGTTTATTGAAGAAACATGTCTCAAATGTCGGATGCTGAGTTTGAGCAACTAGTCGAGAAACGTGTGAATGAAAGAATTGCTGCAGCCGAGGCAGCAAAAGCAACAGCCGAAGCAGCACCCAAAGCAGCAGCTGTAAACACAAACTCACGAAACGGATGCTCATACAAAACTTTTCAAGGATGCAAACCACAGACGTTTAGTGGAACCGAGGGACCAGTCGGTCTAACCAGATGGTTTGAAAAGATGGAGTCCGTTTTCAAAATCAGTAATTGTGCGAACGGAGACAAGTCAAAGTATGCTTCGTGCACGTTGCAAGATGGTGCACTTACTTGGTGGAACAATTATGCTAAAGCAGAAGGAATAGATACGGCATATGATATCTCTTGGGAAGAACTGAAAAAGATGCTAATCGAGGAGTACTGTCCTCGAAACGAGATCAGAAAAATGGAATCTGAGTTACGTAATCTGAAGGTTATCGGCGCGAATCTAAATAACTATGAAAAGCGTTTCATGGAACTAGCCTTGTTGTGTCCCGAATTGGTGCCAAACGAGAAGCGAAAGATAGAAATGTATATTGATGGTTTATCGATCAATATCAAAGGAAATGTTACATCGTCCAAACCAAATACGATGCAGGAAGCCATGACAATGGCACACCAACTCATGGACCAGATCACAGAGAGTTCGATTAAGGCACCAATTACCGAAGTCAAGACAACTGAAGGAAAGAGGAAATGGGAAGACTATAAGGGCAAAAGTACTCATCTGAAGAAACAAGAAACTTTTAAAGGTAAACAAGATGGGGCAACTGCAAGTCCAAACTATAAGGGACCTCATCCGTTCTGCAAAAGATGTTACACACATCATGCAGGCTATTGCCAAGTGGTCTGTGATAAGTGCAACAAGAAAGGACATGTGGCGAAAGATTGTTATGCCACCGTTTCTGAAGTAAAGACAAAATCGACCGATGTCAAGAAATGTTATGGATGCGGGAAGTCTGGTCACTTTATAAATCAATGCCCTGATAAGGAGAAGAACAAAGAACCCGCACGTGGGAGGGCATTTAATGTTAGTGCCAGTAAAGCACGTGAGGATCCTAATCTTGTCACGGGTACGTTTACCGTTAATAATCAACTAGCTTCTATTATGTTTGATACGGGTACTGATAGAAGTTATATGTGTAAAGACTTTAGTTTTAAACTAAAATGTGCATCATTACCTCTAGACGATAAATATACTATTGAATTAGCTAATGGTAAACTGATAAAAGCCGATAAAATTTGCCATGGTTGCGAAATGAATCTCGCTGGTGAAACCTTCAAAATTGATTTGATACCCGTAGAATTAGGAAGTTTTGATGTAATCGTTGGCATGGACTGGATGTCCAAAACAAGAGCGGAAGTTGTTTGCGCTGAGAAAGCAATCCGCATCCCTCGTAAGGATGAAACGTCATTAATGATTTATGGGGAGAAGAACAACTCAAAACTGAACTTTATCAGCTGCATGAAGGCCCAGAAACTTATAAGAAAAGGTTGTTATGCTATTCTGGCACACGTAAAGAAGATCGATACTGAAGAAAGAAGCATTGATGACATGCCGGTTGTAAGAGAATATCCCAGAGTATTTCCAAAAGAATTACCGGGGCTACCTCCACTCAGATGTGTAGAATTCCAGATTGATCTCATACCAGGAGCTGCACCTGTAGCCCGATCTCCATATAGACTTGCACCTTCAGAAATGCAAGAATTACAAGACCAGTTGCAAGAATTATCGGACCGTGGATTTATTCGTCCTAGTTTTTCACCTTGGGGTGCTCCTATTCTGTTCGTCAAGAAGAAGGATGGATCTATGAGAATGTGCATAGATTACAGAGAATTAAACAAATTAACGATCAAGAATCGGTACCCATTACCGAGGATTGATGATTTGTTTGATCAATTGCAAGGATCAAGTGTTTATTCTAAGATTGATCTACGCTCCGGATATCATCAACTGAGAGTGAAGGAAGAAGATGTTCCTAAAACCGCGTTCAGAACCCGTTACGGTCACTATGAGTTTCTAGTCATGCCTTTTGGATTAACTAATGCTCCAGCAGTATTCATGGATCTAATGAATCGCATCTGTAGACCGTATTTAGACAAATTTGTCATTGTTTTTATCGACGACATATTGATTTACTCGAAGAACAAGGAAGAACATGAGCAACACTTAAGACTGGTACTAGAGATACTCAAGAAAGAAGAATTGTACGCAAAATTTTCGAAGTGTGATTTCTGGTTACAAGAAGTACAATTTTTGGGCCATGTTGTCAGTAAACATGGAATTAAAGTTGACCCCGCCAAGATCGAAGCCATTAGTAAATGGGAAACCCCGAAGACTCCAACACAAATTCGCCAATTCTTAGGTCTTGCTGGTTACTACCGAAGATTCATTCAAGATTTCTCTAGAATCGCCAAACCCTTAACTGCATTGACTCAAAAGAGAAAGAAGTATGATTGGTCCACGGAACAGGAATCCTCATTCCAGTTATTAAAGAAGAAGTTAACGTCTGCACCCATTTTGTCATTACCAGAAGGAAATGATGATTTCGTGATCTATTGTGACGCTTCGCGCCAAGGTTTAGGATGTGTATTAATGCAACGCACAAAAGTTATCGCATATGCCTCACGACAACTAAAAATTCATGAAAAGAACTATACGACACACGATTTGGAACTTGGAGCTGTAGTTTTTGCACTCAAAATATGGAGACACTATCTATATGGCACCAAGTGTACAGTGTACACCGACCATAAGAGTCTTCAGCATATTTTTGATCAAAAACAACTCAATATGAGACAACGTCGCTGGGTAGAGTTGTTAAACGATTACGATTGTGAAATCCGTTACCACCCCGGAAAGGCTAATGTTGTAGCTGATGCCCTAAGTCGAAAAGAAAGAGTAAAACCTCTTAGGGTCCGAGCTTTGAATATTACAATTCGTACTGATCTCACAAAGCAAATTCAAGCAGCACAGTTAGAGGCTTTAAAAGAAGAAAACGAAAAAGGCGAAATAAGCAAAGGGTTAGAAAAACAACTTGAAGAAAAAGCCGATGGAACCCTGTATTTTGCTGGTAGGATATGGGTACCAAAACATGGTAACCTAAGGCAACTAGTACTGGATGAAGCACACAAAACGAGGTACTCAATTCACCCAGGAAACGGAAAAATGTACCACGATCTCAAGAAGTTTTATTGGTGGCCTAATATGAAAACAGAAATTGCTACTTATGTAAGCAAATGTTTAACGTGTGCAAAGGTCAAAGCTGATCACCAAAAGCCGTCAGGATTACTGCAACAACCAGAAATTCCGCAGTGGAAATGGGAAAGAATAACCATGGATTTCATTACGAAATTGCCAAGGACTGCAAGTAGTCATGATACTATTTGGGTGATAGTTGATCGTCTAACTAAATCAGCTCACTTTCTACCAATAAAGGAGACAGACAGTATGGAGAAATTAGCACGCCTATATTTGAAGGAAGTAGTTTCCAGGCATGGTGTACCCATCTCTATCATATCTGATCGCGACACCCGATTCACATCACGTTTCTGGCAGTCATTACAAAAAGCATTGGGAACTCGATTAGATATGAGCACCGCTTATCACCCACAGACAGATGGTCAAAGTGAAAGAACAATACAAACATTGGAAGACATGTTACGGGCATGCGTGATTGACTTTGGAACCAGTTGGGATCGACACTTACCGTTGGCAGAATTTTCATACAATAACAGCTATCATACGAGCATCAACGCAGCGCCATTTGAAGCACTTTACGGTAGAAAGTGCAGATCTCCTATATGTTGGAGTGAAGTAGGAGAAAGACAACTTACTGGACCAGAAATTATTCACGAAACCACCGAAAAGATCATTCAAATACAACAGCGATTGAAAACGGCCATGAGTCGCCAAAAGAGTTATGCTGATGTAAGAAGAAAACCGCTAGAATTTCAAGTGGGCGACAAAGTCATGTTGAAAGTGTCACCCTGGAAAGGCGTTATACGATTCGGTAAACGAGGAAAGCTAAGTCCTAGGTACGTAGGACCCTTTGAAATCACCGAAAGAATTGGAACAGTTGCTTATCGATTAAAGCTACCGCAAGAACTTAGTAGTGTTCACAACACATTTCACGTGTCAAATTTGAAGAAATGTTTAGCTGAAGAGGATGTCGTAATTCCTCTTGACGAAATACGAATCAATGATAAACTCCATTTTATCGAAGAACCTGTTGAAATCATGGACCGTGAGGTCAAACAATTAAAACAAAGCAAAATACCGATAGTTAGAGTTCGTTGGAACGCAAGACGAGGACCCGAGTTTACTTGGGAACGTGAAGATCAAATGAAGCAAAAGTATCCACATTTGTTCACTGATATCGCTCATGAAACAGGTACTACTCAAAATTTCGGGACGAAATTTTCTTTAACGGGGAGGTACTGTGATGACCCGAAAAATTTCGACTAATTTAAACCAATTCTCTTTATGATTTAATATTATGTAAATATACATATATGTATGTATATATATATATATATATATATATATATATATATATATATATATATATATATATATATATATATATATATATTATAAGATGTACAAGTAAAAACGACTTTCCTACAGTAAAACATTAATTGCTACAGTAAAAATGACTTTGCTACAGTAAAACACTATTTGCTACAGTGAAACCGTATTTTGCTACAGTGCTACAGTGAAAACGACTTTGCTACAGTAAAACACTATTTGCTACAGTAAACACTATTTGCTACAGTAAAACACTATTTGCTACAGTAAAACACTATTTGCTACAGTAAAATACTATTTGATGTCGACGAACTAGCAAACAAAAACAGAAAAGGCGGCCATGCGATCGCATGGCAAAAACACTGAAAACTCATGCGATCGCATGAGCTACAGTAAATCGAAAAGTACTATAAAAAGGCCAGTTTGTTCGACGAAATACTTCACAATATATTTTCTTATGTAATATAAATTTTAATTTATAATTATAATTTTAATTTTAATTTAAGTTAATAATAATAAAGTATATTCGAGGGTGTTTTAATTCGGGTTTCAAACTGCTTTAAGCTAAGGAAATATTGGGTATTGTTTGGGGTATTGTTCTTGAATCCAAGGCCAACCATACAGTCATCTACCGTCATTACGTCTACGCAATTTGCCTACAATATTGAGTCTCAATATTGAACTGTGAGTTTATAGTCTCCCTTTTTAAATACTTTAAATATTTTTGGGCTGAGAATGCATGCAATTTATTTTAAACGCGATAAGACACAAGTACATACTAAATTCTACACTGAGTTAAACCGGAAATCCCTTAGCTTTGGTAACTAGTAGCTGCCAGTACATAGGATATGGACTGGTGGGCGCGAATAATTGTATATGGATCCATAGGGCTTGACATCCCCGTCCGAGCTAGAGCGCTAGCCTTTTAACGGACGTATGTTATTTGAGTTTAAGATACGTTGGTTTGCGTGTATTAAAACGAATGGGGTAATTATCACTATAGCGTTAAGTTTAGTTACCAGGGTGCTCTGTTACGTAGAATCTATTGATAAACTTTTGATGAAATCTTGTGGTCTATCTTTATACATGTTTATGACTTGAGCAATTAAACCTATAACTCACCAACATTCGTGTTGACTTTTTTAGCATGTTTTATTCTCAGGTCCTTAGAATGCTTCCGCTGTGATGTGCTTGTTGCCTGCATGGAGTCTCTCATGCTTTGTACAAAGTTTATTGCATTCAAAATAAAACTGCGTTGTGTAATAAATAATTGGACTGTGATGTCAACCTGTAAATTAAAGACTTATGTATTTCGGGGTTTTGTTATACCTAAGCACTCGCCCACATGTTTATAACTTTCTATGTTTAGAAAGTCACTTATTTTAATGAATGCAATATTTTATCAAAACGTATCATATAGAGGTCAAAACCTCACTGTGGAATCAATGATTAACGTGCCGCGTCAATAGCGATTTTGACGGGTCGTTACACATCTCTTCTGTGACATATGTGGCGGAATCATTTATTAATTAATTACAATTTACACTCACCAGTGTTTTTTTTATATACACATATGTGGCGGAATCATTTATTAATTAATTACAATTTACACTCACCAGTGTCACGTGACAACATACAAAATACATATTTTAAACGGAAGAGACGTAAATGTATGATGTTTACAAAGGAATACATTTTAACTAAGTAAAATCACATCAGAGTTGACTCCTGTCAACATAACATTCACATGCCCGTATTCTCACCAGAATGCATCATTTACAAAAGCTAACTAACTGCAGGGAGAGGATGGAGGGGAATTAGCACGAAGCTAAGTGAGTACGACTAACTACAGACAATAGTATACAGGAACCGTTATACTAATCATGTCACAAAGTCTAACACACAAACATCACCCAAGTGCCGTCTATAGAGACTCTGGCGGCTCGGCCAAACCATTAACCACCAGCTGATCGGATTGGGGATTACCAGAAGTTCCTCCACCACCGTGTGTATATATATAATCCACACGCGACGAACGCATCATTCACATATATATACACCTCGATTGTCTAGGCTACCACATGAGGAACCCAACCCGCAGGTTGATCTCTCCTATCGAGGCTACCACACAATAGGGACGCACTGGGCTCCAGTAGACAAGCATCAACTAACATGCAGTCATCACAACGTACTAACTAACCACAACAATAAGTATATCTAACAAGCATGGCAATCATAATATAATCATGCTACTCTATACTATATACTCCAGTTAGTCCCACTCACCAATTACCAGCAACCAGTTCAGATAATCTACTACTGAGCGGCTTCTTTATCCTTATCACCTGAACATATGGAAAATCAACTTAGTTACTGTCCATTAACATCAAATAACACAGTACAGAAATTTTTGTATCAAAAAGCGTCCGCTAAAAATTTTTGCTTAACACTTATGCACTTAAATTTACATCCTGAACATCAAAATACAAACGGGCAACATAACGGCTAAAAATCAACACTTAGTAAAATATTTCACTGCCAAAGACACTTGGTCGATTGTTATAGATAGTCGACCGACTGTCTACACTCATTCGGCCGAGTGTCTAGTCACTCGGTCAATGGTCTTTCACAGACACACTCGGTAGTGGGTCATACACACTCGGTCGATGGTCGAGTTGGTCGGTCGAGTGTCTCGAGACACTCGGTCGACTGTGTTTATCTGCAGAAGCTGAACACAAAGTAACGGGTTTCACCCAAATTCATCCAATTCTTGCTCTAGAGCTCAATTACGACCTCAAAACTGACTAAATCGAAGATACTAAACATGTAGAAACATAAACCCACTAAATTTAGACTCAAACAACATCAAATCTAACCACTTTGACCAAAATTACACACTTTGTAAAACTTTACACAAAAAGTCAATTTTCTTGAAGATTAGAACATGAAATGCTATGATTCTTACCTTGATAGAATCAGTAAATCATAAGGAACAAGAAAATGTAAATGATTTGAGCTCAAGAACAAGGATTCAAGATTAGGGTTTGGTGTAGGTGGAGAAGATGAAGAACGAGGTGTTTTGGGAATTTTCTGGAAAATGCAAGAAAGGGATAGACACAAGTCTATTATTTGGGATTAAATCCCATACTATGCAACTCATGGGTATTTATCAGTTATCTGATATCTTTCGCACCTCATTTGGCAACCCAAACGAAGTCCAAATTAAATAAACAAACCTGTTCTGTGACTCTTGTCACAACCTGGTCCTAACCACATCATTAAATAGTAATAAAAATTGAATAAAAATAAAAGCATATAATAACACAATACTAACTTAAGGGCAAACTAGTAATCTTACAGCTAGGCCCGGTTGAGGATGTTACAAATCTACCCCCTTAAGAAGATTCCGTCCTCGGAATCTGGTCAAGGTCAAACAGCTGGGGATAGCGCGCCCTCATTAACTCCTCGGTTTCCCACGTCAGGTTAGAACCTAAGCTGTGTCGCCATTCCACTAATATCATTGGAATCTGTTTCTTTCTTAATTTTGTGACCTTCTTGTCCACTATTCGAATTGGCTCTTCTACTAATTTCTTAGTCAAATCAACTTTCAGATCTTTCAACAAAAGAATCTGACTTTCATCATCTACTTTGCACTTTCTTAGATAGCACACATTGAACGTGTTGTGGATTCCTACTAACTCTGAAGGAAGATCTAAAATGACCGTTTGATCGTTCATGATTTATTTGATCGGAAATGGCCCAATAAACCTTGGAGCTAGTTTACCACGTTTGCCAAATCTGATAACCCCTTTCCACGGTGATACCTTCAGGTATACACGATCACCTACATTAAAATTACCGAACGTCTGCACAGATCAGCATACATCTTTTGTTGGTCTCTAGCCGCTTTTAATTTCTCACGTGCAATTTTGACATTTTCTGCGGTTATCTGAACAATTTCGGGACCTACAAATTGTTTCTCACCTGCTTCTAACCAACACGTTGGAGTTCTACACTTGCGACCATACAACATTTTGTACGGTGGCATTCCAATACTCGAATGATACAAATTGTTGTAAGCAAGCTCTATCAATGGAAGATGAGAATCCCAAGAACCACCATATTCTAAGACACACGCTCTCAACATGTCTTCTAATGTCTGAATCGTCCGTTCACTCTGACCGTCTGTTTGTGGATGATAAGTTGTACTTAGATTCACACACGTACCCAGATTATGTTATAAACTGTTCTAAAAGTTTGATACAAACCTAGTATCTCTGTCAGAAACTATTGACATCGGTACACCATGTCGACTAACGATCTCTTTCAAGTACAATTCAGCTAAATCACCCAACGAAGTGAGCACTCTTTGTTAAACGATCCACTATCACCCAGATCATGTCGTGACCCTTCTGGGTTCGGGGTAACTTGGTTACAAAATCCATTGTTATATGATCCCATTTCCACTGAGGAATTTCAAACTGTCGTAGAGATCCATATAGTTTCTGATGTTCTGCTTTAAATTGCGCACAAATATGACCTATTTCAATGAAACTTGCAATATCTGTTTTCATTGTCGGCCACCAATACAACGTTTTCAAATCTGTGTACATCTTAGTACTACCCGGATGCACTGTCAATCTCGATTTATGCGCTTCAGTAAGGATTAAATCCCTCAAATCTCCAAGCATAGGCACCCAAATTCGGTCTTTATAGGTCTTTAATACTCTAGAATCATTGCATAGGTCAAATTTTTTTTGGTCATTTGCTCAGTCTTTAGGTTTTCATCATTCAATGCTACTAACTGAACAATTTTTAAATGATCGATCAAGTCAGAAACTATCTCAATTCTCATAAATCTGACATTTTCAACTGTATTTCTTACGACTTAGAGCATCTGCTGTCAAACCCCGTCCAAGTCCCCCTGGATGAAATCATCAATATCTGGTTCCATTGCGATGATCGACGCCAAGTAATGCCCTTAACATGAGCTAATGCACAGCGGAAGACTTAATTTGTACCTGAGAATAAACATGCTTTAAAATGTCAACATAAAGTTGGTGAGATATAGGTTTGATGCTAGCAGCGTTATAACTATGGACCATAAGATTTCATATGTAAACATTTTAATAAAAATATTCTAAGTGGTTGAGCACTTGGTAACCATACTTAACATTTAATCACGTCGCATATTCCCTTTATTATGAAATCTTACTACACCGTACCAAGTGTAGTCACGAAACGAAGTACTGTGCAACCGTTGAATACTGGTCGTCCAGTCCGGTTGGGGTTGTCAGGCCCGATAGATCTATCAACAGGATTCGCGTTTACAATACCGCTGTAAATAATAGTTACCAAGCTACAGGGAAGTATGCCAGTGGTACAACTCAACGTAGAATATATTTTTCAGTTACTTGTGTCCATAACGTAAAACATAAAATACATGTATTCTCATCCCGAAATACTTAGAGTTTAAAAGTGGGACTATATACTCACCTAATGTATTTTGTAGTAAAAATACATAGATCGACATTGAACAAGTATGGGGTTGGCCTCGGATTCACGAACCTATATCATTTGTATATATTAACATTTATACTTATAATCGAACAACTAAGTCTACATATAATTAGTGATGTAATTGTTGTTTTAGTAAGTTATATATTTTTTATTAATAAGTAATTTAGATATTTCTATTTTGTGTACTTTAACTAAATAATTAGTATTTATTTTAAAAAATGTTAATATAGATATGTTATATATATTAACTATAGTGTTATATAACTAAAAATTATTTGATAACATAATATAAATGATGATAAATAAAAATTATTTTATTTTATAATAATATTAGTAAATATACTTAATAATAATATAATAATAATAATAATAATAATAATAAGTATGCTAATAATACTTATAATGATAAAAATTTTAGTAGAAGTATTGTTAGTACTAATAATAATAGTTTTAATGACAATAATACATATAATAGTATTGAAAACGATAATTTTTAGTAAAATACCTTTGTTAATATATATAGTTTAAAAATGATAATACTAGTACTAATGTTAACAATAACAATAACAATGATATTAATATTTATATAATTAATATATTAATAATACTTTGTATTATGATAGTAAAAGTAACAAAATTCTTGACAATGATGATAATAATAATGATAATAATAATAATAATTTTTAATATGTAAACTACCTCAAGAATCCTTAAAAGAAAACTGTCGCGAACAAGACTCGAACCTGCGACCTCTCGCTCACCGGACAACACCCATAACCATTTGTCTATCCCTGTTTTTCTGATTTAAACCCAATATAATTGGTTATCACCCATTTTTTTTGTCATCTTCTTCTTAGTAAAGTGACCAAAGTAATAGAAACCCTAATCATTATCATTTTTTAATCACCATTCTTATTATTATCATCATCAACATCGATTATCATCATCATGATTATCTTCGTCATTCATCATTAACATCATCCTTATCACCATAATCAACAATATCATTTTCAATCGTCATCAACTTAGTCGTTATTTTAAGGCCCAAGACACACTTGGATTTCGGCCCACTTATCAAGTTCAATGCCTAATATAATTTGTGGTTTTATTTTGATAATGAACGGCAGGGAAACAATATTCGCTGTAATCCTTATTTTACCCATTACATCATCATCCATTAATCACTTATCATCATTATTAAATAGGTTTCCAGCCAAATTGATAAGCTTTACAGCTCATTAACATATCATCAACTTTTCTCATCATCTTCTTCTTTGTAAAAAAAAAAAATAAAAAAAAAATTGTAGTATAAAAGGGACTTGGAAACAGAAACCGGTAGTCATGGTTTGAACTTTAATCAAGATAACAAAATAATACAGCAGCGGTTCAATTATGATGACGGTTGGAGTGGCTGGAAAAACAATATCGTGCAGCAGCTGTAGTGTCTGTAATTACAGCAGCTCACCTTGCCTGTTTTGAACGAGAACCTCAACAGAAGCAAAGCTGTTTTGCAGCCCTTTGGTAGACGATATTGGTGGTGATTCCAGGGTGTTAGTGGTGAGTTATGGTGATAGCTGTGATGGTCTTCGATAGAAACAAAAATAAAAAAAATAAAAGAAAGAAAAGGTGATGATTATGGTGGTGTTTAATGGTGATTGAGAATGGTGACAACGTGGTGGTAGCGACGGTTCTTTGTACACGGTTAGGATAGAGTGAGGGATAGATGAGAGAGAGATGAGTGAGAGTAACGATGGGTTATGGTGGTAGGGTGGCGTCCGGCTATTTACAGCAGTCGGGCGGTTTTCAATGTGATCGAACGAATTAGAACTTTTATGTAAGATTACTTAGTTGTGTGGTGATCTTGGCTAGTCCTTCATCCAAAACAAAAACCCAGAACTGTAGCAGAAGTGGGTTTCATTTTTAGGTTGGGTTTCATTATAGGTATAACAGTAGTAAACATGAGCTCGATGGGAATTAGGTGGAGGTGGTTGTCTTGTTGTTGAAGGTGACGGTTGACGGTTCATGATGGTGGTGGTGATTCAAGGCGGTGAAAGGTGGTGATCGTGTTTTTATGGTGGCGGTTTAATGAAATGGGTTTGGTTTTGGGTTTAGCTAGGAGGTAACCGAGGGTGGTTGTTAGCGGTCACAAAGGTGATCGTGGTGTTGATTGTTATATGTGATGGTTCCTTGGTTTGAACTATGTTTAAAACGAGAAAGATAAAAAAAAAACGAAGAGAGAGATGTTCGAGTTTCAGTTGATGCTTGATGGTTCTTCTTGCGTGATTCGTAGGTAGAAACAGAAGAGAGAAAGAGATATGTATAAAGAGAGAGGGAAGATGGTCAAGTAAAAACTGGAGGAAGAAGGTTAAGTGGTGTATGCCTCTTTAATTCTCTATAAATGTAATAGAGTGTGTGTATATATATAATAGATATAGATATACTAGATACTAGTTAGTAACATTTATAGATGAACAAAGAATCACAGTTTGTCGAATTTAAAATAGTAATGCACACTAACACAATATGAACGTACATCAATCAAAAAGTAATTCAAAAAGTAATATTAAAGAAGTAATTGCAGCCACAGAATTTAACATTATCTGCCTGCCGACAGTTTATCTGGGATTAATATATTGTGTCCATTGCTAAACAGTTAACGTGTAATTTCCTTAGCCGTCATCTATCACGGACTAAATTTCACTCCGTTGTTAATTAGTGGTGATTAAAAGTCTTTAAAAAAAATTAAATCTCTTTAATTATTTATATATACATACACACACATCTATTTTCAATTAATTGTTCGTGAATCGTCAGGCATGGTCAAAGGGTATCGGATTATCCGAATATAGATTTCAAACTTTCTAGACTCAACATTAAAGATTTTGCTTATCGTGTCGGAAACATATAAAGTTTAAGGTTCAAATTTGGTCGGAAATTTCCGGGTCGTTACAGTACCCACCCGTTAAAGAAATTTCGTCCTCGAAATTTGAGTGAGGTCGTCATGGCTAACAATAAAAATGTTTTCATGACTAATATGAGATAATAATGGAGGTTTATCATTATTGAGATATATAGATAAAATGATTCGATTATGTGAAGCGTACGAGTGAAGCTGTCACAAGAGATTGAGATTGAGATAGAGATTTAACTTTTGACGTAGCCATGGTGAATTTCCGGAATTCAAGGGATTTAAGGAAATCTCCCAACCAAAAGAAAATGTAATCGCATGATTTATTAGCAAACTGTAGGAATTACGGAAGAACAGAAATATCAAGGAAATATTTCCGTGATATGCTTAGAGATTAAGTAGAATGAAAGAGTCGTGTAACATGTCACATGATGATGGTACTGTGAATCATCACATTCCATTAGAAACTCAACATGACTTACTGTAATATAATGAAGTTGATCAAGTTTCATTATATTATACTAATTCATGCATCAGTTCCCAACACTACTTCAGAATATTCCTATTTTAAATTCGAAGGTTTCGGAATTTTAGAAACTAACACAGTTTCTTTTATGTTGTAACGCAGATATTACGGAGAGATAAATGATTGCAGATAGGAATAGTTGTGAAAATATCTCCAGAAATATAAAGAATATGTATAACTGAAGATATGAAGATATCTTATAATATCTAAGATAAGATGATGATGAAGAATATCATCCGAAAAGGTTTAGAATATCGAGTAGGGTTCTTTACTAACGGTTTCAGCAGGTACTGAATCGTTGGAATTCTTTGAAAGTAGATTCAGTTCTTGTGGTTTATCCACACCTTCCTTCATACTTTGCTCAATCCGTTTTCCAGTTCCAAACCTCCTCTTTTTCTGAGCTTTACCAACACACTATACTTTATCGTCAAATTTTGACTGCTAAATTCGTTTACAGTTTTTGCTGCTTCATCAGCATTTTAAGAACTACTTCATAGTTCAGGGTGTTTTTCAGAAACTTCACATTCAGAGTATGAATTTCTTAGGATAAACGTTGTAGGTATAACTGAAGAAGTTCTACGAGATTTTTAAAATACTCAAAAAGACGACGAGTTGCAGGTTCATCTACTGAGGATGTTGTGGAATATAAAAGGTTCTCCGGTAACGACGGCGAAAAGGGCAACGTATATATATCGAGGTTATAATAAGAATAGTATTACTGAGAAGTCGAAGTGGAGCTGTGACAAAATTGGTTACTTTGAAAAGGAATTGTAAGGTTATTTTTGCTGATGAATGATAAGGAATTCGACGCGTGTACGATTTAATCTATAATTTCAGTTTTCGAAAGTTTTTCAGGTGCATAACTGTATGCATAAATCTTTCTTCCGTAGACGAGATGCAGCTGACTCAACTTCTCGATCGAGGTGTTTTCAAGAATCATGAAAAGATTTGAACGAAGATTATGATTGTCGAGGTACAAATGAGGTTTAGGATGAAATCAAGTGGCAAACTTGAAGAATTGTTTAGTTTCATATGTTATAATCAACATTTTAATTCATTTTAATTGTCCAAAGTTAGCAATCCAATAGTCCGATTGTCCAATGGTTCAATAGATTCATATATAAATTAGATATATAATATTTGAATTACTTAATACGTATCGTGACCCGTGTACCGATCTCGGTGTCGATCACAACTCAAAGTATATATATATTTTGGAATCAACTCCGACCCTGTATAGCCAACTCCCACCTCCACACATAGAGTGTCTACGGTTGTTCCGTAATATATATATAGATGGGTCGATATGATAAGTCGAAACCTTGTATACGTGTCTCGTTATTTAAAGTGCGTAAAATAAATAAATATATATCATGACCCATTATACAACGTGTTGTCTCAGAATTAATCCGACGCATTGTTGCACATGTGTCCCGACAGTGCAGAAATTAAAATTGCGAGAATGTAAATTGCGATAAATTAAATGTTAATCAGTTAGCTGGGAACAGTTAGCCGGAACAGTTAGCGTGGAATCCTTAACAGATTTTCAATTAATTAATTCGTGTGTTTCTAACAATTTTTAATTTGTCTAATGTTTCTTCTTTATGCCACTTGTTGGATTCGGATAGGTAAAAATTCAAATATGAAATTTGAATGGAAATGGTTATTCTGTGATGAACAGATACGTATATCGGTGATTGTAAATAGGGTAGTAAATGACCGTTGAATCAGATTCGAAGAATGTACAGTGTAACTTGTTAATGTGAATTTTAAATATTCCTTGGGTACTACCCACCCGTTAAAATATTTTCATCATTAACAGTTTGTACGAAAGAATTTTTAATTACGATCTTTATGAAAATATACTTGCATATATATTTTCTTCAGATGTAATTATGGATTTAATGAGTCAATAAGATTTTATACTCATTTGATTTATTGTTAGCACTTGATTACACGATCTCTAAAACTTTAGAGATTACATAATTGCCATGTCGGACGAAGGTAAAATGAGGTGGAATGATACGTAAAGCGAAGATAATCGATGTAGATCGATGTGTAGAACGAAGTTCATACTCGAAGTACAGATGGTGATACTGAGGCGTGAAATGCTGATATTCGAGGTACAAGTTGTGATGTTGAGAGTTACGGCGCGATTATGGTTTAGGGATAACAAGGGTACTATCGACGTCGATAATGGTGGTACTAATTATGCTGTTGGTGCTGCTGCTGGTATTAGTAACCTTCGCACCAGGTTCTCCAAAGTCGTCACACGAGCGCGTAGTTCGTTAATTTATTCTAGTACTACGGAATGATTGACGGTTGAGACGAGCGGTTGAGTAAGATTCGGAATATAGGATAATATATAATCGTGACGGGATACTCTAAAAATGAGAGGGTAAATGGTTTCTCGAACAGGTTTGTCGGTAAGTGTTTTCAGGTCCATTGCCAGGAGGGCAATTTGAGAAGAATCTTTAACGTGAAATGATTTTCGAATATAGAATGATATTCTAACTTCATAGAATATCTATATTAATAAAGATTTTGTAGCCTACAGAGGATCTTACGGCATATGACAAGCAAGTCTACAGATGCGCTAAGATATGAATTATCAGATACGCTAAGATATGAATTTCGTCTATACACTATCGATGCACTAAATGCAGTAGGACATGTCTAGACTTGAGAATGATAGGCAGGCAATTTCCTAAGGATGATAAGCAGATGATTTTCGACTAGAAATGATAAGCAAAACTTTTGACAGGCAGACACGGTCAAAGTCCAGACTCACTAATGTATCCTAACAACTACTAGTCACACACACTAATGCAAGGTCTGGTTCACTAAGACCACCGCTCTGATACCATTCTGTCAAACCCCGTCCAAGTCCCCCTGGACGATATCATCAATATCTGGTTCCATTGCGATGATCGACGCCAAGTAATGCCCTTAACATGAGCTAATGCACAGCGGAAGACTTAATTTGTACCTGAGAATAAACATGCTTTAAAATGTCAACATAAAGTTGGTGAGATATAGGTTTGATGCTAGCAGCGTTATAACTATGGACCATAAGATTTCATATGTAAACATTTTAATAAAAATATTCTAAGTGGGTGAGCACTTGGTAACCATACTTAACATTTAATCACGTCGCATATTCCCTTTATTATGAAATCTTACTACATCGTACCAAGTGTAGTCACGAAACGAAGTACTGTGCAACCGTTGAATACTGGTCGTCCAGTCCGGTTGGGGTTGTCAGGCCCGATAGATCTATCAACAGGATTCGCGTTTACAATACCGCTGTAAATAATAGTTACCAAGCTACAGGGAAGTATGCCAGTGGTACAACTCAACGTAGAATATATTTTTCAGTTACTTGTGTCCATAACGTAAAACATAAAATACATGTATTCTCATCCCGAAATACTTAGAGTTTAAAAGTGGGACTATATACTCACCTAATGTATTTTGTAGTAAAAATACATAGATCGACATTGAACAAGTATGGGGTTGGCCTCGGATTCACGAACCTATATCATTTGTATATATTAACATTTATACTTATAATCGAACAACTAAGTCTACATATAATTAGTGATGTAATTGTTGTTTTAGTAAGTTATATATTTTTTATTAATAAGTAATTTAGATATTTCTATTTTGTGTACTTTAACTAAATAATTAGTATTTATTTTAAAAAATGTTAATATAGATATGTTATATATATTAACTATAGTGTTATATAACTAAAAATTATTTGATAACATAATATAAATGATGATAAATAAAAATTATTTTATTTTATAATAATATTAGTAAATATACTTAATAATAATATAATAATAATAATAATAAGTATGCTAATAATACTTATAATGATAAAAATTTTAGTAGAAGTATTGTTAGTACTAATAATAATAGTTTTAATGACAATAATACATATAATAGTAATGAAAACGATAATTTTTAGTAAAATACCTTTGTTAATATATATAGTTTAAAAATGATAATACTAGTACTAATGTTAACAATAACAATAACAATGATATTAATACTTATATAATTAATATATTAATAATACTTTGTATTATGATAGTAAAAGTAACAAAATTCTTGACAATGATGATAATAATAATGATAATAATAATAATAATTTTTAATATGTAAACTACCTCAAGAAGCCTTAAAAGAAAACTGTCGCGAACAAGACTCGAACCTGCGACCTCTCGCTCACCGGACAACACCCATAACCATTTGTCTATCCCTGTTTTTCTGATTTAAACCCAATATAATTGGTTATCACCCATTTTGTTTTGTCATCTTCTTCTTAGTAAAGTGACCAAAGTAATAGAAACCCTAATCATTATCATCTTTTAATCACCATTCTTATTATTATCATCATCAACATCGATTATCATCATCATGATTATCTTCGTCATTCATCATCAACATCATCCTTATCACCATAATCAATAATATCATTTTCAATCGTCATCAACTTAGTCGTTATTTTAAGGCCCAAGACACACTTGGATTTCGGCCCACTTATCAAGTTCAATGCCTAATATAATTTGTGGTTTTATTTTGATAATGAACGGCAGGGAAACAATATTCGCTGTAATCCTTATTTTACCCATTACATCATCATCCATTAATCACTTATCATCATTATTAAATAGGTTTCCAGCCAAATTGATAAGCTTTACAGCTCATTAACATATCATCAACTTTTCTCATCATCTTCTTCTTTGTAAAAAAAAAATAAAAAAAAAATTGTAGTATAAAAGGGACTTGGAAACAGAAACCGGTAGTCATGGTTTGAACTTTAATCAAGATAACAAAATAATACAGCAGCGGTTCAATTATGATGACGGTTGGAGTGGCTGGAAAAACAATATCGTGCAGTAGCTGTAGTGTCTGTAATTACAGCAGCTCACCTTGCCTGTTTTGAACGAGAACCTCAACAGAAGCAAAGCTGTTTTGCAGCCCTTTGGTAGACGATATTGGTGGTGATTCCAGGGTGTTAGTGGTGAGTTATGGCGATAGCTGTGATGGTCTTCGATAGAAACAAAAATAAAAAAAATAAAAGAAAGAAAAGGTGATGATTATGGTGGTGTTTAATGGTGATTGAGAATGGTGACAAGGTGGTGGTAGCGACGGTTCTTTGTACACGGTTAGGATAGAGTGAGGGATAGATGAGAGAGAGATGAGTGAGAGTAACGATGGGTTATGGTGGTAGGGTGGCGTCCGGCTATTTACAGCAGTCGGACGGTTTTCAATGTGATCGAACGAATTAGATCTTTTATGTAAGATTACTTAGTTGTGTGGTGATCTTGGCTAGTCCTTCATCCAAAACAAAAACCCAGAACTGTAGCAGAAGTGGGTTTCATTTTTAGGTTGGGTTTCATTATAGGTATAACAGTAGTAAACATGAGCTCGATGGGAATTAGGTGGAGGTGGTTGTCTTGTTGTTGAAGGTGACGGTTGACGGTTCATGATGGTGGTGGTGATTCAAGGCGGTGAAAGGTGGTGATCGTGTTTTTATGGTGGCGGTTTAATGAAATGGGTTTGGTTTTGGGTTTAGCTAGGAGGTAACCGAGGGTGGTTATTAGCGGTCACAAAGGTGATCGTGGTGTTGATTGTTATATGTGATGGTTCCTTGGTTTGAACTATGTTTAAAACGAGAAAGATAAAAAAAAATGAAGAGAGAGATGTTCGAGTTTCAGTTGATGCTTGATGGTTCTTCTTGCGTGATTCGTAGGTAGAAACAGAAGAGAGAAAGAGATATGTATAAAGAGAGAGGGAAGATGGTCAAGTAAAAACTGGAGGAAGAAGGTTAAGTGGTGTATGCCTCTTTAATTCTCTATAAATGTAATAGAGTGTGTGTATATATATAATAGATATACTAGATACTAGTTAGTAACATTTATAGATGAACAAAGAATCACAGTTTGTCAAATTTAAAATAGTAATGCACACTAACACAATATGAACGTACATCAATCAAAAAGTAATTCAAAAAGTAATATTAAAGAAGTAATTGCAGCCACAGAATTTAACATTATCTGCCTGCCGACAGTTTATCTGGGATTAATATATTGTGTCCATTGCTAAACAGTTAACGTGTAATTTCCTTAGCCGTCATCTGTCACGGACTAAATTTCACTCCGTTGTTAATTAGTGGTGATTAAAAGTCTTTAAAAAAAATTAAATCTCTTTAATTATTTATATATACATACACACACATCTATTTTCAATTAATTGTTCGTGAATCGTCAGGCATGGTCAAAGGGTATCGGATTATCCGAATATAGATTTCAAACTTTCTAGACTCAACATTAAAGATTTTGCTTATCGTGTCGGAAACATATAAAGTTTAAGGTTCAAATTTGGTCGGAAATTTCCGGGTCGTTACATCTGCGACCACATTTGCTTTTCCCTGATGGTATTTAATCTCACAATCATAGTCTTTAATCAACTCTTGACATCGACGTTGACGCATATTTAATTCTTTCTGTGAAAAGATGTACTGAAGACTCATATGATCTGTATAGATTTCACAATGTGTACCATACAAATAATGTCTCCAAAGCTTCAAAGCAAACACAACTGCAATTAACTCTAAATCATGAGCAGGGTAATTTCGTTCATGATTTTTCAACTGTCGTGAAGCATAAGCTATAACTTTATTTCTCTGCATCAAAACACAACCCAGACCTGCGCGTGGCGTATTGTAGTAAACCACAAAATCTTCTGTTCCCTCTGGTAAAGCTAAAACCGAAGCTTGACATAACAACTATTTGAGAGTCTGAAAAGCCATTTCTTGTTCATCAGTCCATCGAAAGGCTACATCCTTTCTGGTTAACTTATTCAACAGACATGCTATTTTAGAAAAATCTTTAATAAATCTGTACTAATAACCTGCTAAACCCAGAAAACTCTTAATTTCTGTCGACATTTCGGTGAGTTCCAATTCATTACGGCCTCTATCTTAGACTGATCTACTTTGATACCCTGTTCAGAAATCACATGACCCAGAAACTGTACTTCCCGCAGCCAAAATTCACACTTGGAAAATTTAGCGTACAACTGTTCCTGTTTCAGAAGTTCTAACACCAACCTCATATGCGTAGCATTATCTTTCTCGGTTTTCGAATATATCAACATATCATCTATGAAGACAATCATAAACTTGTCAAGATACGGACGACATACCCTGTTCATTAAATCCATAAATACTGCTGGTGCGTTTGTTAACTTGAATGGCATAACTAAAAATTCATAATGACCATATCTAGTTCTGAATGCTGTTTTCGGTATATCGTTCTCTGCAACACGTACCTGATGATACCCTAAACATAAATAAATATTTGAAAAGTAAGAAGCACCCTGTAACTGATCGAATAAATCATCTATTCTCGGTATCGGATACTTATTCTTTATTGTTCTCTTGTTTAAATCACGATAATCTATACACATACGAAACGACCCATCTTTCTTTTTCACAAACAAAACAAGAGCACCTCACGGTGAAGAACTTGGTCGAATAAACCCTTTATCTAACAATTCCTGAATCTGAGACATCATTTCTCGGATTTCTGACGGATCTAATCTGTAAGGAGCTTTTGCAACTGGTGTAGCACCCGGAACCAAATCGATTTTATACTCTACTTCACGTACTGGAGGTAACCCTGGTAAATCATCTGGAAACACTTCTGGAAATTCTGACACAACAGGAATATCGGTCACCTGCTTCTTTTCTTTCTTAACATCAATCACATAAGCTAAGAACAAATCACACCCTTTCGATATCGCCTTCTGAGCTTTCATTAGGGAAACCATAGGGAAGTTAAATCCACTGTGCTCTCCCCTAGCTATCACTTGGGATCCATCGGCCAGACAGAAAGAAATCATACTCTTATCACACTTAATATTAACCCTATTAGCTCTTAACCAGTTCATGCCTATGATTACATCGAAGCTAGGTATAGGCATCAACAAACAGGTTAAAGGGAAGGAACGGCCGTCGATTTCGATGGTAACTCCAGACACAGATGATGTGCATGCAACCATTTTACCATCAGCTACTTCTATTCCCAGAGGTGCATCTAACATTCTAACAGGCAACTTCAACTTATCACAGAAGCCTAAGGACATAAAAGAACGATTCGATCCTGAATCAAATAACACACGAGCTGGCAAGGAATTAACCAAGAAATACTGGTAATGACATCATCGGTAGCGGTTGCAGTGTCTACCATCATCTGAAACGCCCTTGCCTCTGCTGTTGGGGGATTCTTTCTCTTCTGCCCGAAGGTAGAAGTAGAAGATCCCCAGAAGTTACTGACCTCGCCCCTGACCCTGCCCCAGAACCGGCTCTTGACGCAGATGGACAATTCGCTGATCTATATCCTTCTTGACCTAGCACCCCACATTTCAAACACCTTCTGGTCATTGGAGAACACGGGCCGGTATGATTTGACTTACAAACATTGCACCATCCAGACTGACTAGAACCCGATCCGCTCATACCAGATTTACTCTTTTGTTTAAATCCACCAGACTTTTTACCATGAAACCCCGATTGCTTACTTGACTGCTGAGTAGACTGACCACCAATTTGACTCTCCGATTTTCCCGCAAAAGTTCCACCTTTTGAACTTTCTCTTTTAGCTGCCATGATATCACCTTCAGTAATCTTCACCATCTCATGAGCCTGTGCCAATGTGGTTGCAAATCTCGCAACGGTTCTGTACTCTGTCTTAATTACCCGCATAAAATGTTGAATCTTATCTTTCTCAGTCGGTACCCACTGTTGAATGAACCTTAGCTTAGATGTGAAGTCTCTGAAAACCTCATCAATCGTCATACTTTCTATCATCTTCATACTCAGAAACTCGGTTTTCAATCTTTCCATTTCATATTCAGAACAATACTGCACACGAACTTTAGCAGCAAATTGTTCCCAGGTAATCTGACTGATCTGTTCTTTGGGTAAATATGCAGTGATAGAGTCCTACCATTTCATTGCTTCACCCTTAAGAAGCCTACTAGCAAATAGTACCATAGATTCAGGCTCACAGAAACATGCTTCCAACGCTCGCTCTACTTCTCTTAACCAATTGAGTGTCATTGTAGGGTTTGTGTGACCACTGTACTCCGACGGTTTACAATCCAAAAACTGTTTATATGAACACTTCTTTCTCGTTTCGGGAACTTGAAATGGGTATATCATCTGGTTTGGAAATGACTGGTTAAACGGGAATGACATTTAAAGATTTTGATAGGTATTCTGTGGAAACTGTGATTGGGAACTGCCACTGGCTTGAGTATAAAGGTTTGAAGGAAAAGTTATGTTCAACGCAGTGGTATTAGGGTGCCATTGCGCCCGTTCTTTTTCTAATTCTTTAATTTTCTCCTGGGCTTCTAGTAATTGACTTTAAAGGTTTATAACTTCTTGAGAGGTTTCCTCTTCCGATGATACATGCCCATCTTCATCGGGAGCTCTGAAGGTACCAGTTCCAGGGACATTAGGGCCATTAGCGTTTGCTTCGTTATCTGCCATTACTGCACTACCACAACACTCACACCAAAGCTTAGTATAAACTCTGTTAGTACTAACAACTAACACATAACCTGTCCTAATACTCACTTAACCCATCCCCAGCATGTTATGTTTGACATGACTCTACTAAGTTTGGGAACATGATATTTAAATCACAATGCACATGCTGCCAAACTAAGCTCTGATACCAACTTGTAAAACAAGTTGGGGACGCATCCCACTCAGTGTCGTTCCTGCGTACAGGGTGACCACTGAGTGTACCTCAAAGCCTGGTTTTATAGCCCGCGTCTCCGCACAGCCGGCCAACCCTTTACACATAAAGGGATCGTAAGGGGTAAGAGCCAATGCTTCGTCACAGGTCGCCACTGTGAGAACCCCCTCTACGACTAACCTGTCAGTCAGGTTAAACCAGCTCTGATACCAACTTGTGACACCGCTAATTTTTATTTATTTTATATATATACACATATGTGGCGGAAGCATTTATTAATTAATTACAATTTACACTTACCAGTGTCACGTGACAACATACAAAATACATATTTTAAACTGAAGAGACGTAAATGTATGATGTTTATAAAGGAATACATTTTAACTAAGTAAAATCACATCAGAGTTGACTCCTGTCAAACATAACATTCACATGGCCGTCTTCTCCCCAAAATGCATCATTTACAAAAGCTAACAACCTGCAGGAAGAGGATGGAGGGGAATTAGCACGAAGCTAAGTAAATACGACTAACTACAGACAATAGTATACGACTAACACACAAACATCACCCAAGTGCCATCTACAGAGACTCTGGCGGCTCAGCCAAACCATTAACCACCAGCTGATCGAATTGGGGCTTACCAGAAGTTCCTCCACCACCGTGTGTATATATATAATCCACACGCGATGAACGCGTCATTCACATATATATACACCTCGATTGTCTAGGCTACCACATGAGGAACCCAACCCGCAGGTTGATCTCTCCTACTGAGGCTACCACACAATAGGGACGCACTGGGCTCCAGCAGACAAGCATCAACTAACATGCAGTCATCACAACGTACTAACTAACCACAACAGTAAGTATATCTAACAAGCATGGCAATCATAATATAATCATGCTACTCTATACTATATACTCCAGTTAGTCCTACTCACCAATTACCAGCAACCAGCTCAGATAATCTACAAAATACCACTAAAATTCCATCTCAAGCCTAGGTTTTACAAACTAACTCTCGAGTCACTACTAATTACCTACTACATGATATCCGTCGATCATGATTTGAGGTTATCCTCGAGTCACCTTCATCGAATTCCTAGATCAACCCAGTCTAAAACACTGAATAATGGCTATCATTTACCTTAGAACACACAAACTTGGCTAATTTCATCACTAGAAAATTGCCAAGTCAACTCGGATTACACTAAATTACCCAAACTCCGTAATTAAATACTTTTTCAATTTCGATAATTAAGAATGTCGTCCAGTATTTACTCAGCCGTATCGATAGTCACCCAATAATTTATTGACTAAATCGTGTTTCTGGTCAACTCAATCATAGTAGAAATGATTACCAACCTAATTTCAAATCAATTCAATCATTACATCACAAATCTTGAGTAAAGAATAACCGTCCTCACGTTTCAGAAGTAATTATCAAAGTGTTAATTCCCTCAAGTAACATCAATACACATGCCCAACATTGCTACAGTTACATCAAAAAGATTATCACTTGGTTATAATGTTATCAAAACCAACAAATTTAACCCCCTTAACCAAGAATTACACAAGGTGTAAGTACATCACATACTAGAGTCACTAAATGCCGCTATAGACTTACCACTTTATATCGAAGAATTTCGTCTTAGGGTTATTTCCTAAATCATTTTCATCGAATTTTCACTATTACTTAGGTCCGTGTCACAGGTCAAAGACTAACACTATCCTCTATACACAAAGAAAAATATCCAAATCTTCAAATAATTTAATGCTAGGTCAACACTGATCACAATAAAACAACCCGATATCTGCAGATAAATACCTAGTTCAAACTCATTACTTAAGAGTTTCATCATAAATCACTCATCTAAGACGATACTTACCCGAAATTCATCACTAAAAGCATACTTTATTCATACCATCATTAGAAGAAACACTTACAAATGCAATATTAAACCAACATTAATCATTCGAACATGGATTTCAAGTCAATGATATCTACTAACACAAGCAATAAACATCCATCTAACAATTAAGTCCATGAAATGACATCAATACACGTGTTTGACATCACTAAAACTATCTCCAAATCGTCTTTAATTTGCTTAGAACTTCATCAGAACTCAAAACTAAAGCTTATTCGATCATCAATAGCCTAGGTCCAGATATTGTTCAACAAGCATTACCATGACGGAATTGTCAAATCTCGGTCAACAGTCATCGAAAATCGCATTAATCGTCAAACAACATCCGATCTAACACTTGTTACATCTCTTCTGTGACACCGCTAATTTTTTTTTATATACACATATGTGGCGGAATCATTTATTAATTAATTACAATTTACACTCACCAGTGTCACGTGACAACATACAAAATACATATTTTAAACGGAAGAGACGTAAATGTATGATGTTTACAAAGGAATACATTTTAACTAAGTAAAATCACATCAGAGTTGACTCCTGTCAACATAACATTCACATGCCCGTATTCTCACCAGAATGCATCATTTACAAAAGCTAACTAACTGCAGGGAGAGGATGTAGGGGAATTAGCACGAAGCTAAGTGAGTACGACTAACTACAGACAATAGTATACAGGAACCGTTATACTAATCATGTCACAAAGTCTAACACACAAACATCACCCAAGTGCCGTCTACAGAGACTCTGGCGGCTCGGCCAAACCATTAACCACCAGCTGATCGGATTGGGGCTTACCAGAAGTTCCTCCACCACCGTGTGTATATATATAATCCACACGCGACGAACGCGTCATTCACATATATATACACCTCGATTGTCTAGGCTACCACATGAGGAACCCAACCCGCAGGTTGATCTCTCCTATCGAGGCTACCACACAATAGGGACGCACTGGGCTCCAGCAGACAAGCATCAACTAACATGCAGTCATCACAACGTACTAACTAACCACAACAATAAGTATATCTAACAAGCATGGCAATCATAATATAATCATGCTACTTTATACTATATACTCCAGTTAGTCCCACTCACCAATTACTAGCAACCAGTTCAGATAATCTACTACTGAGCGGCTTCTTTATCCTTATCACCTGAACATATGGAAAATCAACTTAGTTACTGTCCATTAACATCAAATAACACAGTACAGAAATTTTTGTATCAAAAAGCGTCCGCTAAAAATTTTTGCTTAACACTTATGCACTTAAATTTACATCCTGAACATCAAAATACAAATGGGCAGCATAACGGCTAAAAATCAACACTTAGTAAAATATTTCACTGCCAAAGATACTCGGTCGACTGTTATAGACAGTCGGCCGACTGTCTATAACAGTCGACCGAGTATCTTTGGCGGCCGACTGTCTACACTCATTCGACTGAGTGTCTAGTCACTCGGTCGATGGTATTTCACTGGCACACTCGGTCGTGGGTCATACACACTCGGTCGATGGTCGAGTCGGTCGGTCGAGTGTCTCGAGACACTCGGCCGACTGTGTTTATTTGTAGAAGCTGCAGACAAAGTGACGGGTTTCACCCAAATTCATCCAATTCTTGCTCTAGAGCTCGATTACGACTTCAAAACTGAACAAATCGAAGACACTAAACATGTAGAAACATAAACCCACTAAATTTAGACTCAAACAACATCAAATCTAACCACTGTGACCAAAATTACACACTTTGTAAAACTTTACACAAAAACTCAATTTTCTTGAAGATTAGAACATGAAATGATATGATTCTTACCTTGATAGAATCAGTAAATCACAAGGAACAAGAAAATGTAAATGATTTGAGCTCAAGAACAAGGATTCAAGATTAGGGTTTGGTGTAGGTGGGGAAGATGAAGAATGAGGTGTTTTGGGAATTTTCTAGAAAATGCAAGAAAGGGATAGACACAAGTCTATTATTTGGAATTAAATCCCATACTGTGCAACTCACGGGTATTTATCAGTTATCTGATATCTTTTGCACATCATTTGGCAACCCAAACGAAGTCCAAATTAAATAAACAAACCTGTTCTGTGACTCTTGTCACAAACTGGTCCTAACCACATCATTAAATAGTAATAAAAATTGAATAAAAATAAAAGCATATAATAACACAATACTAACTTAAGGGCAAACTAGTAATCTTACAGCTAGGCCCGGTTGAGGATGTTACATCTTCCGAATCTCGAAACTACTGTATGATTTACTACAATGTATTTTCGTTGGCCAGACGTAATACATCATTCTAAATCACACTTTCATTTCTAGTATTTCGGAACAAGATCTTAATTGAGTTCATCAATACAACATGGTCTATTTTCTCAAATCACGGGTAGTTATAAATTTCCACTCTATCTCAAACTAATAGATTTTACAATCTAAGACTATCAAAATCGCAAGAAGTCTTGAAAGAAAACACCTAACTCGGTTCTAGTTCGATCTTAATTCTACTAAGTCCTCCTTAGTAACCACATTTGTAACTCTGATCCAACATCTAATAAACCATACCTACTTACATCGTCATATTTGCCAATACTATTATCGTCCGTCCTCGACCTTACATTCAAATCTTCAAAAGACTGAATATTCACAACAGTCACTATCGAACTACCAGATCAATGATTCTACCTTAACAGTAATATGATCACTGTTCTAGTCACGTCTCCTGACCTAGTCAAGATTCATCATAATTCAGCTTGAACTGAATCCCTATTCCTGTTAAGGTATTCTCTACTTTCAAGAAAGTCACTAAATGAACTTCTCCTATACTGGCATCTAATGAGTCACATCAATTCACCAAAGTCAACAACTTTTCAGGACAACTCTACGGGTCCTACATAGCTAGTCAAATCCTA
This sequence comes from Rutidosis leptorrhynchoides, assembly GCF_046630445.1. NCBI lineage: Eukaryota > Viridiplantae > Streptophyta > Magnoliopsida > Asterales > Asteraceae > Rutidosis > Rutidosis leptorrhynchoides. The sequence continues at coordinate 516,251,997 of NC_092336.1, read as the reverse complement.
CAACGGTACAGCCAGACTAGTAATACTCCTCTTACAACAATAAAACATAGTTTTTTCCTATCTTTAGTCAAGACTACATGGAAAGCTCCATTCAAACTTACTTCCTAAAGGTCACCACCAACTCACATGAGTCTATGGTAGGAAAAGCGATTCCTCGAGGCTTACTACGGTCACAATCATCTGAACTGAAAGTCAACATCGTATGTGATAGGCAAACCACCTACATATGACATCAACAAACAGGGTCCGGGTCCTCTTATGAGAAGACAAGGAAACTACTACTCTATTCCAATCCTTATGGGCCACTACATGTGTCCCGTCGATCTATGGGAAGGAATTACATTTCACCTAAGTCCAACACAACAAGTCCCCTCATACTATAATATCATAGGGTCCGTCATCTACTGGTTCAGTCACGGTCGACAAGCATGAAGACTACATTTCACATAGTTACTCAATAGGGTTCGGGACTTTCACTAATAATCAAGGGGTCACTACCCTAATCAGTCTCTATGAGTCACGACGTGTGTCCCATCAGTTAACGGTAAAGAAAAGACTTCATATTCGCCTTGGTTATTACTAACAAATCATTCACCTCAATTCTTCATGTCTAGGCCAACGGTAGTCTCACGTACAGTATAACAGGCCATATAACAAACAATTCATAACAGCATAACACAATATCATAAGGTCATATCGATAAAGTCTCACACAACATGGCAGTCAGTCTAAGGGAATAAAATCCTGTTAGTGGCAAGGGTAGCTCCAGAGACAATCGTCGTAACTGGATTCGTCAACTGTCATCTATTTCTATGTTATAGGAAAAAGCAATCAATCGCAACCAGAAACACTAATCGTCACATGTTATCATTACAACAAACACAAAATTTGACAAACACAGGAATACAACCTACATGAACAATAATAATAATTACAGCAATGTAACAAAAATGTACCTTTATGAATAAGAAGACATCTTCTGTATCTATCAACACCTCGATCGCACCTGCACCCTTGACCCTCATTAACTTATGCAACTGAATCCTTATCCTTGGAGCCACAAACTAATACTCATCAAGTCCTTCATCTAAATCACCATCAAACACGTCCACCAAAGTTCTGTCAGCACTGAGGATCAGCGGGGCACCAGTAGGGTGGAATCGATCTTCATACCTGTCTTATCACAACATCTCACACACAAAAGCTTAGTAGATAATCTGTTAGTTTCTGCCAACTAACTTGTCAATACCTACTTCATTCACTTAACCCACCCCCAAGATATGTTTGACTCGACACACGGTTTGGGAACATGTCACTTTCGTGCACATGTCGCCAAAACTACGCTCTGATACTAACTTTTAACACCCTAGAATTTTTTTTTTAAATACAGCGGAAGACCAATTTATCAGCTACATTATATAAACATGTATATATATATATATATATATATATATATATATATATATATATATATATATATATATATATATATATATATATATATATATATATATATATATATATATATATATATATATATGTATATATAATCCTCTTAATGATAAACACGTTAATAAATAAATGATTAGGTGTTATACTAAAACATAAATACAACTTTAATAGAAAAGACGCGACATCAGAGTTCCGACTAGTCAAACATATCTCTCAACAATCCATCTCCCTGGAATCTATTAAGTATGCAACAGTCAACCTCCAGGGAAGAGGAGGGGGTTAGAACAAAGCTAAGTGAGTGCAACTAACTACAAGTAATAGCATACAGAAACCGTCATACTAATCATGTCACATAGTCTAACACATAAACATCACCCAAGTGCTGTCTACAGAGACTCTGGCAGCTTGGCCAAACCATTAACCACCAGCTGATCAGACTGGGGCTTACCAGAAGTTCCTCCACTATCATGTTGTATATATATAATCCACACGCGACAGACGCGTCATTCACACATATATACACCACGACTGTCTAGGCTACCACAGAGGAACCCAACCCGCAGGTTGATCTCTCCTACCGATACTACCACACAATAGGGATGCATGGGCTCCAGCAGACAAGCATCAACTAACATGAAGTCATCACAACATACTAACTAACCATAGTAGCAAGTATATCTAACAAGCATGGCAATCATAATATAACATGCTACTCTATACTATATACTCCAGTTAGTCCCACTCACCGATACCGGCATCACTCGGTAGTCTAATATCACCGAGTCTTCTCCTCATCTGTATCACCTAAAAACGATACTCACAAGTTAGTAATTCATATTCCAAATACTAACAATATCACAATTACAATGTGTATATATACACATATATATACACACACATATATATATATACATATATCCACACATACACACATATATACACTTATATACATATACATATACTCCATAACAACATTAAACCAAGTCATAACATCTTATAATCATCATTGGATAAGTCTAGAACCTAATTCCATTCACTAACGTCATATAAGTGCGTGAAAACAGACATATACACTAAAACCCCTTTTTCTGACCAAAATAAAGTTTGATCTAGCTTCTCAAAAGCTCATCATTGTAAAGTACTCTTCATTAAGATTCCAACGATATTTGGATATGAATATGTATATATACATATACATATATATATATATATATATATATATATATATATATATATATATATATATATATATATATATATATATATATATATATATATATATATATATTATAACTTGAGAATATTAATAAAGTATTAAACGTATAATACTTTACATGAACATATTAGTTTCAATATGTTTATCGATGGAATTAGAAGATAAAATCAAATGATGATTTATCAGATACATTGTATGACTACGAGTCTCTGTTGAGAGGTCCACTTTGATTTAGGAAACCTTTTCTTTTTAACGGTATTCGGAAATAATGGTAAAGTGATCTTCAATTAAGGACAAGGTGTCAAACAACGAGAGTTAGACAATAATTAGTGGAGAACTAAAGTTCATAATTGTGATGACCCGGGAATTTCCGACCAAATTTAAACTTAATCTTTATATGAATTCGACACGAGAAGCAAAGTCTGTAACGTTGAAGTCTCAAAAACTGTGAACTGTGTTTATGTATTCAGTTGACCTATGACTACTCCCGACGATTCACGAACCTTTAATGTATATATAAAGGACTATATATGTAAATAATTATATATAATAAATTAAATATGTTACTGAACTATTATAAGATAACTTAAAATGATTTCGAATATGATTTGCCAATGATCAAATGTATACCTTGAATTATTTGTTTCAAATTAAATAATTAATATATTTATCTAAATAACAAAACTTAATATTTAAAATAATATTATATATATAATAGTTGAATATATATAAGATTTTAATACATAATTGATGATTATATGTATATTGTAATGTTAATACATCTAATTTCAAGTAATATATATATATATATATATATATATATATATATATATATATATATATATATTATATTAATGATATTATTATTTTCATATTTACTAATAATAATAATATTATTAATACTATTATTTACTATTATTATATTATTATTGCTATGTTATAAATTATAATAAAAAGGTACTATTAAAAAAAATGTTAAACATGAATATTATTATTAAGAATGACTAAAACTATAATTTTAATTATTATCATGACTATTTTTATTTATCATCTTTATTTAAAAATATTATTATCATTTATATTAATAGAGTTACTATCATTAACAATATTATAGTTTGTACTATTATTATTATTACCATAATAATGTTATTATTATTATCACTTTCATTATTATGATAATAAATATACTATTCTATATTATTACTTACTAATATTATTAATAATTTTATGAATTCACTAATTAAGAACTAGGCAATCTTATCTAGAAACATTTGATTAATAATATTAACATATTATTATTATATCTAATATATGTAATAAATTTTATTATATAATATATAATTTATATAGAAACATAGAAACAGATTTGTACGCATAAATATCGCTATCAGATTTTTTTTTTTTTTTATTTTTCCTTCTGCTCTCGTGAAGTTATGTCGACACATACAGTGTTCTTATATCCATCGATCATTCCAATTTTTTTTGATTAAAAAGCCATTCATTTGTCCTTTATCATAAACAATAATATTTGTATAGCAGCTGTAAGTGGAAACATTAATCAGTTATTTTTTTCTGTTCTTCGCTCGTATTTCTGTTTCTTTTTCATTTTATCAAAGTCAAGAAATTGTAACGATTTTAAAAATCTAAAAATGCAATGATGATTGAAATCCGTTACTCAATCTATATACAAACTTTCAGATTTCAATCTTTCGTATTGGTTATCAATTTAAGAGTCAAAGTTTTTGGATTTAAAAGTCAAACTTGTGTTCATGAACGAATTCGGGATTTCTGTTGCGAGTTAAGTTAAATTGATAATTTATATAGCTTTTAGTAGTGAAATGTTTTAATAAATATACAAATGATATAGGTTTGTGAATCCGAGGCCAACCCTGCATTGTTCAGTTTTGTCATATGTATTTTTACTACAAAATACAGTATGGTGAGTTTATTTATTCCCTTTTACACATTATATTTTTGGGACTGAGAATACATGCGCTGATTTTATAAATGCTTTACGAAATAGATACAAGTGATCGAAATTACATTCTATGGTTGGATTATTAAACCGAATATGCCCTTTTTAGTCTGGTAATTTAAGAATTAGGGAACATACACCCTAATTGACTCGAATCCTAAAGATAGATCTATCGGGCCTAACAAGCCCCATCCAAAGTACCGGATGCTTTAGTACTTTGAAAATTATATCATGTCTGAAGGAGGATCCCGGAATGATGGGGATATTCTTATATACATTTCGTGAATGTCGGTTACCAGGTGTTCAATCCATATGAATGATACTTTTGTCTCTATGCACGGGACGTATGTTTATGAGAAATGGAAATATGAAATCTTGTGGTCTATTAAAATTATGAAATGATTATTTATGTTAAACTAATGAACTCACCAACCTTTTGGTTGACACTTGAAAGCATGTTTATTCTCAGGTATGAAAGAAATCTTTCGCTGCGCATTTGCTCATTTTAGAGATATTACTTGGAGTCATTCATGACATATTTCAAAAGACGTTGCATTCGAGTCATCGCGTTCATCAAGATTATTATTAAGTCAATTATAGTTAGATATACTAGGAAATGGTATGCCTGCCGTCAACTTTTGATGTAATGAAAGATTGTCTTTTCAAAAAACGAATGCAATGTTTGTAATCGATATGGACTTCGTCCAGATGGATTAGGACAGGTCTCTACAGTTGGTATCAGAGCGATGGTCTTAGCGAACCAGGTCTGCAATAGTGTGTCTAACTGATAAGTCATTAGGATGCATTAGTGAGTCTGGACTTCGACCGTGTCTGCATGTCAAAAGTTTTGCTTATCACTTCGTGTCAAAAATTACCTGCTCATCATTCTTAGAGAATCACTTGCTTATCATTCTTAGTCTAGACACGTTTTACTGCATTGATTGCATGATTAGTGTATGGACAAAATTCATATCTTAGCATATCTGCTAATTCATATCTTAGCGTATCTGTTATTGTAAACTTTGCCTGACATTTTCTGTAGATTCCTCCGTAACTTATGGGATTTTAGTATTATATATGCATATGTAAATTATGTATTGCAGGGTACTAATCTACATCCTATAATCTATTTCTTATCGAAAATCCTTCATCTGATTGTACGGGATGAATCCCTCAACCAGTTCGAGTCCCTCAGATTTCGATAGCTATTCCGATAGTTATTCCGACAGCTATTCCGACAAGGATATTCACCTAAGCTCCGAAAGCGATGTCACCAGGATGAATCAATCAATCAGCCATTCCCAATTCATCTGATGCATTCGTAGTCGACTTAATCAATGGAGACGCGAAGAAGGCGATCCCTTCCACCAACCGAATTCATCTCTTGAAAATGAACCTGAAGCGTTTACCGGCGGACCTATCCGAAACACCATTTTCAGCCTCATTTCCAGGGTAGCTCATCACGATTATATTCTATCTAAAATTCTAAACCTTATTCATCTGCTCGTTCCGATCGACAATCATCTTGGAATAATAGGAGAAGTCAACGAACTTCGTGCTCGAGTAATCAATCTGGAGAATATGGTACAAAATGTACCAGCTTCAGCAACATCACCGGCACCAACAGTACCATCAGTAACAGCACCAGTACCATCAACAATCCATGCCTCAACATCTCATTATGTACCTCGAGTATAATCATCGTTCTACGTATCGTTCTACATCAATTATCTTCGTTCTTCATGACGATTAAGTAATCTCTAAATGTTTTAGAGATTATGTATTCTAGTTCTAATGGTAAACCAAATGAGTTTAATATCATATTAACTCATTAAATCCATGATTATATCTGAAGAAAATATATATGTATATATATTTTCATAAAGATTGTAATTAAAAATTCTTTTGTACAAACTGTTAATGATGAAAATATTTTAACGGGTAGGTAATACCTGAGGAATATTTAAATTTCACATTAATAAGTTACATTGTACGTTCTTCGAATCTGATTCAACAGTCATATACTATCCTACTTACATCCATCGATATACGTATCCGTTCACCACAGAATAACCATTTTCATTCAATTTCATATTTGGATTTTGACTTATTGAAAGGACCCGTCCTAATCCATCCGGACGAAGTCCATATCGATTATAAACGATTCACAACAGTTGATTACATCGCGAGGTACTTGACCCCTATATTATACATTTTACAAACATTGCATTCGTTTTTGAAAAGACAATCTTTCATTACATCGAAAGTTGACAACATGCATACCATTTCGTAATATATCTTACTATAATTGACTTAATAATAAACTTGATGAACTCAACGACTCGAATGCAACGTCTTTTAAATTATGTCATGAATGACTCCAAATAGTATCTCTAAGATGAGCAAATGCACAACGGAAGATTTCTTTCGTACCTGAGAATAAACATGCTTTAAAGTGTCAACCAAAAGGTTGGTGAGTTCATTAGTTTAACATAAATAATCATTTCATAATTTTAATAGACCACAAGATTTTCATATTTCCATTTCTCATAAACATACGTCCCATGCATAGAGACAAAAATCATTCATATGGATTGAACACCTGGTAACCGACATTCACAAAATGCATATAAGAATATCCCCATCATTCCGGGATCCTCCTTCGGACATGATATAAATTTCGAAGTACTAAAGCATCCGGTACTTTGGATGGGGCTTGTTCGGCCCGATAGATCTATCTTTAGGATTCGCGTCAATTAGGGTGTCTGTTCCCTAATTCTTAGATTACCAGACTAAAAGGGGCATATTCGATTTCGATCATTCAACCATATAATGTAGTTTCAATTACTTGTGTCTATTTCGTAAAACAATTATAAAAACATCGCATGTATTCTCAGTCCCAAAAATATATATTGCAAAAGCATTTAAAAGGGGATTAATGAAACTCACGCATATAAATATTGTAAAATAGTTAATAAAGCATTTGCATGTATTCTCAGCCCAAAAATGAAATGAGTAAAAAGGGATTAAATGAACTCACGCATATAAATATTGTAAAATAGTTATTAAAACATTTGCATGTATTCTCAGTCCAAAAACATAAAGAGTAAAAGGGAATCAAATGAAACTCACCATACTGTATTTTGTAGTAAAAATACATATGACTATATTGAACAACTGAACAATGCAGGGTTGGCCTCGGATTCACGAACCTATATCATTTGTATATTTATTAATACACATAATCATAAGCGAACAATTATTTATATGAATACTAGTGATAATTTCTATATTACTAACTTATATATTTTATTATATATTCATTTTGTGTATTCTAAATAAAATATTTATATATTTAAGTTATGGTTATTATATTTATTTTTATATACATAATCTTTTGTTTACAAAATAATAATTATAGTAATACTAGAGTAATATAAAAAATGATAATAATTATAATATTTAATACTATTAATTAAGATAATAATGATTATGATTTCATTAGTGATACTAAAATGATAATTTTAGCAAAAATGATACTTTTAATCTTAATATTAGTATTTAATAAAATTTTAAGTTTAATAATAATGATAATAATAAAAATAATAATTTTTGATGATAATACATAATAATAATAATAATAATAATAATAATAATAATAATAATAATAATAATAATAATAATGATAATAATAATAATAATAATAATAATAATAATAATAATAATAATAATAATAATAATAATAATAATAATAATAATAATAATAATAATAATACTTAATAATAATAATAATTTTAATAATAATAATAATAATAATAATAATAATAATTATACTTAAAAAAAAAAAAACAACTACGCGTTTGTTTGATATGTCTCAAATCAGATCTAGGGTTAGTAGAAAATGCAGAGAGAAACCACACCATCATCGTTCCTTCATTCTTAACAGAATTTCATCATCATCGATCAACAAATCGGTAATCATCATTAACAGAGCAATCAAGGAACAATCCTTGATGAACAGCAGATCTTTGATTCGTCATCATCCTTGCTCAAGGTCATTCGTCTTCTTCTTCCTCGTTATTCATCATCCTTAATTAATCGATCAGGAGACGGTTTCAATAATTGGTGAAATAGGTAATTGATTCACTGATTTCTTTTTTTTTCTTCCTAAAGTTCCTTTATTCTTCTAAATATATAATCTGTATTTCATTTATTTATTTATTTATTTATTTTTTTTTTTTTATTCTGAATCGACATGAACATTAACGATAGAAGGGTTTTAAATGATATTGATGTTGAATCGGGGTAATTTAAAAATAGGTGGTGATGGAGATTGATTGAGAGGTTTGATTGAACGAATACTTTAAATAGAAACTGTAAATGTGTAGCAACAACATGGAATTTGCAGGTCTAATAATGATTGTTTGCAGGTTGTTGATTGAATCACTATGTTTACAAATTCTCCTTCATAAGCAATAGGTATTGTTCTTATTGATTCGTCTGGAAAGATATCCAAGTCATAAACAGTCAACAGGTATAACTATATTTATGTGATAAACCTTGATTTATCATACTGACATAATTTGGATTGGATTACACTTATCAGTTACAGTCTAGATGATTTTAAGGTTCACTAACAGGTTTTACATGCTAAGAGGTTATGATATTAGTTTGCAGCCTATCTTGTATTGATTTGTTTGTGGTTTCATTATAATGAGAGTAGGGAGATTGTGTTGCTAAAGAACATACATGGGCAGGTTGGCTAGGAGTGGAAACAAGGTAGTTTGGTTTGTCACTGCAACAACCACATGACCCCGGAACGATTTCTTTTATAGGCAATCCTTGGATCATGGATGAAGGTATTACATCATATATTTGTATCAATTTATTTTTATGTAGTTTAAGTGGTATCTTATATATTTATTAATCATACTTTTACTCTTTCCTGTTTATATATATATATATATATTTGTATCTTATCATGTATTTTAACAGAATTCAAGGTTTCTGTGGGTGGGTTTTGTTAATTATATCTAATTGTAGTTGCAGAATAGAATAATAAAAGTGACGGGCTTCGGTTATTGTCTTACCAGAATTGCAGCCATAGCATTTGAAGGTACTGGTTATTGTAATGGTAATTGAATTGTAGAAATAGTTCGAGCAGATGGGGTTTTTTTTGTTGGGTGCTTTCTGCTGTAACAGGTTCTGAGTATTGGCAGTAGGAAGTGTCGAGCAACGATAGGTGTGCAGGTGATTTAATGATGACTGTTTTTGTGATAATTGTAGAGTGGTAGCAGGTGTTCTAAGGTGAGTATTTAAGCCTTGGTTGCCAGAACCAAAGAAGAGCAAGGAAGGAGGTGATTGTGGCGAGTTAGTGAAGCTTTTGAAGTATGCAGATATATATATGTCTTGTATATATATAATTAAGACAGATGGATATTGATGATTTAGATAGATAGGAGAATATGTAAAGATTGTCAAGGATAGAAAGTCTTTGATAACGATTGATAACAAAATTTTTAGAAAGTGGATGTACATGGTCGATGTTTTCAATTGTGGGGTTAGTTTAAAGGTGATACTTGATTCATGAATTCATCTTTTATGTAATTTGTATACTTCTATCAATATAATATAATAAGGATAGTGGGTATGAAATAATTGAGAAAGGTGATGTTTGATTTGTTGAGTTGGTTTTGTTTTTGGTGAATTAATATGTACTGAATTAAAAGTGGTAAATAGTTAGTAAGATTGGGTTCTAGTTTAAATTAAAATCTCCAAATGGCAATGAATTAGATTGTTGTGGGGTTTATGAGGGAGATCTCAAATATCAATATATATGCATATTATATGTTTGTAAATTGGAAATCAATTAGAAACACAATAGATACAATAGCATAGCGGTAATTAATTGTTTATGGATTCGACAGAGTATTGAGTGAAGGAGGAACAAACAAAAGAATAAAGTAGATAATAATTTGAAACAAACTTATAAGATGATCTGATTTCATAATTTAAATTTAATTAATATTAATAATTAATATTGTTAATATTATTACTTTTAATATTATTATGAATAATAATATTAATGGAAATAATAATTATTAATGATTAAAATATATTAAATAAAATTGATAATTTTTAGTAATAATAATATTAGTATAACCACTAATTCATTTTTATATTTCAAAGATATTATATATATATATATATATATATATATATATATATATATATATATATATATATATATATATTTAATTATATACTTACCTATTTACAAATACTTGTTCGTGAATCATCGAGGACAGTCGAAGGGTAATTAAATATATTAAAATAGTTCAAGATTTTTGAAACTTAGTTTAACGGACTTTGCTTATCGTGTCGGAATTCTATAAAGATTAAGTTTAAATTTGATCGGAAATTTCCGGGTCGTCACAGTACCTACCCGTTAAAGAAATTTCGTCCCGAAATTTGAGTGAGGTGGTCATGGATAACAATAAAAATGTTTTCATGACACATATGAGTTGATGCATAGGGTTTTATCATTATTGCGAAATATGGATAAAGCAATTCGATTACGCGAAGCGTACGGGTGAAGCTATCACAAAAGAGTGAAATGAGATATAAAGATTCATCTTGACTTTTGATGTCGTCATTGTTGAATTCCGGAATTCAAGGGATAAAAAAAATCTTCGAAATCTAAAAGATTTGATTCTTCGGCGAATAAGGAAATTAAGATCTCTCTAATTTAATGCGATGATCTGCCTCGATTGTTATGCCTGATATTTCCATTATAAATTAAACTTTTCCGTTCCATTATTCTCACCATTCCTATACTTTCTTTCTTAGTTCATACTTCTAAAAGATTGTGAAAATGCTTAATCCCGTTCTAATCCTTGATATTTTTCTAGTTATCATCTCTGTCATCCTTCTTTTAAATCTTCCACCAGAAGAATCTGTTTACTTCTACTTTTACCTTGGGGTGATACTATTCTTGATTATACAGTGTCTTTATATTGCTATTCGTATTAACATCCACGGTTTGTAATTTCGGTGTTGTTATCAGGCTTTATATCTTCCCTTATACTTCGAAGTCCTTGCTTCTGTTTTCTATAATCATTGTCATCCTCAGTTAATACTCTCCCCTATTTGCTGCGATTTATACTCCAATTTCTATTTTGGAGCTTTGTCCCTTTGTTTCTTCTTCTTGCGATTGAGCATCTCTTGTAATGGTCCAGAATTCGTAGATATAGGTTTCAGAATAAATATTGTTAATGTTCTAAGAAAGAAACGGTAATAGAACAATTCGACTTGTCAAATTACCAGAATTCAAGGAAAGATAGGTCTATCAAGAAAATATTTTCTTGATATGTTTATAGATTAGACAGAACGTAAGAGTCGTGTAACATGGCACATGATGACGTTATGATCTGTGAATCATCACGTTCCATTTAGAAACTCAGCATGACTTACTGTAATATAATCACGTTGATCAAGTGTCATTATATTATACTAACTCATGCATCAGTTCCCAACATTACTTCAATAACTTTCATATTTTAAGCTCGAAAGTTTACAGAATATAGAAACTAACAGTTTCTATATGATGTAACACTGATATCATGAAGAGATTAATAATTTCAGATGAGATTAGTTATGAAAATATATTCAGAAATATCGAGGATATTTATAATGAAAGATACGATAATATCTCGGAATATCTATGATCAGAGGATGATAGAAACTATTGTCCGCAAGGGTTTGGAGTCAGAAGCAAGGTATTCGCTAAAGATTTCAGCAGGTATTGAATCATTTGGATTCTTTGAAGTCAAATTTATTCTTTGTGATTTATCCACGGCTTCCTTCATGGTTTCGCATTCTCCACTTTTCGGTACTAAATTTTCTATTGAATGTTTCCAATATAATGATACACAGGAAGCACGAAGAGGTATATAATTTCGGACGAGAATATTTTTGAAAATATCCTCAGAAATATCGAAGATATTGATGATGATATTTTGGAATTTCTAAGTTCGATGGTTGATGAAGAAGATTTTCTGCAAGATTTTAACATGAGTACGGAGCAAGATATTCGTTGAAGGTTTCATCGGATCCAGAATTACCTGGATTCTTTGAATATAGGGTTTGGTCCTTGTATTTGTCCTTGGTCTTCTTCATGGTTAGCTCAATCCATTTTTCAGTTCCAACTTTTCTGAGCTTTTCCAACATACTATTCTTTATCATCAAACTTTCGATGATTAAGGTCATTTTACGGTTGTCTATGGTTTCTGCTGCTTCATTCAGATTTTTCAACATTCGGCGTATTGATTTGTGACTAATTGCTTTTCAGAATTTCAGAATAAGAGATCATAATTCTAAGAGATAAATGTCATACATATAACTGTTGATGTAGATATGCTGTGAGTTTTCAAAGTACTGATTGCTGATTCTCGGTAACTGTTATGGCAGTTCTCGTTACAAGATGAGGTTGAGTATATGATAGGGTTTCATTGAATAAATATAATGATTTGTCAAAGAGATTTAAACCAAGAAGCAACAAGGTTGCTGGTACGTCTGCTGATAATATGGTGGAATATAAAAGAATTCTCCGGTATCAAAAGGGTAATCGTATATATCAGGATTTATAGTAAGGCTACTTCGAATGAAAAGTCGAAGTTGACTTGCTGGAGCTGTGACAAAATTGGCTACCTTGAAGAGGGATCACAAAGTTATTTTTGCTAATAAATGCCAAAGGATCTGACGCGGCTACGTGTTAAACTTTTACTCAGTTGCCGAGAGTTTCTCAGGTGCATAACTATATGCATAACTCTTTCCTTCCATAAATGAAGTGCGGTTGGTTCATCCTCTCGATTGAGGTGTTTTCAAGAATCATGAAAGGTTTGAACGCAGAATGTAATCGTGAAGATACAATTGAGGTTTAAGATAAAATCAAGTGGCAGACTTGAAGAATTGTTTAGTTTCATATGTTTTAATCAATATTTTAGGTCATTTTAATCGTTCAATGTTGGTAGTCATCAGATGATAGTCCACAGTTGACAGCCCAATAATTCATATATAATTTAATATATAAAATTCGAATTAATTAATACGTGTCGTGACCCGTATATGTCTCAGACTCGATCACAACTCAAAGTATATATATATTTTGGAATCAACCTCAACCCTGTATAGCTAACTCCAACATTTGCATATAGAGTGCCTATGGTTGTTCCGAAATATATATGTAGATGGGTCAATATGATATGTCAAAACATTGTATACGTGTCCCGATATTTAAAGTGCGTAAAATAAATAACAGAAATTAAATGACTATAAATAAAATTGCGATAAATTAAAATGTGATCAGTTAGCTAGGAACAGTTAGCTAGAATTTTGTTAGCGTGGATTCTTAACAAAATTCCACATAGTTAATTTGTTTGTTTCTAACAAATTTTATTCCGTCAAATGTTTTCTTCATTATGCCACTTGTTGGATTCTGATAGGTCAAAATCCAAATTTAAAATTTAATGAAAATGGTTACTCTGCGGTGAACGGATAAGGATACCGGTGGATGTAAGTAGGATAGTGAATAACTGTGGAATCAGATTCGAAGAATATACAGTGTAACTTATTAATGTGAAATTTAAATATTCCTCGGGTATTACCTACCCGTTAAAATATTTTCACCATTAACAGTTTGTACAAAAGAATTTTAAATTACAATCTTTATGAAAACATATTTACATATATATTTTCTTCAGATGTAATCATGGATTTAATGAGTCAATATGATATTAAACTCATTTGATTTATCGTTAGAGCAAGAATATATAATCTCTAAAACATTAGAGATTACATAATCTCCATGAAGAACGGAGATAATTGATGTAGAACGATATGTAGAACGATGATTATACTCGAGGTATATAATGAGATGTTGAGGCATGGATTGTTGATGGTACTGGTGCTGTTACTAATTGTACTGTTGGTGCCGGTGATGTTGCTGAAGCTGGTACATTTTGTACCCTATTCTCCAGATTGATTACTCGAGCGCGAAGTTCGTTGACTTCTCCTATTATTCCAAGATGATTGTCGGTCGGAACGAGCAGATGAATAGGGTTTAGAATTGTGGATAGAATATGATCTTGTCGAGTTACCCTGGAAATGAGATTGAAAATGGTGTCTCGAACAGGTTCGCCGGTAAACGCTTCAGGTTCATTGTCAAGAGGTGAATTCGGTTAGTGGAAGGGATCGCCTTCTGCGCGTCTCCATTGATTAAGTCGACTACGAATCCATCAGATGAATTTGGGGATGGATGATTGGTTGTTTCATTTTGCTGACGTTGCTTCCGGAGCTTAGATGACTATCCATTCGGAATAACTGTCGGGATAACTATCGGAATAGTTGTCGAAATCCGAGGGACTCGAATTAGTTGAAGAATTCATCTCGTACGATCAGATGAAGGATTTTCGATAAGAAATAGATTATAGGATGTAGATTAGTATCCTGCAATACATAATTTACATATGCATATGTAATACTAAAATCTCATAAGTTACGGAGGAATCTACGGAAGCTGTCAGGTAAAGATAACAATAACATATACGCTAAGATATGAATTAGCAGATATGCTAAGATATGAATTTTGTCTATACACTATTCATGCAGTCATTGCAATTAGATGTGTCTAGACTAAGAATAATAAGCAGGTAATTTATTAAGGATGATAAATAAATGATTTCTGACAAAATGATAAGCAAAACTTTTGACATGCAGACACGGTCGAAGTCCAGACTCACTAATGCATCCTAACGACTTATCAGTTAGACACACTAATGCAGACCCGGTTCACTAAGACCACCGCTCTGATACCAACTGAAAGGACCCGTCCTAATCCATCCGGACGAAGTCCATATCGATTATAAACGATTCAC
Organism: Rutidosis leptorrhynchoides; assembly: GCF_046630445.1. NCBI lineage: Eukaryota > Viridiplantae > Streptophyta > Magnoliopsida > Asterales > Asteraceae > Rutidosis > Rutidosis leptorrhynchoides. The sequence goes on along the minus strand of NC_092336.1, from coordinate 516,236,420 downwards.
AACAGTTGATTACATCGCGAGGTACTTGACCCCTATATTATACATTTTACAAACATTGCATTCGTTTTTGAAAAGACAATCTTTCATTACATCGAAAGTTGACAACATGCATACCATTTCGTAATATATCTTACTATAATTGACTTAATAATAAACTTGATGAACTCAACGACTCGAATGCAACGTCTTTTAAATTATGTCATGAATGACTCCAAATAGTATCTCTAAGATGAGCAAATGCACAACGGAAGATTTCTTTCGTACCTGAGAATAAACATGCTTTAAAGTGTCAACCAAAAGGTTGGTGAGTTCATTAGTTTAACATAAATAATCATTTCATAATTTTAATAGACCACAAGATTTTCATATTTCTATTTCTCATAAACATACGTCCCATGCATAGAGACAAAAATCATTCATATGGATTGAACACCTGGTAACCGACATTCACAAAATGTATATAAGAATATCCCCATCATTCCGGGATCCTCCTTCGAACATGATATAAATTTTGAAGTACTAAAGCATCCGGTACTTTGGATGGGGCTTGTTCGGCCCGATAGATCTATCTTTAGGATTCGCGTCAATTAGGGTGTCTGTTCCCTAATTCTTAGATTACCAGACTAAAAGGGGCATATTCGATTTCGATCATTCAACCATATAATGTAGTTTCAATTACTTGTGTCTATTTCGTAAAACAGTTATAAAAACATCGCATGTATTCTCAGTCCCAAAAATATATATTGCAAAAGCATTTAAAAAAGGATTAATGAAACTCACGCATATAAATATTGTAAAATAGTTAATAAAGCATTTGCATGTATTCTCAGCCCAAAAATGAAATGAGTAAAAAGGGATTAAATGAACTCACGCATATAAATATTGTAAAATAGTTATTAAAACATTTGCATGTATTCTCAGTCCAAAAACGTAAAGAGTAAAAGGGAATCAAATGAAACTCACCGTACTGTATTTTGTAGTAAAAATACATATGACTATATTGAACAACTGAACAATGCAGGGTTGGCCTCGGATTCACGAACCTATATCATTTGTATATTTATTAATACACATAATCATAAGCGAACAATTATTTATATGAATACTAGTGATAATTTCTATATTACTAACTTATATATTTTATTATATATTCATTTTGTGTATTCTAAATAAAATATTTATATATTTAAGTTATGGTTATTATATTTATTTTTATATACATAATCTTTTGTTTACAAAATAATAATTATAGTAATACTAGAGTAATATAAAAAATGATAATAATTATAATATTTAATACTATTAATTAAGATAATAATGATTATGATTTCATTAGTGATACTAAAATGATAATTTTAGCAAAAATGATACTTTTAATCTTAATATTAGTATTTAATAAAATTTTAAGTTTAATAATAATGATAATAATAAAAATAATAATTTTTGATGATAATACATAATAATAATAATAATAATAATAATAATAATAATAATAATAATAATAATAATAATAATAATAATAATAATAATAATAATAATAATAATAATACTTAATAATAATAATAATTTTAATAATAATAATAATAATAATAATAATAATAATAATAATAATTATACTTAAAAAAAAAAAACAACTACGCGTTTGTTTGATATGTCTCAAATCAGATCTAGGGTTAGTAGAAAATGCAGAGAGAAACCACACCATCATCGTTCCTTCATTCTTAACAGAATTTCATCATCATCGATCAACCAATCGGTAATCATCATTAACAGAGCAATCAAGGAACAATCCTTGATGAACAGCAGATCTTTGATTCGTCATCATCCTTGCTCAAGGTCATTCGTCTTCTTCTTCCTCGTTATTCATCATCCTTAATTAATCGATCAGGAGACGGTTTCAATAATTGGTGAAATAGGTAATTGATTCACTGATTTCTTTTTTTTTTCTTCCTAAAATTCCTTTATTCTTCTAAATATATAATCTGTATTTCATTTATTTATTTATTTATTTATTTATTCTTTTTTTTTATTCTGAATCGACATGAACATTAACGATAGAAGGGTTTTAAATGATATTGATGTTGAATCGGGGTAATTTAAAAATAGGTGGTGATGGAGATTGATTGAGAGGTTTGATTGAACGAATACTTTAAATAGAAACTGTAAATGTGTAGCAGCAACATGGAATTTGCAGGTCTAATAATGATTGTTTGCAGGTTGTTGATTGAATCACTATGTTTACAAATTCTCCTTCATAAGCAATAGGTATTGTTCTTATTGATTCGTCTGGAAAGATATCCAAGTCATAAACAGTCAACAGGTATAACTATATTTATGTGATAAACCTTGATTTATCATACTGACATAATTTGGATTGGATTACACTTATCAGTTACAGTCTAGATGATTTTAAGGTTCACTAACAGGTTTTACATGCTAAGAGGTTATGATATTAGTTTGCAGCCTATCTTGTATTGATTTGTTTGTGGTTTCATTATAATGAGAGTAGGGAGATTGTGTTGCTAAAGAACATACATGGGCAGGTTGGCTAGGAGTGGAAACAAGGTAGTTTGGTTTGTCACTGCAACAACCACATGACCCCGGAACGATTTCTTTTATAGGCAATCCTTGGATCATGGATGAAGGTATTACATCATATATTTGTATCAATTTATTTTTATGTAGTTTAAGTGGTATCTTATATATTTATTAATCATACTTTTACTCTTTCCTGTTTATATATATATATATATATATATATATATATATATATATATATATATATATATATATATATATATATATATATATATATATATATATATATATATATATATATATATATATATATATATATATATATATATATATATATATATATATTTGTATCTTATCATGTATTTTAACAGAATTCAAGGTTTCTGTGGGTGGGTTTTGTTAATTATATCTAATTGTAGTTGTAGAATAGAATAATAAAAGTGACGGGCTTCGGTTATTGTCTTACCAGAATTGCAGCCATAGCATTTGAAGGTACTGGTTATTGTAATGGTAATTGAATTGTAGAAATAGTTCGAGCAGATGGGGTTTTTTTTGTTGGGTGCTTTCTGCTGTAACAGGTTCTGAGTATTGGCAGTAGGAAGTGTCGAGCAACGATAGGTGTGCAGGTGATTTAATGATGACTGTTTTTGTGATAATTGTATAGTGGTAGCAGGTGTTCTAAGGTGAGTATTTAAGCCTTGGTTGCCAGAACCAAAGAAGAGCAAGGAAGGAGGTGATTGTGGCGAGTTAGTGAAGCTTTTGAAGTATGCAGATATATATATGTCTTGTATATATATAATTAAGACAGATGGATATTGATGATTTAGATAGATAGGAGAATATGTAAAGATTGTCAAGGATAGAAAGTCTTTGATAACGATTGATAACAAAATTTTTAGAAAGTGGATGTACATGGTCGATGTTTTCAATTGTGGGGTTAGTTTAAAGGTGATACTTGATTCATGAATTCATCTTTTATGTAATTTGTATACTTCTATCAATATAATATAATAAGGATAGTGGGTATGAAATAATTGAGAAAGGTGATGTTTGATTTGTTGAGTTGGTTTTGTTTTTGGTGAATTAATATGTACTGAATTAAAAGTGGTAAATAGTTAGTAAGATTGGGTTCTAGTTTAAATTAAAATCTCCAAATGGCAATGAATTAGATTGTTGTGGGGTTTATGAGGGTGATCTCAAATATCAATATATATGCATATTATATGTTTGTAAATTGGAAATCAATTAGAAACACAATAGATACAATAGCATAGCGGTAATTAATTGTTTATGGATTCGACAGAGTATTAAGTGAAGGAGGAACAAACAAAAGAATAAAGTAGATAATAATTTGAAACAAACTTATAAGATGATCTGATTTCATAATTTAAATTTAATTAATATTAATAATTAATATTGTTAATATTATTACTTTTAATATTATTATGAATAATAATATTAATGGAAATAATAATTATTAATGATTAAAATATATTAAATAAAATTGATAATTTTTAGTAATAATAATATTAGTATAACCACTAATTCATTTTTATATTTCAAAGATATTTATATATATATATATATATATATATATATATATATATATATATATATATATATATTTAATTATATACTTACCTATTTACAAATACTTGTTCGTGAATCATCGAGGACAGTCGAAGGGTAATTAAATATATTAAAATAGTTCAAGATTTTTGAAACTTAGTTTAACGGACTTTGCTTATCGTGTCGGAATTCTATAAAGATTAAGTTTAAATTTGATCGGAAATTTCCGGGTCGTCACACTTATCAGAATCCAACAAGTAGCATAATGAAGAAAACATTGTACAAAATAAAATTTGTTAGAAACAAACAAATTAACTATGAGAAATTTTGTTAAGAATCCACGCTAACAAAATCCTAGCTAACTGTTCCTAGCTAACTGATTACATTTTATTTATCGCAATTTATTTTATCGCAATTTACATTCTCGCAATTTTATTTATCGTCATTAAATTTCTGTTATTTACTTTACGCACTTTATTTATCGTTATTTAATTTTCTGTTATTTATTTTACGCACTTTAAATGTCGGGACACGTATACAAGGTTTTGACATATCATATCGACCCATCTATATATATTATTTGGAATAACCATAGACACTCTATATGCAGTAATGCGGGAGTTAGCTATACAGGGTTGAGGTTGATTCTACAATAATATATATAGCTTGAGTTGTGATCGAGTCTGAGACGTATACGGGTCACGACACGTATTAATTAAATCGAATATTATATATTAAACTATATATAAATTATTAGACTGTCAACTGTGGACTATCGACTGTGGACTAATAACATTGAAAAATTAAAATGAATTAAAATATTGATTATAACATATGAAACTAAACAATTCTTCAAGTTGCCACTTGATTTCGTCTTAAACATCATTTGTATCTTCATGATTACATACTGCGTTTAAACCTTTCATGATTCTTGAAAACACCTCAATCGAGAGGATGAACCAACCGCACTTCATTTACGAGAGAAAAGATTGATGCATATAGTTATGCACCTGAAAACACTCGGAACCTGAGTAAATGTTTAACACGTAGCTGTGGTAATTCATTTAGCGTTATTATTACCAAAGATAACTTTGCATCTGCTGTTCGAGATAGCCAGCTTTGTCACAGCTCCAGCAAGACAACTTCGACTTTTCGTACGAAACAACCTTATTATAATGTTGATATATACGCGTGCTCTTTTATTGTTACCAGAGAACCTTTTATATCCCACCATATTATCAGTAGACGTACCAACAACCTCGTTGCTCCTTGGCTTAAATCTCTCAGACAAATCACTATATTTATCTATTGAATCCTTATCATATATTCATCCGCATCTTGTAACGAGAACTGCCATACCAATTATCGAGAATCAGCAATCAGTACTTTGAAAACTCACAGCATATCTACATCAACAGTTATATGTATAACATTTATTTCTTAGAATTATGATCTTTCATTCTGAAATACTGAAAAGCACTCAGTCTACAAATCAATACTCTGAATGTTGAAAAAGCTGAATGAAGCAGCAAAAACCGTAGGCAACCGTAAACGACCTTAATCATCAGAAGTTTGATGATAAAGAATAGTATGTTGGAAAAGCTCAGAAAAGTTGGAACTGGAAAACGGATTGAGCTAACCACTAAGGAGACCAAGGACAAATACAAGGACCATACCCTATATTCAAAGAATCCAGGTAATTCTGGATCCATTGAAATCTTTAGAGAATATCTTGCTCCGAAGTCATGTTAAAATCTTGCGGAAAACCTTTCTCCATCAACCATCGAACTTAGAAATTCCAAAATATCATCATCAATATCTTCGATATTCCTGAGGATATTTTCATAAATATTCTCGTCCAAAATTATATACCTCTTCATACTTCCTGTGTATCATTATATTGGAAACATTCAATAGAAAAATTAGTACCTAAAAGCGGATTATGCGAAACTATGAAAGAAACTGTGGACAAATCACAAAGAATAAGTTTGACTTCAAAGAATCTAAATGATTCAATGTCTGTTGAAGTCTTTAGCGAATATTTTGCTCATTACTTTAAACCCTTGCGGACAATAGTATCCATCATCCTCTGATCTTAGATATTCAAAGATATTATCGTATCTTTCATTATAAATATCCTCGATATTTCTGAATATATTTTTATAACTAATACTATCTGAAATCATTTATCTCTTCGTGCTATCAGAGTTACATCATATAGAAACTGTTAGTTTCTATATTCTGTAAACTTTCGAGCTTAAAACATGAATGTTATTGAAGTAATGTTGGGAACTGATGCATGAGTTAGTATAATATAATGACACTTGATCAACGTGATTATATTACAGTAAGTCATGCTGAGTTCTAATGGGACATGATGGTTCACAGTAGATCATACCACCATCATGTGTCATGTTACATAACTCTTTCATTCTAATTAACTTCTGAACATATCAAGAAAGTATATTCTTGATAGCTCTATTCTCAATGATTTTGGTAATTTGACGAATCAAATCGTGCTATTACGTTCTTTCTTGTTTATAACATTAAGTTCATTCGAAACTCCATGCTTACGAATTCTGAACCGTTACTCGCTTTACTAGAGGTCGGGAGGATAATAAAAAGGCAAAGGGCTTCAAAATATAAGAGAAAATATAAAGCCCAATAACAACACGGAAGTTACAAACCATAGATATTAATAGGAATAGCAAAAATAAAGACACGGCATAATTAAGAACAGTATCACCCCAGGGTAAAAGTAGAAGTAAACAAATTTTTCTGGTGGAAGATTGTAAAGAAGAACGACAGATGTGAAGGTTAGGAAAGTATCAAGGATTAGAACTGGATTAAGCATTTTCACGATCTTTTGGATGTATGAACTAAGAAAGAAAGTATAGGAATGGTGAGGATAATGGAACGGAAGAGTTTAATTTATAGTGGAAATATCAGACAAAGTAATCGAGGCAGATCATTGTATTTAATTATAGAGATCTTAATTTTCATAAATCCCGAAGAATCAAATCTTTTAGATTTCGAAGATTTTCTTTAAATCCCTTGAATTCCGGAATTCAACCGAGACAACGTCAAAAGTTAAGACGAATCTTATTTTTCTAAATTCAACCCTGACTACGTCAAAAACTATGACGAATCCTTACTTCTTTATTTCACTCCTTTGTGATAACTTCACTCATACTCTTCGAGTAATTGAATTATCTTATCCATATTACTCAACAGTAATAAACTCTATTTATCAACTCATATTCGTCATGAAAACATTTTTATTGTTAGCCATGACCACCTCACTCAAATTTCGGGACGAAATTTCTTTAACGGGTAGGTACTGTGATGACCCGGGAATTTTCGACCAAATTTAAACTTAATCTTTATATGAATTCGACACGATAAGCAAAGTCTGTAACGTTGAAGTCTCAAAAACTGTGAACTGTGTTTATGTATTCAGTTAACCTATGACTACTCCCGACGATTCACGAACCTTTAATGTATATATAAAGGACTATATATGTAAATAATTATATATAATAAATTAAATATGTTACTGAACTATTATAAGATAACTTAAAATGATTTCGAATATGATCTGCCAACGATCAAATGTATACCTTGAATTATTTGTTTCAAATTAAATAATTAATATATTTATCTAAATAACAAAACTTAATATTTAAAATAATATTATATATATAATAGTTGAATATATATAAGATTTTAATACATAATTGATGATTATATGTATATTGTAATGTTAATACATCTAATTTCAAGTATATATATATATATATATATATATATATATATATATATATATATATATATAAATATTATATTAACGATATTATTATTTTCATATTTACTAATAATAATAATATTATTAATACTATTATTTACTATTATTATTGCTATGTTATAAATTATAATAAAAAGGTACTATTAAAAAAAAAATGTTAAAGATGAATATTATTATTAAGAATGACTAAAACTATAATTTTAATTATTATCATGACTATTTTTATTTATCATCTTCATTTAAAAATATTATTATCATTTATATTAATAGAGTTACTATCATTAACAATATTATAGTTTGTACTATTATTATTATCACCATAATAATGTTATTATTATCACTTTCATTATTATGATAATAAATATACTATTCTATATTATTACTTACTAATATTATTAAAAATTTTATGAATTCACTAATTAAGAACTAGGCAATCTTATCTAGAAACATTTGATTAATAATATTAAAATATTATTATTATATCTAATATATGTAATAAATTTTATTATATAATATATAATTTATATAGAAACATAGAAACAGATTTGTACGCATAAATATCGCTATCAGATTTTTTTTTTTCCTTCTGCTCTCGTGAAGTTATGTCGACACATACAGTGTTCTTATATCCATCGATCATTCCAATTTTTTTTTGATTAAAAAGCCATTCATTTGTCCTTCATCATAAACAATAATATTTGTATAGCAGTTGTAAGTGGAAACATTAATCAGTTATTTTTTTTTCTGTTCTTCGCTCGTATTTCTGTTTCTTTTTCATTTTATCAAAGTCACGAAATTGTAACGATTTTAAAAATCTAAAAATGCAATGATGATTGAAATCCGTTACTCAATCTATATACAAACTTTCAGATTTCAATCTTTCGTATTGGTTATCAATTTAAGAGTCAAAGTTTTTGGATTTAAAAGTCAAACTTGTGTTCATGAACGAATTCGGGATTTCTGTTGCGAGTTAAGTTAAATTGATAATTTATATAGCTTTTAGTAGTGATTTGAAACATACTTCATTTTATAACCTTTACCTAAATCGTAATCTTTTGCAAAAATCAATTTTTTTTCTTTCTTTATCAGCGACGGCCAGCAGTTCTTTTATTTTTTTTTATTTTATTTAATTGAACTAGGTATAGATTACATGTAGTTTGTTTTTATATTTCAAAACTTAATAATAACTGTGAGGTTTGATAATTTGGTCGATGCATTTTTTTGAGAAGTAGAAGAGGTAGAGGATAACTGAAGAACACAGTTTAAATGAAGTTATGATGGGAATAAATTCAGTGAAACACAATTGGATGGATGGTTAAGGGGTGGTGTGGGTGATCGAGAGGTCTCGGGTTCGATTCCTACCGGTGGCATATTTTTTTTTAAAGACCTTTTATTGAGGTAGTAACCTTATTATTATCATTATTTTTTTTAATACTATTGTTATTTTTTTATTATTATTATTATTATTATATCTATTATTGTTATTATTGATTATTGTTATTAGTACTAAATATTATAATTGTTATTATTATAATTATCATTAAGTATTAGTTATCATTTATCATTATTATTATTACAATTATTGTTATAACTAAAAATATTGTTATTACTACTAATATTATTATATTTATTAACTACTAATAGATGTATTATTATTATGATCATTATGTTAACATAACTACTATGACTAATATTATTATCACTTTGACTAAATAACGTCATTTAGTACTATTAGCGATTTATGAGTATTATTAATATTAATGTAAGTATTATTATGATTAGAATTATTATTATTGTTATTAGGAAAATAATACAAACCATTACAATTATCATTAACATTAGTATTAATATCAATATTATTATTTTTATCAAAAACTATTTATATTATCATTATTATGAGATTTTTATTAAAACTATCATTAACAGTAAAGATTTATATTTTTATAGTTATTATTATACCATTATATTTGTCACTAAGAATATTAACATTATTTACATAAATACTTAATTATAACAAATCATGGAATTTTAGATATAATACTAACCATACATATATTTATATATATACAAATTAAATAAATAATATATAAAGATAAAGTATATGAAATTGTTCGAGTATGGTTATATGTATTAATGAATATACAAATGATATAGGTTCGTGAATCCGAGGCCAACCCTGCATTGTTCTGTTTTGTCATATGTATTTTTACTACAAAATACAGTATGGTGAGTTTATTTATTCCCTTTTACTCATTATATTTTTGGGACTGAGAATACATGCGCTGCTTTTATAAATGCTTTACGAAATAGACACAAGTGATCGAAATTACATTCTATGGTTGGATTATTAAACCGAATATGCCCTTTTTAGTCTGGTAATCTAAGAATTAGGGAACAGACACCCTAATTGACGCGAATCCTAAAGATAGATCTATCGGGCCCAACAAGCCCCATCCAAAGTACCGGATGCTTTAGTACTTCAAAAATTATATCATGTTCGAAGGAGGATCCCGGAATGATGGGGATATTCTTATATACATTTTGTGAATGTCGGTTACCAGGTGTTCAATCCATATGAATGATACTTTTGTCTCTATGCACGGGACATATGTTTATGAGAAATGGAAATATGAAATCTTGTGGTCTACTAAAATTATGAAATGATTATTTATGTTAAACTAATGAACTCACCAACCTTTTGGTTGACACTTGAAAGCATGTTTATTCTCAGGTATGAAAGAATTCTTCCGCTGCGCATTTGCTCATTTTAGAGATATTACTTGGAGTCATTCATGATATATTTCAAAAGACGTTGCATTCGAGTCGTCGCGTTCATCAAGATTATTATTAAGTCAATTATAGTTAGATATACTAGGAAATGGTATGCCTGCCGTCAACTTTTGATGTAATGAAAGATTGTCTTTTCAAAAAACGAATGCAATGTTTGTAAAATGTATCATATAGAGGTCAAGTACCTCGCGATGTAATCAACTGTTGTGAATCGTTTATAATCGATATGGACTTCGTCCGGATAGATTAGGACGGGTCTCTACAATAATATTCTATTGATTAGTTCAAACGTGCGAAAACGTTTTTCGATTCAATAGAATTTGATTATTTAAAATGTTTTGTTTAAATAACATAATTTGTATAGACTATTAATAATTGGAAATAAATAACTCGTAATGTGTATTTAAAACGTGTTTATGAATATTGAAAATATATATGATTTCAAATTAGTTAAGTAAACGATAGTAACATTGGTTATGTGGCTCGATTAATATTTAGATATGTTTTTAGAATAAATGTTGGCGAATAATTGAATAATATCAAGTTGAGTTTTAAAGAGTAAACGTTACGTATTATAATATTTTGTAAACGAATTTAAAAAGGAACTTTGAAATATAATTAGTTTTGAAAAACTAAATATCTTATTATTAAAGAAATATTTCATATACATACGATATGTACAAGTTGATATCTTTTTAAAAATGAAAATATATATTTTACAATATAACAAAGTATAATATTAAGTTAATTATAAAAACGTGTTGAGTCAAAAGAGTATTATTATATATATATATATATATATATATATATATATATATATATATATATAAGTATATGTATGTACAACGAGACGATGATTTATAGAAGCAAATTACCAAAACACTTAAATGATTAAGTTACACTTCGAGTGATATAGTTTATCTATAATTAAGTTTAATTTTTTGATAAAGGTACACGTCGCGTAACGTAAAGTGTTAGTTTTCTAAGCGTACGAACATGCGTTCGAGAAACCGAAACCGGAACATAAGTCGAGTGACAATGTACGAGTCATCGGAACGAAAATTACAATTTAACTATGCACCTGAATATAATATATTATATAATAAATTATATAAATTAAATAAATAAATATAAATTATATATTAAAGTGTCGGCAGCCCTTAAAAACGTGGATATAAGCTGGAAGATAGGGCCATGCGATCGCATGGCCATTCCTCTACTAAACCATGCGATTGCATGGTGTAGTTGGTGGGCAAAAGTTGCTATAAATCAGACGAGTTCGGTTCCAGTGTGCATTCACAAATCTCTCGACTCTCTCTATGGTATATTTATATTTATTATTATAATTATTATTATTATTATTAATATTATTAATATTAATAAGATTAATATTATTAATCTTATTATTAGTATTAGTAGTATTCTTATTATTAGTATTATACATAAAATACTACGACGAAGTTCTGCTCACATGTTTTCAAAACGAGTTTTTGAGAGGGATAGAGTTAAGGAAATTATGGGTTATAGCTATGGACGTTATGGGTATAATTCGGGGATATAGCTCGTGAAGTCAACCTAGTGTTTATCGTCTCCGTTGCGTCTACGTACTTTCCTGCAATATTGAATCACAATATTGATACGTGAGCACTCATATCTTAACTTTATATATTAATAGTGTATCCCTACCTAGTGCTCGAGTATATAGGATTATGCATGCTTGTATGCTTAATATTATTGATAGATAGTTTATAATGAATCATGAATTTAATACATATACTACTGAGATAAGATATATGATATGCATGTCGTTGGAAAGCTGGCGAAAAATTAAGAACTTTTCATTTAGAACTCGTACGATTTCGATGAACGGATTAAAAGATATGGTCAACTGAATTATTATTAAGTTTAGTATTATTATTGTTAAAATGATTATTATTACTATCGTCGTTATTATTATTATTACTTAATTATTATTATTATTATTATTATTATTATTATTATTATTATTATTATTATTATTATTATTATTATTATTATTATTATTATTATTATTATTATTATTATTATTATTATCATTATCGTTATTAATATGAGTATTATTATTAAAAATTGTTATTGTTATTACTATCGTAATTATAACTAAATTATTATTATTATCATTTTAGTATTATTATTATTATTTTGAATAGAATTATTATTATTATTATTAAAATTATTAATAAAAAGTATCATTATTATTAAAATTATCATGTTTAGGATTATTATCATCTTTAGTAAATATAAATATTGTTATTATTAGTAGAATAATAATTATTATTATTATTACAAAATAATACAACTTTTACTCATTATTATTATTAATAATAATATTATTTTATCAAATAAATATGTAATGCAAAGATATTTTTACCACACGCAATATAATTACATTAACAATACATACCACTATATTTTTATAATATTAAATGAACTTTATAAATTTTATTATTTAAAATATATGAAAGTATATTTTTATCATATATAAGTTTTAAATATAAATTTTTATTAACAAATGACTTTTATTATCTACTTTAATAAAATCTGATAAATATATTTAAATATATATAAAATGACTATATTTAAGTTATATAATAAACACGTATAAATTTTGCAAATCATTTTGAGTCAAATTGACTTTTGTTGACTTTTGCATGATGATCTCGAGCATTAGGATGGTGATACACTACGACTTGACCTAAATTTTTAAACAGATATTGACCAACATATATATATATATATATATATATATATATATATATATATATATATATATATATATATATATATATATATATATATATATATACTATATATAGGTTCGTGAATCCGAGGCTGTAACGACCCGGAAATTTCCGACCAAATTTAAACTCTAATCTCTATATGGTTCCGACACGATAAGCAAAAACCCTAAAGTTGACCCGCACTTTTTTGATCGTTCTATACTTATAAGATTAATATTTACATAAATTAAACCTTACCAACATGATAAGCAATCCAAATTGTTGAGACTTATGTTTTCGGAAAGAGTTTTACACAACGTTTGACCGTCTAGTTTGACCGATGATATCACGAACTATATAACATATGATAATTATACGTTTGTGTATATATATGTATATATACATATTTAACATGGTTTATGGATGTTTTAATATCTCATTTTGTATTAATAACAATAAGTTATAAGTATATTTTGAAACTACTAACTTAAGTTTTCAAAACGATAACCATACATAACGTTATTTGATATAAATACTTATGATTTATAATGTTTATACATATAACGTATAAGTAATGTATTTAATCACTTTTAAGGACTTAAATACATAAAACAATATAAGTATATTCACAAAAGATAGCTATATTTGAATCCTCGTTCCGTTTTCTCAAAGATTTCAACACGTATATTTAGGGTATATGTACCCGTATCATACGCAGCTTCTAGATGTATTTACTATTGGTATATACCAATAAAAATCTGCTCCTTAGCAGCCTTAAATGATTAAGAAACATGTGAAACCAACCATTTGTCATGTAGCATGAATTATTTAGCAAGAAAACAAAGTTAGGTATCATTTTTTTCTTTATATACTAAAAACGTTTTTATGCATGCACACCATTTCTTCACCCCATTTTCTCATACTTACACTCCCATTTCTCTCTCAAAATACTCTTAACTTCATACTTGATCATCTACAAGCATTTTCCCCATCATTTAGCTTCAAAAACCTTACTTAATCACCGTAAGAAAACCATACAAAAACACTTCAAGAAATCCTTCCAAGAACACAAACTTACTTCCAATCTTTCATCCACTTCCATCACCCTTTTGGTTCTAGGTTCTTACTCCTCTTTTACAGCAACCTTGTCCAAGGAACTTGAGGTAGTAACTATGTTCATAACCTTATTCGATTCATATATATATAGCTATCTTATTTTGTGGTATAAAATTTTAACAACAAGAACATAGTTTGAAAGTTTTCAAACTTGTTTGCAAACTAAATAGATCCTTCTAACTTAACTTTTAAAATACTTCAAGACCTGTAATATAACTTAAATATATGCTAATTTAACAAGGTAAAACTTGGTTTTTCAAAGAATACCTTAAAAACTGTTTTTACGACGTCGGAGTGCAACCGGGGACTGTTTTGGGTTGGATAATTAAAAACCATCTTAAACTTTGAATTGGAGGTTTACTTTCTGGAAAAATGATCTTTACTATAAATATGTTAACACATAAAAATTTCATGATTTAATTCAAAGTATAGGTATTTTTAGAAAAATAGTCATTAAATGATATTTTTGTAACAAAAATGTTTAACTTCATAAGTTTCACTAAAGTTTCACCTATGCCGTGTGATTTTGAATACAAACTAAGGTATTTACAGTTCATAGTCTTAAAGAGGGACTCGATCCAAGGAGATGGCAAGTTGAATCAACAAAAACGGAGTTGTAACGAAGAAACTATGACCGAAACAAAATCGGATATCCAAGACTAGTTTAGCCACGAAAATAATTGGGAGAAATTAAATAAATCACATCTTTCTAAGATAACATGATATTTTATATATATGTACTCATAATTCAATTTTATATGGTTCAGGATCACCCGTAAACAATACGAGAAGATTAATCATAAGATCCCATGATTGTACGCAACACGTCATTTGACAACACCGGTACTTTATGTACGCAACACGTCATTTGACAACACCGGTACCGTGGGTCAAGATTAATCTCGACCAATACATATACGATGGGGGTTTTATTCATTTCATTGGGGGTTTATTAAACACCTAAAAATGAACCATTAAAATTGAATTACTAACATCGGACTGCTAACTACGGACTAAGGAATTATTAAAAGTATTAAAAGTATAACAAGTATATATATGTGACGATTGTTTAAAAATGAAAATATATTGATATATTATATATGGATAGGTTCGTGATATCAACCGGAAGACCAAGTCAAAATATTTATATCTTCAAGACAACAGTGAGTATATAGTCCCTTTTAAACTCTAAATATTTTTGGGCTGAGAATACATGCGCTGTTTTTATAAATGATTTACGTTATGGACACAAGTAACTGAAAAATATATTCTACGTTGAGTTGTACCACTGGCATACTTCCCTGTAGCTTGGTAACTAATATTTACAGCGGTATTGTAAACGCGAATCCTGTTGATAGATCTATCGGGCCTGACAACCCCAACCGGACTGGACGACCAGTATTCAACGGTTGCACAGTACTTCGTTTTGTGACTACACTTGGTACGGTGTAGTAAGATTTCATATTAAAGGGAATATGCGACGTGATTGAATGTTAAGTATGGTTACCAAGTGCTCAACCACTTAGAATATTTTTATGAAAATGTTTATATACGAAATCTTGTGGTCTATATATATATATATATATATATATATATATATATATATATATATATATATATATATATATATATATCGCTGCCGGCATTAAACCTATATCTCACCAACTTTATGTTGACATTTTAAAGCATGTTATTCTCAGGTATGAATTAAGTCTTCCGCTGTGCATTAGCTCGTACTAAGGATACTACTTGAGGCTATTAAGGACTTATATCATAAGGCGTTGCATTCGAGTCATTGAAGTTTATAGAGACTATTATTAAGTAAATGGCGGTTTAGGTCATTTGAATATTATGAAATGTCAGGCGATTATGTCAATTCTGGATGTAACTATAGATTGCCTTTTAAGAATAAATGCAACGTTTGTAAGATGTATCATATAGAGGGCAAGTACCTCGCAATGTTATCAACTATTGTAATTCATTTGTAATCAATATGGACAACGTCCGATGATTAGTTTCGGATCCTTTCAGAGGCCAACCTTGCACTTGTTCAATGCCATCATATACATAATGACTACGAAATACAGTATAGTGAGTTCATTTGATTCCCTTTTATTCTTTACATTTTGGGACTGAGAATACATGCGCTGTTTTTATAACTATTTTATTAAATGTTTTTGAGATATATATTTTGAACTGAGAATACATGAACTGCTTTTATAAATGTTTGACGAAATAGACACAAGTACTAAAAACTACATTCTATGATAGAATTATTTGGATTCAGAGGTTCGATTTCTATAAAGATTGTATTATCGACCACCGGTGAGATATTTTTACATTGCAAGATGCATTAGCTACCGAAATGGTTCGATTTATTAGCTACTATCGGTGAGAAATTTTTGAATTGCACGATGCATTAGCTACCGTTTTAGCTACCCTCGGTGAGAAATTTTTGCATTGCACGATGCATTAGCTACCGTTGGTGAGATTGTGTTGTATTAGCTACCTCGGTGAGAAATTTTTGCATTGCACGATCCATTAGCTACCGTTGGTGAGTTTGTGTTATTTTAACTACCCTCGGTGAGAAATTTTTGCATTGCACGATGCATTAGCTACCGTTGGTGAGATTCCGGTGTTCTTCATATGAATGATTTTACAGCAGTGAGTAGACCTGCACAGATTGTTTTCTAAATATGAGTATCTTGTGGTCTATTATATTATTGAAAATGATTGATTATGATAAACTAATGAACTCACCAACCTTTTGGTTGACACTTTAAAGCATGTTTATTCTCAGGTATTAAAGAAATTTTTCGCTGTGCATTTGCTCATTTTAAAGATATTACTTGGAGTTATTCATGGCATATTTCAAAAGACGTTGCATTCGAGTCGTTGAGTTCAACAAGATTATTATTAAGTCATTAATAGTTGAGATAATATGAAATGGTATGCATGCCTGTTAGCTTTCGATGTAATGAAAGTTTGTCTTTTAAAAACGAATGCAATGTTTGTAAAATGTATCATTTAGAGGTCAAATACCTCGCAATGTAATTATATGTTATTGTATTCGTCCTTATGGATTAGGACGGGTCGTCTCACAAACAACATATATTGAGCATCTAACAAGCTTAACTAACATCAATTAGCAAGATTCAAGCATAAAACTCATAAAAAAACCTATTTAGTCCCAAAACCCAATTTCTATGAATTAAAGTACGAATTTAAGCAAACAAACCTGATTAGATGATCACAAGGATGCTAGAAATCAGTCACTAAAGCCTCTTGATTCAATTTATCACTTGGATTAGATTAGGGTTTCTAGAGATGAGATAGAAAGAGTACGGGGTGTTCAGAATATTCAAGAAGAAATGAGAAAATGAGCTGTACAAGCTTATATATTTAAGCCAAACACCATACCCCATCATACATGGGTATTTACCAGTTATCTAATAACTTTCGTACTTAATTTGACTGCCCTAACGGAGTCTAAATTAAATAAACAAACCTGTTCTGTGACCCTTGTCACAAACTGGTCTTAACCAAATATACAAATACTTATAAACATAAAATTATTAAAATCACTAATTAACACCATACAAGGGCAATTTGGTCATTTCCATCTAAGCCCGATCTCATGATGTTACAATTATGTGTCTATTTCAAACATATCAGTGAGTTGCTTCATTTTTTTTTTGTTACAATGAGCTCTCACCTGAGTTTCCTTGACGGAGCAGTATGGGATCTCAATAATCTCATATCAAGTTGGAATATATCAACTTTACTTAATTTTGTTCGTTATAACCAACCATTTCCCTGACATACGTAACCAACCATATTTTAATTTGGTTGCAATTTTGTTTTCCTGTTTAATTCGCGTACTAACTTTGATTTTTTTTCAATTGCATCACTTGATTTTTCTCTGCGATTGTTGCATTTATATTCTTTGAATCTTCTTCGTATTTGCATCGCTTGACTATGAATCTTCTACTGCATATGCACATACAAAAGCTACTCAAGATGGCCATGGTGACCAGGTTATTAATTTACTACGGAGTACATACTAAAAATATATACCCAGTTTGTTAATAATTAAAGATTAATATACATGTTCATTTGAATGGTTTTTATTAAATGAATGAGCTAAGAGATAAGCATAGAGAAGTAAGCACAGATGAAGTTCATTGATTTGTAGGGGGTTAAAAAAAGTCTATTGGGTCCATTCAAAAAGTGTCCTTTGGTATTAGAACTTGTCACCACAATCTTTTAAAGTGTCAATGATGCTTTAAAAGGAGGTATGTGTGCCAATGAGGCCTTGCTTCATTGGTATCCATGTTTCATGGATTCGAGAGTGACCCAGGTTCGAGTCTAACAACTAACAACTAACCTTACCTTTCAAAAAAAAAAAAAAAAAAAAAAAGAAAAAAAAAAAGAAAGGAGGTATGTGTGTTCTTACATTCTACTAATGTGTGTACATGTATTTTTCAGGGAATTAGTAGCAGGTTAAATGCTCCCCTTATTGTTCATTAACTTTGCATCATGACTTCCATGCTAATGCAAAAGTAATCTTAAACGGCAATTTTTGTGAAAGGAATTTTTGACCATATTTGTTAGTCATCTTATTATTCCTTTTAGACTTTCACATGTATATTTGTAATGTGTTTTTTAGTTTACATGTTGAATAAAATGATTAATGCACTAGAAGTCAAGTTATGGTCAAGTTGAGACACTCGAAGCTAATAACTTTGTTAGTATTATTTTACAATTATCAAAGTACCTATTCACAAACATGTGTACTTTTGTGCGCATATGTTTTGCGATGTCAATAAGATTATGACACCTTTTTTTCTACCTAATTGCTAACCATGTTCTTTTATATTTTTGTTTATCTTACAAACGATCTTATTCGATCTATGTGCAGGGGAACACAATGGTCGCTTCGCAGAGAACTAAATGGCTACCCAATAAACCTTTAGCGATAGTGCCAACATCAATTTCGTTCTGCGGTATGTTATCTACAATGATTTGTGATATGCACCAAATAAAGTGCTACCCAGCAACATGATGCAACTTGAAATTAGTTAACATAAAGATCAAAAGCTCAAAAGGTAAGATATGAAAAAAAAAATTTCTTTTGAAAAACAAGAAGTATTATCAATATATTTGCGTATATGCACATGCTATGGGACTTGCCCAATTCGATAATGGTCTAAGCCGAGATTACAGTTTAGAAGGCAGCGGCAAGTTAGGCCTGCAATTGCGATGACACCTGACTTGAGTGTCTGTGTTGGCCCTCATATAATAAAAAAATTAATTGACAGAGAATTAAGTGTCTGTGGTGGCCCTGATCAAAAGCACACACAACCTATTTAACTTTCTCAAGATGGCAACTGAACTATAGTACTACACATTACTCTTGAGACTAAACAGGGGCTATAATTTACAACAACTTACAGTTCGATGTAAGATATAACGGGTACAAAAGATAGCGCATCAAGAAAGAAAAAGGAATGAACCCCGCCAGAGGCACTTATACCGTTTTACTCCTACTACACATGCTATATAAATATAAATATGTAAGAAAATGTAGTGCAAGTGTGTGACACGACTGCACAATGTCCAAGATTTTGTATTATGTATTTTTAACTTGTATAACATAACTGAGGCATCGGTACTTAAAAAACGTTATGCATGTATTCGACCAAGAGTATTTCCGCCGTGAAGCGCGGTTCACCACTTTACTTGGTGTGGTTAAAAAAACCCTTAAATTAACTAATCTTCTATCTTGATATTTATCTATCTTTTGTAAAACTATATTCAAACCTTTAAAACATGTATTATTAATAACATGATAAATTACGTGTAAATAAAATTCATTATAAAAACCCGTAAAGTTACGAGTCTTAAACTAGTTATTATTATTATTATTATTTGTCTTGTTTTACTTTTGTGTGTTAGATATAACTAGAGATTTAAATATGCACCAACGAACAGAGACAAATTATACTTGTTTACATCAAATCCTGAACAATGTCAAGATTTTAAACAACTTAACCAAAAGTTTACTTGTAACTTTGAGAAATGAGAAATCATAACCTTGATATAATTTGCAAAACGTTGATAACTGATAATGTTAACCGACTCATGCGTATAGTACAAACCGTTTCGAGAACATGCATCTTGTGAAAGATAATGTTCTAAATTAGCGACCCGGCAACAACAAGAATGTCAGATCATGATAGAAAATGTGATCATTTTCTTGCAAATAACAAAGTTGATATACACCTATATATTTAAGATGTTCATGGTTTCATATATCGTTTACACAATGTCCTACTTTTTGTCTGTCTTTTATTGTTTGGAGTTGATTGATCAAGTTTGGCATTCTTGAACTTTACAAGATTAAGTGAATTAGGAGGTTATTTAAGAATATAAACAATTACTGCACATGACAATATTAAGTAAACTTTCATTTAAAATATTCACATAAATTAATCATAATTTGAAGTCACAGTCATACGTGTGTCATCATTTGCATACTTTATAGCTCTCACAACGTAATTAATTAAACTTGAAGTCTCAAACTCTTGTATTGATTTTCATGTAGATTGCTGAGACCATAAAAGAAAGAAATTAATCTATAAAGTTACACAAAGTCCTTATTCTTTTAGAACTACTATACAAACACCAAAATTAAAATGATCAATTCTAGTTTTCAGTTTTAGGAGTGAACCCTTTATTTTTTAACTTACATTCCAAGTCTACTTCAGACAAAGAGCATAACGGATTTATCGTTTTTACCCCAATCAATTGCGGAAAGTTAACCATAGCTCGTGAACCACGAATCTTGAAAGCCGCTTGGTCATAAGCCAAGGCGGCTTCTTCAGGCGTTGAGAATGTTCCAAGCCAAATTCGTGCACCTTTTTTGTTAGGGTTCTTTATTTCCGCCGCAAATTTTCCCCATGGACGTCTTCTTACGCCTCTAAACCTTCTCCAATCTTTATTTCTTTGATCATTTTTCTTCACCTTTTTTGCTTTTCCAAAATCAACTTTAAACTGTGGTATTTCTTCAATAATATTATTATTAGGTGAAGGTGAACTTGGAGTATGGATCATTGATGGCCCATCAACCCAATTAGTAACTTGAAAGACATTTGGAGTGTGATTTATTGAAGATTGAGATTGAGTTCGAGTGTAGGTTTTACTAATTGGGCTTTGAGTGGACTCACTGCATGAACTCGTAAGTAAATTTTCATGCAAATTGGATGAAGTAGTACTTATGACAGAAGTAAGTGAATCAACAAACGTATCGACGCAAAATGATGTTTCGATGGAATTATCGAATGAAAATGGACTTGTGAAACTTGAACTCCGGCTGAAATGTGGTTCATCCGATGATGCAATTGTGGCCGGAAAAGGACTTGTGATATCAGGATCTTCGAGAAGGCATTGTCGAACGAAATCGAGCATGGCTGAATCAGAATCTGAGAGGCTTTCAGACATTATAATTTTTGATATGTAGTTACGTTTTTAGTGATTGGTGAACTGTGAAAAGAATTGGTTTATGTTGTGGGTTGGATTACTATTTATATAGCCAACAATTTAAATACACCCTCAAAACTCCAACTTTATCTTTAAATATTTCTTTTTGTATTTAAATATTTTTATTTGTATATATATTATTTGATTAAGTTTATACCATTGATATTTTAATATATTTTTATTGATATAATCGTTTATTAAGTATTATGTAAAACATAAAAAGTTAATTAAAGTCAAAAAAAAATAAAATAAAATAAAATAAAATCTTTAAAATTAAAACGTAACAATAGATTCGGAGAGGAAGTAAATAATTGAACAAAACAATACCAAACATTCCCTCCTACATTCCTAGCTACTTAATTAATTAAATTATTATAAATTATAAATTATAATTTATAGATAGTTATAATATTACATTGTATTCGGTGTTACATGACGCATATATAAATGGAAAAAATTAGTTGAAACATTCTTTAAGATTTTATAAGTGGCTCTTTTGAACCTACACTAGCTAGGTAGTACGTACGTAATTCATATTCATACTTATATTAAATATCTAGCTATTTAGTTGAACAAACAAATTATGCATGGATTACAATGCATCATATCTCTTCGGGGTTTGTTTCAGGTTTCTTTTGTAGGTGATTCGAGCTTCACCAATTTCGCTCTTGTACTCTTGTTAAATACGTTTTCTTTACAAAAATATTTTTCGTTTCAATATATGTTTTCGTTATTTTTACTAAGAAAAATAGATCCTGGATGGTTGTGTGATACACACTAGTAAAACAAGATTGATCACTTAACAATTTATCAAACAAATCATGGGAATTATAATCGGGTCATCATAGCAACAAGCAAGTATTTAACAAGTTCGTTTCACAAAGAACGTTTAATTTCGAATTTCAAACACTAATAATTATCCTAAGTTGATGGGCGATTTTAATAGAGATTTGATTAAACTAATCTTGCGAATATAAATAAACTAACGAGAATATCAATAATAAGAAATGATGTCCACTTAATTAATCCACCTTTTGATTTGGTTTGCCCCTTGCACTTTGTTGCACATCAATGTTGAACAAGTATTAGTTTAGTGTCACCACCAAACATTAATCGATCAAGTTCATAAAATCACATAAACTCACTCAAAAGACCAAGTTATATTGAAAAAACCATTAGGATTTGACATTGGATTAAACTCACATAAAATCCTTAATCATAACAATCACTTGAAATAATTAACACCACTATTTTGACTAAACCCCCCCCCCCCCCCTGAAACCAATCAAATCAAAGACCAAATCAATTAGAATCTCCTTCTTAATTGTCTAGATCACCAAATGATGTTAAAGTACAAATTGAATCCCAATTCAAATCACTAAGAATGTTTAACAATTTGTATAATCAAAGTAGAGCTTAAAACACAAATAATAATAGATCATCAATCAAACTTAACAATATTATCTCATTCAATCATTTAAACATAAATTTTCATTAATTAGGGCAAAACCAATCATCAAGTTTCATAAACAAGTGAACACACACTAAATCTAGCCTAAAATAGTAATGGAAATAAGAACAAAATCAATAAATAATAAGTCATCATCATTACAATCAACTAAGAGAGAAAATAACCAAATGAAAAGAAATACAATAAGAAATGAAATGGAATGTGAAGATCTTCAATAATCTAACTCTAATCTTGAGCTTGCAACTTAAATTGAGCCTCATCCTTCAATGGATCATCAAAAGGACCAAATAAGGGTTTGTTTTCGTACCCCAATTGCAGCTCTTCTGCACAAACCCTATCTTTTTCTATTTATACTAAGGCACAAAACTACTACTGAAACAGCGATGGTGCACCGCACCTTAAGGTAATGCACCGCACCACAACACTAGGAAGTCAGATGCACTGCAATTACTAGATGGTGCACTGCACCATAACATTAGATGGCTACTGACTTTGATTTTCCAATTTTTAGCTTTAAGGAGCGCTACAATTGACCTCAATTGCGCAGCAATGCATCTCGAAAATACCTAAGGTGCACCGCACCATATGGCTGGTGTGCCGCACCAAGTGTTAGTTTTGCACTTTTCTTCATTTTCTTTCACTTTTGCTCATGATTTGTGTAACATCCCGTTTTTCATTTACGCGTTATTTTGGACGTCATTTGAATTATGAGGCATGTAATCATATATTTTGACCCCAAATAAAGTTGGAGTTGATGTTCTAAGACCTTACCATTGGAAAGTACACCTAATTATGTTTCCAACGATAGT
Source organism: Rutidosis leptorrhynchoides (assembly GCF_046630445.1). Lineage (NCBI taxonomy): Eukaryota > Viridiplantae > Streptophyta > Magnoliopsida > Asterales > Asteraceae > Rutidosis > Rutidosis leptorrhynchoides. The sequence continues at coordinate 516,212,021 of NC_092336.1, read as the reverse complement.
TGATTCATCAAAAACGGATTTACGGTTTGAAAGTTACGACCAAAATAAGTTTCACAAAATGCTGATTTCGGCTTTTGCACGCCGCGCAAAAATATGCGCACCGCGCAAAACCTGCTGACAGCAAGATTTGTGAATTTTAAATGTCTTAAAAGGGGCATTTTGGGTATTTCGCATTGGGGCCAGTTTTGAGGCTACAAATCAGTTCCAAACCTTATCTTATCTTCATTTTCACACACAAACACTCTCATCTTCAAACCCTAGAGAGAGGAAGAGAGTTTAGAGAGAGAGCTCCATTTGGAGAAGAAGGAGGTTGATTCGGGTCAAGTCTCAAGTGTTAAATTTGTTCATCTCGTCAACGGCATCATTTTGGTAGTATTAGTAAGTCTCAACTTCGAATTTCACCTTTATGATTTGATATTCAAGTTAGAATTTTGAGCTTGTTAGTTGTAAAGCCCATTTAGATGATAAAGTGGGTTTTGGGTTGATTGACGTTTTGGCCATGATTAGGCTTTGATTTTGGGTGTAATCACTTAGTTTAGTGATTTTGGAAGTGTTAGAACCCTTTTGGGTGTATTTAGGTTGACTAATTTTGAAATGGGTCAAAATTAGGGTTTATGTGTCAAATTGGGTAAGCTAAGTGTTTAACACTTGTGATTTGGTTTAATTCATGTATTAGGGCCATTTTCACTTGTGTTAGTGATTATTGGATAGTATGGGCATTTTTTGGGACTTATGTCAAAATGGGTGAATTGAATTAGGTCAAATTTTGGTAATGACACTAATTTTGGATTTATTGGATGTTAAACGCTTTTGTTAAGTGTTAAATGAAGTTTTTGAATGAAAGTAATCATGGAAAGCAATTTTGGGTTAAAATGGTATTTTAAGATTAAGTCAAACGTGGTCAATCGTGATATGGGTCAATATTGCACGTGTTGGGGTTTTGGTGTAAGTGACGATTGAAATGATTACTACCTAAGTAGTAATTTAGCGTTAAAACCTAGGTTTGGTCTAATTGGTGTAAAGTATGATTTAGGTTAAATTGTACTTTATTGTGTGGGTTTGAATTATCACCCGAAGTTGTAATTGGTTTGTGTCCATTAGGTGATAAATGGGCGGGCTTTTGGCGAGCAAGGTGTAATCCCTCGGTTAAGGGATGTTTGTGTCGGGTTCTCTTTTAGAGAACGGCTACTTATGTGTATATTGTACATATCTGTGATATAGGTGGTTACTTGCTCGGATTTGAGGATGGAGATCATGTCATACATGACTTGTGCGGGCATTCCAAGGTGAGTGGAATAGTTATATGTATACGTATAATTATTGCATTCACTAAGCTTTATGATTACCCCTCTCGTTGTTCACCTTTTTACATGTATTGCGAAGCTAGCTAGTTGTTAGACTGGATGCGTAGGAGCGCTTGGGCTCGATGGGGTAGCATTTGAAATTTGGATGTGGATTGGGGATTTGTTAGTCCCCGGGATTATACTCTTGGTATCGGTTTGGGTTGTAGAGTCCTAATCCGACAAAATATATAAATGGGATAAAATTGGCACTTTAATGTAATTATGGGTCGTTGGAGTCCCAAGGGTCGAAATGTACTTTTGACGATTAAAACTCGGATCATTTAATGTTTTGAAAGTGTTGGATTTGGTTTGGGGATTTGTGAATCTCGGTTTTGGCGAAACAGTTTGTTATGTTTTAAAATAGGCTGCAGTGTTTTTCTCAGCTTTAGCGCGAGCCGCGTGTAGGCCTGCACGCCGCGCAAATGGCCGTATGCTGGTAATCAGTTTTGTTGTCAATTACTGACCTTGTTTCATGTTGTAATGCGCGCCGCGCACTCAAATGCGCACCGCGCATTTGGTCTGGCTAAAATGATGTTGTTGCTTTAAAAAAAAATGTGTCGTGTTTCGGTAATCGAGGTTGGGTCGTTTCAAGTGGTATCAGAGCATAGTCTAAGGGAATTAGGTGACCTTGGAGTAGTTGCCTAGTCTTAGACTTATTGTCAGTGGTGTGTTATTTACGGGACTTGTAGGAATATGGGTCGGATTGAGATTTGTTAGTGCCTTAGAGTATGTGACTAACTAGGACTTGTGTTTGTTCAAAATGTGATTATGTGGGGCCTTATTTCATGTGTAAATTAGTGCCTTAGATAGCTAGTGCCTAATGTAAGTAGGCGAACTTGAACGTTGTTTTAGTGATAGTCACCTAGGTTGTAGGCTGACTTGTTGTTGCGGTGTACTTGTATATATTTATTATTATATTGTATATAGGTGTATATATACAGGTATCTATTGGTGCGGTGTCCTAGAGACGAATCTTTTGGAGAGATTCGGATGTTTGGCGGTTTTGAGTGATCAAGTTCACTGTAAGGACTTTGGTCATTCGGTACTAGGAGTTATCGCGTGTTATTTTGTGTGAATGTCGCGTCAGTCCGGGTAAAGTACTTTGCGTGACCATGCGAAAATGGTAAGGTACGCAATTGTAATAGTGACTGATCACCATTATTACAACCGTGTATCTTGACACCAAGCATGACATGACGAGTACCGAGCGGAGGAAACGTGGCATGGTTGGGGTAGAATCGGGACGAGTTAGGAATATTTTATTGGTTCCTAGGATATAGTGGTCTCGGGTGATGTGCTTGTCGTCACATCGGGTTCTTTGTTAGTCGGGAAGTGTTACGGTGGATTCGGTTAATTAAGGTGAGTGAGCAAACTCACGAGTTCGGCGTGTACCTAGTCACCCTAAGTAGTGGGTGCACTATTGAGATTGTTATTGGTTGTAGTTACTCGTCGTAACTAGGATGACCGATTAGTGAGTGTGCGTACGACGAAGACTTGAATCCCGTAAAGGGATGTAGGAAGTCTAATGATTGAAGAATTGGGTTACACTCGGTAGAGTGTGTGGTTAGATAACCGTGTAAGGATTCTAGTTGTGAGTCGCCTTGGAACAGGCGAATCGAGGAGTCTTCGGATCGTTAAACTCATGGGAGTGGGACCCGTATGACGGTGATTGTATTAGTATGTTAGCGTGTTGCGGACGATAGGGTAACATTCCTAACAGAATGTAACGACCCAACCCGTTATCCTTCCAAAAACGTGCCATAATTTTTTTTTTCTGGAACAGCACATCTGGACGGCGTCCAAGCCCTTTGGACGGCGTCCAAATGGTCTGCCAGATTCTGTTCAGTTTTACAATTACACGCGGGCGAAAAACCCGCTTCCCGACACTTTTAAACCAAAACACTTTCACAATATGTTATAATAGTTAAACCTAAGAGTTTTCCATAGTAAAACCGAGTTTTACAACACCGGGCCCACATCGACCCATATTACTACAAAGTGACCATTTCGACCGATTTAGTTTAATTCAAAACATAGACCGAGCATGGTGATTAGGATACGCTACCCAATCCTAATCAAATCCAAAAGCAAGTCTTCTAAAGCAAACTACGCAAGTCCACTAGTTCCCGCGCTTACCCGAGCCACCGCATCCATGCAATCTATAAAAATGTAAACAACGAGAGGGTAAGCTAACGCTTAGTGAGTGAGAAGATACTACATACATATATATGCATAAAATGGACACGCCACACAAAATATCAAATACCGCATACCGGAGCATCCAAGCATAAAGGCAAGCTAGTCTAAGCATACCGTACAATCATTAAGCAACGAGCTAAAGATACATCAACAAACATAAGTTCACCAACGATGATGTGAACAACGCCAATGAGCTACACCCGGAGGGTTAGCTACATCACAACAATACATCAATATATATATATATATACGACCATATATAAACATCCAAGGTTAACCCCTTAACCCAATACCGAGAACCAAATACCACAATGAAGATTGGCCGAACTACACGAGCCTTAGTAAATCCGCATACACACGAGACTACTATCTTCAATAACACAACATCGAGGTTGGCCGAACTAAACGAGCCTTAGTGAATCCGAACTACACGAGATCACTACCTCAATAAGATGACCGAACTACACGCGTCACCGTGAATCCGAACTACACGAGATTCACTTTCGATAAGATGACCGAACTACACGCGTCATCGTGAATCCGAACTATACGAGATCCACTTCTGATAAGATGATCGAACTACACGCGTCATCGTGAATCTGAACTACACGAGATCCACTTCTCCAACTCAAAACCCACGGTCACGGGGTTATAAAAATCCACAACATTAGGGTTATCCACATCACAACAATATCAACCCTTCGCCATTGGGGTTATATACTCCACATCACAAACACGTGTGATAACGTACACACAAAATGTGTACCTAGCCAAAGGTGGTCAACCAAAATGCACAACCGTGCCAATTGGACCTAAATGCAAGTTCATCAAATCCACCTATATGTGAAGTGAGCTCTATAACCGAGAACCACTTTACCCGACCCGCACCCATCCTACACATACATATGCACATAGGATAATAACACTCACCTTATCGCCTTGATGAATGCCACCGAATAATCCGCAACTCGTCAATGGAAAGTACCTAATCCATTATCACAAAACACACAACACAATTAGGGTTGACTTACAAACCAACCCATTTGACACTTAGTGCAATTTCGACCCAAATGCACTTCCAAGCACAAACCGCGCTCAAACTAACCAATAAATCACTAACACGAGTGATAATGGTCCTAATACACCGATTAAACCCGAACACAAGTGTTAAACACGTGTCTCACCCATTTTGACACCAAAACCCTAATTTGGCCCATTCCAAAATTAGGCAACCAAACACACCCAAAAGTGTTCCCACACTTCCATAATCACTAAACCTAGTGATTAGACTCAAGATTAAAGCCTAATCAAGGCCAAAACGCCAACCAACCCAAAACCCGCCAAGTGACAAGAATAACTAGTCACCATGAACCTACTTCATCATCTAAAAGGGTTTTACAACAAACTAGCTCAAAACCCTAACTTGAATATCAAATCTAACAAATGAAATTCGGAGTTTGAGCTTATCAATACTACCACAACATAGCTAGGAGCGAGATGAACAACTTTAGAACCCGAGCATTGGTGAGAAACCGACTCCTTCTTCTCCAAATCAAGCTCTCTCTCTCTCTAAACCCTTACTCTCTCTCTAAATATGGTTGAGAGTGTTTTGTTGGTGAAGATATGGTTAAATGAGCTCAACCTTTGCCTATTTGTGGCTTAAAACCGGTCACCAAGTGAAAAGACCAACATACCCCTCTAAATATCTTAAAATCTCACAGCTGGCCCGACAGACCAACTGGACGGCGTCCAACATTCTGGACGGCGTCCAGTCCTTCACTACTGGACGGCGTCCCACATATCTGGATGGCGTCCCACATAACTGAAAAGGCAGAAACAGAAACAGGGTGTTACAACTCTCCCCCACTTAGACATGATCGCGTCCTCGCGATCTGCGCCACTTAACTGAACGGCCACACTCAATGGTCCTCAACATAAGTCCCAATCTGACTTTCTTAGGCAACACTTCCCAACGAATCACCCTTAACAACTAAATCGTCACTCGCGATTTATCAAATCACCATCCGAGCACTAAAACCTTACTCATTCCCTCACATCGGGAAAAACTCAACCAATCTCGAACCGAGATATCAACCCTCTAGCGTACCATTACCGAGTACAATGCTAAAACAACCACATACCAACATAGGGTCAACCATCTAAACCGACGAAGACCGAACAAAAGCGAACCCTTACAGATAACACTTACCACCTAACATCCCTTGTAGTGCGCAACACGTCCAATACGCAACTATCATAACATCATAATCCAACGGCTAAAGCCGATAGCGCCCAAAACGACTATGGCAACGCTAAACTCAAGGTGTACAAAATTGACTGTCGTCACACCCGTAACAACATGTGAGCGAAGCACAGCTATCGCATCACTAATCATACAACATGGTCCTCACGACCCCACCATCGGTGTATAAAACAACCGATAGTTCCCACAACATAGTCCTTACGACCTCACCATTGGTGTATAAAACAACCAATAGATCACGCAACACGAAGGCTGGCCGAAAACTACACGCGCCTTAGTGAATCCGAACTACACGCGACTCACTACCTTCCTCGCAACAACAATCGAGATTGGCCGAACTACACATGCCTTAGTGAATCCGAACTACACGAGAGTCACTATCCCAATAGAATGACCGAACTACAAGCGTCATTTGTGAACCCGAACTACACGAGATCCACTCCTCAATACAATGACCGAAACTACACGAGTCATTGGTGAATCTGAACTACACGCGATTCACTTCCACAATAAGATGGCCGAACTACACGCGTCATCGTGAATTCGAACTACACGAGATTCACAACTCAACACCGGATGAAGTCAGCGGACCCCGAAAGTCATGCTTCACCGATATAACACATACGCCCATGATGAAGTCAGCGGACCCCGAAGGTCATGCTTCACCAATCACATATTCCCATGATGAAGTCAGCGGACCCCGAAGGTCATGCTTCACCAATCAACGCCCTTTTGGCCTCGAACAACGAGTAGCGTAACATCGCGCTCTGCTACGCCATAGTAAATCTTAACGGATACCACTAACCATTCACACAATTGAGCAAGAACCACCTATATCAAACATAGGTACAAAACAATAATTCTCTAGGAGAGAATCCGACACACACATCCCTTAACCGAGGGATTTCACCTTGCTCGCCAAACACGTCCATTATCTCTCAACGAGATTTACCACATTACCACCTCGGTGATAATTCATATCCAAGATCATAAGTACAATTTAACCGAATTTGTACTCTACCACAAATTGACCAAAACTAGGTCCCAACACAAATTCCAGATCTACCAAAAGCATCGTCCGAAATCTCACACCAAAACCTCCTCGTGCGGGAGTGTAACTCCCCCACTTGGAATTACGTTCCATAACCACAACTTGTACACCCGTACAATGCTACCAAAAGTAGACTTTACCAATAATTGGGTTCTCACGACCCATCACCATATCTTGCTCCAACCTTGAGTATAATAAGGATCTTAACCTATCCTTAAACACTTCGAACGAAAAGTGTACCACAAATTACACAAACTATACTCTCGCAATCATCCAATTGTTTTAGTTTGTCAACTTTCACCCAGTTACTCATGTACCTAAGGGTTTCACTCGGTACCCTAAGTACAATGTAACCGCAATATAATCGGAGTCGAACACCACGCTAGTAGGTATAAAAGAGGAACCTAATGTCGCGTCACGTAGACTCCTTTACCAACATTCATTGAGATCAACACTCGATTTCTCGGGTTTCATCCCACTCGTCGAGCCTCATTGTCCATCAACTTCAACACAAAAGCGAACACGCGCTTAACAACTGAACACCAAAACCCATTTCCATGGCTTGGTAGAAACATTTTCCAAATACTAAGGAATGCTTGGTTTTACCAAGTCTTACGCCCTTCGCCCGACAATCAAACGTCACCATAGGGTACTTCCCTTAAGAACGTCACCCATAACAACAATATGCACAACACAAGGCATCTAATAAACTCAAACTCAATGGCACATAATAAATAATCAAAGGACATATTTATTAAAACGAAACATACCTTTTGTGACGCCCCGTACAAAATCAACGTGTACGGATCATCAACAACAGGATCTTTACAAGGTCAAACGCTATATGCTGTTTAAAAAAGAGTTTTGCATTCATGAAAAAGATAACTTCAAATGTTTTACAAAAGATAACGTGACACAAAAGTCATTACAAAACTAGTAATCCAAAATAACATAAGTTACGAATGCAAAATATAAGTTCCATGATTGAGACATCTCTAAGTAATTCAGCGGAAATCTAACACAGCAGGTCCGTAACAGCAAGTCTATAACAGCAAGTTTATAACACCAAGGTAGCAAGTCTAATAGCGGAAGCAACAACGTCTAAGCACCTGAGAAATACATGCTTAAAAAGTCAACACGAATGTTGGTGAGCTATAATTTGTCTGTAATCAGTAATGTAATGTAGGCCACGAGATTTCAGTGCTTCAACCAGCGTTTCAAATTAGTATTTCAAATCAGTATAATAAAGTATATGCTTATCCGTGGGCACCCGGTAACTAACTTAACGTAATATTACCCCCTAAAAGTACACTTGGCGAGTGCGTAAGTTTACGAAGTATTAAACACCCATTAAATTCTAGCGCGACTAGCCCGAGTGGGGATGTCAAACCCTATGGATCCATATCTAAGATTCGCGTTCACCGGTTCAAAAACCAATGACTAAACGTTACCGATCTAAGGGGAAAGTTTATGCCGTTGTATAACCCACACATATATAAAGTTTAAGTACTCGTGCGTAGTATGTAAAACATAAAAAGTGCATGTATTCTCAGTCCCAAAATAATTAAAGTAAAAAGGGATGCTATAACTCACAGTGAATAAGCAGTACAAGTCAATACGAAAGTGTGCAAGTAGTAAGTTGGTCCGAAAGGTCGTCAACCTAAATCAAAGGTTACTAGGTCAGTATGTTGTCCTTATAAGTTCTATTAGTGCATAAAATAAGTTTAAGTGTCATCATCATCACCATTCATCATCGTAAAAGCTAAGTAAGTTTAACAAGTATAGAGGTCGAAACAATAGGCTGATTTTGATCAGCTGCTACGGCCTCTACGTAAATCGAAAAGAGGCGTAATCAGTGGACATGGCTCCGTATGGGAGTCCTCTAGTTGCTGACCAATTTCCAGAACCAAACTCGTCTTCGTTTGACCGTGGTGACGGTTAAGTGCGAGTAGGTCAGAAATTTTAGCACAACATTAATAGGGTGTAGTGACTTTCGGAAGTCCATAATACCTAAACCGTAACTCGGATTAAGACAAGGTCTAAACGGAAAATCATCTAATCGAACCGAACTAACTGAAAATAAACTTTACAGTAGGCTAGTTGGTCTGATCAGATCCCAAAAATAGTAAGCAAGGTGCTCCAGTGGGGTTCTTAGTGCTTGATGCTCATCACGGTTCTCATCCTTGATGCTTGTAGCTTCAAGTGTACAACTCGTTGATGGGTTAGCATCATCTTGACCAAGATTCTACCATCAACAAACAATATGTTAAGACCAAGTAAGAACACAACTCATTTAAGAGTCTTAGATGGATGATGAACCAAGGTTACATCATATCCTTAGTCTTAACACAATTACAAGTTACATTTACAACTAAAGCTACAAACTTTACTTCAATCAAGCAAGTATGAACATAATCTAAGTTAAATAAAGTGATGGAACCCTAAGCTAGAGAGCTTGGATCCTTTTCACACAAGTTATAAGGTCACAAAGCTAGAAAGCTTGAACCTTTAGTGTTCTTGAAGACCTTGAAGCATAAAGCTTAGATCTTTAAGTTACATGAAGACCATAGACACAAGTTTTGATCTTTATAATAAAATAATGAGATCATAAGTTAGGAAACTTAGATCCAACAAAAGATATGAAGATTCAAGCTAGAAAGCTTGCATCTTGGTTGTTCTTGAAGATCTTGGAGCATAAAGCTTGGATCTTTAAGTTACATGAAGATTACAAACACAAGTTTGAATCGTTATAACAAAATAACAAGATTAAAGCTAAAAGATATAGATCTACAAAGTAGGTGAAGATTCAAAGCTAGAAAGCTTGAATCTTCCATGTTCTTGAAGGATTCAAATCCATGTTTGAATCTACAAGATGTAATCAAGATCAAAGCTAAAAAGCTTGATCCTTTAAATGAAGATGATGATTCATGAATGATGAAGGGAAGAAGAAGAAGAAAATCAAAAACTTACAAGTTTTAAAGTGAGAAAGACTATAGAGGAAATAAGAAAGTAAGTGTGTGTGAAATACAAATGAGAGAAAGTGTAAAATGGATGGAATAAGGCTTGTATTTATAGGTGAATGAGGTGATACATGGGGTATCAAAACCATAGGAACATATGGGGGACAAGGGGGACAAACTTTTGCTTTTTGGTTAATAGTTGTCTAAAGTTGGTGCTTATGTTAGGATCTCATGCAACATTAAGGATAATACTTGAAAAAAATGCTAGCATGTTCCCTCTAATAAATGGGCATTTGTCTTACATATTAATGGGTCACTAGTTACTTATAATTGGGCTAATTAAATAGTCCACTAACTAGTGTAGGGTGGGCTAAAGTCCAACAAGGTAGAATGTCCAACAAGACTTACTAGTAAGCATAAGTAAATTACTAAGCGTAATTAAGCATCCAAAAACCCAAGTAATTGTTATTATAAAATAACAATTAATATTTTGTAGTCATAATATTCCGATTACGACAAAAGTTCAACGTGTACGCAGTACGCAGTTTGTTCGAAACGTCAAGTGACACTAACGGTCATAAAGGCTTCTGGTGATCAAGTTAAGTAACCTACGTACTTAAAGGCACGTTTTAATATATAAATGAAAGTAATCCACGTGTAGTAAGATTCCAGAGTATAAAATAGCACAGTACGCACAAATACGCAGTTTCGCGAAAGCACAAAGCACAAAAGCAAGTCGAAAAAGCCGGGTCGTCACATTACCCACCTGTTAAAGAAAATTTCGTCCCGAAATTTTGAGGAGTGACCAACAATGGTACCGTATTAGAATGAGAAGGAGCGTATCAAAGTTCCGTGAGACTCGTGGGCTCAGAAGTGAGTTATTTACCTTGAAAGGTACTTAGGCGTATAAAAGTAAGAATAGGTATATGCCATTAATTAAGTCTCTTGTCCTAAGAGATCAACAATTTGATTTCATTTCTTGTTAACATGAATATGTCATCTGAATATATACCCACAAAAGGAAAGATAATGTTTTTAGCCTTACAGGCATCTTCAGTAGGTTGGATGCATGAAATGCATCATGAATGTTACCAAACCCATCTAAAACATCGAGCGCTTATGTTGCAATACCAAGCTGACAGGTAGAATGGAAAACATGGTGATCATAACCATGCGATTTGATGTCCGGATAGTGTTAGCCACGGATTTCTACTAATCCCTTAATTTCAGAAAGAGACCATAGGTATAAAGAACCTGATATTTAAGAACATTTCATTTGACTCAATGAATTGAAATTTTTGCTAAAAGTGACTAATCGGACTTATATGCAATGCAAGCCATAATTATTTATAGCATCTTCAGGACGGTCTGAACGAACAATGAAGGATATCACCCAGTTTACCATACTGCAGGTGAACTTATCCTTAGATGGAATGAAAGCACAATTCCATAATGTAACTTTATCCTTTCAGTTACATGTTGAAGTTAGGGTTAACGTTAATCTAGAACAACATATAGTTGTAACCAATAAAGGAAGGAATATGTAGAGTAACCACATAAGTGTCGTAGATGTTTTAAGCAGTCCCCTCCAAGAGGATAACAAGATTTATAGATTCCTAAAGTATATTACATTATAATTTCGAAAGAAAATCGCACGAAAGGTGTGGTCCTTGAATGAGAGTGAACTCTTCGAGCGGTTCATCCTGAATTTGTCCTTATACTTAAGGGGATGCATGGATTAGAAGATATGTGAACCCTAGGTCTTAAAGAATGGTTTACTCCAAGTGGAAAGAATCCCCAAAAATGATTTCTTGTACCTCAAAATAATGAATCCTAGAGATGACGTTTACGAGAGTGTTGCGATTAGTTGTGAAACATTGAGAGTAGAAACCCGCCTAGTGCCTTTCCTACGATAGGGTGACCACTAAGTATACCCCAGAAAACTGATTTATCGACCCGCGTTTTTGCCATGTCTAACCTTAAAAGGAACATTTTATGAGCGCAAAGACTTCCTAACAAATTTTATAAAACCGCCATCCAAAGTGGCTCAAGAGTTTTTAATAAAGATCTTAATGGTAAGCTCTTATCCCTAACGGAGGGCGAGAAGAAGTGTGATCCATACGTGGTGTAGTCTAATACGAAAACCTTTAATAAAATCAACCAAGGAAGTTTTGAAAAACCTTTAAACGTTTGATGTGAGAACATAAACGGAACGAAGTTCCTAGTAAATTTAGAAGTATGTACAACGTGCACCATTTTGCACAAAACTATTTGACTTAAGTTAAACAGCTCAATAAAGGAGCGATTTTTAAATAAATTTGAAGGTATAACTTAGTATGTACTAACCGAAATAAGTAAGGGTAAATTGTTAACTTAATCATATACATACATATATGATTTTATAAATCGCATAAGTGACCGAAAAGTTTTTAGTACTTTCATTTGTCCATAAATCTCGTGAGGACCACACAAATAAGCAACGTGTAAAAATTTTGATAAACATAGTTTTTCGTATTTCAGAGGTTACGAGTTGAAAAGGATCGAGTGAAAATCTTTGAATCATCGGGTGACATGTTACTAGGTAATGAAAACTAATGAATTAAATGTAGTTTTGGTAATTATAAGGACATAAGTCTTTGGACCAAAAATGTTCACGTGTGAAGTCGTTGCTAAAAAGTGGGGCATGAAGGATAGAGCATGAGGACGAGAAGTTAATCACTTCTTGACTTTGCAAAATGCCAAACAGGTTATGGCCAATATTAAAGTCGGAGTACTGATGATGTTAATATCGCTAGATGAGAATCCCTTGGAATAAGTCAGGACTTAGAATTATGTAAGAAAGATCATTGCTCTGACAGGTGTGGCAAATAAGATCCCTAGGGTAACGCAAAATTTTTGAATGGTTTAAGTGTTAGTGGATGCCCGAAGGCTCTGCATGACGTGGTAGTAAGTGCCTTCATCACATACACACACACACACACACACACACACACACATGAATCTCTAGATTTCGACGGTTGTAAAGTCTTCATGATGACTTGGATACGAATAAGCAACGAATAATTTTATATAATAAGCAATGAAAATTATATAGAAATCGTTAGGGTGACAATGTAAGAAAAGAAACAAAGTTCTTAGTAAATATAGACTTACTCTAAGTAAAATATCTTTTGATAAAAAGAATTTATTTTTAAAGTTGAAAGTAAAATTTCACATTTACTAGTCAAAAATAGTAATTGTTTACTTTATCATATACGATTTCTAAAATTTGTACAGATGGCAATAAAATAAATTCTTTTTTTATAAAACCTTGAGAGGAGCGCACAGTAAAATAGTGTGTGAAAAATTTTGGCAGACAAAATTTTCATATTTCGAAGGTTACAAGTTGGAAAAAGATTAATGAGGATTGAGTAAAAGATTTTTGAAAATTTCGAGTGATATTTGAGGTAACGAAAACTATTGAATTTAAATGTGGTTGATGGTTATTAGTAGGGCATAAGTCCTTTGACCAAAAATGCTTAAGTGTAAAGTTGTTGCTTATAAGTGAGATACGAATGGGAGAGTATGAGGATGGGAATTAACTACCCATTGATTTTGGAAATTTCGAACTGGTATGACTAATATTGACGTAAGAAGGGTGATGGTGTGATTATCATCGATTACGAATTCTCTCGGAATAAGTTAGTATTCAGAGTTGCGTGAGAATGAGCATCAAATAAGATTCTTGGGTAGTATAGAATTTGAATTGCTGAAGTGATGGGATACAACTTCCTTTATGTATCGTTATCCATTGTATCGGTTTCTTTCATGGTTAGAAAGTGAGCAGATTTGGTGAGGCGGTCAACGATAATTCAGATAGTGTCATAATTGCCTATTGTTTTCGGTAGCTTCGGGATGAAATCCATCGTCATCTCTTCCCATTTCCATTGTGGTATCTCGGGTTGTTGAAGTAACCCAGATGGCTTTTGGCTCACCATTCTCGCGAGGTATACGAATAATCTTCTTACTATAAATAACTTTCGCTTTCATCCTTGAAAGCCAGTCCATTCCAACTATTTCATCAAAGCTTCCTAACTCGATGAGTATTAGGTTAACCCTAAAGTTCATTCCAACTTTTACATCAAGCTTCATAACTTGATGAGTATTAGGTTAATCTTAAGATTCATTCCAACCAAATCTTATTATATTACCGTGAAAAATTCTATCAATCTTCTCAGATAACATCTGCTTGTGCATAGGTAACTAATCCTTTCCAACTACTACTTCAAAACTTCCAAGTTTTGTTGGCATGAGGTCATCTCCAATGACCCACCTGTTAATATTAAGGTACTACCTTAAATTATTCCTCTATCTCTGCCAGCTTACCATTAGCTTGTCCTATAGAATACGTAACTCTCATGGTTATTAATGGCTTATTAGTCATAACACTAATGTTTTTAGATATAAGGTTTCTATCGCTCTAGTAGTAAATAACTCTGAGACAATAAAACGTTGTGACGAAACGTACCCTAACTAAAATCTGGATTCCATGCAAGTTCCCATAGTTGAGATAACGATTGCTCTACCGCAAGTAAGTCCAAAGTTTTTCCTATCTGAGAACTTTTTCCTTAAGTATCCAGGGTATCTATATTTATAACAAATTTTTGGGTTATCAATTCTGCAATCAAGGCCCTTCTTGTACAGTATATGGGCTAAGTGGTTATTCTTTCCTTACCTCTAACAGACCATAATGCGTATACTCAAGTGGTTCCTACCAAAATTTTCTTTGAATCACTTCATATTCCTTATATACTAGCATTGGGACTTCTGCATGATTTACTTCAATATAATCACGCTGGCCTAGCGTCATTATACTGTACTAAATCGTACGTTCATTCCAATATCACTCCATATGGTCAATGTAACGTGATCACTTCCAGTTCTACTCAATTTCATCTAATGGTGCTTTATCTATGCTATCTTAAAACAAAATCTACATAATTAATCTCACGGTTTCTTGGTCTGGGTGCGTAGGTTCCGTAGGTCATGCACCAATGCCTAAATGTCCCGAAATTTCTTCAAAATGTTCGGGCTCAGGTAACGTCGTTAGGTTCCTTTCTAGAAATTCAATCTGGGTCTCGCGTCGAGTTGTACGTGTAGCAAGTAGTAATACGATATGTCTTGAGGTGACTCCCAAGTCTTTGGTATGGCTGAGCATCAGTAGAAGGCACTCTGACCTTGTGAAAGGAGATGTCCTCCCGACTTCCCAATGCCTAAGAGTGTTAGGGTCCTAAATCCAGAAGTGTCGTTAGATCGTCGAGTAGTGGTGAAGAATGAAAGAGATAAGTGACGGTCATGAAAGCGGACGAGATACGAGCCATCTTGCAGGAACTGAACAACCTTCGAATGTTCACACGTCGTACGTGGCTATTTAGAGTGAGCTCGGGGTGCGGTTACTCCGACAAATCCTCCAATATCTCCTCCTCCGAGGATCAACTTTAGTGGGCGTGTAATCCGAGGGGTACTCCTCTTAGATTGCGTGAAGAATCGTTTCGATCTCCAGAACGGTGGAACGATAGTAAAAGGTGGATTACGATATTAGTCCTTAGGGTTAGACGAGTGGGAAAAGGGTTCAGAAAAACATCTAAACTAGGAAAGATAAGTTTTTCCAAGTCGGTACAGCGGATAGCAGACGGGTAGCGAGAGCGTAATCAGGCACTACAGCAACCTAGAGCGTCTACAGCAGTACATAGCATGGCGGTAATAGCAGTATCAACAGAAGTATCATGCAAAAAGCAGATAGTAGCATGCGGTAGTGAGAATAAACAGCAGCATACAGTAAGTTCACATACCAGTGAAAGTAGGCAGTAGCATGCAACAAGTTCATATAGCAGTAAAAGTAAGCGGTAGCATGCAGTAGTAGTAAGCAGTAACATGCAGTAATATAATACAGTAGCATGCAGCAGTTTCGCAGAAACAGGTAAACAAGCAAGTTGTAGATTAGTCCTATTAGTGAATCCTACTCGGCCTGGTCTAGACTCACTAATGCAACCTAATTCCCTACAACCAATGCTCTGATACCAAATGTGACTCCCCGTACAAAATCAACGTGTACGGATCATCAACAACAGGATCTTTACAAGGTCAAACGCTATATGCTGATTAAAAACGAGTTTTGCATTCATGAAAAAGATAACTTCAAATGTTTTACAAAAGATAACGTGACACAAAAGTCATTACAAAACCAGTAATCCAAAATAACATAAGTTACGAATGCAAAATATAAGTTCCATGATTGAGACATCTCTAAGTAATTAAGCGGAAATCTAACACAGCAGGTCCGTAACAGCAAGTCTATAACAGCAAGTTTATAACACCAAGGTAGCAAGTCTAATAGTGGAAGCAACAACATCTAAGCACCTGAGAAATACATGCTTAAAAATTCAACACGAATGTTGGTGAGCTATAGTTTTTCTGTAATCAGTAATGTAATGTAGGCCAGGAGATTTCAGTGCTTCAACCAGCGTTTCAAATCAGTATTTCAAATCAGTATGATAAAGTATATGCTTATTCGTGGGCACCCGGTAACTAACTTAACGTAATATTACCCCCTAAAAGTACAATTGGCGAGTGCGTAAGTTTACTAAGTATTAAACACCCGTTAAATGCTAGCGTGACTAGCCCGAGTGGGGATGTCAAACCCTATGGATCCATATCTAAGATTCGCGTTCACCGGTTTAAAAACCAATGACTAAACGTTACCGAGCTAAGGGGAAAGTTTATGCCGTTGTATAACCCACACATATATAAAGTTTAAGTACTCGTGCCTAGTATGTAAAATGTAAAAAGTGCATGTATTCTCAGTCCCAAAATAATTAAAGTAAAAAGGGATGCTATAACTCACAGTGAATAAGCAGTACAAGTCGATACGAAAGTGTGCAAGTAGTAAGTTGGTCCGAAAGGTCGTCAACCTAAATCAAAGGTTACTAGGTCAGTATGTTGTCCTTATAAGTTCTATTAGTGCATAAAATAAGTTTAAGTGTCATCATCATCACCATTCATCATCGTAAAAGCTAAGTAAGTTTAACAAGTATAGAGGTCGAAACAATAGGCTGAATTTGATCAGCTACTACGGCCTCTACGTAAATCAAAAAGACGTGTAATCAGTGGCCATGGCTCCGTATGGGAGTCCTCTAGTTGCTGACCAATTTCCAGAACCAAACTCATCTTCGTTTGACCGTGGTGATGGTTTAAGTGCGAGTAGGTCAGAAATTTTAGCACAACGTTAATAGGGTGTAGTGACTTTCGGAAGGCCATAAATCCTAAACCGTAACTCGGATTAAGACGAGGTCTAAACGAAAAATTATCTACTCGAACCGAACTAACTGAAAATCAACTTTCCAGTAGGACAGGTGGTCTGATCAGATCCCGAAAACAGTAAGCAAGGTGCTCCGATGGGGTTCTTAGTGCTTGATGCTCATCACGGTTCTCATCCTTGATGCTTGTAGCTTCAAGTGTACAAGTCGTTGGTGGGTTAGCATCACCTTGACCAAGATTCTACCATCAACAAAAAATATTTTAAGACCAAGTAAGAATACAACTCATTTAAGAGTCTTAGATGGATGATGAACCAAGGTTACATCATATCCTTAGTCTTAACACAATTACAAGTTACATTTACAACTAAAGCTACAAACTTTACTTCAATCAAGCATGCATGAACATAATCTAAGTCAAATAAAGTGATGGAACCCTAAGCTAGAGAGCTTGGATCCTTTTCACACAAGTTATAAGGTCACAAAGCTAGAAAGCTTTAACCTTTAGTGTTCTTGAAGACCTTGAAGCATAAAGCTTAGATCTTTAAGTTACATGAAGACCATAAACACAAGTTTTGATCTTTATAACAAAATAATGAGATCATAAGTTAGGAAACTTAGATCCAACAAAAGATATGAAGATTCAAGCTAGAAAGCTTGCATCTTGGTTGTTCGTGAAGATCTTGGAGCATAAAGCTTGGATCTTTAAGTTACATGAAGATTACAAACACAAGTTTGAATCTTTATAACAAAATAACAAGATTAAAGTTAAAAGATATAGATCTACAAAGTAGGTGAAGATTCAAAGCTAGAAAGCTTGAATCTTCCATGTTCTTGAAGGATTCAAATCCATGTTTGAATCTACAAGATGTAATCAAGATCAAAGCTAAAAAGCTTGATCCTTTAAATGAAGATGATGATTCGTGAATGATGAAGGGAAGAAGAAGAAAAAAATCAAAAACTTACAAGTTTTAGAGTGAGAAAGACTAGAGAGGAAATAAGAAAGTAAGTGTGTGTGAAATACAAATGAGAGAAAGTGTAAAATGGATGGAATAAGGCTTGTATTTATAGGTGAATGAGGTGATACATGGGGTATCAAAACCGTAGGAACATATGGGGGACAAGGGGGACAAACTTTTGCTTTTTGGTTAATGGTTGTCTAAAGTTGGTGCTTATGTTAGGATCCCATGCAACATTAAGGATAATACTTGAAAAAAATGCTAGCATGTTCCCTCTAATAAATGAGCATTTGTCTTACATATTAACGGGTCACTAGTTACTTATAATTGGGCTAATTAAATAGTCCACTAACTAGTGTAGGGTGGGCTAAAGTCCAACAAGGTAGAAAGTCCAACAAGACTAACTAGTAAGCATAAGTAAATTACTAAGCGTAATTAAGCATCCAAAAACCCAAGTAATTGTTATTATAAAATAACAATTAATATTTCATAGTCATAATATTCCGATTACGACAAAAGTTAAACTTGTACGCAGTACGCAGTTTGTTCGAAACGTCAAGTGACACTAACGGTCATAAAGGCTTCCGGTGATCAAGTCAAGTAACCTACGTACTTAAAGGCACGTTTTAATATATAAATGAAAGTAATCCACTTGTAGTAAGATTCCAGAGTATAAAATAGCACAGTACGCACAAATACGCAGTTTTGCGAAAGCACAAAGCACAAAAGCAAGTCGAAAAAGCTGGGTAGTTACACGTCTCCTTGCCGCACCTGTCCCCGCTAACTCGGGACATTCTGACTTACGATGTCCTTCTTCTTCGCAATGGAAGCACACCATGCCATCACCCTTTGGTACCGAACATTCCCAAGACTTGTGACCCCTCACTCCACAATTGTAACACCTAGACGCACTAGAATCCGATATACTCGTCCGCGTACCACCCGTACTCACACTCGGACCCTTAGTCCTCTTACTTGGAGCACCATACGAAACAACCCTTCTCTCACTTGAAGGTTCCCCCATCTTCAATCGCGAATACGACTCAAAACCTCTAGCCAAGTCGAATAATTCCACAAACGATTTCGCTTGACCTCGGCTAATTTTACTCTTCAAGTCATCATTTAAGGTTCGATAGAAATCCTCCATCAATAAACGATCATTCCCCAAATACTCTGGGTAAAAACGAGCCTTCACCATAAAGGTCGTCTTGAGAGTATTCAAATCCATAGGACCCTGTTGCAAATTTCGCAACTCATTACGCATTTCTGACAAATCGGCTGAAGTCCGGAACTCCTCAAAGAATTCCTTCTTAAACCCGTCCCACGATAATGCCATAAACGGTTCACCACCGACAAGATCAATCTTACCATCCAACCAATCCTTTGCCCTACCCCGCAACAAACTAGTAGCGAGTCTTGTCCTCTTCTCAGGAGGCCATTCAATAGTACGAAAACACCCTTCGACATCCGAGATCCAAGTTGTGCTTATCAAAGGATCCGGTTTTCCATCGTACATCGGGGGTTTAGTCCTCATGAAGCTCTTAAGACAATGCTCTATTTCACCACTACTCCGAGATTAGGAATACTTCATATCCATTTCTTCTCGAAACGCACTCATTTGCTCCGCAACGGCAGCCGTAACTCTAGCATTAAACTCTAGATCGTTCGTCTCGATCCCGTTTCCCGTCGCCATTCTAAGGAATTCAAAAGTGATTAGATCTCGAACGTATAAAGCACACACACAATATCGCCCCCATCTTGCTAAACACTCGTTGTACATCACTTGCTAGACACGATTTGCACCCGTAATAAGGTTTGCAAGTCCTTATTACGCACACACGCCGTATCAACTCGTTAGTACAACGACCGCCTCGCTCGATGATATAAACAAACACAACAAAATTCTACGCGATATAGACACACGCGAGAATTATTATCACAACACAATAGTATATTAATAATATCTGCATTACTAATATAAACGTTAGTCCACCTACAAAGAAGGCACTAACTATAACCCATTCCGACCCGTAATCCTACAAGTCCTGCAACAAATTAAGCACACACAAAAGTCTAAGTCTAGGCCCCTATCTCAAGTCACCTAAATCCCTTAGACCATGCTCTGATACCACTTGTAACGACCCAATCCGTTATCCTTCCAAAAACGTGCCATAATTTTTTTTTCTGGAATAGCACAACTGGACGGCGTCCAGCTCTGAAGGACTGGACGGCGTCCAAGCCCTTTGGACAGAGTCCAAATGGTCTGCCAGATTCCGTTCAGTTTTACAATTACACGCGGGCGAAAAACCCGCTTCCCGACACTTTTAAACTAAAACACTTTCACAATATGTTATAATAGTTAAACCTAAGAGTTTTCCATAGTAAAACTGAGTTTTACAACACCGGGCCCACATCGACCCATATTACTACAAAGTGACCATTTCGACCCATTTAGTATAATTCAAAACATAGACCGAGCATGGTGATTGGGATACGCTACCCAATCCTAATCAAATCCAAAAGCAAGTCTTCTAAAGTAAACTACACAAGTCCACTAGTTCCCGCGCTTACCCGAGCCACCGCATCCATGCAATCTATAAAAATGTAAACAGCGAGAGAGTAAGCTAACGCTTAGTGAGTGAGAAGATACTACATACATATATATGCATAAAATGGACACGCCACATAAAATATCAAATACCGCATACCGGAGCATCCAAGCATAAAGGCAAGCTAGTCTAAGCATATCGTACAATCATTAAGCAACGAGCTAAAGATACATCAACAAACATAAGTTCACCAACGACGATGTGAACAACGCCAATGAGCTACACCCGGAGGGTTAGCTACATCACAACAATACATCAATATATATATATATATATATATATATATATATATATATATATATATATATATATATATATATATATATATATATATATATATATATATACGACCATATATAAACATCCAAGGTTAACCCCTTAACCCAATATCGAGAACCAAATACCACAATGAAGATTGGCCGAACTACACGAGCCTTAGTAAATCAGCATACACACGAGACTACTATCTTCAATAACACAACATCGAGGTTGGCCGAACTACATGAGCCTTAGTGAATCCGAACTACACGAGATCACTACCTCAATAAGATGACCGAACTACACGCGTCACCGTGAATCCGAACTACACGAGATTCACTTTCGATAAGATGATCGAACTACACGCGTCATCGTGAATCCGAACTACACGAGATCTACTTCCGATAAGATGACCGAACTACACGCGTCATCGTGAATCCGAAATACATGAGATCCACTTCTCAAACTCAAAACCCACGGTCACGGGGTTATAAAAATCCACCACATTGGGGTTATCCACATCACAACAATATCAACCCTTCGCCATTGGGGTTATATACTCCACATCACAAACACGTGTGATAACGTACACACAAAACGTGTACCTCGCCAAAGGTGGTCAACCAAAATGCACAACCGTGCCAATTGGACCTAAACGCAAGTCCATCAAATCCACATATATGTGAAGTGAGCTCTATAACCGAGAGCCACTTCACCCGACCCACACCCATCCTACACATACATATGCACATAGGATATTAACACTCACCTTATTGCCTTGATGAATGCCACCGAATAATCCGCAACTCGTCAATGGAAAGTACCAAATCCATTATCACAAAACACACAACACAATTAGGGTTGACTTACAAACCAACCCATTTGACACTTAGTGCAAATTCGACCCAAATGCACTTTCAAGCAAAAACCGCGCTCAAACTAACCAATAAATCACTAACACGAGTGATAATGGTCCTAATACACCGATTAAACCCGAACATAAGTGTTAAACACGCGTCTCACCCATGTTGACACCAAAACCCTAATTTGGCCCATTCCAAAATTAGGCAACCAAACACACCCAAAAGTGTTCCCACACTTCCATAATCACTAAACCTAGTGATTAGACCCAAGATTAAAGCCTAATCAAGGCCAAAATGCTAACCAACCTAAAACCCACCAAGTGACAAGAATAACTAGTCACCATGAACCTAATTCATCATCTAAAAGGGTTTTACAACAAACTAGCTCAAAACCCTAACTTGAATATCAAATCTAACAAATGAAATTCAGAGTTTGAGCTTACCAATACTACCACAACGTAGCTAGGAGCGAGATGAACAACTTTAGAACCCGAGCTTTGGTGAGAAACCGACTCCTTCTTCTCCAAATCAAGCTCTCTTTCTAAACCCTTACTCTCTCTCTCTAAATATGGTTGAGAGTGTTTTGTTGGTGAAGATAAGGTTGAATGAGCTCAACCTTTGCCTATTTGTGGCTTAAAATCGGCCACCAAGTGAAAAGACCAACATACCCCTCTAAATATCTTAAAATCTCACAGCTGGCCCGACAGACCAATTGGACGGTGTCCAACATTCTGGATGGTGCCCAGTCCTTCACTACTGGACGGCGTCCCACATATCTGGACGGCGTCCCACATAACTGAAAAGGTAGAAACAGAAACAGGGTGTTACACGGAATATCCCTTGTGGTAGTGGTTGTGTCGATATGTAGAAGGGTGTAAGACTTGGTGTTTCCAAACACCTTTTAGTGTTAGACGAAAGGGTTCATTAGGCTATATCTTTTGGCCTTGTGGAAATTGCGAGTAACGAGTGATTACTAGGAACTTTCGATAAGACAATACACCGTAAGGTTTGTCGGGAAGGTGTGACTGGGTCATTATTATGGAGAGATGGGTGACATCAGGTGTATGGAACCTAAAGATCAAGTTTCTAAAATTCGGTTGATTGTGGTGGGAGTCCGCATGACACTGCATCAGGTGCCTCCTTATACCTGCTAGTGTGATGTTCAACTCTGGTGATGGTGTGATCACTTTGTGCTTAGGGTGTCTGTGAGATATCCTTGGAAGCAGCAGAGATTACAATAGTAATTCGATGATCGCGAAAGTCGAAGTTTAAGAGCATTGTGGTGAGTACTTCTTATGAAGTGATAGATGAGAGAATCTTGTTGCTCTTAAGTGATGGACGGGTAAAAGATGACCGGCAAGCCGGTGATGTACTTAATGGTCGGTTAGGCCGAAGGTTATGATGAAGTGTTGAGATTGCGTTCGATGCAATTATGGTGTCGGATTGGTCACTCTTCTCCATGAGAGTGAGCAATTGTTGATAAAGGTTCATTGCGAGGAAGGTCGGGTGATCTCGACTGAGATGCACGACTGATTAAATAGAGTGGCGTATGCTTACGCATAGAGACATATGTGGGACTTTGGTGGAGTTCGCTTTACGAACGATTAAGGCAGTTGATTGTGATTTGTGGTATGAAGGTGCGATGACGTTGCATGTACGGCATTTCAAGTGGATGTGTATGACGGCTCTGAGTGCCTAAAGTGAAATTGTGGTGATTTGGAGTATATGACCAACGATGAGAATGGTGATATGTGTCGTGGAATGACAATTTCGCGGGGTGTTATCATCTTGGCAGTGAGAATGTGGAACTGAATCCTAAGTTGGGGGGGGGGGGGGGTTTACTGCCTCCCGAGGAAGCTCTGGTGGTGTTAGACCAAGTGAAGTGTAAGACTTCTTATGTAAGGTGGTCGTGTAGTACCAAAGTGCGGTATGAGACCAAGTGTGAAGTTTGAGATCACGGAAGTGAGAGAATGAAGCTGTCATTATGGGTGCTCTCGTAATGTAAATCTGGGATTGTCGTGAAACTCAGATAGTATTATTGAATGGGTACGAGTTCGATATCGCGAAGGATACTGTATTTTCCCTGTTGGGGAATGTGTTCCTGGAAATTGCCAGTGGATTATTCCACTTTAAGGATGATTGTGAGGCGGGGAGTGCCGGTTCCGGTTGTCTCACATAAAGGCGCGCAGATGTTGTTTTTCTGCGTGAGTGTATCCCCTAGTGATGTGACCCGTTAGTTGCATCTAAATGTCGAGGCCATCCTTAACGGACGGTCTAGGTAGGAGGATTCCCCAGGCGTGGTGGATATTATTGTGGTTCATGCGGTAAGTTGCGAATTTGTTGTGATGATAATTCGTTGTTGACGGGATTCTAGTATACAAATAGTTTCCATGTTAGTACTAGGAAACCGTCTTGCGTGGTTGCATTATAGGGTTTAGGGGAGAGACCCTGTGTTGAGTGTTAATATTTTGTCTAACTCGTGGTGTATTATTGTCGTCCTGGATTAATCTAGAGACTGATGGTCATGTGCGGATTGATTGATGGGATAGGTTTGTGTCCCTAGTATGATTATTTGGTGATACCGAAATTTCTTCGTTGAAGGAATGACCTGGTGGGAGAGACGGGGGAAGTGGTTCTGGGTTCGAGAACATTCGTGATTGACCATTTGTGTGACGTGTTTATGAACCGATGAAGTATAGAGTTTTAATGAGGCATGAATCCTTCTCAATTTGGATTAATGCAAGACATGTTTCATGGCGTATTAGATCTAGTTGATCGCATTGGGTGATGTAGTTATGGATGTAGCTTGTTGCGAGTTGTAGCCGAGAGAACTTGAGGGAAAATATGGTGTTTTCCGTATTTCCTAAATGGGCATTTTGGACGTTGAGCGTATGAGATACCGCTGGTTGCGGTACAGCATACTAGTGATTATTAGCGTGTGGTGAGATTTTCGGATTAATGGGAATTTTATGGACGTCGAGTTTGGATGTGTGTCGGAGGACCATAGAGGGTGTGTCCGGTTGGTTAAGTGACGGAGATCACGGGGACGTGATCCAGTTTAAGTGGGGGAGAGTTGTAACATCCCGTTTTTCATTTACGCGTTATTTTGGACGTCCTTTGAAATTACGAGGCATGTAATCATATGTTTTGACCCCAAATAAAGTTGGATTTGATGTTCTAAGACCTTACCATTGGAAAGTACACCTAATTACGTTTCCAACGATAGTTGATTCATTAAAAACAGATATACGGTTTGAAAGTTATGTCCAAAACAAGTTTCACAAAACGCTGATTTCGGCTTTTGCACGCCGCGCAAAAATATGTGCACCGCGCAAAACTTGCTGACAGCAAGATTTGTGATTTTTAAATGTCTTAAAAGGGCATTTTGGGTATTTCACATTGGGGCCGGTTTTGAGGCTACAAATCAGTTTCAAATCTTATCTTATCTTCATTTTCACACACAAACACTCTCATCTTCAAACCCTAGAAAGAGGAAGAGAGTTTAGAGAGAGAGAGCTCCATTTGGAGAAGAAGGAGGTTGATTCGGGTCAAGTCTCAAGTGTTAAAGTTGTTCATCTCGTCAACGACATCATTTTGGTAGTATTGGTAAGTCTCAACTCCGAATTTCACCTTTATGATTTGATATTCAAGTTAGAGTTTTTTAGTTGTAAAACCCATTTAGATGATGAAGTGGGTTTATGAAAACTAGTTATTTTTTATACATGGCGGGTTTTGGGTTGATTTTCATTTTGGCCATGATTAGGCTTTGGTTTTGGGTGTAATCACTTAGTTTAGTGTGTTGGAACCCTTTTGGGTGTATTTAGCTTGACTAATTTTGAAATGGGTCAAAATTAGGGTTTATGTGTCAAATTAGGTAAACTAAGTGTTTAACACTTGTGATTTAGTTTAATTCGTGTATTAGGGCCATTTTCACTCGTGTTAGTGATTATTGGTTAGTATGGGCAATTTTTGGGACTTATGTCAAAATGGGTGAATTGAATTAGGTCAAATTTTTATAATGACACTAATTTTGGATTTATTGGATGTTAAATGTTTTTGTTAAGTGTTAAATGAAGTTTTTGAATGAAAGTAATCATGGGAAGCGATTTTGGGTTAAAATGGTATTTTTAGTTTAAGTCAAATGAAGGCAACCGTGATATGGGTCAATATTGCACGTGTTGGGGTTTTGGTGTAAGTGACGATTGAAATGATTACTACCTAAGTAGTAATTTAGCGTTAAGACCTAGGTTTGGTCTAATTGGTGTAAAGTATGATTTAGGTTAAATTGTACTTTGCTGTGTGGCTTTGAATTACCACCTGAAGTGGTAATTGGTTTGTGTCCATTAGGTGATAAATGGGCGGGCTTTTGGCGAACAAGGTGTAATCCCTCTGTTAAGGGATGTTTGTATCGGGTTCTCTTTTAGAGAACGGCCACTTATGTGTATATTGTACATATGTGTGATATAGGTGGTTAATTGCTCGGATTTGAGGATGGAGATCATGTCATACATGACTTGTGCGGGCATTCCAAGGTGAGTGGAATAATTATATGTATACGTATAATTATTGCATTCACTAAGCTTTATGCTTACCCCTCTCGTTGTTCACCTTTTTACAGGTATTGTGAAGCTAGCTAGTTGTTAGACTAGATGCGTAGGAGCGCTTGGGCTCGAAGGGGTAGCATTTGGAATTTGGATGTGGATTGGATATTTGTTAGTCCCCAGGATTATACTCTTGGTATCGGGTTGGGTTGTAGAGTCCTAATCCGTCAAAATATATAAATGGGTCGAAATTGGCACTTTCATGTAATTATGGGTCGTTGGAGTCCCAAGGGTTGAAATGTACTTTTGACGATTAAAACTCGGATCATTTAATGTTTTGAAAGTGTTGGATTTGGTTTGGGGATTTGTGAATCTCGGTTTTGGCGAAACGGTTTGTTATGTTTTAAAATAGGCTGCAGTGATTTTCCCAGCTTTAGCGCGCGCCGCGTGTAAGCCTGCGCGCCGCGCAAATGGTCGTATACTGGTAATCAGTTTTGTTGTCAATTACTGACCTTGTTTCATGTTGTAATGCGCGCCGCGCACTCAAATGCGCACTGCGCATTTGGTCTGGCTAAAATGATGTTGTTGCTTCAAAAAAAACGTGTCGTGTTTCGGTAATCGAGGTTGGGTCATTTCAAGTGGTATCAGAGCATAGTCTAAGGGAATTAGGTGACCTTGGAGTAGGTGCCTAGTTTAGACTTATTGACAGTGGTGTGTTATTTGCAGGACTTGTAGGAATACGGGTCGGATTGAGATTTGTTAGTGCCTTAGAGTAGGTGACTAACTAGGACTTGTGTTTGTCCAAAATGTGATTATGCGGGGCCTTATTTCATGTGTAAATTAGTGCCTTAGATAGCTAGTGCCTAATGTAAGTAGGCAAACTTGAACGTTGTTTTAGTGATAGTCACCTAGGTTGTAGGCTGACTTGTTGTTGCGGTGTACTTGTATATATTTATTATTATATTGTATATAGGTGTATATATACAGGTATCTATTGGTGCGGTGTCCTAGAGACGAATCTATCAGAGAGATTCGGATGTTTGGCGGTTTTGAGTTATCAAGTTCACTGTAAGGACTTTGGTCATTCGAGTACTAGGAGTTATCGCGTGTTATTTTGTGTGAATGTCGCGTCAGTCCGGGTAAAGTACTTTGCGTGACCATTCAAAAATGGTAAGGTACGCAATCGGAATAGTGACTGATCACCATTATTACAACCGTGTATCTTGACACCAAGCATGACATGACGAGTACCGAGCGGAGGAAACGTGGCATGGTTGGGGTAGAATCGGGATGAGTTAGGAATCTTTTATTGGTTCTTAGGATATAGTGGTCTCGGGTGATGTGCTTGTCGCCACATCGGGTTCTTTGTTAGTCGGGAAGTGTTACGGTGGATTCAGTTAGTTAAGGTGAGTGAGCAAACTCACGAGTTTGGCGTGTACCTAGTCACCCTAAGTAGTGGGTGCACTATTGAGATTGTTAATGGTTGTAGTTACTCGTCATAACTAGGATGACCGATTAGTGAGTGTGCGTACGACGAAGACTTGAATCCCGTAAAGGGATGTAGCAAGTATAATGATTGAAGAATTGGGTTACACTCGGTAGAGTGTGTGGTTAGAGAACCGTGTAAGGATTCTAGTTGTGAGTCGCCTTAGAACTGGCGAATCGAGGAGTCTTCGGGTCGTTAAAC
Source organism: Rutidosis leptorrhynchoides (assembly GCF_046630445.1). Lineage (NCBI taxonomy): Eukaryota > Viridiplantae > Streptophyta > Magnoliopsida > Asterales > Asteraceae > Rutidosis > Rutidosis leptorrhynchoides. The sequence goes on along the minus strand of NC_092336.1, from coordinate 516,183,993 downwards.
TCATGGAAGTGGGACCCGTATAACGGTGATTGCATTAGTATGTTACCATGTTTCGGATGATAGGGTAACATTCCTAACGGAATATCCCTTGTGGTAGTGGTTGTGTCGATATGTGGAAGGGTGTAAGACTTGGTGTTTTCAAGCACCTTTTAGTGTTAGACGAAAGGGTTCGTTAGGCTATATCTTTTGGCCTTGTGGAAATTGCGGGTAACGTGTGAGTACTAGGAACTTCTGATAAGACAATAAACCGTAAGGTTTGTCGGGAAGGTGTGACTGGGTCATTATTGTGCAGAGATGGGTGACATCGGGTGTATGGAACCTAAAGATCGAGTTTCTAAAATTCGGTTGATTGTGGTGGGAGTCCGCATGACACTGCGTCAGGTGCCTCCTTATACCTGCTAGTGTAATGTTCAACTCCGGTGATGGTGTGATCACTTTGTGCTTAGGGTGTCTGTGAGATATCCTTGGAAGCAGCAGAGATTACAATAGTAATTCGACGGTCGCGAAAGTCGAAGTTTAAGAGCATTGTGGTGAGTACTTCTTATGAAGTGATAGATGAGCGAATCTTGTTGCTCTTAAGTGATGGACGGATAAAAGATGACCGGTGAGCCGGTGATGTACTTAATGGTCGGTTAGGCCGAAGGTTATGATGAAGTGTTGAGATTGCGTTCGATGCAATTATGGTGTCGGATTGGTCACTCTTCTCCATGAGAGTGAGCAATTGTTGATAAAGGTTCATTGCTTGAAAGGTCGGGTGATCTCGACTGAGATGCACGACTGATTAAACAGAGTGGCGTATGCTTACGCATAGAGACGTATGTGGGACTTTGGTGGAGTTTGCTTTACTAATGATTAAGGCAGTTGATTGTGATTTGTGGTATGAAGGTGCGATGACGTCGCGTGTACGGCATTTCAAGTGGATGTGTATGACGGCTCTGAGCGCCTAAAGTGAAATTGTGGTGATTTGGAGTATATGACCAACGATGAGAATGGTCATGTGTGTCGTGGAATGACACTTTCGCGGGGTGTTATCATCTTGGCGGTGAGAATGTGGAACTGAATCCTAAGTGGGGAGGGGGGGGGGGGTTTACTGCCTCCCGAGGAAGCTCTGGTGGTGTTAGACCAAGTGAAGTGTAAGACTTCTTATGTAAAGTGGTCATGTAATACCAAAGTGCGGTATGAGACCACGTGTGAAGTTTGAGATCACGGAAGTGAGAGAATGAAGGTGTCGTTATGGGTGCTCTCGTAATGTAAATCTGGGATTGTCGTGAAACTCATATAGTATTATTGAATGGGTACGAGTTCGATATCGCGAAGGATACTGTATTTTCCCTGTCGGGAAATGTGTTCGTGGAAATTTCCAGTGGATTATTACACTTTAAGGATGATTGTGAGGCGGGGAGTGCCGGTTCCGGTTGTCTCACATAAAGGCGCGCAGATGTTGTTTGTTTGCGTGAGTGTGTCCCCTAGTGATGTAACCCGTTAGTTGCATCTAAATGTCGAGGCCATCCTTAACGGGCGGTCTAGGTAGGAGGATTCCCCAGGCGTGGTGGATATTATTGTGGGTCGTGCGGTAAATTGCGAATTTGTTTTGATGATAATTCGTTGTTGACGGGATTCTTGTATACAAATAGTTTCCATGCTAGTACTAGGAAACCGTCTTGTGTGGTTGCGTTGTAGGGTTTAGAGGAGAGACCCTCTGTCGAGTGTTAATGTTTTGTCTAACTCGTGGTGTATTATTGTCGTCCTGGATTAATCCAGAGACTGATGGTCGTGTGCGGATCGATTGATGGGATAGGTTTGTGTCCCTAGTATGATTATTTGGTGATACCGAAATTTCTTCGTTGAAGGAATGACCCGGTGGTAGAGACGGGGGAAGTGGTTCTGGGTTCGAGAACATTCGTGATTGACAGTTTGTGTGACGTGTTTATGAACCGATGAAGTATAGAGTTTTAATGAGGCATGAATCCTTCTCGATTTGAATTAATGCAAGACATGGTTCACGGCGTAGTAGATCTAGTAGATCGCATTGGGTGATGTAGTTATGGATGTAGCTTGTTGCGAGTTGTAGCCGAGAGAACTTGAGGGAAAATATGGTGTTTTCCGTATTTCCTAAATGGACATTTTGGACGTTGAGCGTATGAGATACCGCTGGTTGCGGTACATCATACTAGTGATTATTAGCGTGTGGTGAGATTTTCGGGTTAATGGGAATTTTATGGACGTCGAGTTTAGATGTGTGTCGGAGGACCATAGAGGGTGGGTCCGGTTGGTTAAGTGACGGAGATCACGGGGACGTGATCCAGTTTAAGTGGGGGAGAGTTGTAACATCCCGTTTTTCATTTACGCGTTATTTTGGACGTCATTTGAATTACGAGGCATGTAATCATATATTTTGACCCCAAATAAAGTTGGAGTTGATGTTCTAAGACCTTACCATTGGAAAGTACACCTAATTACGTTTCCAACGATAGTTAATTCATCAAAAACGGATTTACGGTTTGAAAGTTATGACCAAAACAAGTTTCACAAAATGCTGATTTCGGCTTTTGCACGCCGCGCAAAAATATGCGCACCGCGCAAAACCTGCTGACAGCAAGATTTGTGATTTTTAAATGTCTTAAAAGGGGCATTTTGGGTATTTCGCATTGGGGCCGGTTTTGAGGCTACAAATCAGTTCCAAACCTTATCTTATCTTCATTTTCACACACAAACACTCTCATCTTCAAACCCTAGAGAGAAGAAGAGAGTTTAGAGAGAGAGAGAGAGAGAGAGCTCCATTTGGAGAAGAAGGAGGTTGATTCGGGTCAAGTCTCAAGTGTTAAATTTGTTCATCTCGTCAACGGCATCATTTTGGTAGTATTGGTAAGTCTCAACTCCGAATTTCACCTTTATGATTTGATATTCAAGTTAGGATTTTGAGCTTGTTAGTTGTAAAGCCCATTTAGATGATGAAGTGGGTTTATGGAAACTAGTTATTTTTGATACATGGCGGGTTTTGGGTTGATTGACGTTTTGGCCATGGTTAGGCTTTGATTTTGGGTGTAATCACTTAGTTTAGTGATTTTGGAAGTGTTGGAACCCTTTTGGGTGTATTTAGGTTGACTAATTTTGAAATGGGTCAAAATTAGGGTTTATGTGTCAAATTGGGTAAGCTAAGTGTTTAACACTTGTGATTTGGTTTAATTCGTGTATTAGGGCCATTTTCACTTGTGTTAGTGATTATTGGTTAGTATGGGCATTTTTTGGGACGTATGTCAAAATGGGTGAATTGAATTAGGTCAAATTTTGGTAATGACACTAATTTTGGATTTATTGGATGTTAAACGTTTTTGTTAAGTGTTAAATGAAGTTTTTGAATGAAAGTAATCATGGGAAGCGATTTTGGGTTAAAATGGTATTTTAAGATTAAGTCAAACGTGGTCAACCGTGATATGGGTCAATATTGCATGTGTTGGGGTTTTGGTGTAAGTGACGATTGAAATGATTACTACCTAAGTAGTAATTTAGCGTTAAGTGTGACGTCCCGGAAATTTCCGACCAAATTTAAACTTAAACTTCATCTGATTTCGACACGATAAGCAAAGCCTATTATGTAGAGCCTTAAAAAGTTTGAACTATTGTCATACATTCAATTAACCTTTGGCCATTCCTGACGATTCACGAACAACTAATTGTAAATAAATATGTATATATATATATATGTGTATATATAATCTGATATATATTAATAAAATATTATGTATTTAGTTGTTGAAATTACATATATAAGATAATATATGATTTAAAAATAAAAAACTTGTTAAGTAATAAATTTATATAATATATATTTTGAAAACTTTGAATATATGTATTTAGAAACACTCGTTTTATTTTCTTATCGAAGTTCACAACAAATAATTATAATAACAATGGTAGAATGATATATGTATACATATATATGTATATATATATATATATTTATATATATATAGTTTTTATACATAATAATTATTATATGTGTATTGTAATATATATATATATATATATATATATATATATATATATATATATATATATAAATGCATAAGAATTAAATATTCAATGTATTGTTATTGTTACATAATTAATAATATGAAAGATTAGTATATTAGAATTTATTACAAGTTAAAATAAAATGGTTATATCAATGTTATTACCCTCATTACTATAAAAAAATTACTACTAATATTAAAATCAGTATTATGAGTATTATTATTTTGATATATAGATATGAAGTGTGATAAATATAATTTGTGATAGTATTATTATTGCTAATGTTATTATTACCAATAATATTATTATTAATATTAGTAACATTACAAATTAATATTATTATTATTATTATTAATATTGTAGATATTATTATCAATAACATTATTATTATATTATTATAATGTAATATTTTTTTGTTACATTAAGAGAGTTATTATAATTATATTTATTAATTAATAAGTTTAGAAATAAAATACAGATAATATATTAATAGATGTATAAAAATAGATTTACCAATACATACAAATATATAATACTGATATATATATATAAATATATTGTATAAATTATACGGAGTATATACTAATACACATTATCATATATTGATACAGTATACGTATTTATTTATTTTACCAAAGAACCAAAAATCAGTTTCATTCAGCTGTAGATAATTGATTCGTTAGTACAAATCAGATATTTGGAAACGAATTTCTTTAGCCATCACACTCGACTTTATATTTTTTTGTTGTTTCATATTTGTTTCTTTTTTTTTTATGTTCGATGCTTATTGACTAATTTTGTTACCCGTCGAAATCAGTTTGCAATACCAACAAAAATCGATCACATCAGTATTACAAGCTTCAATCATTCGTTTACCATTTATATATGATGCCATTATTTACTGAAAATTCAGAATTTAAAACAAAAAAAGAGGAACCTCATACATCGACATCTCTATTCTTAACCATTTTTCCAAAACATCGAATTCGTGCTTAATTTAAAAATCCTTTAATGCAGTTCTGTTGTAAACCTTTCATTTAAACTATCTGCAAAGTTTCGAACTCAAATTCTTCCTATCGAGCTCAAATTTTGGAGTCAAAGTTTTGATTTTAAAAGTCAACAGTTTTGTTCATAGAGAAATTCGAATTAATTTTGATGTTTCAAGTTAAATTGATGATTGAGGAAGTTTATAGAAGTGATTTAGGACCTTTTTCATGTTATAAGTTTTAGTTTAAACGATCTAGAATTTGAAAAGTGATTTTGAGTTTTATAAACAAGTAACAGCGACTGGTTTCTTTTATTATTTTTTTATTTTTTATTTATTTATTCTGTGACTTGTAATTTAAATCTAAAGTATTAGTTAATCTTGGTTCAATTTTTGTATTCTAATCTAAATTGAAAACCAATTGTGATGAGGTCTTGTTCCTGTCGAGTAACAGCTAATCCAAATACTATATGTATTTTTTTTTTGTTTTATGTTTGTTAATAAAAATCACGACTTTAAAATATTTCTGTTTCAATTATACGTTTTAAATAAAACCTGCAAAGTTGGTTGTTACTAGTCGATCATGTTGTGGAGAAGAAGGGGAATGAGGGAAAACAAACAGAAAGGGTTAAATAGAATTGAGTATCGAGTTTAATCAGAAAATGGGCGGTAGCTCAGTTGGTTAAGGGTGTTAGCGAGTATTCGAGAGGTCGTGGGTTCGAGTCCGGTTCGGGGCATTCTTTTTAGAACAAGCTTCTAAAGGTAGTATTTCACTTATTATTATTATTATTATTATTATTATTATTATTATTATTATTATTATTATTATTATTATTATTATTATTATTATTATTATTATTATTGTTAGTATTATTATTAATTATTGATATTATGATGATAACTATTATTATTACTAATGTTAATAACATAATTATTATTATTGCTAATGAAATTTATATTATTATCCTTATTATTACTAGTATTATCATTAAAATTTATTAGTATTATCATTATTATTAATTAAAATTGTCATCTTATTAAGATTAACATTATTAGTAAAATTATTATTTTTATCATTATTATCATAATTAGTATTATTATTACTCAGTATTAGTATTAGGTACTATTATCAATATTATTGATTTTATTATAAAAGATAAAATAACTTATTATAATTATAATTATAATTATAATTATAATTATTATAATAATTATTATTATTATTATTATTATTATTATTATTATTATTATTATTATCAATAATATTATCATTATCAAGATTTTTATATATTATTATCATCATTTTTACTAACACTACTATTATTTATTATTATTATTAGTATCCTTATTTTTTATAAAAATATTATAACGTTCTATTATAAATATTATTTTACCAAATAAAGTAGTAGTTGTAGTGACCCGAACTTTTTCATGTTTATATATATTAAATGAAATTGATTTTTTACATGATTAAGTGTTTCCAACATGTTAAGCAATCAATCTTGTTAAGACTTGATTATTTGAAATGAGTTTCATGTAGACAATTGATCACCCAAGTTGACCGGCGATTCACGAACGTTAAAACTTGTAAAAATGACATGACGATATATATATATAGATATACATATAGTTAATATGAGATTATGATAAGTAAGTATCTCCATAAGTATATTAACAATGAGTTATATACATAAAAATGACACTACTAAGTTAAGAAAGTCGAAACGATATATATAACGATTATCGTTATTACAACGTCTTACTAAATACATATGTATCATATTAAGATATTGTTACACTATATTTAACATGATAAAATGATAATTATATATGTTAACAATGAACTACATATGTAAAAACAAGACTACTAACTTAAGGATTTCGAAACGAGACATATATGTAACGATTATCGTTGTAACGACATTTAAATGTATATATATCATATTAAGATATAATAATATATCATAATATCATGATAATATAATAATTTAACATCTCATTAGATATAATAAACAATGGGTTAACAACATTAAATGAGATCGTTAACGTAAAGGTTTCAAAACAACACTTACATGTAACGACTAACGATGACTTAACGACTCAGTTAAAATGTATATACATGTAGTGTATTTAGATGTATTAATATACTTTGGAAGACTTCAAGACATATATCAAAACACTCATACTTAACGAAAATGGGTACAGTTACATTCCCATTCTTTTTTTTCATCAAGAATTCTAGTCGTATTCATTCCCGTATTATACACAGCTTCTAGACGTACTTACTGTGGGTATATACCAATAGGAACTAGCATGTGATTCCACTCTTGATTATGTCATGTATGACTAATCAATTTTAACTTCTACCATAAACTAGTCAACTAACTAGAACTCCTTTTAACCCCACTCACCACTCACCACTTACCACTCATCATTCACTCCATTTCACTTCCAATTCTCTTTCTAATTCTCTCTCAACACACACACACACACACACACTTATGAATGAATTTTTCCAGTAGCTAATCATCATCTTCATCAAAAATTACTTCAAGAATCAAGCTATAATCATCTTAGGAAGAACACTTCAAGAACACTTCGAAAATCCTTTCAAGTTTACTAGTTTACATCCAAGCTTTCTAATCCATTCCAAGTAATCATCTAAGATCAAGAAACCTTTGTTATTTACAGTATGTTATCTTTCTTATTCAAGGTAATAATCATATTCAAACTTTGATTCAATTTCTATAACTATAAACTATCTTAATTCGAGTAAAAATCTTACTTGAACTTGTTTTTGTGTCATGATCCTACTTCAAGAACTTTCAAGCCATCCAAGATCCTTTGAAGCTAGATCATTTCTTGTCACTTCCAGTAGGTTTACCTACTAAATTTGAGGTAGTAATGATGTTCATAACATCATTCGATTCATACATATAAAACTATCTTATACGAAGATTTAAACGTGTAATCACTAGAACATAGTTTAGTTAATTCTAAACTTGTTCGAAAATAAAGTTAATCCTTCTAACTTGACTTTTAAAATCAACTAAACACATGTTCTATATCTATATGATATGCTAACTTAATGATTTAAAACCTGGAAACACGAAAAACACCGTAAAACCGGACATACGCCGTCGTAGTAACACCGCGGGCTGTTTTGGGTTTGATAATTAAAAACTATGATAAACTTTGATTTAAAAGTTGTTCTTCTAGGAAAATGATTTTTCTTATGAACATGAAACTATATCCAAAAATCATGGTTAAACTCAAAGTGAAAGTATGTTTTTCAAAATAGTCATCAAGACGTCGTTCTTTCGACTGAAATGACTACCTTTTACAAAAATGACTTGTAACTTTTATTTCTGACTATAAACCTATACATTTTCTATTTAGATTCATAAAATATAGTTCAATATGAAATCATATCAATTTGATTCACTCAAAACGGATTTAAAACGAAGAAGTTATGGGTAAAACAAGATTGGATATTTTTATGATTATTGTAGCTACGGGAAATATTGTAACAATTCTATACAAATCATAACTTAACAAACTTATATTGTATTATTCATGTATTCTAATATATATTATGTAATCTTGGGATACCATAGACACGTATACAATGTTTTGACATATCATATCGACCCATCTATATAATATATTTTGGAACAACCATAGACACTCTATATGCAGTAATGTTGGAGTTAGCTATATAGGGTTGAGGTTGATTCCAAAATAATATATATAGTTTGAGTTGTGATCTAGCCTGAGGCTTGTATACACTGGGTCGTGGATTGATCCAAGATAATTTATATTGATTTATTTCTGTACATCTAATTGTGGACAACTAGTTGTAGGTTACTAACGAGGACAGCTGACTTAATAAACTTAAAACATTAAAACGTATTAAAAATGTTGTAAATATATTTTGAACATACTTTGATATATATGTAGATATTTGTTATAGGTTTGTGAATCGACCAGTGCCCAAGTCTTACTTCCCGACGAAGTAAAAATCTGTGAAAGTGAGTTATAGTCCCAATTTTAAAATCTAATATTTTGGGATGAGAATACATGCAGTTTTATAAATGTTTTACGAAAGAGACACAAGTAATTGAAACTACATTATATGGGTGAATGATCGAAGCCGAATATGCCCCTTTTGCTTGGTAACCTAAGAATTAGTAAACCGATCTACTAATTGACGCGAATCCTAAAGATAGATCTATTGGGCCTAACGAACCCCATCCAAAGTACCGAATGTTTTAGTACTTCGATGTTGTTTTTATCATGTCCGAAGGATTTCCCAGAATGATAGGGGATATTCTTATATGCATCTTATTAATGTCGGTTATCAGGTGTTCACCATATGAATGATTTTTATCTCTATGTATGGGATGTATATTGAAATATGAAATCTTGTGGTCTATTATTATGATTTGATAATATATAGGTTAAACCTATAACTCACCAACATTTTTGTTGACGTTTTAAGCATGTTTATTCTCAGGTGATTATTAAGAGCTTCCGCTGTTTCATACTAAAATAAGGACAAGATTTGGAGTCCATGCTTGTATGATATTATGTAAAAACTGCATTCAAGAAACTTATTTTTGATGTAATATATTCTTATTGTAAACCATTATGTAATGGTCATGTGTAAACGGTATATTTTAGATTATCATTATTTGATAATCTACGTAATGCTTTTTAAACCTTTATAGATAAAATAAAGGTTATGGTTGTTTTAAAAATGAATGCAGTCTTTGAAAAACGTCTCATATAGAGGTCAAAACCTCGCGATGAAATCAATTAATATGGAACGTTTATAATCAATATGAACAGGACATTTCAGTAGTTATATAAAAACATATCTTAATATAATCATATATATATATATCTTTATATATATATATATATATACATATATATATATATATATATACATATATATACATATATATATATATATATATATAAAGATATTAATCTTAATACATTATATAATATAAAAACTTAGTCGATTAAATGTGATATGTGTTAATATATACACATGATATAGGTTCGTGAATCCAAGGCCAACCTTGTACTTGTTCAATGTCGTCATATGTATTTTTACTACAAAATACAGTATGTTGAGTTTCATTTACTCCTTTTTTATATATATTTTTGGGACTGAGAATACATGCGCTGCTTTTATAAATGCTTTACGAAATAGACACAAGTGATCGAAACTACATTCTATGGTTGGATAATCGAACCGAATATGCCCCTTTTTATCTTGGTAGCCTAAGAATTGGTGTTTATTATAATTGCCACCAATTGACGCGAATCCTAATGATAGATCTATGCGCACTAACAAGCCCCAGTCAGAGAATTTGAACTGCTTTAGTACTTCGATTTATCATGTCCGATGTGAGTCCCGGAATGATGGAGATATTCTATATGCATCATGTTAAGGTCGGTTACCAGGTGTTCACCATATGAATGAATTTTAATTCGCGAGTTACGCGTGACAATATATGAAATCTTGTGGTCTATTAAAATGATGGAAATGAATGTTTATGATAAACTAATGAACTCACCAACCTTTTGGTTGACACTTGAAAGCCTGTTTATTCTCAGGTATGAAAGAAATCTTCCGCTGTGCATTTGCTCATATTAGAGATATTAGTTGGAGTCATTCATGACATATTTCAAAAGACGTTGCATTCGAGTCGTTGAGTTTATCAAGATTATTATTAAGTCAATTATAGTTGGATATATTTTGAAATGGTATGCATGCCGTCAACATTCGATGTAATGAAAGATTCTATTTTCAAAAATGAATGCAATGTTTGTAAAATGTATCATATAGAGGTCAAGTACCTAGCAATGTAACCAAATGTAATGTATTCGTCCAGATGGATTAGGACGGGTCATTATAGGTGGTATCAGAGTGGTGGTCTTAGCGAACTAGGTCTTGCATTAGTGTGTTTAACTGATAGTTGTTTAGATGCATTAGTGGGTCTGGACTTCGACCGTGTCTGCATGTCAAAAGTTTTACTTATCATTTTGTGTCGAAAATTACCTGCTTATCATCCTTAGGAAATTACCTGCTTATCATTCTTAGTCTAGACACGTTTTACTGCATTGACTGCACGAATAGTGTATAGACAAAATTCATATCTTAGCGTATCTGATAATTCATATCTTAGTGCATCTGTTACTGTAGACTTGCCTGACATATGTCGTAAATTCCTCCGTAGTCTACGAAATCTTTAGTACTATATATATAGATATTCTATATAGTTAGAATATCATCTAATATTCGAAAATCATTTCATATCAAAAAATCCTTTATTCAATCGTACGAAATGGAATTCGCCACTAGTTCAAGTCCCTCTGATTCCGATATAGAATTTCACTCGAGCTCTGAAAATAGTGTGACCGGAATGAATCAACCAATTAGCCATCATTTATTCTGGATGAATTGGAGATGGGTTCGTAGTCTACTTAATCAATGGAGACGCGAAGAAGGCGATCCCTTCCACCAACCGAATTCACCTCTTTTTGAAGAACTTGATGCACTTACCGGCGAACCTGTCTGAAACACCATATTCATCCTCATTTCCAGGATATCTCGCAATGATTATATGATATCCCAAATTCTAAACCTTATTCATCCGCTCATTTCGACCGACAATCATCCCGGAATAATGGAAGAAGTCAACGAGCTTCGCGCTCGAGTAATCAATTTAGAAATTATGGTGCAAAATTTACCAGCTTCAGCAACATCATTAGCACCAACAGTACCATCAATAACAGCACCAGTATCATCAACAATCCATGCCTCAACATCTCATTCTGTACCTCGAGTATATTCATCGTTCTACATGACTTTCTACATCAGTTATCTTCGTTCGACATGGCGATTATGTAATCTCTAGTGTTTTAGGGATTATCTATTCTTGTTCTAATGGTAAATTAAATGAGTTTAATATCATATTGACTCATTAAATCCATGATTACTTCTGAAGAAAATATATATGTATATATGTTTTCATAAAGATTGGAATTAAAAATTCTTTTGTACAAACTGTTAATGGGGAAAATATTTTAACGGGTAGGTAATACCCGAGGAATATTTAAATTTCACATTAATAAGTTATACTGTACATTCTTTGAATCTAATTCAACGATCATTTACTATCCTGCTTACATCCACAGATATACGAATCCGTTCACCACAGAGTACTCATTTTTCATTCAATTTCATATTTGGATTTTGACTTAGCAGAATCCAACAAGTGGCATAATGAAGAAAACATTGGACAAAATAAAATTTGTTAGAAACAAACAAATTAACTATGAGAAATTTTGTTAAAAATCCACGCTAACAAAATCCTAGCTAACTGTTAATTCCTTATTACATTTATTTATCGCAATTTTAATTCTCGCAAGTTTATTTATCGTCATTTAATTTCTGTTATTTATTTTACGCACTTTATTTATCGTCATTTAAATACTGTTATTTACACATTTTAAATATCGGGACACGTATACAAGGTTTTGACATATCATATCGACGCATCTATATATATTATTTGGAATAACCATAGACACTCTATATGCAGTAATGATCGAGTTCTCTATACAGAGTTAAGGTTGATCCTACAATAATATTTATACTTTGAGTTGTGATCGAGTCTGAGACATGTACACGGGTCACGATACGTATTAATTAATCCGAATATTATATATTAAACTATATATGAATTATTGAATTGCTAACTGTGAACTATCAACTGAGGACTACCAACATTGGACAAATTAAAATGAATTAAAATATTGATTATAACATATGAAACTAAACAATTCTTCAAGTTTGCCACTTGATTTCATCTTAAACCTCATTTGTATCTTGACGATTACAATCCGCGTTCAAACCTTTCACGATCCTTGAAAACATCTCAATCGGGAGGATGAACCAACCGCACTTCATCTACGGAAGAAGCGATTGATGTATGCACCTGAAAAATTCCCAAAAACCTGAGTAAACATTTAACACGTATCTGTGCTAGCCCCGTTGGCGTTGTTATTATCGAAAATAACTTTACAATTCTTTTTCAAATTAGCCAATTTTGTTACAGCTCCAGCCAATTCACTTCGACTTTCCATTCGAATAAACTCTATTATAAACCTTGATATATAAGTTTACCTTTCGTCGTTGTCACCGGGAAACCGTTTATATCTCACCACAATAGCAGTAAACTTACCAGCAATTCCATCGATCTTTGATTTTTCGAAAAATCATTATATTCATTGAAACCTATTCATATACTCATCGGCATCTTGTAACGATAAGTACCATACCAAATACCAGGAGGCATCAATCGATGATCTCAAATTTATCAGCGATTTTACGACAACAATTATATATATATATATATATATATATATATATATATAACTTCTATCTCCTGGATTTACGAACTTCAATTTTGAAATTCTGAAAAACGCTTTAGCCTATGAATCAGTTTTTTGAGTTTGAAAAAGCTGATGAAGCAGTGAAAATTGAAGACTGCCTTAACAGTCAGAAGTTTGATGATAAAGAACAGTATATTGGCAAAAGCTCAAAGATTTTGATACTGAAAAATGAATTGAGCAAACCATGAAGAAGACCCGGAACAAATCACAAGGACTAAACTTGTACATAAAGAATGTAGATGATTCTATTTCTGATGAAATCTTTAGCGAATACCTTACTCCTTAATCGCTCTAAATCATCGTGAATGAATTTCTTCATCACAATTTGATTCTGAAATTCTAAGATATTATCGTATCTTTCTTTATTATTATCCTCAATATTTCTGAAGATATCTTCACAAATATTCTTGTTCGATATTACTTATCTTTCCGCTCTATCTGTGTTATATCATAAAAGAAACTGTTTTAGAGTCTAAAAATTCTGAAAAGTTCGAATTTGAATTATGAATGATTTTGAAGTAGTGTTGAAAATTGATGCATGAGTTAGTATAATATAATGACACTTGATTAACGTGATTATATTACAGTAAGTCATGCTGAGTTTCTAAATGGAACATAATGATTCACAGATCATAACGTCACCATGTACCATGTTACACGACTCTTGCATTCTAATTGATCTCTAATTATATCAAGAACGTATTTCTTGATAGTTCTAGCTCTTTCCGTGATTTCCAGTAATTTAACCAATCAAGATCATGTTATTACAATCTCTCTCTTAGAACATTTGTAATGTTCATCCGAAATTACATACCTAAGAATTCTGGACCATTACACGCTTGATTTAAAGTCGGGAAGGGAAAACAAAAGCATGGAGCTCTGAAATATAAAAGAGGATATAAAGCCCGATAATAACACATAAATTGTGACGACCCGGGAATTTCCGACCAAATTTAAACTTAATCTTTATATATTTCTAACATGATAAGCAAAGTCTGTAATATTAAATCTCAAAAATTTTGAACTGTTTTATGAAATCAAGTGACCTTGACTATTACCGACGATTCACGAACCTTTGAAATAGAAATACAAATGTATATATATAAATGATTATATATGTAAATAACTATATATAATAAAATAGATATATTAATGAACTATTTTGTGATTAAAGATAATTTAAAACAACTAAAGCTTATTATTTTAAATATATAAAGTATATTGAAAATAATTGATTTCAAATATAATTTGTCAATGTTAACAAAGTATTTAATGTATAATGTTATACCCTGAATTTATTTGTTCAATATATATATATAATTAATTAATGCATTTATTTACTAGATATTTAAAACATAATTAAATGTGTAGTTGTTGAAGTATATATATATATATATATATATATATATATATATATATATATATATATATATATATATATATTAAACATTAAATTTATGTTATTTATTATATAATAATACATAACTAATAAATTGTAATATTAATATAAGTAATTACAAGTTAAAATTTAATTATCAGATTAATATTTTATTTATACTTTCAATAAAATATAAATATTAACATCAGTATTATTATCAGTACTATTAATATTATTAAAATGGTTATGCATAGAGATAGAATTTGTTACATTAACAATTGTTGTTACTAAAATGAGTGTTACTATTATTGATATAATTATTATTATATTTAGTAGTATGTTATGATTTTTGTCATTTTTTTTAAACTAATACTTAATATTAATAATCGTATAATTTATATTAATATTATGTTTCATTATATAACTAATATACAAACAAATATATAGTTATACAAATAAAAGATATATAAACACACACACACACACACACACACACATATATATATATATATATATATATATATATATATATATATATATATATATATATATACAAATTATAATTATAAATATATATATATATATATATATATATATATATATATATATATATATATATATATAAATACATATGAGGATATAATCAGATTTATATAATGCAGATATAATTAGGTTTATATATGTATATAATAAAGAAAGAAAAAAAAAATATATATATATATATATATATATATATATATAAATATGTATACGAATTAATACATACATATATATTACGGGGTATGCATTCTGTTATTGATCCCTTTCCAGCTTTAGACAATCGAATTTCTGTCTTTAAAAGCGAATCAAAACAAAGGTTAAATTCCAAAATCTGTTAAGAGTCTCATTCACCTTTTTTTTTTTTTTTTTTCTTCGTACATAAGCAGATATATTCCTGTCGACCACAATCCAAGATAAAATCGATCAATTTCTATGTGAGAATATCTATAAGATCTTCTTTTATCAGCTATCAATTATACATTCCAATTAAGTACTTTAAATTAGCTAAATAAAATTTTTTTGAAGAAAACCCATATGTCTGCTCTGTTCGTGATCTTAATTCAAAAGGTTCAATTTCGATATAAAATTGAAAATGTGTAAATGCAGTTTAGTTAGGAATCTTTAATGAAAACTTTCTGCAAAATCTTATGCACCAATTCGTTGTATCGAGTTTTGATTTACGAGTCAAAGTTTATAAATAAAAAGTCAAACCGTATGTTCTTGGTGTAATTCAAACTTGTTTTAATGATTTGAGTTCAATTGAAGATTTAAACAGTTTCTGGACGTGATTTGAAACACGATTCGTGTTATAAACTTTGTCTAAAACGATCTAGTTTTCAAAATCAAATTCAAGGTTGTTCACGTGAGTTTTATTGCTGCTATTCAATTTATTATCATTGTTAAATCTAATTATTATTACTATGTTATCATTTCTAATATTATTAAATTTATTATTTTAATAAACAAATGGTATTTATATAAAAATATATTTTTACATATATCCTAACTATACTAATATTACATTACATATTGATTTAAATAAAATGTTATTATTATAAAATATTACTTAAGTTATATATAATAGATAAACACATTTTTTATAATCATATATATATATATATATATATATATATATATAGATATATATATATATATATATATATATATATATATATATATATATATATATATATATATATATATATATATATATATATATATATATAAGAATATTTATTAATTATCTAAAATATATAAAATAGATATAATTAAACTATTTATTAATATAACGTACAAATTATTAGGTTTATTAATATTAATATATAAAACTTGTTTAATTATTATTATATGTGTTAATATATATTAATGATATAGGTTCGTGAATCCGAGATCAACCCTGCATTGTTCAATGTCGTCATATGTATTTTTACTACAAAATACAGTACAGTGAGTTTCATTACTGCCTTTTTAAATGCTTTTGCAATATATATTTTTGGGACTGAGAATACATGCGCTACTTTTATAAATGTTTTACGAAATAGACACAAGTAATCGAAACTACATTATATAGTTGAATGATCGAAGCCAAATATACCCCTTTTGCTTGGTAACCTAAGAATTAGTAAACCGATCTACTAATTAATGCGAATCCTAAAGATAGATCTATTGGGCCTAATGAACCCCATCCAAAGTACCGGATGCTTTAGTACTTCGAATTCGTTTTTATCATGTCTGAAGGATTTCCCGGAATGATAGGGGATATTCTTATGTGCATCTTGTTAATGTCGGTTACCAGGTGTTCAATCCATATGAATGATATTTTTTGTCTCTATGCATGGGACGTATATTTATGAGAAATGAAAATCTTGTGGTCTATTAAAATGATAGAAATGATTATTTATGTTAAACTAATGAACTTACCAACCTTTTGGTTGACACTTGAAAGCATGTTTATTCTCAGGTACGAAAGAAATCTTTCGCTGTGCATTTGCTCATTTTAGATATACTACTTGGAGTCATTCATGACATATTTCAAAAGACGTTGCATTCGAGTCATCGAGTTCATGAAGATTATTATTAAGTCGGTTATAGTTAGATATATTATGAAAGAGTATGCATGCCGTCAACTTTCGATGTAAATGAAAATTTGTCTTTTTAAAACGAATGCAATGTTTGTAAAATGTATCATATAGAGGTCAAATACCTAGCGATGTAATCAACTATTGTGATTCGTTTATAATCGATATGGACTTCGTCTGGATGGATTAGGACGGGTGGTTAGAGTTGGTATTCGAGCGGTGGTCTTAGCGAACCAGGTCTTGCATTAGTGTGTCTAACTAATAGTCATTAGGATGCATTAGTAAGTCTGAACTTCGACCGTGTCTGCATGTCAAAAGTTTTGCTTATCATTTTTGTCGGAAATCATCTGCTTATCATCCTTAGGCAATTACCTACTCATTATTCTTAGTCTAGACACGTTTTACTGCATTGACTGCATGAATAGTGTATAGACAAAATTCATATCTTAGCGTATCTGACAATTCGTATCTTAGCGTATCTGTTACTTTAGACCTTGCCTTATATCTCTCGTAAATTTCTCCTTAATTTAAGGGATCCTGGTACTATATATATCTATGCAAATTATACATTGAGAATACCATCCAACTATCAATTGCTGTCACTAAACTCTTCATACCAAAAATCTTTCTTGAGAACGCGTAAGATGGCCTCTACGAATCGACCAAGTTCCTCTGACTCCGAAGACAGCATGACAGGAGCACACCAACCAATCAACTACCTTGATTACTGGAGAAAATGGGGGTGGGTTCGTGACATACTCACCTTATGGAGAAGGGAAGAAGGTACTCCATATCATGAATCGAATCTACCACCTAACCTTGGAGTACTTGACCCACTCACCGGCGAACCCGTTCGCAACATCGTTTATACCCTATTTGTAAGAATTTTTTGTCTTGAAGCTACCATTAACGGAACTAGAGAAGATATCCAACCTCTACCTCACACTGATAATCAACCAGGGTTAGTAGAAGAAGTTAGAGAACTCCGAGCTCGAGTATTAACTTTAGAGAGCACAGTATACAATTTGCAAGCACCAACAGTATCACCAACACCAGTAACATCACCAGCCTCAACACCAATGGCACCAGTTCCACCAACAACCCAAGTTTCAACAATCCATGCCTCAACATCTCATTCTGTACCTCGAGTATAATCATCGTTCTACGAATTGTTCTACATCATTTATCTTCGTTCGACATGGCGATTATGTAATCTCTAATATTTTAGAGATTATATATTCTTGTTCTAACGACAAATCAAATGAGTTTAATATCATATTGACTCATTAAATCTATGATTACATCTGAAGAAAATATATATGTATATATATTTTCATAAAGATTGTAATTAAAAATTCTTCCGTACAAACTGTTAATGATGAAAATATTTTAACGGGTAGGTAATACCCGAGGAATATTTAGATTTCACATTAATAAGTTACACTGTACATTCTTCGAATCTGATTCAACGGTCATTTACTATCCTACTTACATCCACCGATATACGTATCTGTTCACCGCAGAATAACCATTTTCATTCAATTTCATATTTGGATTTTGACCTATCAGAATCCAACAAGTGGTATAATGAAGAACATATTTGACGAAATAAAAATTTGATAGAAACAAACAAATTAACTATGAAAAATTTTGTTAAGAATCCACGCTAACTGTTCCCAGCTAACTGTTAATTCCGTATTACATTTTATTTATCGCAATTTATTTATCGCAATTTATTTTATCGCAATTTAATTCTCACAATTTTATTTATCGTCATTTAATTTTTGTAGTTATTTTTACGCACTTTAAATATCGGGACACGTATACAAGGTTTTGACATATCATATCGACGCATATATATATATATATATATATATATATATATATATATATATATATATATATATATATATATATATATATATATATATATATATATATATATATATATATATATATATATGTCATAACCCGTCCTTAACCATAAGAACGAGTTAGATAACGTATGATTTCATTGCGAGGTATTGACCTCTATATGCGACATTTTTAAAAGAACAACTGCATTTATTTTACATTACAAACCATAACTCTTATGTTAATACAAGCTTTAGACAATAAAAAGATGATTATCGTTTAGCGATAATCTTAGACTTACAAACTTTACATGTGATGATAACAATACGATTTCTAGCATATTTTACATTACAAATCCTCCGATATGCAGTTTTATTTTTGACACAAATATGCATACTCAAGATCTTGTTTAAATTCAACATGTTGCAGCGGAAGCTTTTAGTTATCACCTGAGAATAGACATGTTTAAAACGTCAACATAAAGTTGGTGAGATATAGGTTTAATGCCGGCAGCAATATATATATATATATAGACCACAAGATTTCATATATAAACGTTTTAATAAAAATATTCTAAGTGGTTGAGCACTTGGTAACCATACTTAACATTTAATCACGTCGCATATTCCCTTTATTATGAAATCTTACTACACCGTACCAAGTGTAGTCACAAAACGAAGTACTGTGCAACCGTTGAATACTGGTCGTCCAGTCCGATTGGGGTTGTCAGGCCCGATAGATCTATCAACAGGATTCGCGTTTACAATACTGCTGTAAATAATAGTTACCAAGCTACAGGGAAGTATGCCAGTGGTACAACTCAACGTAGAATATATTTTTCAGTTACTTGTGTCCATATCGTAAAACATAAAATACATGTATTCTCATCCCGAAATATTTAGAGTTTAAAAGTGGGACTATATACTCACTTTCGTCTTGAAGATATGTAATTTTGACTTGGTCTCCGATTGATATCACGAACCTATCCATATATAATATATCAATACCTTTTCTTTTTAAACAAACGTCACATATATATACTTATAATACTTTTAATACTTTTAATAATTCCTTAGTCCGTAGTTAGCAGTCTGATGTTAGTAATTCAATTTTAATGGTTCATTTTTAGGTGATTAATAAACCCCCAATGAAATAAATAAAAACCCCCATCGTATATGTATTGGTCGAGATTAATCTTGACCCATGGTACCGGTGTTGTCAAATGACGTGTTGCGTACATAAAGTACCGGTGTTGTCAAATGACGTGTTGCGTACAATCATGGGATCTTATGATTAATCTTCTCGTATTGTTTACGGGTGATCCTGAACCATATAAAATTAAATTATGAGTACATATATATAAAATATCATTTTATTTTAGAAAGATGTGATTTTTTTAATTTTCTCCAATTATTTTCGTGGCTAAACTAGTCTTAGATATCCGATTTTGTTTTGGTCGTAGTTTCTTCGTTACAACTCCGTTTTCGTTGGTTCAACTTGCCACTTCCTTGGATCGAGTCCCTCTTTAAGACTATGAACTGTAAATACCTTAGTTTGTATTCGAAATCACAGGTCATAGGTCAAACTTTGGTGAAACTTATGAAGTTAATCATTTTCCATCATGTAAACAACCTTAAATGATTATTTTTCTAAAAATACTTATACTTTGAGTTAAATCATGAAATTTTTATGTGTTATCATATTCATAGCAAATATCATTTTTCCAGAAAATAAACCTCCAATTCAAGGTTCAAGATAGTTTTTAATTATCCAACCCAAAACAGCCCCCGGTTGCACTCCGACGTCGTAAAAACAGTTTTTAAGGTGTTCTTTGAAAAATCAAGTTATACCTTGTTAAATTAAAATATATTTATGATATATTACAGGTCTTGAAGTATTTTAAAAGTTAAGTTAGAAGGATCTATTTAGTTTGCAAACAAGTTTAAAAACATTCAAACTATGTTCTTGTTGTTAAAATTTTATACCACAAAATAAGATAGCTATATATATATGAATCGAATAAGGTTATGAACAAAGTTACTACCTCAAGTTACTTGGACAAGATTGCTGTAAAAGAGGAGTAAGAACCTAGAACCAAAAGGGTGATGGAATTGGATGAAAGATTGGAAGTAAGTTTGTGTTCTTGGAAGGATTCTTGAAGTGTTTTTGTAAGAGTTTTCTTATGGTGATTAAGTGATGTTTTTATGGCTAGATCTTCATGGATATTAGCTGAATGGTTATGGAGGTTAAGGCTCTTAAAAGTGTGTGTGTTTTAGTTAAAGGAAATGTGTAGTAAAATGAAAATGGAATAGAGTATAAATGGTGGTGTAAAAGGTGTATAAGTTTGTAATTTTGTGAAAAAATCTTTTAATCATGTGAAATTGTCATACTAGATAACAAAAGTAGTTACCTTATACATAAGGCATTGAACAAGGGCTGGTTAGGTGGTGATTTGATGTGTATATACCAATAGTAAATACGTATAGAAGCTAGGTATGATACGAGTACATATACTCTAGATATACGTATAGAAATCCTGTGAAAATGGAATGAGGATTCAAATATAGTTATCTTTTGTGAATATACTTATATTGTTTTATGTATTTAAGTCCTTAAAAAGTGATTAAATACATTACATATACGATATATGTATAAACATTATAGGTTATAAGTATTTATATCAAAAAACGTTACTTAAAGTTATCGTTTTGAAAACTTAAGTTAGTAGTTTCAAAATATACTTATAACTTATTGTTATTAATACAAAATGAGATATTAAAACATCCTTAGATCATGTTAAATATGTATATATACATATATATATACACAAACGTATAATTATCATATGTTATATAGTTCGTGATATCATCGGTCAAACTAGACGGTCAAACGTTGTGTAAATCTCTTTTCAAAAACATAAATCTCAACAATTTGGGTTGCTTATCATGTTGGTAAGGTTTAATTTATGTAAATATTAATCTTATAAGTATAAATTGATCGAAAAAGTGCGGGTCATTACAGTACCTACCCGTTAAATAAATTTCGTCCCGAAATTTTAAAATTGTACCTATTTTGCGTCATCGAGAAACAAGTGCGGGTATTTTTGTTTCATTTGATCCTCTCGCTCCCAAGTAAACTCGGGACCTCTTCGTGCATTCCAACGAACTTTAACGATCGGTATGTTGCTCTGCTTGAGCCGTTTAACTTCACGGTCCATGATCTCGATTGGTTCTTCTATGAATTGTAGTTTCTCGTCAACTTGAATTTCTTCAAGAGGAATTGTGAGGTCTTCCTTTGCAAGACACTTCTTAAGGTTTGAGACGTGAAAAGTATTATGTACTCCGGTGAGTTGTTGCGGTAACTCGAGTCGATAAGCTACCGGTCCAATGCGTTCGATGATCTTGAACGGGCCTACATATCTTGGGTTCAGTTTACCTCTTTTACCGAAATGTATTACACCTTTCCAAGGTGACACCTTTAGCATAACCATGTCACCGATCTGAAACTCTAATGGTTTCCTTCGGACATCGGCGTAGCTCTTTTGGCGACTACGGGCTGTTTTCAATCTCTCCTTGATTTGTACTATCTTTTCAGTAGTTTCATGTATGATCTCGGGACCAGTTAATTGTCGATCTCCTACTTCATTCCAACAGATAGGAGATCTACACTTCCTTCCATACAGTGCTTCGAATGGTGCAGCTTTAATGCTCGCATGATAACTATTATTATACGAGAATTCTGCTAACGGTAAATACTTATCCCATCCGTTTCCAAAATCGATCACACATGCCCTGAGCATGTCTTCAAGAGTCTGAATTGTTCTTTCACTCTGCCCGTCAGTTTGCGGATGATATGCCGTGCTCATATCCAAACGAGTTCCTAGGGCCTCTTGTAGTGATTGCCAGAACTTTGAGGTAAATCTACTATCACGATCAGATATAATGGAAATAGGTATTCCATGCCTTGAAACAATTTCCTTTATATACAATCGTAATAGTTTCTCCATTCTATCCGTTTCCTTTATAGGCAAGAAATGTGCAGACTTGGTGAGACGATCAACAATCACCCAAATGGTGTCGTATCCCCAGGCAGTCTTTGGTAACTTCGTGATGAAATCCATGGTAATACCATCCCATTTCCATTCTGGGATTTCTGGTTGTTGAAGTAACCCTGACGGCTTTTGGTGTTCTGCTTTGACTTTGGAACAAGTTAAACACTCCCCAACATATGTTGTAACGTCTGTCTTTAAATTAGGCCACCAATAATGTGTCTTAAGATCTTGGTACATCTTTCCAACTCCAGGATGTATCGAGTATCTTGTCTTATGTGCCTCATTCAATATCAACTTCCTTAATCCACCCAACTTTGGTACCCAAATACGATTTGCAAAATATCGAATTCCATCTTCCCGCATAACGAGTTGCTTCTCATACTTCTTCATTATTTCATTTCCTATATTTTCTTTAGTAAGTGCTTCTCGTTGAACTTCTTTGATTTGTGAGTTGAGATTCATGCGAATTTTTATGTTCATCGCTCGTACTCGAATTGGTTCTCGTTCCTTTCTGCTTAGAGCGTCGGCCACCACGCGCTTTCCCGGGATGATAACGAATTTCACAATCATAGTCATTTATTAACTCAACCCACCTACGTTGCCTCATGTTCAGCTGTTTTTGATCGAAAATATGTTGAAGGCTTTTATGATCAGTAAACACAGTGCATTTAACCCCATACAAGTAGTGTCTCCATATCTTCAATGCAAACACGACTGCTCCCAGTTCTAGATCATGCGTCGTATAATTCCGCTCGTGAATCTTCAATTGTCGGGATGCGTATGCAATAACTTTCTTCCGTTGCATAAGAACGCAACCAAAACCTTGTCGCGAAGCGTCACAATATATTTCAAAATCATCGTTCCCTTCTGGTAACGATAAAATAGGCGCCGTAGTCAACTTCTTCTTTAGTAATTGAAATGCACTCTCCTGCTCAGATGTCCATTCATATTTCTTCCCTTTTTGCGTTAACGCTGTCAACGGCTTAGCTATTCGGGAAAAATCTTGAATAAACCTTCTATAATAACCGGCTAAACCCAAAAATTGGCGTATCTGCGTTGGTGTCTTAGGAGTCTCCCATTTTTCAATGGCTTCAATTTTTGCTGGATCAACCTGAATTCCTTTGCTACTAACAACGTGACCAAGAAATTGCACTTCTTTCAACCAGAAAGCACATTTAGAAAATTTAGCATATAGCTGTTCTTTTCTCAACAACTCTACTATCAACCTTAAATGCTGTTCATGCTCTTGCTCACTCTTGGAATAGATAAGAATATCATCAATGAAAACGATAACAAACTTATCTAAATATGGACTACAAACTCGATTCATGAGGTCCATGAATACAGCTGGCGCATTCGTCAATCCAAACGGCATGACCAAAAATTCGTAATGACCGTAGCGTGTCCGAAAAGCAGTTTTCGGTATATCTTCTTCTTTGACACGTAATTGATGATAGCCCGATCTTAGGTCAATTTTCGAGTACACACATGATCCTTGGAGTTGATCAAATAAGTCGTCAATTCTCGGTAGTGGATACCGATTCTTGATAGTTAACTTATTTAATTCACGATAATCTATACACATTCGGAAAGATCCGTCTTTCTTCTTGACGAATAAATTTGGAGCTCCCCACGGTGAAGTACTTGGTCGTATGAATCCACGATCCAGTAATTCTTTTAACTGACTCTGAAGTTCTTTTAACTCGGACGGTGCAAGTCTATATGGAGCACGGGCAACCGGTGCAGCTCCTGGTACAAGATCTATTTGAAATTCTACAGATCTAAATGGAGGTAATCCCGGTAACTATTCCGGAAATACTTCAGGAAAATCTCTTGCCACAGGCACGTCATTGATGCACTTCTCTTTTTCTTTCTTTTCGACTTTATTAACATGTGCTAAGATAGCATAGCACCCTTTCTTCAAGCACTTTTGAGCTTTCAAATAACTAATGAGTTTTAGCTTTGAGTTACCCTTCTCTCCATAAATCATTACTGGCGTTTTATCCTTACGAGGAATGCGAATTGCCTTCTTGGCGCACACAACTTCAGCTCCTATTTTGGACATCCAGTCCATGCCGACTATTACATCAAAACTTCCTAATTCTACGGGTATCAAATCAATCTTAAATGTTTCTCCGGCTAAATTTATTTTACAATCACGACAAATTTTATCGGCTTCAATTAGTTTACCATTAGCTAACTCAATCATGTACTTAGCATCTAGAGGTAATGATGAACAATTCAATTTAGCGTAAAAGCCTCTACTCACGTAACTTCTATCGGCACCAGTATCAAATATAATAGATGCGGATAAGTTATTAATGGTAAACGTACCCGTAACAAGCTCCGGGTCTTCACACGCCTCTCTAGCATTAATAACAAATGCTCTTCCACGTGTAGATCCATTATTCTTCTCTGGATTCGGACACTGGCTCTTATAGTGACCTTGTTTTCCACACCCAAAACAAGTAACGGTAGCCAAAGCAGTTCTATTTGCATTGGTGGCAGGAGTCTTGATACCATTTGTATTTGTAACGAGAGCCCTACAATCTTCAGCAAGATGACCCTTTCGATTACATTTGTTGCATACCACATTACAGTAACCAGAGTGATGTTTGTGGCATCGGTTGCATAAAGGATTTTGTCCTTTATAACCAAAGCTTAAACCACTACCCGCACCTTGCGTGATTTCTTGCTTCTTAAAAGATTGTTGTTGGTTACCTCGATCATAATTTCCATTCCACTTTCTTTTGTTACCTGATACCTTCACATCAGTATTGGATACTTTCTTATCCATGATGACCTGATCCATTAGCTCATTTGCCATGGTTATAGCTTCATGAATTGTCTTAGGTTTCGATGCTGTAACATTTGCCTTGACCTTTTTGGGCAAACCATCTTTGTACATTTCAATCTTCCGTTCTTCGGTTGGAACCAATTCAGGACATAGCAAAACTAATTCCATGAATCGCTGATTGTAGTTGGTGATTTCAGTACCAATAACCTTCAGAATTCGTAACTCATCTTCCAACTTCCTAACCTCGTTCCTTGGACAATATTCGTTGATTAACATTGTTTTGAATTCTTCCCACGGAGTATCATAAGCTACATCTCCTCCTACAGCCTTCACATAATTTTTCCACCACGTGAGTGCACTATCTTGTAAAGTGCACGATGCATACTTGGTCATGTCCTTTTCAACACAACCACTGATTTTAAACACAGTCTCCATCTTTTCTATCCACCGGGTTAAACCGATTGGTCCTTCTGTTCCACTGAATGATGAGGGCTTGCAAGCTTGAAAAGTTTTGTAAGTGCACCCCACACGAGGATTTGGGTTAACTGCAGCACCTCTTGCAGCCTCGACCCATAACATTCTGTCGTTCACTCGCTGATTGATGAGTTCCTGGATTTCTTGTTCCGTCATTCGGTTCAATCGCGCCATATTCTTCTATAAGAATGAAAAGAAAATAATTATTCACATGGAATATTATAGATGTAGTGTATATTTACAGTACATTATAGCTTATTAATAATATGAACCAGGTATTATTATAAAAGCCTTTTCTTCTTATTAGCGTTTTATAATTATATCTAGGGTAGTACCTACCCGTTAATGTCCATACTTAATAGCTTAGTACAGAATCAATTACTACCATCTAAATAATACTTAACCATGGAAAATTATTGCATTTCACACTTCACTATTTTACATATGCTTATCTTACATCGAACATTAAGCAAACCACACTAATAATATTATACAAAACATTATATGATCCCATGGTTTAATACGGCAGCGCATCGTTTGGTCTATTTTCTAGGACGTTTAGGTTCAAGGAATGGCCTAACACTTATCCTAGCTGTCTGCCTATATTTTGGCTGTGGGACTGAAGAACTGGATGCTGGGATAGAACGAATAGGAATAGCGGGAATAGGGGTGGTAGTGTCTAGTGGAGTTGGTGCCACATCATCCTTACTAAACTCGGGATTTGAATTTTCTAATTCATTAGCCTTTCGTTTCTTTCCTAGTTCGAACTTGTCTTTTGTAATTTCCTGTATTTCTTCCTCGGGTTCACTTTCCTCCTCGGGTTCACTTTCCTCCTCGGGTTCACTTTCCTCCTCGGGTTCACTTTCCGGGTTCTCTATAGTCGGTTCATCCGGAATTTGTGAGTCTTTCCCAAAGATATTATTTTCGTCATCGGATAGGTTAATGACTGGAACACCATCTGAAGATTCTGGTTCGGAGTCGCTGAATGTGATAACAAGTTTTGAGCCCGACATCTATCACACAACAACTAACATATTAGTACTACATAATATTTACATATAAATTTTAACCAACAATGATAAGCAATGGTTTTTAAATCAGACCCGGTCAAAGTCCAGACTTACTAATGTATCCTAACGACTTATCGGTTAGACACACTAATGCAAACCTGGTTCGCTAAGACCACCGCTCTGATACCACATGTCATAACCCGTCCTTAACCATAAGAACGAGTTAGATAACGTATGATTTCATTGCGAGGTATTGACCTCTATATGCGACATTTTTAAAAGAACAACTGCATTTATTTTACATTACAAACCATAACTCTTATGTTAATACAAGCTTTAGACAATAAAAAGATGATTATCGTTTAGCGATAATCTTAGACTTACAAACTTTACATGTGATGATAACAATACGATTTCTAGCATATTTTACATTACAAATCCTCCGATATGCAGTTTTATTTTTGACACAAATATGCATACTCAAGATCTTGTTTAAATTCAACATGTTGCAGCGGAAGCTTTTAGTTATCACCTGAGAATAGACATGTTTAAAACGTCAACATAAAGTTGGTGAGATATAGGTTTAATGCCGGCAGCAATATATATATATAAACCACAAGATTTCATATATAAACGTTTTAATAAAAATATTCTAAGTGGTTGAGCACTTGGTAACCATACTTAACATTTAATCACGTCGCATATTCCCTTTATTATGAAATCTTACTACACCGTACCAAGTGTAGTCACAAAACGAAGTACTGTGCAACCGTTGAATACTGGTCGTCCAGTCCGATTGGGGTTGTCAGGCCCGATAGATCTATCAACAGGATTCGCGTTTACAATACTGCTGTAAATAATAGTTACCAAGCTACAGGGAAGTATGCCAGTGGTACAACTCAACGTAGAATATATTTTTCAGTTACTTGTGTCCATATCGTAAAACATAAAATACATGTATTCTCATCCCGAAATATTTAGAGTTTAAAAGTGGGACTATATACTCACTTTCGTCTTGAAGATATGTAATTTTGACTTGGTCTCCGATTGATATCACGAACCTATCCATATATAATATATCAATACCTTTTCTTTTTAAACAAACGTCACATATATATACTTATAATACTTTTAATACTTTTAATAATTCCTTAGTCCGTAGTTAGCAGTCTGATGTTAGTAATTCAATTTTAATGGTTCATTTTTAGGTGATTAATAAACCCCCAATGAAATAAATAAAAACCCCCATCGTATATGTATTGGTCGAGATTAATCTTGACCCATGGTACCGGTGTTGTCAAATGACGTGTTGCGTACATAAAGTACCGGTGTTGTCAAATGACGTGTTGCGTACAATCATGGGATCTTATGATTAATCTTCTCGTATTGTTTACGGGTGATCCTGAACCATATAAAATTAAATTATGAGTACATATATATAAAATATCATGTTATTTTAGAAAGATGTGATTTTTTTAATTTTCTCCAATTATTTTCGTGGCTAAACTAGTCTTAGATATCCGATTTTGTTTTGGTCGTAGTTTCTTCGTTACAACTCCGTTTTCGTTGGTTCAACTTGCCACTTCCTTGGATCGAGTCCCTCTTTAAGACTATGAACTGTAAATACCTTAGTTTGTATTCGAAATCACAGGTCATAGGTCAAACTTTGGTGAAACTTATGAAGTTAATCATTTTCCATCATGTAAACAACCTTAAATGATTATTTTTCTAAAAATACTTATACTTTGAGTTAAATCATGAAATTTTTATGTGTTATCATATTCATAGCAAATATCATTTTTCCAGAAAATAAACCTCCAATTCAAGGTTCAAGATAGTTTTTAATTATCCAACCCAAAACAGCCCCCGGTTGCACTCCGACGTCGTAAAAACAGTTTTTAAGGTGTTCTTTGAAAAATCAAGTTATACCTTGTTAAATTAAAATATATTAATGATATATTACAGGTCTTGAAGTATTTTAAAAGTTAAGTTAGAAGGATCTATTTAGTTTGCAAACAAGTTTGAAAACATTCAAACTATGTTCTTGTTGTTAAAATTTTATACCACAAAATAAGATAGCTATATATATATGAATCGAATAAGGTTATGAACAAAGTTACTACCTCAAGTTACTTGGACAAGATTGCTGTAAAAGAGGAGTAAGAACCTAGAACCAAAAGGGTGATGGAATTGGATGAAAGATTGGAAGTAAGTTTGTGTTCTTGGAAGGATTCTTGAAGTGTTTTTGTAAGAGTTTTCTTATGGTGATTAAGTGATGTTTTTATGGCTAGATCTTCATGGATATTAGCTGAATGGTTATGGAGGTTAAGGCTCTTAAAAGTGTGTGTGTTTTAGTTAAAGGAAATGTGTAGTAAAATGAAAATGGAATGGAGTATAAATGGTGGTGTAAAAGGTGTATAAGTTTGTAATTTTGTGAAAAAATCTTTTAATCATGTGAAATTGTCATACTAGATAACAAAAGTAGTTACCTTATACATAAGGCATTGAACAAGGGCTGGTTAGGTGGTGATTTGATGTGTATATACCAATAGTAAATACGTATAGAAGCTAGGTATGATACGAGTACATATACTCTAGATATACGTATAGAAATCCTGTGAAAACGGAACGAGGATTCAAATATAGTTATCTTTTGTGAATATACTTATATTGTTTTATGTATTTAAGTCCTTAAAAAGTGATTAAATACATTACATATACGATATATGTATAAACATTATAGGTTATAAGTATTTATATCAAAAAACGTTACTTAAAGTTATCGTTTTGAAAACTTAAGTTAGTAGTTTCAAAATATACTTATAACTTATTGTTATTAATACAAAATGAGATATTAAAACATCCTTAGATCATGTTAAATATGTATATATACATATATATACACAAACGTATAATTATCATATGTTATATAGTTCGTGATATCATCGGTCAAACTAGACGGTCAAACGTTGTGTAAATCTCTTTTCAAAAACATAAATCTCAACAATTTGGGTTGCTTATCATGTTGGTAAGGTTTAATTTATGTAAATATTAATCTTATAAGTATAAATTGATCGAAAAAGTGCGGGTCATTACAATATATATATATATATATATATATATATATATATATATATATATATATATATATATATATATATATATATATATATATATATATATATATATTATTTGGAATAACCATAGATACTCTATATGCAGTAATGATTGAGTTCTCTATACAGGGTTGAGGTTGATTCTACAATAATATATATACTTTGAGTTGTGATCGAGTCTGAGACATGTACACGGGTCACGATATGTATTAATTAATCCGAATATTATAAATTAAACTATATATGAATTA
Organism: Rutidosis leptorrhynchoides; assembly: GCF_046630445.1. Taxonomy (NCBI): domain Eukaryota; kingdom Viridiplantae; phylum Streptophyta; class Magnoliopsida; order Asterales; family Asteraceae; genus Rutidosis; species Rutidosis leptorrhynchoides. The sequence goes on along the minus strand of NC_092336.1, from coordinate 516,152,970 downwards.
TTGAATTGCTAACTGTGGACTATCAACTGAGGACTACCAACATTGGACAATTAAAATGAATTAAAATATTGATTATAACATATGAAACTAAACAATTCTTCAAGTTTGCCATTTGATTTCATCTTAAACCTCATTTGTATCTTGACGATTACAATCTGCGTTCAAACCTTTCATGATCCTTGAAAACACCTCAATCGAGAGGATGAATCAACCGCACTTTATCCACAGAAGGAAAGATTTATGCATATAGTTATCCACCTGAGAAACTCTCGGCAACTGAGTAAACGTTTAATGCATAGCTGTGTTAATTCCTTAGTGTTATTATTACCCAAAATAACTTGGTAATCCCTTTCCAAGTAGCAAATTTTGTCACAGCTTCAGCAAGTCAACTTTGACTTTCCGTTCGAAACAACGTTATTATAACTTTGATATATATACGTGCTCTTTTATTGTTACCGGGGAACCTTTCATATTCCACCATGTTACCATCAGCGTTTAATCATCTAAAAACACAATTCTCTTGAAACCACTTTGGGATGATAACCGATGATTCAGATATCGTAGCATTAAATGCAGAGGAAACAGAAAAATTGTAGATGGTCTAAACGGTCAAAAGTTTGATGATAAAAAAGAGAGTGTTGGGAACGCTCAATAGAAAATTTGATACTGAAAAACAGATTGAGCAAACCATGAAGGAGACTGAGGCCAAATATCAGGACCATACCATATATTCAAAGAATCTAGGTAATTCTGGATCCGATGAAACCTTCAACGAATATCTTGCTCCGTATTCATGTTAAAATCTTGCGTAAAATCTTTCTTCATCAATCATCGAACTTAGAAATCCCAAAATATCATCATAAATATCTTCGATATTTCTGAGGATATTATCATAACTCTTCTTGTCCGAAATTAGTTATCTCTTCGTGTTATCTGTATTACATCATAAAGGAAACCATTTTAGTTTCTAAATTTCTTTAAAATTCGAGTTTAAATTATGAATGACTTCTGGAGTAGTGTTGGAAATTGATGCATGAGTTAGTATAATATAATGACACTTGATCAACGTGATTATATTACAGTAAGTCATGCTGAGTTTCTTATGGGATGTGATGATTCACAGACCATAACGTCATCACATGCCATGTTACATAACTCTTTCATTCTGCTTAACTTCTGAATATATCAAGAAAGTATATTCTTGATAGTTCTATTCTCAGTGATTCTTGTAATTTGACAAATCAAATCGTGCTAATACATTCTTTCTTGTTTAGAACATGATGTTTATCCAAAATTCCATATTTAAGAATTCAGGACCGTTACTCGCTTTACTAGAGGTCGGGAGGATGATAAAAAGGCAAAGAGCTCCAAAATATAAGAGAAGATATAAAGCCCAATAACAACACGGAGGGTACAAACCGTGGATATTAATACGAATAGCAATATAATGACACGGTAGAATTAAGAATAGTATCACCCCAAGGTAATAGTAGAAGTATACAGATTTTTCTGGTGGAAAATTGGAAAAAAAAAGGATGACAGATATAATCATTAGGAAAGTATCAAGGGTTAGAACGGGATTAAGCATTTTCACAATCTTGTGGATGTAAGAACCATGAAAGAAAGTATAGAAATGGTGAAAATTATGGAACGGGAAGAGTTTAATTTATAATGGAGATATCAGACAGAGTAATCGAGGCAGATCACCGTATTTAATTATAGAGATCTTAATTTCCTTACTCACCGAAGAATCAAATCTTTTAGATTTTGAAGATTTTCTTTAAATCCCTTGAATTCCGGAATTCAACCCTGACTCTGTCAAAAGTTAAGACGAATCTTTACTTCTCCTATTTCAATCTTTTGCGATAACTTCACTCATACGCTTCAAGTAACCGAATCGTTTAATCTATATTACTCGGTAATGATAAAAATCTAGTAATCAACTCATATTCGTCATGAAAACATTTCTATTGTCAGCCATGACCACCTCACTCAAATTTCGGGACAAAATTTCTTTAACGGGTAGGTACTGTGACGACCCGGGAATTTCCGACCAAATTTAAACTTAATCTTTATATATTTCTAATAAGATAAGCAAAGTCTGTAATATTAAATCTCGAAAATTTTGAACTGTTTTATGAAATCAAGTGACTTTGACTATTACCGACGATTCGCGAACCTTTGAAATGGAAATACAAATGTATATATATAAATGATTATATATGTAAATAACTATATATAATAAAATAGATATATTAATGAACTATTTTGTGATTAAAGATAATTTAAAACAACTAAAGCTTATTATTTTAAATATATAAAGTATATTGAAAATAATTGATTTCGAATATAATTTGTCAATGTTAACAAAGTATTTAATGTATAATGTTATACCCTGAATTTATTTGTTCAATATATATATATATATATATATATATATATATATATATATATATATATATATATATATATATATATATATATATATATATATATATATATATATATATATATATATATATATATATATATATATATGACGATCGCTCCAAATCTATATGGATGAACACGTCATTCATTGATTTCATTGCGAGGTATTTGACCTCTATATGATACGTTTTGTAAACATTGCATTCTTTTGAAAAGGCACACCTTAAATGAATATTTAAATCAAAGGTGTTCGACATCTGATGATTTCCACATATAGACAATCACCATAAATAATAGTTTACAACAGTATTTCCGTTGACAATGCAGTCAAAATAAGATACATGATGATGATTTGGTGAATGCAACGTCTCCTTGAAAAATATGTCATGTAAGACTCCATGCACATAGCTTGTTTAACATCTAAGCAAACAGCGGAAGACTTCTAGGAAACCTGAGAATAAACATGCTAACAAGTGTCAACACAAAGGTTGGTGAGTTCATAGTTTTAATGTTGCGCATAATCTGTATATAAAGGTGGATCACAAGATTTCAGTTGTTCAATCCAGAAACGTTTATCAAAATATTCTACGAAATTGAGCACCCTGGTAACTAAACTTAACGTATATATAATTTGTACCCTTTGTATAATCATCTTAATAATACACGCAAACCAACGTGTACGCTTCTCAAATAGCATACGTCCGTTAAAAGGCTAGTGCTCTAGCTCGGACGGGGATATCAAGCCCTATGGATCCATATATAACTACTCGCGCCCACCAGTTCTTATAACCGGCAGTTACTAGTTACCAAAGCTAAGGGATTTTCGGTTCAAACTCGGTGTAGAATTAAGTATGTACTTGTATCCATTGCGTTTAAAATAAAGTGCATGTATTCTCAGCCCAAAAATATAGATTGCAAAAGCAATTAAAAAGGGAGCAATTGAAACTCACGCATATAAATCTAGTATTTTCAGTATTTATAAACAGTCGCATGTATTCTCAGCCCAAAAATATATTGAGTAAAAGGGATCATATGAAACTCACCTTAGCAGCATATAAAGTTGTTCACCAAAATGTGACCAAAACTCGAATTACCAAATAATCGTAGATCTCAACGTATCAGTATTGAGATTCAATATTGTAGGAAAGTACGTAGATGTAATGGAGATGATAAACACTAGGTTTGATTTACAAATATACCCCCGAACATTACCCATAACCTCCTTGGCAATAACCCATAATTTCCTTAGCTCTATCCCGCTTGAAAACCATTTTGAAAGTGACATGCTCATAACCTCGTCGTAGTATTTTATGTATAAATGGTAATAATACTAATAATGATAATAAGATTAACAATAATATTAATCTTTAATAATAATAATAATAATAATAATAATAATAATAATAATAATAATAATAATAATAATAATAATAATAATAATATGATAATAAAATAACAGAGGGAGTAATATAAATTTTATGTGTGTGTTTCCCTCGAGCCAAGACTGTCGAAATATATAGATGTGGCCAGGATTTTTATCCCATGCGATCGCATGGTTATTGTGAGGGGAGGCCATGCGATCACATGGCTCCTTTTTCCAGCCCACATGCATTTATTTGTTACCTCGTCGACATATTAAATATTACGTAAATCAAATATTAAAATTTTAAAAAGTCGTATTTATTAAATACTTCAGGGGTATTCTATGTAACTTATAATTAATAATTTCTATCATGTCTCATGTGAATAGTAAATGAATTAATTTAAATTCAACTATTTAAGCTACACGTTGTACGTTGTGCTTTACAAATTGTACATTATTAATTTAACTTCGTTTCTTAAAAAAAAATTACAAAAATTATATCATAAAAATAAAATGACTTAATACGTAAAAATTTTAATTTGAAATAGCATCGTTTAATAGTAAATTTTTAATCATTTCGTATATAAATATTATTCGTATGATTCCGTATATATCGAAAACTCTTATATTTATTAAAATATGTATATAATACATGTTATGACATTCGTGAATCGTTGGACAAACAGGGTGGTCAACCGTTATATATAAAAAAATTATTTTTAAAAGTTTTAAAACTTGTCAAAATTCATTGCTTATCATGTCAAAAATATTAAATCATATAGAGAATTGGTTTAAATAAGTCAAAATTTTTCGGGTCATCACAGTACCTCCCCGTTAAAGAAATTTCGTCCCGAAATTTGAGTGAGGTCGTCATGGTTAACAATAAAAATGTTTTTATGACGAATATGAGTTGATAAATAGAATTTCTATCACCGTTGAATAATATGGATAAAACAATCCAATTACTCGAAGCGTATGAGGGAAGTTATCGTAAAATAGTGAAATGGAGAATAGAGATGCGTCTTATCTCTTGACGTAGTAACGATTGATTTCTGGAATTTAAAGAATAGAAAATCTTCATAATCTAAATAAGATTTAATTCTTCGGTAATTGCGGAACTTAGGATTTCCTTTGATTAAATGCGTAATCTGTCTCGATTGCTATGTCTGATATTTTGCTATAAATTAACCACTTCCGTTTCATTATTTTCACCACTCATATATCTTCTTCCTTATTTCATACTTCCAAAAGATTGTGAAATGCTTAATCCTGTTCTGATTCTTGATATACTCCTAACTTTTATATCTGTCATTCTTCTTTTTCATCTACCACCAGAGGAAGTTATTTTCTTCTACCATTACCTTGGGGTTATAGTGTTTTTCATTCTCCCGTGTCTTTATATTGCTATACGCATTGATATATACGGTTTGTAATTTCAGGGTTGTTATCGGGCTTTATATTCTCCATTATATTTCGGAGCTTCATGCTTTCATTTTCTCTTCTCGACCTTAAGTCAAGCGAATAATGGTCCAGAATTCGTAGGTATGAAGTTTCAGATGAACATAACTAATGTTCTAAGAAAGAAATGGTAATAGCACAATCTGACTTGTCAACTTACTAGAATACCTCGAAAAAGACCGAATCATTAAGAAAATATTTTCTTGATATTTTTAGAGATTATATAGAATGAAAGAGTTATGTAACATGGTTCATGATGAGGGTGAGTTCTGTGAACCTTTATCACGTTCTATTAGAAACTCAGCATGACTTACTGTAATATAATCACGTTGATCAAGTGTCATTATATTATACTAACTCATGCTTCAGCTCCCAACACCACTTCCAAAATATTCATATTTTAAACTTGAAAGTTTTAGAATTTAGAAACTAAAATAGTTTCTTTTATGATGTAACACAGATATCGCAAGTAGAAAATTAATTTCCGATACGAATGATTATGAAATTATCTCCAGAAATATGGAGGATATTTATAATGAAAGATACGATGATATCTTAGAATTTCTAATATCAGAGGATGATGAAGAATATTGTCCGCAAGGGTTTAGATTCGGAAGCAAGGTATTCGTTAATGGCTTCAGCAGATACTGAATCATTTGGATTCTTTGAAGACAGGTTTCGTCCTTGTGATTTATCCACAGCCTCTTTCATACTTTGCTCAATCCGTTTTCCAGTTCCAAACTTTCTCTTTTTCTCAGCTTTACCACCATACTATTCTTTATCATCAAACTTTTGACTGTTAAGGTCGTTTACAGTTTTTGCTGCTTCATCAACATTTTTCCAAATTCGGAGAACTAGTTTCGTAGTTTGGGGTGTTTTTCGGAAACTTCACATTCGAAGTATGTAAGTCCAGGAGGTAGACGTTATATGTACACATATAACTGTTGGCGTAGACGTGCTACAAGATTTCAAAATACTGATTGCTAATTCCTGATAGTTGGTATGGCAATTGCCGTTACAAGATGTGGATGAGTACATGATACGATTTCAATGAGTATAAGGATTTTTCGGAAGGTCAAAGATCAATGAAGTTGTTGGTAAATTTACTGCTAATGTGGTGGAACATGAAAGATTCCCCGATAACAAAAACGTATATGCCAAAATTACAAGTCTGAAAGGTCGTCGTTGACTGGTTGAATGGTTGATAATACTGGATACTTTGAAAAGGAATTGCAATATTATTTTCAGTAATAACAATGCTAAAGGATCTTTCACATTTTTGAAGTCAAAGTATAGCTTTGAAAGATGTAGAGATCTAAGAATGATGTCACCCATTAAATCTTGACTTGGATTCTGATCCGTCAATATCAGAGTATGTAATTGAATTTGTATGGAAACAATTGTATATCGCTGTGAGCATAGTTAATAATTTTTGAATCAAAGTTGAAGAATGTACAGTATAACATATTAATTGTGAACTTATATATTTCCCGGGAATTACCTACCCGTTAAAGATTTCACAAGTAATATTTTGTACAAAAGAATTTTCATTACAATCTTATGAAAATATATGTATGTATATTTCTTCAGATGTAATACGGATTTAATGAGTTAATATCATATTAAGCTCATTTGATTTTCGGCTTGACTTAGAAATGATTAATCTCTAAAACATTAAAGATTACATAATCTTTGCGGAGTTTTTCACTAATGAAATCAACACTTCATTATTTATTCTTATTGATATTCCTCGGTGAAGGATGTTGGTGCTCGTGGAATTTTTGTGAACCTTACAAGACACAGATGATGTTTTCTGGAAAGTTTCGAGTATATCGAAATTGAAAATGTAAAATCAATTATGTAATTGATTAATACACTTGGTTTATTATGAAATGGAATTCATTGGGTTGAAACAGAGATTGTAGTTAACAATGGTTAAGTTGTTAAGGAAGGATGTACATCATTGCATATTAGTAATATGAACTAACCGAGTAGTACCTACCAGTTAAGATTCACACGTAATAGCTTAGTACGAAAAGATTTATTTTGATTTCAAAATTCATATATATTAAATATACATAAAATTTATTCAGGGGAAATGAGTTAATACTTCATCGGTTATTGTTGCTGGTATTTCTTGGTAACTACGGTGCGTATGACGCTGATGCTCGTGAAACAGATTGTGAAGTTGAGGTTTGCGATACGGATGTTGTTTGTGGTGGTAATGGTACTGTTGGTGTTGTTGTCGGTGGTACTGTTGATACCGGAGATTCTGCTGGTGCTTGTAACCTTTGCACCATATTCTCCAAAGCCACTACCCGAGCGCGAAGCTCGTTGACTTCTTCTACTACACCTGGATGATTGGCGGTTCGAACGAGCGGATGAATAAGATCCAGAATTTGAGAGAGTATATGATCATGACGAGATATTCTGGAGATGAGAGAGAAAATGGTATTACGAACAGGTTCGCCGGTAAGTGCTTCGGGTTCTTCGCCAAGAGGGCAATGTGGTGGATGGAAGGGATCGCCTTCTTCTTGTCTCCAATAATTAAGTAGGCTACGAACCCATCCCCAATTCATCCAGAATATATGATGGCTAATTGGTTGATCCATTCCGGTTACACTGTCTTCGGAATTCAGGTAAATATCCATATCGGAATAGCTGTCAGAGTTTAAGGAATTTGAACTAGATACGGGATCCATCTTGTATAATTAGGGAGATAATTTTTGATATGAATTAGATTATAGATTTTAGTTTGGTACTCTTGAATACATAATTTACATATGTATATATAATACCAAAATTCCGTAAATTACGGAGAAATTTTCGGAAGATGGCAGTCAAAGTTTATAGTAACAGATACGCTAAGATATGAATTTTGTCTATACACTATTCATGCAATCAATGCAGTAAAACGTGTCTAGACTTAAGAATGATAAGCATGTAATTTCCGACAAGAAATGATAAGCAAAACTTTTAACATGCAGACACGGTCGAAGTCCAGACTTACTGATGCATCCTAACAACTATCAGTTAGACACACTCATGCAAGACCTGGTTCACTAGGACCAACGCTCTGATACCAACTGTGACGATCGATCCAAATCTATATGGATGAACACGTCATTCATTGATTTCATTGCGAGGTATTTGACCTCTATATGATACGTTTTGTAAACATTGCATTCTTTTGAAAAGGCACACCTTAAATGAATATTTAAATCAAAGGTTTTCGACATCTGATGATTTCCACATATAGACAATCACCATAAATAATAGTTTACAACAGTATTTCCGTTGACAATGCAGTCAAAATAAGATACATGATGATGATTTGGTGAATGCAACGTCTCCTTGAAAAATATGTCATGTAAGACTCCATGCACATAGCTTGTTTAACATCTAAGCAAACAGCGGAAGACTTCTAGGAAACCTGAGAATAAACATGCTAACAAGTGTCAACACAAAGGTTGGTGAGTTCATAGTTTTAATGTTGCGCATAATCTGTATATAAAGGTGGATCACAAGATTTCAGTTGTTCAATCCAGAAACGTTTATCAAAATATTCTACGAAATTGAGCACCCTCGTAACTAAACTTAACGTATATATAATTTGTACCCTTTGTATAATCATCTTAATAATACACGCAAACCAACGTGTACGCTTCTCAAATAGCATACGTCCGTTAAAAGGCTAGTGCTCTAGCTCGGACGGGGATATCAAGCCCTATGGATCCATATATAACTACTCGCGCCCACCAGTTCTTATAACCGGCAGTTACTAGTTACCAAAGCTAAGGGATTTTCGGTTCAAACTCGGTGTAGAATTAAGTATGTACTTGTATCCATTGCGTTTAAAATAAAGTGCATGTATTCTCAGCCCAAAAATATAGATTGCAAAAGCAATTAAAAAGGGAGCAATTGAAACTCACGCATATAAATCTAGTATTTTCAGTATTTATAAACAGTCGCATGTATTCTCAGCCCAAAAATATATTGAGTAAAAGGGATCATATGAAACTCACCTTAGCAGCATATAAAGTTGTTCACCAAAATGTGACCAAAACTCGAATTACCAAATAATCGTAGATCTCAACGTATTAGTATTGAGATTCAATATTGTAGGAAAGTACGTAGATGTAACGGAGATGATAAACACTAGGTTTGATTTACAAATATACCCCCGAACATTACCCATAACCTCCTTGGCAATAACCCATAATTTCCTTAGCTCTATCCCGCTTGAAAACCATTTTGAAAGTGACATGCTCATAACCTCGTCGTAGTATTTTATGTATAAATGGTAATAATACTAATAATGATAATAAGATTAACAATAATATTAATCTTTAATAATAATAATAATAATAATAATAATAATAATAATAATAATAATAATAATAATAATAATAATAATAATAATAATAATAATATGATAATAAAATAACAGAGGGAGTAATATAAATTTTATGTGTGTGTTTCCCTCGAGCCAAGACTGTCGAAATATATAGATGTGGCCAGGATTTTTATCCCATGCGATCGCATGGTTATTGTGAGGGGAGGCCATGCGATCACATGGCTCCTTTTTCCAGCCCACATGCATTTATTTGTTACCTCGTCGACATATTAAATATTACGTAAATCAAATATTAAAATTTTAAAAAGTCGTATTTATTAAATACTTCAGGGGTATTCTATGTAACTTATAATTAATAATTTCTATCATGTCTCATGTGAATAGTAAATGAATTAATTTAAATTCAACTATTTAAGCTACACGTTGTACGTTGTGCTTTACAAATTGTACATTATTAATTTAACTTCGTTTCTTAAAAAAAAATTACAAAAATTATATCATAAAAATAAAATGACTTAATACGTAAAAAATTTAATTTGAAATAGCATCGTTTAATAGTAAATTTTTAATCATTTCGTATATAAATATTATTCGCATGATTCCGTATATATCGAAAACTCTTATATTTATTAAAATATGTATATAATACATGTTATGACATTCGTGAATCGTTGGACAAACAGGGTGGTCAACCGTTATATATAAAAAAATTATTTTTAAAAGTTTTAAAACTTGTCAAAATTCATTGCTTATCATGTCAAAAATATTAAATCATATAGAGAATTGGTTTAAATAAGTCAAAATTTTCCGGGTCATCACAATATATAATTAATGCATTTATTTACTAGATATTTAAAACATAATTAAATGTGTAGTTATTGAAGTATATATATATATATATATATATATATATATATATATATATATATATATATATATATATATATATATATATATATATATATATATATATATATATATATTAAACATTAAATTTATGTTATTTATTATATAATAATACATAACTAATAAATTGTAATATTAATATAAGTAATTACAAGTTAAAATTTAATTATCAGATTAATATTTTATTTATACTTTCAATAAAATATAAATATTAACATCAGTATTATTATCTGTACTATTAATATTATTAAAATGGTTATGCATAGAGATAGAATTTGTTACATTAACAATTGTTGTTACTAAAATGAGTGTTACTATTATTGATATAATAATTATTATATTTAGTAGTATGTTATGATTTTTGTCATTTTTTTTAAACTAATAGTTAATATTAATAATTGTATAATTTATATTAATATTATGTTTCATTATATAACTAATATACAAATAAATATATAGTTATACAAATAAAAGATATACAAACAAATATATAGTTATACAAATAAAAGATATATATATATATATATACAAATTATAAATATAAATATATATATAAATACATATGAAGATATAATCAGATTTATATAATGCAGATATAATTAGGTTTATATATGTATGTAATAAAGAAAATATATATATATATATATATATATATATATATATATATATATATATATATATATATATATATATATATATATATATATATATATATATATATATATATAAATATATAAATATGTATATGAATTAATACATACATATATATTACGGGGTATGCATTCTGTTATTGATCCCTTTCCAGCTTTAGGCAATCGAATTTCTGTCTTTAAAAGCGAATCAAAACAAAGGTTAAATTCCAAAATCTGTTAAGAGTCTCATTCACCTTTTTTTTTTTTTCTTCGTACATAAGCAGATATATTCCTGTCGACCACAATCCAAGATAAAATCGATCAATTTCTATGTGAGAATATCTATAAGATCTTCTTTTATCAGCTATCAATTATACATTCCAATTAAGTACTTTAAATTAGCTAAATAAAATTTTTTTGAAGAAAACCCATATGTCTGCTCTGTTCGTGATCTTAATTTCAAAAGGTTCAATTTCGATATAAAATTGAAAATGTGTAAATGCAATTTAGTTAGGAATCTTTAATGCAAACTTTCTGCAAAATCTTATGCACCAATTCGTTGTATCGAGTTTTGATTTACGAGTCAAAGTTTATAAATAAAAAGTCAAACCGTATGTTCTTGGTGTAATTCAAACTTGTTTTAATGATTTGAGTTCAATTGAAGATTCAAACAGTTTCTGGACATGATTTGAAACACGATTCGTGTTATAAACTTTGTCTAAAACGATCTAGTTTTCAAAATCAAATTCAAGGTTGTTCATCGTGAGTTTTATTGCTGCTATTCAATTTATTTAATTTTTCTTTTTAACAAACTGAATCAACCAAAGTAAATTGATTTCTGTGTCATATAATGTTTTTAAAGTAAATTGAATATGAGTTGTTTTGATGGAATTGAACCTGGTCAATTGAATTGATGAGGAAGATGGAGGAAAACAGGAAACATATCAAATGAAATTAAATTCGGTATTATAACAGAAAGGTAGGATCGGCTGGATGGTTAAGTGTTGGTGTTGGGTTTCGAGAGGTCTCGGGTTCGATTCCTACTTGGTGCATTTCTTTTTAAAATGAACTCCTAAGGTAGTTTTACATATTAAAACTCATTATTATTATTATTATCATTGTTATTATTATTATTATTATTGTTATTATTATTATTATTATTATCTTTGTTATTATAAATTATTAGTGTTATTGTTATTACTATTAGTATTATTATTATTATTATTATTATTATTATTATTATTATTATTATTATTATTATTATTAATATTATTAATATTAAAATTATTATTAAAACTATTATTAAAATTAAAATTTACATTTTATTAAAAAAAAATTAGGATTATCGAAACTATTTTTATTATTATTTATATTATTATTATTATCATTGTTAAATCTAATTATTATTACTATTTTATCATTTCTAATATTATTAAATTTATTATTTTAATAAACAAATGGTATTTATATAAAAATATATTTTTACATATATCCTAACTATACTAATATTACATTACATATTGATTTAAATAAAATGTTATTATTATAAAATATTACTTAAGTTATATATAATAGATAAACAAATTTTTTATAATCATATATATATATATATATATATATATATATATATATATATATATATATATATATATATATATATATATATATATATATATATATATATATATAAGAATATTAATTAATTATCTAAAATATATAAAATAGATATAATTAAACTATTTATTAATATAACGTACAAATTATTAGGTTTATTAATATTAATATATAAAACTTGTTTAATTATTATTATATGTGTTAATATATATTAATGATATAGGTTCGTGAATCCGAAAAAATAAAAATAAAAAAAAGGTTCGTGAATCCGAGGTCAACCCTGCATTGTTCAATGTCGTCATATGTATTTTTACTACAAAATACAGTACAGTGAGTTTCATTACTCCCTTTTTAAATGCTTTTGCAATATATATTTTTGGGACTGAGAATACATGCGCTACTTTTATAAATGTTTTACGAAATAGACACAAGTAATCGAAACTACATTATATGGTTGAATGATCGAAGCCGAATATGCCCCTTTGCTTGGTAACCTAAGAATTAGTAAACTGATCTACTAATTGACGCGAATCCTAAAGATAGATCTATTGGGCCTAACGAACCCCATCCAAAGTACCGGATGCTTTAGTACTTCGAATTCGTTTTTATCATGTCCGAAGGATTTCCCGGAATGATAGGGGATATTCTTATATGCATCTTGTTAATGTCTGTTACCAGGTGTTCAATCCATATGAATGATATTTTTTGTCTCTATGCATGGGACGTATATTTATGAGAAATGAAAATCTTGTGGTCTATTAAAATGATGGAAATGATTATTTATGTTAAACTAATGAACTCACCAACCTTTTGGTTGACACTTGAAAGCATGTTTATTCTCAGGTACGAAAGAAATCTTCCGCTGTGCATTTGCTCATTTTAGAGATATTACTTGGAGTCATTCATGACATATTTCAAAAGTCGTTGCATTCGATTCATCGAGTTCATGAAGATTATTATTAAGTCGGTTATAGTTAGATATATTATGAAAGATTATGCATGCCGTCAACTTTCGATGTAAATGAAAATTTGTCTTTTAAAAACGAATGCAATGTTTGTAAAATTTATCATATAGAGGTCAAATACCTCGCGATGTAATCAACTATTGTGATTCGTTTATAATCGATATGGACTTCGTCTGGATGGATTAGGACGGGTTGTTAGATAAATTACAAACCGTGTATGTCAATGTTTATCGTAACATAAAGACACGGGAGAATTAAAAACACTATAACCCCAAGGGCGAAGTAGAAGAAAACAGATTCCTCCGGTGGAAGTTGGAAAAGGAGAATGATTGTTGAAATAGTAAGGATAAGGACAAGGATCAGAACTGGATTAAGCATTTTCCCAGTCTTTTGAATTTGGAAATTGAGTATAGGAGAGGTAAAAGTTATGGAACAGAAAAAGAATTTATAATGGAAATATCAGACAGAGTAATCGAAGCAGGTCACCGTATTTAATTATAGAGATCTTAATTTCCTTATTCGCCGAAGGATCAAATCTTTCAGATTTTGAAGATTTTCTAAATCCCTTAAATTCCGGAAAAAAAAGAAAAAAAATAAAAAAATCAACCGTGACTACGTCACTGGTTAAGATGAACATGCAATTATTAATTTCACTCTTTTGTGATAGCTTCATTCGTACTCTTCGAATAATCAAATTATTTTATCCTTATTACTCACTGTTAATAAAACTCTACTTATCAGCTCATATGAGTCATGAAAACATACTTATTGTCAGCCATGATGATCCCACTCAAATTTAGGGACGAAATTTATTTAACGGGTAGGTACTGTGACGACCCGGAAATTTCTGACCAAATTTAAACTTAAACTTCATCTGATTTCGACACGATAAGCAAAGCCTATTATGTAGAGCCTCAAAAAGTTTGAACTATTGTCATACATTCAATTAACCTTTGGCCATTCCCGACGATTCACGAACAACTAATTGTAAATAAATATGTGTGTGTGTATATATATATATATATATATATATATATATATATATATATATATATATATATATATATATATATATATATATATATATATAATATGATATATATTAATAAAATATTATGTGTTTAGTTGTTGAAATTACACATATAAGATAATTTATGATTTAAAAATAAAAACTTGTTAAGTAATAAATTTATATAATATATATTTTGAAAACTTTGAATATATGTATTTAGAAACACTCGTTTTATTTTCTTATCGAAGTTCACAACAAATAATTATAATAACAATGGTAGAATGATATATGTATACATATATATATATATATATATATATATATATAGTTTTTATACATAATAATTATTATATGTGTATTGTAATGTATATATATATATATAAATGCATAAGAATTAAATATTCAATGTATTGTTATTATTACATAATTAATAATATAATAGATTAGTATATTAGAATTTATTACAAGTTAAAATAAAATGGTTATATCAATGTTATTACCCTCATTACTATAAAAAATTACTACTAATATTAAAATCAATATTAGGAGTATTATTATTTTGATATATAGATATGAAGTGTGATAAATATAATTTGTGATAGTATTATTATTGCTAATGTTATTATTACCAATAATATTATTATTAATATTAGTAACATTATAAATTAATATTATTATTATTATTATTATTGTAGATATAATTATCAATAACATTATTATTATATTATTATAATGTAATATTTTTTTTGTTACATTAAGAGAGTTATTATAATTATATTTATTAATTAATAAGTTTAGAAATAAAATACAGATAATATATTAATAGATGTATAAAAACAGATTTACCAATACATACATATATATAATACTGATATATATAAATATATTGTATAAATTATACGGAGTATATACTAATACACATTATCATATATTGATACAGTATACGTATTTATTTATTTTACTAAAGAACCAAAAATCAGTTTCATTCAGCTGTAGATAATTGATTCGTTAGTATAAATCAGATATTTGGAAACAAATTTCTTTAGCCATTACACTCGACTTTATATTTTTTTGTTGTTTCTTATTTGTTCTTTTTTTTATGTTCGATGCTTATTGACTAATTTTGTTACCCGTCGAAATCAGTTTGCAATACCAACAAAAATCGATCACATCAGTATTACAAGCTTCAATCATTCGTTTACCATTTATATATGATGCCATTATTTACTGAAAATTCGGAATTTAAAACAAAAAAAGAGGAACCTCATACATCGACATCTCTGTTCTTAACCATTTTTCCAAAACATCGAATTCGAGCTTAATTTAAAAATCCTTTAATGCAGTTCTGTTGTAAACCTTTCATTTAAACTATCTGCAAAGTTTTGAACTCAAATTCTTCCTATCGAGCTCAAATTTTGGAGTCAAAGTTTTGATTTTAAAAGTCAACAGTTTTGTTCATAGAGAAATTCAAATTAATTTTGATGTTTCAAGTTAAATTGATGATTGAGGAAGTTTATAGAAGTGATTTAGGACCTTTTTCATGTTATAAGTTTCAGTTTAAACGATCTAGAATTTGAAAAATGATTTTGAGTTTTATAAACAAGTAACAGCGACTGGTTTCTTTTATTTTTATTTATTTTTTTTATTATTTATTTTGTGACTGTTAATTTAAATCCGAAGTATTAGTTAATCTTGGTTCAATTTTTGTATTCTAATCTAAATTGAAAACCAATTGTGATGAGGTCTTGTTCCTGTCGAGTAACAGCTAATCCAAATACTATATGTATTTTTTTTTTTGTTTTGTGTTTGTTAATAAAAATCACGACTTTAAAATATTTCTGTTTCAATTATACATTTCAAATAAAACCTGCAAGGTTGGTTGTTACCAGTTGTAACGATCGCTCCAAATCCATTCGGCCGAATACGTCATTCATTGATTTCATTGCGAGGTATTTGACCTCTATATGATACGTTTTATAAACATTGCATTCTTTTGAAAAGGCACACCATAAATGAATATTAAATCAAAGGTTTTCGACATCTGATGATTTCTACATATAAACAATCACCTTATATAATAGTTTACAACAGTACTTCCGTTGACAATGCAGTCTAAATAAGGTACATGGTGATGAATTGGTGAATGCAACGTTTTCTTGAAAAATATGCCATGTAAGACTCCATGCACATAGCTTGTCTATCATATAAGCAAACAGCGGAAGACTTCTAGGGAACCTGAGAATAAACATGCTAACAAGTGTCAACACAAAGGTTGGTGAGTTCACAGTTTTAGTGTTTCGCATAATCTGCATATAAAAGTGGATAACAAGATTTCAGTTGTTTCATCCAGAAACGTTTATCAAAATATTCTACGAAATTGAGCACCCTGGTAACTAAACTTAACGTATATATAATTTGTACCCTTTGTATAATCATCTTAATAATACACGTAAACCAACGTGTACGCTTCTCAAATAGCATACGTCCGTTAAAAGGCTAGTGCTCTAGCTCGGACGGGGATATCAAGCCCTATGGATCCATATACAACTACTCGCGCCCACCAGTTCTTATAACTGGCAGTTACTAGTTACCAAAGCTAAGGGATTTTCGGTTCAAACTCAGTGTAGAATTTAGTATGTACTTGTATCCATTGCGTTTAAAATAAATTGCATGTATTCTCAGCCCAAAAATATAGATTGCAAAAGCAATTAAAAAGGGAGCAAATGAAACTCACACATATAAATATTGTATATCGGTTAATAAAGCATTTGCATGTATTCTCAGCCCAAAAATGTAGAGAGTAAAAGGGATCTTATGAAACTCACCTTAGCAGCACATACAGTTGTTCATCGTAATGTGACCGAAACTCGGTATCAAAGAATCGTAGATCTCAACCTAGAGAACATATGTTGGTCAATAAATGTCTATCAAGCTAGGTCAGGTCATAGTGTATCACAATCCTAATGCTCGAGATCGACATACAAAAGTTATCCAAAGTCGTTTCAAAAAGTCAATTTTGACAATAGTTTAACAAAATGAGACGTGCCTTATATAAAGATTCATTTACTCGGTTAGCAATATTTAAAAATTCACTTTATCAATCTCGTAAACAAGTTGTTTAAATCTTAATTGTAGATTCAAAAGCAATTTCAATTAACGTCAATCATAATTCAGTTGATCATATCTTTTAATCCGTTCATCGAAACTATTCGGTGTCTAAATGAAAAGTTATCGATTTTTCGCCAGCTTTCCAAAAACATGTATATCATATACCTTTTACCAGTAATATATGGATTTAATTCATGATTCATTATAAACTGTTTAACGATGAAATTTAGCATACAAGCATTTATAAATATATATACTCGAGTACTAGACATGGATACACTATTAATATATAATAGATAAAATATAAGTACTTACGTATTAATATTGAGATTCAATATTGTAGGAAAATACGTAGACGTAACGAGATGATAAACACTAGGTTTGATTCATAAATATATCCCCGAACATTACCCATAACCTCCTTGGCAATAACCCATAATTTCCTTAGCTCTATCCCGCTCTTAAAACCATTTTGAAAGTGACACACTCATAACCTCGTCGTAGTATTTTATGTATAATACTAATTAATAATATTAATAATAATAAGATTAATAATAATATTAATCTTAATAATAATAATAATAATAATAATAATAATAATAATAATAATAATAATAATAATAATAATAATAATATAAATATGGAGTATGATATGTATGTGTGTAAGACAGAGACCAAAATGCTTGAGCTTTTATAGGTGTGGCCTGATTCTGATGCCCATGCGATTGCATGGGTTTTATGCCTATTTGCCATGCGATCGCATGGCCGTCAGATCCAGCTCACATATTTTTTGTAATTTTGTTTGTCGACATAATTTAATATAATATATATAATATATTTAATTTAAATAATTAATTATATATTATATTAAATTCACATGCATAGTTGACTTGTAATTTTTGTTCCGATAAGTCGTACGTCATCACTCGACTTATGTCCCGGTTTCGGTTTTTCGAGTGTCTCTTCGTACGTTGAGAAAACTTGTACATTACTTTTCGCGACTCGTACCTTTGTCAAAATATAGTCTTAAATTATTCCTAAACTATACCACTCAAAGTATATCTTAAACTTTCGAGTATTTTGGTCATTTACTTCTATAAATCATCGTCTCGTTATTTGTTATTATATATATAATAACAGATTGTTTTATGACCAAGTTAATATTATATTTAAATATATATATATATTCAATATTTAATAAACACGTTTTTAAAATACATAACACAGGTTATTCATATATCTAATTCCAACAGTTAATATTCCTTATTATTGTATGTGTCCAAGTTACGTTATTTAAACAAACACTTTATCATTTGTTCCGAATACCGTTAAAAATGAATGATTTCTCAAATGAACATGGACCTCTCAATAGAGACCCGTAATGATATCATAATCCTTAAGAGACTCAGTAAATGTCTTTTACTTGAATCGTTTGGCATAATCTTTTAACTCCGTAGTTAAATATATCAATCAGGTAATCAATCAAATAAGATTAATGCACAGTATCATATACCCAACACTTAGTTACGTTTTCAAGTTATAGTATATGTATCTATTTACATATAATTATTCATGCATCATCGTGAATAAACGAAAGGTAATTGAATAGTTCAAGAATTTTGAGATTCAGTTTAACAGACTTTGCTTATCGTATCGAAATCATATAAGATTAAGTTTAAATTTGGTCGAAAATTTTCGGGTCATCACACCAGTCTATCATGTTGTGGAGAAGAAGGGGAATAAGGGAAAACAAACAGAAAGGTTTAAATAGAATTGTGTATCGAGTTTAATCAGAAAATGGGTGGTAGCTCAGTTGGTTAAGGGTGTTAGTGAGTATTCGAGAGGTCATGGGTTCGAGTCCGGTTCGGGGCATTCTTTTTAGAACAAGCTTCTAAAGGTAGTATTTCACTTATTATTATTATTATTATTATTATTATTATTATTATTATTATTATTATTATTATTATTATTATTATTATTATTATTATTATTATTATTATTATTATTATTATTATTATTATTATTATTATTATTATTATTATTATTGTTAGTATTATTATTAGTTATTGATATTATGATGATAACTATTATTATTACTAATGTTAATAACATAATTATTATTATTACTAATGAAATTTATATTATTATCCTTATTATTACTAGTATTATCATTAAAATTTATTAGTATTATCATTGTTATTAATTAAAATTGTCATCTTATTAAGATTAACATTATTAGTAAAATTATTATTATTTTCATTATTATCATAATTAGTATTATTATTACTCAGTATTAGTATTAGGTATTATTATCAATATTATTGATTTTATTATAAAAGATAAAATAACTTATTATAATTATAATTATAATTATAATTATAATAATAATAATAATAATAATTATTATTATTATTATTATTATTATTATTATTATTATTATTAATATTATCATTATCAAGATTTTTATATATTATTATCATCATTTTTACTAACACTACTATTATTTATTATTATTATTAGTATCCTTATTTTTTATAAAAATATTACAACTTTCTATTATAAATATTATTTTACCAAATAAAGTAGTAGTTATATAAAAACATATCTTAATATAATCCTATATATATATATATATATATATATATATATATATATATATATATATATATATAAAGATATTAATCTTAATACATTATATAATATAAATAAACTTAGTCGATTAAATGCGATATGTGTTAATATATATACATGATATAGGTTCGTGAATCCAAGGCCAACCTTGTACTTGTTCAATGTCGTCATATGTATTTTTACTACAAAATACAGTATGGTGAGTTTCATTTACTCCTTTTTTATATATATTTTTGGGACTGAGAATACATGCGCTGCTTTTATAAATGCTTTACGAAATAGACACAAGTGATCGAAACTACATTCTATGGTTGGATTATCGAACCGAATATGCCCTTTTTTAGCTTGGTAGCCTAAGAATTGGTGTTTATTATAATTGCCACCAATTGACGCGAATCCTAATGATAGATCTATGGGCACTAACAAGCCCCAGTCAGAAAATTTGAACTGCTTTAGTACTTCAATTTATCATGTTCGATGTGAGTCCCGGAATGATGGGGATATTCTATATGCATCCTGTTAAGGTCGGTTACCAGGTGTTCACCATATGAATGAATTTTAATTCGCGAGTTACGCGTGACAATATATGAAATCTTGTGGTCTATTAAAATGATGGAAATGAAAGTTTATGATAAACTAATGAACTCACCAACCTTTTGGTTGACACTTGAAAGCATGTTTATTCTCAGGTATGAAAGAAATCTTCCGCTGTGCATTTGTTCATATTAGAGATATTATTTGGAGTCATTCATGACATATTTCAAAAGACGTTGCATTCGAGTCGTTGAGTTCATCAAGATTATTATTAAGTCAATTATAGTTGGATATATTATGAAATGGTATGCATGCCTTCAACATTCGATGTAATGAAAGATTGTATTTTCAAAAACGAATGCAATGCTTGTAAAATGTATCATATAGAGGTCAAGTACCTCGCGATGTAACCAAATGTAATGTATTCGTCCAGGTGGATTAGGACGGGTCATTATATTAAGACCTAGGTTTGGTCTAATTGGTGTAAAGTATGATTTGGGTTAAATTGTACTTTGTTGTGTGAGTTTGAATTACCACCCGAAGTGGTAATTGGTTTGTGTCCATTAGGTGATAAATGGGTGGGCTTTTGGCGAGCAAGGTGTAATCCCTCGGTTAAGGGATGTTTGTATCAGGTTCTCTTTTAGAGAACGGCTACTTATCTGTATATTGTACTTATGTGTGATATAGGTGGTTACTTGCTCGGATTTGAGGATGGAGATCATGTAATACATGACTTGTGCGGGCATTCTAAGGTGAGTGGAATAATTATATGTATACGTATAATTATTGCATTCACTAAGGTTTATGCTTACCCCTCTCGTTGTTCACCTTTTTACAGGTATTGTGAAGCTAGCTAGTTGTTAGACTAGATGCGTAGGAGCGCTTGGGCTCGATGGGGTATCATTTGGAATTTGGTTGTGGATTGGGGATTTGTTAGTCCCCGGGATTATGCTCTTGGTATCGGGTTGGGTTGTAGAGTCCTAATCCGTCAAAATATATAAATGGGTTGAAATTGGCACTTTCATGTAATTATGGGTCGTTGGAGTCCCAAGGGTCGAAATGTACTTTTGACGATTAAAAATCGGATCATTTAATGTTTTTAAAGTGTTGGATTTGATTTGAGGATTTGTGAATCTCGGTTTTGGCGAAATGGTTTGTTATGTTTTAAAATAGGCTGCAGTGTTTTTCCCAGCTTTAGCGCGCGCCACGTGTAGGCCTGCGCGCCGCACAAATGGCCGTATGCTGGTAATCAGTTTTGTTGTCAATTACTGACCTTGTTTCATGTTGTAATGCGCGCCGCGCACTCAAATGCGCACCGCGCATTTGGTCTGGCTAAAATGATGTTGTTGCTTTAAAAAAAAAAGTGTCGTGTTTCGGTAATCGAAGTTGAGTTGTTTCAATTTGGTCAATTTTGCACCAATTTGGACTTTTAGCCACATTTCGCCTTCAACCAACCTTTAAGCGCTAAATCATCACTTTCATACACTAAACTCTTCAAAACAAGACAATGGTAGGAGGATATTCCGAAGATAAACATGTGTAATTTGAGGAATATCACTCTTCAGGAATTTTTTCCAGAAAAAACTAGAACTATATAAAATGCTAGAACACTTCAAAACGAAGGCCTAAACCGATACAAATAAAAACCACAAAGATACCATACACAACCTTCACAACCAATAAACCACAAAACCAAACAACTAAGGCCATACCAAAGAACAAACTAACAAATAAACTACGTACAAACAAAAGACAACAACAAAATACATAAATCAAATGACTAAAACGTGAATAGGAAAAAGGCCATAATCCAACACAGCTAAGGAAGAAAAAGAGACAGTCAACCACACCGAAGATAACAACACGAGACTCTACCCTCGACGCTCAAATACCATCAACATAAAAATTCTTCTACTTGTCCTAGTGAATTCATTTAGCCTTATTCTTTTTAGGCTTTGAAACATTTTTAGAGTTAAATAATTTATCTTTGACACGAAGGCCTTCAAAATCCTTCATATATGACCAAATTAAAGAAAACCAGATACGAACCCGTCTTTGGGCTAAGAGCGTCATCCTACAATTCGGAACCATCGAAAATTTACCATCATTTTTACCAAGCAAGGAGGCATCTGTTATTCGGAGGAATAAACATAACCAATCTTGACAAACACAAAATAGCAATCTAGTTGCTTAAACTCACTTGTAAACTTCGCAACACATAAAATCGTACTAAAAGAACCAATAATCTCCTTTATGTTTTCAACGGGAATAAAGGAAGTAGGTAAGTTGATAACTTCCTGATATTGCTCAAATTACACATGTTTATCCACGCAATATCTTTCTCTATTGGTCAGATTTTGAAGAGATTAGTGATTGAAGGTGTTAGTTTGGTGCTTAAATGATGGTTCAAGGCTAAATGAGGCTAAAAGTCTCAAATGGTGCAAAATTGACCAAATTTAGCTAAAAAGTGAACCAAACTGGCAAAAATCAAGGAAATGTAGAAAATAAGCAAATGTGGCGCATCAAAATGGCCAATGCGGCGCATCTATAGTGTAAATTGGACCCTTTCAGCACCAGAATCTTTGCAAGCACAAAAATGTGGCTCATCAGTAAACAAATGCGGTGCATTCATCTTAAAAATGTGACGCATCAGTAAACAAATGCGGCGCATTCATCTTTCAACCAACAAATGCGGCGCATCTGATGGCTGATGAGGCGCATTTTCGCTATTTCAGCCCAAAAATTCAGCCAGCTATAAATACGATTTTTGCGGTTTTTGATGAGTGGAGCTGCTCCTTTAGGCCGTTTTGGAACCCTAAAAGGGTTCCAATCATGATTACATCAAGATGAAACTCAATTTCATTGTCTTAGCTCCAGATTATTGAAGATTAGTGATAGATTTCCATCATCCATTCTCTAGTTTGTAATTTTCTTTCCATTTTGGCACTTGTTCTTAATTTCTCTAGTTGTAGTGATGAATACTTATAATATATTTGATCTAGTTGTTGTTTATGCCATGATGTTAGCTTAGATTTGTTTGTGTTCATTTGATTATGAAACTTGATGGTTAGATTTGCCTTAATTTCATAGATTGATGTTCAAATGGGTCAATATTGTTGAGTTTGGTTGAAGACCCATTGCTATAATTGATTTAAGCCTCATTTTGATTACATTGATTGTTAAACCATCTTAGTGATTCGATTGGTGATTCAATTAATGCTTCAACACCATTTGGTGATCTAGACAATTAGGAATTTGATTCAAGTGATTGGGTCATTGACTTAATTGGTGGTCAAGATAGCTTTTAGTCAACATAGTGGTGATTAGCCTTTTCAAGTGATTCTCAAGGTTAAGAATTTGATGTGAGTCTAATTCAAGATCAAGTCTCGATGATTTTATCCAACATAGTTTGATCTTTGAAATGAGTCTACGTGAGTTAATTAATTTCATTTGATTGAGGTTTTATGGAAGTTGACGAATGGAAATGAAACTAAATGTTTGAACATTATGATTTAACAAATGCAAAATGGGTAATTCATGTCAAAAAGTGGATCAATCAAGTGAATACGTTTTTCTATTATTTGTTAATCTCTCTTAGGTTAATATTAGTTTAATCAACACTTTTTTAAAACCCCTCAATCAACTTAGGATAATTATTAATGTTTTCGGAATCTCAATTAAATCGCTCTCTGTGGAACGAACTTGGACTTGCTATTAGCTTTACTATACGATTAGGACTAGTTGCATATTTGTGTGATAATTGTTTAGTAGTATTTCCTTGTTGAAATTTAAAGGTAGTGTATATATCACACATCACTTCCAACCGAGAAACATCTGAAAATATATCCGTGAATCTGTCAAAAACGGAGTATGCTACAAAACCATCGGCAACATGGTATGAAACAGTTAGCTATCATCGGCACACAAGACCACAAATCAAAAGAATCCTTACTTACATGTATGCTTTACAAACACCCCGTGACAATATAAACACGACAACAACTTGGCCTCCGTGATTAGGACCAAATCCTAAACAAGAACACTAAAATTCAAGATTTCAGATGGTTGGTAGTATGCTATTTCTGTGAAATGAGGATATCTGAAAGATTGTTAGTGTGAGTGACTGATATCTCAGAGTTGTGTACGGGCCTTTAGCTACAGGGACATCTCATTAATTTTGAAAGTCGTGTTCGAGATATAAAAAGAGCGCTCATAAATATTTAGGCTTTTAAATACACATCCAAATTTAATATTATTGAAAGTAATCAACAAACTAGAAGTTCTCAAGAAACCTCACCAAAGTATTTTATTTTCAAATAATTGTCATCACATTATACTTAAACTATTTTTAAATAAAACGACACTCGTAACATTTTTGAAAGCAGGATGTTAAAACTCTTTTTAGTCATCACACTCCAACATATCATTATCAGTATCAATAGTGATCAATGCCAATTTGTACGACTCCTAATTATATTATTAAATGATCATTGAAGGAGTATTTATATCTTCATAATTTTTGAGTTGGTCTCCAAAAACACAACAACAAAACTCAATCTCACATAAGTGGGGTATGAGGGAGGTAGATGTAGACAATCTTTCCCCTATCGTAGAATAAAGATAAGTCATTTTTCCACCCAGAGTGAAACACTCCAAGAGTAGAGAAAGTCCTCCTTCTCAATGTTCTATGAATAGAGAGATTGCTTCCGAATGGATCTCCGGCCAAATGAGTTGGTCTCCAACTTTTACTTTAATTGCCCAAAACTGTTTTCGAATTGATATATTTCCATAATTAAAAGAATAACATATAGAATATTCAAAAAGTTTTGACCTTTGCAATTTATTGAGCCTTGTGTGATTGTTCATACTCACACACCCTGTAAGACGCCCGTATTTAGCTATACTATGCAGCTAGAGTTTTATGTATCATGGACTTATGGTCGAGTTTGATAAAAAAAAAAAAAAAAACAATAAAAGACTAATTAAACGAAATTAACAATGCAATTAAAAATAGATATGTTAAGATCTTGTTGGATATTTGACTTTGATGGTAATTTGTTTCTAAAGTTATGATATTATGACTATTGAGTACATGTACTGTTTATTCAACATTAATTGTTATTTGGATTTATAAATAAACACATTAGATGTTAAACGATTCAGTAGTCAACGCTGAATCATTTCATTAAAAGTTCTTATACACGGTCTAGGTTTGTTAACATTAAGGTGTTATGTTCACTAAAAAATCACCAACGAAGCTTCGCTTTAACGGTATCCCCAACACCTTGTGGGGCGAACGTTAGGTCATTGGTTCGAGCCTCGCTCGACCCATCCTATTAAACAATCTGTCTGAAATATGGAGCTCTAGAATAACCTCATGAGATTTTCTCTCGGATCCATTCAGGATTCAAACTCGGTCCGCCTGTCCCTCGGGATGGTTTAAGGATCGGGTTCCTGCAATGTAATTCGGGTTTCCTCTCGAAAGTGCGTACGTGCGTGGCAAATGAGAGTATTCGATGCCGAATGTTGCCTTTCAAAAAAAAATCAAGGGCAGATATTGGGACTGCAATCTCACATGGTTCAATATCCAAAAGGGCCTAAAAATATAGTTCAACATTAATATTATGTCTATTTGATTTGATATTACGTTTTCTACTATCGTCATTTTGATTGATGTTAGTAATTATGAGGGTTTTTTAGTATAGTAAAACTTATTGTTATTATTATATATTATCAAGTTTCGTATCTAAGATCATTTTTATTTATTGAACATGACTCATAAAATTTCTAATAAAGATCCATTAGTTACATATACAAAAGGAAACTTGTAGTCATATATTAATTTAAGAAAATATTGATAATTGACTTGAAAATTCCATTTAAGAGAAAGAACATAAACAAACGGTCAAATATCTAAGTTACCAACTTAAACAAAATAAAAATATATATTCAATTAAATCTAATAAAGGTTAAAGTAAGCAATTACAATCACAAGGTGGGGAGAACGTAGGCAATTCCTCTAATTCTTTGAAATATAAAAGTTGGCAGAGGCGAACTTGGACAAGAAACAGTGTATTTTTATTAAACCATATGGTCTCTAAACTAATATCTAATTTAAACTATAATTTTATATTATAATTATAACTATAACTATAATTGTAATTATAATTATGATGTTAAGTTTAATTTTAATTTATAATTAATATTGAATATGGGTTAAAAGAAAACGAATAAAAAAACCGACATGCACATGTATAATTTATTACAAGATTAATATACGATACAAAATCAGCAGTTCATTTTCATTTTGCAAAGAAGTTAAAATGAGTTTCACTATCATGAAATCAAATATAATATTCCTATCTTGTTTTATCACGTGTCTTAATCAAGATTAATGTTCAACACTTTTAGCGATAGAAATTAACTTTGAAATGTTTGTCTCCATAAAATGTGTTCGAAGTCATTTTTTGGTGTTTCGGATTTATAGAATTTTGGGAGCATATCAATTTGTTGCTGTTTCGAATTTATAGTTTAGGATTTACGATTTCCCACTTTGACCCTAGGCTGCTCAACGGTGTGCGAATGTGCGACCCCTTTAACCTCTGTTATTTTGTTTTAATCCGAAATGTAACAATGTAGCAACTAGGTATGCATCATGTTTACTTATCAACAATATACTAAAATATACTAACACATTCTTTATACCTTCAAATTTTTATCGAATATTCTCACATGTATATATGTATGTGTTATTCCCTGTTATGCACTAAGTTCTATTATTGAGGATAACTTTGAATTTAACACGTTTTGAATACTAGATTAATATAAAGTTAATATTAATATTAATATTAATTAAATAGTAACAATTAACAAAATAGAGTAACCCTAACTTTTCAATTATGTAAAATATTTGTTGCTAAGAATCAAATAAATACAAGGTACAAGTGCATAAAAAAGATTAAACATAGGTTTATCTATCTATACATGTTTAGTGAGTGAATGCTATTGATTATAATAAAAAATTTCAAAATGAAAATAAAGTTACCGAAAAATAGTTAGTAAATAAACAAAGGAAAATTCATTTTCATTGATATATGTTAAATAACAACTTAATAAAGTTCTTTATAAGTAATGTACATCATAGATCAGTTTGTTACATATATGAATAATTTCAACGAATATCAGTCAACTTAATTATAAATGAGTATTAACTCATAATATTCATTTTGATTAGCATTCGACCAGGGTGAATGTTTCAATTTTCTATAATATTAATCAACTAAGGTTTTAACTATTACATTTTTATTTTTAGTGAATTTAATAAGTTATAGCTAAAATCTTTTTGATTAACATTATTTCAAAATATAATGTGCTTTTTAACATTTGATAAGAAAAGTGTTAGCTTTTCAAAAATCTTATTGCTTCTTATTTCTCACAAAAACAATGTTTTCTCTGTTGATTTAAGACATCTTTTTTTTCTTTCTCTCCGATTTCTCATTTTGTTGATTGAGAATTGATCTCGCCCACGTCGCTCTCTTACATAAACTTTGCTCACAATCAACTATTAATTTTATAATGTGAGGGATATGCACAAAAATTATAATAAATTTAAATGAAAAGAAGGAAAAAAATACAAGATAAAAACACCCTCAAATTGGTTTGGACTTGTTTAACCGGGATCGATGCAAAGGGAAAGATTTGTGTTTATTGGAAATGAAAGCAGGATAGGCGGCGGTGGTGGTGGTAATGGGTAACACTCCTGGGTCTGGAACCAGGGGTTGCTTCGAGAAATCTTTTATAAGTGTTGTTCCCCTTGCGATCTCTTTCTTTGTGAAGACATTTCCCGTTATGACTTAACAGTGAAATTTAACGATTTTTTACTGAGGGATGATTCGTGTTAAAAATTTAGCATTCAGGGGATCGACTGTGAAGGCAAAAATAGTTTAGTGACTAGGCGTGCTTTTTAGGAAAAATTACAGGGACATCATGTCCAAAGATTACCCGTCTTAATTTTTATTATTCAAGAAATCTGCTTTGAGATCCCCAATTGTATTAACAAAGAAACAAAATAATAAAGTATTGTGTCATGCTTTTGTTTACGTACGTACATATTATATTTTGAAATTGTTAATTAACATATGTTATGATTAAAAAAGGAACATGGCTTATATATGATTTATTGGTTATTTTCAGAATATATATTCATGTTATTTTAAACGTAATGCATGTGTTTTAATAGTACATGAAGAATTGAAGATAAGTAATTTGTAGCTAATGATCTACTCTGTAATATGTGTTTTCAGTATATATATATGTGGACTGCACATGCAAGCCTGGAAACATGAACCAACATGCACAAGATCGATAATGTAGTTTATACATTGCAGGTATAAGAGTGCAGGCCGGTGTATATTCAGGTGCGGAGACACAGGGACTGAGGGGTGGTCAGACTCCCTCAAGGTCCAATCATAATCGAAGTTTTAATTGCATTATTATATTTAAATAATTATAAGCATTTCTCAAAGCCAAATCATATACTCTCTCTCATATTTATTGGCCTCCCACAAAAAACATATTATTTAAAAAAAGTGACTGTTACATGTATTTTTTTTTTTAGTTTTATAGTTTTACCCATTACTTTTTATTTACTTTTTATCTTACATACATAAAGCAAAGCATAAAAGAACTTTACCTAATTATTATCATCTATTTATTGAAGTGGACAATATTTTGGAACAACCTAAAAAGAAATACTGAACAATAAATATAGACGGATGGAGTATAATATTATGTTCAAAAACCTATTAATTAATCGCTCAACTTTCCGATTCTCATATCTTGTTATGGTTGTATTCAAAAATGGTTATGGTTGTTTACTTCTTCCTCAAATAATATTTTGTTTTCCATTGTTACTTGTTAAAAAAAAAAGTTGTAAGGTTTTTCCTGTTCGGGTTACCCGAAAAGAGCGAGTAATCCGACCTCATACTCTATTGTACGCATCCCATCAAGAATACTCCGTAGCTCTTTCCAACCCTTCCCTGGCCACCCCAGGATTAGAACTTAAGACCTCTTGCAAGGATGTCAGGGGCCACAACCACCAGGTTACCTTGTGATGGTTCATTGTTACTCCCTAATATATATATATATATATATATATATATATATATATATATATACTAGTTAAATGACCCGTGAAATCACGGGTATGTAAAAAAATTGTACTAATGGATAGATATTTTTAAAGAGCTATAATGATGTTTAAACTTTAAACATATAAAAAACAGAATCACAAGTTTGAAGTTCAATTGTCATTGACCCGTGAAATCATGGGTTTATGAAATAATGCAAGTTTGAACATACTATTGTGGAGTATATACTTATTAAACCGTTGAGAAAAATAACCAAAATACTGCAATTTATAAAATTCATATAGCAAATATATATATATATACTAGTGATAAGATGGAATCTCTTGCCAAACAACTCGGAGAATTGAAGACGCAGCCGCAGCAGGTTAACCAAGCTCAGGCTTGTGTTAATTATACCAACCCGCAACCTACTGATGATTATCAAGTTGAGTACAAAAACCCTGACGGTTCAGTCTGTTACGTCCAATACCCAGCTCGTCCACCAAATCCCGGATTCAATCAACCACCTAGGGTTAATCAATTTCAGCGAAGCAATCAACCTTTTCGCTATCGCTTTCCACCTTATCCATCCCAGCAATCTCAATTGAACTACGATCAACCACTTCCACTCACTGGTCCCCTAGTTGAGGAAAATTCCCCTACCACCCAGATTACAAAAGCAGCTAACCCCACTCTCGGAGCTGATGATCAGTTAACTCAGTTCAACCAAGGACAACAACAGCTAAATCAGAGAACTGCAACCAGACAAGATCAGACGGAGATACTAATGAGAAATCAATTGGCTCTGCTCAAAAGTTTGGAAACGCAGCTCGGACAGTTATCACAACGCCTTGAAACCCGACCGCAGGGAAGATTGCCAAGTAATACTATCTAAAATCCCCATATAGAAGAAGCAAAGCAAATGGATTCCGTAATCCCAGAGGAAGAACCAAGGAGAAGATCAGCTAGGCTCAAGAACAAATCGACATATACTCAGAAGCTGACCCCTGAAACTCCAGTTCGCGTACCTTATCCTGGAAGGCTACAAGAAGAACCATCCAAGCTTGATTCCTTCAAACTTGACGGAAGATTCTTGGACACCATGTCCAAAGTTCCCAACCAGAAGAGATACATCCGAAGGCTTCTTTCTACAAAGGAGAGGATACCAGACTCTAACAAAATTCCACTGAGTGAAGAATGCTCTGCATTACTCAGAAACTCTCTACCACCTAAGCTAGGAGATACGAGCTGATTCGTTTTCCCGTGTTCAATCTACCAATCTGGAACCATTCATGCGCTAGCAGATTTAGGAGCAAGTATCAACCTAATCCCCTACTCTCTCTACAAGAGATTAGAGTTAGGAGACTTGTCACCAACCAAAATGACAATCCAACTTGCCGATCATACAATTCGATATCCTAAGGGCATAGTTGAGAACGTCTTGGTGAAAGTCGACAAATTCTTGTATCCTACGGATTTCGTAGTGATGGATATCAAGGAAGACCTACACACCCTAATAGTGTTAGGAAGACCTTTCATGAATATGGCTAGGACTGTCATTAATGTGTACAATCAAACCTTGATCTTACGATCACATGGGGAGAGCGTTACCTCCAAAATTGACCGACCAACCGATCTTTCTAGACAGGCAGAGATGTTTGTTATTTCCACTAGACGGATCACTTCCGATGATGAGTATTCACCACCAGCCGATGATGTCGAAATGGGTGTCGAATCGCAGTCTGTAAATGACCCAGAAATGGAAGAAGAGGATCCCAGTGAAGAAATAGAGGAAGAGGAAGAATCTGAGGAGGAAAAGGAAATGGAAGACGTAAAAGAAACTGCGACAGTACCCGTTTCAAGCACTGAGCGTCATGAAGAAATAATGAGGCTTGAGACGGAAGATCACAGTTTAATCATTCGCTTCAAGAAGAAGACCTACAAGGCTGAGGTTAAATATATAGAAATTGATCCTGTTAGTATCAAAATGGAGAATCAGAATACTGAAGAAACCCGTTCATCAGAGCAAGATACCGATGATGACGAGGAAGAGCATCATGAAGACATTCTGACTAACTCACACTCTCCAACCGAATCAGATCAAGGGGAGCCGGACTCTTCTTCAGATCGAATTCCAGTTATATCTACACATGCAGACATAATTACCTTTATCAATGATACCGATGAATTTGAAGACATTCTCGAAGCCATCCGAAAGTCAACCATTGACTTTTCACTACGCTTAACAGAACGAATTATGGCTATCAGAGAAGAGCACTACCTCTATCTTCGAAGAGAAGACAATGATGTTGAAATCCTAGAAGAACGTATTCAAGACTTTATCAATTCTCTTCACGATCATATCTATCATGAAGAAAGGTAACGAGAGCATAACTCGGTAGTTCGCACTATTCTCGAAACAAGATTCTGTCGAGATCAGAAGATCATTTACTCTAGGGTTTATAACGCCTTAGCCGGATCTGCACTTCCGTTCTCACGAAACCAACGAGCACTACTGACTCTCATCCGGAAGCACATGGATCTTTCCACCGGCCGCCCGACTTATCACTCTGATTTGCAAATGATCGAGGATATTCACAGTCTTTTCGCTCTTCTGGACAGAGATAATTTCGAAAGCACACCAGACAGACTACTGATTTACGTAACAATTGATCACCACGCTGATCTGATTATCAAAGAGTTACAAGGCGCTGTTATGAAGGAAGCAAGGCGAAATAATCCGTTCTCTAATCTTGAACCAGATCGAGTCAACATTTCCACCTATGTTACGAAGCAGCTATCACGTATTTTCCACGAGTCCACGGATCCTAGTTTCACATTTAAAGCTGGATGTCGGGAGATATACTCAAAGACGGTGAAATTAATACTCGGATCAGGATTGCTGTTCACTTCTTTCCAACTTCGTCTCTTAACTAATTTATGCAAAGCAACCGACTCCTACTGTGGAGATCACCGTTCTGAAGACTTCGAAATTCTAAAGACAGAGTTTCTAACATTATTTGAAGACCTCCGAAATGAGCATCCCATCAGAGAAATCATCAACACCAGTACTGCTTCTATGATTGACATTCATGGGTCAACCAGCAGGGTTGGGGATCATATTCTCATCGGACTTCAAGACTTATCAAGAGCCGAAACTGCGTACTACTTATCTTTCAGAAGATCTTCAAGAGAAGTACCGGATTTGTTACCACTATTGGTCCGACACTTTCTCAGGACTTATCCACCAAGACTCACATTCCCTCGAGAAGACCAAGATCACAACCGTCAGCAAGGAATGTTCGCTTTTTGAAGCATCACTACGGTCGAGCCAATGACCTTAAACAAAAGCGCTTCTCGGGAGGCAACCCGTGCAATAAAGTAGAGTAGAAGAATAAAGGATGACAAATGAGCCGATAAAGAAGCAAGGAAGCCAGCCACATCTGCTAGGGGTATTTCTTTCTTTTCACTGCTAGCTTAAGATTCAAAATATGCCACATCCTAGCTTATCACTAAGTGTGGGATAACACCCAAATCAAAACACTAGACAAATACTCCCAAATCTTCAACTAAAACTCCTAAGTGTGGGATATACTAGGAACATTGAGGACAATGTTCTTCTAAGTGTGGGATGTTGGTATCTTTTTATGCTGTATTATAATAAACCATTACGAAGATTCCAAGTCCTTAAGCCAAATTTCAAAATTTTTTGCAAAAGAAACCCTTTTCGAAAGAGTATTTTTGAAAACCTAAAACGTTTGTCAATAAAAATAAGGCTTAAGTAAGGTGGAATTCTTGTTAGATTGAAATCTCTAACAGAGCATTGCATGACTAAGGCATTATAGACCTAAATTGATTATGGTGAGGCACCCCAAATAAGACTGGCGTTCATCTTTAATGCTTCACTATTTTCTGTTGAGAGTGCCGATGTCTGTGCTCAGAATTAGAACTTGCTTTAGATCTACATCTCCAAGCAGCAAAACGTGGTTCGGTTGTAATCAAAATAGCTACCCATTTATCATACATAAACCTTCCGCACCTCCACTACTTCTACTCCACCACCACATCCACATTACCTTTACTATTTCTCGAAAAACCTAGAAAATGAGATTCCTTCTGAAAACTCAAAGTTATAAACCTCTCAAGTATCATGGCAAAGGTCTTGAAAAAGTTTACCGGCAAAAAGTTTCTCGAGATGAAGTCTCCAAACAAAAAAAAAATGATGATTAATTTTCAAGTTCTGAAAAAAGGAGCAGAACTGAATAAGAGAAATACCGAAGAGAACTCGACCAAAAAAGATTATCAAATGAAGAAAAGTTCAAAAGTGCTTCTCAAAATATTCTAGCACTCCTATCTATCCGAATAAAAGTCTGTATAAAGACTACATTACCTGTTATCTCACCCTTCAAAAACAACTTCACTACCACTCCAAAATTCCTTTTCCATCATTGACAAATGACCTATAAAGCTGAGATTACTACCGTTCTCGCATTAGCAGCAAGGATTTGAGTCTTTATCAAGCCTATGACGATGGGTGCAGCATGACTGGCTATGAGCGTACTTCATTTCTTAGATCTATAGGGGACCCTAAACACCTGAGTGATTTGAGTGACCCGTGGAAGCTAGCCTATTTAATGTAACCTCCTCGCATGCTTGCAGAGATAATTTCAATCCTAACATAGATGACTCACCTTATATTTTTGCTCTTATAATAAAAGCAAACCGCTTAGGCTATTTTGAAAAGAAACACTAAAAAGATTCTTAAAAATGAGAGTTTGCTTGAGGACAAGCAAAGTCTAAGTGTGGGATATTTGATATCGGCTAAAAAGTCACGTTTTCACCCCGGTATTAAGGCCCAAAAACAAGAAAGATTCGAACTTTATCGGAAAAATACCCACTTCGTCGGTTAGAATTGAAGAACAAGTAATTATGAAGACAATGCAAAAAGAATCAAGAGAATCGGAGCTAAAACGAAGATTCTAGAGCGAAAACGGTGAAAGACAAGAAATCAAGTTACGATCCAGGGAATCAAGGCTGACCAGCACACCATACGGCCTGCCATACGGCCTGCCACTATGGATACGGCCTGCCAGATACATGCCACCAGGTGCCTTCACCATACGGCCTGCCAGCCATACGGCCTGCCAAATACGCCCCACCATACGGCCTGCCATACGGCCTGCCAGGCGTATTTTGGCATTTTCCTAGTCTATTTAATGGGTCTTTGTCATTCATTCCAACACACACTTCAATTCACTTCTTTCTCTCTCTTGTACAATATTAGTCATACTTTCAAGGCCTTCTCACCTCCGAGCGGGAAATTAAGTACCCGGAAGCGAACGCTGAAGATTGTATTAGGAGCGGTCTGGAGTCTTAAAGTTGTCACTTTTGTATTCAGAACTTGTTTAATCTACTGGTACCTCTATCCTTTATCTTATATAAATTTTTTATTATATTGTTGCCATGATTAGCGAGTAGTTATCTTTAGTGTATGCTATGATGTAAGCAGTTATAATGCCGAAATAATATTATGGTTTGTGTATGCTGTTGAAATGCCTTCCGATTATGCTTTAAACTCAATCGCTTTTCCAACTAATAGAACGTAGTTATAGGCTCTGTTATTGGGAAGTCGCGAACCCCGATTCAGAGTACACTATATGTGTCACCCCTTGGTAAGAGAAGTCTATCGGATACAACGTAAGATCGACTGAGGCACATCGGTTGTAGTAAGTCTATCAAGATTTGGATTCCGACTGAGGACTCTTTCATAGTGAAACATCTGACTAGACCCCTAGTACATTGTCGGTCCCAGACCATGCTAGTGTAGTCACCAAGCATATAAACTTCGTACGTGCACGCTGAAGCACAGCGGTTGTTGTAAGCTGTACCTCTGCTAAGTAAGGCCATGGAACACGGTCAGTGTTGACCAGTACACTGCACTATAATGCGATCTCAAGCATTGCACCCCGCTTGAGGGATTCTTAGTTAATTAAGGAACTGTTTATTTAAACACATAAAGGATTGGACTGTTAGGATAACCAAACGTGTTCATGGAAGTCATCTTGACTTGGCCATGGTGTTCTTTATGGTAGAACTCTTTTTAAGGGCCTAACTATCTTTTACCAATCATTAACAAAAGCATTGAAACGCATCACGTCTCTCGGATATGGTAAACCATGTATTCTATTACGCTTAAGAAAGTTTAGACCATTTTGGAATGTTAATATGTCACCCAACCGAGTCGCTCAATTGGATGAGCCGTCTGAACGTGTATGCCTGTAGTCAGACTGTACGGGCGTCGAGGGTAAGGGACGTTGCTGTCTATTCAGAATCTTCAAGCCTAACGCAGTACCCAGTGACATGTCTTATGACATGGGCGTTTAGGACCAGTGTAATGAATACAAGGCCTCTACCTATTCATGAGCCAGTATTCCATAATCTCGACAGAATAACTGATGAAGTTATAGTATGAGCTTACTTTAATCTTATCTGAATTATAAATTTTATTGCATTTACTTTATCTATCTTATAAATTAGAAAATCCCAAAATAATTATTCACTACTCCCTAACTATCTTAGGCTAAAATATAGGTTCGATGTTACTGGTATCTCAAAAATACGACTCTAGGTCATACTTCCCTTACTCATAAGGAGTAGTAAGATTTAGGCCCCGCTAAATATAAATTTAAAACTGTACCCTCTCCCACGAGTGGCTGATCCTGGCGAGCCGCGGCCTAACGACACCGCGCAAATAAAAACCGTCTGTTTCGGCCATATCAATCTCCTCTTCCTCTCTTTCCTCGTCAACTGTAAAAGGTGAACAATCACGTCCTCGACCCCTTCCTCGGACCCTTCCTCAGTGTGGTGGATGGCTAGAAGTAGACCCTCTTGTCTACATAAACAATTCAACAACAACAAACAAATATATCAAACAAAAACATTAGCGTTAGTCAATAATTCCATGACCAAAAATGTCACCACCATCCTCATGACTTGCACACATTACCAAAGTCACATAACATGAACCATAAGTAATCATAGCATCAATCATGTAAACAAGAGTGCTTATGCAATTAGACTCGTAAAAGGAAAATCAAGTCAATAACTTATCATCATGCCCATAATCGACTCTATCATGCAAAACCTTAATTTATGCAATTCATCATACTTAAACAATACTAATAAAGCTGTGACATACATATCATTCAATTCCAAGAGTAAAAATAGGTCGAATACACTAAATACCTTAAAATTCAACTCAAGTCAATTCTACCAGCATCATATTTTCAATTTTCAACATTGAGCATAAACAAATATCACCAACAAATAGCATCATACTCGTGCAATAACATACATCAACATACTTTAAAAAGTCAATCCAAACCCTCAATTAGTCAAAATCAGTCAAACCCCCAATTTACATGAACCCTAGAAAACAAAATCAACAAATTGATGCAATTAAACATGGATTCATAGCAATTAGTTCATGGGTGACTATAAACAACTCATAACAACCCTAATTACATCATAATTACGAGATGAAATCACTAAATCAGTAGCTAGGTAATCACACTTCTTGTTTTGAAGGAATTGAAGTTGAAACAAGGACTTAAGGTTTGAAGTTTACAAAAGTTTCCAAAAATGGAAACTGATCCATGTACCATGTATATAACATATTGTGGTTTCATCATTGTGAGGAAGCAAATTCCGGCAACACTTTCCAAACAATAATTATACAACTTCTACCAAAAATCACCACCAACCATCACGGCCAGCAACCACCGGAAGCAAATTCAGACAACATCCATCGACTGGCAAACGATATTACCACCTTCTTCTGGAAAAAAACAAAAGTGGTGTTTTAAAACATGAATTGGTGATAAAAACACAAAATATAATATGAATGCAGATCTAGAAAAAAAACCAAAAACATTGATGGAAAATAAACCCATCCAAATCTGCCACCGATAACACAGCAGATAAAAAATACAAAAACATAAACAAATAAAAAAGGAACCAGTTCTAAAAATTACTAAATACACAATCAGATCCGAAATAAGTTAAAAATAAAACATACCTACAAATAGGAAAGGAGTAGATCTAAAAATAGAGAAGGTTGCGGTTCGGATGGAGAATATGATCAACGCTAGATGTTTAGATTGAGAATGTTACCATCGTCTTAAGTCGTACAAAGAGAGGAATAAGGGTAGCATGTGGCTTGGCCGTTGTTGATGAGAGATTACGTAGTACGGTGGTTTGGTGACGGAAACGGTTTGGTGTTTATTAGAGAAAAGATGACGTAACACGGTGGTTTGGTGGCGACATAATACGATGGTCGGTAATCGATGACAAAGAGAGGATAGTGTGGCTGCGGAAGCGACATCTTGGAAGGGAATTTAGAGGATAATAAATTTAGGGTTATTGATATTAAAATTATACTGAGCATGTATGTATGTATATGTACTAAGGAGTAGGGATGAGATCGGTATGGATACCGAACCGTACCGTACTAAAATCGAAAAATCCCGAAATTGAAATGCACAAGATCTAAAATTGAATACCGTACCGAATTTTGTAGACGGTAACGGTCCTGTACCTGTACCGATATTATAGGTATTGTACCCTATGAAACCGGAAATCCACTTTCTCCACTTTGTTCATGGTCTATATATCATATTATGTGTGTACAAAAATTACTTGCACCAAATTATATTTACATCTTGACATTGCATTTAACATATCATACGTAGTGTACGTATATTACAATATTATATATTAATTAAGGAATGATCAATTGTTTTCGTTAATATGTTCGTTATATTTGCCTTAATGGCAGAACTAAGATCTGTTTTAAATTTACATAAGCCAGTTTTATAATAACATTAGCGACATGTACATTAATGTCTATATATGTGAGTTTTTTATATGTTTTATAAAATGTAAGTTCTATATCTATTAAGTATACACTGTACACGAGTACTGAAGTATGCATTAAATAAAATTGATTATCATTATATATCTTTATATATATGTTTTATATTCGAAAATTGATCACCATGTAAGCAACAGTTTGTAAATTCGTTCTTAAGGAAAAACTAGATTTGTAGTATCCATAATTCGGTATTTAAAATTGGTTTTTCAGTACCGGATCGGTACATATACCGAATTTTCCGATACCAAATTTCCCCAAGCCCAAGAACCGAAACCGAATCCCTATGGTACGGTTTTCGGTACCAGAACCGGTTCAGTATAGGTTCGATTTTGATTTTTTTGAGATTTTTGCTTATCCATAGTACGGAGTTAATATGAAATGGACAAAACGTAGAGTGATAGAAGTGGCAACAATTTTATCTATTGGGTTGTGTCTTTTGAAATGCCCATCATGAGTCCATTAGTCTAGCTCAAAAACACCATGAGCCCATTAATATGTACGGAGTATCTATAGTATCATATAAATCTTTAAAATGATGATTTCATAAATAAGGATTATTCAAGCTAAAAAAATTCAAAAATAAATAGAAAAAATTT
This sequence comes from Rutidosis leptorrhynchoides, assembly GCF_046630445.1. NCBI lineage: Eukaryota > Viridiplantae > Streptophyta > Magnoliopsida > Asterales > Asteraceae > Rutidosis > Rutidosis leptorrhynchoides. Next base: position 516,113,304 of record NC_092336.1, on the reverse strand, counting down.
AAGGCCCCCTAATGATGATGTCATTAAAGTAATTAATTGTATTAATAAAAATATTAACATATTAATTGTATAATATATGAAGCATTATATACAACCTTATAAGAGCATTCCCCTTTATGACACACTTCTTCATATTAACACACCGCTACATTAGCGCCACATCATCATTTCCTTCCCATCACTTACCCATTATAATTCACTCCCAACCATGACATACTGTGATGCCCCGTACAAAATCAATGTGTAAGGATCATCAACAATAGGTCCATTACACAGTTACCACACTATATGCTGTTTTAAAACAAGTTTTGCATTCATGAAAAGATAACATTTTTACCAACGTCAAATGTTTTACAAAAGATAACGTGCTTCTACGAATAGAAAGCATTAACATGAGTACGTGACACAAAGTTCATTACAAAACCATTGTTCAAATGTAACATAAGTTGTGAATGCAAATAAAAAGTTCCATGCTTAGAAGACATCTCTAACAATGCAGCAGAAGTCTAACACAGCAAGTCTATTACAGCAGAAGCAATTTCGTCTAAGCACCTGAGAAATAACATGCTTAAAAAGTCAACACGAATGTTGGTGAGCTATAGTTTTATTGTGCGCAGCAAAGTAATGTAGATCACGAGATTTTAGTGGTTCAAATCAGCATTTCAAATCAGTATTTCAAATCAGTATGATAAAGTATATGCTTATCCGTGGGCACTTGGTAACTAAGTTAACGTAAATTAATATATCACCCCCTAAAAGTACACTTGGAGAGTGCGTTAAAACAGACGAAGTATTAAACGCCCGTTAAATGCTAGCGCGACTAGCCCGAGTGGGGATGTCAAGCCCTATGGATCCATATCTTAGATTCGCGTCTACCGGTTCATAAACCAATAGTTAAACGTTACCAAGCTAAGGGGAAAATTTGTGCCGTTATATCACCCACACATATATAAAGTTTAAGTACTCGTGTCTAGTATGTAAAACATAAAAAGCGCATGTATTCTCAGTCCCAAAAATAGTTGAAGTAAAAAGGGAGCTATAACTCACATTGAATGTGCGGTAAAATCAATATGAAAAGTAAGCAAGTAGTAAGTTGGTCCGAAAGGTCCTCAACCTAAGTCAAAGGTTACTAAGTCAGTAAATCATCCCCAAAAGTTTAAAAGTAAATAAGTTAAGTCTTAAGTATCATCATCATCATCATCATCATACGTAAAAGATAAAGTAAGTTGTCAACAAGAATAGAGGTCTAAACGAAAGGTTGAATTCAATCAGCTGCTATGACCTCTATACAAACTGAAAAGATGCGCGGCCAGTAGCCACGGCTCCTTATGTGAGTCCTCTTACCGCTGTCCAATTTTTATATCCTAAATCTATGTCGTTTGACCGTGGCGATGGTTCAAGCGCGAGTAGGTTAGAAATTTCAGCGTGTCATTACGAAGGCGTAGTGATTTTCGGAAGGCTATAAATCCTAAACCGTATATCGGATTGATAACGCCAAATTTATACATATTTGTTGTCGTTATTTCGATCCGATTTTGTATCATTTTGTATGTAATTATTGTACTTGTGTATTGTAATAAGTTAAAATGTGTGTACAATCTGTTGCGAGTGTTGAAGCGAAGATTTATGGAAAATATTGCTGATTTTAGAAGATTCTGCGCACCTGCACCGTTTTGGCCATAACTCGGTCATACGAACTCGAAAAAGGGTGAATTCGGAGCCCAGACGTCCGTAACTCGGAGCTCTACAAACTAATATTGGAAAACTACTATTATTCAGAGGTAGATGCGGCGCATCTGCTTTAGATGCGGTACATCCAAGACCAAAAAATGCCGAAATTTTTAGATGCGGGGTTTCTGATCCATGAGGTGCATCCAAGGAGTCAGATGCGGCGTATCTGTGAGGGGATGAGGCGCATCCCTTGCTTTCCGACAATTCCTGAGTGCTAAATGAGCTGGAAAACACTTGAGCCTAAAGTGATGCAACGCATCCCTCTCCAGAACACTATTCTACCTAACTTTTGAGCCTATTTAATGGTGGTTATCCCTTGTACTCAAACACACATCATATATCAGTAAATAGCTCGTATTAGAAAGCTCAAGAGGGGTTCTAAGGCTTGTCAAGAAGGAAGTAACACTCTTTCAACACCAAGATTGAAGCTAGTTCATCTATTTCGATTGGTATTCTTGTTTTCATTCACTTCTTGTTATGTTTATGAATTTCAAGTATATGAATTGTTGTATTGTTCTTGTTTTAATCATGTATAGCTAAAAACCTTGTGTGTTTACTTCAATGTAAGATTTATGGCTTGGGATTGTTCTATATTTTGATGTTATAATAGTTACAAGTATGTTTTGATTGATTTATTAATCTAGTTCAACCATAAGAACCATTGTTATGCTTGCTTAGTTCATTACTTCAATTATATAGATTGCAAACCTATTAATGTGAGTTAACTAGGAAAATAATCTATACTTCAATACACCTAGTAATCTAAACAATTAGATGCATAAGCTTAAGTGATTTTGTTATGTGTTTAATTCGGTAATTGAATAAGTTCCAAAGCAACATAGTTATGAAATTACCTCAAGTGATTGTTGTAATTTAGGTTTCACGTGAGTTTAACCGGGTTGGGTCTAGTTAGTTAATCAATCTAAATTACCATATTCTTTCAAAAGATCCATTGTTGTAACCATCCTTGTATCCTAGTTCAATTATGTAAGTTATGACTTGGTTTATGTGAGTTTATCAAAGGCCATAGCTTATACTTCAACACCTAGTGATTTAGCCACCTATATGTGAGTATAGGATGTTAATTGAATGATATCTAGGATATACAATCATGTAGTTTACTTAGAGTGATCTTAGTAAACTAGGTTTTATGTGAATTCAACCACGAAAGAATCTTGTTGATTAAACATAGCTCTTAAGTTTATAGATATTGTGAAATTGATATAAACTAGTTACTTGTAACTATGAAATAACTGTTTTAATTACAAAAGAACAATCCCTGTCATTTATCAAGCATAGAAGTAAACACCACCTTCTCATTCCTGTTATTTACTATATCTTGATTATTGTAGTATTAAACGAATTCCAACTTCAAATACAAATTCCCTTTTAGAATGATTAATTGTTTAAAGTCCTTGAAAACAAACTGTTCCCTGTGGTACGAACTGGTCAATGTACTTGCTAATTACTACATGATCGGGTTATAGTTGCCTGTATTATGTGTTAATTATTAAGCATATTGTCTACATTTTAAAGGTCACGTCTTAACACATCAACTTTTTGGCGCCGCTGCCGGGGAGCGGTTTTGTTAAAAGATTTTAATAAACTTTGAATTATTCAATCCTTTTGTAGGAATTCAATTCCTATAAAAATTACTTTTTATTGTAAGCTTGTGTTTTTGCAATTGGTTTGTTTGTGGTGTTGCGATTGCAGAATAAGTATTAATGCATGAATCTGCGTTCTTCCAACTCTGATTTAACTCTTTCATATCCTGAACCTGAAAGAGAACTTCACGAACGCTTAAGAGCTCAAGAAGTAGAGTCTCTTGCTCAGGTTTTAGAATCACTTTCATTGGATTCTAACTCTAAACCAGTTATTCAACCAGTCATAGAGCCAATTATTAAGGAAGAGGAAGAGATGGCTACTACAAATCAAACGATGGATGCATTAATGAAGGCAACAAGAACAGGTCAAGGCCATGCAATTATTCAACCCACGATGTCTGACGGTTTTGAAATAAAGGGTCAATTTCTCCACATGGTGACTACTACATGCCAATTCGGTGGAGCTCCGAATGAGGATGCTAACGAGCATCTTCGTAAGTTTGTAAGCATTTGCAAGCTATTCAAGATCAAAGATGCCACCGATGATGTCGCATGTTTAAAAATCTTTCCATGGTCATTAAAGGATGATGCAAGAGATTGGTTAGACTCGTTACCAGAAGGTGATATCGAAGATTGGAATGACATGATGGACAAGTTTTTGTCACAGTTTTTCCCTGCTTCAAAAGCAGCAAAGTTACAGAGCGACATTAATTACTTTAGGCAAAAGTCTAATGAGACACTATATGAAGCTTGGACCCGATTCAATAAAATGTTAAGAGTGTGTCCTCAACATGGGTTGAACACATTCTAAAAGGCCCAAATATTTTACAAAGGTGTTAATATAGCTACTCGTAAAGATATTGATGTTGCAGCAGGAGGTTCAATTATGAAGAAAACACCTGAAGAAGCTCACACCATCATTGCTGATATAGCAGCACATTCACATGATTGGCATCAAGAGATGGAGTTCTCTAGATCATCAATCGTTGCTAGTGCCAAAAGTAGTGATGAAATTGGAGTGGTGAAAGTCCAACTAGAATCTGTAAACAGACAAATGGAGAAGATGACTAAAGAAATGCATGCTATAAAAGTAGGTTGTGAATTATGTCAAGGACCGCACCTTACTAAGGATTGCGATCGAAGTTCAATGGAGGAGCAAGCTAATTTCATTGGTTACTCAGGGAATCAAGGTTCTAATGGTTATTAAAGAGAAGGAGCTTCGGGGTCCAACAATTATAATTACCAAGGAAGAAATTTGGGTTATCAAAACAACTCGAAAATTTTTTCATATCAAAATGGACCACCAGGGTTTAACAACATAAATCAACCATCCTACAATCAAAATCAATTCCCACAACAGCAAAATCAAACTCATGTTAGCCCAGTTTAGAAGATTTACTTAGGGATTTCATGGTGAAATAAGGAGAAAGTGGAAATCTTGTACAACAACAAATACAAAGTCAAAAAACTATGATTCAAACTCTTGAAAGAGGAGTGGGTAGGATATCACAATTACTAGGGGAGAGGCCACCGGGCACTCTTCCATCGAATACGCAAGTGAATCCTAGTCATGGCATGAACCAACCTAGACCACCAAGTGCAAGTAACCCTCCGGTTATACTAAAGAAGAAGGATCCTCAAGCTCCAGCGTATTCACAAGTGAATGCTATTTATAGTTTCTGTGAGGATGAAGCAAGTTTCAAGACACCGGAGCATAGTCCTATTTTTACTCTTGGGTGTGAAGATGATGATGAAGAGTGTGATGAGTTTATATTTTCTGATTTATCTAATATGGCGGATTACACTCCTTATCAAGAGATTGATGGTATCCGAGTTGAAAGTGTCAAGAGTATAACATGTGAAGATGAAGGGATCCCATTTGGTGACATAACTCCCGAGTATGGTGACTATTTGAGGAGGTTGATGTCGGGAAATCATGCAGAAGTGAAGAAAATGGAAACCACCGAGCCTTTCGAGTTTAGGGTTGATGATAATTTGAAGATGATCAAGGAAGAAGTGAAAGATACAGTGAAGCAAGCACCTAAAGTGGAAGACTACAAACCACCCATTCCATACCCACAAGCACTTGCATCCGAAAAACCAAAATAGAATCATTGTAAGCCTTTAAATACGAATAATATTTTTTGTGTAAATGTACCTTTAGTTGATGTTATTGCAGGTATGCCAAACTATGGGAAATTCTTGAATGATTTGATGACAAAAGAAGGAGTGTGTGAGCAGGCATCATCCGCATTTCTTGAAGCAGAATGTGCTGCTATTGTGATGAAGAATGAGTTGCCACCTAAGTTAGGTGATCCCAGACCGTTCATAGTACCTTGTAAGCTTAATGAATCTAAAACTCTTAGATCATTAGCTGACTCAGGTGCGAGTATAAATCTCATGCCCTATTCCATTTACTCGCGTTTGAACTTAGGTGAACTTAAACCGACCAATTCAGGCATTAGATTCATTGATCAGTTGGTTAACAAACCTACAGGGATTGCTGAAAACTTAGTAGTAAAATAGGTGAACTTGAGTTTCTAGCTGACTTTGTAGTTGTAGACATGAAGGAAGATAAGTTTGTACCTATCATTTTAGGTAGACCATTTTTAGCAACTGCAGGTTCTTTAACAGACTGGAAAACATGAAAACTAGTTTTGAAGGATAGAGGCAAAAGTACAACCTATCAAACTGAGTTTAGTATGAACCCACAACCCACACCTATAATTTCAGTTAATGTCGTTGACAATGTCAAAACCGTTAGTCAACAAGCTAAGTGTGGGGAGGGTGATGAGGAAAAACTAGATAGTAAACCTCCCAATGATAGTGTTGTTGAGAAAACCATGAAGAAGTTATATGGTAGGGTTAGAAATGCTATGTCGGAAAAAGATGAACATTTGAGAAAGAGATTGGTGTCAAACTTATCGAAATTTGAGAAAGATAAGTTGAAAAAATTGGTTGAAGAGTCAAGATTTTAGGACTCTTGGTTATTGTCAAAAATTAGTGGTGAGAATGGTTGCAGTAATGGTTCTATTGGAGTAAAGAAGGGTGATGTTTATCACCCCGACGTTAGTTAAAATTGGGGTGGAGTAGCGTGAATGACTCACTAATAAACTTCACAAATTGTATATAGCCCCCCTCGTGTGCTTTGTTTAATGATTTGAATTATGTTTGTTATGTTTCAAAACAATTTATCTTTATGTTTGGTGTGTATTAGGATGATGGTAACTTCAATTATTATAATTTGGATAATTTTGCTTCCTTAGGTAATTTAAAGTGGGGTTGCTTGGTACATGGATTACCACCCCATTTGTTTGTGTGAGATATTTGTTTTGTTTGTGACAGGTGAGCATTGTGCTAATTGCTGCAAATTTCAAAGACTGGCAGTAAGTTTAGCACATACTTGATTAATGAATGATTTGTAGTAGCAAGAAGTGGACGATGTTCTTATGCTGGCATTCAGTTCAGCGCTATCATCCCTTGAACTTCGGTTTTAAACCTTGAAAGTAATAAACTCTTATACACTCTTAAACCTTCTCGAATTTAAATTTTTTTGATTTCATGTACCGAGGGCGATACATGAACTCAAGTGTGGGGAGGAGGTTATAAATTCTTTTGGGTTTTGATTTTGGTTAAAATGGCTTAAAATGGTGAAAATTTTTGAACTTTTATCTTCATAAATTCAAATTTTATTTAAAATTTGTAGATTTTAAAACTAGTGTATACACCGAAATTATTATCACGAAACAAATTTAGAAACTACCAAATGACTGAATTTATTTTGGTTAAAAATCATAAAACTAGTAATCATATAAAAGAGATAATCAATATGCTACACCACATTCTTAATGGAAAGGATCATCAAGTACTTTGTTGTTCTAACAATCTAATCCAATGCTCATCAATGTAATGATTGTGAAGGAAGTAAAGTCTTCCAAAATGACACACTTGCTAACTTATGTTAGAAGATGTTGTCCAGAAAAGCTGTAGGCTGACGAAAAATCTTGAAAAGCCATCTCTATCATCGGCTAGAAATCCACCTCACCACAGCATCAAACAGGGTTTGTTTTTGGTGGTCAGACTTATCCTAACCATGAGATGGATCTGTCTCGTACAATGGGGGGCACAATGCAAATTAGCTTTTAAGACTAATGAATCTAATCCCCAGATAGATGATTTTCGTAAAGATCAACCACATCTATGTTTGACCGCGGTCAACATACATATGCCATAACAAATTGAGGTGTGCAAACTCATGGTTCACCGATGATATTTGGACACGATATAGTTTCTTCTAAAACTTATGCTATTTTATGAACTATATTGTGTAAAACCATTTTTAGGACATCCGGTTTCAAGTTCCATGATACTTCAATCATGGGGGCGAGTAGCTTGCTAAGCACCGACTGAGGCTTCAGTTTTCAGTTACCCTCAACCGGACTTTGAGGTTAAAACCGGAAAACTTGATTACTGTAAAAACTAACATGACTAATTTTCAAAATATCGAAGGTTTTTCGCAAAGGTCCTAATTTCCCTAAGGATCCAAATTTTCAAAGAAATGTGGACTTTAAAACCCACCTTTCGACTTTGGTGTGATTTCAATTCGCGTGAGTACTCAAAAGGTGTGTGTATACTCAAACGCGTGCGTGTGTTACATTGTGAAATAAATAAAAAAGTGTGAGTGTGATCCGAGTGTGTGTTCCATATAGCGTGAGTTCTTGTGTTCCAAAATAACGTGTGTGTTTTGTGTACTTGGTGTGACTAGTGTAAACTTGTGTATTATATCGTGTGAGTGTGATTCCCATTTTTTGTGTTCTCAATTAAATGCGTGTGTTCACTATAGTAAATATCGATTTCTTGTAAGTCTTGCTTGAGGACAAGCAAGGTTTAAGTGTGGGGATTTGATAACGCCAAAATTATACATATTTGTTGTCGTTATTTCGATCCAATTTTGTATCATTTTGTATGTAATTGTTGTACTTGTGTATTGTAATAAGTTAAAATGTGTGTACAATTCATTGTAAGTGTTGAAGCAGAGATTTATGGAAAATATTGCTGATTTTAGAAGATTCTGTGCACCTGCACCGTTTTGGCCATAACTCGATCATACGAACTCGAAAAAGGGTGAATCCGGAGCCCATACGTCCGTAACTCGGAGCTCTACAAACTCATGCTGGAAAACTACTATTATTCAGAGGTAGATGCGGCGCATCTGCTTTAGATACGGCGCATCCAAGACCAAAAAATACTGAAAGTTTTAGATGCGGGGTTTCTGATCCATGAGGCGCATCCAAGGAGTCAGATGCGGCGCATCTGTGAGGGGATGAGGCGCATCCCTTGCCTGCCGATAGTTCCTGAGTGCTAAATGAGCTGGAAAACACTTGAGCCTAAAGTGATGCGGCGCATCCCTCTCCAGAACACTATTCTACCTAACTTTTGAGCCTATTTAATGGTGGTTATCCCTTGTACTCAAACACACATCATATATCAGTAAATAGCTCGTATTAGAAAGCTCAAGAGGGGTTTAAGGCTTGTCAAGAAGGAAGTAACACTCTTTCAACACCAAGATTGAAGCTAGTTCATCTATTTCGATTGGTATTCTTGTTTTCATTCACTTCTTGTTATGTTTATGAATTTCAAGTATATGAATTATTGTATTGTTCTTGTTTTAATCATGTCTAGCTAAAAACCTTGTGTGTTTACTTCAATGTAAGATTTATGTAGCGACCTCGACAAATCGTCAAGTGATGGCGTCATCTACGTGGGTCCCATTACCTGGTCATAAGTCTTTATGACAACGTTTGACCAAAATATGTCGCCTTCATTTCAAAATAAAGATTGTTTTCAAAGTTTACAAGACTAGTTCAACCATAGGTTAAGTTACAAGGTTATAAGTACAAATGAAATCTAGGTGACACGGTTTAAAGTAAAGTCAAAGACGCTCCATGAAATGCATGTATACTCGACATCCAATGCAAGTATCAAATAGTGAGCGGAAGCATGTTTCACATATCGTGCAAGCCCTGAGAAAACATAGAAATCTGTCAACGAAAAACGTTGGTGAAATCATAGGTTTAAGTAAGTAAGTGAGTAAAAGTAAGTAAGTCGAACCACAAGGTTTGCAAAGTTGAAATAATAGTAACACATTCTAAAAGTTAATATTCACGAGCACTCAATTATCAAAGCTTAACATTCCGTCCGTTGAACCCCGTAATAATAGTGTTAGAACATACACTGTTTCCCGAAAATATATTTCACCCGTAGACGGTAGCGAACCGTCCGAAGTGAGGGTTTGTCAAACCCATATGGCCATATAACATAAGTTCTCGCTTACACCATCTGATGTAACTAATGATAATCGAATTGAGGATTTGTGTTCAAACTCGTATGTAGAATGTTTGTTTTCCCTGTACTTGTGTTCACGTAGTTTAAAAGAACGTTTATGTTTTCTCATCCCAAAAGTAAGTTCAAAAAGAGTAAAAGTGGGACTATGATCTCACCTCGAGTGCAAGAGTTAATAAAGTACTTCAACAAGTAAACGTGTGCAAAGCCAAGCTAGTCTTGACCTAAACATATAGGTTATATCAATAACGGTAAACACAAACGGTCAAAGATGTTCAATTAGTCCTATGGCTCGTTACGACTCGATTATATTAGCATGTGAATCAAATTGTCAAGTTTCATGCAAGATACTAGTAAATAATCATGTTAGAAAGGTTGCATAAGTATTTGGTTAAGTTTGGCAAAAAGTCAAACTTGGTCGGGTCAAAGTCAACGAAAAAGTCAACATGTTCGGGTCGGGTCTCGGACAAATTTTCTATGCTAGTTATTCATATATAAGCATGTTAAAACAAGTTGCAAGTGAATTGGAGGTCTAGAACATCCCAAACATTTTTGGTAAAATGGACAAGTGGGACAGAAGCTGGACACGGCCTATGCCGCGCCGCGGCCAGGGGTGTCGCGCCGCGACCTAACACGTGGTCTGGCACCTGGTCAGTTTCAAGGTTCAAGTCTTGGTCAAAACTTCAAACAACCACAAAACGCAAACCGTAAACAACTAGAAGACGTATCTTATACCGTTGGGAAGCTCTTTTGACAAAGAACACAACTAAGCACTTATCATCAAACGACAACATCATTTACAATAGCCGAAAACTCATCAAGTGATCATTAAACGTTCATTTCAAGGTTTCAAGTTCATCAAATGCAATTTGAGTTTCGGGAAACCAATTCACACATATGATATGCCGTTTTGAAGGTAATGGAGCATACATTACTACTAAACACTAACAATTAACATTCAATGACATTCAAGCATCCAAAAATTCATGTCAAGAACTATCAAACCCTAGTCAAACATCTCAAAATCAATAATCATGTTTTTGAAGTTTTCTTAATCATCCTCCACATCAAATTGAAGCTAATGATGCTAGTAACACATTTAATACATGAACTTTAACAATTAAACAACTTTTAATCATCCAAAATCAAAGATTTAGCAAGCAATTTTCATAATGAGCTAGTTACACCAAATACAACAAATCGAGCATACAAATTACATACACGACATCACAATGAGCCATAGACACTAATTAACAACTTTATAAGTCAAGAACACGAATTTAAAGAAATCTAGTGTTTTAGAAATGTTACCCAAATGTGATGAAGTTGGTACCAAATCGAAGAGGATGAAGAGAGGATCACGAATATATAATTTGTTTTGATTGAAGCTTGATCGATTGTAAGTAGATGATGATTCTTGATGATGAAGATTGAAAGAAAAGTTGAAAGTGTTAAAGGAAAAATGAAAATGAAATGAAAATAAATGAATGGAGGAGAAAGGGTGTTGACTAGTTGACCTAGTCACACCTTTGATCACTTGGCAAAAATGGTCCCTCTAGTTCGGGTGCGGGTGCGTGAATTAACCAAACGAATATTTTAAAACAAAAGCTAGAGTAAACGGGTGTCGTTATAATTAAATAATGGAAGATATTATATATATATATATATATATATATATATATATATATATATATAAAAAGACGGTGTTAAAATAAATTTAACGGAAAAACGCGGGATGTTACAATTTATGGCTTGGGATTGTTCTATATTTTAATGTTATAATAGTTACAAGTATGTTTTGATTGAATTATTAATCTAGTTCAACCATAAGAACCATTGTTATGCTTGCTTAGTTCATTACTTCAATTATATATATTGCAAACCTATTAATGTGAGTTAACTAGGAAAATAATCTATACTTCAATACACCTAGTAATCTAAACAATTAGATGCATAAGCTTAAGTGATTTTGTTATGTGTTTAATTCGGTAATTGAATAAGTTCCAAAGAAACATAGTTATGAAATTACCTCAAGTGATTGTTGTAATTTAGGTTTCACGTGAGTTTAACCGGGTTGGGTCTAGTTAGTTAATCAATCTAAATTACCAAATTCTTTCAAAAGATCCATTGTTGTAACCATCCTTGTATCCTAGTTCAATTATGTAAGTTATGACTTGGTTTATGTGAGTTTATCAAAGGCCATAGCTTATACTTCAGCACCTAGTGATTTAGCCACCTATATGTGAGTATAGGATGTTAATTGAATGATATCTAGGATATACAATCATGTAGTTTACTTAGAGTGATCTTAGTAAACTAGGTTTTATGTGAATTCAACCACGAAAGAATCTTGTTAATTAAACATAGCTCTTAAGTTTATAGATATTGTGAAATTGATATAAACTAATTACTTGTAACTATGAAATAACCGTTTTAATTACAAAAGAACAATCCCTGTCATTTATCAAGCATAGAAGTAAACACCACCTTCTCATTCCTGTTATTTACTATATCTTGATTATTGTAGTATTAAACGAATTCCAACTTCAAATACAAATTCCCTTTTAGAATGATTAATTGTTTAAAGTCCTTGAAAACAAACTGTTCCCTGTGGTACGAACTGGTCAATGTACTTTCTAATTACTACATGATCGGGTTATAGTTGCCTGTATTATGGGTTAATTATTAAGCATATTGTCTACATTTTAAAGGTCACGTCCTAACACATCACGGATTTAGGTGAGTCTTAAATAAAAAGTCATATACTCAAACCGAACTATCTGGAAATCAACTTTCCAGAAGTACCATGAGTCTGATCAGACCTTGTAAAACGGATCTAAGTGTTTCAGTAAGTTTCTTGGTGTTTGATGCTTATCACGGTTCTCATCCTTGATGAGTATGTGCCTCAAGTATACAACTCTTTGGCGTGTTAGCATTATTTTGACCAAGTTTTAACCATCAACACACTTATTAACATTAGATGAAAAGAAAACCAACTCTTTAAGAGTCCAATGCTACATGATGAACCAAGGTCACATCCTTAGCATTAGGCTTCGTTTCTTATCATCTTTATATAAATCTATGTGTATTATCATATGTAGATGATGAAGACTTGATTTTTATCACCATAAAAATCATAAAAAGGTTACAAGTGCATGAGATCTACAACAAAACTTAGGTCTTCAAGTAAAATGAAACCCTAAGCTAGAAAGCTTGGATTCTTACAAATTTAATGAGACCATAAGCTAGAAAGCTTAGATCTAAACAAGATACATGAGACCATAAGCTAGAGAGCTTAGATCTAGTAAAAGAAATGGGATTAAAAGCTAATAAGCTTAGATCTAGACAAGATGGTGAAACCCTAAGCTAGAAAGCTTGGATCTCAAAGGTTCTTGTAGATCCTTGAAGCATAAAGCTAGATCTACAAGTTTTATGAAGATCAAGGACACAAGTCTTGATCCTTTAACAAAATAGAGAGGTTTAAGAAGAAATTAAAGTTAGAAATAAACAAGTTCAAGCTTGAATCCAATATATAAGAAGATATCAAGCTAGAAGCTTGAATATTCATACAAGAAGCCTTAAGCATCTAAGACTTGAACAAAAAGGAGATCTTAAAGTTCTTGAACTTAGATCTTTACAAGTTTATGTTGAACCAAAAGCTACAAAGTTTTGATCCTTGTTCTTGCTTCTTCATCATACAAGAGATGGAAGCTTGCAAGATAGTATGAGAATTCAAGTTACAAAAACTAGAATCCATGAACATGATGATGATGATACACGATTTCAAGAAGAAAAAAAGAAGAAGAAAAGAACTTGAAACTTACACTTTGAGAGAGAATTTAGAGTGAGAAAGTAGAGAGGGAATGAGATGTGTGAAATGTGAACAAGCCTTACCATTTTATAGCCAAAAGAAAAGAAAAAAATATAAATATAAATAATACTCCCCTGAAAATCGTTGGTTTGGGGGGGGGGTGGTGTTGGTGTGGTCCATAGTGGTGGTACAAAGGTGATGTTGACATGTTGGGTGGTAAGGAGCATCATGCCAAATCATGGAAGGAGGTACAAGCATGTTTGGTTCTCTTTATCTCATTAAAATGGATTAATTCAAACTTAATGGGACCATTAACATGTTAAGATGGGTTCATTTACTAGTTCAATAGATTAAGTAGGGTGGGCCTTTGCTAAACCACGTCCATTAAGATGATAAGCCCAATAATACAAACTAGTGCATTAATAAAACACTAAGTGTAATTAAGCAACCGTCAAGCTAAGTAATTGTCATTAGAAAATAACATTTAGGATTAAGTTGAAATGTCCCATTCATATAGATTATAAACGTTCCATATTAATTAATTTCATCGCGAGGTTTTGACCTCTATATGAGACGTTTTTCAAAGACTGCATTCATTTTTTTTTTTAAAACAACCATAACTTCTATTTTATTGATAAACGTTTAAAAAGCATTACATAGATTATCAAATAATGATAATCTAAATGTTCCGTTTACACACGACCATTACATAATGGTTTACAATAAAAATATATTACATCGAAATAAGTTTCTTGAATGCAGTTTTTACACAATATCATACAAGCATGGACTCCAAATCATGTTCTTATTTTAGTATGCAACAGCGGAAGCTCTTAATAATCACCTGAGAATAAACATGCTTAAAACGTCAACAAAAAATGTTGGTGAGTTATAGGTTTAACCTATATATTATCAAATCATAATAATAGACCACAAGATTTCATTTTTATAACACATCTCATATCAGGCATTTCGCAAACTGCATAGAGACAAAAATCATTCTGTTGGGATTTAACAAGTTCAAAACACTTAAAACATTTTAAGAATCAAACTTAAAGCGGAAGCATGTAATTACCATTTTGTAACTTGTTATACTTTAACCAATTAGAGTTAAATCCCAATTAGGATCAAGTTATGAAACATACTTACAAACTACAAGCAAGTAAAGAGTTTATACCTTCTCCAAGCTAGGTAGAGAGTAATGAAGATGATGATGATGAATGGATCCTCAAATGGATGAAACCTCAAGTAGATATGCCCCAAGCCTTTAACACCAAACCTTTGTACTTTAGTTAGGATTTATTTACCACTTGAATGAGCTTGTAAAAACCAAAATAAGAACCCTTTCTCACCCCTAAAAGGCCACGGCAATCAGCTGCAGAATGGGGAGGTTTTGTGCAGTTTTTTTTTTGATGTATTTTGATTTGTATGCATGTGTATGTTCAAGTGTTTAAGTCTCCAAGAGATCTTGGTACTTATCCCATGGAATCTTTGGAAGTAACACTTAAAAGCTAGTTAAAAAATAGCATGCTTGTGAAACTCCCATGCCACTTCCAAATTTGTATTATAAAATAAGTTTTATAAAAGAATTAATTTTTATAAAACTATTTTATAAACTTCCATATTTATTTATGTACATTTTATTATATAAAACCCATTTATATAAAATGTAATGTAAATTTATTAATTATTTAACCTATAAATAATTAAATCCAAATTATATAAATTATTCCATAATTTATATATATATACACATCAAGTAATATTTAAGAAAACCATTTTTCTTAAAGTTCAAGTCGTATTTAATCAATGATCCAATCGCTAAGATCAAATACGAATAAGGTGTCGGTAAGCTTGTTATTGGGTATGACCCGACTTGGATCAAAACACATTATCCACATTAATTTAATTTGTCTCTCGGGCATGCGAAATACCTTCAATCTCCCACTTGCACGAGAAACATAAGAAATTAATGCAAGTGATGGATACCACCTAACGACCGTCCATCACCCCCAATATGTTATGACTTTGTGCCATTCAATAACATCATCCTTTTCAAGTTCCCATCTCGAATATGCATAGGTGAATCTTTCATCACATCCTTTTGTCCTAGATGTCATGTTAAATCCAAGAGACACAGATTGATCACTCTCTTCTAGATTTAACTTTATCAGGCCTTAAACATCTAACTCTCAACGAATAAGAGGGACAAATTCCATCTTGATTACAAACGTCCTAAATATATACCTTGCATTATACCTGAGCTCTTCCTTATGAACTACCATATTTCAGAATAGCGAAGGAAAGAATCAAGGCACGATACTTGGTAAATATCCGAACCCAATATGTATCTCAGGTCAGAGGATACAATGATATTCGCCTTTACTCAAGATTACATGTGATCAACCACAAAGGCTTCATTTAGTAAATCTTGAGGGCGGGTCTTCCAATATTTGTATCCCACAAATATCTATGAACCTTGGTTGCAACCTTGCCCCACATTCATCCATGAATGTATACCAATACAAGTTCATAATAGTCTAAACTTCACACTTGTTCCCACAAATGTGATCGACTACGGAATTTAGAATAATTGCTTATTCATGGATAAAATATGCAAAATAGGAACATGACTCAAAATAAATTAATACCATAATTATATTAATGAGTTTGAACAATTTCGTTCCGATACAGTACTTAAAACAGATCATGACCAATCACTAGAATATCGAAGCCCTAATGCACAAACATGTCTAGTATGTTTTGCTCCATGTAAGAGCTTCGTGAGAGGATCCGCTATATTAAGATCTGTGTGAACTTTACGAATACATATCTTTCCCTTTTCAACTTCATCCCTTATGTAGTTGAATCTCCGCTCAATGTGACAGGTCTTTTGGTGAGCACGAGGTTCTTTGATTTGAGCAATCGCACCCTCGTTGTCACAAAAGATCTCAAGAGGGTCCTGAATGGAAGGGACTACTCCTAAGTCGTCGATGAATTTCTTCATCCATGCAGCTTCCTGAGCTGCCAATGATGCGGCGATGTACTGCGACTCTGTAGTGGATAAAGCAACAACATCCTGTTTTGAACTCTTCCAAGAGACCGCACCTCCATTTAACGTGAAGACATAACCAGATTGCGACCGAGAATCATCTCGATCAGTTTGGAAACTCGCATCTACGTAACCTTTTACAGCGAGTTCCTCCTCACCAGACCCATATATCAGAAACATATCCTTAGTCCTCCTAAGGTATTTCAATATACTTTTGACAGCAATCCAATGAGTGTTTCCTGGGTTATTCTGGTATCTACTTGTCAGGCTAAGAGCACATGATACATCCGGTCTAGTGCATATCATTGCATACATGATTGACCCAATGGCAGACGCATATAGGACTTTCTTCATTCTCTCCTGTTCATTTTTCGTGGTGGGGCACTGAGATGAACTGAGAAGTGTTCCCTTTTGAATAGGTACCAAACCTTTCTTAGAGTTCTCCATCTTGAACCTTTTCAAGATCTTTTCAATGTATGCACTTTGATTCAAACCTATCAGTTTCTTGGATCTATCCCTGTAGATCCCAATCCCCAAAACGTATTGTGCTTCTCCAAGATCCTTAATGGAGAAGCATTTACTTAGCCAAGTTTTAACACTTTGCATTGCCAGAATATCATTTCCAAATAACAATATATCATCCACATATAGTACAAGGAACATGATTGTGCTCCCACTAGCCTTCTTGTATACACAAGCTTCATCACCATTTTTAATGAAGCCAAATTTCTTGGCTTCCTCATTAAAACGATGATTCCACATTCTAGATGCTTGTTTCAATCCGTAGATTGACTTCTTTAACTTGCATACCTTTTTATGATATTTCGGATCAACAAAACCTTCAGGCTGAACCATATAGACATCTTCCTCAAGATGCCCATTTAGGAAAGCGGTCTTGACATCCATTTGCCATATTTCATAATCATAATGAGCAGCAATGGCAAGTAATATCCTAATAGACTTTAGCATTGCCACAGGCAAAAAAGTTTCATCATAGTCAACCCCTTGAGTTTGAGTGAAACCTTTTGCTACAAGTCTAGCTTTATATGTATCCAAGTTTCAATGTATGTCGGTTTTCATTTTGAAGATCCATTTACGATCAACTAGCCTTGAGCCAGTAGGTTGTTCAACAAGTTCCCAAACTTGGTTGTCATACATGGATTGCATCTCAGCGTTCATGGCTTCCTGCCATTTATCCTTATCAATCCTTGATAAAGCATCTTGGTAGTTTATTGGTTCATCCAAATCAACCACGTAGCAACCATCCATGACAAACCCATATCTCTCAGGACGATTACTAATCCTACCAGATCTGTGAACGTCTTGTGTACTTTGATCATCCATTTGATCATTCTCAACATTTTCATGTTGAGTGCTAGTGTTAACCAATTATGTATCATCTGCTTGATCTTGAACCTCTTCAAGATCTATCTTCCTTTCACTATTTCCTTCCATTAGGAACTTAGTTTCAAGGAATTCAGCCTTTCGAGCAACAAATACATTTTGCTCGGTTGGATCATAGAAATAGTATCCCATATCATCCTTGGGATATCCTATTAAGATACACTTCGTGGATCGAGCATTCAACTTATTAGGGACGTAACACTTAGGATAAGCTTCACATCCCCATACCTTTAAGTATGATAGAGATGGAGGTTTTCCAAACCACATCTCATGAGGAGTTCGTTCCACTTTCTTGGTTGGGGCCATATTTAGAATACGAGCCGCGGAGCATAGACAATAACAACAAAATGATAGAGGTAACGAGGTTCTAGCCATCATAGATCGAACCATATCCATTAGGGTTCGGTTCCTCCTTTTGAAAACTCCATTAAGTTGGGGTGTTCTAGGAGGAGTAAGTTGCGATATAATCCCACAAATTCTAAGATGATCTTGGAAAGCATCGCTTAGGTATTCACCTCCTCTATCGGTACGAAGTACCTTGATTGTCTTGTTGAGTTGATTTTGTACTTCATTTTGATATTCCTTGAATGCTTCAAAATTTTCATCCTTGTGTCTTAACAAGTAGACATATCCGAAATGACTAAAGTCATCAATGAAAGTGACGAAGTATCTTTCACCTTTCCTAGTCATGGGCTTAAAGGGTCCACATACATCCGAATGTATTAATCCCAATAAGTCTTTAGCCCTTTCATAGGTCCCTTTGAAAGGTGCTTTAGTCATTTTGCCTTGTAAACAAGATTCACATACATCAAACGAGTCTAGTTCATTTGATTTCAAAAGTCCATTCTTTTGAAGTGTATGCATTCGATTCTTGTTTATGTGACTAAGGCGACAATGCCATAAGTAGGAATCACTCAAATCCCTTTTGAGTTTCTTGGTGTTTGCATGGTATATTGAGCTATTGTATGATGTGTCATCATGAACCAATTCATAAATACCATTCGAAGGCGAAGCCTTAAAATAGAACACATTATCTAAAGAAACATGGATATCATCATTAATGAAATTAAGATTAAAACCATATTGTTTCAAACGGGATACAGAAATAATGTTTCGTGATAAATCGGGTGCATACAAAACATTTTTCAAAATAAGCTCCATCCCAGTTTGTAGCTTTAAAACAAAGTCTCCTTGAGCTTCTACGTGCACCTTAGCACCATTTCCCATGAAGAGACTAGTTGTTCCCGCTGGTTGTTTACTTCTTTTGAACCCCTGCAAAGAATTGCAAATATGAGTTCCACATCCTGTGTTTAATACCCATGTATTAGAAGAAGTAATACTAAGCTCAATGTATACCATACATACATTACCTGAGGTTTACCCTGCATCCCTCTTTTCTTTCAACTCTTTCAGGTAGACCGGGCAGTTGCGTTTCCAGTGACCCATTTCACCGCAACCGAAGCACGGATCTTCCTTGGGGTTAGCTTTACCGGTAACCTTTTGCTTCTTGTTGTTGTTGGTTGGGGTAACCATCTTCCCCTTTCCCTTACCCTTGCCTTGGTAGGCGGGTCCTTTCCTCTTAGCCGCCTTCGGCTTAGAAGTGTTATTGTTTTTGGACCCGCCTTAATTGATCATAAACATGGGTGAAGTCCTTTTACCCATGCTCTCTTCGGCCGTCTTTAGCATGGCATGTAATTCGCCAATGCTTTTATCCCATCCATTCATGTTGTAATTCATTACAAATGTGTCAAACCTCTTTGACTAGGAATTAAGGATAAGGTCGGTGGCTAATTCATTAGATACGTTGCAGTTTAGACGGTTCGCTCGATCAATTAGGCTTTTCATCTTAAGGACATAAGATGAAACGGATTGGGAGTCGTCCATCCGACATGCATGAAGCGCTCGAACTGTTTCGAAGCGCTCGACACGAGCTTGTTGAAGGAACATCTCCTTCAACTGTGTGATCATGTCATATTCACTATGATGCTCAAAATCCTTTTGAAGTTCGGGTATCATAGTCCAAAGCATGAGGCAAGAAACTTGCACCGAATCGGTGCAATATTTCTCCCAATAAGCCATGCCTTCCTTATCATCCTTGTCCGGTTGATCGGGAATGGGGTCTTCCAACACATACGCCCTATCCTCTAGTTTGAAGACAATTCTTAGATTGCAAAACCAATCCATGAAGTTCGTATGGTTGAGTTTTTTCCTTTTCGAGGATTGATCTCAACGATAGGTTGTTAAAGTTGATTGGTGCGTTTGGAATGTTGTTGTTATTGGCGGCCATCTACAAAATTTAACAAAGTTGTTTAAGTATTAATTTTAATTTAACAATCAATACCCTTTAAATCCAATTGATATTTATAAAACTTTAGAATCCAACGGTAAACCAAATTTCGGTTAGGTGACCTTTATCCAGTCATTTGATTTAGCTAGGTAGTCATTGTATGATGATTGCAATCCTTTTGCAACTTCTAAGTTATGGGATCATGCAATCCTTTTGCATGGCAGATTTATCCCATCAACGCCTATTTGTTCCTCATGCTTCGGTGACCCTAAGTTCATGATTCCCAAATCAAGTCGTCCTACTTGTGTAAACGTGTAAATTTAACATACAAGTGGTTAGGTGACCTTTATCCCACAAGTGTGCAAAATTCACCTTAATCATATTAGTTTGCTCATAACGGTTAGGTGACCTTTATCCCATTATGAGTTCCCTAATATTTTTAAGTGTCACACAAAAGGATGGCGTTTAACTTGTTTTCCTTGTTAATAAGGGATTTTAAGTTTTCATAAATTCTAGTTTGAGAAAACTTTTATATCATACACCAACATGCATTTAGTGTATGGTTTATTTGAAAATCCATTTTTCATGTTATGTAATAAAGCCAATTACATTGATATAAACCATTTTATATGTGTTTTAATAACCAATTATTATACACCTTTTAACCATTTCAATTGTCGTTTTGCCACTTTTAATTTAACCAATTAAATTATCGTTTTGCATGTCGTTAATAATGTCTAATTTAACCAATTAAATTGTCATTTTTCTTGTTGTTAACTTGTGATATTCTTGTAGCAACCAAACATACAAACACAATAAACAACCATGCATGCAAAACAAAGATGTTCACAATCAAGCCATTTTGGTAAGCATTTGTTTAGCTGAAAACAAATGCCACCGGTTAAGGGGTTATAACACAAAGTAGGAGATTTCAAAATCTCCCACTTAATCTTGCATCCTTCCTTGTGTTCTTCATTGTCATCTTCTTGTATCTTCATTTTTACAAAATATATCCTAATAAATTTTTCTCTAAAAAATGAAAATACAATCTAATCTATTTTACATGCCAAATATAAAATAAATTACATGACTAAATGAATAATATTACAAACCAATTGAATAAATATTATTACAAACCAAATGAATAATAAATAATCAACCAAACATTCAATCAAACACAAGGTCAAGGCTTAGATTGTGAACATTATCATACAACCAAAATATGAACAACATGGAACAACCCAAAACCCATTTTGGGACCCATGAAATTCGGCCAAACTCATAAATCCACCCAAACCCTTTAATTTTTGCATTTTTCAATCATGCATGTACATAAAATGCAAAAATATAGTGGGTTTAATAAATCATCTCGAAGCATATTTCAACAACTTCGGCTCTAGATACCATTGTTGGGATTTAACAAGTTCAAAACACTTAAAACATTTTAAGAATCAAACTTAAAGCGGAAGCATGTAATTACCATTTTGTAACTAGTTATACTTTAACCAATTAGAGTTAAATCCCAATTAGGATCAAGTTGTGAAACATACTTACAAACTACAAGCAAGTAAAGAGTTTATACCTTCTCCAAGCTAGGTAGAGAGTAATGAAGATGATGATGATGATGAATGGAGCCTCAAATGGATGAAACCTCAAGTAGATATACCCCAAGCCTTTAACACCAAACCTTTGTACTTTAGTTAGGATTTATTTACCACTTGAATGAGCTTGCAAAAACCAAAATAAGAACCCTTTCTCACCCCTAAAAGGCCACGGAAATCAGCTGCAGAATGGGGAGGTTTTGTGCAGTTTTTTTTATGTATTTTGATGTGTATGCATGTGTATGTTCAAGTGTTTAAGTCTCTAAGAGGTCTTGGTACTTATCCCATGGAATCTTTGGAAGTAACACTTAAAAGCTAGTTAAAAAATAGCATGCTTGTGAAACTCCCATGCCACTTCCAAATTTGTATTATAAAATAAGTTTTATAAAAGAATTAATTTTTATAAAACTATTTTATAAACTTCCATATTTATTTATGTACATTTTATTATATAAAACCCATTTATATAAAATGTAACATAAATTTATTAATTATTTAACCTATAAATAATTAAATCCAAATTATATAAATTATTCCATAATTTATATATATATATATATACACATCAAGTAATATTTAAGAAAACCATTTTTCTTAAAGTTCAAGTGTCGCGTATTTAATCAATGATCCAATCGCTAAGATCAAATACGAATAAGGTGTCGGTAAGCTTGTTATTGGGTATGACCCGACTTGGATCAAAACACATTAGCCACATTAATTTAATATGTCTCTCGGGCATGCGAAATACCTTCACATTCATATAGTGAACACCTGGTAACCGACATTAACAAGATGCATATAGAATATCCCCATCATTCCGGGACACCCATCGGACATGATAAACTCAAAGTACTAAAGCATTCCAAATTCCAGAATGGGGGTTGTTAGTTCCCGTAGATCTACCTTTAGGATTCGCGTCAATTTGGGGCCAGTTCCCTAATTCTTAGGCTATCAAGCTAAAAGGGGCATATTCGGTTTAATAATTCAACCATAGAATGTAGTTTCGATTACTTGTGTCTATTTCGTAAAACATTTATAAAAATGCATGTATTCTCATCCCAAAAATATCAGTTTTAAAAGTGGGACTATAACTCACTTTCACAGATTGTTACTTTGTCGGGAAGTAAGACTTGGCCACTGGTCGATTCACGAACCTATAACAAATATGTACATATATATCAAAGTATGTTCAAAATATATTTACAACATTTTTATTACGTTTTAATGATTTGAGTTTGTTAAGTCAGCAGTCCTCGTTAGTAACCTACAACTAGTTGTCCAAAGTTAGATGTACAGAATAAAGCAATATATATTATCTCGAATCAATCCACAACCCAATGTCTACAAGTCTCAGACTCGATCACAACTCAAAGTATATATATTATTTTGGAATCAACCTCAACCCTGTATAGCTAACTCAAACATTACTGCATATAGAGTGTCTATGGTTGTTCCAAATATATATATATATATATATATATATATATATATATATATATATATATATATATAGATGGGTCGATATGATATGTCAAAATATTGTATACATGTCTATGATATCCCAAGATTTCGTAATATGTATAATACAATATAAATTAGTTAGGATATGTTTAGTGTAGATTTGTTACAAAATTTTCGTAGCTAAAACTAGCAAATTTATCCAATTTTGTTCTACCCGTCATTTCTTCGTTTCATATCCGTTTTGAGTAATTCAAGTTGCTATGGTTTAATATTGAACTTAAGTTTATGAATCTAAATAGAAAAAGTATAAGTTTATAGTCGGAAATACAGGTTACAAGTCAATATTATAAGAGGTAGTCATTTCAGTCAAAAGAACGACGTCGTGATGACCATTTTGAAAAACATACTTCCACTTTGAGTTTAACCATGATTTTTGGATATAGTTTCATGTTCATAAGAAAAATCATTTTCCCAGAAGAAAAACTTTTAAATCAAAGTTTATCATAGTTTTTAATTAACTAACCCAAAACAGCCCGCGGTGTTACTACGACGGCGTATGTCCGGTTTTTACGGTTTTCTTCGTGTTTCCAGGTTTTAAATCACTAAGTTAGCATATCATATAGATATAGAACACGTGTTTATTTGATTTTAAAATTCAAGTTAGAAGGATTAACTTTGTTTGCGAACAAGTTTAGAATTAACTAAACTATGTTCTAGTGATTACATGTTCAAATCTTCGAATAAGATAGTTTTATATATATGAATCGAATGATGTTATGAACATCACTACCTCAAGTTTAGTAGGTAAACCTACTGAAAGTGACAAAAATTGATCTAGCTTCAAAGGATTCTTGGATGGCTTGAAAGTTCTTGAAGTAGAATCATGACACGAAAACAAGTTCAAGTAAGATTTCCACTCAAAATAAGATAGTTATAGTTATAGAAATTGAATCAAAGTTTAAATATGAATATTACCTTGTATTAGAAATATATCTTACTGTAAATAAGAAAGATTTCTTGAGCTTAGATGATTACTTGGATTGGATTAGAAAGCTTGGAAGTAATCTTGCAAACTCGATAGTATTCTTGATATTATGAACTAGAACTTATAGAATTTATGAAGAACACTTAGAACTTGAAGATAGAACTTGAGAGAGATCAATTATATGAAGAAAATTGAAGAATCAAAGTGTTTGTAGCTGTTTTTGGTCGTTGGTATATGGATTAGATATAAAGGATGTGTAAGTTTGTTTTCATGTAAATAATTCATGAATGATTTATAATATTTTTTGTAATTTTGTGAGATATTTCATGCTAGTTGCCAAATGATGGTTCCCACATGTTTAATGACTCACATGGGCTGATAAGGAGCTGATGATTGAGTGTATATACCAATAGTATATACATCTTAGAAGCTGTGTATTGTACGAGTACGAATACGGGTGCATACGAGTAGAATTGTTGATGAATATGAATGAGGATGTAATTGTAAGCATTTTTATTAAGTAGAAGTACTTTGATATATAATGGTGTATCCTATCGTATACACGTATAAAAGGCGTAATGGTTGCATAAAAGTAACATCAGGAAGGCTGGAAACAACAGTTCTATGAAGTTTTCCGTTCAGCGTTCTCCGCTGTACAGGCTGCTCCGTCATGCGTAAGCCCTGAAGGCCGCCTAGCGCGTAAGCCCTGGCCAGAGAACGCCACCTTCAGCGTAAATTTCAGATCACAAGTAACAGAACGTATCATCATCTGACACGTGTCCCCGAGCAATCTGGTGGATCTAACACTATAAATAGACCCCTTGGGTCGTCATTTTACACAGTTCAGACATTCTGGCAACTTTGAGAGCTGAGACTTCACTTCTCTCTCTCTCTCTACTTTCTCTCACTAGAAGTCATCCAGCTAGCATTTTTACGCTCTACGGACGACAGATTGATTAAGCCACCCCACAAGTTTCTACACTTGTGAACCGGGTCTGCAGGGATTATTTCCCGAGGGTAAAAATCAATCGGCAACACTCCGCCCACCTAAAGCTAGATTACTTCTAGTATTGTGTTGACACACTAAGCCTTACCTCATAAGGAAATAGGTGTTAACAATGGCACCATCCGTTATTAAGACGAATCATCTCACCAACACTGATAAAGATGGTGAGGATAACGAATTCAAACCCATAGAAGTGGGCATGATACATCCATGGAAAGCTGTACAGCGGAGGAAGGCAGAAGTGTTAGAATATTGGGAAGAGCAATTAATATCATTTCCTTCTATGTGTAACACAAATCCATCCGATGGTACAGTGGTTATAGAAGCGCGAGTTACTAATTGCTTAATACGCAACATTTACACTGACACAGGAGCTGGAGCAGACATTATGTATGAACATTGCTTCATACAGCTACCCAAAGATATACAAGAAAAAATGAAGGAAACATATGTGCCGTTGGCAAGTTTTACAAGTGAGCCATCCTGGTCTGAAGGAAGTATTCTGCTTGAAGTAACCTTGGGCAAGCCACCCCTAAGACGCACAGCCAACATTGAGTTCTTGGTGGTTAAAGCAAATTCACAGTACAACATAATTTTGGAAAGAACTGCTTTAATGACGTTTGGAGCTGTAGCATCAACTGTACATGGTATGATGAAGTTTCCAACGCCAGGAGAAGTAGCAACGTTATATGCAGAACGGCAGAAGTCAATTGAGTGTTCTCAAGTAACAAAGGCAGTAATTAAGCCAATCATACACGATGATGGGTCAATTTCACCAAATCTTAAATTTCCAGATCAGAAAATCATAATTGGGCACACGTTATCCGCTGAATGCAAAGAAAAATTATACAATATTTTGGCAACAAATCTAGACGTTTTTGCATGGCAGCCGTCTGATATGACTGGTGTTCCAAGGGAAATTGCAGAGCATAGGCTAAATGTGAATCCCAACATACATCCTGTTTGTCAGAAAAAG
Organism: Rutidosis leptorrhynchoides; assembly: GCF_046630445.1. Taxonomy (NCBI): domain Eukaryota; kingdom Viridiplantae; phylum Streptophyta; class Magnoliopsida; order Asterales; family Asteraceae; genus Rutidosis; species Rutidosis leptorrhynchoides. The sequence continues at coordinate 516,087,044 of NC_092336.1, read as the reverse complement.
CGTGGCATGGCGCCAGAAAGAAGCAAATTCCTCCGTGATGAGGTATGAAGTTTGGTGGATGCTGGGATCTTGCGAGAGGTCAAATATCAGACATGGGTAGCCAATCCAGTCATGGTTAGGAAGCCGGACAACTCAAGGCGGATGTGTGTGGATTTCACAGATATCAATAAAGCATGTCCAAAGGACAATTATCCTTTACCTGAAATTGATTGGAAGGTTGAATCATTGGCAGGATATCGATTCAAATGTTTCCTAGATGCAGCTAAGGGATATCATCAAATCCCAATGGCTTTAAAAGATGAAGACAAAACGGCTTTTCACACGACGGAAGGCATATTCTGTTACATAAAAATGCCTTTTGGTTTGAAGAATGCAGGAGCAACATATCAACGACTTATTGATATGGTGTTTAAGAATCAAATTGGGCGAAACTTAGAAGCTTATGTGGATGACATTGTCATCAAAAGTCATACTGAAGAAAAGATGTTACGAGATATACAGGAAACTTTTGCATCTCTGCGAAAAATTAACATGAAATTAAATCCCAAGAAGTGCACGTTTGGTGTGGAAGAGGGAAAATTCTTAGGTCATATTGTCACAGAACGTGGAATTAAAGCTAATCCTAAGAAAATTCAACCAATTGAAGATATGAAGTTACCAACTAGCAAGAAAGATGTTCAACAGTTACATGGATGTCTAGCAGCATTAACAAGATTCTTGTCCAGAGCAGCTGAAAAGTCACTTCCATTCATGAAGGTGTTAAAGGGCTGTTTAAATAAAAAAGATTTTGTGTGGACGGCGGAAGCCGAAAATGCATTCCAAGAGATCAAGCAGTTGTTAAAAACATTACCTACATTAACAGCACCAAAAGAAGGGGAGACCCTAATTTTATACTTAGCTATCTCAAAGGAAGCAATAAGTTCTGTCCTAATCGCAGAACGGAACGGCATGCAAATGCCTGTATATTTTGTTAGCAAGGTATTGCAGCTTAGTGTAACAAATTATCCACCACTTCACCGCATGGTTTATGCCCTTGTGCATACTGCACGACGTTTACGAAGATATTTTCAAGGTCATCCCATCTTAGTGTTAACAGATCAACCATTGAAGCAAATACTCCGGCGTCCAGAATCATCTGGTCGTTTAGCAAAATGGGCCATCGAGTTGGGGGAGTATGAAATCAATTTTGCTCCTCGAAATGCAGTTAAAGGACAAATTTTGGCAGATTTCCTCTTGGAGACAAATGAAAAAGTAGAGTACAACAACAAAATGGCACCATCACAGCATGAGTGGGAGTTACACACTGATGGGGCATCCAGTGAAGAGGGAACAGGTGCAGGACTAGTTTTTACAAGTCCAGACGGTGAAGAGTATACTTATGCATTGAAATTTTGTTTTTATACTTCCAACAATGAAGCAGAGTATGAGGCGTTACTCTCCGGCCTCCGCATAGTGGTAGAAATGGGCATAACAAATTTACGAGCATATGTTGATTCTCAAATTGTCGCCCAGCAGGTTAATGGAACGTTCGATGCAAGGGATACATCCATGAGGCAATATGTAAAGTTGGTGGAGGCAATTTCAAAGAAATTTGATAACCTCGAAGTCGTACAAAGCCCTCGAAATAAGAACAAAAAAGCTGACGTCTTGAGCAAGTTAGCTACTTTAACCTTTGATCATTTGCACAAACGAGTGTTGGTTGAAGAACTTAAGGAGAAATCAAAACATGGAAAACCAATTATTGCAATAGTTGAAGGAGCTAAGGAAACTTGGATGACTCCGTATTTGAGATATTTGCATAACGGATGGTTACCTGTTGATAAGGCGGAAGCAAGAAGAATAAGAGTAACCGCACCAATGTATGAAATTGTTATTGGTATCCTTTATCGAAAATCATCCAATGGTCCATTGTTAAGGTGTTTAACCGATAATGAAGCATTAAAAGTGGTCAAAGAAATGCATGAAGGAGTTTGTTCTCAACACTCTGGTTTCCGTACTGTGGCATCACGGATCATGCGACAAGGGTATTTTTGGCCTTCCCTTTATTGGGATGTCGCAGAAATCATAAAAACATGTGAGAATTGTCAGAGGCATGGTAAAATTCAGCGTCTTCCAAAGTATGACTTGATACCGGTGTCATCCGCTTGGCCGTTCTGCAAGTGGGCTATTGATATTGTGGGGCCATTCAATAGAAGCACTAGTAATGCTAAGTTCTTGGTGGTAGCGATCGATTTTTTCATGAAATGGGTTGAAGCAAAAGCTTTAGCAAAAATCACAGGAGAAAATTTCAAGAAGTTTGTCTGGCATGATATTGTATGCTGTTATGGGGTGCCAAATGAAATAGTCAGTGATAACGGCAAGCAATTTGCAAAAAAATCCATTTCGGAGTTGGTGTGAAGATCTGGGTATAAAACAAAATTTTACATCTGTTGCTCATTCTCAAGCGAACGGACAAGTGGAGGTTACCAACAAGGAAATCGTTGCTGGCATTAAGGCACGGTTGGGTTTGAGTCAAACTGGATGGGTGGATGAGCTGCCAAATGTATTGTGGGCACACCGGACGATGCCAAAGCGGAGCACGGGGGAAACACCTTTTAGTCTGGTGTATGGAACAGAGGCAGTGATACCGGCTGAAATATGTGTGCCAACGCAACGCATTATGGCATTTGATGTTGAGGCTAATTCTGAGGCATTAAGGGAAAATCTCAACTTGTTGGAGGAAAGAAGGTTGATGGCTGCAATCCGGCAAGCAGATCACAAGCATAAAATGGCAAAATATTATAACAAGAAAGTGCAGCATGTGCAGTTTGAAGTAGGTAATTTAGTACTACGTGATAATGAGGCAAGCAGACAAATTAAATTTGGAAAGCTAGCCCCAAAATGGGAAGGACCTTATAAGTTCACGAAAGTAAATCAGAATGGATCATACTTGCTTGCTGCGCCTTCCGGCGAGCAATATGAAAGAGCTTGGAATGCAATGAATTTAAAGAAATTTTATGCGTAGCACTATATGCATGGACAGCTTGATCAACTGTCAAATGCATGAGATATAGTCATAAATGTAAAAATTTCTTTAAGAATATGAATAATAGCAATTATTCTTATGGCAATATTTTTCACAAATTTTATCCGGCCAAGGATTTTTTAGCCCAGGTGTCACATAGCTTTGTGTCATCCCTACCCGCAGAAAGAAAGAAAGCCTTTCGGTGGTAGAAGTACAATCATACTCAAAATGGTTGTATCGATAGTGAGACATGTAGAACTCACTAAAACATCGAAGCGATGAAACGAATCTACAACAAATGTCATGACACAACTTATATACACAGAGCAAAACGGAAAACGGACCATGGTGTCCAGCAAAATATTTAAAGGCGAAAATAATTCGTAACTTTTCCTCATGAGTTTTATGACGGATAACGGAGAATATGATTTCAATATTTACAAACATAATGATTGCAAAGTACAAATCTCAATATCTTGCGCATTGTTCACTACAGCAATCTTACTAAGTTACAGCATATTTCTATTATATACAACCAAGTATAATATTCAACGTTATGCAAAAGCAGATGTATAAAACATAATATTTCATTCATCTTGCGGAGTATAATTCAATACATCATCTATTGTTACATCCGGCCTTTTACAAAGATTTTCAAGATCAAAAAACTTCATATTTTCTATTAGTGCACCAGCTGCATCAGCTTCTTTTAGGTCGTTTTCATTAATCTTCGATGTAATAACAACAGGCATTGGATTTGGCAATTCTGGCAGTTTTCTTTTCATAAAGTTGAAAAAATTTAGCCGTTCAGCAGACTTCGCAAGATGGACAAACTCACGTATTCTGTGAGACAGAGCTTGGCAATTAAAGATACGCTCTACGAATTCAGGGATGCCATCTATTATTCATTTTTCGTTCTCCTCTTTGGCTTTAAGCTGCTCTTTCAACATGTTATTTTGCTCGAGCATTTTTTTCATTCTCTTTTACCAGTTCATCAATTTTGCTCAGATGCCGTTTTTCTCTAGAGGATAGTTCTTTGACTTGCTCCTTATACTCTACCCTCTGATTATTGCTATTATCATAAAGTATCTTCATTGTCTCGTATTCCCTCTTTATCTCTGTAGCTATTTGTTCAGTCCTGGCTACTTTCTCCTTTTCTGCAGATAGCTCCTTATTTGTAGTGACTTAATTGTTTTGCAACTCAGATAGGCATTGAAGGTCATTTATGCCAGAAGCAATGTTCAGAATAATACTTTGTGCCTTAACTTTATTGGCATCTGCATCAGATAGGCTGCTAAAGAATTGAGCTAGTGAAGGACACACCATGGCATTCAAAAAAGTCATGAAATCTTCGTACGAGTGTGGTGGTCCTTTTAAAAGGGAGGAAAGCATGTTTGTGTCAAGGTTGGGAAGTGTAATTTGTTGTTGAGAAGAACTAGGGCCAGCTCCTTGTTGAGCGGATGACGGAGGAATTTGACCAGTTCTTCTCCTCTTGGCGGAAGGCGGAAGAGTTGCTAATGTAGTGTCTTGATGTGATGCACTAGCTGTTGGAGATAAAGGGAAATTGTTACTTATAAAAGAGTTCCAATATGCTTCACAACATTTCAAGGGTGGCATAAAATATAAGGAAGGGTTTGGATTATAAAATCCGCCAGTACTGGGCATATAAGAAAACAAGTACAGGTTTTGGTATGGTATTTTACATAATTCAGTGTTATCATTACCTGAGGCACGGCGCTCTCTAGAGGCAACTCGATTCATAACTATGTCTTCTCCTTCTTCTTCATCTTCCTCCTCCCTCACTTCATCTATCTTGGGGGTATCATCAATAATTTTCTAAGTAGTAAAGGTAAGCTACGAATAAACCGATGACCGCATGGCGGTAAGCGGTGTAATTTCTGCAAAAGTTTAAAAGTCACAGTGGTTAATTGGATAGATAAAGGAGGGCATCTTATTAAGCATATGTAGCAAAAGTAAATGCTTACTCTTCCTCCCAGCAAGAACACAGGCATAACCTTGTGTGATATCCCAATCTTGGCTTACAGATGTCAGCGAAAGCATGTGTTCCCCATATTTAATGTCATTGATTTGTTCAGCTTTAATCTTCTTAAACAAAATGTTTTCCCTGGTAATGAGTTTTGGAAAGGTAACTGATACGGTATGCAAGTGTTTGCGCCACACTCGAGTAGCTGCGTATTGGTCATCAATTGCATCTTCATTAATAAAGATAAATGAAGCATACCAGTTATCGCCGGGATGATCAAGTGCAGGTTTCAGAAATCCATGAACTTTATTGAATGTGAACCAACCTTTTTCATGGTGTGCTATACGTACCAAATGGCAAAATATTCGAACAGATGGTTCAATATTCCTTGCGTGACAATACATTTCAAAAATTAGAATCTTTTGAATTGATGCTGGTTCAAATTGACCAACAGCAACACCAAAAAACTTGCAAACTTCTAAGAAGAATGGTGTAAATGGCAGACGTAAGCAAAAATTGAAAATTGAATGGCCATAAATAGCAATCTTTCCAGGGGGCGGTGAGCAGGCTCTGGCATTGATTGCAGGAATCACTGGTTCAACGCCAGCTAATCTAGGAAAATGTTGCAGTAGCTCACCTAAATATTTTTCATTTACTCTGCTATGAATAGCTGAAACATCCTTTATGGTTGCCATTAATGTTCTAATGAAACAGGAAGAAAAGAAGGTATTGATGGAGGAAGATGAACACTGTAAAAGGAAGTTGTAAAAGTAAATGATCGGTTAGGGTTTATGGTGGTTAAAAAGCAAAAAAGATATAACAGCTGTAATCAGTGATGATTTTGGGGGTTTTGTTTTCAGCCACACACGTGTAAGGACAAGATAAAAAGGCGAGTACATCGAAGAGTCTTTTTACAGCTAGAGGCGCGTGAGGTATTTTAGCTGTGCAAAAAGCAATCATCATAATGTCAGAAAAATTCGCCTATCATTTAATGCCTGTGATGTACTTCCCAATGCAAAAGGAAAACGTGAAGACTTGGTTTGCATGCGTTATTCCAAGTTTAACAACTTAATCAATTTTCAAATGCTTAAGTCATTAAACTGGGGGGACTTAATGGTGTATCCTATCGTATACACGCATAAAAGGCATAATGGTTGCATAAAAGTAGCATCAGGAAGGCTGGAAACAACAGTTCTGTGAAGTTTTCCGTTCAGCGTTCTCTGCTGTACAGGCTGCTCCGTCATGCGTAAGCCCTGAAGGCCTCCTAGCGCGTAAGCCCTGGCCGGAGAACGCCACCTTCAGCGTAAATTTCGGATCACAAGTAACAGAACGTATCATCATCTGACACGTGTCCCCAAGCAATCTGGTGGATCTAACACTATAAATAGACTCCTTGGGTCATCATTTTACACAGTTCAGACATTCTGGCAACTTTTAGAGCTGAGACTTCACTTCTCTCTCTCTCTACTTTCTCTCACTAGAAGTCATCCGGCTAGCATTTTTATGCTCTACGGATGACAGATTGATTAAGCCACCCCAAAAGTTTCTACACTTATGAACCGGGTCTGCAGGGATTATTTGCCGAGGGTAAAAATCAATCGGCAACACTCCGCCCACCTAAAGCTAGATTACTTCTAGTATTGTGTTGACACACTAAGCCTTACCTCATAAGAAAATAGGTGTTAACAATATATGTCATGAAGACTTCCAAAAGCATATTAATACATCTTAATACACTACATGTATATACATTTAACTGAGTCGTTAAGTCATCGTTAGTCATTATATGAAAGTGTTGTTTCGGAACCTTTAAGTTAACATCTTGTTAAATGTAATTGATCCATTGTTATTACACTTAAATGAGATGTTAAATTGTTATGTTAACATGTTAACATGGTGTATTAATATATCTTAATATCATATAAATATGTGTAAAATACTATTACAACGATAATCGTTACATATATGTATTGTTTCGAAATCCTTAAGTTAGTAGTCTCATCTTACTCGTGTAGTTCATTGTTAATACGCTTAATGATATATGTAATTATCATTTCATGATGTTAAACATAGTGTATTAATATCTTAACATGATACATATGTATTTAGTAAGACGTTGTTGTAACGATAGCCGTTATATATATCGTTTCGCGTTTCTTAATTCACTACTTTCATTTTATGTATATAACTCATTGTGAATGTACTTGGTGAGATACTTACTCATCATAATATATATATATATATATATATATATATATATATATATATATATATATATATATATATATATATATATATATATATATATATATATATATCATGTTATTTTTACACGTTTTAACGTTCGTGAATCGCCGGTCAACTTGGGTGGTCAATTGTCTACATGAAACTCATTTCAATAAATCAAGTCTTAACAAGTTTGATTGCTTAATATGTTGGAAATATTTAATCATGCAAATATAGTTTTCATTTAATATATAATCATGGAAAAGTTTGGGTCACTACATAAGTAGTCATAATACTCCAATTATGACAAAAGTTAACGTGTACCAAGTACGTATCTCGTTCAAAAACGACAAGTGACACTGTAACATCATCCTTTTTTTTTTTTAAATACACAGCGGAAGACTTTATTAACAAACACAATGTGAGTCACGTCATTACATTAATCTGAGTAATTAAGTTTAAGTTTACACAACGGTGTTACGTTATTACAAAATATTATTTATACAAAAGTCCACATCAGAGTTGAGTTGTCAAACATGTCTTCTGCAACAGCACCCATCCCGACTAGAAGTACCTAAACCTGCAAGGGGAGAATATGTGGGGGATTAGCGCACCACTAAGTGAATGGAATCTATCTAACAGATATAGCTTAAGCCACACACAAGCTATATACTAACAACAACACTTGCTAACTACCAACTAGCATACAATAAGACAATACGAGGATCGGTGGCTTGTACGAGCACACGACTCCCAGCTGATCAGGCCTGAGTCTACCGATAGTCCCTGCTACTCAATTCCCAGTATAGTTATCCAGATGCAGGTGATGCATCGTTCACACTATACTCCACAATTAGTAGCCCATGGACCCAACCTCCCCTAGGCACGATTGACCTCATATGGACTCTTAACCTCTCCTAGGCACGGTCTCGAGTACCCAGTCTCCCTGGGCCCGACTGGTGCCATTCACACAGTGTACACATAATTCACATACAACATCAGGCATACTATATTATTCTAACATGGCAATTTCTACACTATGCATGGTAAAAGAGTCAACCGCAGTAGCATGATATGCTACTTAAACTCTATCCGGAGATAGACCTACTCACCGAATACCAGCAACTAGCTCAGATAATCTATCACTGAGCGGCTTCCTTATCCTTATCACCTGAACATAAGGCAAATCAAGTTAGTTTCTGTCTGTTAACATAAAACAACACAGTACATAAATCAGTCACAAAAAGCTCCACAAAAAGGTCTACTTAACACTTATGCATTTTCAGAATTTACATCCTGAAAATCATAAAAACACACGGACAGCATAACAGCTATAATTCAACACTTAGTAAAATTTTCACTGTCTAAGACCATCGGTCGATGGTCCCATCCATCGGCCGATCGTCAACACACCATCGGTCGATGGTCTCCCCCAATCGGTCGATCGTCATAATTACATTCGCTGGTCAGAAGTCATACACCATCGGTCGACGGTCTTGTCCACCGATCGATTGTCCATCACCATCAGTCGATGGTCAACAACCATCGGCCAAAGGTAGTTCATCAGCTGCAACAGCAGCAAAGTGACGAGTTTCAACCCAAAATCACCAAATCTCTACTTTGGACACGTTTTTGATCTCAAAACTGAACACAACTCGTACACTAAACTTTTTGAAACATAAACCCACAACATTCAAACACAAGCAACATCAATTTCTACCAATTTGACATAAAGCCCCCATTTTAACAAAAATTAACTTAAAAACCCCATTTAATCATAGATTTGATCAGGAAATCTTACAAACCTTACCTTGTTAGAATCACAATGACACAAGGAACGTTTTGACACCAAAATCAAGCTTCAATTTGAGATTAAAAGATTTAGGGTTGTTTGAGATGATGAAGATGAGGTTAGGTGAGAGTGTGAGTGAGAGAAAGGAAAAATCAGGAAACTTCAAGAAAAGAGCTGGTCACCAGCTTATGTTTGTGTTAAAACACAATACCCCATCACACACGGGCATTTACCAGTTATCTGATATCTTTTGCACAAGATTAGGTAACCCAAACGAGGTCCAATTAAAATAAACTAACATGTTCAGGGACCCTTGTCACAAACTGGTTTCAACACAAATATAATAAAACACTAATTAAATAATTAAAATAAAAGCACTTAAGACTAAGCACGAACCCTAAGGGCAAAAAAGACAACTTACAACTAGCCCGGGTTTCAGTCTGTTACAAATCCACCCCCTTAAGAAGATTCCGTCCTCGGAATCTGGTCTTGGTCAAACAAACGAGGGTAACGGGTCTTCATCAACTCTTCTGTCTCCCACGTAAGATTCGACCCCAAACTATGCTTCCACTCAATCAGTACCATCGGGATCTCTTTCTTTCTCAGCCTAGATACCTTTCGATCAACTACACGGACCGGTTCTTCCACCAATTTCTTATTCAAGTCGACCCTTAAATCTTCTAAAGGAAGAAGTTGCGTTTCGTCATCGACTTTACACTTACGAAGATAACATACCTTGAATGTATTATGAATACCGGTTAACTCTGGCAGAAGATCTAACACCACAGTTTGATCATTCAACACTTCACTGATCCGAAACGGACCCATAAAACTCGGTGCTAACTTACCACGTTTACCGAATCTGATAACCCATTTCCATGGAAAAACTTTCAAATACACTCGTTCACCCACACTAAAGGTAACCGAATGTCTACGCGGATCAGCATACATTTCTGTCTATCTCTAGCGGCCTTCAACTTTTCTCGCGCAATTGCAACTTTTTCGGCTGTCATTCGAACAATTTCGGGACCTGCAAACTGTTTCTCCTCGGCTTCTAACCAACAAGTCGGAGTTCTGTAACGACGACCGTACAACATTTCATAGGGCGGCATCCCTATACTCGAATGATATGAATTATTATACGCGAATTCGACCAATGGCAAATGTGTATCCCACGAACCACCGTATTCTAACACACAAGCCCTTAACATATCCTCCAAAGTCTGTATCGTTCTTTCACTCTGACCGTCTGTCTGAGGATGATAAGTTATACTTAAATTCACACGTGTACCCAGATTCTGTTGAAGACTATTCCAAAAATTCGACACAAATCTGGAATCTCTGTCTGAAACGATCGATAACGGCACACCATGTCGACTGACTATTTCTTTCACGTACAATTCGGCTAACTCACTTAATGAAGCTGTCTCACGAGTAGCAAGAAAATGAGTACTTTTAGTTAGATGATCCACTATTACCCAAATCATATCATGTCTTTTCTGAGTTCGAGTTAATTTAGTCACAAAATCCATCGTTATATGTTCCCACTTCCACTCTGGAATCTGTAACTGACGTAACGACCCATAAGGTTTCTGATGTTCTGCCTTCACTTGAGCACAAATATGACACTTTTCAACATATCAAGCGATATCTGTTTTCATTGTCAGCCACCAATACACTGTTTTCATGTCATGATACATCTTATTACTACCCGGATGTACTGTTAATCTAGATTTGTGAGCTTCTGTCATGATTAAATCCCTCAAATCTCCAAGCTTAGGTACCCAAACACGATTGTTTAAGGTTTTTAGTCCACGGGAGTCATCAATTAAGTCCACTTTTTGTTTAGTCATTTGTTCAGATTTAATATGTTCGTCCTCCATAGCACAGGCCTGAACGGTTCTTAAGCTGTTAATCAAATCTGAAGTTATATTCAAACGAAGGAATTTCACATTTTCACTTGACTTTTTACGACTTAGCGCATCTGCAACCACATTTGCCTTACCCGGATGGTATTTAATTTCACAATCGTAATCTTTGATTAACTCTTGCCACCGTCTCTGTCGCATATTCAATTCTTTCTGTGAGAAGATATACTGCAAACTCTTGTGATCTGTACAAATAACACAATGTGTTCCATACAAATAGTGTCTCCATAGTTTCAAAGCAAACACTACTGCAGCCATTTCAAGATCATGCACTGGGTAATTCTTCTCATGAACTTTCAACTGTCTCAAGGCGTATGCGATTACTTTATCTCTTTGCATTAAAACACAACCCAATCCAGCGTATGACGCATCACAGTATACCACGAAGTCGTCTGAACCTTCGGGTAAAGCTAACACTGGTGCCTGACACAGTAGCTATTTCAAAATCTGAAAAGCCTTTTCTTGTTCATCAGTCCATCAAAATGCTACATCTTTACGAGTCAACTTAGTCAACGGACCTGCTATTTTAGAAAAATCTTTTATAAACATGCGATAATAACCAGCCAATCCCAGAAAACTCTTAATCTCAGTCGGAGTCTTCGGAGAATTCCAATTCATTACCGCTTTTATCTTTATCGGATCAACCTTTATACCTTCAGCACAAATCACATGACCCAAAAACTGCACTTCACGTAACCAAAACTCACATTTTGAAAATTTTCCAAATAGTTGCTCACGTTTCAACAAGTTCAAAACCTATCTCAGATGTTCAGCATGTTCACTCTCTGTCTTTGAATACACTAGTATATCGTCTATGAACACAATCACAAACTTATCTAAGAACGGACGACACACTCTATTCATTAGATCCATGAAGACTGCTGGCGAATTCGTCAACCCAAACGGCATGACAAGAAATTCATAATGACCATACCTTGTTCTGAATGCTGTTTTCGGTATATCTGATTCAACAACACGAACCTGATGATACCCGGATCGTAAATCTATCTTAGAAAAGAATGAAGCACCCTGTAACTGGTCGAACAAGTCATCTATTCGAGGTAACGGATACTTATTCTTCACTGTTCGTTTATTCAATTCACGATAATCTATACACATACGCATTGACCCATCTTTCTTTTTAACAAACAACACCGGAGCACCCCACGGTGAAGAGCTCGGTCGGATAAACCCACGATCTAATAACTCTTGAATCTGTGACATCATTTCACATATTTCAGACGGCGCTAATCGGTATGGAGCTTTTGCAACTGGAGTTGTTCCAGGAACCAACTCAATCTTATAATCGACTTCCCTTACCGGCGGCAGACCTGGTAACTCATCTGGGAACACTTCAGGAAATTCTAATACTACTGGAATATCGGCCACTATTTTCTTTTCTTTCTTCGCATCAATCACATATGCAAGAAATGATTCACAACCCTTTGCCATCGACTTTTTCGCTTTCATCATGGTTATCAACGGAAAATTATACCCGCCCCGCTCCCCTCGGGCCACAACACGGGTTCCATCGGTCGAACGAAAGGTAATCATTTTCCTATCACACTTAATATTAGCCCTAAGCAAGCTCAACCAATCCATTCCTAATACTACATCAAAGCTAGGAATAGCTAACACTAAACAAGTCACCGGGAAAGACTTCCCTTCGATCTCTATACAAACCCCAGACACATATGTTGTGACGGGTGTGATCTTACCAACGGCTACTTCTACACTAACCGGCTTGGGTAACACAGTAACTGGTAATTTAAACTTAGCACAGAAATCTAGGGATAAAAAACATCTATTGGTACCACAATCAAACAATACGCGAGCAGGTATTGAGTTGATTAGAAACATACCGGTGATCACTTCGTCGGTTGCCACGGCATTCTCAACCGACATCTGAAAATATCTAGCCTCTGCTGTTGGAGGGTTCTTCCTCTTTTGCCCACTCGAGGCAGTTGACCCTCCGGCTGATGCCGAACGCGCCCCTGACCCTGCCCCGGAACGACCACTCTTTGACGGATAACTGACTGCACGATGCCCTGGTTTGTGACAACTCCAACACACACTATTTGGATACGGACATGATGAAGACTCATGCCCAACAACACCGTACTTTAAACATCTTCTGGTAGCCTCAGAACACTGACCACTATGAGAAGATCGACACGTGTGACACCAATTCCCTTTACCTGATCCAGACCCAGAACTACTCTGACCACTTTTACCATTCGATTTAAACCCACTAGACTTCTTTGATTTAGATCCTGATTGACCAGATACTTGCCCACCTTATTGTAGCACATTACCAAACATTCTGTTTCTGGCGGCCTGAACATCACTTTCTACCATCTTAGCCATCACAACAGCTTGAGACAACGATGTAGCTGTTCTAACAAAAGTTCGATACTCTGGCAAAATGATATTAACAAAATGCTGGATACGAGATGCTTCGTCTGGCACCCATTGTTGTACAAACCTCAGTTTATCCATATACTTCTCTACTACCTCATCGATCGTCATTTGAGGTGTCATCTTCATTTCAAGAAACTCAGTCTTAATTTGGTTCATATCAAATGGGTTACAATACTGTTCACACACCTTCCCATAAAATTTCTCCCATGTGATCATACTCACTTGCTCTTTTGGTATACTGGAAATCAAAGAATCCCACCAAATCATAGCTCTACCTTTCAACATTCAACTAGCATATGTTACTTTCAGTTCTGGTTCACACTGACACGCTTCAAATACCCTTTCAATTTCTCGCAACCAATTGAGAGTTACAGTCGGATCAGTACTTCCAGAAAACTCGGAGGGTTTGCAATCACGAAAGTTCTTATAAGTACATCTTTTGGGTGGTTGCATGTAAGGTTGTTGAAACATTTGCATTTGGTATGGGTTCATCATCATGGGATTTTGGTAAGTAAAAGTGTTTTGCGGTGGCATATAGTATTGGTTAGGTATTTGATTCTGAAACTGGTTCTGGTGCACATTAGGTATCGTTTAGGATTGCGCGGTTGGGAATCCAGGTGGTGTATCATCATTTCCAGAATGCCTCGCCAATTCAAGCTCATTAATTTTATCTTCAGCCTCTTTTAGCTTGCTTTCTAACTGAAGGATGTAACTATTCTGATCATCATCAGACTCAACACCCTCTTCTGGTGCTCTGAATGTTCCGGGGTTGGATGGGCCAGTTGCGTTTCTATCAGCCATACATGTGCTACAAATCAGCTCACACAAAAGCTTAGTGGATAACAGTTAGTTCAATCACAACTAACACACATATATCCTATTTTCACTTAGCCCCCACTCCCACAGACATGTTTGACTTGCCTCAGGGTTTGGGAACAAAGTACGCGCACGTACTTGCTGCCAAACCATGCTCTGATACCAACTTGTAACACCGTCCATTTTTATTTTTTTAAAATACACAGCGGAAGACTTTATTAACAAACACAATATGAGTCACATCATTACATTAATCTGAGTAATTAAGTTTAAGTTTACACAACGGTGTTACGTTATTACAAAACATTATTTATAAAAAAGTCCACATCAGAGTTGAGTTGTCAAACATGTCTTCTGCAACAGCACCCATCCCGACTAGCAGTACCTAAACCTGCAAAGGGGAGAATATGTGGGGGATTAGTGCACCGCTAAGTGAATGGAATCTATCTAACAGATATAGCTTAAGCCACACACAAGCTATATACTAACAACAACACTTGCTAACCACCAACTAGCATACAATAAGACAATACGAGGATCGGCGGCTTGTACGAGCACACGACTCCCAGCTGATTGGGCCTGAGTCTACCGATAGTCCCTGCTACTCAATTCACATTATAGTTATCCAGATGCAGGTGATGCATCGTTCACACTATACTTCACAATTAGTATCCTATGGACCCAACCTCCCCTAGGCACGATTGACCTCATATGGACTCTTAACCTCTCCTAGGCAAGGTCTCGAGTCCCCAGTCTCCCTAGGCCCGACTGGTGCCATTCACACAGTGTACACATAATTCACATACAACATCAGGCATACTATATTATTCTAACATGGCAATTTCTACACTATGCATGGTAAAAGAGTCAACCACAGTAGCATGATATGCTACTTAAACTCTATCCAGAGATAGACCTACTCATCGAATACCAGCAACTAGCTCAGATAATCTATCACTGAGCGGCTTCCTTATCCTTATCACCTGAACATAAGGCAAATCAAGTTAGTTTCTGTCTGTTAACACAAAACAACACAGTACATAAATCAGTCACAAGAAGCACCACAAAAAGGTCTACTTAACACTTATGAATTTTCAACACTTACATCCTGAAAATCATAAAAATGCACGGACAGCATAACAGCTATAAATCAACACTTAGTAAAATTTTCACTGTCTAAGACCATCGGTCGATGGTCCCATCCATCGGCCGATCGTCAACACACCATCGGTCGATGGTCTCCCCCAATCGGTCGATCGTCAGAATTACATCCGCTGGTCAGAAGTCATACACCATCGGTCGACGGTCTTGTCTACCGGCTGATTGTCCCTCACCATCGGTCGATGGTCAACGACCATCGGCCGAAGGTAGTTCATCAGCTGCAACAGCAGCAAAGTGACGGGTTTCAACCCAAAATCACCAAATCTCGACTTTGGACACGTTTTTGATCTCAAAACTGAACACAACATGTACACTAAACTTTTTGAAACATAAACCCACAACATTCAAACACAAGCAACATCAATTTCTACCAATTTGACACAAAGCCCCATTTTAACAAAAACTAACTTAAAAAACCCATTTAATCATAGATTTGATCATGAAATCTTACAAACCTTACCTTGTTAGAATCACAATGACACAAGGAACGTTTTGACACCAAAATCAAGCTTCAATTTGAGATTAAAAGATTTAGGGTTGTTTGAGATGATGAAGATGAGGTTAGGTGAGAGTATGAGTGAGAGAAAGGAAAAATCAGGAAACTTCAAGAAAGGAGCTGGTCACCAGCTTATGTTTGTGTTAAAACACAATACCCCATCACACACGGGCATTTACCAGTTATCTGATATCTTTCGCACAAGATTAGGTAACCCAAACGAGGTCCAATTAAAATAAACAAACCTGTTCTGGGACCCTTGTCACAAACTGGTTTCAACAAAAATATAATAAAACACTAATTAAATAATTAAAATAAAAGTACTTAAAACTAAGCACAAACCCTAAGGGCAAAATAGATAACTTACAACTAGCCCGGGTTTCAGTCTGTTACAGACACTAACGGTCATAAATGCATTCGAGGATCAAGTTAAGTGATTAAACACTTAATAGCACATTTTAAGACATTAAAGAAAGTAATTATCATGAAATAAGATCCCAGAGCTTAAACTAGCTCAGTATCCACATATACGCAGATTCGTGAAAGTATAGAGCACAAAAATATAAGTCGAAAAAGTCGGGTCGTTACATTACCCACCCGTTAAAGAAAATTTTGTCTCGAAATTTTGAGGAGTGACCAACAACGGTACCGAATTTGAAGAAGAAAGAGCGTATCAAAGTTTCGAGAGACTCATGGGCTCAGAAGTGAGCTATTTACCTTGAAAGGTACTTGGGCGTATAAAAGTAAGAATAGGTATATGCCATTAATTAAGTCTTAAGATCAACAAATTGATTTTGTTTCTTGTTAACATGAATATGTCATCTGAATATATATTCACAAAAGGAAAGATGATGTTTTTAGCCTTACAGGCATCTTCAGTAAGCTGGATGCATGAAATGCATCATGAATGTTACCAAACTCATCTAAAACATTGAGCGCTTATGTCACAATACAAAGCTGACAGATAGAATGGAAAACATGGTGATCACAACTATGCGATTTGATGTCTGCATAGTGTTAGCCACAGATTTTACTAACCCCTTAATTTCGGAAGGAGACCATAGGCATAAAGAACCCGATATTTAAGAAATGTTTGAGTTGAATAAATGAATTGAAATTTTAGCTGAAATTGACTAATCAGACTTACATGCAATGCAAGCCATAATTATTTATAGTGTCTTCAGGACGGTTTGAACGAACGATGAAAGATATCACCCAGTTTAACATACTGCATGTGAACTTATCCTTGGATGGAATGAAAGTACAGTTCCATAATGTAACTATATGCTTTCAGTTACATGTTGAAGTTAGGGTTAACATCGACTAGAACAACATATAGTTGCAGCCAACGAAGGAAGAAATATATAGAGTAACCACATCAGTGTTATAGATGTTTTAAGCAGTCCCTTCCAAGAGGATAACAGGATTCATAGATTTTTAAAGTAATTTACATTACATTTCCGAAAGAAAATCGCACGAAAGGTGTGATCTTTGAACGAGAGTGAACTCTTCATACAACGAGCGAGTTGATCTGAATTTATCCTTATACTTAAGGGGATGCGCGGATGAGAATATACGTGAACCCTTGGTCATAAAGAATGGTTTACTCCAAGTAAAAAGAATCTCAAAAATGATTTCTTGTACCTCAACATACTGAATCATAGAGTTGATGTTTACGATGGTGTTGCGATTAGTCGTGAAATATTGAGAGTAGAAACCCACCTAGTGCTTTTCCTACAATAGGGTGACCACTGAGTGTACCTTAGAAAACTGATTTATCGGCCCGCGTTCTTACCATGTCTAACCTTAAAAGGAACATTTTATGAGCGCAAAGACTTCCTAACAAATTTTATAAAACTGCCGTCCAAAGTGGCTCAAGAGTTTTTAACAAAGATCTTAATGGTAAGCTTCATCCCTAAACGGAGGATGAGAAGAAGTGTGATCCATACATGGTGTAGACTAATACGAAAACCTTTAATAAAATTAACCAAGGAAGTTTTAAAAAAAACCTTTAAACGTTTGATGTGACAACATAACGGAACGAAGTTCTTAGTAAATTTAGAAGTATGTACAACGTGTACCACTTTGCACAAAACTATTTGACTTAAGTTAAACAACTCAATAAAGGAGCGATTTTTAAATAATTTGAAGGTATAACTTAGTATGTACTAACCAAAATAAGTAAAGGTAAATTTATTAACTTAATTATATACATACATATATGATTTTATAAATCGCATAAGTGACAGAAAAATTTTATTACTTTCATTTGTCCATAAATCTCGTGAGGACCGCATAAATAAACAACGTGTAAACATTTTGATAAACATAGTTTTTCATATTTCAGAGGTTACGAGTTGAAAAAGATCGAGTGAAAAATCTTTGAATCATCGGGTGGCATGTTACTAGGTAATGAAAACTAATGGATTAAATGTAGTTTTGATAATTATCAGGACATAAGTCTTTGGGCCAAAAATGTTCAAGTGCGAAGCCGTTGCTAAAAAGTGAGGTATGAAGGATAGAGCATGAGGATGAGAAGTTAATGCTTCTTGACTTTGCAAAATGCCAAACAGGTTATGACTAATATTAAAGTCGGAATACTGATGGTGTTAATATCACTAAATGAGAATCTCTTGGAATAAGTCAGGACTTAGAGTTATGTAAGAAAGAACATCGTTCCAACAGGTGTGGCGAATAAGATCCCTGGGGTAACGCAATGATTTTGAATGGTTTAAGTGCTAGTGGATGCCCAAAGGCTCTGCATGATGTGGCAGTAAGTGCCTTTATCACACATACACACACACACATACATGAATCTCTCGATTTCGAGGTTGTAAAGTCTTTATGATGACTTGGATACGAATAACATGAAAAATTTTATATAACAAGCAACGAAAATTTTATAGAAATCGTTTAAGGTGACAATGTAAGAAAAGAAACGAAGTTCTTAGTAAACTAGAGTTATGTACAACATGTACTATTCTAAATAAAATATATTTTGAATAAAAGAATTGATTTGTAAAAGCGAAGGTAAAATTTCATATGTACTAGTCAAAAATAAGAAATTATTTACTTTATTATATATAACATATACGATTTCTAAAATTTGTACGAATGGCAATAAAATAAATTTATTTTTATAAAACTTCGAGAGGATCGCACAGTAAAATAGTGTGTGTAAAATTTTGGCAAACAAAATTTTCATATTTCGGAGGTTACAAGTTGGAAAAAGATTGATGAGGATCGAGTAAAAGATTTTTGAAAATTTCGGGTGGTATTTGAGCAACAATGTCACGAGGTAATGAAAACTATTGAATTTAAATGTGGTTGATGACTATTAGTAGGGCATAAGTCCTTCGACCAAAAATGCTTAAGTGTGAAGTTGTTGCTTATAAATAAGATACGAATGGGAGAGTATGAGGATGAGAATTAACCACCCATTGATTTTGAAAATTTTTGAACTGGTATGACAAATATAAAAGTAAGAAGGATGATTGTGTGATTATCATCAAATAAGAAATCTCTCGAAATAAGTTAGGATTTAGAGTCGTGTAAGAATGAGTATCAAATAAGATTCTTGGGTAGTCATTAATATAGAATTTGAATCGTTGAAGTGACAGGATACAATTTCCTTTATGTATCGTTGTGCAAATTTGTTCATTGTATCGGTTTCTTTCATGGCTAGAAAGTGATCAGATTTGGTGAGATGGTCAACAATAATCCAGATAGTGTCATAACCGCCTACCATTTTCGGTAGCTTCGTGATGAAATCCATTGTTATTCCTTCCCATTTCCATTGTGGGATTTCAGGTTGTTGAAGTAACCCAGATGGCTTTTGGTGTTCGGCTTTAACCTTGGAACAAGTCAGACACTTCCCAACATAAGTAGCAATGTCCTTTTTAAGGTTCGGCCACCAGTATTATTCCTTAAGATCGTGGTACATCTTACTAGCTCTGGGATGAATCGAATACCGTGACTTATGGGCCTCGTCTAGAATAAGGCTTGGTAAATCCCCATAACTAGGTACCCAAATTCTTCCGGCGAAATATTGGAGTCCGGTTTCTTTATCCTCGAATCGAGAGACGAGAATGTTCAAGAACTCAGTATGACGTGACATGGGAAAGTTTGAAGGCATGCTGAAGCAGTGACTATTGACCATGTAATGATCATTGAAAATTAATTTATCAAGTTCTTAATAAATCTGTGATTATTGTTGAGATAGTATGAATTTCCCTAATGAGTAAGGGCAATGTAAGGACATGGTGTCACTTGCCTATTATTAGAGCCATTAATAATCATTTAATGATACATCTAACGTGCTTTTAACACCGAGGCAAAAACGTAAGATTTTTAGGAAAATGGTTAACGGTTCAAAGGTCGTGACTTATTGTTTAGATACAACAAATCACACGATGTTTGACCATAAGTAACGTAATGATAATCATATCAATGCTATCTTTGATCATATGGAGCGTGTGAGGGATCATGTGCTTTTCAATATGGTGATGGAAATATATGTATACTTCAGCCTTAACTGGCCAGGAATGTGGATACTATCCACTAGTGTATGATGGGGTTCTTTTAATTGCTATAGTAGTTTTCGGATGTGATTAGGGGGGTTTAGGTCAAGCCGCAGCTCGCGAGAAAATGGAAAAACTTCAGGTGGTGTATCTAACCCTAGATTTGAATTGACAGTGATCGATTATTGCATGGTGCAAAGTAATGAATACATGAGCATGAAAAGTTTTCCTTGGTTATGGTAATCAAAATATACATGTTGGAAGGTCCTATCCTTCATGAGATTATACCTGTGAGATATTGACCATCTCGGCACAGAGAACGTGATAGTGAATGTGGTGTTTATAATATCTTGGTTTAAATATTCAAATGAAAAATCTTGCGAGTGGTTGCCGCTTATCTTCGACGAGTTTCCTAATGGGTTTATGAAAATCTACACTAGGAGTGTAATTACAGATAACAGGAGGCATGCTTCGAAGAAATTTCGGGGGTGTCACTTCAGGTCACTTAAGAACATGCATCCTTCCTTCCAGCGGGGATGTGATAATTAAGCGTCAAAGATAAAGAGATAGGTTGTTTAAGAAAGAAAGAATGCAAAGCTTTACAACATTTATGGCATAGGAGAATTTGTTAATCTACTCATGGGTATGAGATAGATAGTTTGGTTGAAACGATCTCTTCGTATATCTATAAATCAGATGATAATTACCCTCCACGTAATAACATTGAGATTTTTGAATTAATGTATTGGGAATTTTTCTTTGATTCACTTTCTATTCCATATTTCATGATATTGGAATTTCTATATGAATTACCGTAATATAATCACGTTAGCCAAGCGTCAATATATTTCAGTAATTCATACTTCCACTTCAATATCACCCCATAAGGTCAGGACACGTGATCAAACTTAGATAGTTGACGTGGGAATGTTGAGAATTGAGTGACATCCCTTCGCGTGAGTCAAAGAATACTTTGAATCACAATGGCGAAGTCAGGTCATAAGATATGTATGGATATGATAACAATCACATACTAGCAGATCCTTTAGAGTCGGGATCAGGCAAGATGATAGGGTTTTGGCTTGATATCCTTAGGAAAGGATACAGAATATCAACAGAGGTAAAAGCAGGAAGTAAGATGAAATAGCAGTATAAAGATCAAAGGAAAAGCACTTAAAACTAGGGCAGGAAAGGTTACAGTCCTAAAGATTGCTAAGGCACCCTAGAGCTACACATAAGGTACACATAAAATACAATCCTGGTTCTCTATAAAAACCTGGCTCTGATACCAATCTGTCACACCCCCTAAATGGGACCAGGGGTCATATGTAACTACCCAATATCATACCACAAGTGCACAGCGAGAAAGACTCTAAATGAGACGTTTTAATTAGAAACCAATGTATTAAAGCAGCGGAAAGTATATATCATTACAAATGAATCCTTAACAATGTAAATGTAAACTTAAGTGTTTTAATGCAATAGTATGAATAATAAAATGCGGACTCCAAAAGCAGCAAAGTCCAAATAGCAAACAAATCTCTAGCAATCTTCACCTGAGACAAAACATGTTTAAAGTGTCAACCAAAAATGGTTGAGTGAACAACATAGGTTTATAATAGTTTTCAGACCACAAGATTTAGTTATAAAGTTTAATCAGTTCATTAGTAGTGCTGAGGTGTATGATATCAAAACTAAACAAAGTTACCTCGTGACACCTTAAACTGTCAGTGTCTTTTAATCATTATTATGTAACCAAATACAAACGGTCAACTGGTTAGAGACGTCGCTCTCAGTAGGCCTACTGTGATGATCCTTCCAAACTCCTTTGGACGAATACATCATTAATCGATTTCACAGTGAGGTACTGACCTCTACATGATACGTTTTGTAAACATTACATTCTTTTGAAAAGGCACACCATAATTGAATATCAAATTCCAAGGTTTTTGACGTTGAATGATTTCTACATATAGACAATCACCGTAATTAAAAGTTTACAATACTACATCCGTTGATAATGCAGTCAAAATAAGATACATGGTGATGATTTTATGAATGCAACGTTTTCTCGAATAAAGCATGTATAACTCCATTCACATAGCTTGTATCACATATAAGCAAACAGCGGAAGACTTCTAGGAACCTGAGAATAAACATGCTTAAAAGTGTCAACACAAAGGTTTGTGAGTTCATAGTTTTAATGTTGCGCATAATCTGTATGTAAAGGTGGATCACAAGATTTCAGTTGTTTCATCCAGAAACGTTTATCAAAATATTCTACAAGATTGAGCACTCTGGTAACTAAACTTTAACGTTATAATAAGTACCCCTGTTTTAACATATATGCAACCAACATGTACAATACACGCAAACCAACGTGTACTAACTCAAATAGCATACGTCTGTTTTATAGTTCAGGCTAGGGTTTCTATACCTGGAACAGACGGGGATGTCAAGACCTATAGATCCATATACAACTACTCGCACCCACCAGTTCTTATAACCGACAGTTACTAGTTACCAAAGCTAAGGGATTTTCGGTTCAAACTCAGTGTAGAATTTAGTATATGTACTTGTGTCCATTGCGTTTAAAATAAAGTGCATGTATTCTCAGCCCAAAAATATATATTGCAAAAGCAATTAAAAAGGGAGCAAATGAAACTCACCTTAGAAGCACATAAGGGCATTCACCGAAATGTGACCGAAACTCGGAATGCAAAATAACCGTAGATCTCAACCTAGAGAACATATGTTGGTCAATACATGTCTAACAAGATAGGTCAGGTCATAGTGTATCACAATCCTAATGCTCGAGACCGACATGCAGAAGTTAATAAAAGTCATCTCAGAAGTCAACCTGATACAATATGATCTTTAAATCTATACATGTTTATTAACATAGTATAAGTCTTGATAATTGAACGAATTTATAGTTTATCAAACTCAAAATATTATTTATTTCAGAAGCTATATTATATTTGAATTATCATGGCAATCGAACATGATTTTCATATAGTTTTCCAATACTTAAAAAATCAGATTATAGCGTTTATAAAGCATTAAAACATGATAAGACAGTCAACTTTGACAATTGTTCAACAAAACGAGATGTGCCTTATATAGAAATTTATTTACTCGATTAGTAATATCTAAAAATCCAATTTATCAATATCATAGACAAGTTGTTTAAATATTAATTTACAGTTTCAAACACAATTTCAATTAACGTCAAACATAATTCAGTTGACCATATCTTTTAATCCGTTCATCGAAATCACGCTATTTCTAAATGAAAAGTTAATAATTTTTCGCCAGCTTTCCAAAAACATGCATATCATATACTTTATATCAGTAGCATATGTATTAAATTGGTGATTCATCATAAACTATCTAACGATAAAATTAAAGCATACAAGCATGCATAAACATATATACTCGAGCACTAGACATGGATACACTATTAATATATAAAAGATAAGATATGAATGCTCACATATCAATATTGTGATTCAATATTGTAGGAAAGTACGTAGACGCAACGGAGATGATAAACACTAGGTTTGACTTGCGAACAATACCCATGAACATTACCCATAACCTCCATAGCTATAACCCATAGTTTCCTTAGTTTTGACTCATTTGAAAACTCGGTTTTAAATCATTTGAGCAGTACTTCGTCATAGTATTTTATGCATAATATTAATAATAAT
Source organism: Rutidosis leptorrhynchoides (assembly GCF_046630445.1). Lineage (NCBI taxonomy): Eukaryota > Viridiplantae > Streptophyta > Magnoliopsida > Asterales > Asteraceae > Rutidosis > Rutidosis leptorrhynchoides. The sequence continues at coordinate 516,062,983 of NC_092336.1, read as the reverse complement.
AATATTAATACTACTGATAATAATAATAAGATTAATAATAATATTAATCTTAATAATAATAATAATAATAATAATAATAATAATAATAATAATATAAATATAATACAGAGTAATATGTGAGATAGAGAAGTGAATTGTGAAGGAAAAACGCGAATTCGATTGAATTTATAGTACATTGCCTGTCCCAGCCCTCCATGCGATCGCATAGATGGGAAGGCATAAGCCCATGCGATCGCATGGCACCTATGTCCAGCTTATATTCGTTTGTTTTCTTGTTTGTCGACATATTTTTCACTGTAGCAAATAGTGTTTTACTGTAGCAATTCGAAAATACTGTAATAAATTAGTGTTTTACTTGTTCATCTTAAACGTTTTAGTTAACTTATCTAAATATCAATCGAATCAATAAACGAATGTTACTATCGTTTACTAAATAACTTGAAATTATATATATGTATATATCTTTATTTAATATACATAAATTAGTTTTTAAATACACATTGAAAGTTACTACCTCCGTCTCACCAGAAGTGTCCACTTTGACTTTTGACAGTCTTTATTTGTCAACTTTGACTATATATTCGTGTTCGTGTTATATAATATTTGATGAAAATTATATGAATGGATTGAGTTTTAATTGTGTTTTCATTGATATAACTTTCATCAAATATTATATAACACCAACAAAAATATCTAGAGTCAAAGTTGAATAAGAAAGACTGAAAAAAGTCAAAGTGGACACTTCTGGTGGGATGGAGGGAGTATTTATGAATAATTAATATTCCCACTTATTGTGTGTGTGTGTATATATATATATATATATATATATATATATATATATATATATATATATATATATATATATATATCTATTTACAAATAGATATTCGTGAATCGTCGGTCAATAGTCAAAGGTTAACTGAATATATAACATTAGTTCAAAAAGTTTGAGAATCAATATTACAGACTTTGCTTATCGTGTCGGAAACATATAAAGATTAAGTTTAAATTTTGTCAAAAATTTCTGAGTTGTCACAGTACCTACCCGTTAAAGAAATTTCGTCCCGAAATTTGATTGGGATGGTCATGGCTGACAATAAGTATGTTTTCATGACGCATACGAGCTGAAAATTAGAGTTTTATCATCATTGAGTAATATAGATAAAACAATTCGATTTTGTGAAGAGTACGAGTGAAGTTATCACAAAAGAGTGAAATGAATAAATATAGATTCGTCATATCTTTTGACGTAGATAGGATTGATTTCTGGAGTTCAAGGGATTTAGAGAAAATCTTCGTAATAAGATATGATTCTTTGGTAATTAAGGAAATTAGGATCTTCTTTGATTAAATGTGATAACCTGTCACGATTGCTCTGTCAGATTTTTTGCTATAAATCTACTCCCTTCGTTTCTTTATTTCCACAGCTCACCTTTTATTCTTCTTCCCTCAACTCATACTTTAAAGTATTCGTCAATATGCTTCATCCAGTTCTGATTCTTGATATACTCCTAACTTTCATATCTATCGTTCTTCTTTTTCATCTGCCGCCGAAGGAATCTATTCACTTTTACTATACTCTTGGCTTTATAGTGTTTTTAATTCTCCCGTGTCTTTACGTTGCAATACTTATTGATATACACGGTTTGTAATTTATGTGTTGTCATCGGGCTTTATATCTTTCCTTATTTTTCAGAGTCCCTGCTTCTGTCTTTCTATAATCATCAACATCCACAGTTAATGCTCTCTCCTATTTGCTGCGATTTATACCCCCATTTCTATTTCGGAGCTTCATGCTCTGTTTTCTCTTATATCCATTAAGCACCGCATGTAATGGTCCATAATTCGCAGATATGAATTTCGGAATGAACATATTTAATGTACTAAGAAGGAAATTGTAATGGCACGATCTTGATTTGTCAAATTACGAGAATACTTCGGAAAAGACCGAATCATCAAGAAAAATATTTTCTTGATATGTTTAGAGGTTAAGTAGAATGCAAGAGTCATATAGCATGGCACATGATGACGTTATGATCTGTGAATCATCACATTCCATTTAGAAACTCAGCATAACTTACTGTAATATAATCACGTTGATCAAGTGTCATTATATTATACTAACTCATGCTTCTGTTCCCAACACTACTTCAATAACATTCATAATTTAAGTTCAAACTTTTCAGAATTTAGAAACTAAAACAGTTTCCTTTCTGATGTAATACTAATATCGTGAAGAGTTAAATGATTTCAGATAAGAATAGTTATGAAAATATCTTCAGAAATATCGAGGATATTTATAATGAAAGATATGATGATATCTTAGAGTTTCTAATATCGAAAGATGATAAAGAAGATTTGTCCGTAAAGGTTTAGAGTCAGGAGAAAGGTATTCATTAATGAGTTCAGCAGATACTGAATCATTTGGATTCTTTGAAGGTAGGTTTAGTCTTTGTGATTTGTCCACAGCCTCCTTCATGGTTTGCTCAATCCGTTTTCCAGTTCCAAACCTTCTCTTTTTCTGAGCTTTGCCAACACATTATTCTTTATCATCAAACTTTTGGCTGTTAAGGTCGTTTACAGTTTTTGCTGCTTCATCAGCATTCAAAGTTATCATAATCGTCGGTTATCAATCCAAGGTGTTTTTAAAAGTTTGAAGGGTTTGCATGAAGATTTGTAATTGTCAAGATACATATGATGTTCTAGAATTTGGAATGATACAAATATTTTTCTGGGTTTTATGAATAGAAGTGATGTTCTAGCATAGTTTTGAAGTCAAAGTATGGCATTTGAAAGATGTAAGAATCTAAGAGTGATGTTTTCTATTAAATCTTGGCTTGGATTCTGATTTTTCAAAATCAGAATATGTAATCAAATTTGGATGCGAATGGTTGTTTTGATTTCTATGAAAGAACGTATATCGTTGTGAAAGTAGTGAGTATAGTTGATGATTTGCTGAATCAGAATTGAAGAATGTAACATATTAATTATGAATTTATATATCTCTCGGGTATTACCTACCCGTTAAAAGTTTCACAAGTAATATTTTGTACCAGAAAATTTTATTACAGTCTTTATGAAAATATATGTATGTATATTTTCTTCAGATGTAATACAGTTTTAATGAGTTAATATCATATTAAGCTCATTTGATTTTTGGCTGGATTAGAAATGAATAATCTCTAAAACATTAAAGATTTCATAATCTTCACGGAGTATTTCACTAATGTAATCAATACTTCGTTATTCAGTTTTATTGATATTTCCTCACTGAATCATGTTGGTGCTTATGGAACTCTTGCTAACTTCGCAAGGTACGAATGATGTTTTCTGGAAAGTTTCAAGCATATCGAAAATGAAAGTGTAAAATCAAACATGTATTTGAATAATACACTTGATTTATTATGAACTGGAATCTATTAAGTCGAAGCAGATATTATAGTTAACGATTGTTAAGTCATTAACGAAGGATGTACATTATAGCATATTAATAACATGAACTAACCGAGTAGTTAAGATTCACACGTAATAGCTTAGTACGAAAAGATTTATTTTGATCTCAAAATTCATATATATATATATATATATATATATATATATATATATATATATATATATATATATATATATATATATATATAAAATATACATATAATTTCTTCAGGGGAAATGAGTTAATACTTCATAACTCATTGATACAATATACACTTTGTTTATTTGTGATGATGTTGGTGATTATGAAATTGGTGGAACTTGTAGTGCTACAGGTTTTGCCGGTGTTGGTGATACTGACGGTACTGTTGATGCTGCTGGTAAAATAGATCTAGCTTGTAAATCGTGCACCATTCCGAATAGGGTTTTATTTCATCATTTCTATTCGCTCACTCATCTGGTTTACAATTAGAACTAGAATAAGTAATCTCTAAAACTTTTAGAAACTACATATTCTCTACAGAATATTTCTCTGATGAAGTTATGAATCAATACTTCATCGTTTGTTGTTGTTGGTATTCCTTGGTATCTATGGTGCGTATGATGTTGATGTTCGTGGGACATTTTATGATGTTGGATCATGGGATGTGGATGTTGTTGGTGGTGGTAATGGTACCGTTGGTGTTGATGATGATGGTACTGTTGGTGCCGGTGTTGCTGCTGGTGCTTGTAACCTTTGCACCATATTCTCTAAAGTCACTACCCGAGCGCGAAGCTCGTTGACTTCTTCTATTATACCAGGGTGATTGTCGGTTCGGACGATCGAACGAATAAGATCTAGAATTTAAGATAGTATATAATCGTGACGAGATACTCGAGAAATGAGAGAGAAAATGGTATTACGAATAGGTTCACCGGTAAGTGCTTCAGGTTCTTCGCCAATAGGGCAATGTGGTGGATGGAAGGGATCACCTTCTTCTTGTCTCCAATGATTAAGTAAGCTACGAACCCATCCCCAATTCATCCAGAATAGATGATGATTAATTGGTTGATCCATTCCGGTTACGCTGCTTTCGGAGCTTAGGTCGAATTCCATATCGGAATAGCTGTCGAAATCTGAGGAATTCGAACTAGATGCGGGATCCATCTTGTATAATCAGGGAATTGATTTTTGATATGAAATAGATTATAGAATTTAGATTGGTACTCTTCAATACATAATTTACATATGTATATATAATACCAAAATTCCATAAATCACGGAGGAATTTTCGGAAGATGTCAATCAAAGTTACAGTAATAGATATGCTAAGATATGAATTTGTCTGTACACTATATATGCAATAAATGCAGGAAACGTGTCTAGATTTAAGAATGATAAGCATGTAATTTCTGTCAAGAAATGATAAGTAAAACTCTGTAAAAACAGATATGGTCATAGTCCAGACTCACTAATGCATCATAACAATTACCAGCTAAACACATTAATGCAAATTCTGGTTCCCTATGACCTCAAGCTCTAATGCCAACTGTGATGATCCTTCCAAATCCCTTTGAACGAATACATCATTCATCGATTTCACAGTGAGGTACTGACCTCTACATGATACGTTTTGTAAACATTGCATTCTTTTGAAAAGGCACACCATAATTGAATATCAAATTCCAAGGTTTTTGACGTTGGATGATTTCTACATATAGACAATCACCATAATTAAAAGTTTACAATACTACATCCATTGATAATGCAGTCAAAATAAGATACATGGTGATGATTTTGTGAATGCAACGTTTTCTCTAATAAAGCATGTATGACTCCATGTACATAGCTTGTATCACATATAAGCAAACATCGGAAGACTTCTAGGAACCTGAGAATAAACATGCTTAAAAGTGTCAACACAAAGGTTTGTGAGTTCATAGTTTTAATGTTGCGCATAATCTGTATGTAAAGGTGGATCACAAGATTTCAGTTGTTTCATCCAGAAACGTTTATCAAAATATTCTACAAGATTGAGCACTCTGGTAACTAAACTTTAACGTTATAATAAGTACCCATGTTTTAACATATATACAACCAATATGTACAATACACGCAAACCAACGTGTACTAACTCAAATAGCATACGTTTGTTTTATAGTTCAGGCTAGGGTTTCTATACCTGGAACAGACGGGGATGTCAAGCCCTATGAATCCATATACAACTACTCATGCCCACCAGTTCTTATAACCAACAGTTACTAGTTACCAAAGCTAAGGGATTTTCGGTTCAAACTCAGTGTAGAATTTAGTATGTACTTGTGTCCATTGCGTTTAAAATAAAGTGCATGTATTCTCAGCCCAAAAATATATATTGCAAAAGCAATTAAAAAGGGAGCAAATGAAACTCACCTTAGAAGCACATAAGGGCATTCACCGAAATGTGACCGAAACTCGGAATGCAAAATAACCGTAGATCTCAACCTAGAGAACATATGTTGGTCAATACATGTCTAACAAGATAGGTCAGGTCATAGTGTATCACAATCCTAATGCTCGAGACCGACATGCAGAAGTTAATAAAAGTCATCTCAAAAGTCAACCTGATACAATATGATCTTTAAATCTATACATGTTTATTAACATAGTATAAGTCTTGATAATTGAACGAATTTATAGTTTATCAAACTCAAAATATTATTTATTTCAGAAGCTATATTATATTTGAATTATCATGGCAATCGAACATGATTTTCATATAGTTTTCCAATACTTAAAAAATCAGATTATAGCGTTTATAAAGCTTTAAAACATGATAAGACAGTCAACTTTGACAATTGTTCAACAAAACGAGACGTGCCTTATATAGAAATTTATTTACTCGATTAGTAATATCTAAAAATCCAATTTATCAATATCATAGAAAAGTTGTTTAAATATTAATTTACAGTTTCAAACACAATTTCAATTAACGTCAAACATAATTCAGTTGACCATATCTTTTAATCCGTTCATCGAAATCACGCTATTTCTAAATGAAAAGTTAATAATTTTTCGCCAGCTTTCCAAAAACATGCATATCATATACTTTATATCAGTAGCATATGTATTAAATTGGTGATTCATCATAAACTATCTAACGACAAAATTAAAGCATACAAGCATGCATAAACATATATACTCGAGCACTAGACATGGATACACTATTAATATATAAAAGATAAGATATGAACGCTCACGTATCAATATTGTGATTCAATATTGTAGGAAAGTACGTAGACGCAACGGAGATGATAAACACTAGGTTTGACTTGCGAACAATACCCATGAACATTACCCATAACCTCCATAGCTATAACCCATAGTTTCCTTAGTTTTGACTCATTTGAAAACTCGATTTGAAATCATTTGAGCAGTACTTCGTCGTAGTATTTTATGTATAATATTAATAAATATAATATTAATACTACTAATAATAATAATAATAATAAGATTAATAATAATATTAATCTTAATAATAATAATAATAATAATAATAATAATAATAATAATAATAATAATAATAATAATAATAATAATAATAATAATAATAATAATAATAATAATAATAATAATAATAATACAGAGTAATATGTGAGATTGAGAAGGGAATTGTGAAGGAAAAACGCGAATTCGATTGAATTTATAGTACCTTGCCTGTCCCAGCCCTCCATGCGATCGCATGGATGGGAAGGCATAATCCCATGCGATCGCATGGCACCTACGTCCAGCTCATATTCGTTTGTTTTCTTGTTTGTCGACATATTTTTCGCTGTAGCAAATAGTGTTTTACTGTAGCAATTCGAAAATACTGTAGTAAATTAGTGTTTTACTTGTTCATCTTAAACGTTTTAGTTAACTTATCTAAATATCAATCGAATCAATAAACGAATGTTACTATCGTTTACTAAATAACTTGAAATTATATATATGTATATATCCTTATTTAATATACATAAATCAGTTTTTAAATACACATTGCAAGTTATTATGAATATATAATATTCCAACTTATTGTATATATATATATATATATATATATATATATATATATATATATTTATATATATATATATATATTTACAAATAGATGTTCATGAATCGTCGGTCAATAGTCAAAGGTTAACTGAATATATAACATTAGTTCAAAAAGTTTAAGAATCAATATTACAGACTTTGATTATCGTGTCGGAAACATATAAAGATTAAGTTTAAATTTGGTCGGAAATTTCCGGGTTGTCACACCTACTCACAATAACTAAGTTTGCATTTCAAAGTAGCAACTAACGATATCATGGCAGGGATTTAGCAAGAAACAAAGCATGTCATAGCACAGTTTGAGATAATTAAGATAAAGTTTGCGATTACTTGTGTCTAAGCGTAAAACAGTTTTAAAAGCAAGCATGTGTCTCACCCCAAAGTTCAAAACAAGTATATAAAGTTAGTTAAAAAGTAGGGCTATGAAGTTCACGTTAGTAGCAATTAAGTAATTCCACGCAAGATGTAAGAACGGTGTATGAAATCGGAGATCTCAACCTAGAGATATAACGTTTAATTAGTTAATGTCTAACATACATAAAGTTTGTTTATTAATATAGCAACTATATTAACAGTGACGTTTTTCGAGAAAAATTCCTATTTCTCAAAAGTTTCTATTTTTGGAAACCTACTATTTATGAAAAGCTTCCACTTATAGCAAGTTTCTAGTTTAAGAAAGTTCGGGTTATAATTCTTAACAAATATGTTGCACAATCTCGCCCAAACTTCGTTGCTATCATACAAGTCACTCGAATGATCAGTTGTTACCGGGTGCCCAGGATTCTTGACCAGAATCTAAGTCATGGCATTCGAAATCCACAAGCGGTTTCCATAAGGCAACAAGGACCACCCTAGGTCACATGTAGCGGTGATGTTTGTAGTCTTTGTATGTTATCTTTAATTACAACCTTTACGTTATAGATATACACATAACAATTTATTAATGTACTTATATATATATATATATATATATATATATATATATATATATATATATATATATATATATATATATATATATATATATATATATATATATATATATATATATATATATATATATATATATATATATATATATATATATATATAGGTGATAATATACTTAGTGTAATTTATGGTGTTACTATATAGTTAGGTTTATAGGTTATAATAATATTAATAGTATTATTCTTTAATTAATCAACTATTATGTAATCTTATCATTATATGTTACATATATATATCCATACCTACATGTTACATATACATATAATCTTTATTATTATATTATGTATATGTTTATAGCTATACTATATATGTATATATTTTATGTATGTGTTATATATTCATTAGTGTAAAGGTAATACATATATATACATGTAACTACTTATCATCTTTTGTAATTTCTCATAATATCTACATAATACATATACACACACTCATACATACATAAATACACACGTACATATACATACATATATACTTATACATATACACGTATGTATACATCTAAATATACACAAGCATATACCTACCTATATATATGTACATTCAAACGTATGCATGCATGCATGCATGTATGTATCGTTATCAATATTTATTAATCAACATCACATAAAATCAAAACCTAATAACCTTTACCCTTATTCATAACTTTTAACATCATCATCATCTTATTAATCATTAACACATAAAATCATAATCTTTAACTTATCAAACTACTTTTATGATCATCATAACTTCCTAAACCTTTAATCATCATTCTTAATAATTATTTATAACACTTCTAATTCAGTCATGCTCAACCTTATTAATCATATTCATAAACTAGTTCATGATCATAATTTTAACAACCTTAATCTTATAAATATAATACTTCATTTATTTAACTAACTTATTAATCAATAATCATAATCTTTCATTATATGTAAATAATCATTAACATTATCCATTCCAAATTCATGATCATACTTAATTAACTTCAAGAACAAAATCAATATTAATCAACTCAATATATTAAAAGTAATAGATTAAAAGTAGAATTATCATTAGGGTTTAGGTATACCTTTAGAAGATTATGATCAAGAAAAAGATGATGAATGTGGAACACAACGCGAGCAGAAATCCCAGCAGCAAATCACGACCCAAACAGGAGGTTTTAGGTCTGTGATCACGCAAACAAGCAGAAAATAGCAGCAAAATAAATCGATCTTGGGACTGTTTTGGTCACGCAAAAACAGATGAAACAGACAGCAACACAGGAGCACTTTTTGAGGCTGTTTGATCGCGATTGCAGAAGGATACAAAGGCTGCTGGTGGTTGATAATGCTAAATACGAACATATATTTCATAGCATTATCCCTCATGAAAGACAAGCTTTTAGTTGCAAATGTTCTATTTACAAGTGATATTCGTTTAAATAATAAAAGGTGAAGACAAAAGACAGATTCGACGAATTGAAGACGCAAACGACCAAAAAACTAAAAAGTACAAAGTACAATCAAAGTGGTTCAATTTATTGATACGAAACGTCTCAAAATTACAAGAGTACAAGATGCAAAAAGCAAAGTACAAGATATTAAATTGTACGCAAGGACGTTCGCAAATTCGGAACCGGGACCAGAGTCAACTCTCAACGCTCGACGCAACGGACTAAAAATTACAAGTCAACTATGCACATGAATATAATATAATATATAATTAATTCTTAAAATTATATATATTATATTATATATATAAACCATCGGCAAACTAGGAGACAAAGCAATGTGAGCTGGATTCCTGCTCCATGCGATAGCATGGCCTGGAGGCTATATTCCCATGCGATCGCATGAGCCACTTTTTCTGGCCACATCCCTATAAAAGGCAGTCTGGTGCTCGAGTTTATTATACCATCTATCTCTCTATCTCAACGTAATATCCTGTTTACACACGACCATTACATAATGGTTTACAATACAAATATGTTACATCGAAATCAGTCCAGCTGTCCAATAGTCCAATATATTCATATATAATTTAATATATAATATTCGAATTAATTAATACGTATCGTGACCCGTGTACCGGTCTCAGTATTGATCACAACTCAAACCATATATATAATAATAATTTTAATTTTAATTTTAATTCTAATAATAATAAGGGTATGTTAGCGAATGTTGTAAGTGTGTAAGTCGAAATTCTGTCCGTGTAACGCTACGCTATTATTAATCATTGTAAGTTATGTTCAACCTTTTTAAATTAATGTCTCGTAGCTAAGTTATTATTATGCTTATTTAATTCCGAAGTAATCATGATGTTGGGCTAAATATTAAAGACGGGGTAATTGGGCTTTGTACCATAATTGGGGTTTGGACAAAAGAACGACACTTGTGAAAATTAGACTATGGGCTATTAATGAGCTTTATATTTGTTTAATTAAATGATAGTTTGTTAATTTAATATAAAGATTTACAATTGGACGTATCTATAAATAACCATATACACTCGATCGGACACGATGGGCGGGATATTTATAAGTACTAATAATCGTTCATTTAACCGAACACGGGAATGGATTAATAGTCTATGAACTTATTAAAACAGGGGTGAATTATATACAAGGAAAATTGGTGTAATTATAGTTTAAGTCCCCAATTAGTTGGAATATTTGACTTCGGATATGAGGATAATTTGACGAGGACACTCGCACTTTATATTTATGACTGATGGACTGTTATGGACAAAAACCAGACGGACATATTGAATAATCCAGGACAAAGGACAATTAACCCATGGTAATAAACTAAAATCAACACGTCAAACATCATGATTACGGAAGTTTAAATAAGCATAATTCCTTTATTTCATATTTAATTGCACTTTTAATTATCGCACTTTAATTTATTGTCATTTTAATTATCGTACTTTTTAATTATCGCAATTTTATTTATCGTCATTTTATTTATCGCACTTTAATTTATCGCACTTTAATTGTTGTCATTTACTTTACGCTTTAAATTAAATTATTTTTATTTTTAATATTTTACATTAGGTTTTAACTGCGACTTAAGTTTTAAAATCGACAAACCGGTCATTAAATAGTAAAAACCTCCTTTTATAATAATAATACTACTTATATATATATATATATTTATATATTTACAAATATAGTTTTAAAAATATAGCGTTAAACTTGGCTAGCTCCCTGTGGAACGAACTGGACTTACTAAAAACTACACTACTGTACGATTAGGTACACTGCCTATAAGTGTTGTAGCAAGGTTTAGGTATATCCACTCTATAAATAAATAAATAACTTGTGTAAAATTGTATCGTATTTAATAGTATTTTGTAGTAAAAATATAACTATTTTGTATACACCTCTACGCACATCAAGTATTTTTTGCGCCGCTGCCAGGGACTGCTTAAACGCCGGAAGTGAAACGCTATATATATATAAAAAAAAAATTTATTAAGTTTAATTTCTTTTTGTAAATATACGTTTTAAAAAAAAATTAAAAACAAGAAAAAGAAAAATATATCTATATTTTTAAGTTTAGTTAAATTAAAAAGTTTATATTTTTATTTATTGTAAAAAAGTTATAAAACTAATAAGTAATATTTATATACTAAATATATTTATATCTTATATATAAAAACAGAAAAAAAAATATAATAATTAAAATTTTATTCAGGCCCGAACACTGTAGCAGCCCAACTATCCGGCCTGATTTCTGGATCCATGCGACCGCATGGAATATTAACCCTCAACTCATGCGATCGCATGAGCTGAGTTGACAGGCCTGGTACCTAAGTCTGTACGATTAGGGTTTTTAAATAATAATAATTATTATTATTAACCCTAATTAGGTTATAGATATTTAATTAGTTTTTATTTTTAGTTTTAGTATTTAATTTGTATTTTTAGTTTTAATTAGTTTTAATACTTTAAAAAAACTAATACTTTTATATAAATAATATAAAAATAATATTTTTTTTAATAAAAAAATTGTATTTTGATAACTTTAGTTTTATTTTTATATTTATGTATCTTTTTATTATTTAGTACGCAATTGTATATTTATCGTTCGTATCTAGTTTTAAGATATAGTTTTTGCCGTAGTTATTTTTATTTCTAGACTCCTAGGATTTGCCGTAAAATCCCTTAAGTGCTTTTTCTTTAGATTAAGATTTAGGTGCTTTAGAATTTTGCGACGCCGTTTTAAGATTTTAGTACTTTTTAAGTTATTGTCATTTTGGATATAGAATTCATTTTAAGCTTTAATACCTTTAGACGCAACTTTTAATTCATAGTTTTTAGACTTTTAAGTTTCGACGCGCTACGTTCTTTTTATTATTTTTCGACCTTTTATTTTTCGACGTTTTCCGACGCGCTCTTTTTCTTTCTTATTTCTCGACGCTCTAGTTTTTAGGACATAGAATTTTCTATTTCTTCTCTAAAATTTCTTTAAACTTCGAAGAAAAATTATTTTAAGCGGTTAAATTGATAGACATCCAAAATTTTCTGGTTCGTAGTAATAGTTGGATTTGTTAGTGGCAAGTTGTGGGCTTCCGATTTAAAGGGTCCTGGCTACCTGCTGCATCTATTGGCTATTCGAAACGTGGGCAAAATCAGAAAAGTCTATTAAATTTGATAATTTATATAATTTTTATCTTTTATAACTAATAAGATATTCAGTGAATGCACCGAGCAAAACGTTCACCACCTTTTATACGTTCACCACCTGTGACTCGATCAAGACATCTAGCCAATATTGTCGCCGTTGATTTTTCTTTAGAATCGTCATCCAGGCGACCAAGTACTCCAATTCAAATTTTCGATAATCCATTTTTTGAACCAGACCTCACAATTGAGAATCCGGAGGATATTCAGGGACAATTCAGAGATCCTAAACCACTAATCTTTCCTCCGGAACCACCAATCATTCAAACAGAGATTGTCGAGGAACAAACCATTAAATCAGAATCCTCTAGTGATTCAGATTCAACAAATTCAATCATGGAAAATCTGGAACCTCTAAGTATGGAAGACCGATTGAGAGCTAAACACACTGGACAAGGTCACGCAATTACTCAACCAGACATTAATGCGCCAGATTATGAAATCAAAGGACAAATCCTACACATGGTGACTAATCAATGCCAATTTAGTGGTGAGCCGAAGGAAGATCCAAATGAACATCTTCGCACCTTTAATAGGATCTGTACTCTATTTAAAATAAGAGAAGTGGAGGATGAACAGATATATCTCATGTTATTTCCCTGGACTTTAAAGGGAGAAGCCAAAGATTGGTTAGAATCGTTACCTGAAGGGGCGATTGATACATGGGATGTTTTAGTTGAAAAATTTCTTAAACAATTCTTTCCGGCATCTAAAGCCGTAAGACTTTAAGGAGAAATTGTTACGTTCACACAAAAGCCAAATGAAACTCTATATGAGGCGTGGACAAGATTTGGAAAATTGTTAAGAGGATGTCCGCAACATGGTTTAGACACTTATTAAATAGTACAAATATTCTACCAAGGATGCGACATCACTACAAGAAAAGACATCGATATAGCATCTGATGGTTCCATTATGAAGAAAACCACAACTGAAGCTTACAAAATTATTGATAACACTGCTTCCCACTCACATGAGTGGCACCAAGAAAAAGATATCGTTAGATCATCTAAAGCAGCTAGAGCCGATTCTAGCCATGACTTTGATTCCATTTCTGCAAAAATAGATGCTGTCGAGAGACGAATGGAAAAGATGACTAAAGATATTCACTCAATAAGAATTAGTTGTGAGCAGTGTGGAGGACCACATTTGACAAAAGATTGTCTCAGTATTGAACAAACAATGGAACAAAGAGAGAATGTTTCATACATGAACCAAAGGCCTGGAAATAATTATCAGAATAATTATCAACCGCCAAGACCGATATACAATCAAAACCAGAATTATAACCGAAATGTTTCATACAACAACCAACAAGGTCCTAGCAATCAACAAGTATCCAACAATACTTACAATCAGCAAAGACCTATTTTTCAAAATAAACCACCACAAACCGATGATAAAAAGCCAAATTTAGAAGATATGATGTCGAAGCTAGTTGAATCTCAAACGCAATTTTTCACATCTCAGAAACAAATCAATGAACAAAATGCTCAAGCATTTAGAAATCAACAAGCTTCTATCCAAAATCTAGAATAAGAAGTAAGCAACCTAGTAAGATTGATAGGTGAAAGAAAATCGGAAAGTCTACCTAGTGATACAAATGCTAACCCCCGGAATGAAACAGCTAAAGTCATTACCACAAGAAGTGGTATTACACTTAAACCACCTGAAATACCTGTAATTTCTGATGACGCTATTCCTACTCCACAAAAACCACAATCTGGACAAGATAAGAAAACAGAACCGGTAGTTGAAAAGGTTAATGAAGATAACACAGTTAAGGCTAAACCTTATGTTAAACCATACAAACCATCACTTCCTTACCCGAGTAAAATGAGAAAAGAGAGACTTGAAGCCGAGCAATCCAAATTCTTGGATATGTTTAAACAAATAAATGTTAATCTTCCTTTCATTGATGTGATTTCAGGAATGCCTAGATATGCTAAATTTTTGAAAGATCTACACAAATAGAAAGAAAATGGAAGAACTCTCGGCTGTTACAATGAATGCTAATTGTTTTGCAGTATTGTTGAATAAGATACCAGAAAAACTATCAGATCCAAGAAGTTTCACAATTCCATGTTTTCTGGGTAGTCTTAGTTCAATAGAAGCATTGGCAGACTTAGGTGCTAGTATAAATTTAATGTCGTATTCACTATACGCTAAACTAGACCTTGGAGAATTGAAACCAACACGAATAAGCATACAACTAGCCGATCAATCAGTAAAATATCCTAGAGGGATAATGAAGAACATGCTAGCTAAAGTTGGTACTTTAGTATTTCCAGTAGATTTTGTTATTCTGGACATGGAAGAAGATTCTCGAGTACCTCTCATATTAGGAAGACCATTCTTAAACACGGCTAGAGCAATAATAGACGTGTTCGGTAAGAAACTAACCCTGAGTATAGAGGACGAGAGTGTTACCTTTTCTGTTGATAGAGCCATGCAACAACCGCAATCTGCAGATGATACATGTTATTATATTCAAACTATAGATTCACATGCAGAATTGTTAGAAGAATTTTCAGAATTACAAGGAATAGGAGAATGTTCTTTAGGAGAAGGAACTGAACCAATTGATGAAACTGAAATGTTAGCTACACTTATGGCTAATGGATATGAACCAACAATAGAAGAAATTCAAATGCTAAAAGAAGAAGACAGATATCGATACAAATCATCGATAGAAGAACCACCGACATTAGAGTTAAAGCCACTTCCAAACCATTTGGAATATGCTTATTTACATGGTGAATCTGAATTACCTGTAATAATATCATCTTCTCTTACGGAAAATGAAAAATCTCGACTCATTACTGTGCTAAAAGCTCATAAACGAGCTATTGCATGGAAGATTCATGATATTAAAGGCATAAGTCCTTCGTATTGCACACATAAAATCCTTATGGAAGAAGGTCATAAAATGTATGTGCAACGCCAACGAAGACTAAATCCTAATATGCAAGATGTTGTTAAGAAATAAATTATTAAACTGCTAGATGCAGGTTTAATTTATCCAATTTCTGATAGTATATGGGTAAGCCCAGTTCAATGCGTACCTAAGAAGGGTGGCATGACTGTCATCACAAATGAGAAAAATGAGCTTATTCCTACTAGGACTGTAACAGGATGGCGTGTTTGTATTGATTATAGAAAATTAAATGACGCCACCAGAAAAGATCACTTTCCCTTACCTTTCATTGATCAAATGTTGGAAAAATTAGCCGGAAATAGTTACTATTGTTTCCTTGATGGTTTTTCCGGATACTTTCAAATTCCAATAGCACCCGAGGACCAAGAAAAAACCACATTCACGCGCCCTTATGGTATGTTTGCTTACAAACGCATGCCATTTGGACTTTGCAACGCCCCTGCAACCTTTCAAAGGTGCGTGATGGCAATTTTTCACGACATGATAGAAGAATGCATGGAAGTTTTCATGGATGACTTTTCAGTCTTCGGTGATACATTTGAATCATGTCTAGTTAATCTTGAACGAATGCATATTAGATGCGAACAATCAAATCTAGTTCTTAAGTGGGAGAAATGTCATTTCATGGTTAAGAAGGCATCGTTCTTGGTCATAAAATTTCAAAGGAAGGAATTGAAGTGGATAGAGCTAAAGTAGATGTAATTGCTAAACTTCCACATCCCACCAATGTTAGAGGAGTTAGGAGTTTTCTAGGGCATGCCGGTTTTTACCGACGTTTCATAAAAGATTTTTCTAAAATTGCCATTCCTATGAATAAACTCCTAGAAAAAGATGCTCCATTCATCTTTTCAGATGAATGCATCAAATCTTTTAATATTCTTAAAGAAAAACTCACTAATGCGCCGTCATGATAACTTCAAATTGGAATCTACCGTTTGAACTAATGTGCGATGCAAGTGATTTTGCAATGGGAGCCGTTTTAGGTCAAAGGATTGAAAAACAATTTCAACCTATTTATTATGCTAGTAAGACGTTACAAGGAGCACAAACGAATTACACAATTACTGAAAAAGAACTCCTTGCTATTGTCTTTGCTTTTGACAAATTTCGTTTATCTCTCGTTCTAGCTAAAACGGTGGTCTATACCGACCATTCTGCTCTTAGATACCTATTTTCGAAACAAGATGCCAAACCAAGACTGATCCGTTGGATCTTACTCTTACAAGAGTTTGATATTGAGATCCGAGACAAAAAGAGAGCAGAAAATCTCGGCGCTGATCATCTTTCTCGTCTTGAAAATCCTGAATTAGAAGTTCTAAATGAATCGACCATACAAGATAACTTTCCTGATGAATATCTATTAAAGATAGATTATAGTGAAATTCCATGGTTTGCAGACTGTGCAAACTATTTAGTATGTGGATTCCTTGAAAAAGGATTGTCGTACCAAAAACGAAAGAAATTCTTTAGTGATATAAAACATTATTTCTGGGAAGATCCACATTTTTTTAAAAGTTGTCCCGATGGAATAATACGCCGATGTGTATTCGGGGATGAAGCTAGTAAAATCTTAAACTATTGTCACACAGGACAAATAGGAGGGCATTATGGGCCTCAACTCACAGCAAGAAAAGTTTACGATGCCGGATTCTATTGGCCTACAATTTTCAAAGACGCACACCTTCTTTGTAAATCCTGTGATGCATGTTAAAGGGCCGGAAAAATAAGTTAACGTGATGAAATGCCATAAAATGTCATTCAAGTATGTAAAGTATTTGACGTTTGGGGTATTGACTTTATGGGTCCATTTCCAAAATCTCATAATAATCTCTACATTCTCGTTACCATTGATTATGTATCTAAATGGGCGGAAGCACAAGCTCTCTCAACTAACGATGCAGAGTTGTAGTCAACTTCTTAAAACGTCTTTTTGCTAGGTTTGGAACACCGAAAGCTTTAATAAGTGATCGGGGTACTCATTTTTGTAACAATCAACTTGAGAAAGTTCTCAAAAGATATGGAGTAACTCATAAAATCTCAACCGCTTATCATCCACAAACAAGTGGACAAGTTCAAAATACCAACCGAGCTTTAAAACGTATTCTAGAGAAAACCGTAGGATCAAATCCGAAAGAATGGTCCATGAAATTGGAGGATGCACTCTGGGCTTTTAGAACAGCCTACAAAACTCCAATTGGAACCACACCTTTTAAACTCATTTACGAAAAAGCATGTCATCTTCCAGTAGAAATTGAACACAAAGCATTTTGGGCTTTGAAGACATGTAATCTTGATTTACATGAAGCTGGACGTCTACGGTTAAGTCAATTAAACGAATTAGAAGAATTAAGACATGAAGCATACGAAAATTCGTTAATCTATAAAGAAAGAACGAATAAATGGCATGATAAAAGAATCAGAAGTTTAAAAGAATTTAAAGAAGAAGACAGAGTTCTTCTTTTCAATTCACGATTCAAGCTATTTTCGGGAAAATTGAAATCAAGATGGTCTGGACCATTCATAGTCAAAAGAGTTTTCCCGTACGGAACAGTAGAATTAATAAATTCAAATGGGATTGAATTTAAAGTTAATGGTCACAGAGTTAAATATTACATAGATAATCTAATGGAAGTTGAAGATGAAGTTAATCACAATTTCGACACCACAGCTAACTAAGTGTGGGAAGGTTCGAATCTTTTTAGGATAATAGTAATTTCTGTTCGAGTTAGATATTCTGTTTTCGTGTAGTTTCCGAGAATGGAATCCGAATGGTCTTTCCCTAGCATACCCTAAAGAACTAGTCTTCTTCCCCTATTCTGAATTTTTATTTTTTTAGGTTTTACGAGATGAAGAATTCCTTTGATCTGAACCATGGTCTAATGCTACACGCTATGATTACTAAACGTAATAATGACACCCTTCCGAGTGAATTGGTATTATTCATAAGAGGCAAATGGACGGAGTAAGAAAAGAACTCAGAAAAGATCATCATAAGATACATTTTGGTAAAGGAAAATCAAAATCCGCAACAAAAAGAAGAGCACGACACCTTGAAAGATGTTATAAATACGGAAAATGGTCACACGAAGGTAAATGTTCAAATAATCAAACATATTTAAATACCGAATTTGTTACTCTATGCAGAGAAGGACCGTTCATATGTTTAGAAGAAAAAATATTGAATAATCGAGGTTACGCTTATGTAGCTATGGAAAACCAAATTACACGACTCTCCTATGAGTCGGCTAAAGCATGTCTCTGAGAATTCTTTCTCACAGGTAAGTATGTACAGTTTTTATTTTTATTTTTATTGCTTTTAACCTTTTGATAATAAACGCTGAATCGTTCGCTATAAATTATTAAATTGGTATTCAATAAAATTAGGTATGCGTAACCGAAATTATTGATATCATACAAAAATTTATTACATCACTGCAAAATTTACCGTTTATTCTTAAGGTATAAATATCTTTAATCAATCAAACCAAAATATTTCAGAAATTCGTCAGGAGTAAAACTAGGTTATGGAGCCAAAATTACTTTACCGAAAAGAGGGGCGTATATTTTTGATAATATTTGATTGATTAAAGTGGGATAAAAGACCAAAAAGATTTTTAATTTTAATTTTTACTTTGTTTTTAAAATTAATATATAAATATTAAATTAATATTGTAAACTTTTTAAAATAAATATATTTAACTTTGTAAATATTTGAAAAATTAATATTTTTAATATAAGTTTGTATGTATAAAAACAAAAATATAATATGAATTTGGTGTGAATTTTTAATAATATTAATATGATTTTTTAATTTTATGCATTTTAAATTTAAGTTTGGTGTGAATTTAAAAACAAAAATTTACTTTATTTCATTAAGTTAAAAATGTGATTTCTAAAAATTCGTCGTGAGTTGAAAACTAGGTCGTTGAACCGAAATTGCTTTACCCGAGGGCGGGACGAGAACTTTTATTATCATTATTTTTAATCTTATTGAATTAAAGTATGCCAAAAACATTAAAAAACCCAAAAATCTTTGCTTTTAAAACGACGCTTAAAAAGTGACAAATTTTAAAATTTTGTTGAGAGGCGGACTAGGACAACGATCCGAAACGCCCTCACTCCTAAAAAGAAACAAATTTTTTAAAATTTATTAATCTATATTTTAAAAGTATAAGGTTTTTATATAAAAAAAAAAAATCCAGACCTACATGCGATCGCATGGGGTTTGCACTTGGAATCCATGCGGTCGCATGGAGACCAAATGCAGGTCAGGAACAAATACTCCACGAACTGGTTCTGTCTCATACCACCACACACACAAACACATACGAAAATACTCCCAAAATCACCCCTAAAATCGCCATTTTTTCACCAAATTCAACCAAATTTCATCCTACAATCCGCTCTAATCATGCCTAGGTTCGGATTTTTTAGCAAGAAGGTAAAATTTACACCCCTAAACTCTTAAATTTTTTAGTTTTTGTGATAATTACCAATATTTTACCTAATTTAATTTTGTTAATTTCTAGTGTAATTAGAGTTAAATTGTTAGTATATTATGCATGTATAACCTAGATTGATGCTATTTAACATGATTTGAAGCCAAAAACTTCAAAATTTTTAGAAATCTAGGGTTTGTGTTCTTGAGCAATTTGGGGCTTTTTGATATAAACAGGTTATGGTCGATTTTTGTCATGAATTATTGCTAAATTAAGTAGTGTAACATGTTTAGGTAGCTAAATGATCCAAACTTTGATCCTAAACATGATTTTTGAGAATTAAAGTGGACTTTTTAGGTCTAAAATTCATGAACTTGATTAAATTGATGTAAATGCCATTTGAAACTTGTTTAATTGCTAGTAATGGTTATTTTAACATGTTATTTGAGTAGAATGCTTATGAACTTTGTAAACATTTTCATATATGCTTATTTGAAAAAGTGTAGAATTGTGAAAATTGTGAAAATGTGTATAAGTTTAATTTTGATTGAACATGTTATTGTAATTGTTTCAAGCTGTTATTTTTCTAACACTAATGCATATTTAGATGCACAAATTTTGTGTTTAATGTGTTTTGCAGAAAAATACCGATACTGATGATGCATCATTATCATCTAGGCAACCTGCTCCAGAACCTGAACCAGAAATGCAATATGAACCGGATCAACAACAGGAACAACAACAACAACAACCTGATCAACACGTACCATATTATGATCCGCAACAAGAATATATTAATGCCTATGTAATATTTCCGATTCATCCGATAGTAGCACACCCGACGATTCATGAAGAACAGTTGCATCCCAATTTGAGATTTGATCGAAGTTGGAGAGATTACCCGACATATCAAAGTAACAAATTTAAACTGGTAACAAAAAATGTAGAAGTGCCGAGGGTAATCGATTGGGAGCCTTTGGAAAGGGTCCACCTAATTAACTCAGTTAGACTGCATCTGATCCAAAGGTATGGCAGCTCTTCTTTTCTCGATTGGGAGCGTTTATTCACCATTCGTAGGCCTGTATATAAGGAATGGTGTGTTGAGCTTATGAGTACTATTTCACTTAATGCGGATGTAGATAGGTTAGATGATAGAAGTTTTCTTAGATTTATACTTGGCCGTAGGATGTACAGGATGTCCATGCTGGACATGGCCAGGGCTTTACAGATTTACACTCCTGGTGAATTACTACTACCCGATTGTACAAATTTTATTTATCATGGGGAGCGGGTAGATAGGAATTTTGACGCAAACGCCGTCTGGAGGCGTATGTCAGATTATAATGTTTTTTCGCTAGGAGGAAGACACTCCTACTTAGATATTAACAAAGCAGAACTACGTATTATACATAGATTTTTCGCTAATTCGATTACACAAAGAGGTAAAAACAAGGAAAAGATGACCTTACACGACTTATTTTACCTTAAGTGTATTCGAAACACTAGAAGCTTTGTTAATATCCCCTACTGTGTTAGTTTTTATCTGTCCAAAGTAGTGGCAGGAATACAGGACGGGGGAATAATAGGAGGAGGTATTTTTGTTACTCTCATTGGAGAGTATTTGGGTGTAGATAGGGATCAAGGGGGTCCACTTTTGGTATGTAGGGAACAGGATGATACTTTAGGATTGAAGGTCTGTCAGGGTGCTAAGGTATTAAAGAGCATACGCAATCAAGCAATACCATATGATGGTAATCATCCACAGGTAGAGAGAGGTTCAGATGAGGAAATGGAGGAAGCGGATGTCATTAGGGAGGCTATGACTGACGTCTACCAGCGTATAGATGAGGTAGAAATGACAAACCAGGATAGACATAGTCGATACGAGCAGTGGCACGCCCAGGATGTGTACGAGCATTCTAGACAACGACAGCATGATAGATGGCACTATCATCAGCATCAGATCATGAGCCAGCTATCACCTCAGGATCACTACGTACCGACCCGACCTGCTTACTATCCTCCACACCAGCCCGATATGCGACCACCATTTACTCTCTACGACCCTAACCAGGCCTATCAAAACACCTATAACCAACCATGGAACCCGCCCGACGACATGAACTGGAACCCCTATCCAGATTGATATAGTTCCCGTTGGTGATTTTTATGATTTTTATCTTTTTATCATTTTTATTTATTTATGTTTAAACATATTATATTGTGATACTTTTATGTAAGTTTTAATATTTTTATTATGTTGTACTAATATTTCATATTTGATTTGAAAGTGGGATGTTAAGTCCCATTTCAAATTGTCATGCATGTTATTATTTGTATGTATGTATTTTGTCAATTGTACACAACAGGGTAAAACATCGCATTTTCAAAGACTGGCATTAAGTTCAGCAAAAGCTACTAATTTTGACGACAAAACGAAAAACAAATGTGATGTAACAACAAGACGGAATGAACAAATGATGTGCACCATTTATCATTCAGTAAACAAACGCCAATATGTTTGGAAACTTTGGTAAAATTTAATCATTTTTCTACGCTAATCACCCTCAATAATTTAAATTGTTACTGATTTCTTGCAAATGAGGGCATTGCAAGATCTTAAGTGTGGGAAGGGGTTAAATTCTTTCGGATTTTTAAAATTTTGACTTATACACTTGGTTACCATTAAAAATACTAGTAACGCAGTAGTTGTATTAGAATCTAGTGCTCTCTGATAATAAAGAACAGCCCTAGTCTTATATACTGACTACCCAATTCTAGTAAAGAAATTTTAAAATTTTCAAATAAATGAATTCAAAATCATGTTTATACATATTTATGAACGATAAAACTAGGTGTAGCCACCGAAATTATTGTTACCTCGGAAAGGACATAAATTGAAAAACAACCCAAAATATTAGAATTCATTTAAAATGGAATAGAGGACAATAAAAAGGCACAGAAAGGAAAATAAAAAGCCAAGTGTGGGAAAAAATTTACCAAATTATTTAAAACATATATCACATATTTTTGTACAAATAATTGAAGATACTTTTGTTTTGGACAATTTTATCAGTTTTACCCAATTTCTTATAATATATTTGAAAGAAAAAATGGATCTACATGATGAATCAATTCCATCATTAAAAGGAAGTAAAGTCTTCCGAAAAAGACACGCGCTTCTTGATTTAGGTCAAGAAGTTGTCGTCCAGACCAGCTGTAGGTTGACGAAAAATCCAGAAAAGTCATCTCTAAAATTAGCAGAAAATCCACGGACCTCAGCATCAAACAGGGTCGCCAAGTGGTCAGACTTATCCTAACCATGAGAGGATCTGTCTCGTAAAATGGGGAGGGCGCCGTGCAAATTAGCTTGATAAGACTAATGAATCAGATCCCCAGAAAGGATAATCTCCTTAAAGATCAAAAATCAGCTTTTAAGACTGATATCACTCAATACTTGAGATTGACCTTAAAGATTGAGAATTACAAACTCATGGAATTCGATGATATCTAAACTCGAGCTTGAACGAGAAAATATTTTGATCAAAATTACAAACCGATTTGTTTTCTGAAAACCCATTTTTAATGCGTTCATTACCATTGAACGTAAAATCCTAGGAATTCACCTGGAATTCATTAGGTCACCTGAACTAAATCGAGTGTCAACCGTAAGAACGGTGGTTGCATAGCATGGTCGAAGATAGGACCTTGTGCCAGACCGAAAAACTATAGGGTGATCTTTACTATTGCTCCTACAAATGATAGTAATTGCATCCGACACGTTATAGACCATAATCAAAAGCATGTCACGGGACATTGCCTTAACAGTTACTTGTTCAACGCTTTCCTTTACAACCGGACGGTAGTTTACCGAAAGGTAATATACGGAGCAAGTATACTGGACATGTTGCTTTCCCAATACAAGGTTAGCAAGTGGGTGACACAAAACCGCAGGTTTTGAGCTAAAATTTTCAAATCTAAAACCCACAAAACCCACAAAAACAATTTGCAAACACCGGTAAAGGGTTATTCCGGAAAACTTATCTAGGGTAAAAGCTAGATTTAATTTTCAAAAGATCAAATGTTTTCATAAAGATCCAATTTCCTTAAGGATCTAAATTTTCATAGTCATGTGGGACTGTAAACTACATCGTTACTACCATTGTTCATACTGCCGTATAAAAATCACTGATGTACAAAGTGTGAAGAATAAAGAATGATTCTAGTATTTTTATTTCAAGACTATATTGTTTGAGGACAAGCAACGCTCAAGTGTGGGAATATTTGATAATGCTAAAAACGAACATATATTTCATAGCATTATCCCTCAAGAAAGACAAGCTTTTAGTTGCAAATGTTCTATTTACAAGTGATATTCTTTTAAATAATAAAAGGTGAAGACAAAAGACAGATTCGACGAATTGAAGACGCAAACGATCAAAAAGCTAAAAAGTACAAAGTACAATCAAAGTGGTTCAATTTATTGATGATAAACGTCCCAAAATTACAAGAGTACAAGATGCAAAAAGCAAAGTACAAGATATTAAATTGTACGCAAGGACGTTCGAAAATTCGGAACGGGGACCAGAGTCAACTCTCAACGCTCGACGCAACGGACTAAAAATTACAAGTCAACTATGCACATGAATATAATATAATATATAATTAATTCTTAAAATTATATATATTATATATATATATATATATATATATATATATATATATATATATATATATATATATATATATATATATATATATATATATATATATATATATATATATATATATATATATATATATAAACCGTCGGCAAACTAGGAGACAAAGCAATGTGAGCTGGATTCCTGCTCCATGCGATCGCATGGCCTGGAGGCTATATTCCCATGCAATCGCATGAGCCACTTTTTCTGGCCACATCCCTATAAAAGGCAGTCTGGTGCTCGAGTTTATCATACCATCTATCTCTCTATCTCAACGTAATATATATATATATATATATATATATATATATATATATATATATATATATATATATATATATATATATATATATTATAATTTTAATTTTAATTCTAATAATAATAAGGGTATGTTAGCGAATGTTGTAAGTGTGTAAGTCGAAATTCTGTCCGTGTAACGCTACGCTATTATTAATCATTGTAAGTTATGTTCAACCTTTTTAAATTAATGTCTCGTAGCTAAGTTATTATTATGCTTATTTAATGCCGAAGTAATCATGATGTTGGGCTAAATATTAAAGACGGGGTAATTGGGCTTTGTACCATAATTGGGGTTTGGACAAAAGAACGACATTTGTGAAAATTAGACTATGGGCTATTAATGGGCTTTATATTTGTTTAATTAAATGATAGTTTGTTAATTTAATATAAAGATTTACAATTGGAATTATCTATAAATAACCATATACACTCGATCGGACACGATGGGCGGGATATTTATAAGTACTAATAATCGTTCATTTAACCGGACACGGGAATGGATTAATAGTCTATGAACTTATTAAAACATGGGTGAATTATATACAAGGAAAATTGGTGTAATTATAGTTTAAGTCCCCAATTAGTTGGAATATTTGACTTCGGATATAAGGATAATTTGACGAGGACACTCGCATTTTATATTTATGACTGATGGACTGTTATGGACAAAAACCAGACGGACATATTGAATAATCCAGGACAAAGGACAATTTACCCATGGTAATAAACTAAAATCAACACGTCAAACATCATGATTACGGAAGTTTAAATAAGCATAATTCCTTTATTTCATATTTAATTGCACTTTTAATTATCGCACTTTAATTTATTGTCATTTTAATTATCGTACTTTTTAATTATCGCAATTTTATTTATCGTCATTTTATTTATCGCACTTTAATTTATCGCACTTTAATTATTGTCATTTACTTTACGCTTTAAATTAAATTATTTTTATTTTTAATATTTTACATTAGGTTTTAACTGCGACTTAAGTTTTAAAATCGACAAACCGGTCATTAAACGGTAAAAACCTCCTTTTATAATAATAATACCACTTATATATATATATATATATATATATATATATATATATATATATATATATATATATATATATATATATATATATATATATATATATATATATATATATATTACAAATATAGTTTTAAGAATATAGC
The DNA here is from genome assembly GCF_046630445.1 of Rutidosis leptorrhynchoides. Taxonomy (NCBI): domain Eukaryota; kingdom Viridiplantae; phylum Streptophyta; class Magnoliopsida; order Asterales; family Asteraceae; genus Rutidosis; species Rutidosis leptorrhynchoides. Next base: position 516,036,280 of record NC_092336.1, on the reverse strand, counting down.
GTTAAACTTGGCTAGCTCCCTGTGGAACGAACCGGACTTACTAAAAACTACACTACTGTACGATTAGGTACACTGCCTATAAGTGTTGTAGCAAGGTTTAGGTATATCCACTCTATAAATAAATAAATAACTTGTGTAAAATTGTATCGTATTTAATAGTATTTTGTAGTAAAAATATAACTATTTCGTATACACCTCTACGCACATCAGTGGTCGATTAACAGATGCAAACACCAGCCTGTTGTGGCTCGAAAAAGACAGCAGGAAACAGGAAAAAAAAAGATGGGTTGTTGTGGTGTCGACTTGGAGCATGAAGAGGGCTGTAAAGGTGGCGACTTGCAGCTAAATAGTAGCAGGTTAAAGGGCTGAAAAGAAGCTGTTGGTGGTGGCGAAATTACACGGCAACAAGGCTGCAAGAAATCGACTACTAAGGCTACAGCAGGAAAATTGCAGATTGTTGTGGCCTGTTTTGAGGGGGTTTGTGAGTCGACAAAAAGAGGGATAGGGGAGCTAACATCTGCCGACTAGAAGCAAAGATAAGGGAGGTGATTTTGTGATTTAATTGTGATGTAGATCATGAAAAATCTTGAGGCTTTATATAGAGAGTTTATAAGAGTTGGAATTGTATTAGGATTCATGAAACTTGATGATTAGGATGCAAATATTTGAAATGAGTTAGGATTAGGCTTGGTTAGTTTACTTAATGATCAAGCTTATCTCCCTTTTTTTTTTATTAATAAAACTGATTTATTAATAATATATAATTATTTATATTTTTTTCGGCATTTAATATATATGTTTTATATTTTTTTTAAAGTCTTATTTATTTAAAATACATTTTATTTAATCATTTATTTATTAGTCCATGTCTTTTATTAATTTTTACTTAGTTCTCCTTAGCTTTTTAATTTATATAAATGTCACATTTATTTACATATAGTTTATATTATAAATTTTATATTAGGGTTAGGGTTTATAAGATTAGGGTTTTAATTAATATCTGAGGTTGAGGTTTTAGGTTATTAATTACAAGCATTAATTTACGGAGCGTTTAATTACTTGGGCACTTATTATATCTGAATAACAACCCTAATGATAATACACAGAATAAGACAATGAAACCCTAAGGACAATTTGGTAAATTCAGAAAGGAAAATTGAGGGTTATTATAAGTCACATGTGATTGGATTTGACATGCAGAATTATATGTGATTGGATTTTACAATCACATGTGATTGACATGCAGAATCACATGTGATTGGGTTTTACAATCACATGTGATTGACATGCAAAATCACATGTGATTTACTGCATGTCAAATCCAATCACATGTGATTAAAAAAAAAATTCAAAAATTTTTTTTTTTCAAATTTTTTTTTTTTCAATCGCATGTGATTAAATTTGACATGAAGAATCACATGTGATTGGGTTTTACAATCACATGTGATTGAATTTGACATGCTAAATTTATATATATATATATATATATATTTTAAAAAAAAATTCGAAAAAATTTTTGTTTCAAAAAATTTTTTTTTTTTTTTCAATCACATATGATTGTTGCACCACATGTCGTGCTCTGATTGGTCAGTTGAATTTAAAGCAAATTATTGGATACAACTCATTAGTATAATCCTAATATTTTGATCCCAATATTAAAATTAAAATATGTAACTAAAACACGGTTAAACATTTACGAAATAAGCATAACCTATCGCGAGATTCGACTAGTTGTTTACAAATGAAAAAATGATTGTTAAACTAAAAGATTTGTAGCTTTAGGGGTCAAAAGTAATTTTGAAAAATTTAGATTAAACCTCAAATAGAATACTGGCACGGACAATTCTTCACATATTGTGTTATTCGAGCCCGCATCGACCCGACTCAATCCGATATCTTTCTGCTGAAACTCTTCTGGTAATTTTTCTGGTTTATTATATTCAGGACTACAATCAACACTCGTTTATGAATTTAAATTTGATATTATTGCTCTGATCCTTTTTAAGTGTACTCTGATATAGTTGCTACTTGATCTTAATTAATTAAAGAACATCATACTTACCGGCTCATATCTTGAAAAAACAGTTGAATTCAGATAATTATATAATTATATATAGATAGATAGATTTATATGATCCTATTCACCACCAAGGGCGTTTTTATGAAGGGACCGGGGGGAGGGGGCACCCGCCCCAGTCGATTTTGAAATTTTAGTAGAAAAATTTTGGATTTTTCGACATTGACCCAGTGTTTTTTCCCCCCCCCCCCCCCCCCAAAACCTTTATATTTTACCCTAAAACCTTCAAATTTTGACCAAAATTCTCCAAATTTTGCCCCCAAAACCTTCAAATTTTTGCAAAAAACCTTCAAATCTTACCTAAAAACTTCCATTTTTTCCCCAAAAAATTGCTACGTTTAAATTTTTTTCAACCCCGATAAAAAAAAAAAAATCATGGCTCCGCCACTGTTCACCGCTAACCAATTGCTATGTATAGCAGTGATACAAATAATAAAAAATACATGATATCGATACTTGTCTTTACTTTTGGATAGATGCTTGTAATTAGACATCTATTTAGAACAAATGTAAAATATTACCTTTAAAGATTAAGGGGGGCATTTCCCGTTTCGCAGAGCCATGATGAAACACTAAAGTTTAACTAGTCTATTAATGTAACACCCTTTGTCACACAATCAAAATAGTCCATGAGTACAATGCGGAAACCGGAATATAGCATAAATGTACACGCTTCGGCACTCACCCAAATACTTATAGCAATATAGGATCATGGACTTTTAGGTTGGCGGCAAAATCTGAAGGCTTTTGGGGGCATAATTAAATTTTAAGCCTGAAAATTTCAAATTCACTGAGAGCAAAATCAAAAATCCAAAATTTTAACCCTGAAAATTTCAAATCCACTAAGGGCAGGTGCCCCATGCCCTATGTAGTTTTGCCTATGATCATGAGTGGAGTATAGAGTCTGGATCAACCAGTTGTTCATATTGGCGGATTGGCAATAACTCTAAACAACAGTTACCAGGATTCGAATATCCGGCACTAGAACACTCATTATCTTATGAGTAGAGTTCGGATATCGAGTATAAGAACACTTAGGCCATTCCCAACCCTCTCCCCCTCCACCCTGCCATGCTTCTAGCCTTCAAAGGGCTCCATTGGCATTCACTTAGCCCTCGGCTAGCCATGCATCCATCGCCCCGTTTTACGTCCTATTCAAACACATTTGAGGACCGAACAAGTGTATACATTAATTGTACATTTAGTTGAACAAAACCCAAATCTACAAAAGTAGATATAGGAGAGGTAATATGTAGACAATCATGCCCATATCCTAGAATAAAGAGAAGTATGTCATGGTTGGAAGTTTAGTCATGGATTAGTCTTGATGAGAAAGTGTTAATGTGACAGTTAGTCTTGGTTAGAAGGTATGTTATAGTTGGGAATGACCTTATGATAATCACACATTGGTGACACGTAATCCTTTCAGGCATATGTGCACGTTTGACCTTTCAAGTGCCACGTAGGCCATACACGTCGGTCCTAAAGGCTTAGACCCAATTCCTCAAGTTGATTGGCTCATCCGATGTGTCGACATCAACATTTTGGGCCCTTTGTGTCTCAATGTAAGCACAAACCTTAAGTGTAAAAGCTTTAGTACTTACCATTATGACTCTTACCAAATACTTACACACTTTGTAAATGAGAATTGATATATCTATCATTCAAATTACTTTTTTTCATCATAGACTGTGCCTTAACATATTGTACTGTACAACAACTAAATAATACATAAATGTGGTGGATGAAGTAATTTGAATAGTGAATATATGATTACCTTTGTAAATACTCTCTCGGTCTCTCTACAATCTTAGTAGACGTACTCCACCAAGTCCACTCCCTACTTGAATTTAGCGATTGATTGCTTAACCACCCTCACAGATTCTAAGATCCGGATCCGGATTTGCACAACTATCGGAGCGTTCCAAAACTGTACAGTTTCTTATTCGTTTAAAGGTTTTTGTTACGGGCTAGATTTGTCCACATCAGTCTAAAATCTGGTCATCTTGTAGGTTAATCAATCATGAACCGTTGGACAGGAATACTGAAAGTTCCTTTGTTTCCGGGTAGTAGAGGTCACTACAAAGTAGCAGCATCTCTTTGTATCTCAACTTCATCACCAAATCCAATTGTAAGTCTATCAAAATAGACAAAATTTCATTCCTCGTCACCTGAACTTTACATCAATTTTGAATCCTCGTCCTTTTTCTTTTTTTTTGTGTGCATCCCTCGTCCTTAATGTATCACAATTCTACATCCCTCGTCCTTTTTAGAGACGAGGGATGTAGAATTGACAGAAAGAAAAAGGACGAGGAGTCAAGAAAAAGAACGAGGGATATAGAATTGTGATACATTAGGGACGAGGGATGCGCAAGAAAAAGAAAAAGGACGAGGAGTCAAATTTGATGTAAAGTTCAGTGACGAGGAATGAAATTTTGTCATCAAAATACGAAATTTTGCATAAACAAACTGTTAATCAATGATTCAATGGTCTGTTTATTGAAATTAATATGCAGGTACCTTCTGCAAATGCAATATTTTTCAATGGTGACCGGGTCAAAGGGACTGGGAATCCAGTAATTGAAAGACTATCGGATCTTGAAACGATTGCTGAAATTATTGTGGGTAAACTTGGTGAAAATGTTAATGCTTGGGTTATTGAAGCTTCTAAATTTAATGGACCTTTTGCTGTTTATAAGGACTTTATTCCGTCGGTGAACGAATGGGGAGAACCGTTATCGTATGATCCGACCGGATATCCGTCTCTTACATCCACCGTATCATTGTTGTCAAGTTGTCTTAAAGAGGTACTGTATATAAACTTCAAATGTCTTTTATGCTTTTGATCATTACTTATGATTATAGGTTGCAATTTCAGCCCATTTACTTGTTGTGCAATAACTGTTACCCAAAAACAGAACGGGTCAAAGGGATTGATCTGGTTTGAACATCACCGTGACTATATATTTGCATACAACCACATATATTAAAAGGTAGAAGGTTTTCCCTGTTCGGGCTACCCGGGAGGACGAGTAATCCGACCCCATACTCTTGATGTACACAACCCAGCAAGATTACTCTCTGGCTGTGTCCAACTGGATGACCACCACTAAATATTCGTCCTAAACATAATTCGAACCTAAGACCTTTTGCAAGGAACTCAGGGCCAACCACTGTTTAGACTATAAATTGAAGTTTTTTTTATTTATATAATTAAAACTATTGTTTTAAGTTTTAACTACTGATAAAGTTTTATGGCACAAATGGTGGTTACGGGTCAACCCAACCTGGCCCAATCCGATCAGACCCATTTAGCACTCTGACCCGCCAATTTTCCATATCGAAGTTTGATTGAGTACTATTTCCTTTTCAACATTGCAGGTCAAAAACACACTTTTGAGTAATTATGAGAAACCGTATGTTGATGAAGCTTGTAGTTCAAGTTTTTCGCAACCTAAAACATTTTTGTTCGGATTTAGTAAAGGTGGTAGTGTACTTAATCAGCTAGTAACCGAGATTGCCTTTTCTGAAGTCAAATCAAACATTGTTTCGTCCCAATACGATATTATACCGACTTCTAAAGAAAACCTTGTAAATAGTATTACCGAAATCCATTATGTGGATGTTGGATTAAACTCAAGTGGAGCATACATTACTGATCAAGACATAATCAGCAGAATATCTAAACGTATTTTAGAAGGAGCCTCGGGAATACGTTTTGTTCTTCATGGAACACCAAGACAATGGCGTGATAGCATGCGGGTTTGGATCGGGAAGGAAAAGGATACGATGGTCAATTTGATTGATACTGAATCTCGAAAATGTGGAGACAAATTGAGTGTATGTGAGCGGTTTTATTTTGGTAACAAACAAGCTAATATGCAGATGCACTTTGAAGTAATTGAAAGCATGGATATCAGTTGAGTGCCCTGATCTTGTTGACAGGGTGCATAGATCGCTTTGCTACTGAATTAGATTAGTTATTTAACTTCAATGTTGTAGTTCTATAGATCGTTATATTTAATAAGTATACGTCTTTTATTTTCCTTGTATAAGAATTTGGTTATTGGTTGTTTTCAAAAACCATTTTAACTATGCAGTCTATTATTGTGTTTAAGATGATATATCTATTATGGTGCTTTGCAAAAAATCCTGAATTGTGCATGATATTTCAGGTGTTGTGCAATTCCAATGGATAGATAGAATTTTGTTGTGGAAAAAAAATATATGCAAGGTCGTGAAGGAATCGTATTAAGTAGACACAGAGAAGCGATGGAGGTTGCAGTGTCAAGATGGGCGGGTTATGCAACGTGTGTAAACAGGTGGAGTTGACCCAAAGCAATTTATGTCCAATTATATGAAACTCAAATATTGGTTCATTTTGATAATAAAATTGCCATATACAATATAGCAAATATATTTGTGATTGACTAGATAGAGATAAAATGTCAATCAGACCTGTCATCAGTACGTGGTTGAAATAAGCCTTCTAATGAGCCATATCTTTGTTGATGAAATTTTCCTGATTAAAAAGGAATATGTTACGTTCACCGAGCGTTTATGCATAATGTTGAACTTCGGATTTTGCAGGTAAGACATTTTTTCACAACTGGCCGCCGAGAAACTAAATCTGTTGCATCATGCTACAGTTCTGGCATACCTAAGACCAAGAGTGTACCCAAGTTAACAAATACATGTCCAGTATGTTCTAAAGGTGCGTTCTTTACCCTTGAAATTTCAAATAAATATTGAAATAATTGCCATGAATCATAGTTAAATCTTAAATGGTGTGCTGGCATATTAATGACTCTTTGATAGTAAAAGGGTCATTTTAGGATCTTTCAGTGGACTACTCTATCTTTTACTATTATTGTCCAAACCCTTAACTAGCAAGTATTGAACTTGCAGCTTATAGTTGAAGGCAGGTGTGTGACCAATTGAGCATATAAGTGAGTTTTATATAACTAGCAACTTTCTTCAAATGATTTACACAATATAAGTTTAATTGATTGGTAGCCCGTGCTACCATTGACTACGACGTAAGTGCGCCGTGGACCCTTACATATACAGATAATGGCGACATGCCCATTATGATATAGATTCAAATTTGACTGAGATTGTTGGTTAGTTTGTAAAGACTGTAGGTACTCCTGAGTACGTACTTTTGGTAAAAATAAAGACTACAAGCAGAGGGAGATTTTTTTTTCAGTGTAAAATTTTTGGGTTTTTCGACTTTGCCCCCGGTGGATTTTTTTTTTTTTTTTTTTTGGCCCCAAAACCTACATATTTTGCCCCAAAACCTTCAAATTTTGCCCCAAATTCTCCACCTTTTGCCCCAAAATCTTCAAATTTTGCCCCAAAATCTCCAACTTTTGCCCCAAAATATTCAAATTTTGTCCAAAAAAAATTGCTACGGTTTAAATTTTTTTTTTGCCCCCCGGTGAAAAAAATCATAGTTTCGCCATTGACTATTGACTACAAGTACAGAGATGTAGTCCAAGATCCCTTAACTAATCCATGTCCGTATGGGGCGGCCATGTTTTTTGGCCCGGAAAGTACCATAAGTTGCCAAATCATTACTTTTTCCTAAAATCCTAACACATTGATGTATAATGCAATTTTATACTAGGAAATTGGTCAAAATGCGCCCATTTCCGAAATTGTCAGATAAATAATATGCTCTCAAATTACGGTAATTGCAAACATGATGATGCATGTAACTTTATGCGTGATGTGTGGTCACCGAGCATCGTTGCTGGTTACACTATTATATCACCCAACGCGCATCACGCATTGAGTACCACGCACATTCTGTGTTGGTTTGTGCGCTGTGCGTGTTGGACAAGATAAAATAAGGATATTAATGATAAGATTTTCTGACATTTTTTAGATTATCAAGATCTTAAAAGGCAAAACTGGGGTCCTGAATCTCATTGTTTTGTGATTTTTTTATCGACTATCAACACATTAAAAGCCAAACTTGGGTATTGAATGTATCATCGTTCCCACTTACTAATCCCACATGCCTCCATGAATACTACCATCACCACTACCACCATCTTCAACACCAACATCACCACAGCCAGACATTCTCATCACCACTATTAAAAATACAGATTTGTCTATATCAATATCACCACCACCATACCAATAACCACCATCGTTCATCGCCATTACCACACGATTCACTACCAACATCATCTCCACCAACAACATCATCACGACCACCACAACAATCACCACTACTTCTTCGTTCATCTCCACCACGCGATTCACTACCAACATTATCTCCGCCAACAATATCATCACGGCCACCACAACAATCGCCACTACTTCTTCGTTCATAGCCATTACCACACCAATTATCACCACCAACAACATCATCACCACCACCACTTCAATCGCCATGCGTGTTTACGGTTGATTAGTGCGTGAGCGTCACAGGGTAATTTGCCTTACTTTAGTGCTCAGTGATCACGCATCACACACCCGTTTACACGCATCATGCGTGATCGTGATCAGGGGTATATATGCAATTTCTAAATTTTAAGGGCATATTGTTAAGCAGTTTGGGAAATGGAGACATTTTGACCAATTTCCCTTTTATTTTAATATTTGATGCATCGGATATTCGATCATTACGGATTTAAGTTTTTGTTCATTTTCATAACTTTGAAAATAAGAATCTATTGTAAAACTACTCCCTGATCACTTGAATTGTTCAAGGGTCATTCTTGTCTCTATATGTAAAGCTTATATGTAGAGGCCACCAATGTGATGATACGAGTAGAAACTTAAACACATCATCTATATGCAAATTTTTCAGCAGTAATAATGTGTACTCTAGAATGGATTTCTTAGTGAGATATAAGAAAACAACTTAAGAGACAAATACGCTACAATTTTTACATTATATACTCTGGGGTAATCCTTTACCTATCTGTTATTTAACCAACAGTCCTTAAAATACTTTGATTTTCCTTTTTAATGTAAAACTACAATTTAATTTAATAGCACAAGCGAAGAGAAACGGACTGCAACGCAACGAGTAGGACTCGTGTGTGGATTGAGACCTGCAACTAAGATTACTATATTTTAAAAGGTTTCTTGTATCTCTCTATTCGTTTCAAAGCAGATATTTTCTTATAATATTTGTAAATTAATAAATTAATTATTGTCAAGATTACAATTTACATGTTACAAACTTTGAGACAAGTAAATTACTACATTCCCAAACATGTCATACAATACAACTGACAAGAACCTTGTTGTGCATGTTTGATTTGATTTATGCTTGAAAAGTGAAAATTGAACAAGTTATTGTATCAATTCATTTTATCCTAGATTTAGATTAATGGTTAAGTGCGACAGTGCGTTCAACTTTGTTCAATTTTTTTCGAAATAATTGGCCTAGCACACAAAAATTGAGTAATTACAACTTTTGATCTTTGTAATTATCTTTATAAATCATGTGGTTATTGAAAACATTTTCATAGATATATTACAACCAAACATGGCACAGTAACAAAAGTTATCTAGTTGGAGGGCCAAATTTGACAAATTTGAATAGTTCAAGGTCAAATTAGGCATAGTTATCACCGAAAAGTATCGCTATATTCCAAGGTTTGTTGGATGGCGCCAAATACGTTAACCTTCAAAAACCGGCTTAATTTGAACCGGTGCCGGTGTTTTATTCGGTTTTTGCCGCCCTTCAAGCTTTTGGATTCCTTTTAAAATAAGTACATGTACGGCCATTTGTCACACTATGACTTCATCAAAGACACTTAATATTAAATAAATTGCTTACTATTTTGAGTGTATTCTAATTAGCAAAATCATAACTAATCGAGAATAACATTCTTGTAGGTGAATATTAGAGGCTAAAATCAGTAACATTATAAGTGAAATTTGTTTTGGTCACTATATAATATTGTGTACTGCTTAATTCTTTAAAATTTAAAGTGCTAAACTCTAATATTCTTATTTTTGTGTCCACGATTACTGATGAGGTATATTAAACAATTTGATTAAGAGTGACAAATTATTCAAATCATACGGTTATGAAAAAGAGCACAACGTACTATATAGTTAAAAAAAATAATAAACCTTTTAAAAGTGAATAAATGGGATGTAAACAAGGAACATTTATGTGTCTATATAAATAGATCACTTGCATCAAAACAAACACAAACACACACATACATGTACTTGCTCATTCTCACTTTAAATCTTAGTGAACTTTCCATGCCAACTAGATTGTAACTCAGTCTTAGTTGGTTTGCACAACATTGCTGATTAATTTGGTGAAGACTTGTAGTCGTAAAAATGGATGACATGTCAATTGCTCTTAGTGCAGTAATCCGAGAAGCTATCGATTTGGTATTTCTATCTTTCTATCACATGAAAAATCAATATCCAACGCTTTAATCGCATGAAAGATACAAACTTGTTTACTTACTCATGCAGGAAAATGCACCATTAGAGGAAGTATTTCAACATCTGAAATGTACAAGAGAAGGTTTAAACTCAAGTGAAGTTCAAGAGCGATTGAATCTTTTTGGATACAACAAACTCGAAGAAAAGAAGGTATCTCAATCGAATCTTAAGCGTTAAAATTAAAATCCTTAAAAAAGGAGGGATTTTTATATTAAAAAAAATGACGGTTTCTTGTTTTTTTTTTTAATTATACAGGAAAGTAAAATCTTGAAGTTTTTGGGATTTATGTGGAATCCGCTCTCATGGGTGATGGAAGCTGCAGCTATTATGTCTATAGCACTTGCTCGTGGAGGGGTAAATTTGTCTATTTTACGAGTTTTTGTTTATATCCAGTTCTGATTTGTTGTATTTTCACAATAATGATGAACTTATGGTTAAAAGGTTGTAGCTTTAATTATGATATTCACATGACTTTTCTTTTAATACAGGGCAAGCCTGCTGATTACCATGACTTTGTGGGGATCATTGTACTGCTGGTTATAAACTCAACGATCAGTTTCATTGAGGAAAACAATGCTGGAAATGCAGCTGCTGCTCTTATGGCTCGTTTAGCTCCGAAAGCAAAGGTTTTGTCACATCAATATTACTTACTTGATCATGTTTGCTATTCATAGATCTCTGTTTTAAAAGTGAAATTCAGACGGGTCATGTAACAGGTCAAATAAGTAACTATTAAGTTCTGTGGGACGGTCTGGGTCAGATTTGTAGGATCGTTTTCAGGTCCACCAACATGTACAACATATAAGTGATAGAGTGAGGTTCTCATAAGCTTATATATGCACATTTGTTTCTTTAACTTTCCGATGTGGGACACAATGAATCGATTAGCTCCAACAATCACCCCCTTAATCGATTCATTCCTCGCTACTTCCACGAACACATTCAATACCATCTCGACTCTTCCCGGACACCCGACCTCCTCCTTGGTCACGTCCATAGTCATCTCGGTTTGAACCTCCGCTACCATTCTGCTGCACCGTCCACACATCTTGGCTATAACCAGGCTCGGATACCATTTGTAGGATCGTTTTCAGGTCCACCAACATGTACAACATATAAGTTCATGAGTTTCACATTTCTCTAAAACCAATTGGTGATAGAGTGAGGTTCTCATAAGCTTATATATGCACATTTGTTTCTTTAACTTTCCGATGTGGGACACAATGAATCGATTAGCTCCAACAAGATTAACACAAAATAGTTTTCATTCATTGTCTTTACTTTTTCAAAATGACAAATGTGTCAAGCATCACAAAGGTTGATTATTTCAATCACAATCTACTATTAATAATATGAGTTGTGAGGTTTTATTTATTACAAATATACTTTGAACGACTTTCAATTTTTGACCCGTTTGACACAAATCATTATATCATAAGTAAATGGGTCAAAACTGCCACCTTTACTTGTTCTAGTTTCTAAAATATCATGTGACAGGTTCTTCGTGACGGAAAATGGAGCGAAGAAGATGCTACCGTTTTAGTTCCTGGCGATATTATCAGTATCAAACTTGGAGATATCGTTCCTGCTGATGCCCGTCTGTTAGAAGGCGATCCTCTTAAGATCGATCAGGTATCTTAAATTTCTCCTATTAAACAATGCTCATCCATTTATTTTATTCATTCACACTAAAGTTTAAATTTTTACTTATTTTTAATAGTCTGCACTCACCGGAGAATCGCTTCCGGTAACCAAGAATCCAGGAGATGGCGTTTACTCGGGTTCAACTTGTAAACAAGGAGAAATCGAGGGTGTTGTGATCGCAACCGGAGTTCACACTTTTTTTGGGAAAGCAGCTCATCTTGTTGAGAACACAACTCATGTTGGACACTTTCAAAGGGTGGGTCCGTGTTTGAGCATTGTTATGATTAGGTTGTTGCGAGTTATTTCATACAGATTCTTATGATGTTTTATGCATTTTAGGTGTTATCATCAATAGGGAACTTCTGCATTTGCTCAATTGCTATCGGTATGATCATTGAGATCATTGTAATATATGGTATTCATCGGAGGGAATATCGTATTGGAATCGATAACCTTCTTGTCCTACTTATTGGTGGTATACCGATAGCTATGCCTACCGTTCTTTCCGTCACTATGGCCATTGGTTCACATCGGTTGTCTCAACAGGTAAAAACAAATAGTTAAGAAATTGTGGTAAGAGAAAAAAGCGTTTTGTTAACAAATTATTCGAACTTTCATAAATGAGTGTACCTTAACCAGTATTTTGGGGGACATAGAGTTGGTTATGATTCGAGACCACTAAACGTTCATAAATGATTGTACCTTAACCAGTATCCGTACACCACTAAAACTGCTTTCGAGTGTTGTACAGTACAACATTATAATGCATGTTTAGTGGTGTATGGATAATTTTGGTGGTGTACGCATCATCACCCTAACCCTAATGATAGTCTTTAGGTCTGTTGCTATCATATTTATGAAATAAGTGGTCTTGCCATAATAGGGTGCGATTACAAAAAGAATGACTGCAATAGAAGAAATGGCTGGGATGGATGTGCTATGTAGCGACAAAACCGGTACATTGACACTCAACAAGCTTACAGTTGACAAAAATATGATCGAGGTACGTAAACTAGTTAACGGATTAAAACAAAGTACTAGGTTCAAAATATTGACCAAAAATTGTAAATATTAGGTTTTTGCGAAAGGCGTTGACAAGGACATGGTCGTCTTAATGGCTGCACGGGCATCACGGCTAGAAAATCAGGATGCCATTGATGCTGCTATAGTTGCTATGCTTGGAGACCCTAAGGAGGTACTTATGTAAAAAAAAAAATTATTTATTTTTTATTTTTTTATGTAATATAATATAATGATATAATTTGTTTATTGGACTTGTGCTGATGTTCTGCATTTGATTTTTGTATTATACTGATATAAATCAGGCTCGGGCTGGGATACGAGAGGTCCATTTCCTACCTTTCAATCCAACCGACAAAAGGACAGCACTTACGTACACAGATAAAACCGGTAAAATGCATAGAGTTAGCAAAGGTGCACCCGAACAGGTATAAATGTTGATCTAAATGTGTGAAATGTAACGATTCCATATTTCGTATGACTAAATCTTTGAAAATCGTTGTGTAGATACTCAATCTTGCACATAACAAATCAGAAATTGAGAAAAGGGTGCATTCGATAATTGACAAGTTTGCAGAGCGTGGGCTGCGGTCCCTTGGAGTTGCTCGACAAGAAGTGCCAGCTGGAACCAAAGAAAGACCGGGTGGGCCATGGGAGTTTGTAGGCCTTCTTCCACTCTTTGACCCTCCAAGACATGATAGTGCTGAAACTATCCGTAGAGCTTTAGATCTTGGCGTGAGCGTTAAGATGATTACAGGTTACTTCACTTTTAAGTTGCAATGACAGAGGGCATTGATAATTCCACCATAATTTCTGATAAATCCACCACATATGTGCAATAACAAGTTGTATTGTACAACTTATTAATGCAAACATGTGTTGGATTTATCAAAAATGATTGTGGAAGTATCACCACCCACAGATATCATCATGGATTCAAACCATCATTTCTGTTTTTATTAAGTTTTCGTTAACATGTTAAGATATGTTTGAATTATGATTACAGGTGACCAATTGGCTATTGGTAAGGAAACGGGAAGACGGTTAGGTATGGGAACGAACATGTACCCTTCTTCGGCTTTGCTTGGCGATACTAAGGATTTTGGAGCTTTGCCTGTCGACGAGCTTATTGAAAAAGCCGACGGTTTTGCTGGTGTCTTTCCCGGTATGTACTTAAATTTCATAATTAAATTAAGGATTTTTCTAAAAGGTGCAAAAACACTTGTACTTTTAATAACCGCCATATTAAAGCTAAGATTAACCGTTTTGTACAACACATTAATGCACCTTAACGACAACCTTTAGGGATGGCTGTGATAAGAAACTTATTAAATAAAAGAAAACAGAACTTATTATAACCCAAATGCGTTCTTGAGTTTGTTTTCAATCTAAAGAATAAAAACGATAACTTTATGGTTTTGGTGTGCAGAACACAAATATGAGATAGTTAGGAGACTACAAGCCCGAAAACACATATGTGGAATGACTGGTGACGGTGTAAACGATGCACCCGCTCTAAAGAAAGCTGATATTGGGATTGCAGTGGCTGATTCAACTGATGCAGCTCGTAGCGCGTCTGATATAGTTCTAACTGAACCTGGATTGAGTGTCATTATAAGTGCAGTCTTAACTAGCCGTTCAATCTTCCAAAGAATGAAGAATTACACGGTTTCTATTTCCTCGTTTTGTAGGTCTCATTTCGTAAAAATTGTTTTTCCTTTTAGACTAAAGATGTTTTTTTTACCGTTTGCAGATATACGCAGTTTCTATTACCATCCGAATCGTGGTAAGTGTTGGGATGGAAAATATTCTATATCATAACCCGTATTGGATCGAACATGAAATTAATGGATTTTTTTCACCTGCTTTGCAGCTAGGTTTCATGTTGCTATGTGTTTTCTGGAAATTCGATTTCCCTCCTTTCATGGTTCTTGTTATAGCAGTGCTTAACGATGGTATGTTAACGTATTATCAACGAACTTAACTAGCCAAACACGAGCATAATAACTCATCTGGGTGTTTTTTATAATAAAAAATGATCGTACTGATATTCATATGTTCTTCAGGTACAATAATGACAATCTCAAAAGATAGGGTAAAGCCATCTCCAGTTCCTGATAGTTGGAAGCTCACAGAAATTTTCGCAACTGGTGTGGTTCTTGGCGCTTATATGGCACTAATGACCGTAATATTCTTTTGGTTAGCATACGAAACTAACTTTTTTCCGGTACGTGCCTCTCCAAGCCCATAAATAAAACATACTCAAATTGACTCATTATAGGCAAATGGGCCAAATTTATCACCTTAACTTTTTAGTGACCTTTTCTTTTGTTTGTCATGCAGAATATGTTTAATGTGAAGAACTTAAATTCGCATCGCCGTAACATGTCAATCAAAGCAGAGTCAAAAGAGTTAATGGCGATGATGGCATCAGCGGTGTATCTTCAAGTAAGCACCATCAGTCAGGCATTGATCTTCGTGACCCGATCTCGGGGTTGGTCTTTCACCGAAAGGCCTGGTCTATTGCTTGTAACTGCATTTATCATTGCTCAACTGGTAAAACTTCTTTTCATTCTAACTAGTAAAAGTTTATTTTTTTGAACTTTTGTTAACAGTTTTTGTACTATTTTCAGGTTGCTTCAGTGATATCGGCGACTGTTACGTGGGAACTAGCTGGAATCCGCAAGATTGGGTGGGGATGGACTGGGGTGATCTGGTTGTTTAACATATTGACTTACATGTTGCTTGATCCTATCAAGTTTCTTGTTCAGTATGTGCTAAGTGGAAGAGCTTGGGGCTTGGTTGTGGATAAAAGGGTAAATTTCTACTTCAAAAGGAAAAAAGCTGAAATCTTGAACCCATAAAGTTGTTGATTTTGACCTTATGAGTCAAATCATATGTTTTCTGTTTGACAGTGAAAGTCAATGGAGTCTAGAATTTAAAAAAGTAATAGTAATATTTAACCTCAAAAATGAGAAATTACATTCTGATTCTATGAGAAACTTATTTCAGCTTGAGTAAGTAAAGTTTAAACCCTTAAAAATACTATTTTGACCTTAAAAATGAATCCTTTGTTTGACCATATAAAAGTCAAACATTCTAATTTAATGGGCTTATATTGTATTTGATCAAAACTTTTGGTTTTTCAGACTGCATTTACCACAAAGAAGGACTTTGGTAGGGAAGCTCGAGAGGCGGCATGGGCAACAGAGCAGCGTACGTTGCACGGGCTGCAACCTGCAGAGCCAAAAATGTTTTCTGAGCAAGGAACGTTTAGGGAGATTAGTCTCATGGCAGATGAAGCTAGACGAAGAGCCGAGATTGCAAGGTTAGTACTTCATGGTTCTTGTGGGACCCATTTGTTGACAAATGGGACCCACAAAATAAACACTTGTAACATCTTTGTAATTTATCTCAATATAATTATAATTAACTTTAATAACATATTGTTTGATGTAGGCTGAGAGAGATCCATACACTCAAGGGAAAGGTTGAATCATTTGCTAAGCTAAGAGGATTAGATATTGATGCAATGAACCAACACTACACAGTTTAATTTGAGCCCAATTTTTTTCTTCCTTTTCTTTTTTTTTTTTTTTTTTTTCCTAAAAGAAAAAACATTAAGGAAACTCCATTTGTGGTATTTGTAGAAGTGATATGATGTGTTGTTGATTTTGTATTTTTCCTATATGGATTACATTTTACATACTATTACTTTATTACTTTACATCATTTGTTGCATTTTTTTTTACGACCGATGAGATTGTTTTTGTAAATGATCTTCTGTATGTTATGCTTTCTTCATTTAGTTGTTTCTGTAAAGCAATTTAAAGAAAAAATCTGTTTCTTTCTTAAAGAAGTTTAGTAAGCAATAGGCCAACTAATATTGAACCTTTTCAATAGTGAAAAACATATTATGTAAATGCAGGTGACATTTTGGATGGGTCAGTACAAAATAAATGACAGTTGTGTAATACCAATAAGTCTATATGATTTGTTTAACACTGCTCAAAAAATTCCTGTCTGATATATATACAACTTGTGTTTTTATTGTTGATCTAGAAAATCGAAACAGCTATACTTTATATCAGTTTTTGCATTTGTGTTACGACGAATGGGATTCATCATGTTTGGTGCTTGAACTCGTTATATTTCCAAACCTTATCTTCCAAATCCGCAATGATTTTCTCCGACCTCTCATAGATATCTTTAGGCAGTTGCACTTCCAAGTAATCAAAGAATTCCCTTACGGTGCGTTTGGTTCGTGTGATTTTGAGGGATTTTGAAATATTTGCATTTCAAAACCCATGAAATTCTATGCTTGGTTGTGTTAGAATGTTATAATTCACTCATTATTCTTATTGATCAAACACGTCAAATATATAATACATGATCTGAGCTCATATCCCTTGATTTTAGGGATTATGTCATATCCCTTGATTTTAGGGATTATGTCTCCTGCCTATATTTAATACTAGATACGCTAGATATTACATATGATATATTCTATGTTTAATATCCGTTAACATCCCCCGCAGTTTGAGCGGGAGAGGAATGAACGGTCAAGCTGGATTAAAACGCTAAAAACTAAATAACATTCTTCTGTCCGAGCAGACTGATATTCGTTGATGTGGTTGCGTATTGCTTGACTGCGTTTCCTTTTCCGTAGCGTTTTTTTTTTCTTTTATGTCGTGGCTTGCTTTGCCTAAGGATTGAGCAGGACTTGGGCATAGAACTTTGTCGACGATAACCAGTCTTTATCGGAAGAGACTATTATTCTTATTATTAATTTTTTTTTTCGAGGTTTGGAACCTAGTCTAGCTAAGCGGCTCATCCTCACGCCGATTATAAACTAATACGTATACATAAAATGATAAGTGGGGAGTGAGGTTGAAATGTCCCGTTCATATTGATTATAAACGTTCCATATTAATTGATTTCGTTACGAGGTTTTGACCTCTATATGAGACGTTTTTCAAAGACTGCATTCGTTTTTAAAAACAAACCATAACCTTTATTTTATCGACAAGGTTAAAAGGACACCACCTAGATTATCCAAAAATGATAATCTAAAAATATCACACTTACACACTACCAATACATATTGGTTTACAATATTGATATGTTACAACAAAATAAATCTCGAACGCAGTTTTAAACAATATAATACAAGCATGCTGACACTAAATCTTGTCCATATTTTAGCATGCAACAGCGGAAGCTCTTAATAATCACTTGAGAATAAACATGCTTTAAACGTCAACAAAAATGTTGGTGAGTTATAGGTTTAACCTATATATTTATTAAATCGTAATAATAGACCACAAGATTTCATATTCCAATATACATCCCATACATAGAGATAAAAATCATTCATATGGTGAACACCTGGTAACCGACCTTAACAAGATGCATATAGAATATCCCCTATCATTCCGGGACTCCCTTCGGACATGATAAATTCGAAGTACTAAAGCATCTGGTACTTTGGATGAGGTTTGTTGAACCCAATAGATCTATCTTTAGGATTCGCGTCAATTAGGGTGTCTGTTCCCTAATTCTTAGATTACCAGACTAAAAAGGGGCATATTTGGTTTAATAATTCAACCATAGAATGTAGTTTCACGTACTTGTGTCTATTTTGTAAAACATTTATTAAACTGCATGTATTCTCATCCCAAAAATGTTAGATTTAAAAAGTGGGACTATAACTCACTTTCACAAATTTTTACTTCGTCGGGAAGTAAGACTTGGCCACTGGTCGATTCACGAACCTATAACAAATATGTACATATATATCAAAGTATGTTCAAAATATATTTACAACATTTTTTATTACGTTATAATGATTTGAGTTTATTAAGTCAGTTGTCCTCGTTAGTAAGCTACAACTAGTTGTCCACAGTTAGATGTACAGAAATAAATTGATATATATTATCTTGAATCAATCCACGACCCAGTGTATACACGTCTCAGGCTAGATCACAACTCAAAGTATATATATTTTTGGAATCAACCTCAACCCTGTATAGCTAACTCAAACATTACTGCATATAGAGTGTCTATGGTTGTTTCAAATAATATATATACATGGGTCGATATGATATGTCAAAACATTTGCATACGTGTCTATGGTATCCCAAGATTACAAATATATTAGAATACATGTATAATACAATATGAGTTGTGACGACCCGGAAATTTCCGACCAAATTTAAACTTAATCTGGTTATAATTCCGACACGTTAAGCAAAGTCTATCAAATTGAATTTCAAAATTTTTGAACTAGTTATAGAATCATTTGACCTTCGACCAATGCCCGACGATTCACGAACAATTGTGTATAACATGTATGTAAATACATATAAATATAAAAATAAGTATATATAATGGATTAACAAAATACAACTTGATCATTAAGATTAATTATGTAAAATAGTATACAAGATAATGAAGTGGTTATATATATAAATACATATATAAATAGTTATTATAATATCTAAATTAGTGTATATAAAAGGAGTATAGATGTTATATGACTAATAATATTTAGTATTGAAGTTAATCGCATGATAATATATTGGTAATGCTATTACTTTTATAGTAAAATCATTATTAATAATATTATTATATATAACATTCAGATATGAAATTTGATATGTAAAAATTGTTATTATTAATATTATTATTAATATTAATATTATTGATATTATTATCATTATTGTTTTTATTATTATTATTATTATTATTATTATTATTATTATTATTATTAATATTATTATTATTAGTAGTAGTTTCATTACAATTAATAATAAAAAAAAATAATAATAATTAAATACAAATGTCTATATTATAAATTTATTTTGTTTCTTTATATAATTAATATATATACATAGTAATGATGCAGTTACAGATTTGACATAAATATATACACATGTGATGGATTGAAACATTATTCTATTTTAATTTTTCCGTCTTTCACGCACATATGGATAAACTGTATATCAATTTCAATCTCATCCATAGTCTGTGGGTCACAATTAGCACACCCACCACTAGTTAAAATTTTTGGATGCATTCCTTTTCATACAACATCTTCAACCTTCAATTCACAAGCATATTTCTGTTTCGTTTTACATATAGAATGATTGCACACACTTTCTTTCTTTATCTCTATATAAACATACATATTAGATATAGACATATAGCTACTAAACAAATAAACACACCCCACATCTTCTTTATGTAATTGACTCTGTTTCCCACTCTCTCACATTTGATACACATTCACTAATATATAGAATTACATATACGTATACAAACAAAACCCAAAACCCCACCACCACATCACTCTTCCTTTTTGATATTTTTATTCTATAACCATTCATAATTTTTTTTCTGAGACAGGTTTCACTCAAATGTTAAAAGCATAAGTGGGACAGTAGCATAATAAAGAAACTAATGACAACATTTTAGAAACAAATTAGACCTATATAATACCAAGCTCCATCTCGAAGATCCATCTTTTACATACAACCTCTTTTGGTCATCGGTCATCACCACCGGCCACCTGTGAACTACAACTGCTATGCTTGTTCATCTATTACTACACCATCAAACACCAAATGTCGATTTAATTACTGCTCACTAGTCTGTCCTAAACCAAAGTTACTGCCTTCGTTTTTCTATCGAGTCACAACCCTTTCAAAATCATAATTACCATCACTACTTTATGGTTCGAGAACCAACTCAATATCACCATCTTTAAACCAATATCACACCATTGAAACCATCACAAGAACCACCACCAATCACCATATCCATAATCACCACTTTCTTTACGACTGTTTCTTCTTCTATTTTCCATCGCTATCCTAGCTACTCGTCTTCTGCAACAATCCCTACTGCTATACAAGTGTAAGCCATCACTCTGCTGCTATTACTTCTGTCTCTATATTTTTTTTGTTTTGTTTTTGTTTTGTCTTTTCGATTGCAATCACCGATAGCTGCTACTGCAGCTCTATGTTTTCTGTTTCTATCACCACCACAGTGAAACACCATCATAAACCACCCTGTCTTTCTCTCCTACTTCAGTTTTGATGAAAACACAAACATCACCTCAAAAATAACTTACAACCTGCACTCTTTGATCTTTCTTCACGCTACTGTTACAAGTTTTCCTGTATAATAACAAATACTCGTTGAACTTCACTTGAAAACATACCATCGATGGTTGTTCACTGCAGCTGCAACCTTGCTACTACTAACCACTGGCTCAACAATCCATCAACAAAACCACGACAATCATCATACGCCACTTGAAGCTATTGCTATAACTCGTTTATGTACAAACTGAAGTTGTTACTACTCGATATAATCATCATCATTAGAGCTTGTTACTACTGCTCATTCTTGCATCCATAACTCAGAACACCACACCTAAACCGACATTATTACGGTTGCTGTACACAATCTGTTTTCTATTTCATTCATGAACAACTCAAACAACAAATCAAACAGTTACTGTCAATCAATCTCATCAATTTTTATTTCGATTACCATTATCAAACCACCAAGAACATCATAAATTGCTACTATTGTTTTACTAAATATGTATACTGAAATTAAAGAGGGAATTAAAGAAAATTAAGAGAATAATCATTGAATTGAATACTTACTTGAATCAATTAATTGATCGATTACATGATTGATCAATGGGGGTTGACGATTAACGATGACAGTGAAGAATGATGATGACTTTGAACGATGATGAGGATGAATCGATGACCTCCTTAACATTTATGGTAATTGCTTGATTGAATTCGTGGAGGAACCGAAGAAACCCTAAAAACTTCGATCCTTTTCTCTGCATCTCACTTCGCAAAAACTCGATCTGCTTATTTTTTTCCTTTTTGGGAGTCACCATTAAGAACGTACAGCTCTAAATAGGTATGATTATTATTATTATTATTATTATTATTATTATTATTATTATTATTATTATTATTATTATTGATATGATTAACTTTTATTGTTGTTATGTTATTATTAATACAAAAATATAATTATTATTATCATTAATACAATTAACATTATTATTATTACTACTAGTAGTATAATATTAGTATTTTATAAGTATTATTATTATTGTTAATATTATAATTATTATAATTATAATTATTCTTATTATTAGTATTATCATTCAGGTTATTATTAGTAGTATCATTATCATAAAACCAATATCGTTATTATTATTACCATATTTATTATAAATATCAATATTAGTATTATTATCGTTATTTTAGTATTATCATAAGTATTATTTTAACAGATAGAAGATATTTATATATAAATAAATTTATTAAATATATCATAAGTATATCTAATTTACTATTTTAATATAAAAGTAACATATATAGATATATATAACATTTGAAATAACAAATACATTATAATAAGTAATATATTATATAATTAATATATGTAACCTGGATTGATTATTATGACATGATAATTATACGTTTTAATATATATAACTGATATAGGTTCGTGAATCCGAGGCCAACCCTGCATTGTTCAGTTGTTCAATATCGTTATATGTATTTTTACTACAAAATACTATAGGTGAGTTTCATTTGATCCCTTTTACTCTTTACATTTTTGGGCTGAGAATACATGCAAATGCTTTATTAACTGTTTTACAATATTTATATACGTGAGTTTTCATTATTCCCTTTTTAAATACTTTTGCAATATATATTTTTGGGACTGAGAATACATGCGCTGCTTTTATAAATGCTTTACGAAATAGACACACGTGATCAAAACTACATTCTATGGTTGGATTATCAAATCGAATATCACCCTATATAGTCTGGTAATCTAAGAATTAGGGAACAGAAACCCTAGTTGACGCGAATCCTAAAGATAGATCTATCGGGCCCAACAAGCCCCATCCAAAGTACCGGATGCTTTAGTACTTCGAAATTTATATCATGTCCGAAGGAGGATCCCGGAATGATGGGGATATTCTTATGTGCATATTGTTAATGTCGGTTACCAGGTGTTCAATCCATATGAATGATATTTTTGTCTCTATGCATGGGACGTATATTTATGAGAAATGGAAATATGAAATCTTGTGGTCTATTAAATTTATGAAATGATTATTTATATTAAACTAATGAACTCACCAACCTTTTGGTTGACACTTGAAAGCATGTTTATTCTCGGGTACGAAAGAAATCTTCCGCTGTGCATTTGCTCATTTTAGAGATATTACTTGGAGTCATTCATGACATATTTCAAAAGACGTTGCATTCGAGTCATCGAGTTCATCAAAGATCATTGTTAAGTCTATTATAGCTGGATGTATTTTGAATTGTTATGCATGCTGTCAACTTTCAATGAAATGAAAGTTTGTCTTTTCAAAAACGAATGCAATGTTTATAAAATGTATCATATAGAGGTCAAGTACCTCGCAATGAAATTAACTATTGTGAATCGTTTATAATCGATGTGGACTTCGTCCGGATGGATTAGGACGGGTCCTTTCAGTTGGTATCAGAGCGGTGGTCTTAGTGAACCGGGTCTGCATTAGTGTGTCTAACTGATAAGTCGTTAGGATGCATTGGTGAGTCTGGACTTCGACCGTGTCTGCATGTCAAAAGTTTTGCTTATCATTTCTAGTCGGAAACCATCTGCTTATCATTCTTAGTCTAGACACATCTTATTGCATTGACTGCATGAATAGTGTATAGACAAAAATTCATATCTTAGAGTATCTGCTAATTCATATCTTAGCGTATCTGTTATTGTTATCTTTGCCTGACAGCTTCCGTAGATTCCTCTGTAACTTATGAGATTTTAGTATTAAAAATGCATAGGTAAATTATGTATTGCAGGATACTAATCTACATCCTATAATAAATTTCTTATCGAAAATCCTTCATGTGATCATACGAGATGAATCCTTCAACTAGTTCGAGTCCCTCGGATTTCGACAGCTATTCCGATAGTTATCCCGACAGTTATTCAGAATGGATAGTCATCTAAGCTCCGGAAGCAACGACACCAGAATGAATCAACCAATCATCCATCCCCAATTCATCTGATGGATTCATAGTCGACTTAATCAATGGAGACGCGCAGAAGGCGATCCCATCCACTAACCGAATTCACTTTTTGGCAAAGAATTCGAAGCACTTACCGGCGAACCTGTTCGTAACACCATTTCACCCTCATTTCCCAAATATCTCGCCACGACTATATCATAACTCAGATTCTAAACCTTATTCATCCGCTCGTTCTGATCGACAATCATCCCGGGGTAATCGAAGAAGTCAACGAGCTTCGCACTCGAGTAATCAATTTGGAGAACATGGTGCAAAACTTACCAGCTTCAGCAACATCACCGGCATCAACAGAACCATCAGTAACAACACCAGTACCATCAACAATCCATGCCTCGACATCTCATTTTGTACCTCGAATATAATTATTGTTCTACGAATCGTTCTACATCATTTATCTTCGTTCGACATGGTGAGCATGTGATCTCTAATATGTTAGAGATTATATATTCTTGTTCTAACGATAAATCAAATGAGTTTAATATCATATTGACTCATTAAATCCATGATTTCATCTGAAGAAAATATATATGTATATATGTTTTCAAAAAGGTTGTAATTAAAATTTCTTTTGTACAAACTGTTAATGGTGAAAATATTTTAACGGGTAGGTAATACCCGAGGAATATTTAAATTTCACATTAATAAGTTACACTGTATATTCTTCGAATCTGATTCAACAGTTATTCACTATCCTAATTACAACCACCGAGATACGTATCCGTTCACCAAAGAATAACTATTTTCATTCAAATTCAATCTCATATTTGGATTTTGACCTATCAGAATCCAACAAGTGGCATAATGAAGAAATAATGGATAATAAAAATTGATTAGAAACAGACTAATTAACAATATTAAATTTTATTAAGAAACCACGCTAACAAAATCCTAGCTAACTGTTCCTAGCTAACTGTTAATTCCGTATTACATTTTATTTATCGCAATTTAATTATCGCAATTTATTTTATCGCAATTTATATTCTCGCAATTTTATTTATTGTCATTTAATTTCTGTTATTTACTTTACGCACTTTATTTATCGTCATTTAATTTCTGTTATTTATTTTACGCACTTTAAATATCGGGACACGTATACAAGTTTTGACATATCATATCGACACATCTATATATATTATTTGGAATCACCATAGACACTCTATATGCAGTAATGACCGAGTTCTCTATACAGGGTTGAGGTTGATTCTATAATAATATATATACTTTGAGTTGTGATCGAGTCTGAGACGTATACGGGTCACGACACGTATTAATTAATTCGAATATTATATATTAAACTATATATGAATTATTGGACTGTCAACTGTGGACTATCGACTGTGGACTAATAATATTGGACAATTAAAATGAATTAAAATATTGATTATAACATATGAAACTAAATAATTCTTCAAGTTTGCCACTTGATTTCACCTTAAACCTCATTTGTATATTGACGATTACAGTCTGCATTCAAACCTTTCATGATTCTTGAAAACACCTCAATCGATAGGATGAACCAACCGCACTTCATCTACAGAAGAAAAGATTGATGTATGTTATGCACTTGAAAAACTCTCGGAAACTGAGTAAACGTTTAACACATAACTGTGCTAATTTCTTTAGTGTTATTATTACCCAAAATAACTTTGCAGTTCTTCTTCAAAATAGCCAATTTTGTCACAGCTCCACCAAGACAACTTCAACTTTTCGTATGAAACAACCTTATTATAACATTGATATATACGCGTGGTCTTTTATTGTTACCAGGTAACCTTTAATATTCCACCATATTCCCATCAGCGTTTAATCATCTAAAAACACAATTCTCCTGAAACCACCTCGGATTAATAACCGATGATTCAGATATCATAGCATTTAAATGCAGAGGAAACAGAAAAATGGTAGACGGTCTAAACGGCCAAAAGTTTGATGATAAAGAAAAGGAGTGTTAGGAACGCTCGATAGAAAATTGGGTATTGAAAAACAGATTGAGCTACCCATGAAGGAGACCAAGGACAAATACAAGGACCAAATCCTATATTTAAAGGATTCAGGTAATTCTGGATCTGTTGAAATCTTTAGAGAATATCTTGCTCTGAAGTCATGTTAAAATCTTGCGGAAAATCTTTCTCCATCAACCATCGAACTTAGAAATTCCAAAATATCATCATCAATATCTTCGATATTTCTGAGGATATTTTCATAAATATTCTCGTCCGAAATTATATACCTCTTTGTGCTTCCTGTGTATCATTATATTGGAAACATTCAATAGAAAATTTAATACCGAAAAGCAGATTATGCGAAACTATGAAGAAAGTCGTGGACAAATCACAAAGAATAAGTTTGACTTCAAAGAATCTAAATGATTCAATGTCTGCTAAATTCTTTAGTGAATATCTTGCTCCTTACTCTAAACCCTTGCAGACAATAGTTTCTATCATCCTCTGATCTTAGATATTCCGAGATATTATCATATCATTCATTATAAATATCCTCCATATTTCTGGAGATATTTTTTATAACTATTCTTATCTGAAATCATTAATCTCTTCGTGCTATCAGTATTACGTCATATAGAAACTGTTAGTTTCTATATTTTGTAAACTTTCGAGCTTAAAATATGAATGTTATTGAAGTAATGTTGGGAACTGATGCATGAGTTAGTATAATATAATGACACTTGATCAACGTGATTATATTACAGTAAGTCATGCTGAGTTTCTAAATGAAACATGATGATTCACAGATTATAACGTCATCATGTGCCATGTTACATAACTCTTTCATTCAAATTAACGTCTGAACATATCAAGAAAATATATTCTTGATAGTTCTATTCTCAGTGATTCTGGTAATTTAACGAATCAAATTATGCTATTTTGTTCTTTCTTACTTAGAACAATAAGTTCATTCGGAACTCCACACCTATGAATTCTGGACCGTTGCTCGCTTTACTAGAGGTCGAGAGGATAATAAAAAGGCAAAGAGATCCAAAATTTAAGAGAAAAATATAAAGCCCAATGACAATACCGAAATTACAAACCGTGGATATCTGTACGTATAGCAATATAAAGACACGGGAGGATTATAAATACAATAATCCCTAGAGCATAATAGAAATAAATAGATTCTTCAGGTGGGAGTTGGAAAAGAAGAACGATCATTGCGATAGTTAGAATAAGAACAAGGATCAGAATAGGGTTAAGCATTTTCATAAATCTCCTGAATTTGGGAATTGAGTATAGAAGTGGTGAAAACAAATGGAACGGAAAAGGTAGATTTATAAAAGAAATATCAGACGTAGTAATCAGGGCAGATCACCGTATTTAATTAAAGAGATCTTAATTTCCATAAATCCCGAAGAATCAAATCTTTTAGATTTCGAGGATTTTCATTAGATCCCTTGAATTCCGGAATTCAACCGAGATGACGTCAAATGTTAAGACGAACCTTATTTTCTAAATTCAACCATGACTATTCAAAAGTTATGATGAAACATGTCTTTCTCATTTCACTATTTAGTGATAGCTTCACTCACCCGCTTCGATTAATCGAATTGTTTTATCCATATTACTCAATGATGATAAAACTCTATTTATCAACTCATATTAGTTATGAAAACATTTTTATTGTTAACCATGACCACCTCACTCAAATTTAGGGACGAAATTTCTTTAACGGGTAGGTACTGTGACGACCCGGAAATTTCCGACCAAATTTAAACTTAATCTGGTTATAATTCCGACACGTTAAGCAAAGTCTATCAAATTGAATTTCAAAATTTTTGAACTAGTTATAGAATCATTTGACCTTCGACCAATGCCCGACGATTCACGAACAATTGTGTATAACATGTATGTAAATACATATAAATATAAAAATAAGTATATATAATGGATTAACAAAATACAACTTGATCATTAAGATTAATTATGTAAAATAGTATACAAGATAATGAAGTGGTTATATATATAAATACATATATAAATAGTTATTATAATATATAAATTAGTGTATATAAAAGGAGTATAGATGTTATATGACTAATAATATTTAGTATTGAAGTTAATCGCATGATAATATATTGGTAATGCTATTACTTTTATAGTAAAATCATTATTAATAATATTATTATATATAACATTCAGATATGAAATTTGATATGTAAAAATTGTTATTATTAATATTATTATTAATATTAATATTATTGATATTATTATCATTATTGTTTTTATTATTATTATTATTATTATTATTATTATTATTATTAATATTATTATTATTAGTAGTAGTTTCATTACAATTAATAAAAAAAATATTAATGATAATTAAATACAAATGTCTATATTATAAATTTATTTTGTTTCTTTATATAATTAATATATATACATAGTAATGATGCAGTTACAGATTTGACATAAATATATACACATGTGATGGATTGAAACATTATTCTATTTTAATTTTTCCGTCTTTCACGCACATATGGATAAACTGTATATCAATTTCAATCTCATCCATAGTCTGTGGGTCACAATTAGCACACCCACCACTAGTTAAAATTTTTGGATGCATTCCTTTTCATACAACATCTTCAACCTTCAATTCACAAGCATATTTCTGTTTCATTTTACATATAGAATGATTGCACACACTTTCTTTCTTTATCTCTATATAAACATACATATTAGATATAGACATATAGCTACTAGACAAATAAACACACCCCACATCTTCTTTATGTAATTGACTCTGTTTCCCACTCTCTCACATTTGATACACATTCACTAATATATAGAATTACATATACGTATACAAACAAAACCCAAAACCCCACCACCACATCACTCTTCCTTTTTGATATTTTTATTCTATAACCATTCATAATTTTTTTCTGAGACAGGTTTCACTCAAATGTTAAAAGCATAAGTGGGACAGTAGCATAATAAAGAAACTAATGACAACATTTTAGAAACAAATTAGACCTATATAATACCAAGCTCCATCTCGAAGATCCATCTTTTACATACAACCTCTTTTGGTCATCGGTCATCACCACCGGCCACCTGTGAACTACAGCTGCTATGCTTGTTCATCTATTACTACACCATCAAACACCAAATGTCAATTTAATTACTGCTCACTAGTCTGTCCTAAACCAAAGTTACTGCCTTCATTTTTCTATCGAGTCACAACCCTTTCAAAATCATAATTACCATCACTACTTTATGGTTCGAGAACCAACTCAATATCACCATCTTTAAACCAAGATCACACCATTGAAACCATCACAAGAACCACCACCAATCACCATATCGATAATCACCACTTTCTTTACGACTGTTTCTTCTTCTGTTTTCCATCGCTATCCTAGCTACTCGTCTTCTGCAACAATCCCTACTGCTATACAAGTGTAAGCCATCACTCTGCTGCTATTACTTCTGTCTCTATATTTTTTTTGTTTTGTTTTTGTTTTGTCTTTTCGATTGCAATCACCGATAGCTGCTACTGCAGCTCTATGTTTTCTGTTTCTATCACCACCACAGTGAAACACCATCATAAACCACCCTGTCTTTCTCTCCTACTTCAGTTTTAATGAAAACACAAACATCACCTCAAAAATAACTTACAACCTGCACTCTTTGATCTTTCTTCACGCTACTGCTACAAGTTTTCCTGTATAATAACAAATACTCGTTGAACTTCACTTGAAAACACACCATCGATGGTTGTTCACTGCAGCTGCAACCTTGCTACTACTAACCACTGGCTCAACAATCCATTAACAAAACCACGACAATCATCACACGCCACTTGAAGCTATTGCTATAACTCGTTTATGTACAAACTGAAGTTGTTACTACTCGATATAATCATCATCATTAGAGCTTGTTACTACTGCTCGTTCTTGCATCCATAACTCAGAACACCACACCTAAACCGACATTATTACGGTTGCTATACACAATCTGTTTTCTATTTCATTCATGAACAACTCAAACAACAAATCAAACAGTTACTGTCAATCAATCTCATCAATTTTTATTTCGATTACCATTATCAAACCACCAAGAACATCATAAATTGCTACTATTGTTTTACTAAATATGTATACTGAAATTAAAGAGGGAATTAAAGAAAATTAAGAGAATAATCATTGAATTGAATACTTACTTGAATCAATTAATTGATCGATTACATGATTGATCAATGGGGGTTGACGATTAACGATGACAGTGAAGAATGATGATGACTTTGAATGATGATGAGGATGAATCGATGACCTCCTTAACATTTATGGTAATTGCTTGATTGAATTCGTGGAGGAACCGAAGAAACCCTAAAAACTTCGATCCTTTTCTCTGCATCTCACTTCGCAAAAACTCGATCTGCTTATTTTTTTCCTTTTTGGGAGTCACCATTAAGAACGTACAGCTCTAAATAGGTATGATTATTATTATTATTATTATTATTATTATTATTATTATTATTATTATTATTATTATTATTATTATTATTATTATTATTATTATTATTATTATTATTATTATTATTATTATTATTATTATTATTATTATTATTATTGATATGATTAACTTTTATTGTTGTTATGTTATTATTAATACAAAAATATAATTATTATTATCATTAATACAATTAACATTATTATTATTACTACTAGTAGTATAATATTAGTATTTTATAAGTATTATTATTATTGTTAATATTATAATTATTATAATTATAACTATTCTTATTATTAGTATTATCATTCAGGTTATTATTAGTAGTATCATTATCATAAAACCAATATCGTTATTATTATTACCATATTTATTATAAATATCAATATTAGTATTATTATCGTTATTTTAGTATTATCATAAGTATTATTTTAACAGATAGAAGATATTTATATATAAATAAATTTATTAAATATATCATAAGTATATCTAATTTACTATTTTAATATAAAAGTAACATATATAGATATATATAACATTTGAAATAACAAATACATTATAATAAGTAATATATTATATAATTAATATATGTAACCTGGATTGATTATTATGACATTATAATTATACGTATTAATATATATAACTGATATAGGTTCGTGAATCCGAGGCCGACCCTGCATTGTTCAGTTGTTCAATGTCGTTATATGTATTTTTACTACAAAATACTATAGGTGAGTTTCATTTGATCCCTTTTACTCTTTACATTTTTGGGCTGAGAATACATGCAAATGCTTTATTAACTGTTTTACAATATTTATATGCGTG
This sequence comes from Rutidosis leptorrhynchoides, assembly GCF_046630445.1. Lineage (NCBI taxonomy): Eukaryota > Viridiplantae > Streptophyta > Magnoliopsida > Asterales > Asteraceae > Rutidosis > Rutidosis leptorrhynchoides. The sequence continues at coordinate 516,004,676 of NC_092336.1, read as the reverse complement.
AGTTTTCATTATTCTCTTTTTAAATACTTTTGCAATATATATTTTTGGGACTGAGAATACATGCGCTGCTTTTATAAATGCTTTACGAAATAGACACAAGTGATCAAAACTACATTCTATGGTTGGATTATCAAATCGAATATCACCCTATATAGTCTGGTAATCTAAGAATTAGGGAACAGAAACCCTAGTTAACGCGAATCCTAAAGATAGATCTATCGGGCCCAACAAGACCCATCCAAAGTACCGGATGCTTTAGTACTTCGAAATTTATATCATGTCTGAAGGAGGATCCCGGAATAATGGGGATATTCTTATGTGCATATTGTTAATGTCGGTTACCAGGTGTTCAATCCATATGAATGATATTTTTGTCTCTATGCATGGGACGTATATTTATGAGAAATGGAAATATGAAATCTTGTGGTCTATTAAATTTATGAAATGATTATTTATATTAAACTAATGAACTCACCAACCTTTTGGTTGACACTTGAAAGCATGTTTATTCTCAGGTACGAAAGAAATCTTCCGCTGTGCATTTGCTCATTTTAGAGATATTACTTGGAGTCATTCATGACATATTTCAAAAGACGTTGCATTCGAGTCATCGAGTTCATCAAAGATCATTGTTAAGTCTATTATAGCTGGATGTATTTTGAATTGTTATGCATGCTGTCAACTTTCAATGAAATGAAAGTTTGTCTTTTCAAAAACGAATGCAATGTTTATAAAATGTATCATATAGAGGTCAAGTACCTCGCAATGAAATTAACTATTGTGAATCATTTATAATCGATGTGGACTTCGTCCGGATGGATTAGGACGGGTCCTTTCATGAGTTAGCTAGGATATGATTAATATAGATTTGTTACCAATTTTCACGTAGCTACAACAAGTAAAAATTATCCAATCTTGTTTTACCCATAACTTCTTTGTTTTAAATCCTTTTTGAGTGATTCAAGTTGCTATGGTTTCATATTGAACTTAAGTTTATGAATCTAAACAGAAAAAGTATAAGTTTATAGTCGGAAATACAGATTACAAGTCATTTTTGTAAAGATAGTCATTTCAGTCGAATGAACGACGTCTAGATGACCATTTTGGAAAACATATTTCCACTTTGAGTTTAACCATGTTTTTTGGATATAGTTTCATGTTCATAAGAAAAATCATTTTCCCAGAAGAACAACTTTTAAATCAAAGTTTATCATAGTTTTTAATTAACTAACCCAAAACAGCCCGCGGTGTTACTACGACGGCGTATATCCGGTTTTACGGTGTTTTTCGTGTTTTCATGTGACGATCGCTCCAAATCCATATGGACGAACACATCATTCATCGATTTCATTGCAAGGTATTTGACCTCTATATGATACGTTTTGTAAACATTGCATTCTTTTGAAAAGGCACACCATAAATGAATATTTAAATCAAAAGTTTTCGACATCTGATGATTTCTACATATAGACAATCACCGTAATATAATAATTTACAATAATACTTCCATTGGTAATGCAGTCAAAATAAGATACATGGTGATAATTTGGTGAATGCAACGTTTCCTTGAAAAATATGCCATGTATGACTCCATGCACATAGCTTGTCTAACATATAAGCAAACAGCGGAAGACTTCTAGGGAACCTGAGAATAAACATGCTAACAAGTGTCAATACAAAGGTTGGTGAGTTCATAGTTTTAATGTTGCGCATAATCTGTATATAAAGGTGGATCACAAGATTTCAGTTGTTCAATCCAGAAACGTTTATCAAAATAATCTACGAAATTGAGCACCCTGGTAACTAAACTTAACGTATATATAATTTGTACCCTTTGTATAATCATCTTAATAATACACGCAAACCAATGTGTACGCTTCTCAAATAGCATACGTCCGTTAAAAGGCTAGTGCTCTAGCTCGGACGGGGATATCAAGCCCTATGGATCCATATACTACTACTCGCACCCACCAGTTCTTATAACTGACAGTTACTAGTTACCAAAGCTAAGGGATTTTCGGTTCAAACTCAGTATAGAATTTAGTATGTACTTGTATCCATTGCGTTTAAAATAAAGTGCATGTATTATCAGCCCAGAATATAGATTGCAAAAGCAATTAAAAAGGGAGCAAATGAAACTCACCTTAGCAGCATATAAAGTCGTTCACCAAAATGTGATCGAAACTCGGATTACCAAATAACCGTAGATCTCAACGTATCAATATTGAGATTCAATATTGTAGGAAAGTACGTAGACGCAACAGAGATGATAAACACCAGATTTGATTCACAAATATACCCTCGAACATTACCCATAACCTCCTTGGCAATAACCCATAATTTCCTTAGCTCTATCCCGCTCAAAAACCCATTTTGAAGGTGACACGTTCATAACCTCGTCGTAGTATTTTAAGTATATATACTACTAATAATAATATTATAATAAGATAAATAATAATAATATTAATCTTAATAATAATAATAATAATAATAATAATAATAATAATAATATAATAATAATAATAATAATAATATAAAAAATAATAATACGGAGGAATGAATCGAGCTTTTATAGTATGTGGCCTGTTACAGTACCTCATGCGATCGCATGAGTTTTCAGTGTTTTTGCCATGCGATCGCATGGCCGCCTTATCCGTTTTTGTTTGCTAGTTCGTCGACATCAAAAAGTATTTTACTGTAGCAAATAGTGTTTACTGTAGCAAAGTCATTTTACTGTAGCAAATAGTGTTTTACTGTAGGAAAGTCGTTTTTATTTGTACATACATATATATACATACATATAATTGTTCATGAATCGTCGAGAGCAGTCAAATGTAATGAAACAGTTCTAAAATTTTGAGATTCAACTTCATAGACTTTGCTTATCGTGTCGGAAACGTTAAATCATTTAAAGATAAAGTTTAAATTTGGTCAAAAATTTCCGGGTTGTCACATTTCAGGTTTTAAATCATTAAGTTAGCATATCATATAGATATAGAACATGTGTTTAGTTGATTTTAAAAGTCAAGTTAGAAGGATTAACTTTTGTTTGCGAACAAGTTTAGAATTAACTAAACTATGTTCTAGTGATTACAAGTTTAAACCTTCGAATAAGGTAGTTTTATATATATGAATCGAATGATGTTATGAACATCATTACTACCACAGGTTTTGTGGATAAACCTACTGAAAATGAGAAAAATATATCTAGCTTCAAAGGATCCTTGGATGGCTTGAAAGTTCTTGAAGTAGAATCATGACACGAAAATAAGTTCAAGTAATATTTCCACTCGAAATAAGATTGTTAAAGTTATAGAAATTGAATCAAAGTTTGAATTTGAGTATTACCTTGTATTAGAAAGATATCTTACTGTAAATAAGAAAGATTTCTTGAGGTTGGATGATCACTCAAAGTGGATTTGCAAGATTGGAAGTAAGCTAGCAAACTGGGAAGTGTTGTTGGTGTGTTCTTGAGTAGTTGTTTTATAACTTGATTTATGTATGGATTTATAAACTAGATTGAGCTAGATTTTGATGAATATGATGAAGAACACTTAGAACAATGGAAGAACACTTGAGAGAGAGTAGTTTGATGCATGTAAGTTGCAAAATAAAAGTGTGTATGTGTGTGTTCATTCACGTGAACTATGGTGTCACCATATAGGCTCCATTAGTTTGTTATTTTGTGAGATATTTCATGATGGATGTTAAATGATGGTTCCCACATGGTTAGGTGACTCACATGGGCTGCTAAGAGCTGATCATTGGAGTGTATATACCAATAGTAAATACATTTAGAAGTTGTGTATTGTACGAGTACAAATACGAGTGCATACGAGTAGAATTGTTGATGAAAATGAATGAGGATGTAATTGTAAGTATTTTTGTTAAGTAGAAGTACTTTGATAAGTGTCTTGAAGTCTTTCAAAAGTTTATGAATACATATTAAAACACTACATGTATATACATTTTAACTGAGTCATTAAGTCATCGTTAGTCGTTATATGTAAGTGTTGTTTTGAAACCTTTAGGTTAACAATCTTGTTAAATGTTGTTAACCCATTGTTTATTATATCTAAAGAGATGTTAAATTATTATATTATCATGATATTATGATATATTAATATATCATAGTATGATATATATAGTTAAATGTTGTTACAACGATAATCGTTACATATATGTCTCGTTTCGAAATCATTAAGTTAGTAGTCTTGTTTCTACATATGTAGTTCATTGTTAATATACTTAATGATATGTTTACTTATCATTTATCATGTTTATATATGGTGTATCAATATCTTAAAATGATTCATATGTAATTAGTAAGACGTTGTTATAACGATAATCGTTATATATATCGTTTTCAAGTTTCTTAATTCAATAGTCTCATTTTTATGTATATAACTCATTGTTAAAATACCTAATGAGATACTTACTTATCATAATATCATGTTAACTATATATTTAACCATATATATGTCATCATATAGTTTTTACAAGTTTTAACGTTCTTGAATTACCGGTCAACTTGGGTGGTCAATTGTCTATATAAAACCTATTTCAATTAATCAAGTCTTAACAAGTTTGATTGCTTAACATGTTGGAAATACTTAATCATGTAAATATCAATTTCATTTAATATATATAAACATGGAAAAGTTCGGGTCACTACAGTACCTACCCGTTAAATAAATATCGTCCCGAAATTTTAAGCAGTTGGAGGTGTTGACGTATCTTCTGGAAATAAGTGTGGGTATTTCTTCTTCATCTGATCTTCTCATTCCCAGGTGAACTTAGATCCTCTATGAGCATTCCATCGAACCTTAATAATTGGTATCTTGTTTTGCTTAAGTCTTTTAACCTCACAATCCATTATTTCGACGGGTTCTTCGATGAATTGAAGTTTTTCGTTGATTTGGATTTCGTCTAACGGAATAGTGAGATCTTCTTTAGCAAAACATTTCTTCAAATTCGAGACGTGAAGAGTGTTATGTACAGCCGCGAGTTGTTGAGGTAACTCAATTCGGTAAGCTACTGGTCCGACACGATCAATAATCTTGAATGGTCTAATATACCTTGGATTTAATTTCCCTCATTTACCAAATTGAACAACGCCTTTCCAAGGTTCAACTTTAAGCATGAACATCTCTCCAATTTCAAATTCTATATTTTTTCTTTTAATGTCAGCGTAGCTCTTTTGTCGACTTTGGGCGGTTTTCAATCGTTGTTGAATTTGGATTATCCTCTTGGTAGTTTCTTGTATTATCTCCGGGCCCGTAATCTGTCTATCCCCCACTTTACTCCAACAAATCGGAGACCTGCACTTTCTACCATAAAGTGCTTCAAACGGCGCCATCTCAATGCTTGAATGGTAGCTGTTGTTGTAGGAAAATTCTGCTAACGGAAGGTGTCGATCCCAACTGTTCCGAAATTAATAACACATGCTCGTAGCATGTCTTCAAGCGTTTGTACCGTCCTTTTGCTCTGCCCATCAGTTTGTGGATGATAAGCAGTACTCATGTCTAGACGAGTTCCTAATGTCTGCTGTAATGTCTGCCAGAATCTTGAAATAAATCTGTCATCCCTATCAGAGATAATAGAGATTGGTATTCTATGTCTGGAGACGACTTTCTTCAACTACAGTCGTGCTAACTTCTCCATCTTATCATCTTCTCTTATTGGCAGGAAGTGTGCTTATTTGGTGAGACGATCAACTATTACCCAAATAGTATCAAAACCACTTGCAGTCCTTGGCAATTTAGTGATGAAATCCATGGTAATGTTTTCCCATTTCCATTCCGGAATTTCGGGTTGTTGAAGTAGACCTGATGGTTTCTGATGCTCCGCTTTGACCTTAGAACACGTCAAACATTCTCCTACTTATTTAGCAACATCGGCTTTCATACCCGGCCACCAAAAATATTTCTTGAGATCCTTGTACATCTTCCCCGTTCTAGGATGTATTGAGTATCTGGTTTTATGAGCTTCTCTAAATACCATTTCTCTCATATCTCCAAATTTTGGTACCCAAATCCTTTCAGCCCTATACCGGGTTCCGTCTTCCCGAATATTAAGATGCTTCTCCGATCCTTTGGGTATTTCATCTTTTAAATTTCCCTCTTTTAAAACTCCTTGTTGCGCCTCCTTTATTTGAGTAGTAAGGTTAGTGTGAATCATTATATTCATAGCTTTTACTCGAATGGGTTCTCTGTCCTTTCTGCTCAAGGCGTCAGCTACCACATTTTCCTTCCCCGGATGGTAACGAATCTCAAAGTCGTAATCATTCAACAATTCAATCCACCTGCGCTGCCTCATGTTTGTTTCTGATTAAATATGTGTTGAAGACTTTTGTGGTCGGTATATATAATACTTTTGACCCCATATAAGTAGTGCCTCCAAGTCTTTAATGCAAAAACAACCGCACCTAATTCCAAATCATGCGTCGTATAATTCTGCTCGTGAATCTTCAATTATCTAGATGCATAAGCAATTACCTTCGTTCGTTGCATTAATACACAACCGAGACCTTGCTTTGAGGCATCACAATATATTACAAAATCATCATTCCATTCAGGTAATGATAATATAGGTGTCGTAGTTAACTTTTTCTTTAACAATTGAAATGCTTTCTCTTGTTCATCCTTCCATTCAAATTTCCTCCCTTTATGCGTTAAGGCAGTCAAGGGTTTTGCTATTCTGAAAAAGTCTTGGATGAACCTTCTGTAGTAACCAGCTAGTCCTAAAAATTGGCATATATGCTTCGGAGTTTTCGGGGTTTCCTACTTTTCAACGGTTTCAATCTTTGCTGGATCCACCTGAATACCTTCATTGTTCACTATGTGACCGAGGAATTGAACTTCTTCCAACCAAAATGCATATTTTGAAAACTTAGCGTACAGTTTTTCTTTCCTTAACAACTCTAGCACTTTTCTCAAATGTTCTTCGTGCTCTTGGTCATTCTTTGAGTAAATAAGTATATCATTGATGAAAACAATGACAAACTTGTCAAGGTATGGTCCACACACTCGGTTCATGAGGTCCATGAACACAGCTGGTGCATTAGTCAACCCAAACGGCATAACCATAAACTCGTAATGATCGTAACGCGTCCTAAAAGAAGTCTTTGGAATATCATCCTCCTTCACCCGCATTTGATGATACCCAAAACGTAAATCAATCTTCGAATAAACCGACTAGCCTTGTAGTTGATCAAATAAGTCATCGATTCTCGGTAGTGGGTAGCGGTTCTTGATGGTAAGTTTATTCAATTCTTGGTAGTCGATACACAACCTAAATGTACCATCCTTCTTCTTGACAAACAAAACAGGAGCTCCTTATGATGATGTGCTTGGTCGAATGAAACCACGCTCTAAAAGTTCTTGTAATTGGCTTTGGAGTTCCTTCATTTTGCTGGGTGCGAGTCTGTATGGAGCACGAGCTATTGGTGCAGCTCCTGGTACAAGATCTATTTGAAATTCAACGGATCGGTGTGGAGGTAGTCCCGGTAATTCTTTCGGAAATACATCGGGAAATTCTTTTGCGACGGGAACGTCATTGATGTTCTTTTCTTTGGTTCGTACTTTCTCGACATGTGCTAAAACAGCATAGCAACCTTTTCTTATTAGCTTTTGCGCCTTTAAATTACTAATAAGATTTACCTTCGCGTTGCTCTCTTCTCCGTACACCATTAAGGGTTTTTCCTTTTTCCCGTACAATGCGAATTGCATTTTTGTAACATACGATCTCTGCTCTCTCCTTTTTCAACCAGTCCATGCCAATTATTACATCAAAACTTCCTAACTCTACTGGTATCAAATCAATCTTAAATGTTTCACTAACCAGCTTAATTTCTCGATTCTGACATATATTATCTGTTGTGATTAATTTACCGTTTGCTAATTCGAGTAAAAATTTATTATCCAAAGGCTTCAGTGGACAACTTAATTTAGCACAAAAATCTCTACTCATATAGCTTCTATCCACACCCGAATCAAATAAAACATAAGCAGATGTATTGTCAATAAGAAACGTACCCGTAACAAGCTCCGGGTCTTCATGCGCTTCTGCCGCATTAATATTGAAAACTCTTCCGCGGCCTTGCCCATTAGTATTCCCTTGGTTTGGGCAATTTCTAATAATGTGGCCCGGTTTTCCACATTTATAACAAACTACGTCGGCATTATTTGTTCCGACATTATTTGTTTCTTTATTTTTGTTGTTCTTTGGTCCGTAAACCTCACATTTTGCCACGCCATGTGTAACAACCCTGCTTTTTCCGTCACTTCCGTTAACTTTCTGTTAATTAATTTGACGACGATTACTTGAATTTTATGCGTTTATGTGTAATAAATACATACTTGATCCTTGGAGGGTTACAATAATTAATATGGGTTGATATTAATGCGAATAAACATTTCAGATAAAGAAATACGATAAAAATGATACGGTTTTGATAACTGCTTTTCGAGCAACGAAACGCTCGGGTTTATTTTAATAATTAATTTATTAATTATTAACTTTTTTTTAAATATTTAATTTATTGGATTTTTAATAAATTAAACATTTGGTTGCATTTTAACGATCGGTTTAGCGTTCCGGGCCTTCGGTACGACTAAACGGCACTTGAAACGGACCACGAGTACAAGCTTTTACGCAAAACGAGCCGAGACCCGAGCCCGAGGCCACATGGCCATGACCTCATACATCATCATCATTGATCTCATGAGTAGCCCATGCATGTTGACTATTAGTTTTAGGCCCATGCATGTTGACTATTAGTTTTAAGCTCATGTTTGTTGACTTTTAGTTTTAAGCACTAAATGACTAACTAGATAATTGTCTAGACAATTATTACACTCTCATTCTATCATACATCCACAAGAGTGCAGCTCATTCCTCCTCCCTCTCTTCTTCTTCACTTCAAACACACACACACAAATCAACCATCAAACTTGCTTGTTTGCTCTTACTCGTTGATCAATCTTGCTCCGATCGTCGTTCTCTATGCGCTAGTATACAAAAAATGTGTTTTGAGGTATAATTAAACTGATACCAATTCAATTAAATCTAATTTTATTCAATTACGTAGTGTAGTCAAGTCTAGTGCTCAATTGATTGTGTTATTACTCGTTGTTAGTCGTTAATTTGATCAATTGATATTGTTTACATGAAAAATGAATTGTATTTCAAGGATCTGATGAGAGTTGACTTTTGATCTGATCATTTAACATGTTTAGATGTTTAGCTTTTGAAAAACTATTAACTTTAGGCTTTGATTTCACTTGATTTCGTTACCGTATGCTTAAGATATGCTAAATCGAAGTTTTGACTAGTTTATAATTGAAATCCGAATTCTCTGAGATATGTGTTTATTGAATTAGCTAATGAAAAGTGTACTAATGTAATTCTTGTGAAAAATCATGCATGTTAGACTTAAGAATTGCATCAAAAGCTTTTGTAATGCTCCCGATATGTTTAAACGAAGATTCATACGTTAAAGTGTTCCGAAACTGTTTTAATGCTAGAAATAATTACCTAGAGTGGACTAGAAATTGATTGAGGCTTTGATCTTCTGGATTATGTTATTTCATATGTTCCTTGACATATTTAATTTGCATGTTAACATCTGAAAACGTTAATTTCCATGAGTTATAAGTTTAATAAGTTGACATGTCTAGTTACTGTCCAAAACTGATAGATCAGTAAAGATCGGTTAGTCTGTACAAATTGGCTAAACAAAAATTGCTAGATTTTTTATATGTGTTAGTTTAACTTTTCCTTGAACCATGGCCACTGGTCTTGTATCAATTGCATGTCCCTAGCTCCGGTTATAGCCAAAATGAGATCAGTGCGCTGTCAGAAACTGACTTGGCAAACCATAAATATATCCCTTATGATTCCTGACTTTTAATTATCGTATGAGACCCTGGCCAGTCTTTTTGGAATTGATTTTGAGTATACTTATGATCTGGAGTTTTCCATGTTTGCATGAATTTTGTACTATGAGATAATATGCTAAGTTTGCTACATGTACATGAACTTTGTGCACAACGATAAACTGAAATTGTGAAATTGACCATGTATGACCTAAAACGTGTTGTTTGACTTAGGTTTGACATGTTGACCAACATTTGACATGAACCTACTGATGTTGACCTTAGTTTACTACTTTGACCAAGTTTGACTTTTGGTTTGACTTTGGTTGACTTTGTTTGACTTGCATGATCTAGTTGACTATATGTTGACTTTTACTTTGAAAAACGTCGAGTCGAGCAATAAGACAACTTACACTATGAAACCACATTTTCTTAAGACATATATGTTTACCAACCTGAATACGTATACTTAGGTTGCATTACTCGGCACTAAACCATACAAGTTATTTGTCCACTTTTCAATCCGAGCTTTATTCAAGGTGAGTCTACAGTCCCGCTTTTTACACGTTTTCAGGGATGAGAATACACGCTGTTATACTTACATTATCAAATGATTTTGTATTGATACAAGTACTATATATGCATATTGAGTTTGTTCAAAAAACCTCTAGCTTGAATACTTTAAATACCATCGGTGTAGGCACAATTTAGATGGACGGATCCGTTAGGTTGACAACCTCACCCGCTATAAAAACTGTGGTGCATTTACTTTGAACATTAAGACACTCGAACAAGTGTATAACATTTTATGAGGTAAAGGCGGGTATAGTGGATTCTATACTCGGGTCATTGCTAGTATTCAGGTGCTCATAGATTATGCAAACGTTTCGCAACTTGGAGTTGTACTTGTAAAATCTCGTGGTCAAGGAAATTAAATTATTTTTCTGATAACTGTTTTCAGACACTGTTACATTACTTTAAACCTGTAGATTCACCAACATTATTTGTTGACCTGTTTTTGCGTGTTTTATTCTCAGGTCCTTAAGAGGTAGACTTCCGCTGTGTTTGCTGCATGGTCTGGCCGTGGAGTCAGCATATTATTTAAAGAACATTAATTACTTTCGCATCTAAAACTTTTGTAACTATTTAAATATTGTTGGCTTGTGGTTACGATCACAACAGTGTTTCTATTTTGGAGTTTATTGACTTATGTTTTGAAGTCAATTTTTAATAAAATTAAATGCGATTGCTTTAAACGTCTCATATAGAGGGCGTAACTGTTAACTGTGGGACCTTGATTAACGCACCGTCAGATGGTAATTTGGCGGGGTGTTAAAGATGGTATCAGAGCTAACGGTTCGTAGGGAAACTAGGACTTGCATTAGTGTGTCTGATTTGGTCATTAGGACACTTTAGTGAGTCTAGACTATGACCGGGACTTAGTCATTACATGAGTACTTTATGACTAACGTTATTTGTTTGGCTAACCTGCTTTATATGTGTTCTTGTCTTGTGAGATAGATGTCACAGAATTCCGGAAATAGCAGCAATTCAAGTGTGGCTGATGCCAATGCACCTGCTCATGCACCAGCACCTGCTCCACACCAGATGCCTAACTATCCCGGTAATCTTTATGAGTTGGATCTGATTCATACTAATCGAAACAGGAATGTAATTGATCGTGTTAATGCTTTGAGTGATGTTGCGAGGACATACCCCCATCCTGATGATCTCGACAGGTTGGACTCAAGGGTTACGTCCATACACACTTATATGTACGAGATCAAAGCAAGGTTCTTCGACATGGAGCGATTGATAACAGCCTTGACTTCCAGGGTTACTGCGTTAAAGGCAGAACGTGATAGGCCGAGGAATGATGGACCTGCCTCCCGTACCCGACAGAAGAGGAAGTGAAGGGTCATCCGACTATGAGCTTTTGATGTGGTAGCGGAGGGGTACGTGATAGTACTATATTTTACTACGAAATACGTTACAAATTACACAAGTTTTAATTATTTATTTACAAATGGGATATACCTAAACCTTGCTACAACACTATAGGCAGTGTACCTAATCGTAGAGTAGTATAGTTTTTAGAAAGTCCGGTTCGCTCCACAGGGAGCGGGCTTATTGCACACTATATTTTTAAACGACTATATTTGTACAAAATATATATAATTATATATAATAATATATAAAAGGGGGTTTACCGTTTAATGACCGGTTTGTCGATTTATATTTTAAGTGAAGCGTATAGTAAATGACGATATTTAAATAACAATATAAAATAATAACAATAATTAAAATGACAATAAATAAAAGTACGAGGAAAAAGGAAATAAAATATATTATGCTTATTTAAACTTTCGTAATCATGATGTTTGACGTGTTGATTTTTAGTTTATTCCCATGGGTTAATTGTCCTTTGTCCTGGATTATTTGATAAGTCCATCTGGTTTTTGTCCATAACGGTCCATCAGTCATAAATATAAAGTGCGAGTGTCCTCGTCATATTATCTTTATGTCCGAAGTCAAATATTCCAACTAATTGGGGACTTAAACTGTAACAAGGTTTTAATACTTTGTTTAATAATTACACCAGGTTATCGACTGCGTGTAATCCAAGGTTTAATACTTTGTTAACAATTACGCCAAGTGTCCTTGTACATAATTTCACCCCTGTTTTAATAATTCCATAGACTATTAATCCACTCCCGTGTCCGGTTAAATGAACGATTATTCGTACATATAAATATCCCGCCCATCGTGTCCGATCGAGTGTATATGGTTATTTATGGGTACGTTCAATTGTAAATCTTTATATTAAAATTAACAAACTATCATTTAGTTAAACAAATATAAAGCCCATTAATAGCCCATAGTCTAATTTCCACAAGTGTCGTTCTTTTGTCCAAACCCCAATTATGGTACAAAGCCCAATTACCCAATTTTAGTATTTTAGCCCAACATCATGATTACTTCGGTTCAAATAAGCATAATAACAACTTAGTTACGAGACATTAATTTAAAAAGGAGAACATAGCTTACATTGATTATTTATCGCGTAGTGGTACACAGACAGAGCTCCGACTTTAAAACCCGTAAAAATAACCTTTACATAACCCGAACTAATCTAATATAAAACTACCCTATATATATATATATATATATATATATATATATATATATATATATATATATATATATATATATATATATATATATATATATATATATATATTATTTAGTATTATTATTATTATTTATTTATATATTTTTCATATATTAAAATCGAACGAATGCATGGCTTTTTATAGGCATTTTGATTTCTGACAGCTCCGCGAGTCGTGGAGTTTTATGCCTGCAAACTCCGCGAGTCGTGGAGTTTGAAAATCCAGCTCACAGACTTTTGGCTCCTAGCTTGTCGACATAATAAATATATAAATATAAAATATAAATAATTAATATAATTATTTATATATTATATTATATTCTTGTGCATAGTTGACTTGTAATTTTTGGTCCGTTGCGTCGAGCGTTGAGAGTTGACTCATGTCCCGGTTCCGGATTTTCAAACGTCCTTGCGTACAATTTTATATCTTGTACTTTGCATTTTGTAACTTGTACTCTTGTCATTTTTAGACGTTTTTCATCAATAAATTGAACCTTTTAAATTGTATCTTGTACATTTGAGTTTTTTGGACGTTTGTGTCTTCAAATCTTCGTTCTCGCCTTTTGTCTTCGCACTTATTTATTTAAACAATTACAATGAAAATATAATACAATTACATATGAAAACCTATTATTTAGGAGGGATATTGCTATGAAATATATGTTACTTTTTAGCCTTATCAAATATCCCCACACTTGAGCGTTGCTTGTCCTCAAGCAATACATAACTTGAAATAATATAATACATCACACGAATCACTTCTTTATTCTTCACACTTTGTACATCAGTGATTTTGAGATGGCGGTATAAACAATGATAGTAACAATGTGGTTTACAGTCCCACATGACTATAAAAATTTAGATCCTTTAAGGAAATTGGATCTTTATGAAAACATTTGATCTTTTGAAAATTCAATCTAGCTTTTACCCTAGACAAGTTTTCTGGAATAACCCTTCACCGGTGTTTGCAAAATATTTTTGTGGGTTGTGTGGGTTTCAGATTTGAAAATTTTAGCTCAACACTTGTGGTTTTGTGTTACCCACTTGCTAACCTTGTATTAGGAAAGCAACACGTCCAGTTCACTTGTTCCGTATATTACCTTTCAATAAACTACCGTCCGGTTGTAAAGGAAAGCGATGAACAAGCAACTGTTAAGGCAATGTCCCCTGACATGCTTTTAATTATGGTCTATAACGTGTCGAACGCAATTACTATCCTTTGTAGGAGCAATAGTAAAGCTCACCCTTATAATTTTTCGGTCTGGCACAAGGTCCTGTCTTTGACCATGCTATGCAACCACCGTTCTTACGGTTGACACCCGATTTGGTTCAGGTGACCTAATGAATTACAGGTGAATTCCTAGGATTTTACATTCAATGGTAATGAACGCATTGAAAATAGGTTTTCAGAAAATAAATCGGTTTGTAATTTTGATCAAAATATTTTCTCGTTCAAGCTCGAGTTTAGATATCATCGAATTCCATGAGTTTGTAATTCTCAATCTTTAAGGTCAATCTCAAGGATTGAGTAATATCAGGCTTAAAAGCTGATTTTTAATCTTTAAGGAGATTATCCTTTCTGGGGATCTGATTCATTAGTCTTATCAAGCTAATTTGCACGGCGCCCTCCCCATTTTACAAGACAGATCCTTCTCATGGTTAGGATAAATCTGACCACTTGGCGACCCTGTTTGATGCTGAGGTCCGTGGATTTTCTGCTGATTTTAGTGATGACTTTTCTAGATTTTTCGTCAACCTACAGCTGGTCTGGACGACAACTTCTTGACCTAAATCAAGAAGCGCGTGTCTTTTTCGGAAGACTTTACTTCCTTTTAATGATGGAATTGATTCATCATGTAGATCCATCTTTTCTTTCAAATATATTACAGTAAATCGGGTAAAACTGATTAAAATCATCCAAAACAAAAGTACCTGCAATAACTTTACAGAAACATGTGATAGATAGTTTTTAATTGAATAACTTGGTACATTCTCCCCACACTTAGTTTCTTTCTTTGCTTTTTTATTCTCCTTTATTCCATTTTAAATGAATTCAATCGTTTTAGGGTGTTTCTCAATTTATGTCCTTTCCAAGGTAACGATAATTTCGGTATTAACACCTAGTTTTCATCGTTCATAAATATGTATAAACATGATTTTGAAATCATTTAGTTGAAAATTTTTCAAATTTTTCACAAAATTTGGCAAATAAAACCAAGTGTAAACCCGAGAGAATTTATAACCCTTCCCCATACTTAAGATCATGCAATGCCCTCATTTGCATGAAATCAGACTATAATTATAAATTCATGAGGGTGATTAGCGTAGAAAGTAGTTAAAGATACCATAAAATTGCAGGATGATAGATGGTGCACCTCATCGTTCATTCCTTCTTGTTTTATCACACATGTTTTTCTTCAAAAACGGTTGCTTTTATGAACTGTTTGATAATTTTTGAAAATGCGTCTTTTACCCTAATCGTGCATTTTTATTAACTAGTTATGCACTAACCCGAACCCCGAATTTAACGTTAAGTGGGGTTAGACTTCCCCACACTTAGCTTACGACATGTGAAGTCGGTAGAATAAGTTCCACGAATTAAAATAGTGAGCCAGTTATTTACATCTCGGGTGGTATAAAATATATCAATGGGTTTAAAGTTTAGACCCACCCGAATATCACTACTTAATTCTTTTTTAAGTGTAGCTTTTAGTAAATAGATATGTCTCTTTTCTGGTTCTTGGTCAAATGGATCGATATACATCGACATACATATTATAGGGCGGACAATTCCTAACATTTCCTTCCTTTTATTCTCGAGATCAAAGTTTTCACCTCTATTACCCGATTGGGTGAAATCCGAGGTGTCATTATCTATTACAGCTCATAGTTCATCTTCGGTAGATGACTCGTCTATTGAGAATATTGGGTTGGAAGGTTGTTGAATAGTGAATTTCGAGATCGAAGCAAATTCTTCTTCATTAATGGTACTTATCGGTCCCACCATTTTGGTCTCGGGGGTAAAATTTTCAACGTTATCGTTTTTCCAAGAGTACCAATTTGTCATCCTTACTTCTTCTTCATTCATTGATTGATCAATGATTTCGTCGGTAGAGGCTAATGTGTCGATATGTTGTGAAATTGGTAAAGCTGAATAAAAAGTATCATCGGGATAGTTGGTGATTTCGGAGCTCTCGAATTCATCAAAATTCGATGAGATGAGATTTTCTTGCACAATACTCCTCAGATCAACAGGTGTGTAATCTGATAGAGTTTCAGCTTGTCGGTTTACAAACTCTCTCATTTGTTCATTTTGAGCATTGAGTTCTTCGAGTTTGATTTTCATATTGTCTAATAAATTTTCAGACACGTAATTTTCCTCGTCTACTGGTTGTTGAGTTTGGAAATATTCTTGGGAATAATCCCAATTTGAATTGTATTCTTCATAATCATTCCATTCAGGTTCCGTGGGTGCGTAATTTTCCATAGGAACGTAATAATAACATTCCCATGTTGAGTGATAATCTCCACAGATTTCACAACCAGTTATTGTTTCGTCATTCGTGATCCAAGATTGACCGAAGAGAATTGTCATCAACACTCGTTTGAGAGTATTGATTTAATTGATTTTGGATATCAAAAAGGGTTTCCATTGCCTTGTTTTCAAAATTTTCCATTTTATTGCGATGGCCAAATTTTAGCTACAATGTGGTGCATTTACTAATTATCCTATTAGTTATAAAAATAGAAAAACTTATATAAGTTGTCCAATTAATAGACTTTTCTGCTTTTGCCCACGTTTCGAATAGCCAAAAGATGCAGCAGGGAGCCAGAACCCTTTAAATCGGAAGCTCACAACTCAGCCACTAACAAATCCAACTATTACTACGAAGCAGAAAATTGTCAACGTCCATTAATTTAACCACTTAAATAATTTTTCTTTCCTTTTGAGATATTAGATAAGAAATAGAGAAAATTTCTAAGTCCTAAAAACTAAAGCGTCGAGAAATAAGAAAGAAAAAGAATGCGCGTCGAAAAACGTCGAAAAATAAAAATAAGAAAATAGCGCGTCGTAACTTAAAAGTCTAAAAATTATATCTAAAAAGTTGCGCCTAAAGGTCTAAAGGTAAATGCAATTTTATTCAGAAAACGGCAATTACTTAAAGGCACTAAAATCTATTTAAAACTAAAGCGAAAAACGGCGTCGCAAAATTCTAAAGCACCTAAATCTTAGTCTAAAGAAAAAGCACTTAAGGGATTTTACGGCAAAGCCTAATGATGTCGTAAGAGGTGTATATAAAATAGCTTATATTTTTACAGGAAATACTATCAAATACGATACAATTTTACACAAGATATTTATTTATTTATAGAATGGATATACTTAAACCTTGCTACAACACTTATAGGCAGTGTACCTAATCGTACAGTAGTGTAGTTTTTAGTAAGTCCGGTTCGTTCCACAGGGAATCTTTTTAAACAAAGCTTAACGCTATATTAGTTTACTTTTATAAAAATACAAATATATATATAAGTAATATTATTATTATAAAGGGGGGTTTTTACCGTTTAATGACCGGTTTGTCGATTTTAAAACTTTAGTCGCAGTTAAAACCAAATGTAAAATAATAAATAAAAGACTTAATTTAAAGCGTAAAGTAAATAACGATAATGAAATTGCGAATAATAAAAGTGCGATAAAATAAACTTGCGATAATTAAAAAGTACGATAATTAAAAGTGCAATTAAATACAATAAAAATAAAAATGCGATAATTAGAAGTGCAATTAAATATAAAATAAAGGAAATTAAATATGAAATAAAAGAATTATGCTTATTTAAACTTTCGTAATCATGATGTTTGACGTGTTGATTTTAGTTTTATTGCCCATGGGTTAATTGTCCTTTGTCCTGGATTATTTAATATGTCCGTCTGGTTTTTGTCCATAACAGTCCATCAGTCATAAATATAAAGTGCGAGTGTCCTCGTCAAATTATTCTTATACCCGAAGTTAAATATTCCAACTAATTGGGGATTCGAATTGTAACAAGGTTTTAATACTTTGTTTAATGAATACACCAGGTTATCGACTACGTGTAAACCAAGGTTTTACTACTTTGTTAACAATTACACCAATTACCCTTGAATGTAATTCACCCCTGTTTCAACAAGTCTATTAACTATTAATCCAGTTCCGTATCCGGTAAAATGAATAATTATTGGTATTTATAGATATCCCGCCCACCGTACCCAGTCAAGCGTATGTGGTTATATATAAATACGTCAAATTATAAGTTTGTATATTAAATTAACAAGGTATTGTTTAGTTAATATAAAACCCATTAATAGTCCATATTCTAATTTCCACAAGTGTCGTTCTTTTATCCAAACCCCAATTATGGTACAAAGCCCAATTACTCAATTTTAGTAATTAGCCCAACATCATGATTACTTCGGATTAAATAAGCATAATAATAACTTAGCTACGAGACATTAATATAAAAAGGTTGAACATAACTTACAATGATTAAAAATAGCGTAGCGTTACACGGACAGAATTTCGACTTACACCCTTATAACATTCGCTAACATACCCTTATTATTAGAATTATAATTAAAATTAAAATATAAATTATAAATATATATATATATATTTTACGTATAGATAGAGAGATGGATGGATTTTTGGTGTTTTTTTTCGATCAGAATTCGTTTGCTTTTATAGGGATTTTCAACTTTTGGGGCTCCGTGACTCGCGGTATTTTTGGCCTTCAAACTCTACGAGTCGCGGAGTTTGCTTTTACAGCTCACACGAGTTTGGCTCTTTGTTTACCGACGGTTTTATAAATAAATATAATATATTAAATAATTATAAGAATGATTTAAATATTATATTATATTTATGTGCATAGTTGACTTGTAATTTTTAGTCCACTGCGTCGAGCGTTGAGAGTTGACTCTGGTTACGGTTCCGGATTTTCGAACGTCCTTGCGTACAATTTTATATTTTGTACTTTGCGTTTTGAATCTTGTACTCTTGTAATTTCAAGACGTTTCTTATCAATAATTGGAACCTCTTTGATTGTCTTTTGTACTTTTGAGCTTTTTGGTCGTTTGCGTCTAAAATTCGTCGAATCTGTCTTTTGTCTTCACCTTTTATTATTTAAACGAATATCACTTGTAAATAGAACAATTGCAACTAAAAGCTTGTCTTTCTTGAGGAATAATGCTATGAAATATATGTTCGTTTTTAGCATTATCAAATATTCCCACACTTGAGCGTTGCTTGTCCTCAAGCAATATCGTCTTGAAATATACTAGAATCACTTCTTTATTCTTCACACTTTGTACCTCAGTGATTTCTATACGGCGGTATAAACAATGGTAGTAACGATATGGTTTACAGTCCCACATGACTATAAAAATTTAGATCCATTAAGGAAATTGGATCTTTATGAAAACATTTGATCTTTTGAAAATTAAATCTAGTTTTTACCCTAGATAAGTTTTCCGGAATAACCCTTCACCGGTGTTTGCAAAATATTTTTGTGGGTTTGGTGGGTTTCAGATTTGAAAATTTTAGCTCAAAACTTGCGGTTTTGTGTCACCCACTTGCTAACCTTGTCTTTGGAAAGCAACACGTCCAGTTTACTTGTCCCGTATATTACCTTTCGGTAAACTAACGTCCGGTTGTAAAGGAAAGCGTTGAACAAGCAACTGTTAAGGCAATGTCCCCTGACATGCTGTTAATTATGGTCTATAACGTGTCGGACGCAATTACTATCCTTGGTAGGAGCAATAGTAAAGCTCACCCTTATAATTTTTCGGTCTGGCACAAGGTCCTGTCTTTGACCATGCTATGCAACCACCATTCTTACGGTTGACTCCCGATTTAGTTCAGGTGACCTAATGAATTCCAGGTGAATTCCTAGGATTTTACGTTCAATGGTAATGAACGCATTAAAAATAGGGTTTTCAGAAAACAAATCAGTTTATAATTTTGATCAAAATATTTTCTCGTTCAAGCTCGAGTTTAGATATCATTGAATTCCATGAGTTTGTAATTCTCAATCTTTAAGGTCAATCTCAAGGATTGAGTAATATCAGTCTTAAAAGCTGATTTTTGATCTTTTAAGGAGATTATCCTTTCTGGGGATCTGATTCATTAGTCTTATCCAGCTAATTTGCATGGTGCCCCCCATTGTACGAGATAAATCCTTCTCATGGTTAGGATAAATCTGACCACTTGGCGACCCTGTTTAATGCTGAGGTCCGTGGATTTCCTGCTGATTTTAGTGATGACTTTTCTAGATTTTTCGTCAACCTACAGCTGGTCTGGACGACAACTTCATGACCTAAATCAAGAAGCGCGTGTCTTTTTCGGAAGACTTTACTTCCTTTTAATGATGGAATTGATTCATCGTGTAGATCCATCTTTCTTACAGTAAATCAGGTAAAACAGTTTAGTTTAGTTCAAAGCAAAAGTATTTTCAGTTATTTGTACAAAAATATGTGATAAATGTTTAAGATAACTTGGTAAATTTTCCCACACTTGGCTTTTATTTTCCTTTTTATCGTCCTCTATTCCATTTTAAATGAGTTTTAACATTTTGGTTTGTTTCTCAATTTATGTCCTTTCCGAGGTAACAATAATTTCGGTGTTAAAACCTAGTTTTATCGTTCATAAATATGTATAAACATGATTTTGAGTTCATTTAATTGAAAATTTTGAAAAATTTTTACTAGAATTGGGTAGTCAGTATATAAGACTAGGGCTGTTCTTTATTATCAGAGAGCACTAGATTCTAATACAACTACTGCTTTACTAGTATTTTTAATGGTAACCAAGTGTATAAAGTAAAAAATTTAAAATCCGAAAGAATTTAACCCCTTCCCACACTTAAGATCTTGCAATGCCCTCATTTGCAAGAAATCAGTAACAATTTAAATTATTGAGGGTGATTTGTGTGAAAATGATTAAATTTTTACCAAAGTTTCCAAATATATTGGCGTTTGTTTGCTGAATGATAAATGGTGCACATCATTTGTTCATTCCGTCTTGTTGTTATTTCACATATATTTTGCATCTTGTCGTCAAAATTAGTTGCTTTTGCTGAACTTAATGCCAGTCTTTGAAAATGCGTTGTTTTACCATGTTGTGTACATAAGATAAACTGCAAACATATATACATATTTTTGAAGTTTGGTATATTACCCCACATTCAAAAATTATTAAAATCTAAGAATAAAAGTTAGAAAATTATAAAAACTATTACAATATTAACATAAGTATTAAACGTATCAACATTACAAATTACAAAATAAATAAAACTAAGTAGACTAGGGATGATACTGGTACCAATAGGGGTTCCAAGCATAACCATAGGTGCTATAAAATGCTTCGGCAGGGTTATACGTAGGATATGGTGGCTGCATCTCTATAGATCAGGGAGGGAATATGGGTTTCGGTGTAGGAATATAGTTTCTACCTATATGTTGGCAATGAGCTATGATTTGGTTCTGATGAACTTGCCAATCTTCAAATGCTCTCTGTCTAGCATTTTCGTACTCCTGTGCAGCTATAAACCTTTGCATTTCTTGCATCTCATTTCCCCCTCCTACATTACCTTGCTGTTGGTTTCTCTCAACCTGTAGATGTCTACCATGGTATTGTACTGCGGCGTTATTTCACCTCTTCAAAACTTTCGCACCATGGTATACATTTAAACCTATAGTATCGCGGGGTTCTGGTTCTTCGACTAATAATCCCCCCCGACTTATATCCACACCGAGATATTCAGCAATCAAAGTAATAAAAATACCACCTCCTATTATGCTATGCGGTCTCATCCCCCGAACCATAGCTGATAAATAATAACCCACACAATATGGTATACTTACAGCGCTTTGTGGGTCTCAAATACACATATGGTAAAACAAATCCTGTTCATTTACCTTTTCCTTGTTCTTACCTCTTTGTGTAATCGAATTAGCTAAAAACCTATGAATCACTCTTAATTCAGCTCTATCTATATCTAAATAAGAGTAATTTCCCCCTTTGAAACGGTGATGGCTTGTCATTTGACTCCTGTAAGACCCGAATATTCGTAGTGTACATAGGTGTATATGAGTTACTCAAGTTTGGGGTTTTTGTTGCACATAATTAAAAAGACAAAAGATGCTAAACCGGGAGGGTCGCGCGCCGCGCGGCTAGGTGGCGCGCCGCGCCATCTGTCTGCGACAGATTCCCCTTTTCTTTTTAATTAGATATTTTGAGGGCATTTTGGTAAAATCACCTTGGGGTCCGAATTTAATGCCTTAGGATCAGTTTGGTGAGCTCATTACTCCATTTCTCAACCACCAAACATCATCCATTCATTCTAGAGAGAGAGGGGGAGGTTAAGTGTGAGAAAGCTTAAATCGGGGAAGAAGAAGCTCATTTCGGGTTAGAACTCGGGAGTTAAAGTTGTCATCTCCTCCTTAGCTACGTTTTGATTGTTGTGGTAAGCCCTAAACTTGATTACCTTAGTTTAATGTGTTTAAGGGTTAGGGTTTGGGTTAGTGATGCACACAAAACCCACTTGCTAGTAATTTGGGGGTTTTGGGTGAATTTGGGTCATGTAGACTCAAAGGTAACTAATTAGGGTTTTCAAAGTGTTAATTTATGTTTATGAACCTAATTAGTTAGTTAAAGTACTAGAACACTTCAATGATATGTAAATGGGTGTTAATTGGGCATGGATGACCCAAATGGGTGTGTTGACCTTGAAATGGGTCAAATGGGTCTTTAATGACCTAAGTGGTCTTGCATGTGTGAAAATGAGTTAAATTGGTGATGTAAAAATGTAATAAGACCATATTTGACTAGAGTTAGGGTTTTTGGTGAAGTTGACCCATTATTAGGGTTAATGGTGCAAAATGGGTCGGGATTGCACTTTGGGTCAAAATGACTTAGGAATGGTGAAAGAATTGGTTGACCGACTTGAGTTTGCGTTTGATAATATGTATAATGTGATAGGTACATTACTTTGAGGTTTTGCAAGCTCGAGTATCTTTTCACAAGACTTTGAGGTGAGTGGAATAATTATATGCGTATGTATATAATGTATCTATTTGTTGTAGCGTGAAAGGTGTAGTGTGGAGGTTTTAAGACACCACTTTTCACGTGAAGAGTGTAGCATCGAGGTGTTAAGATGCCACTCGGGTGTAGCATCGAGGTGTTAAGATGCCACCTAGGAGTGTAGTGTCGAGGTGTTAAGACACCACTCCGTAAAATAATGAGTGAAGCATCGAGGTGTTAAGATGCCACTCGGGGTGAAGTGCCGAGGTGTTAAGGTGCCACCCTAGGGGTTAGTGGTGCGAGGTGTTAAGTGCCCTAACGGATGTTATGAACACCGATGGCGTTTTCGCGAGCGCCGTTCCCTTGTACTATTGGTCGACCATGGTTATTTGTGTTGTGAGCATATTATATTATTCGAGTTATATTTATATGCGGTTGTTATGCTAGCTTGTGGTATTGGAGATTTATAGCTTGTTATTGTGACGATAAGCTAATTATGTTCGCTAGCGTGTTTGCGGTTTGTGTAAGTGTTTGCAAATAGGTATAATTATATATGTATTCGTATAATTATTACATTCACTAATCTTTGCTTACCCTCTCGTTGTTTATCATTTTATAGGTTCGGTTTTGGACAAGGGTAAGGGCATCGTTTTGGACTAGAGATTCCGCTTGATGCTAGGGGACGCTTTTGGCTTTAGTAGCTCTTGGAGTTTGACCGATAGTTGGGTAGTTTAATCCCAAACGCCATGCTCATTGTGTAGTTTGGAACTTAAACTTTTTGGTGGTCGAAACTCGTAAATAGTATTAAACTCGTAAAACGGCCGATGTGGGCCCCGCCTGTAAAACATTGATTTTATATTTGAAACAAGTTAGTTTTACATATTTGGATGTATGGTAAAAAGCGTTTCGTCTAAAAGTGTCGGGAACTAGTCAATCTTTTTCGCATTATGAGACTTCCCGGACAGTCCACTTTGGCGCACCGCGCCCCTATCTGGCGCGCCGCGCGGGTATGCTGCACAGGAATTTTTTTTTTATTTTGTATTTTCGCGTGGTTTGGTCGAGGGTTGGTTTGGGTTGTTACAAGTGGTATCAGAGCATGGTCTAAGGGATTTAGGTGACTTGAGATAGGCGCCTAGACTTAGACTTTTTGTGTGCGCGTTTATGCGGGACTTGTAGGACTTTGGGTCGGATCGGGATTGGTTTGTGCATAGGTTTATGTAAACTAATCATGTGCTATTGGTTATGTATGTTTAGCGAGCATCGAGCGAGATGGACGTTGTACTAGCAAGTTAATGCGACGTGCTCGCGTAACAATGATTAGCTACCATTGTTACGGGCGCAAATCATGTCGAACGAGCAATGTACGACGATTGTTGAGCAAGATGGGGTAGTGTGGTGTATATGTATATACATACGTGTTATGTCTTTTTGTTTCGCCGCTTAACCTACTTCGTTTTATAGAATGAAGACGAGAAACGGACCCGATCATGATAACGGAAGTACAAGTGAGGACGCTGAGATTTCAGCCAAGGTTGAGGCCGTCTTTAAAAAGTTAAAAGCGGATTTTCTTACGGACGTCCGAAAGGTCTTCCAAGATTCGGTCGATGGGCAAGTGACCGATTTGATAAATGAACGAATGAAGGCCACTATCGAAGAGGCCCTTGATGCTAGAAACATTTATCCTTGTGGTGAAGGAGGTGAAGGAAGGCGGGACTTCCACTACAAGAATTTCAAGGACGCTCAACCCCCGATGTTTAATGGGGTACGAGATCCTTTAAAAAGTACATGTTGGATCTCCGACATCGAGGGAGCTTTCCGTACCTCGGAATGTCCTCCCGAGAAGAAGGCGAGGTATGGCTCTAGCATGCTACGAGAAGAGGCTAAGTTATGGTGGGATGATAAAATCAACTTGTATGGTGAGGAACAATGTATGGGCTTGACGTGGGAAGAGTTTAAGAAGGAGTTTTTCAAGGAATACCGAACTTCTTCCGACCTCGATAGAATCCGGGACGAGTTGCACCATTTGCAACAAGGCTCAATGGACTTAGTTACTCTTAAGTCTACATTCTTGGCAAAGACTCGTTTTTGCCCGGAATATGTTGGTGATGATCATAAGCTCATGAAGGATTTCTACCGTACTTTTAATGATGAGTACAAGGGGAAGATTAGTCGGGGTATGGCTAAGTCTTTTGAGGAATTGTTCGAGTTGGCTCGGGGTTTTGAGCCGGGGGTTCCATGAAAGAGTGATTTCATGTTTTCCAAAAGAAAATTTGAGGGTTTTAGTTACTCTAACGCCTCAAGCAAGAAGAGCAAGAGCAAGAGGGGGGCCGAAAGTGTCAATAGTGCAAAGAAGGGCACTACCGGCGAGTTTTCTTATACGTGCTACAATTGTGGGCAATCGGGTCATATGGCTCGTGAGTGTCCGAAACCACGTTCCGGAAACAAAGTCACTTGTTTTAATTGCGGAAAAGAGGGGCATAAGAAGCCGGAGTGTCCCGATTTACGAAATGATAATGTGAAGCGGTTAGAGAAGGCGGCGGGTACGGCTAGGGGTCGCAACTATTTGATGACCAATGATGAAGCCAAACAATCGCACGAAGTTGTCTCAGGTACTTACATGGTTAATTCTAATCCGGCAAGGATTCTTTTCGATAGCGGTGCAAATTTGTCGTTTGTGTCTCCTAAATTTGTACCTAAACTTAATAGACCGTTAGCTAAGTTAAGTCGTCCGATAGAAGTCGAAATAGCGGACGGCAAGACGGTGCTAGTGGTTGATGTGTGTGAAAATTGTGATGTTGTTTTTGGTTCCGAAACCTTTAAAATTGATCTTATTCCAATGACCTTGGGCGACTTTGATATTGTCATTGGTATGGATTGGCTCGATCGTTATAGAGCCGATATTGCATGCCATGATAAGTTTATTCGTGTGAAGGCCCCAAGTGGGGGAGAGTTAATTATTCATGGTGATAAGCGAAGGAGACCGGTGCCGATATGCACTTTTGCACGGGCACGTCGTTTTGTTGTTACCGGTGGCATGGCTTGCCTTGCTCATGTTGTTGATACTCGCAATGAGGCACCACCTATTCGTGAAATTCCGGTTGTTAGTGAATTCGAAGACGTTTTTCCGGACGAATTACCGGGTGTTCCGGCGGAAAGACAAGTTGAGTTTCGTATTGAGTTGGTTCCGGGAGCTACTCCCATTGCTAAAACTCCTTATCGTTTAGCACCAACGGAAATGCAAGAGTTGTTAAATCAAACCCAAGAGTTGCTCGAGAAGGGTTTTATTCGACCGAGTGCTTCGCCATGGGGCGCTCCGGTGTTATTTGTGAAGAAGAAAGATGGTAGTATGCGTATGTTCATTGATTACCGTGAGTTGAATAAAGTGACGATCAAGAATCGTTATCCATTACCTAGGATTGACGATTTATTTGATCAACTTCAAGGTGCAACGTATTTCTCTAAGATCGACCTACGGTCCGGCTATCACCAAATGCGGGTCCGTGAGGAAGACATAGAGAAGACGGCTTTTCGAACGCGTTACGGGCATTATGAGTTTGTAGTTATGCCCTTTGGTCTTACGAATGCACCGGCGGCATTCATGGATCTTATGAACCGAGTATGCCAACCTATGTTGGACAAGTCGGTAATAGTGTTCATTGACGACATACTAGTCTACTCGAAAAGTATGAACGAGCATGAACGTCATTTGCGTGAAGTATTGAAGACGCTACGAAAGGAGAAGTTGTATGCAAAGTTCTCCAAATGTGAATTTTGGCTAAGGGAAGTTCAATTCCTTGGTCATATCGTGAACGAAAACGGTATTCAAGTAGATCCGGGGAAGATCGAAACGGTGAAGAGTTGGGGACGACCGACTACGCCTACGGAAATCCGAAGTTTTCTCGGATTGGCCGGTTATTATCGTCGGTTTATCCAAGACTTTTCTAAGATTGCTTCTCCATTGACGAAATTGACAAGGAAGAATGCGAGGTTTGGTTGGGAGAACGAGCAAGAAATTGCTTTTCAATTGTTAAAAGAGAAGTTGTGTCAAGCTCCGGTGTTAGTGTTACCGGAAGGTGTTGAAGACATGGTGGTTTATTGTGATGCTTCCTTAAATGGTCTCGGGTGTGTTCTAATGCAAAGAGGTAAGGTTATCGCTTATGCCTCTCGACAATTAAAGGAACATGAAACGAGGTATCCGACTCATGATTTTGAGTTGGCGGCGGTAGTGCATGCGTTGAAAATTTGGCGCCATTACTTGTATGGTGTCAAGTGTACGATTTATTCGGATCATAAGAGTTTGAAACATCTCTTTAATCAACGAGATTTGAATTATCGCCAACGTAGGTGGATGGATGTGGTGAAAGACTACGATTGTGAAATACTTTATCATCCGGGTAAGGCGAATGTGGTCGCGGATGCGTTGAGTCGAAAGAGTCAACATCCGGCGATAAAAGTGGGGTCGTTACGTTTGATTATTACCAACGATTTTCTTGAAAAGCTTGGTGAGATTCAAATAGAGGCTTATGTTCACAACAAGCATACGGAGCGAATCGTGGGCTAAACGGAGTTTATTACTATGGGTCCGCGTGGGATGTTGTCCTTTCAAGGAAGGGTATGGGTGCCTAAGATGGGTGATTACCGACGAGTGCTACTTGATGAAGCACATAAGTCAAAATACTCCATTCATCCGGGCGCGACGAAAATGTATCTTGACTTGAAGAAAGATTATTGGTGGCCGGGCATGAAACGTGATGTTGTGAAGTATGTTGAGCAATGTGTCACGTGTTTACAAGTAAAAGCCGAACACCAAAAGCCGTATGGTAAGTTGCAACCATTAGAAATCCCGAAATGGAAATGGGAGCACATTACCATGGATTTCATTACAAAGTTACCTAAAACGGCGAGAACCCAATTCGATTCGATTTGGGTTATAGTTGACCGATTGACAAAAAGTGCTTTGTTTCTTCCCATTAAAGAAGCGATATCGTCGGAGACCTTGGCTAAGTTGTTTATCAAGGAAGTGGTCTCGCGACATGGGGTTCCTATATCTATTATTTCGGATCGAGATACCCGTTTTACATCTCGGTTTTGGGAAAAGTTTCATGAAGATATGGGTACGCAATTGAAGTTGAGCACGGCGTATCATCCTCAAACGGACGGTCAAACCGAACGTACGAATCAAACTTTGGAAGATATGCTACGAGCGTGCATCATTGACTTCGGTGGTAGTTGGGATGAGCATTTGCCTTTGGTGGAATTCTCGTACAATAATAGTTATCATACTAGTATCGGGATGCCACCTTACGAAATGCTTTATAGGCGTAGGTGTCGAACTCCCGTTTGTTGGGGAGAAGTGGGTCAAAGAGAGATCGGGAGTACCGATTTGGTTTTAGAGACCAATAGCAAGAACGATTTGATTCGGGAACATTTGAAGAAGGCTCAAGATAGGCAAAAGTCGTATGCCGATAGACGTAGGCGATCGATTGAGTTCCAAGAAGGCGATATGGTGATGCTTAAGGTTTCGCCATGGAAGGGTATTATCCGATTTCGAAAACGGGGAAAGTTAGCTCCTCGGTTTATTGGGCCATTCAAGGTTTTAGCCCGTGTTGGTAAAGTTGCATATCGATTGGAATTACCCGAAGAGCTTGCGGGGATCCATAATACATTTCATGTTTCCCACCTCCGTAAGTGTCTTGCCGATGATTCCTCATGGATGCCTTTAGACGAGATCGAGCTAAACAACAAGTTAGAATATGTCGAGGAACCGATTGCTATCCTTGACGAGAAGGTGAAAATGTTGAGAAATAAAGAGGTGAGAACTTTCAAGGTTCAATGGCGACGAAGTAAAGGTTCCGAGTTCACTTGGGAACCCGAAGAGTTCGTGTTGGTTTATCTTCCCTCGTGTCATGCGGCTTGGATTGCGAGGACGCAATCCGAATAAGTGGGGGAGAGTTGTAAGACCCGAATATTCGTAGTGTACATAGGTGTATATGAGTTACTCAAGTTTGGGGTTTTTGTTGCACATAATTAAAAAGACAAAAGATGCTGAACTGGGAGGGTCGCGCGCCGCGCGGCTAGGTGGCGCGCCGCGCCATCTGTCTGCGACAGATTCCCCTTTTCTTTTTAATTAGATATTTTGAGGGCATTTTGGTAAAATCACCTTGGGGTCCGAATTTAATGCCTTAGGATCAGTTTGGTGAGCTCATTACTCCATTTCTCAACCACCAAACATCATCCATTCATTCTAGAGAGAGAGGGGGAGGTTAAGTGTGAGAAAGCTTAAATCGGGGAAGAAGAAGCTCATTTCGGGTTAGAACTCGGGAGTTAAAGTTGTTCATCTCCTCCTTAGCTACGTTTTGATTGTTGTGGTAAGCCCTAAACTTGATTACCTTAGTTTAATGTGTTTAAGGGTTAGGGTTTGGGTTAGTGATGCACACAAAACCCACTTGCTAGTAATTTGGGGGGTTTTGGGTGAATTTGGGTCATGTAGACTCAAAGGTAACTAATTAGGGTTTTCAAAGTGTTAATTTATGTTTATGAACCTAATTAGTTAGTTAAAGTACTAGAACACTTCAATGATATGTAAATGGGTGTTAATTGGGCATGGATGACCCAAATGGGTGTGTTGACCTTGAAATGGGTCAAATGGGTCTTTAATGACCTAAGTGGTCTTGCATGTGTGAAAATGAGTTAAATTGGTGATGTAAAAATGTAATAAGACCATATTTGACTAGAGTTAGGGTTTTTGGTGAAGTTGACCCATTATTAGGGTTAATGGTGCAAAATGGGTCGGGATTGCACTTTGGGTCAAAATGACTTAGGAATGGTGAAAGAATTGGTTGACCGACTTGAGTTTGCATTTGATAATATGTATAATGTGATAGGTACGTTACTTTGAGGTTTTGCAAGCTCGGGTATCTTTTCACAAGACTTTGAGGTGAGTGGAATAATTATATGCGTATGTATATAATGTATCTATTTGTTGTAGCGTGAAAGGTGTAGTGTCGAGGTGTTAAGACACCACATTTCACGTGAAGAGTGTAGCATCGAGGTGTTAAGATGCCACTCGGGTGTAGCATCGAGGTGTTAAGATGCCACCTAGGAGTGTAGTGTCGAGGTGTTAAGACACCACTCCGTAAAATAATGAGTGAAGCATCGAGGTGTTAAGATGCCACTCGGGGTGAAGTGCCGAGGTGTTAAGGTGCCACCCTAGGGGTTAGTGGTGCGAGGTGTTAAGTGCCCTAACGGATGTTATGAACACCGATGGCGTTTTCGCGAGCGCCGTTCCCTTGTACTATTGGTCGACCATGGTTATTTGTGTTGTGAGCATATTATATTATTCGAGTTATATTTATATGCGGTTGTTATGCTAGCTTGTGGTATTGGAGATTTATAGCTTGTTATTGTGACGATAAGCTAATTATGTTCGCTAGCGTGTTTGCGGTTTGTGTAAGTGTTTGCAAGTAGGTATAATTATATATGTATTCGTATAATTATTGCATTCACTAATCTTTGCTTACCCTCTCGTTGTTTATCATTTTATAGGTTCGGTTTTGGACAAGGGTAAGGGCATCGTTTTGGACTAGAGATCCCGCTTGATGCTAGGGGACGCTTTTGGCTTTAGTAGCTCTTGGAGTTTGACCGATAGTTGGGTAGTTTAATCCCAAACGCCATGCTCATTGTGTAGTTTGGAACTTAAACTTTTTGGTGGTCGAAACTCGTAAATAGTATTAAACTCGTAAAACGGCCGATGTGGGCCCCGCCTGTAAAACATTGATTTTATATTTGAAACAAGTTAGTTTTACATATTTGGATGTATGGTAAAAAGCGTTTCGTCTAAAAGTGTCGGGAACTAGTCAATCTTTTTCGCATTATGAGACTTCCCGGACAGTCCACTTTGGCGCGCCGCGCCCCTATCTGGCGCGCCGCGCGGGTATGCTGCACAGGAAATTTTTTTTTATTTTGTATTTTCGCGTGGTTTGGTCGAGGGTTGGTTTGGGTTGTTACAACTCCACACACCGTGTGTATCAAAATTTTCATCTATCTTTCTACCATTTAGTATCAATCCTCTACAATCGGCAGATGCTAACTCCTCAGGCGTATATATACGTAAAGCCTGAGCCATGTCTAGTAAAGACATGTGGTGCATCGAACCGCCTAACAAAAATCTAATAAAAGATCGATCGGTTAAACTAGCTACCCGATCATTCAACTCTATACTACACAACAATTCTTCACACCATACTTTATATACAGGTCTACGCATGGTGAATAAACGTACCCAGTCATTAAAAGTAGAATTACCATACCTCTGTACAAGTAATTCCCTAATTGGCCCGGCCAATTCTGCAGCTTCTAAGGGTCCCCATTCTATGACCCTAGGTACCTCAACAACCTTAGAATGAAGTGTATGCAACCCCCTTTGATACTTTGGGTAATCTATCCAAAGTCTGTCAAATCTCAGGTTTGGATGCAAATCTTCCAAGTGCATATCAGAAAATGTCATGACTGGATGAGGTATATCCTGCTTGTAGTAGTTATCCACCTCCTGTTGTTCCGCATTCTCAGCAGGAGCATTGCGAGCTTGGGATGAAGATTCACCCCTTTCAGTCTGCAAAACACATCAAACACAATTTTTGTGCATCCAAATATGCATTAGTGTCAGCAAAATCATCAATCAAAATAATTACAATGACATGATCAATTTATATCAAACTTAAGCTCATTTTCACATTTTTATCAAATCTACACTTTTTCAAATAAGCATATACGAAAATGTTCGTCAAGTTCATAAGCATTCAATTCAAATAACATGTCAAAATAATCATTACTAGCAATTAAACAAGTTTCAAATGGCATTATCTGTGACGCCCCGTACAAAATCATCGTGTATGGTACATCAACAACAGGATCATTACAAGGTCAAACACTATATGCTGTTTGAAAACCAGTTTTGCATTCATGAACAGATAACGTTTTACAAAAGATGAATAGGAAACATTAACATGAGTACATGATACTAAGGTCATTACAAAGCTATTGTTTTGAAAATAACATAAGTTGGGAATGCAAAGTAAAAGTTTCATGCTTGAGACATCTCTAAGTAATGCAGCGGAAGTCTAACACAGCAAGTCTGTAACAACAAGTCTATACACCGAGACTAGAACAGCAAGGCTAACAGCAGAAGCAACAACGTCTAAACACCTGAGAAATACATGCTTAAAAAGTCAACACGAATGTTGGTGAGCTATAGTTTGTTTGTATTCAGTAATGTAATGTAGGCCACGAGATTTTAGTGCTTCAAACAAGCGTTTCAAATCAGTAATTCAAATCAGTGTGATAAAGTATATGTATAACCGTGGGCACTCGGTAACTAACTTAACGTTTATACCCCCTGAAAGTACACTTGGCAAGTGCGTATGTCTACGAAGTATTAAACACTCGTTAAATGCTAGCGCGACTAGCCCGAGTGGGGATGTCAAACCCTATGGATCCATATCTAAGATTCGCGTTCATGGTTCAAAAACCAATGATTAAACGTTACCGAGCTAAAGGGAATGTTTATGCCGTTGTATAACCCACACATATATAAGTTTAAGTACTCGTTCCTAGTATGTAAAACATAAAATCCGCATGTATTCTCAGTTCCCAAAATAAGTTAAAGTAAAAAGGGAATGCTATAACTCACAGTGATAAAAGCGGTAAAGTCGGTAATGAAAGTACGCAAGTAGTAAGTCGGTCCGAAAGGTCGTCAACCTAAATCAAGGGTTACTAGGTCAGTAGGTTGTTTTTATAAATTCTAATAGTGCATAAAATAAGTTTAAGTGTCATCATCATCATCATTCATCATAATAAAAGCTAAGTAAGTTCGACAAGAATAGAGATCGAAACAATAGGCTGACTTCGGTCAGCTGCTACGACCTCTACGTAAATCGAAAAGATGCATAGTCAGTGGCTATGGCTCCGTATGTGAGTCCCCTAACCGCTGACCAATTTTCAGAACCTAACTCGTCTTTTTTTGACCGTGGCGACGGTTTAAGTGCGAGTAGGTCAGAAATTTCAGCACAACGTTAATAGGGTGTAGTGACTCTCGGAGGGCCATAAATCCTAAACCGTAACTCGGATTAAGACGAGGCATAAACGGAAAATCATCTAATCGAACCGAACTAACTGAAAATAAACTTTCCAGTAGCCCAGGTGGTCTGATCAGATACGAAAATCAGTGGACAAGTGCTCCGGTGAGGTTCTTGGTGCTTGATGCTCATCACGGTTCTCATCCTTGATGCTTGTAGCTTCAAGTGTACAACTCGTTGATGGTTTAGCATCACTTTTGACCAAGATTCTACCATCAATACACAATATGTTAAGACCAAGTGGTAACACAACTCATTTAAGAGTCTTAGATGGATGATGAACCAAGGTTACATCATATCCTTAGTCTTAACACAATTACAAGTCCTATTTACAAACAAAGTTACAAATTTTACATCAATCAAACAAGTATGAACATGATCCAAGTCAAAAGAGGTGATGGAACCCTAAGCTAGAGAGCTTGGATCCCTTTCACACAATTTATAAGGTCACAAAGCTAGAAAGCTTGAACCTTTAGTGTTCTTGAAGATCTTGAAGCATAAAGCTTGGATCTTTAAGATATATGAAGATAACAAACAAAAGTTTGAATCTTTATCACAAAATAACAAGATTAAAGTAAAAGAAAGATGAATCTACAAAGTTGGTGAAGATTCAAAGCTAGAAAGCTTGAATCTTCCATGTTCTTGAAAGATTCATGTTTGAATCAACAAGATATAAGCAAGATCAAAGCTAAAAGGAACTTTGATCTCCATAATATGATGATGATGGCCACGAAAATGAAAGGAAAAGAAGAAGAAAAAGAAGACTTACAAGCAATACTAGAAAGGGAAGAAAGAAAGAACAAGTGTGTGTGAAAACCAAATGAGCAAGTGATTTGAATGAGAGGTAAATGGCTAGTATTTATAAGCAAGGAATTTGACAAGGATTGATGACATGGACAAGGGCTAGTATTTATAAGCAAGGAATTTGACAAGGATTGATGACATGGACAAGGGCTAGTATTTATAAGTAAGGAATTTGACAAGGATTGATGACATGGACAAGGGCTAATTAATTGGGTCACTAGCTAGAGTAGGGTGGGCTTGAGCCCAACAAGGTAGAAAGTCCAACAAGACTAACTATTGTGCATAATTAAATTACTACGCGTAATTAAGCATCCAAAAACCCAGGTAATTATTATTATAAAATAATAATTAATATTTCGCAGTCATAATATTCCGATTATGACAAAAGTTAAACGTGCGCGCAAGTTCGCGGTTTATTCGAAACGTCAAATAACACTAACGGTTATAAAGGCTTCCAATGATCAAGTTATGTATCCTACGTACTCTAAGGCATGTTTTAACATATAAATGGAAGTAAACCACGTAAATCAAGTTTCCAGAGTATAAAGTAACACAGTACGAACAAATACGCAGTTTCGCAAAAACACAAGGCACAAAAGCAAGTCGAAAAAGCCGGGTCGTTACATTACCCACCTGTTAATGAAAATTTCATCCCGAAATTTGAGGAGTGACAAAAAAAAAATGGTACCGTATTTAAATAAGAAGTAGCGTATCAAAGTTCCGAAAGATTCGTGGGCTAAAAAGTGAGCTATTTACCTTGAAAGGTACTCTGGCGTATAAAAGTAAGAATAGGTATATGCTATTAATTAAGTCTCTTAGGAGATCAACAAATTGATTTCGTTTCTGGTTAACAAGTGTATGTTGTCTGAATATATCCACACAAAAAAGATGATGTTTTTAGCCTTACAGGCATCTTTAGTAAGCTGGATGCATGAAATACATCATGAATGTTACTAAACCCATCTAAAACATTGAGCGCTTATGTCGCAATACAAAGCTGATAGGTAGGATGGAAAACATGGTGATCATAACCATGAGATTTGATGTCTGGATAGTGTTAGCCACGGATTTTACTAACCCCTTGATTTTGGAAAGAGACCATAGGCATAAAGAACTCGATATTTAAGAACGTTTCATTTAACTATATGAATTGAAACTTTTGCTGAAAGTGAATAATCGGACTTATATGCAATGCAAGCCATAATTATCTATAGTGCCTTTAGGACGGTCTGAACGAACAATGAAGGATATCACCCAGTTTACCATACTGCAGGTGAACTTATCCTTAGATGGAATGAAAGAACAATTCCATAATGTAACTTTATCCTTTCAGTTACATGTTGAAGTTAGGGTTAACATTAACTAGAACAACATATAGTTGAAACCAACGAAGAAAGGAATGTGCAGAGTAACCATATCTGTATTACATATGTTTTAAGCAGTCCCTTCCAAGAGGATAACAAGATTCATAGATTCCTAAAGTATGTTACTTTGCATTTCTGAAAGAGAATCGCACGAAATGTGTGATCTTTGAACCAGGGTGAACTCTTCGAGGGTTTGTTCTGAATTTATCCTTATACTTAAGGAGATGCACGGAAAAGAAGATACGTGGACCTTTGGTCATAAAGAACGGTTTACTCTAAGTGAAAAGAATCTCAAAACGATTCCTTGTACCTCAACCTACTAATTCATAGAGATAATTTTTACGTGGATGTTGCGATTAGCCGTGAAATATTGAGAATAGAAACCCACCTAGTGCCCTTCCTACAATGGGGTGACCATTGAGTGTACCTCAGAAAACTGATTTATCGGTCCGCGATTTTGCCATGTTTAACCTTAAAAGGAACATTTTTCGAGTACAAAGACTTCCTAACAAATTTTTTTTTTATAAATCTGCCACCCAAAGTGGCTCAAGCGTTTTTAACAAGGATTTTAATAGTAAGCTTCATCCCTAACGGAGGGAGAGAAGAAGTGTGATCCCTACATGGTGTAGTCTAATACGGAAACCTTTAATAAAATCAACCGAGGAAGTTTTGAAAAACCTTTAAACGTTTGATGCGACAACATAAATGGAACGAAGTTCTTGGTAAATTTAGAAGTATGTATAACGAGTACCATTTGCACAAAATTATTTGACTTAAAACAACTCAATAAAGGAGCGATTTTTAATCATCTTGAAGGTATAACTTAGTATGTACTAACCCAAAATAAGTAAGGGTAAATTTATACATATATGATTTTATAAATCGCGTAAGTGATAGAAAAGTTTTTAGTACTTTCATTTGTCCATAAATCTCGTGAGGACCGCACAAATAAGCAACGTGTAAATCAACGTGTAAAATTTTTGATAAACATAGTTTTTCGTATTTCAGAGGTTACGAGTTGAAAAAGGTCGAGTGAAAAATATTTGAATCATCGGTTGACATGTTACTAGGTAATGAAAACTAATGAATTAAATGTAGTTTTGATGATTATCCGAACTTAAGTCTTTGGCCCAAAAATGTTTACGTCCGAAGCCGTTGCTAAAAAGTGAGGTATGAAGGATAGAGCATGAGGATGAGAAGTTAATCGCTTCTTGACTTTGCAGAATGCCACACAGGTTATGGCTAATATTAAAGTCGAAATACTAATGATGTTAATATCGCTAGATGAGAATTTCCTTGGAATAGGTCAGGACTTTGAGTTATGTAAGATAGAGCATCGCTCCGACAGATGTGAAGAATAATATCCCTGGGGTAGCGCAGTAATTTTGAATGGTTTAAGTGTTTGTGGATGCCCGAAGGCTCTGCATGACGTGGTAGTAAGTGCCTTCATCACATACACACACATGAATCTCTTAGTTTCGACAGTTGTCTGTCTTCATGATGACTTGGATACGAATAAGCAACGAAAAATTTTATATTGACAAGCAACGAAAATTTTATAGAATTCATTTAAGGTGACGATGTAAGAAAAGAAATTAAGTTCTTAGCAAACTAGGGTTATGTACAACACGTACCATTCAAGGTAAAATATCCTTTGAATAAAAGATTTGATTTGTAAAAGTGAAAGTAAAATTTCATATGTATTTGTCAAAAAGAAGTAATTATTTACTTTATTTTATATAACGTATACGATTTCAAAAATTTGCACGAATGGCAAATAAAATAAATTTATTTTTATTAAGTTTTGAGAGGATCGCACAGTAAAATAGTGTAAGTAAAATTTTGGCAAACAAAATTTTCATATTTCGGAGGTTACAAGTTGAAAAAAGATTGATGAGAATCGAGTAAAAGACTTTTGAAAATCTCGGGTGATATTTGAGCAAAAATGTTACGAGGTAATGAAAACTGTTGAATTTTAATGTGGTTGATGACTATTAGTAGGGCATAAGTCCTTCGACCAAAAATGCTTAAGTATAAAGTTGTTGCTTATAAGTGAGAAACGAAAGGGAGAGTATGAGGACGGGGATTAACTACCCATTGATTTTGGAAATTCCAAACTGGTATGACTAATATCGAAGTAAGAAGGGTGATGGTGTGATTATCATTGATTAAGAATTCTCTCGAAATAAGTTAGGATTCAGTGTCGCATAAGAATGAGTATCAAATACGATTCTTGGGTAGTATAGTATTTGAATTGCTGAAATGACGGGATACAATTTCCTTTATGTATCGTTGTCCATTGTATCGGTTTCTTTCATGGCTAGAAAGTGAGCAGATTTGGTGAGGCGATCAACGATAACCCTGATAGTGTCATAACTGCCGGCTGTTTTCGGTAGTTTCAGAATGAAATCCATCGTCATCCCTTCCCATTTCCATTGTGGGATCTCGGGTTGTTGAAGTAATCCGGATTGCTTTTGGCTCACCATTCTCGCGAGGTATACGAATAATCTTCTTACTATAAATAACTTTCGTTTTCGTCCTTGAAAGTCAGTCTGTTCCAACTATTTCCTCAAAGCTTTCTAACTCGATGAGTATTAGGTTAATTTTAAGGTCCATTCCAACCAAATCTTATTATACTGTCGTGAAAATTTTTATCAACCTTCTCAAATAACATCTGCTTGTGCGCAGGTAACTAATCCTTTCCAACTACTACTATAAAACTTCCAAGTTTTGTTGGCATGAGGTCATCTCCAAATGACCCACATGTTAATTTTTAAGGTACTATCTTAAATTACTCCTCTATCTCTGCCAACTTACCATTAGCTTGTCCTATAGAATACTTAACTCTCATAATTGTTAATGGATTATTAGTCATCACACTAGGATTCTTAGATATAAGGTTTCTATCACTCTAGTATTAAACAATTTCGAGACGATAAATCGTTGTGAAGAAACGTACCATAACTAAAATCAAGATCCATGCGAGTCTCCATAGTTGAGATAACGATTGCTCTATCATATGTGAGTCCAAAGTTTTTTTTTTCCTATTTGAGAACTTTTTCCTTAAGTATCCAGGGTGTCTATATCTATAACAAATTTTCGGGTTATCAATTCTGCAGTCCAGGCCCTTCTCGTACAGTATCTAGACTAAGTGGTTATTCCTGCCTTTATCAGACCATAATGCGTATACTCAAGTGGTTCCTACCAAAATTTCCTTTGAATCGCTTCATATTCCTTATGTAGTAACATTGGGACTTCTGCATAATTCACTTCAATATAATTACGCTGGCCTGGCGTCATTATATTGTACTAAATCGTACGTTCATTCCAATATCACTCCATATGGTCAATGTAACGTGATCACTTTCAGTTCTACTCAATTTCATCCAACGGTGCTTTATCTATGCTATCTCAAAACAAAATCTACATAATTAATCTCACGGTTTCTCGGTGTGGGTGCGTAAGTTCCGTAGGTCATGCACCAATGCCTAAATGTCCTGAAATTTCTTCAAAATGTTCAGGTTCAGGTAACATCGTTAGGTTCCTTTCTAGAAATTCAATCTGGGTCTCGCTTCGAGTTGTATGTGTAGCAAGTAGTAGTACGATATGTCTTGAGGTGACTCCCAAGTCTTTGGGTATGGTTGAGCATCAGTAGAAGGCACTCTGACCTTGTGAAAGGAGATGTCCTCCTGACTTCCCCAATGCCTAAGAGTGTTAGGGTACTAAATCCAGAAATGTCGTCAGATCGTCGAGCAGTGGTGAAGAACAAAAGATATAAGTGACGGTCATGAAAGCGTACGAGATACGAGCCATCTTGCAGGAACTGAACAACCTTCGAATGTTCACACGTCGTACGTGGCTATTTAGAGTGAGCTCGGGGTGCGGTTACTCCGACAAATCCTCCAATATCTCCTCCTCCGAGGATCGACTTTAGTGGGCGTGTAATCCGAGGGGTACTCCTCCTAGATTGCGTGAAGAATCATTTCGATCTCTGGAATGGTGGAACAGTAGTAACAGGTGGATTACAATACTAATCCTTAGGGTTAGACGTGTGGGAAATGGGTTCAGAAGAACATCTAAACTAGGAAAGGTAAGTTTTTCCAAGTCGGTGCAGCGAATAGCAGTCATGAAGCAAGCACGTAATCAGGCACTACAACAACCTAGCTCGTTTACAACAGTATATAGCATGGCAATATTAACAGTACTAAACAGAAGTAACATGCAATCGAAAGCAGATAGTAGCATGCAGTAGCTAGAATAAGCAAAAGCATGCAGCGAGTTTACATAGCAGTAAAAGGAAACGGTAGCATGCAGTAAGTTCATACGGTAGTAAAAGTAAGCAGTGGCATGCAGTAGTAGTAAGTAGTAACATGTAGTAATATAACACAGTAGCATGCAGCAGGTTCCGCAGAAACAAGTAAACTAGCAAGTTGTAGATTAGTCCTATTAGTGAATCCTACTTGGGTCAGTCCTAGACTCACTAATGCAACCTAATTCCCTACAACCAATGCTCTGATACCAACTGTGACGCCCCGTACAAAATCATCGTGTACGGTACATCAACAACAGGATCATTACAAGGTCAAACACTATATGCTGTTTGAAAACCAGTTTTGCATTCATGAACAGATAACGTTTTACAAAAGATGAATAGGAAACATTAACATGAGTACATGATACTAAGGTCATTACAAAGCTATTGTTTTGAAAATAACATAAGTTGGGAATGCAAAGTAAAAGTTTCATGCTTGAGACATCTCTAAGTAATGCAGCGGAAGTCTAACACAGCAAGTCTGTAACAACAAGTCTATACACCGAGACTAGAACAGCAAGGCTAACAGCAGAAGCAACAACGTCTAAACACCTGAGAAATACATGCTTAAAAAGTCAACACGAATGTTGGTGAGCTATAGTTTGTTTGTATTCAGTAATGTAATGTAGGCCACGAGATTTTAGTGCTTCAAACAAGCGTTTCAAATCAGTAATTCAAATCAGTGTGATAAAGTATATGTATAACCGTGGGCACTCGGTAACTAACTTAACGTTTATACCCCCTGAAAGTACACTTGGCAAGTGCGTATGTCTACGAAGTATTAAACACTCGTTAAATGCTAGCGCGACTAGCCCGAGTGGGGATGTCAAACCCTATGGATCCATATCTAAGATTCGCGTTCATGGTTCAAAAACCAATGATTAAACGTTACCGAGCTAAAGGGAATGTTTATGCCGTTGTATAACCCACACATATATAAGTTTAAGTACTCGTTCCTAGTATGTAAAACATAAAATCCGCATGTATTCTCAGTTCCCAAAATAAGTTAAAGTAAAAAGGGAATGCTATAACTCACAGTGATAAAAGCGGTAAAGTCGGTAATGAAAGTACGCAAGTAGTAAGTCGGTCCGAAAGGTCGTCAACCTAAATCAAGGGTTACTAGGTCAGTAGGTTGTTTTTATAAATTCTAATAGTGCATAAAATAAGTTTAAGTGTCATCATCATCATCATTCATCATAATAAAAGCTAAGTAAGTTCGACAAGAATAGAGATCGAAACAATAGGCTGACTTCGGTCAGCTGCTACGACTTCTACGTAAATCGAAAAGATGCATAGTCAGTGGCTATGGCTCCGTATGTGAGTCCCCTAACCGCTGACCAATTTTCAGAACCTAACTCGTCTTTTTTTGACCGTGGCGACGGTTTAAGTGCGAGTAGGTCAGAAATTTCAGCACAACGTTAATAGGGTGTAGTGACTCTCGGAGGGCCATAAATCCTAAACCGTAACTCGGATTAAGACGAGGCATAAACGGAAAATCATCTAATCGAACCGAACTAACTGAAAATAAACTTTCCAGTAGCCCAGGTGGTCTGATCAGATACGAAAATCAGTGGACAAGTGCTCCGGTGAGGTTCTTGGTGCTTGATGCTCATCACGGTTCTCATCCTTGATGCTTGTAGCTTCAAGTGTACAACTCGTTGATGGTTTAGCATCACTTTTGACCAAGATTCTACCATCAATACACAATATGTTAAGACCAAGTGGTAACACAACTCATTTAAGAGTCTTAGATGGATGATGAACCAAGGTTACATCATATCCTTAGTCTTAACACAATTACAAGTCCTATTTACAAACAAAGTTACAAATTTTACATCAATCAAACAAGTATGAACATGATCCAAGTTAAAAGAGGTGATGGAACCCTAAGCTAGAGAGCTTGGATCCCTTTCACACAATTTATAAGGTCACAAAGCTAGAAAGCTTGAACCTTTAGTGTTCTTGAAGATCTTGAAGCATAAAGCTTGGATCTTTAAGATATATGAAGATAACAAACAAAAGTTTGAATCTTTATCACAAAATAACAAGATTAAAGTAAAAGAAAGATGAATCTACAAAGTTGGTGAAGATTCAAAGCTAGAAAGCTTGAATCTTCCATGTTCTTGAAAGATTCATGTTTGAATCAACAAGATATAAGCAAGATCAAAGCTAAAAGGAACTTTGATCTCCATAATATGATGATGATGGCCACGAAAATGAAAGGAAAAGAAGAAGAAAAAGAAGACTTACAAGCAATACTAGAAAGGGAAGAAAGAAAGAACAAGTGTGTGTGAAAACCAAATGAGCAAGTGATTTGAATGAGAGGTAAATGGCTAGTATTTATAAGCAAGGAATTTGACAAGGATTGATGACATGGACAAGGGCTAGTATTTATAAGCAAGGAATTTGACAAGGATTGATGACATGGACAAGGGCTAGTATTTATAAGTAAGGAATTTGACAAGGATTGATGACATGGACAAGGGCTAATTAATTGGGTCACTAGCTAGAGTAGGGTGGGCTTGAGCCCAACAAGGTAGAAAGTCCAACAAGACTAACTATTGTGCATAATTAAATTACTACGCGTAATTAAGCATCCAAAAACCCAGGTAATTATTATTATAAAATAATAATTAATATTTCGCAGTCATAATATTCCGATTATGACAAAAGTTAAACGTGCGCGCAAGTTCGCGGTTTATTCGAAACGTCAAATAACACTAACGGTTATAAAGGCTTCCAATGATCAAGTTATGTATCCTACGTACTCTAAGGCATGTTTTAACATATAAATGGAAGTAAACCACGTAAATCAAGTTTCCAGAGTATAAAGTAACACAGTACGAACAAATACGCAGTTTCGCAAAAACACAAGGCACAAAAGCAAGTCGAAAAAGCCGGGTCGTTACATTATCTCTCAAAAATCAAGTTCATGAATTTTAGACTTTGAAAAAGTCCACTTTAATTCTCAAAATCACGTTTAGGCTCAAAGTTTGGATCATTTAACTACCTAAACATGTTACACTACTTAATTTAGCAACAATTCATGACAAAAAATCGGCCATAACCTGTTTATATCAAAAAGCCCCAAATTTTCTCAAGAACATAAACTCTAAATTACTCAAAATTTGAAGTTTAAGGCTTCTAATCATGTTAAACAGCATCAATCTAGGTTATACAAGCATAATACATAAACAATTTAAGCCTAATTACACTAAAAGCATCAAAATCAAATTGGTGAAAAAATTACTCAAGAACACTAATTTCGGATTAAATGGTGTTTAGGTGTAGAAATTTACCGTTTTTCTTGAGTAATTCCTTGATAGCATCCTTCTCAACATGATTTTAGTAAAAGATTTGATGATTAACGGTTAAAAATTGTGATTTTGGGGTGTATTTTTCGGGTTTTTCGCGCAGGTTTTTCTCTGTTTTTTTTTTCTGTGTTGGAACTGATCAGTTATATTTTTTTCTGTATTTTTGTCCTCCCGCGACTCGCGGCATTTAAGCCTTCAAACTCCGCGAGTCGCGGAGTTTGGTTTTTTTTTTTTTTTTTATATATCTTATACTAATTAAAACAATTAAGTAATTAATTTTAAAATTTTGTTTCCCTTGTTATTTAGGACGAGGTCGTTTCGGATCGATGTCCTAGTCCGTCCCTCGACAAAATTTTAAAATTTGTCTTTTTGTAGCGATTGTTTTAAAAGCTAAGATTTTTGGGTTTTTTAATGTTTTTGGCATACTTTAATTCAATAAGATTAAAAATAATGATAATAAAAGTTCTCGTCCCTCCCTCGGGTAAAGCAATTTCGGTTCAACGACCTAGTCTTCAACTTACGACGAATTTTAAAAATCATATTTTTAACTTAATGAGATAAAGTAAATTTTTGTTTTTAAATTCACAAAATTTTAAATATAAAATTCAAAATTAATTTTTAAAAATTCACATCAAACTTACAATTTAAAATGCATAAAATTAAAAATTCATATTTAGAAATTAAAAATTCACACCAAACTTAATTTAAAAATTCATATTATAAATTCACACCAAACTTATATTAATTTTTCAAATATTTACAATTTTAAATATATTGTTTTTACAAAGTTTACAATATTAATTTAAGATTTAAATATTAATTTTAAAAACATGGTAAAAATAAAATTAAAAATCTTTTTGGCTTTTTATCCCACTTTAATCAATCAAATATTATCAAAAATATTCGCCCCTCTTTTCGATAAAGTAATTTCGGTTCCAAGACCTAATTTAACTCATGAAGAATTTTTGAAATATTTTGGGTTGATTGATTAAAGATATTTATACCTTAAGAATAAACGTTAAATTGCACAGTGATGTAATAAATTTTTTGAATGATATCAATAATTTCGGTCGCCAAACCTAATTTTATTCAATACCAATTTAATACTTTATAGCGAACAAATTAGCGTTTATTATCAAAAGGTTAAAAATAAAAAAAATAAAAATAAAAACTGTACAGACATACCTGTGAAATAGATTTCTTAGTTATATGATCTATCCCATTCATAAGATAGTCGGTTTAATTGGTTTTCCATGGCTACATAGGCGTAACCTCGAGCATTCAGTGTCTTTTCTTCTAAACATATGAACGGTCCGTCTCTGCATAGAGTAACAAATTCGGTGTTTGAATAGGTTTGATTATTTGAACATTTACCTCCATGTGACCATTTTCCGCATTTGTGACATCTTTCTAGGTGTCGTGCTCTTCTTTTCGCTGCGAATTTTGATTTTCCTT
The DNA here is from genome assembly GCF_046630445.1 of Rutidosis leptorrhynchoides. NCBI lineage: Eukaryota > Viridiplantae > Streptophyta > Magnoliopsida > Asterales > Asteraceae > Rutidosis > Rutidosis leptorrhynchoides. Next base: position 515,960,183 of record NC_092336.1, on the reverse strand, counting down.
TACCAAATTGTAACTTATTATCTTCGCATCTGGATTCTTTTCTAACTCCGTCCATTCTTTCTCTGATTACTGATACTAATTCACTCGGAAGTATGTCATTATTACGTTTAGTGATCAAAGCGTGTAGCATTAGACCATGGTTTAGTTCACAGGCAGTCTTCATTTTGTAAAAACCTAAAAAAAATGAAAATTCAGAATGGGGGGAGAAGACTAGTTCTTTAGGGTCTGCTAGGGAAAGACCATTCGGGTTCCATTTTCGAGAACTACACGAAAACAGACAATCTAACTCTAACAGAAATACATATTATCCTTTAAAGACTTGATTCTCCCCACACTTAGTTAGCTGTGGTGTCGAAATTGTGATTAACTTTTTTGTCGACTTCCATCGGATTATGTATGTAGTGTTTAACTCTGTGACCATTAACTTTAAAATCAATCCCATTTGAATTTATCAATTCTATCGTTCCGTATGGGAAAACTCTTTTGACTATGAATGGTCCAGACCATCTTGATTTTAATTTTCCAGGAAATAGCTTGAATCGTGAATTGAAAAGAAGAACTCTGTCTCCTTCTTTAAATTCTTTTGAACTTCTGATTCTTTTATCATGCCATTTCTTCGTTCTTTCTTTATAGATTAACGAATTTTCGTATGCTTCATGTCTTAATTCTTCTAATTCGTTTAGTTGACTTAATCGTAGACGTCCGGCTTCATGTAAATCAAGATTACATGTCTTCAAAGCCCAAAATGCTTTGTGTTCAATTTCTACTGGAAGATGACATGCTTTTCCATAAACAAGTCTAAAAGGTGTGGTTCCAATTGGAGTTTTGTAGGCTGTTCTAAAAGCCCAGAGTGCATCCTCCAATTTAATGGACCATTCCTTCGGATTTGATCCTACGATTTTCTCTAGAATACGTTTTAAAGCTCGATTGGTATTTTCAACTTGTCCACTTGTTTGTGGATGATATGCGGTGGAGATTTTATGAGTTACTCCATATCTTTTAAGAACTTTCTCAAGTTGATTATTACAGAAATGAGTACCCCGATCACTTATTAAAGCTTTCGGTGTTCCAAACCTTGCAAAAAGACGTTTTAAAAAGTTGACTACAACTCGTGCATCGTTAGTTGGGAGAGCTTGTGCTTCCACCCATTTAGATACATAATCAATTGCTACGAGTATATATAGATTATTATGAGATTTTGGAAATGGACCCATAAAGTCAATACCCCAAATGTCAAATACTTCACATACTTGGATGACATTTTGTGGCATTTCATCACGTTGACTTATTTTTCCGGCCCTTTGACAAGCATCACAGGATTTGCAAAGAAGGTGTGTGTCTTTGTAAATTGTAGGCCAATAGAATCCAGCATCATAAACTTTTCTTGCTGTTAGTTGAGGCCCATAATGCCCTCCTGTTGATCCTGTGTGACAATGGTTTAATATTTGACTAGCTTCATCTCCGAATACACATCGGCGTATTATTCCATCGGGACAACTTTTAAACAGATGTGGATCTTCCCAGAAATAGTGTTTTATATCACTGAAGAATTTCTTTCGTCTTTGGTACGATAATCCTTTTTCAAGGAATCCACAAACTAAGTAGTTTGCATAGTCTGCAAACCATGGAATTTCATTATAATCTATCTTCAATAGATATTCATCAGGAAAGTTGTCTTGTATGGCCGATTCATTTAGAACTTCTAATTCGGGATTTTCAAGACGAGAAAGATGATCAGCGGCGAGATTTTCTGCTCCTCTTTTATCTCGGATTTCAATATCAAACTCTTGTAAGAGTAAGATCCAACGGATTAATCTTGGTTTAGCATCTTGTTTTGAAAATAGTTATCTAAGAGCAGAATGGTCGGTATAGACCACCGTTTTTGCTAGAACGAGATATGATCGAAATTTGTCAAAAGCAAAGACAATAGCAAGGAGTTCTTTTTCAGTAGTTCTATAGTTCGTTTGTGCTCCTTGTAACGTCTTACTAGCATAATATATAGGTTGAAATCGTTTTTCAATCCTTTGTCCTAAAACGGCTCCCATTGCAAAATCACTTGCATCGCACATTAGTTCAAATGGTAGATTCCAATTTGGTGTTATCATGATTGGCGCATTAGTGAGTTTCTCTTTAAGAATATTAAAAGATTTGATACACTCATCTGAAAAGATGAATGGAGCATCCTTTTCTAGGAGTTTATTCATAGGAGTGGCAATTTTTGAAAAATCTTTTATGAAACGTCGGTAAAAACCGGCATGCCCTAGAAAACTCCTAACTCCTCTAACATTGGTGGGATGTGGAAGTTTAGCAATTACAACTACTTTAGCTCCATCCACTTCAATTCCTTCTTTTGAAATTTTATGTCCAAGAACGATGCCTTCTTTAACCATGAAATGGCATTTTTCCCAATTAAGTACTAGATTTGATTTTTCGCATCTAATTAGCATACGTTCCAGATTAACTAGACATGATTCAAATGTATCACCGAAGACTGAAAAGTCATCCATGAATACTTCCATGCATTCTTCTATCATGTCATGAAAAATCGCCATCATACACCTTTGAAAGGTTGCAGGGGCGTTGCAAAGTCCAAATGGCATGCGTTTGTAAGCAAAAGTACCATAAGGGCACGTGAATGTGGTTTTCTCTTGATCTTCGGGTGCTATTGGAATTTGAAAATATCCGGAAAATCCATCTAGAAAACAATAGTAACTATTTCTGGCTAATCTTTCCAACATTTGATCTATGAAAGGTAAGGGAAAGTGATCTTTTCTGGTGGCGTCATTTAATTTTCTATAATCAATACATACACGCCATCCTGTTACAGTCCTAGTAGGAATAAGCTCATTTTTCTCATTTGTAATGACAGTCATGCCACCCTTCTTAGGCACGCATTGAACTGGGCTTACCCATGGACTATCAGAAATTGGATAAATTAAACCTGCATCTAGCAGTTTAATAATCTCTTTCTTAACTACATCTTGCATATTAGGATTTAGTCTTCGTTGGCGTTGCACATACGTTTTATGACCTTCTTCCATAAGGATTTTATGTGTGCAATACGAAGGACTTATTCCTTTAATATCATGAATCTTCCATGCAATGGCTGGTTTATGAGCTTTCAACACAGAAATGAGTTGTGATTTCTCATTTTCAGTAAGAGAAGACGATATTATTACAGGTAATTCAGATTCACCATGTAAATAAGCGTATTCCAAATGGTTTGGAAGTGGCTTTAACTCTAATTTCGGTGGTTCTTCTATCGATGATTTATATCGATATCTGTCCTCTTCTTTTAGCATTTGAATTTCTTCTGTTGTTGGTTCACATCCATTAGCTATAAGTGTAGCTAACATTTCAACTTCATCAATTGGTTCATTACCTTCTCCTAAAGAACATTCACCTGTTCCTTGTAATTCTGGAAATTCTTCTAATAATTCTGCATGTGCATCTATAGTTTGAATATAATAACATGTATCATCTGCAGATTGTGGTTGTTGCATTGCTCTATCAACTGAAAAGGTAACACTCTCATCCTCTATACTTAGGGTCAATTTCTTACCGAACACATCTATCATTGCTTTAGCCGTGTTTAAGAATGGTCTTCCTAATATGAGAGGAACTTGAGAATCTTCTTCCATGTCCAAAACAACAAAATCTACTGGAAATACTAAAGTACCAACTTTAACTAGCATGTTCTTCATTATCCCTCTAGGATATTTTATTGATCTATCGGCTAGTTGTATGCTTATTCTGGTTGGTTTCAATTCTCCAAGGTCTAGTTTAGCGTATAGTGAATACGGCATTAGATTTATACTAGCACCTAAGTCTGCTAATGCTTCTATTGAACTAAGACTACCCAGAAAACATGGAATTGTGAAACTTCCTGGATCAGATAGTTTTTCTGGTATCTTATTCAACAGCACTGCTGAACAATTAGCATTCATAGTAACAGCCGAGAGTTCTTCCATTTTCTTTCTATTTGAGATTAGATCTTTCAAGAATTTAGCATATCTAGGCATTCCTAAAATCACATCAATGAAAGGAAGATTTACATTTATCTGTTTAAACATATCCAAGAATTTGGATTGCTCGGCTTCAAGTTTCTCTTTCTTCATTTTACTCGGATAAGGAAGTGGTGGTTGGTATGGTTTAACATAAGGTTTAGCCTTAACTGTGTTATCTTCATTAACCTTTTCAACTACCGGTTCTTTTTCCTTATCTTGATCAGGTTGTGGTTCTTGTGGAGTAGGAATAGCTTCATCAGAAGTTACAGGTATTTCAGGTGATTTAAGCGTTGTACCACTTCTTGTGGTAATGGCTTTAGCTGTTTCATTCCGGGGGTTAGCATTTGTATCACTAGGTAGACTTCCCGGTTTTCTTTCACCTATTAACCTTGCTAGGTTACTTACTTCTTGTTCCAGATTTTGAATAGAAGCTTGTTGATTTCTAAATGCTTGAGCATTTTGTTCATTGGTTTGTTTTTGAGATATGAAAAACTGCGTTTGAGTTTCAACTAGCTTCGTCATCATATCTTCTAAATTCGGCTTTTTATCATCGGTTTGTTGTGGTGGTTTGTTTTGAAAATTAGGTCTTTGCTGATTGTAAGTATCATTGGATACTTGTTGATTGCTAGGACCTTGTTGGTTGTTGTATGGAATATTTCGGTTATAATTCTGGTTTTGATTGTAAATTGGTCTTGGCGGTTGATAATTATTCTGATAATTATTTCCAGGCCTTTGGTTTATGTATGAAATATTCTCTCTTTGTTCCATTGTTAATTCAATACTGAGACAATCTTTTGTCAAATGTGATCCTCCACACTGCTCACAACTAATTCGTATTGAGTGAATATCTTTAGTCATATTTTCCATTCGTCTCTCGACAGCATCTATCTTTGCGGAAATAGACTCTAAGTCATGGCTAGAATCGGCTCTAGCTGCTTTAGATGATCTAACGATATCTTTTTCTTGGTGCCACTCATGTGAGTGGGAAGCAGTGTTATCAATAATTTTGTAAGCATCAGTTTCGGTTTTCTTCATAATAGAACCACCAGCTGCTATATCTATGTCTTTCCTTGTAGTGATGTCGCATCCTTGGTAGAATATTTGTACTATTTGACAGGTGTCTAAACCATGTTGCGGACATCCTCTTAATAACTTTCCATATCTTGTCCACGCCTCATATAGAGTTTCATTTGGTTTCTGTGTGAACGTAACAATTTCTGCTTGAAGTCTTACGGCTTTAGATGCAGGAAAGAATTGTTTATGAAATTTTTCAACTAAAACTTCCCATGTATCAATCGCCCCTTCAGGTAACGATTCCAACCAATCTTTGGCTGCTCCCTTTAAAGTCCAGGGAAATAACATGAGATATATCTGTTCATCCTCCACTTCTCGGATTTTAAATAGTGTGCAGATCCTATTAAAGGTACGTAGATGTTCATTTGGATCTTCCTTCAGCGCACCACTAAATTGGCATTGATTAGTCACCATGTGTAGAATTTGTCCTTTGATTTCATAATCTGGCGCATTAATGTCTGGATGAGTAATTGCGTGACCTTGGCCAGTGTGTTTAGCTCTCATTCGGTCTTCCATACTTAAAGGTTTCAGATTCTCCATAATTGAATTTGTTGAATCGGAATCACTAGAGGATTCTGATTTAATGGTTCGTTCCTCAACAATCTCTGTTTGAATGATTGGTGGTTCCGGAGGAAAGTTTAGTGGTTCAGGATCTACGAATCGTTCCTGAATATTCTCCGGATTCTCAATTGTGAGGTCGGGTTCAAAAAATGGATTATCGGAAATTTGAACTGAAGTACTTGGTCGACTGGATGACGATTCTAAAGAAAAATCAACGGCAGTAATATTTGCTAAATGTCTTGATCTAGTTACAGGTGGTGAACGTACAAAAGGTGGTGAACGTCTTGCTCGGTGCATTCACTGAATATCCTATTAGTTTTAAAAGGAAAGAAAAATTATAATAAGTTATCCAATCAATAGACTTTTCTGATTTTGCCCACGTTTTGAATAGCCAAAAGATGCAGCAGAGGGGCAGGATTCGTTTGGTCTCGATATAATTGAGGACTGTTTGGCTCCAATAACCCGGTCCACGTACAAATCCAACTATTACTACGAACCAGAAAATTTTGATGTCTATCAATTTAACCACTTAAAATAAATTTTCGTAATTTTAAGAAATTTAGATAAGAAGTAGAATAAAAATCTATGTCCTAAAACTAGAATAGCGAGAAATAAGAAAGAAAAAGAGTTCGTCGGAAAAAGATCGAAAAAGAAAAATGGTTGAAAAATAAAAGGTGACGGAAAAATAAAAGAAACTTATAAAACTTAAAAATACTTGACTAACCTAACCTTATTACTACAACTAACTTAAAATTATAATCGCAAATTGAGATTACTAATTGGAATGATAATTGATACATAGGTAAAAGGTGTCTAAAAATATTAAAGCTTACAAGAAAAACTATATCCCAAATGGAAATAACTTAAAAAGAAACTAAAACTTAAAAAGGCGTCGCAAAATTCTAAAGCACCTAAATCTTAGTCTAAAGAAAAAGCACTTAAGAAATTCTACGGCAAAGACTAAAAATTTAGGAGTAAAAATAACTATGGCAAAATCAAAGTTTAAAACTAAATATGAGCTAAAAATACAAATATTACGCTAAAACGATTAAAAAGGGACAAAATATAAAAATATACAAAAAGGTGTAAAAAGTACAATTTTTATAAAAATATTATTTTATATTATTTATTTATTAAAACTATTAATTTTAAAATTTAATAAAACTAATTTAACTAAAATATATAAATTAAACAAAAAGTAAAAGTAATTATAATAATAATAATTAGTTAGGGTTATAATAATAATAATTAATAATTACCCGTAATTAATGCTGAATTAGGGCTTCTGTCGGCGTGTCAGGTTATCTCCGCGAGTCGCGATAAACAAAGCTGTAAACCCCGCGAGTCGCGGGGTTCCAGAATTCAGCTGACAGGTTATTTAAAATACGACGCGTTTTTCTTTTTTCTTTTTTTATTTTCTGTTTTTATATAAATAAAAGATATTTAAATAAAACTTATATTTTTATAAACTTAAAATAAAAATAAAGAAACTTATAAAACTTTTAACAAACTCTTAAAAATATATAAATTTTTGTTTTTTTTTTCTTTTTATATTTTCGAATATTTAAAACGTACTTTTATAAAAACGAATTTTAATAAAAGTAAAATAAAAATCTTTTTTTTTTATTTTAGCGTTGCTTCCGGCGTTTAAGAGTTCCCCGGCAGCGGCGCCAAAAATAACTTGATGTCGTGCGAGGTGTATATAAAATAGCTTATATTTTTACAGGAAATACTATCAAATACGATACAATTTTACACAAGATATTTATTTATTTATAGAATGGATATACTTAAACCTTGCTACAACACTTATAGGCAGTGTACCTAATCGTACAGTAGTGTAGTTTTTAGTAAGTCCTGTTCGTTCCACAGGGAATCTTTTTAAACAAAGCTTAACGCTATATTAGTTTACTTTTATAAAAATACAAATATATATATAAGTAATATTATTATTATAAAGGGGGGTTTTTACCGTTTAATGACCGGTTTGTCGATTTTAAAACTTTAGTCGCAGTTAAAACCAAATGTAAAATAATAAATAAAAGACTTAATTTAAAGCGTAAAGTAAATAACGATAATGAAATTGCGAATAATAAAAGTGCGATAAAATAAACTTGCGATAATTAAAAAGTACGATAATTAAAAGTGCAATCAAATACAATAAAAATCAAAATGCGATAATTAGAAGTGAAATTAAATATAAAATAAAGGAAATTAAATATGAAATAAAAGAATTATGCTTATTTAAACTTCCGTAATCATGATGTTTGACGTGTTGATTTTAGTTTTATTGCCCATGGGTTAATTGTCCTTTGTCCTGGATTATTTAATATGTCCGTCTGGTTTTTGTCCATAACAGTCCATCAGTCATAAATATAAAGTGCGAGTGTCCTCGTCAAATTATTCTTATACCCGAAGTTAAATATTCCAACTAATTGGGGATTCGAATTGTAACAAGGTTTTAATACTTTGTTTAATGAATACACCAGGTTATCGACTGCGTGTAAACCAAGGTTTTACTACTTTGTTAACAATTACACCAATTACCCTTGAATGTAATTCACCCCTGTTTCAACAAGTCTATTAACTATTAATCCAGTTCCGTATCCGGTAAAATGAATAATTATTGGTATTTATAGATATCCCGCCCACCGTACCCAGTCAAGCGTATGTGGTTATATATAAATACGTCAAATTATAAGTTTGTATATTAAATTAACAAGGTATTGTTTAGTTAATATAAAACCCATTAATAGCCCATAGTCTAATTTCCACAAGTGTCGTTCTTTTATCCAAACCCCAATTATGGTACAAAGCCCAATTACTCAATTTTAGTAATTAGTCCAACATCATGATTACTTCGGATTAAATAAGCATAATAATAACTTACCTACGAGGCATTAATATAAAAAGGTTGAACATAACTTACAATGATTAAAAATAGCGTAGCGTTACACGGACAGAATTTCGACTTACACCCTTATAACATTCGCTAACATACCCTTATTATTAGAATTATAATTAAAATTAAAATATAAATTATAAATATATATATATATTTTACGTATAGATAGAGAGATGGATGGATTTTTGGTGTTTTTTTTCGATCAGAATTCGTTTACTTTTATAGGGATTTTCAACTTTTGGGGCTCCGCGACTCGCGGTATTTTTGGCCTTCAAACTCCGCGAGTCGCGGAGTTTGCTTTTACAGCTCACACGAGTTTGGCTCTTTGTTTACCGACGGTTTTATAAATAAATATAATATATTAAATAATTATAAGAATTATTTAAATATTATATTATATTTATGTGCATAGTTGACTTGTAATTTTTAGTCCATTGCGTCGAGCGTTGAGAGTTGACTCTGGTTACGGTTCCGGATTTTCGAACGTCCTTGCGTACAATTTTATATTTTGTACTTTGCGTTTTGAATCTTGTACTCTTGTAATTTCAAGACGTTTCTTATCAATAATTGGAACCTCTTTGATTGTCTTTTGTACTTTTGAGCTTTTTGGTCGTTTGCGTCTAAAATTCGTCGAATTTGTCTTTTGTCTTCACCTTTTATTATTTAAACGAATATCACTTGTAAATAGAACAATTGCAACTAAAAGCTTTTCTTTCTTGAGGAATAATGCTATGAAATATATGTTCGTTTTTAGCATTATCACCTAAAAATCTAGAAAATAAAAATAAGCTACGGCAAAAACTATGTCTTAAAACTAGCTACGAACGAAAAATATACAAATATTACGCTAAAACAAATGAAAAGATACAAAATATAAAAATAAACTTAAAGTTATAAAAATTATTTATTTTTATAAAAATATTATTTTTATATTTTTATTTTATAAAAGTATTAATTTTTATATATATTAAACTAATTAAACTTAAAATACAAATTAATTAAAACTTAAATTAAATACTAAATTAATTAAATATTTAACCCTAAATACAAATTTATTAATAATAATAAATAATACTCCGTAATTAATGCAGATTAGGGTTTCTGTCTGGCGCGTCAGGGCTGCTCCGCGAGTCGTGGAGTTTTAAGCCTGCAAACTCCGCGAGTCGTGGAGTTTGAAAGACGTTTTTTTTTTAAATTTTATATTGTTTTTCTAAAATGATATATAAATATATTTATAGAAAAATAAATTAAAAATATAGCGTTTCGCCGAGTCCCCGGCAGCGGCGCCAAAAACTTGATGTGGTAGCGGAGGGGTACGTGATAGTACTATATTTTACTACGAAATACGTTACAAATTACACAAGTTTTAATTATTTATTTACAAATGGGATATACCTAAACCTTGCTACAACACTATAGGCAGTGTACCTAATCGTAGAGTAGTATAGTTTTTAGTAAGTCCGGTTCGTTCCACAGGGAGCGGGCTTATTGCACACTATATTTTTAAACGACTATATTTGTACAAAATATATATAATTATATATAATAATATATAAAAGGGGGTTTACCGTTTAATGACCGGTTTGTCGATTTATATTTTAAGTGAAGCGTATAGTAAATGACGATATTTAAATAACAATATAAAATAAATAACAATAATTAAAATGACAATAAATAAAAGTACGAGGAAAAATGAAATAAAATATATTATGCTTATTTAAACTTCCGTAATCATGATGTTTGACGTGTTGATTTTTAGTTTATTCCCATGGGTTAATTGTCCTTTGTCCTGGATTATTTGATAAGTCCATCTGGTTTTTGTCCATAACGGTCCATCAGTCATAGATATAAAGTGCGAGTGTCCTCGTCAAATTATCCTTATGTCCGAAGTCAAATATTCCAACTAATTGGGGACTTAAACTGTAACAAGGTTTTAATACTTTGTTTAATAATTACACCAGGTTATCGACTGCGTGTAATCCAAGGTTTAATACTTTGTTAACAATTACGCCAAGTGTCCTTGTACATAATTTCACCCCTGTTTTAATAATTCCATAGACTATTAATCCATTCCCGTGTTCGGTTAAATGAACGATTATTCGTACATATAAATATCCCGCCCATCGTGTCTGATCGAGTGTATATGGTTATTTATGGGTACGTTCAATTGTAAATCTTTATATTAAAATTAACAAACTATCATTTAGTTAAACAAATATAAAGCCCATTAATAGCCCATAGTCTAATTTCCACAAGTGTCGTTCTTTTGTCCAAACCCCAATTATGGTACAAAGCCCAATTACCCAATTTTAGTATTTTAGCCCAACATCATGATTACTTCGGTTCAAATAAGCATAATAACAACTTAGTTACGAGACATTAATTTAAAATGGAGAACATAGCTTACATTGATTATTTATCGCGTAGTGGTACACGGACAGAGCTCTGACTTTAAAACCCGTAAAAATAACCTTTACATAACCCGAACTAATCTAATATAAAACTACCCTATACTATATATATATATATATATATATATATATATATATATATATATATATATATATATATATATATATATATATATATATATATTATTTATTTATTTATTTATTTATTTATTTATTATTTAGTATTATTATTATTATTATTTATTTATATATTTTTTATATATTAAAATCGAACGAATGCATGGCCTTTTATAGGCATTTTGATTTCTGACAGCTCCGCGAGTCGTGGAGTTTTATGCCTGTAAACTCTGCGAGTCGTGGAGTTTGAAAATCCAGCTCACAAACTTTTGGCTCCTAGCTTGTCGACATAATAAATATATAAATATAAAATATAAATAATTAATATAATTATTTATATATTATATTATATTCTTGTGCATAGTTGACTTGTAATTTTTGGTCCGTTGCGTCGAGCGTTGAGAGTTGACTCATGTCCCGGTTTCGGATTTTCGAACGTCCTTGCGTACAATTTTATATCTTGTACTTTGCATTTTGTAACTTGTACTCTTGTCATTTTTAGACGTTTTTCATCAATAAATTGAACCTTTTGAATTGTATCTTGTACAATTGAGTTTGTTGGACGTTTGTGTCTTCAAATCTTCATTCTCGCCTTTTGTCTTCGCACTTATTTATTTAAACAATTACAATGAAAATATAATACAATTACATATGAAAACCTATTATTTAGGAGGGATATTGCTATGAAATATATGTTACTTTTTAGCCTTATCAGCTTTCTTTTCTTTTTCATCCACCATCCTTTCTTTATTTGATTACATAAGACTTACCGGGTGTTTAAACCGGGCTACTAGCACATTATGATTATTGTTTGGTTTTATTACTTTTGGGATTTGGTTTATTACTTTTTGGATTGTAATAATAATAATGGTGGATTATGCTATTAACGATTATTATCTTTTATTGCATGCGGTAATATTCTGTATTTAGTAACATTGTATGATTATAATACTTGTGTTTTGTGATACTGCCATGATTTCATTGTTACTACTTAGTGCTACTACCATTGCTATCACTACATAACACTAGTGCCACTACTATTACCACTAGTGTCACTACTATCACTACAATCACTACTATCACTACTATCACTGCTATCACTACTACCACTACTAATACTACTTACACTACTTCTCACTACTTACGAATTTTTTCGTACTATTATTATTTACTAGTCTTCAACACCCGTTGCTAGTATATTTTCATATAGCGTTGTTTTGACACTGACTTAGTGTGTTTTCTGTGTTGAAGATGCCTCTGAAGGAATCAACCGCTGCTCAGATCAGGAGATTGGTCACTGAAGGTAGTGCGGCCGAGAGAGCTGAACTACTGAGAGAATTCAACAACGGCCGCAACAGCAATGATCGCAGTAGTTCTAGCAACACCAATGGGAACGGCACTCAAGGCCGTAATGGATGTTCTTACAAGACATTCACTAGTTGCAACCCGCATCCTTTTAACGGAACTGAGGGACCAGTTGGTCTCACTCATTGGTTTGAAAAGCTTGAGTCGGTTTTCCGCATCAGCGGGTGTAATGATAATGACCGGGTAGGTTTTGCTACGGGCACGCTGTCGGACAGTGCGCTCACCTGGTGGAACAACTATGCTCAATCCCTGGGTCATGATCAAGCTTATGCCCTATCATGGGAAACTTTGAAGCAAAGAATGATAGAGGAGTATTGTTCACGAAATGAGATTAAGAAAATGGAACGCGAGTTTCGAGAATTGAAGTTAGTAGGCAATAATCTCACCGCCTATAACAAGAGGTTCTTTGAGCTGGCGCTAATGTATCCTGAAATGGTTACTCCTGAGAAGCGAAAGGTTGAACTGTACATCGAAGGTCTAAGTGAGAATATTCAAGGCGGGGTCACTACTTCTAAACCCGCAAACGTGCAAGAAGCTATTGACATGGCTAGTTTGTTATTGGACCAGATTGCCCAGAGAGGGAAGGGTACTACAGTGAATGAGAATAAGTCCAATGATGGTAAGAGGAAGTGGAATGGTGGTCAAGATAAGAATTTTAACCAACAGCCATTCAAGAAGCAAGATACTTACCGCAACGACACTGGGGTCGCCGGAACTAACTCCGGTTATAAGGGCAAAAATCCACAATGTCAAAAGTGTGGCAAGCATCACACCGGAAACTGTGATGTTCTAATTTGTGACCGGTGCAAGAAGTTTGGCCATTTGGCCAAAGATTGTAAGGTTAACCTCAACAACAACAACACTGCAAACAATGCGAACAATGCTGGTAATGGTAAGAACTGTTTTGGTTGCGGACAACCAGGTCATTTCAAGAAAGACTGTCCTAAGAACAACAACAATGGGAATGCTCGAGGCAGGGCATTCAACATCAATTCTACCGAAGCTCGTGATGATCCAAAACTAGTCACGGGTACGTTTTCACTCAATGATCAACCTGTTTATGTTTTGTTTGACTCTGGTGCTGATAGAAGTTTTATATCTAAGGATGTCTGTCACAATGTTAAAAATCCCGTTTCTCCCCTAGATAACGTGTATTCCATAGAACTAGGGAATGGTAGCTTGATGAGAGCCGATAAGATTTATCGCGGTTGTACTTTGACATTAGAGGGTAAGCCTTTTAGCATTGATGTAATACCTATTAAACTGGGAAGTTTTGACCTTGTGGTTGGAATGGACTGGTTAGCTGATAACAAAGCCGAGGTGGTCTGTGACCTAAAGGCTATTCGTATTTCTATTGCTAACGGTGAACCTATGATGATTTATGGAGAAAAGAATGGCTCACAATTGCATCTCATTAACTGCTTGAAAGTTTAGAGATATGTGAGAAAGGGATGTATCGCGTTTATGGCTAATGTAAACCAAATTGTACCTGATGAAAGGAGACCCGGTTCCTATAGTTAAGGAATTTCTTGAAGTTTTTTCGGAGGAATTACCTGGTCTCCCACCGCATCGAGAAGTTGAGTTTCAAATAGATTTAGTGCCAGGAGCGGCACCGGTGGCTCGCGCACCGTACAGACTTGCACCCCCAGAGCTTCAAGAGTTATCAAGTCAATTGCAAGAGTTGTTAGACAAGGGATTCATCCGACCGAGTTCTTCACCTTGGGGAGCTCCGGTTTTGTTTATTAAAAAGAAAGATGGGTCAATGAGGTTGTGTATCGACTACAGAGAATTGAACAAGTTGACAATCAAGAATCGGTATCCGCTACCGAGGATTGATGACTTATTTGATCAACTACAAGGATCGAGTTGCTATTCGAAGATTGATTTAAGATCCGGGTATCACCAAATGAGAGTCAAAGAAGCTGATGTCCCGAAGATGGCGTTTAGAACACGCTATGGACATTATGAGTTTACAGTGATGCCGTTTGGTTTGACGAACGCACCAGCAGTGTTCATGGACCTCATGAACCGTGTGTGTAAGTCATACCTAGATAAATTCGCCATTGTGTTTATTGATGATATATTGGTGTACTCCAAGAACAAGGAAGAGCATGAACAGCATCTACGATCGATATTAACCATGCTTAGAAAAGAGCAGTTGTATGCAAAGTTCTCTAAGTGTGACTTTTGGTTACCAGAGGTACAATTTCTTGGCCATGTTGTAGGGGTCAATGGAATACAGGTCGATCCAGCAAAGATTGAGTCGGTTAAGAATTGGGAAACTCCAAAGACGCCAACTCAGATCCGGAAATTTTTGGGTTTAGCTGGTTACTACAGGAGATTCATCGAGGGATTCTCTAAGATTGCCCAACCATTAATAGCGTTGACTCATAAGGGCAAGAATTATGAGTGGTCAGAGCCGCAAGAAACTGCATTTCAGTTGTTGAAGGAGAAGTTAACAACTGCACCGATATTGTCTCTACCCGAGGGAAGTGAAGATTTTGTTGTTTATTGTGATGCTTCGCGTCAAGGAATGGGTTGCGTGCTCATGCAACGAAATAAGGTTATTGCTTATGGATCACGACAGTTAAATATTCATGAGCAGAACTATACTACGCATGACCTTGAATTAGGAGCTGTTGTCTTTGCACTTAAAATGTGGAGACACTACCTGTATGGAACCAAATTTACTATCTTCACTGACCATAAGAGTTTACAGCACATATTCGATCAGAAACAGCTCAACATGAGACAACGACATTAGATGGAACTACTTAACGATTATAACTGTGAACTTCAATACCATCCGGGCAAAGCGAATGTTGTGGCGGATGCTTTAAGCAGAAAGGAGCGAGAGAAACCCCTCAGGGTTAAAGCTCTTAATATAGTTGTCCGTACAAATCTCACATCACATATCCGGAATGCACAACGAGAAGCCATGAATCAAGAAAATGTCGATGTTGAATTTCTAAGAGGAATGGATAAGAAATTTGACATCAAGGAGGACGGAACACGGTACTTTGCTAATCGAATCTGGGTACCAAAGTTTGGTGGATTGAGAGAACTAGTGTTGGAAGAAGCACACAAGTCAAGGTACTCAATTCATCCGGGATCAGATAAAATGTACCAAGATTTGAAGGCGTTTTATTGGTGGCCAAATTTGAAAGCTGATATTGCTACCTATGTCGGAAAGTGCTTGACTTGCGCTAAAGTCAAGGCTGAACATCAGAAGCCATCAGGGTTATTAACTCAACCAGAGATTCCTCAGTGGAAGTGGGAAGGTATTACCATGGACTTCATCACGAAACTGCCGAGAACGGCGGGTGGATACGATACTATTTGAGTTATCGTGGATCGTCTCACTAAGTCTGCACACTTCTTACCAATAAGAGAAACTGATAAAATGGAGAAGTTGGCTCAGGTTTACATTAAGGAAGTCGTCTCTAGGTATGGAGTTCCTATATCTATTATATCTGATCGCGACAGCAGATTCACTTCAAGGTTTTGGCAGTCATTACAGAAAGCAATGGGGACCCGTTTAGATATGAGTACAGCATATCACCCCCAGACAGATGGCCAAAGCGAACGAACTATTCAGACTTTTGAGGACATGTTGCGAGCATGTGTCATTGATTTTGGAAACGAATGGGATAAGTACTTACCACTAGCTGAGTTCTCATACAATAACAGCTACCATGCGAGCATAAAAGCTGCACCTTTTGAAGCGTTGTACGGAAGGAAATGTAGATCTCCCGTTTGTTGGAGTGAATTGGGGGATAGTCAGTTGACAGGTCCTGAGATTATTCAGGAGACAACTGAGAAAGTTCTACAGATTCCGGAACGATTGAGAACGGCTCGGAGTCGCCAAAAGAGTTACATCGATGTTAGACGGAATGACATAGAATTCCAAGTTGGTGACAAAGTTATGCTTAAAGTATCACCTTGGAAGGGTGTCGTACGGTTTGGAAAACGAGGTAAATTAAGTCCTAGATATGTTGGACCATTCGAGATAACTGAAAGAGTCGGACCGGTAGCTTACAGGTTGGAACTGCCACAAGCACTCAGTGGTATACACGACGTTTTTCACGTATCCAACTTGAAGAAGTGTTTAGCTGACGAGAATTTGATTATTCCATTAGAGGAACTGCGTATCGACGACAAACTTCATTTCATTGAAGAGCCTGTTGAAATCTTGGGCCGTGAGGTCAAACAGTTGAAGCAAAGCAGAATTCCTATCGTTAAAGTTCAATGGAACGCGAGAAGAGGACCAGAGTTCACGTGGGAGTGTGAAGATCAGATGAGACTAAAATACCCGCAACTGTTTCCCGAGGAAACTACTTCAGCGGACTATCACTAAAATTTCGGGACGAAATTTTCAATAACAGGTGGGTAATGTATCAACCCTGCTTTTTCCGTCACTTCCGTTAACTTTCTGTTAATTAATTTAACGACGATTACTTGAATTTTATGCGTTTATGTGTAATAAATACATACTTGATCCTTGGAGGGTTACAATAATTAATATGGGTTGATATTAATGCGAATAAACATTTCAGATAAAGAAATACGATAAAAATGATACGGTTTTGATAACTGCTTTTCGAGCAACGAAACGCTCGAGTTTATTTTAATAATTAATTTATTAATTATTAACATTTTTTTAAATATTTAATTTATTGGATTTTTAATAAATTAAACGTTTGGTTGCGTTTTAACGATCGGTTTAGCGTTCCGGGCCTTCGGTACGACTAAACGGCACTTGAAACGGACCACGAGTACAAGCTTTTACGCAAAACGAGCCGAGACCCGAGCCCAAGGCCACATGGCCATGACCTCATACATCATCATCATTGATCTCATGAGTAGCCCATGCATGTTGACTATTAGTTTTAGGCCCATGCATGTTGACTATTAGTTTTAAGCTCATGTTTGTTGACTTTTAGTTTTAAGCACTAAATGACTAACTAGATAATTGTCTAGACAATTATTACACTCTCATTCTATCATACATCCACAAGAGTGCAGCTCATTCCTCCTCCCTCTCTTCTTCTTCACTTCAAACACACACACAAATCAACCATCAAACTTGCGTGTTTGCTCTTACTCGTTGATCAATCTTGCTCCGATCGTCGTTCTCTACGCGCTAGTATACAAAAATTGTGTTTTGAGGTATAATTACACTGATCCCAATTCAATTAAATCTAATTTTATTCAATTACATAGTGTAGTCAAGTCTAGTGCTCAATTGATTGTGTTATTACTCGTTGTTAGTCGTTAATTTGATCAATTGATATTGTTTACATGAAAAATGAATTGTATTTCAAGGATCTGATGAGAGTTGACTTTTGATCTGATCATTTAACATGTTTAGATGTTTAGCTTTCAAAAAACTATTAACTTTAGGCTTTGATTTCACTTGATTTCGTTACCGAATGCTTAAGATATGCTAAATCTTAGTTTTGACTAGTTTATAATTGAAATCCGAATTCTCTGAGATATGTGTTTATTGAATTAGCTAATG
Source organism: Rutidosis leptorrhynchoides (assembly GCF_046630445.1). NCBI lineage: Eukaryota > Viridiplantae > Streptophyta > Magnoliopsida > Asterales > Asteraceae > Rutidosis > Rutidosis leptorrhynchoides. The sequence continues at coordinate 515,942,222 of NC_092336.1, read as the reverse complement.
AAAAGTGTACTACTGTAATTCTTGTGAAAAATCATGCATGTTAGACTTAAGAATTTCATCAAAAGCTTTTGTAATGCTCCCGATATGTTTAAACGAAGATTCATACGTTAAAGTGTACCGAAACTGTTTTAATGCTATAAATAATTACCTAGAGTGGACTAGAAATTGATTGAGGCTTTGATCTTCTGGATTATGTTATTTCATATGTTACTTGACATATTTCATTTGCATGTTAACATCTGAAAACGTTAATTGCCATGATTTATAAGTTTAATAATTTGACATGTCTAGTTACTGTCCAAAACTGATAGATCAGTAAAGATCGATTAGTCTGTACAAATTGGCTAAACAAAAATTGTTCGATTCTTGATATGTGTTATTTTAACTTTTCCTTGAACCATGGCCACTGGTCTTGTATCAATTGCATGTCCCTAGCTCCGGTTATAGCCAAAATGAAATCAGTGCGCTGTCAGAAACTGACTTGGCAAACCATAAATATATCCCTTCTGATTCCTGACTTTTAATTATCGTATGAGACCCTGGCCAGTCTTTTTGGAATCGATTTTGAGTATACTTATGATCTGGAGTTTTCCATGTTTGCATTAATTTTGTACTATGAGATAATATGCTAAGTTTGCTACATGTACATGAACTTTGTGCACAACGATAAACTGAAATTGTGAAATTGACCATGTATGACCTAAAACGTGTTGTTTGACTTAGGTTTGACATGTTGACCAACATTTGACATGAACCTACTGATGTTGACCTTAGTTGACTACTTTGACCAAGTTTGACTTTTGGTTTGACTTTGGTTGACTTTGTGTGACTTGCATGATCTAGTTGACTATATGTTGACTTTTACTTTGAAAAGCGTCGAGTCGAGCAATAAGACAACTTACACTATGAAACCACATTTTCTTAAGACATATATGTTGACCAACCTGAATACGTATACTTAGGTTGCATTACTCGGCACTAAACCATACAAGTTATTTGTCCACTTTTCAATCCGAGCTTTATTCAAGGTGAGTCTACAGTCCCGCTTTTTACACGTTTTCAGGGATGAGAATACACGCTGTTATACTTAAATTATCAAATGCTTTTGTATTGACACGAGTACTATATATGCATATTGAGTTTGTTCAAAAAGCCTCTAGCTTGAATACTTTAAATACCATCGGTGTAGGCACAATTTAGATGGACGGATCCGTTAGGTTGACAACCTCACCCGCTATAAAAACTGTGGTGCATTTACTTTGAACATTAAGACACTCGAACAAGTGTATAATATTTTATGAGGTAAAGGCGGGTATAGTGGATTCTATACTCGGGTCATTGCTAGTATTCAGGTGCTCATAGATTATGCAAACGTTTCGCAACTTGGAGTTGTACTTGTAAAATCTCGTGGTCAAGGAAATTAAATTATTTTTCTGATAACTGTTTTCAGACACTGTTACATTACTTTAAACCTGTAGATTCACCAACATTATTTGTTGACCTATTTTTGCGTGTTTTATTCTCAGGTCCTTAAGAGGTAGACTTCCGCTGTGTTTGCTGCATGGTCTGGCCGTGGAGTCAGCATATTATTTAAAGAACATTAATTACTTTCGCATCTAAAACTTTTGTAACTATTTAAATATTGTTGGCTTGTGGTTACGATCACAACAGTGTTTCTATTTTGGAGTTTATTGACTTATGTTTTGAAGTCAATTTTTAATAAAATTAAATGCGATTGCTTTAAACGTCTCATATAGAGGGCGTAACTGTTAACTGTGGGACCTTGATTAACGCGCCGTCAGATGGTAATTTGGCGGGGTGTTAAACCATGACCACTTCTCTTACACTTGGTGCAAAATGTTGTACAAAACGCATTAGGATGGTACTCTGCACACCTGAAGCATGGTTGTTTATGTTGTTTGTTGTTATTGAAGTTGTTGTTGGGATTGTTATTGTTGTTGAAACGGTTGTTGTAGTTGTTGCTGTTGTTGGGACGTTTGTTGTAGTTATTGTTAGGATTGCGGTTATTGTTGCGATTGTTGTTGCGGTTGTGGTTGTAATTGTTATTGTTGTTGTACTGGTGACTCTTGTCACCGTTTTCCTCCCACTTCCTCTTGAGTTCTTTCGTGTTGGCTTCTTCGGCCACCTGCTCTTTAATTCTCCCCTCAATCTGATTTATAAGTTAATGAGCCATTCGACTCACCTTCTGTATGGAAGCGGGCTCGTGTGAACTCACTTCTTATTGAATCCTTACTGGTAACCCTTTTACAAACGCGTCGATCTTCTCTTCTTTATCTTCGAATGCTCCCGGACACAATAGGCACAACTCTGTGAATCGTCGTTCATATGTGGTAATGTCGAACCCTTGTGTTCATAACTCTCTAAGTTCTACCTTGAGCTTATTGACTTCGTTTCTAGGACGGTACTGCTCGTTCATCAATTGCTTGAATGCCGACCACGGTAGTGCGTAAGCAGCATTTTGTCCTACCTGTTCAAGATAGGTGTTCCACCACGTTAACGCAGTACCTGTGAAGGTATGCGTAGCGTACTTAACTTTGTCCTCTTCAGTACACTTACTTATGGCAAACACCGATTCGACCTTCTCGGTCCACCGTTTCAATCCAATTGGTCCTTCGGTTCCATCAAATTCTAAAGGTTTGCAGGAAGTGAATTCTTTGTAGGAGCATCCTACACGATTTCTTGTGAAATTAGTTCCACTGCTAGATTCAGAGTTATTGTTATTTTTCATCGCAGCCTGTACTGCGGCTATGTTTGCTGCAAGGAAAACATGGAAGTCTTCCTCGCTCATGTTCAAATTCTGACGAGTCGTCGGTGCCATTTCCTTCAAAAATAGCCCAAAAGAATTAAGTTAATCATATAGAATTTTAAGAGTAGTCAATAGTATTTCGTAGCATAATATGAACTCATTTATAAAAGCTTTTTCTTCATATTAGCGTTTTATAGTTTTAATTCGGGTAATACCTACCCGTTAAGTTCATACTTAGTAGCTAATATATAATTCAACTACTACAATTCTATATATAAAAAACTAATTATAATAAAATTTCGCGTTCAAATTTTATACAATATTTTTACAAACTTACAATACCGCTATTATACATATAGGATGAAATATAGCACATAATAACTTTGCTACTTGGCAGCTATTGAAGTAACCCGTCCTAATCCATAAGGACGAATATGATAACATATGATTCCATTGCGAGGTATTTGACCTCTATATGATACATTTTACAAACATTGCATTCGTTTTTAAAAGACAAACTTTCATTACATCGAAAGTTGACAGCATGCTTACCATTTCATAATATATCCAACTATAATTGACTTAATAATAATCTTAATGAACTCAACGACTCGAATGCAACGTCTTTTGAAATATGTCATGAATAACTCCAAGTAATATCTCTAAAATGAGCAAATGCACAGAGGAAGATTTCTTTCGTACCTGAGAATAAACATGCTTTCAAGTGTCAACCAAAAGGTTGGTGAGTTCATTAGTTTATCATAAATAATCATTTCATAATTTTAATAGACCACAAGATTTCATATTTCCATTTCTCATAAACATACGTCCCATGCATAGAGACAAAAATCATTCATATGGTGAACACCTGGTAACCGACCTTAACAAGATGCATATAGAATATCCCCATCATTCCAGGACTCCCTTCGGACATGATAAATTCAAAGTATTAAAGCATCCGGTACTTTGGATGGGGCTTGTTGGGCCCAATAGATCTATCTTTATGATTCGCGTCAATTAGGGTGTCTGTTCCCTAATTCTTAGATTACCAGACTAAAAAGGGGCATATTCGGTTTAATAATCCAGCCATAGAATGTAGTTTTAAGTACTTGTGTTTATTTCGTCAAACATTTATAAAGCAGCGCATGTATTCTCAGTCCCAAAAATATATATTGCAAAAGCATTTAAAAAGGGTGCAAATGAAACTCACAATCGAATATTTTGTAGTAAAAATATTCATACTACGAAACTGAACAATGCAAGGTTGGTCTCGGATTCACGAACCTATATTAATTGCATTTCTATTAAAATATATGATGGTAATTTCATTTATTACTGTATATTATTTATATATATTTTATAGTTATACAAGAGTTATACTAGATTTTATTTAAAAACATATACTTTATGTTATATCTTAAATTATATGTTTATGTATTTATCTTGTATATATATATTTAAAGTGATTAATATAGTTATACAAATATCTATATATATTTAGGATTATATAAAAAAAATATATCTAATTTGTTGTAGGTAAGTTTTTATATAAGTAATGTTAATATGATTTATATATAGTTATATGAAATATTAATATAGTTTTAGTATATGTATTAAGTATGTTTTATGTACAAAAATATTTATTTGTTTAAAAATTGATAGTTTTGATATTAATAATTTACTAATAATAATAATGATAACTTAAAAAAATGATATTATTAATAATAATAATGATATTGTTAAAAATGACACTTTTGTTTAATAATAATAATAATAATAAATATACTAGTTGTTACAAAAGTGATACTAATACTAATATTAATGAAAATAATGATAACGTCAGTAATGATTCTTATTACGATTACTTTTGTTGATAATAACAATAATAATACTAACAGTTTATAAAATGATACTAATAATAATATTTATATTGATAATTTGTATTATGTCCATAATAATGATAATGATGATGATGATAATAATAATAATAATAATAATAATAATAATAATAATAATAATAATAATAATAAAGATCATAACCTATAATAATAATAATAATAATAATACTTATGTAATATTAGTAATAATACTAACAATAATACTAAGTAATGATAATAATATTAGTAATTAATAATTTTTAACAATAATAATTAATATTATCAATAATAATAACAATCATAATAATAATAATAATAATAATAATAATAATAATAATAATAATAATAATAATAATAATAATAATAATAATAATAATAATAATAATAATTATAATAATAATAATAATAATAATAATAATAATAATAATAATAATAATAATAATAATAATAATAATAATAATAATAATAATAATAATTGAAATAGTAATAATAATAATAATATTAATAATAATTGAAATAGAAGTAATAAAAAATACCCTTTAGAAGCATTTTGCAAAAAGAATTGCCCGAGACCGGCTCGAACCCGTGACCTCTCGAATACCCGCTAACCCCTTAACCAACTGAGCTGATGCTCGTTTTCTGATTAAAACCCACAAGAAATTTCATTTAACCTTATCACTTCTGTTTCCCTTCTCTTCTTCTTCTTTGAAACTTAAATCGACCAGATATCAACAACTAATCTCTCAGTGAATTACATAATTTATTTAGGACTTGTATTAAGAACAAAAGTCGTTTTGTTGTGAAGAATTGAATTAACAGAACTAAATAACTAAAAAAAAATTATGCAGCAGCAGATTCTTATGAACATGAAGAACATCAAACCCGATTTTGAATTTGAGACCATTTTAATCCATGACTTCTATACAAAATAGTTTGAAAATCACATTTAGAAATTTTTCCAATCATCAATTGAATGTGAATTATAACAGAAGAATCGAATTCGATCATTGAAACCAGTTTGACTTTTTGAAATTTGGAGTTTGACCTTAAAATAGAAGCTCGTTAATGAAATTTGAACCTTACAACTTTCCAGATAGTTTAAGCATATAATTTACGGCAATTCTGCACTTCTACTTCCTGGAATTCGTTACAACATCGAACTTTTTGAAAATTGGAACCAAGAACAGGGCAGACCTTGTTCTTCCCCGTTTTATTTTTATATTTAACAAAATTAAAAGCTGTAAAGGTTAATTGAAATTGTTGATTGATGATGTAGGTCATATGGTGTCGTTTACATTGAAAGTGAATGAGTTATAAAGCATATTAAATCGACAGAAAAATCATATCCGGTACAGAAATAAATAAAAAAATTAAAAAAGAAAGTGATTGTGTGATGACCCAGAAAATTTCGACTAATTTAAACCAATTCTCTATATGATTTAATACTATATAAATATACATATAAATATATATATTATAAGATGTACAAGTAAAACACTAATTGCTATAGTAAAACACTATTTGCTACAGTAAAACACTATTTGCTACGGTAAAACACTATTTGCTATAGTGAAACCGTATTTTGCTACAGTGAAAACGACTTTGCTACAGTGAATTGCTACAGTAAAACACTATTTGCTACAGTAAAACAGTATTTGCTACATTAAAACACTATTTGCTACATTAAAACACTATTTGCTACAGTAAAACACTATTTGATGTCGACGAACTAGAAAACAAGCAGAAATGAGCTGTCCAGCCTAGCCATGCGATCGCATGGCAAAAGCACTAAAAACATGGTAATCTAAGACAACTAGTACTGGATGAAGCACACAAAACGAGGTACTCAATTCACCCAGGAAATGGGAAAATGTACCACGATCTCAAGAAGTTTTATTGGTGGCCTAATATGAAGACAGAAATTGCTACTTATGTAAGCAAATGTTTGACGTGTGCAAAGGTCAAAGCTGAGCACCAAAAGCCGTCAGGATTACTACAACAACCAGAAATTCCGCAGTGGAAATGGGAAAGAATAACCATGGATTTCATTACGAAATTGCCAAGGACTACAAGTAGTCATGATACTATTTGGGTGATAGTTGATCGTCTAACTAAATCAGCTCACTTTCTACCAATAAAGGAGACAGACAGTATGGAGAAATTAGCACGCCTATATTTGAAGGAAGTAGTTTCCAGGCATGGTGTACCTATCTCCATCATATCTGATCGCGACACCCGATTTACATCACGTTTCTGGCAGTCATTACAAAAAGCATTGGGAACTCGATTAGATATGAGCACCGCTTATCACCCACAGACAGATGGTCAAAGTGAAAGAACAATACAAACATTGGAAGACATGTTACGGGCATGCGTGATTGACTTTGGAACCAGTTGGGATCGACACTTACCGTTGGCAGAATTTTCATATAATAACAGCTATCATACGAGCATCAACGCAGCACCATTTGAAGCACTTTACGGTAGAAAGTGCAGATCTCCTATCTGTTAGAGTGAAGTAGGAGAAAGGCAACTTACTGGACCAGAAATTATTCATGAAACCACCGACAAGATCATTCAAATACAACAGCGATTGAAAACGGCCATGAGTCACCAAAAGAGTTATGCTGATGTAAGAAGAAAACCGCTAGAATTTCAAGTGGGCGACAAAGTCATGTTGAAAGTGTCACCCTGGAAAGGCGTTGTACGATTCGGTAAACGAGGAAAGCTAAGTCCTAGGTACGTAGGACCCTTTGAAATCATCGAAAGAATTGGAGCAGTTGCTTATCGATTAAAGCTACCGCAAGAACTTAGTAGTGTTCACGACACATTTCACGTGTCAAATTTGAAGAAATGTTTAGCTGAAGAGGATGTCGTAATTCCTCTTGACGAAATATGAATCAATGATAAACTCCATTTTGTCGAAGAACCTGTTGAAATCATGGACCGTGAGGTCAAACAATTAAAACAAAGCAAAATACCGATAGTTAGAGTTCGTTGGAACGCTAGACGAGGACCTGAGTTTACTTGGGAATGTGAGGATCAAATGAAGCAAAAGTATCCACATTTGTTCACTGATATCGCTCATAAAACAGGTACTACTCAAAATTTCGGGACGAAATTTTCTTTAACGGGGAGGTTATGTGATGACCCAGAAAATTTTGACTAATTTAAACCAATTCTCTATATGATTTAATACTATGTAAATATACATATAAATATATATATTATAAGATGTACAAGTAAAACACTATTTGCTACAGTAAAACACTATTGGCTACAGTAAAACACTATTTGCTACAGTAAACACTATTTGATGTCGGCGAACTAGGAAACAAGCAGAAATGAGCTGTCCAGCCTAGCCATGCGATCGCATGGCAAAAGCACTGAAAACCCATGTGATCGCATAAGGACCAAAATCAGGAAAAATGCCTATAAAAGGCCAGTTTTGCTCGACGGATTATCACATATTTTCTTCTTCTATAATCAATATTTATATTTATATTATAATTATAATTTTAAATTTAAGTTTAATAATAATAAGGTATATTCGAGGGTGTTTTAATTCGGGTTTCAAACCGCTTTAAGCTAAGGAAATATTGGGTATTATTCGGGGTATTGTTCTTGAATCCAAGGCCAACCATACAGTCGTCTACCATCATTACGTCTACGCAATTTGCCTACAATATTGAATCGCAATATTGAACTGTGAGTTTATAGTCTCCCTTTTTAAATACTTTAAATATTTTTGGGCTGAGAATACATGCAATTTATTTTAAACGCGATAAGACACAAGTACATACTAAATTCTACACTGAGATAAACCGAAAATCCCTTAGCTTTGGTAACTAGTAGCTGCCAGTACATAGGATATGGACTGGTGGGCGTGAATAATTGTATATGGATCCATAGGGCTTGACATCCCCGTCCGAGCTAGAGCGCTAGCTTTTTAACAGACGTATGCTATTTGAGTTTAAGACACGTTGGTTTGCGTGTATTAAAATGAATGGGGTAATTATCACTATAGCGTTAAGTTTAGTTACCAGGGTGCTCTGTTACGTAGAATCTATTGATAAACTTTTGATGAAATCTTGTGGTCTATCTTTATATATGTTTATGACTCGAGCAATTAAACCTATAACTCACCAACATTCGTGTTGACTTTTTAGCATGTTTTATTCTCAGGTCCTTAGAATGCTTCCGCTGTGATGTGCTTGTTGCCTGCATGGAGTCTCTCATGCTTTGTACAAAGTTTATTGCATTCAAAATAAAACTGCATTGTGTAATAAATAATTGGACTGTGATGTCAACCTGTAAATTAAAGACTTATGTATTTCGGGGTTTTGCTTATACCTAAGCACTCGCCCACATGTTTATAACTTTCTATGTTTAGAAAGTCACTTATTTTAATGAATGCAATATTTTATCAAAACGTATCATATAGAGGTTAAAACCTCACTGTGGAATCAATGATTAACGTGCCGCGTCAATAGCAATTTTGACGGGTCGTTACAGATTGATAATAGAATTGTTGTTTTGCTGTGATTTTATTCAATCTTTAAACAGGAAAACAAAATCAGTACATGGTGATTGTGACAAGAAACGGATTCCCACTCATATATATATATATATATGATTCTTTTATAATTCATATAATATAATTAATATTAATAAATAATTAAGTATATTAATAATAATAATCCTAATAATAATAATGATAAATATTAATGATAATAATAATAATAGAAATGATAATAATACTAATTTTATTAGTGATAATTATATATCAGTAATAATAATAATAATATGATGTTATTAATAATAACAATAATAATTTTTAGTAAATTTAATATTAATTAACGATAATGATAATAATAATAATAAAAATGTTAATAATAATAAAAGGTACTAGTTCCTAATAATAATATTACTTAATAATTCTTAATAATAATATCTAATAATACAAGTGATATAAAAGATATAACAAGTTACGTGTATTCTATTTTCATATTAGAGTAATGATATTAATAATACTGATATAAATATTAATGTTAATAATAACAATGGAAGTATTAGTATAACAATTATATTTTAAACTTGTAATTAATTTGATGTAATATTTAATAGGTATGTAAATATATATATATATATATATATATATATATATATATATATATATATATATATATATATATATATATATATATATATATATATATATATATATTACATAATATCCTTTATCATATATTGAATATTTATAAATTATATACATATTACTATATATATATACCATTATTTATATATAGGTTTCATAGCAACTTAATTATTCTATTCATTATTTTACATTTTTAATTTCAATTGATTAAATTATATTTTATTATTTCAAACTATTATATATACTTTTGTTTATATATATATATATATATATATATATATATATATATATATATATATATATATATATATATATATATATATATATACTTATATATATACACACTTATTTATGTATATATATATATATATATATATATATATATATATATATTTGCAACTTAATTGTTCGTGAATCGTCGGTAATGGTCAAATGTAAATGAATATATGAACATAGTTTCAAAGTTTTCGAACTCAACTTTATATTCTTTGCTTATCGTGTCGGAAACATATAAAGATTAAGTTTAAATTTGATCGGAAATTCCCGGGTCGTCACAGCTATAAAGGTAATTCTAGTTAATACGAAAGTTGTTCAGCAAAAGAAATAAAGACACGTAATTCATAAGTCCAGAAACAAGTCATGCATTTTGGTTTTCCTAAGACGACTTCCCATCCTTGGTCTTGTGGAAAGTAACCGTTATGACCATTGGCTAGGCAGCATGTTGTAATGTGGTCAAAAGGACGAGGGTTTCGTAATGTCCAACAGCCCCGTAATAATCTAAAAACCTTGTTTCTCACCCCAACTACTGAATCTGTCACTTGTGGGAAGGTTTTATTTAAAAGTTGTAATCCGATGTTCTTTTTCTCACTTTGGTAAGAAGCGAACATCACTATCCCGTAAGTATAACATGCTTCTTTATGTTGCATGTTAGAAGCTCTTTCTAACTCACGAAATCCTATGTTGGGATATGTTGAGTCAAAATAGGTTCTTAACCCGTAGCATAAAATTGCATTTGGGCTCCCCGCATTTAACGCTTTAAAGAAAATACGGCGTAACTTACGGTCTCCCCAATGTGATATACCCCACCTATCAAAGGAAAGCTTTTTATAAACTAAAGAATTTCTGGAAAGTCTTTTAAATGTTTGACAAGTTAATTTCTCCATAACTAAATGTGTTGATGAATTATGACCGACTCTAGACAAGATTTCCTCAATCATATCCTCTGGTAGGTCTTCTAAAATATTCGGTTGTCAACCCTTAACGTCCATTTTGTTTTTATACTGTAAAATAGACAAGGATTAGATTCGTAAAAGATAATTAACAAACAATACAAGCAATTTTTACATAGAACATAAAAATACAAGCACACTACAATACATATAATACACAACATGATTACAACCCTCTATTCTGAATCACTGGTTTATTCTTCTTCGGACTTGGTTCATTTTCCTAATTTTCTAGGGATATATGGTGTTCCTCTAATACGAGCCGTCGTTTTCCACAATGGTTTAGAAAAACCTGGTGGTTTAGAGGTTCCCGGGTTATTGTTACAATTTAGGAAATACGGATGTTGCCGATACATATAAAGTTCATCGGGGTTGGAAACTGGTTTCTCTATTTTTATACCTTTTCCCTTATTATTTTCTTTTGCTTTATTAAATTGGGTCGAGGTAATTTCTATAACATCATCGGAATCCTCATCGGGATCCGATTCATCGGAAAATTGGTAACCTTCCTAATATTTTGCTTCCTCGGCGGAAACACCATTGACCATTTTTAACTTTGGTCCGTTGGTTGAGGATTTTCTTTTATTTAATCGATTTACTGTAGGTATCAATATTTCTTCCTCCAGAACCTCTTCTTCTTCCGGTTCCTCCTCTTCCGGTTCCTCCTCTTCTGGTTCCTCTTCTTCCGGTTCCTCCTCTTCCGGTTCCTCCTCTTCCGGTTCCTCTTCGGGAATTTGTGAATCTTCCCAAAGTATATTCGACTCTTCATTATTATTAGGTGAGTCGATGGGATTTGTACTAGTGGTAGACATCTATCACACAATATCAAACACATTAAGAGGTTAATATATCACATAATAATTACATGTTAATAATATATAGTTTCCAACAAAAGTGTTAAGCAATCGTTTTTAAAGAAAACACGGTCGAAGTCCAGACTCACTAATGTATCCTAACAAACTCGATAAGACACACTAATGCAAATTTCTGGTTCTCTAAGACCAATGCTCGGATACCAACTGAAATGTCCCATTCATATTGATTATAAACTTTCCATATTAATTGATTTCGTTGCGAGGTTTTGACCTCTATATGAGATGTTTTTCAAAGACAGCATTCATTTTTAAAAACAAACCATAACCTTTATTTTATCGACAAGGTTAAAAGGACACCACCTAGATTATCCAGAAATGATAATCTAAAAATATCACACTTACACACTACCAATACATATTGGTTTACAATATTGATATGTTACAACAAAATAAATCTCGAATGCAGTTTTAAACAATATAATACAAGCATGCTGACACCAAATCTTGTCCATATTTTAGCATGCAACAGCGAAAGCTCTTAATAATCACCTGAGAATAAACATGCTTTAAACGTCAACAAAAATGTTGGTGAGTTATAGGTTTAACCTATATATTTATCAAATCGTAATAATAGACCACAAGATTTCATATTCCAATATACATCCCATACATAGAGATAAAAATCATTCATATGGTGAACACCTGGTAACCGACCTTAACAAGATGCATATAGAATATCCCCTATCATTCCGGGACTCCCTTCGGACATGATAAATTCGAAGTACTAAAGCATCCGGTACTTTGGATGGGGTTTGTTGAACCCAATAGATCTATCTTTAGGATTCGCGTCAATTAGGTGTATGTTCCCTAATTCTTAGATTACCAGATTAAAAAGGGGCATATTCGGTTTAATAATTCAACCATAGAATGTAGTTTCACGTACTTGTGTCTATTTTATAAAATATTTATAAAACTGCATGTATTCTCATCCCAAAAATGTTAGATTTAAAAAGTGGGACTATAACTCACTTTCACAGATTTTTACTTCGTCGGGAAGTAAGACTTGGCCACTGGTCGATTCACGAACCTATAATAAATATGTACATATATATCAAAGTATGTTCAAAATATATTTACAACATTTTTTATTATGTTATAATGATTTGAGTTTATTAAGTCAGCTGTCCTCGTTAGTAAGCTACAGCTAGTTGTTCACAGTTAGATGTACAGAAATAAATTGATATATATTATCTTGAATCAATCCACGACCCATTGTATTCACGTCTCAGGCTAGATCACAACTCAAAGTATATATATTTTTGAAATCAACCTCAACCCTGTATAGCTAACTCAAACATTACTGCATATAGAGTGTCTATGGTTGTTCCAAATAATATATATACATGGGTCGATATGATATGTCAAAACATTTGCATAAGTGTCTATGGTATCCCAAGATTACATAATATATTAGAATACATGTATAATACAATATGAGTTAGCTAGGATATGATTAATATAGATTTGTTACCAATTTTCACGTAGCTACAACAAGCAAAATTATCCAATCTTGTTTTACCCATAACTTCTTCGTTTTAAATCCTTTTTGAGTGATTCAAGTTGCTATGGTTTCATATTGAAATTAAGTTTATGTGTCTAAACAGAAAAAGTATAAGTTTATAGTCAGAAATACAGATTACAAGTCATTTTTGTAAAGGTAGTCATTTCAGTCGAAAGAACGACGTCTAGATGACCATTTTGGAAAACATACTTCCACTTTGAGTTTAACCATGATTTTTGGATATAGTTTCATGTTCATAAGAAAAATCATTTTCCCAAAAAAACAACTTTTAAATCAAAGTTTATCATAGTTTTTAATTAACTAACCCAAAACAGCCCGCGGTGTTACTATGACGGCGTATATCCGGTTTTACGGTGTTTTTCGTGTTTTCAGGTTTTAAATCATTAAGTTAGCATATCATATAGATATATAACATGTGTTTAGTTGATTTTAAAAGTCAAGTTAGAAGGATTAACTTTTGTTTGCGAACAAGTTTAGAATTAACTAAACTATGTTCTAGTGATTACAAGTTTAAACCTTCGAATAAGGTAGTTTTATATATATGAATCGAATGATGTTATGAACATCATTACTACCTCAAGTTTTGTGGATAAACCTACTGGAAATGAGAAAAATATATCTAGCTTCAAAGGATCCTTGAATGGCTTGAAAGTTCTTGAAGTAGAATCATGACACGAAAACAATTTCAAGTAAGATTTCCACTCGAAATAAGATTGTTAAAGTTATAGAAATTGAATCAAAGTTTGAATATGAGTATTACCTTGTATTAGAAAGATATCTTACTATAAATAAGAAAGATTTCTTGAGGTTGGATGATCACTCAAAGTGGATTTGCAAGATTGGAAGTAAGCTAGCAAACTTGGAAGTGTTGTTGGTGTGTTCTTGAGCAGTTGTTTTATAACTTGGTTTATGTATGGATTTATGAACTAGATTGAGCTAGATTTTGATGAAGATGATGAAGAACACTTAGAAAAATAGAAGAACACTTGAGAGAGAGTAGTTTGATGCATGTAAGTTGCAAAATGAAAGTGTGTATGTGTGTGTTCATTCACGTGAACTATGGTGTCACCATATAGGCTCCATTAGTTTGTTATTTTGTGAGATATTTCATGCTAGATGTTAAATGAAGGTTCCCACATGGTTAGGTGACTCACATGGGCTGCTAAGAGCTGATCATTGGAGTGTATATACCAATAGTAAATACATTTAGAAGCTGTGTATTGTACGAGTACAAATATGAGTGCATACGAGTAGAATTGTTGATGAAAATGAATGAGGATGTAATTGTAAGCATTTTTGTTAAGTAGAAGTACTTTGATAAGTTTCTTGAAGTCTTTCAAAAGTGTATGAATACATATTAAAACACTACATTTATATACATTTTAACTGAGTCGTTAAGTCATCGTTAGTCGTTACATGTAAGTGTTGTTTTGAAACCTTTAGGTTAACAATCTTGTTAAATGTTGTTAACCCATTGTTTATTATATCTAAAGAGATGTTAAATTATTACATTATCATGATATTATGATATATTAATATATCATAGTATGATATATATATATATATATATATATATATATATATATATATATATAGTTAAATGTTGTTACAACGATAATCGTTACATATATGTCTCGTTTCGAAATCATTAAGTTAGTAGTCTTGTTTTTACATATGTAGTTCATTGTTAATATACTTAATGATATGTTTACTTATCATTTATCATGTTTATATATGGTGTATCAATATCTTAAAATTATTCATATGTAATTAGTAAGACGTTGTTATAACGATAATCGTTATATATATCGTTTTCGAGTTTCTTAATTCAATAGTCTCATTTTTATGTATATAACTCATTGTTAAAATACCTAATGAGATACTTACTTATCATAATATCATGTTAACTATATATATAACCATATATATGTCATCATATAGTTTTTACAAGTTTTAACGTTCGTGAATCACCGGTCAACTTGGGTGGTCAATTGTCTATATAAAACCTATTTCAATTAATCAAGTCTTAATAAGTTTGATTGCTTAACATGTTGGAAATACTTAATCATGTAAATATCAATTTCATTTAATATATATAAACATGAAAAAGTTCGGGTCACTACATGGATAGTTAAAAATTCAGTGGTGACCAAAAATTATAAAGTGGGGGTAGGTGAAAAATAAAATAAAAGTAGTGGTTAAAAATGGGGTGGCCCAAAAATTGAAACAAACGAAAAAATTGGGGACATAAGGACAAGGCGTGCATGTTGCTTTATTTAAAGCAGTATATTGCTTCACTTAATGCCACAACTGTAACCAAATGTTGAGTAAACTTCTGTCTTCGTCACCCTTATCAATCTCTGTGGGAGATTTCAAGATCTAAGAGTTTTTTTTAAAGAAATTGAAGAACAAAAGATTCATAGAAAGAAGACGGGAGCTGAAACGGTGTATATTTCAACCGTGATATTGCTGCTCCGGTGGTGAGATGACGGTGTATATTTCAACCGTGATTTGAATGCTTTTTACAGAAATTGAAGAAGAAAAGAAATATAGAAGACGGGAGCTGAAACGGTGTATATTTCAACCGTGATATTGCTGCTCCGGTGGTGGTATGACGGTGTATATTTCAACCGTAATTGGATGCTTTTGTAAGAAATTGAAAAACAAAAGAAAGATAAATAGAAGACCGAAGAAGAGCTTCGGTAGATAGATTGAAGAAGATAGAAGACCGAAGTAGAGGTTCGGTATTGATGGGGTTAGGAAGAAGATTTGATGGGTGGTAGAGCAGAAGCGGCACACATTCGGCCGACTAGGTTTTGGATCAAACCCTCTGATACCATGTTAGAATATTATAATTCACCCATGATTCTTATTGATCAAACACGCCAAATATATAATACATGATCTGAGCTCATATCCCTTGATTTTAGGGATTATGTCATATCCCTTGATTTTAGGGATTATGTCTCTTGCCTATATTTAATACTAGATACGCTAGATATTACATATGATATATTCTATGTTTAATATCCGTTAACAGGTTGGAGGGATTCAAATTATTAGAATGTTTAAAAACCTATGATTATGATTATGGGATTTCAAGATCGTTTGTATGTGAGATATTTTTAAATCCTATGTTTCTAATCATTTACGTTTAGGTTTTACGCGTACACTTAAATTTTGCTTTTTACGGTTTACGTTTCACGTTTACCCTTTACGTTTACGTTTTAAGATTATGTTTTACATTTACAGTTTAGAGTTAAGTTTTGTTTGTGTTTACAATTTACTTTTTATTTTACGTATTACGCTTTACGTTTTACATTTTAAGTATTACGTTTTACATTTACGTATTATGTTTACGTGCATGTTTTACGGTTTACATTTACTTTTACGATTTACATTTTACGTTCTACAAATTACCGGATTTTTAGTTCCTAAACCAAACACATGATAGTATTTCAAATATTTGGGAATTTGAAATCCAATGGAATTTCAAATCAAAATTCCAAAAGATTTCAAATACCTTGGAAATATCAAATCCCTAGATTTCAAATTCTCAAACCAAACGGCACCTTAGTGTCATCTTCTCCAAATCCATCGAGCATTATCAGGTAAAGTATTTTTTTTTTATTTTTTTTAAATGCAACGCCCTGTGTAAAGTCCATGAGGAAGCAACGCCCTCTGTAAAGTCCATGAGGATTGAATTAGCTTCGGGAACAAACTGAACTATGAAACATGAAATTACTAAAAAGGCCCTTTTATTATTATATTTTACATTTTGTTTTTGAGCTTTCTAAAATCAATTGATAACTATCAGCTTTTAGCTTTAGCATTTTCGTCTATAAGGAAAAAAAAAATTATGCTTCTGGCATAAAATTTTCAACTGGTATGATAGATCGTTTTAGGTCAAAAAAACATGTAAGAAATAATTCAATAACTATTACCTCTTATATACTAAAGGAGTGCCAAACTATGTCATTTGGGCTTCCTTTAGTTTTTCAAACGACATCAACACCCCAAGTTACAAAAAACAACCCCTCAACTATTGTTTGATTTGCAAATTTTTCGGGGTATAAAACGTAAAATTATTATTTTATTAATAAACTAAACAAACTTCACCTAAATTTTTAACGGATCGTATCTTCCCGTTCACTACGCGTTAAATTTTTCCGACACCGCCGTTCAACTCGAAATAATTTTACGAACAAAACGTAACTAGCTGCGTTGAAACGGACACCTTCTAAAAAACGCTGAACACACCGACATCTAAAACGGAGCTTAACAAACGATCTGTTTTTCGCTTCTTTAAATACGTAACGCTATGTTAACTTTGAGTACACAACCCCGAAAGGCTCCGACGCAACGCGCCGGCCGATCCGAATCTCGTTTATTATACAAAAGAGGTGGTAAGTTTGAAATTTAATATGATTTTTGTACTTAACTATACGTTACTTGTCCACGTACCACTGCCATACACCCATATCCATATCTTTCTCTCTCTTTCAAACACACACAAAGAAACGTGTATATAATAATTGAGTATATATAAAAGATCCCCTGCCTACTCACAATTTAGGTTTGATTGTCATTTATTAATTTTATTACTTAAACAACCAAGATTGGATTTGTAAAAGGGTTGTCCCTTTTAGCTTTGATTATTATTTATCCACATAAAGTTTACATTGTTATGGCTTCCGTTACACTAACAAGGTTTTTTATTACTTTAATTTTGACTTTGGTGCCCCTGATCACACACTCCATCCCTTTTGTTGTCTTTCATGGTAAGTGTTTCTTAATCTTTTATTGATCTCTTTTTTTTGTCATTAGTTTCTTTTATTTATATATGCTTCATTTACTCAGTGTTGATCTGTTCAACTGTTTTGACTCTCTGTCTGATATATAAGGGTTGTGTTTTTATTGTTGATTTAAAAATTATAAGCTGTGGGGTTTATTGGTACTATTTTATCTTGTATTTTGATTGATATTATCTGGTTCATGTAGTATTATATATAATGGTTTCTGCTTGTGGAGTTTACTTCTTGTGGATTGTTTTGACTTCTCATACAAGTCAACTCATGTGAAGTGTGTTCAATGTTTTTAATAGAGATTGGTGGAATCTTACTTTTATATGTTAAAAGGGCTTTGCTAGCGTGTGCCCTCACGTTAAGCTACATCCGATGAACTCTGATTATTGCAACATAAAGAATCTTAGTTTCTTTATTAGGACTTGTTATGTAATCTAATTTTAATCTCAATTGCCATTTTTTAAAGCAGCTAATTTTTAGCTGATTGTGATCATTAAATTATACTGTCCCACTATACTCAGAAATTCGGACTCAAAGTCTCAAAATCAGTTGATTCTGATTATTTTTATCATGAATGTTAGAAAAGATTTCATAATTTCGCTATATATCCTTGTGTGAAGGCGTTGCGGATAGTTGCACGAAGAAAGGAGTAAAGCATTTCACTGATTCTTTAGGCGAGTGGTCTAATACTCAAGGATATTGCATGTATGCTTTTTATTTAACTTGCGTTCTGATGTCGATTTCAGATAACAAAAGAGGTGCAATACATGGTGTAATGAAGTAACTTATGTTTCTGTTTTGTGTAGAGAAATTGGAAACGGAGTATGGGATTCCTGGTTTATGCCATTTGAAGATCAGGTATGTTATTCATATCTACTCTTCTGATAGACGTTAACGATTCGATAAATATTGACTTTGGATTGCTTTTTTTTTTTTTTTCGTGTTGTAGATTGAAATTGCTTGCGAGAAGGTAATCAAACCGACACCAACTATAGTATTTATCTTATGCGCTCCTAAGCGGACATACGTATTGTAATTAACAGGTGAAGAACATGAGTGAGCTTAGTCAAGGTTACAACATAGTTGGACTTTCCCAGGTGAGTAATTAATCAAAACTTAGTAACTTTCTACATGAATAATACAATTTTTTGAAGACCAACAAAATATTATTTATTATTTTAACAATAAAATTGAATAAATAAGAAATTGCTTGTCATTTTGCAGGGTAATATGGTAGGCAGAGGAGTTCTTGAGTTTTGTGACGGAGCGCCTCCTGTAAGTGTGTAAACAAATGTTTTGTTTTTTAACAGGATGAAGCAAATAAACATGTTTTAATTCTATTAATATTAACATTTTGTGTAACAGGTGAATAACTTCGTATCTGTAGCAGGACCTCATGCTGGGGAAGCGTCAATCCCGTTTTGTGGTGTAAGTCTCCAATAATTTCAAGAGTTGCGATCATATGCATATGCATTCGCTCGTGATTTTTTTCTTCTAACCACACAAGTTTACAGAACTTGTTGCTCATGAAGATGTTGTTTTCTCCTTTATGCAGACTGGTTTATTGTGTGTTTTGTTGGATAGTTTGATTAAGCTGGCAATATATAGTAGTTTTGTCCAGGTTAGATATTACTTCATTAAAAATTTTTGATGAAATTTTCAGATTAATTACCTTGGATGTGAAAATAAATTCTAAATTCAGTCCAAATTTTGATTAAAATTCTCGTTATTAATGGAAACTCTTAACGTTTCCTTAATAGTTTTTACCTGAACTTGATGTTGTTTTGTACAGGAACACTTTGCTCCATCAAATTACATTAAGATCCCAACTGTAAGTATAAATACTACTGCGTACTATCTTTCTCGTCCCAAAAATATGATGTCATATTTTTGTGTTCAAGAGGATCTCAGAAGCCGAACCAATTTTTTTTTTCTTATTTTTCTTCCTGTTTTGAAGGATCTTGATGCCTATCGTGAAGGGTGTAAATTTCTCCCAAAGCTGAACAACGAGTTTGAAAAAAACGCTACTTACAAAGAAAGGTTCTCCAGCTTAAATAATCTGGTGCTTATCATGGTAAGATTATACTAAAGTCGAAACCATTTGCCCCTTACCAGTGTACAACTTTCACATTTAAATACAAGTAATCATATCTATTTTGATAATACAGTTTTGTGACTCATTTTTGTGGCTTCAATGTGTACAGTTTGATAAAGAATCAGTTTTGGTACCCAAAGAAACCTCTTGGTTCGGATATTTCCCTGATGGAGCATGGGATCCTATACTTCCACCACAAGAGGTTAGTGATGGTGTGTTTGTTTGTATCTGAATGGGACCATTCAGTGCTGAACGAGAAAAAGGAAATCCTGAACCGCATCTCCAACTCATCAATGCACCCCAAATAAATGAATAATCCATCAATGTGATCGCGCTAATTATTGATTTCTTTTAATTCATGTACAGACACGACTCTATATAGAAGACTGGATTGGTTTGAGGATATTGGATGAGGCTGGGAGGGTCAAATTTATAAACGTGACGGGAGGACATCTCGACATTTGTGAAGATGATATGAAGGAGTACATTATTCCGTATTTAATTGATGAGGAAACACTTGAGAATCCAGTTCTTACAAAGTCATCTCGTGCACAACCTTCGTCTTCTTCTGATGGCAATAGTTTCATTAGAAAACTAGGTGGAATTCAAGATTTTTAACTAATGTTATCGGTGGTCAGTAAACACATAATTAGTGTATGTTTGTTTATTCATAAATATTTGTTACTTTTTTTAAGGGCTTAATGTAACTCTACAGATTCAAAATTGATTTGGTTGCTTAAAGAGTTCATGATAAAGAAAAAAATTGTGGAAGCAAAATAAATTTAAAAAAAAAAAAACAAAAAAAACAAAAAAAAAAAAAATCACTGAATTGACTTCTAATATTAAAAAGCATCTACAAGACAAAGGCAGACAAAAAAGCAGATAACTTGCCAATGACTAATTTCCAAAATAACAGGAAATGGCAACAAGAAAACCGAGATCCATACTCAAAAATCAAAATTGTGGAACCATATAAAATAAATTTTGAAAAATGATTTTAATCCTACCATTATTCTGTTTTAAAATATGAACCATGGGTAAGTTAATTAATTAAACTAGAAAAGGGGCATCTTGAATTTAAGTGTCACGAATTTAATGAAATGCACCAAGGAATGGCAGTAATTTGCAACCAAATAAACAGTAAATGGATAAAAAAATTTCCTTATTTGCTACGGGGAAAGGGAGAATTGTTACTCACGTGTATATGGTCTAACCGGAATCTGATTATTCGCGAGGTTTGAAACTGCGATCATTTGTGTGGAAAACAAGCCCGAACCACTATGCTAGTTTTCAGGTTATGCACTTAGTCATGAACATCAACCCCTACGATTTTTTTCTATTCTAGATTAGAGGAATGATTGTCTACATCTCACCTCCTTCATACCTCGTATGCGCGGGATTGGGCGTTGTTGTTGTTGTCCTACAGGTCTGATACTATATAACTGAATAGGAACTTCCAGTTCAAGCTAAAGCTCAAGAGTTTTAAGACACAATGGTAAACAAGGAACTATAATTTCAAATCTACGAAATTCTGAAGGTAAGATAGAAAAAAAATGATATTTAGGTACAGAGAAAACACATACACAAACGAACTTCAACTCACCGAGTTTTTGGTCCAAATCATCTGCAGTCACTAAGGGGAAAGGGGTAGGTGAGTCTTGAGTATATAACATGGTATATAACTGTTGACATTCAGGTTGACTTTATTACGACTCTATCTAAATTGACCTGCTACAATTACTACGTGGACGCTTCTATCTGGTGGTGCTCCAGGTTCCTGAGCACGATTCTTGCAAACATCTTTGCTTCTACTGGAGCTGAAGCTGCTGCGGCTGCAGCCCTTAGAACACGTGGTGCGCCTGACTCTTGCAATAGGTTCACATGGTGAGGTGCGTGCCGCCCACCCGGAACGGTAAACTGTCAAAATTTATAATCGCAATAAGTAAAACTAGTTGCACTACAATATAGATATTAATTAACTTCAAGGTGTTAGGTGTATTGGTGATGACCTGACTTCCATAAAGAAGGTCAGGGTTCGACCCCCATGAGCCACAAAATATTTCCCTTGAGGTTACCCGCCCATTTCATGGGCCTCGGAGGTCTCGATGTCTTGCGTTCGAGCCTCACCCGAGGGGTTTTACCACACACGATGCTCATATGGATTCGCCGTGGGGGTTTCCTCCTGATGGCGGTAGGACTGTAATGTTCGTCCCACGAAATGATCGGGTATGTGGGTTCCAAGTAACATCGCGTTCGGACCCGGTCGCCGTTAAAAAAAACGATATAGATTTAAATTGTGATTTTAACCATGTTTGACCTGAAGAAGAGCAAATGCAGCACACGCTTTGAGCACGGGAGATTGATTTCGCAACATGGACACAAAACGTCCAATTTCAGCTCCGCTGATAACAATGTAAACAAATCACATGAGATAACACATCATGTATACCGACTGGAGCATTTTCTACGGTTCAGGTCGTTTCATTTGGATATTTAAGTTTATTATTTTTATAATAGGCGGGTGTGTGCATAAGACATATACATGTATGCGTATGGTAAGTATGGATAGATATACGAGTATGTACCTGCATCGTAAATGACCTGCTTCAAGAATACGTGCTGATTCGGTTAGTTGTGCCAAAGGAGCAGGAGCTGATGATAAGGCAGCAGCAGAAAGCGTTTGTGGGTCCGCAAAAGACAGCACAAAAGTCTCGATGTGTTTCAAGGCCATTCTCCTTGCCCTTTCTACACCAACGCTCTTTGAACCACCGTCGGCCGAAGTCCCTACCAGAGCATATTCATCCATTCTGTACAAGTTCACAAAACGATATACTAATAACCTTCAGCTCCGTGAAGTAATATTATTAAAAAAAAAAAAACAAAACATAAAATTAAATTTCCAAGATAATTCATTGAAGCCTTTTTACCTGCCATCAAACATGTATGCCAAAGCTAAAGCAGCCATGAAACGTGCCATTTTGGACATGGATGAAGAACAAAGGTGAATCAAGGCTGGAACACCCCCGTCTTCCACTATACGCAGAGCGTTCCCCGGGTTGAATGCAAGATTCCAAAGTGCTCCGGCAGCAGTCTCGTGGACATCCTGAATTCACTCACGCCAACATTTTAAATAGAAACTAGTTTTCAATTTATATTGAACATATATATCATGATCTAAAAGTTCATCGATTATGAATGGTGTTCCGGATTTTGCTTGTTTAAGTTGTAACAATTGAATTATCATCCGTATGAGTGTTTAATCATGTATGTGACTAATAGAGAAATAACCAAAAGGAGATTTTTGTGAGGAAAAAAATGTTGACAATCCCAAATTTGAATAAAAGGGGAGGGCTAACCGACACTTGAATCTAATTCTCACAAACTTTTTTACGAGCTGTTAATATAAGATTAATTGTTTGACACCAATACGATCATATAAGCAGAATCTGTTAATGAACATTTGAAATCAGTTCTCATAATCAATTTCAAAACATCCCCCAAAGTCAGTCATAAACTTGATGAACATTATGTGGGTGTCTAAGTATCAGAAATCAGAATTTCAAGAAATAAAAGCATAAAGTTGCAAAGCATTTATATAAAAAGGCTACAACTCACTTCTGCCTGAGACCGTGCCAGTGTTATGAGTGGTGCAACGCCACCTTCTCGTCCAATTGCAATGCTAGTAGAGATGAATACACCACAAAAAATGAGTATAATTGTTGAGAAATATCATACATATTTTAATCAGTATATGCAATATGCAATTGCAATATCAGTTGACTATCTTTGGGAACTAAGATTCACCTCGTTTTCTTCCATAGATATCTCTGAAACTCCGTAGAGTTAATTTAAGTTGCATTATTTAATTATTTTTTACGAGTATGAAACCAAAAAAAAAAAGGATTTGGGGAAAAAGACCCATGCTTTAATTCAAGATGATAGTTAGCTTTTGCAGTTTATATTTATATTTTATATATAATAAAATAAAATAATAAATGAAGGAATAATGTGTGTACACAACATACCTATTGGCTTCTGAAACCGAGAGTCCCCATAGAGCACCAGCTGCTCTCTCCTGCAGACTTGATGAGGCATTTGAACACGATTGTGCAAGAGCAACCTAAAATACCACATGTCACATATTTTTACTTGTTGAGACTGATAATATTTTCAGATGCTGTACACAAGTAACACTTTTTATATATGAAAGTATGATATAACATTTCGAATATATGCCTTACTTGGCACAAGGTGTGAGGTAGAATTTTGTAATTTAATTACCGGTGAACCCCATGACAAGTCAACTCCTAATAACTTTGTTAATCAAACATCTTTATTTGGTAAAAACAGCTATCTTGGGTGGGAAATGGAAATGTAGGCGTAGTCAACGATGAGATGCACAAAAAATGAAGCAAAATGGAGGTAATTGATATAAACAAAAGGAACATGAAGATGCATTGTGATGATAATGTAATCTACCAAGATGGATGGTTGTTTTTGCAGTTCTCTTGTTAGAATAAAGATTTGGTATGTTTAAAGGCAATGCACCTTTCAAGATATGTTAGCTTGAACGGGTATTTGATCGTTGAGGCAGCATCGAAAGCATGTCGGCTTTGAAGGCAAGACAGCATGAACGAATATTCGTTTAAATGATGCGATGAGGGTTAAGTTGTTTAACTTGTTATCGGCTTTTACGTTTCATAATAGCACTCAGCATTAAAGTCTACTCATCGTCGAAGTTTACTCGACACTGAAAGAGAAGAAGCAAGTACATCTTACAAATCAACAGTTTTCGTGTTTCATTATAGCACTCGGCAGCTTACATATCACATCATGTGTGTTCCTTCTAGTCGGATAAGTTGAGGCCAAACCAAATTTCCGGTTTAATGCTCAATCAGCTTTGGAGGCAATGTTGTAAAAGTTGCGAGAAGGGAAAATGGAGGGTCAGGAACATGGAGGGACTTTGAATGGTTTGAGCCCCTTTGGCCTGACTTTTGACCTATGACCGGCTTTTTCAGTGTTTTTCTTTAACTCGGAGCCGCCTCGGTCGTTTTATGTGACACTGTTTTGAGGTTGAGGATTACCCATCCTTTATCGCTTTGTAGACCAACCAACTTTGAATGTGATTCAATGAGCCTGAATAGCTTACTATCTAACTAAAATAACCATATCACAACGAATGTATCTAGAGAATGGTCTCTTCAAAGTGAATGCTCCCTAGATACGGTCATGTGCTTAACATGTGTGTATGGTTGTTCTAGATCATGGGGACTATCAGGGGATGAAACATGGATTATTTTTGGATGATTTTATCATGGGATAAACATGAAAATGACACTTTTGAGCAGAGGTTCACCTATGGACCATGGTCGGTCTAAAGATAGTCTTAGATGAGTTACACTTTTGGGAAAAGGTTCTTTTCTAAATGCTAAAAATCATAGATGACTCGTCATACCTCAAATAACCCTATTGGGATACTTTATGACAAGCTTAGCCCCCATCAGATTGTGTAATACTGCATTTACTGGTATAAAGCCATTAGCGATTCGGTAGGTTTGTTATAGATATAGATTAAAGATCAAACCTTTATGCGGAAGCGATACAGAAATGTGCATTTTACTTGTATAAAGCCATAAGCGATTCAGTTGGTTTGTTATAAATATAGTTTAAAGTCAAGCCTTTATGTCAAACCAAAGTAGGGCAAGTCGTCATGGATTCATCCCTTTGTATTGATCCTGGAATTCATTGGAGGAAAGAAATCCCAGACTAGGTATTGACCGGGTGAGGCCCAAAAGGCAGCACACCACCATTTGGTAGATTTTGTTTTCATGTCTGTTGGCTAACCATTATCGCTTGTCAAATATTCTTGTCTAGTGTTGAGTTTGTAAATCCTCTTAAATAGAGGTCCATCATCGTGAAACTTTGTTTACGATAATGAGTGAAAGTTGAACAAAGTGAAATCTCTCTATGAATGAGTGGTACGGAACTGGTACCTAACCGGTTTGTACCACTAATCTTTTAGAAATATAGTATGATTGGGTGGCCAAACATATACTTTGTCTCCTACAACTTAAAAAAATTAAAAATTTAAATTTTATCATCATTAACGAGAAAGATATTTCAATTTTTTTTTAGTTTGGATGTAATATTGTAGTAACTTTTATAGACATCGATCATCCCAGTTAAGAATAAGTTAGCATTTTTACTTTAGCTTGCCTAAGTAGTTGGTATAAACCATAGCATCTCGCAATGAGTTGTGAAATTTCTATCTTTTGAATCAATAATATAAAATACCAAATCCCGACTAAATAACTAATTTCAGGCACCAAAATGAGACCCTGAATTTCGGTAAAATACAACCGCTTAATACCGGTACCGTACCTGTTAAGAGTTCACCTGTGAGAAAAAATTGAATCTCGGACTGTTTATGTTTCGATTGGTACGGTAGCGGTACGGTTTCAGTATTTAGGTATCCATGTTCATCCTTAAACCTCTCGCTTGGGGTGTGCTTAGATGAGCTAGCTTTGTTGCTGGAACTAATTTTTCAAGATGGAGCTTATTGTTTGATTAGTGTTTGGTAAAGTAGCGGGAGTTGGAAGTTTCTTGTTGTAAATCGACTTCAAAGGACCAATTACAAAAATGTAAAATAATATATTAAAGGTCTTTTTAGTAATTATATGTGTCATAAGCCTCTACTTTTTTTAAAAGCTACTTCAAGTAGCTTATATTTGTAGAGCTTGTGTTTTCAACAAGCTACTAACTTCTATGATTTTGTATACCAAACAAAGCTTATAAAAACTAAGCTTAAGCTCTCATAAGCTCTGAAAAACTTGTCATCTAAACATACCCTTAGAGATCTATATATGTCTTTATGGATATTTGTTACTTCTTTATCAATATTTGTGGCGGATTTTTTTTAATCAAATATTTTGATTCCTCTAAATTTGTAATCATGGCGGAAACTTTATTGACTGTGGTCGTGGGTTGGAGTGTTTCCTTTATCTTGTTCGTGGTAGTTGAGTAGTTTAACCTTTATCGTTCAAGTGGTGGATTCTTTTATCTTTTAATATCTGTTTTATTACACGTTGGTAGTATGTGTCGGTTGTTTTGGGTTGTATTAAATCTGTTCAAGTTTGATAATTTGTTTTATCAAGAAAGCTTTGTTAAATATTGCTATTTCCCTCAAGAAATACGCATCATTGCTACATAAAGCTATAGGTATGATGTTTTATGTGGAAAATCTAACTCCCTACAGTAACCATCTACATGACTAAACAGATATAGTATAGGTCGACATATGAATATAAGATGTTACCACACAGATGTAGCAATTTCAACTCATTTACTTATTAATGGGTTAACATAAGTTGTTTTTTTTTTTTTTTATCTCTAACGGGTCAAATGAATAATGATAATGACACTAAGAATAGGTAAAGGGAAACAGCTCCATAGAGTCCAACCAGTTGAAACCTCATGTTGGAATATGTTGGTACGATTTTCCGTATAGCGGCTGTAAGGTACCAGTACAAGACAATAGCTGCTCAGCGTGTGACGTATACTGTTGATTGTTGTTTACCCTCGAGAAATAATCTCTGCAGACCCGGAACACAGATGTAAGATCTGTGGGGTGGCCTCAATCAATCTGTGGACCAATCTGTAATGATCCGTCTAGCGTATTGCTGCTAAGCGGCTAATGTGCTTTTTAGAGTGAGAAAGAACTGTGTGAGAGAGAGAGTGTACTTCTCTCTGACTGAAGTTCAGATTAGAATGATGTGAAATGTGGTGACCCAGGGGGTCTATTTATAGGCGTAGAATGTCCGAATTTCACGGGATACACGTGTCAATTAATGAGTGGTTCTGTTACACGAAATATCCGGAAGGTCGGTGGCGTGTGCTGACGTGGCTGCGTGCCGTTCACGCGCTGAGTTAAAGGGCTTAAGCATAGAAGCTGCCTGCAGGGCTTACGCTTGACGTTGGGCGGCCTGCTCTACGCTGGGCGGTAAATACTGAATACCGCTAAATTTTGTTATCTTTTGTGCTTTTTGATCCATTTTTCTGTATGAAAATGGTGCGTTTGTGCGTGTATCCCCTAGGATACACCATTAAGTCCCCCAGTTTAATGTCTTTATTTTTGTAAAAAATAAAGTCATTAAACTAAAAATAAAAGATGCCTTTTTCCTCGAAAACACAAAACTGCTGTAGCCGTCTGTTTCTCTGTTTTGACGTCACATTACCAATTATGAATTTGCCCCCAAAATCTTTTTGATTTATTTTCAAAATTTAAATTGCTTGCTCTATTGATCTGGCCCATACACGTGTCTCAATCTCATCCCTTTATTATCCATTTGCTTGACTATAAATAGCCCGGCCTTTTACCTTTTTCCTCTTCCGAAAATTGATTATTTGCTGTGAAGATATCTTGCAATTTATTCATTTTAGCAATCTGTGAAGTGCAAGGTCAGTGATTGTTCATCTTTTCTTCTGTTTGTATTTTCATTTTTCATACTACCATGGCCGAATCCAGCAGCACGTCTTCTCAGAGAGACAATCGTGACGTCAGCACCATCCCTTCCAGTATTACTGAAGCCGGTATAGAACAGTTATGTAAAAAGCACAGATATCTTAGATTGTTGAATCCTATTGTGCCTTTGCCTAGCGATAGGGCCAATAAACCTCCGAAAAAGATGATTACCCTCTATAAATTGCAATTAACTGTAGGAAACCTCTGTATTCCTCTTTCTGCCTTTCTTCAACAGATTCTTGCCCACTATGGGATAGGGCTTAGTCAAATTCATCCGTTAGGTTTACAAAAAATTGTTCTTTTTGAAATGTACTGTAATGCTGTAGAAGAAATCCCCAATGTGAATATTTTCCATGAATTATTTAGAACTAGATTAGTTGGTAAATGTTGGTATACATTCGACTGTAAGCCGAATAAGGCTTTTACTGGGGTGAAGGAAAGTTCTTTAAATAACTGGAAAGATCCCTATTTCTTTGTCATATTTCTTTGTCAATGAGAGGGTTATTCAGGATGCCTGGGCATGTGGGCATGTGTTCGTGGTTGGAGAAAAACTACTATAGGAGTTAGCAAGTCCACCACATTATCTGATGATGAAAGTTTTATTCTTGACACCTTGAAGACATTCAAATTTCCACAAAGGTCATATAATGATTATGAAGCCATATTGGTTCTCTGTAAAATGAGTAACAATTGGCGTGTTGGATATGTACCGGTGCTGCGCTGGGAAGGCCGTGGTAGGCACCTTTATTGATATATTCTGTTCTTTGTTATGTTGTCATGAGTTATATATATTCTCTTATATATGTTTCTGCTTGCTTGGTATGTTGCCTGTTTGCAGAAGGAGAGATGCAGGTTTACAGAACTTTTAAGAAGACCAATCTAGATCCTTTGATAGTTTCTGAACGGCCCAAAACCCCTGCTGAAATTGAGGTTGACAAAGCCAAAGATGCGAAATTTGAGCAACAGCTGAAGAGCTTAGAGCGGCCTGTTGACGGTGGAGTTGGTGGTATTGTTCAACCATCTCCTGATGTTGAAATTATTGAAACTACTCCCCAACTGTCTAGCGCCAAGAAGTCTGCAAGGCGCTCTAAACGTGAAGGGAAGCGTCCAGCTGGTGAAGCTGCTGAAAAACCAAAAAAGAGAAGTATGTGTCTTATCTGTATCTGTGCAAGTAAATTAATAATTTTGTGTTGAAGCTCTATTGTATATTTATCTGTTTCTTCATTTTATAGGATTGGTTCTGCAAGATGATATTGTTGATACTTCTACTTGGAAAGATCCTGAGAGCAATAAGCCTGTTGATGTTGAAGATGACAGTGATGATGATGATGATGAAGAAACTCAAGATGATGAATCATTTGAGACTCCTCCATTCAATACTCTGCGTACTCCCAGAGGAACTGACACAACACAATCTTCTGCATCTACCCAACCACCATCTGTACCGCTAGGCGGTCTACAGGCTTTTCTTGATGATCCCAACAACAAATCTGATAGTTTTGCTGAGTTTTTGAAGGTAACCCTTATAAGATTTATGATTTATCAACATCATTTCTCTGATAATTGTGTTCTTATCATGACCATTGTATTCATTATAGGCAAACACCATTTCTGATTTGTCTTCCTCTCTGTCCACCATGACTCATAAACAAAGCTATCAATCTACTGTTGCAGCATTAGTGCTTTTGAATCAACACGTAATTCATGGTATTAAGATGCAAAAAGCTCAAGACACTATTGCTGCCAATGCTGTACATAATGCCAACAAGGTAAAAAGGCTTGAGGTTGACTTGAGAGATGCAAATTCAAAGTTGAAAACTGCAGAGGATGCTGTAAAGAAGAAGGATGAGTTGTTGCAGGTGGTGGAAACAAAATGTGTTGCAGAAAGGGTGGAGAAGGAGAAGTTTATGGAGGAGAAAGATAAGCTATTGAAGAGTAATGAAGAGCTAAAGAAGGTGTTGGAGGAGAAGAATCGGTTGTTGGAGGAAAAGATTGCTGCTGATGCTGATGCTGAAAAGAAGTTTACTGATTTAAAAGCTGGTGTCCCTGGTCTTGTGCATAGGGTGTTGAGCTCTTCACTTGTGGGTCAGACTTTTGATAGGTATCTGGTGGCATCTACAGAAAGTGACCTTTCAGATGCAATGGAGGAGATTTTAAATGCTCTACCTGTGAGGCCTGACCCTTTACCAGATGCAATTGCAAAACATATGAAACCAGATGCTGGTGCCAAACTACAGGTGGCCATAGGTGAAGTAACTTCTTTGAAAATTAACTCCGTGGAAGAAATACGTGCCAAGGATGATGTGTCTGTTAAAGACATTCTAGAGGTGCCTATTTGAAAACACAACTAATCTGTAATAACAATGTGTAACATCTTTATACTGATAGTATATATATTCAGTGCTTTTGGTTAATGTTGGTAATTTTTTGCTGCTTTCCATGATTGACGTATCACTGCCATATGTGTTTAACTATTGCCGTCCGTCATCCGCTGTCCGTAATGCATAATTCCTCTTTATGAATCAGAGGTGTACTGCTACCTAAATGGTATTATGTATACAGGCTATTGAAATTGTATACCTGTTTTGTATCTTCACTTAGGAAAACATGTATAACTTTGCTGTTATGTAATGAATATATCGAACAATTTATCCGTTCTCCATTCTGTAATAGAACACTTGTTTTATAAAGAAACATTAAAAATTCTCAGTCTACTTTGTGAAGTAGGATATGAATGAATCATAATGTTGTTATGCTATTTATATGTTATAAAAATTGATAAATCTGTTAGAGAAATTTCTGTTTATGGAATTAACGGTGTCCCGTTTAGCGTGTTGCGCTCGGGTGTTGTGCGGCTTACAAAATACACATGTATTTCAATTTTTTCTGCTTTCAAGATATAAATGGATTTATGCCGTTGTGATAAACCATTCTGTATGTCATGACATGATGAGATCTTTACTTTTTTCTCGGTGCCCTCTAGCGAAGTAAACACTTTACGCTAGCCGATCCCTTGTGTCTATAATGTTGACACAAGAGCCTCTACCATCGGGGGCATAAAAATGCCTTGCCTTATGTGGGTAGGTATGAATGCTATGCTTTACATTCGTAACGCGTATTGCGTGAGGAAAAATAAAATTTTATTGATAATACTGTCACATATACAGCATTTTGTGTAATATCTTCGTATGGGGTGATCAAGTCCCAATCAGAAAATTACAAAAAGTGTATTGTGTTATTGTCTGAACTGATGGAAATTAGAAATGTGATAAAAACTGTTCTGTAAGATTCATGCTATTATACTGTCTTCCGTGCAGCGTTCTGCGTCCTCCTTTCAATGCTCCCACATTTTATATGGTTTAAAGTACCCGTTCACATCATTTCTGCTGAATAACTGCTTCGATGATTCCCCTTTGACAAAATTCCCTTGAGCTTCATAAACAACTGATTTTTCTCTTGCGGGTCCTACATACTCAGAGTGCACTACTTCTACACCATTTGGTGTTGGGAACCGTAATTCTGCATGTGGTGTGGAAGTAATTGCTCCAAATTTGCGAAGAGTTCGCCTACCGAACAATGCATTGAATCTTGATCTGCCATCAAGAACTGTAAAGTCCACAATTTCTGTTCGGACTAAAGGGTGTGTTCCCAATGTTACATCCAGCTTCACTCTACAAACTGCCTTCATTGATTCTCCCGTAATGCCAGCAATTTTCACAGTCGTGTAGCGAAGCCTATCCTGCACGCTGAACGGATAATCGCTGAAACAATGCAGATATAAAATATCTGCTGCTTCACTACCTGTATCAGTATAGATTCGAGGAATGCTTCTGTTTGCAATTACAGCTGAGATCACCACATGCTCCTCTGACAGACGCCAATTTGGAATGGTGTGAAATACGATTGGAGCATACATCCATTGCTCCGTCCTGCGCTCTCCGTCTGCCTCATTTTCATCAACCGTATTCCATATAACCTTAATATGTTTCTCAGGGGTTGGATCCCTCTCGTATTTCCTCTCTTCTCTTCTGTTCCAGTTATTTCGTCCACCGTGACGAACTTTTCCTTGCCAAGCAAAACGCTTGTTTGGATCATTCCTCCGATATTGTTTTTCTGGTAACAAATGGTTTAGCTCCCCAGCTTTGATCTTTGCAATGATTTCTCTCATCAGCGATTTGCAATTGTCAGTGTCGTGTCCATATGCTTCATGAAAATCACACCACTTGTCACTTTGTGGTCCTTGACGTTCTTCCATTGGTGGTGGAGGGTGAAAGGTTTCCTTAACGGGTTCTGTAAACAAGATTTCTCTTGGAGTTTTTGTTAAAGCCATGATAAGTGGATGTCTGTCCAATGGCTTTCGATGGTGATAATTGTCATTCGGATGATTATTCCCCCTCCAACCGTGTTGCTGTTTCTGGTAATTATTATCATACTCATGTTGCCTTTGGTAGTTATCATTCCTGTTCCGTTCTCCGCCTTGCGGTCTGAAATTTCTTTGATAATTATCCACTCTTGGATATCCCATCTCTCCTGCTCTTAAGGGCTTCTGAGCAATACCCAACGCCTAATGCAATGTTTTTGGAATATCATAACGCAAAGCATGAATTAATCGTGCAAAACGTCGCTGATCGAGACAAAATATAAATCCTGAAACAAGCTGTCTGGTATGTCTGGTATCTTCTGCCATTCAATGGTATAACGCTTCATGAAATCACTCAGTGATTCATTCTGGTGCATTGTTATCTCATGTGCATCAAGATGTGACAACGCGCAGCTTCTCAAACTTTGATACTGCATCACAAACTTTGCCCTTAAATCAAGGAAACTGGTAATACTCCTTGGTGGCAAACTAGCAAACCACTCACTTGCCATCTTCTGCAGTACCATTGGAAACATATGGCACGCAGTTTCATCTTCCCAATGCTGTAACCTAATAACACCTTCAAACATAGTCAGAAAATCTTCTGGATCTGTTGTACCATCATAAACACCGATAGATGGAATTCCCAAATTCCTTGGCAATGGATAATTTGCAATTCTAGGGATAAAACACTGTGTTGATTTTGCCATTGCTGGTGGTTTGATAGCTTCATCTCCAGTAATCAAAGCAAACAAATTATCTACAACAGTTGCACGGATGGTTGGTTGTGCTAATTTCTGCTTATATCGTGCCATCTCCTCAGTCATAAAGAACTGTTCGTCTTCGTCCCCAAAATTCCAATCATCTTCCACGAAACCTTCGTCACTGTGTTGAGTTTCAGTTTCATCGACAAGAGTGTTCAATTGATTGAATAACTTGAACAATTGTGATTTTGAGATTGTCTTTCCTCTGTTGTTGTGCTTAACATTCACATCAGCTGTCCTTTTAAAAGAAACATTGTGTGTTCCTCGCATGGCTTTCCACATTCCTCCACTAGAACTCCCCATTAATGGTTTCTTCAATCGTGGTATAGTTTCATGAACTTGATCATCGGTATTACCAGTGTGCGGTTGGTCCTCTTCTTCAATTGAAGTTTCTTCAAGAGTTAGTTGATCCACTGGTATGTTCTCAATGATGTTTTCATCAACTGGTTCAAGTGTTGTTTTTGATGAGGTTGTTTCGGTTCCCTTCGTGTTCTTGGTGGTTTTGGTGGTCCTCGAGATGGGTGGCGCCATTTGTTGGTACGATTTTCCGTATAGCGGCTGTAAGGTACCAGTACAAGACAATAGCTGCTCAGCGTGTGGCGTCTACTGTTGATTGTTGTTTGCCCTCGAGAAATAATCTCTGCAGACCCGGAACACAGATGTAAGATCTGTGGGGTGGCCTCAATCAATCTGTGGACCAATCTATAATGATCCGTCTAGCGTATTGCTGCTAAGCGGCTAATGTGCTTTTTAGAGTGAGAAAGAACTGTGTGAGAGAGAAAGTGTACTTCTCTATGACTAAAATTCAGATTAGAATGATGTGAAATGTGGTGACCCAGGGGGTCTATTTATAGGCATAGAATGTCCGAATTTCACGGGATACACGTGTCAATTAATGAGTGGTTATGTTACACGAAATATCCGGAAGGTCGGTGGCGTGTGCTGACGTGGCTGCGTGCCGTTCACGCGCTGAGTTAAAGGGCTTAAGCATAGAAGCTGCCTGCAGGGCTTACGCTTGACGCTGGGCGGCCTGCTCTACGTTGGGCGGTAAATACTGAATACCGCTAAATTTTGTTATATTTTGTGCTTTTTGATCCATTTTTCTGTATGAAAATGGTGCGTTTATGCGTGTATCCCTAGGATACACCATTAGAATATAATATTCGTAATCATATGTAACGCAAGTAGTAATTAATAGTGGACAAAAAAGGGTTTGCGGGTCAACCCAATGCGACCCATGTGGTTCAACTTAAATTAGAAGTAACCTATTTTATTATGTACCAAAGTACCCAGCCCACCCATTTTGCAACCTCTATTACCACAGTATGCAATAAAGCAAGTACCCAAAGCTAAAGGATTTAAAGGTCATACCAAGGCTTCGACACCACCAGCTGATGCAATCCCTTCTCGATTCCTGTCATCAAATGATAAATTCCACAATGCACCAGCTGCTTCTTGCCTGTTGGAGAACAGATGAAGTTTTTATACAAAAAGTAAATTAATGGTAATAATAATAATAATACAAGTGTAGAACGGTAAGTGTATGGAAGTGCATTTCGAATTTAAATCAGGATGTAGTCAAGTAGAAGATAGTATTTTAAAAGGTTTGTGGCATATAAAGTTGTAGAAGACACATAGTCAGATGTTAGTGTGTGTAGCAAACTAATAGATAAAATAACCAAAACATACATTATTGTGCCCAAAAGGACAGAAGTTTGTTACATGAGAGTTAAATGTTTCAAACTAGGTCATAAAACCAGAATAAACAGTATGTAATTTGTACGCAAAATCTGTTTTGTGCAAACACTAAAAACAGATTACTGCAACTCGAGTTGCAATACACAGATATTCGATTCTAAATGAGATAACAAGATTCTGAATTCATAATTAACACCTGACACCATCATGTTGAGAACGGATAAGTAGAACAAGTGCATCGAGAGCTCCAGGTTCTTGTCCCACGGCTGCATTGTTAGTGTTGCTATCACCATGAGCGGCCAAATTAGCCAATGCACGAGCCGCCTATACAATAACCACATAAAATAAGAGATGGTATGCAAAGTTCATATCTTTTGCAAAATTCTTGAAGTACTTTCATTGAGTTTGTACATAATCTCAACTTACTTGTTCTTGAACACCCTCATGCTTGCATTTACGAGCAAGTGTCACTAATGCATTGATACCACCAACGGTTGCAACCTCCATGCTACACTTATCATCCGCAGCCAAATTGGCGAGCGCCCCAGCTGCTCGTTCCTGAAATTAAGAGTTCATTTAAAACAAGTTAGCACCTTTGTGACGTTCAATAACGATGCTTAGCATACTCTATTGATGTACAAATTTTACTTTTTTAAGGTTATCGATTCTGCCTTTCTTGGAATCTAATAGTTTTACCCCGAATAACAAAATTTGTAGTTCACAACAGTCGTTTTTGGTACAAACTCCTTATCTTTTTAGCTTATTTGTTACGCCTTCCCTTTTCTTAATTAATTTTTATTTTATCCAAAAAAAGTCGGAAATTGAGACACATACCAAAACTCCATCACCCCCTCTAGGCCATTTATGGATTAAGTCAACTAAAGCTTTTATGCCACCAGCTTCAGCAATAGCTCCCTGAAACAACATTATTGTTCATAGGTTAAATATTAAAATAAGAAGCCAAATGTTCGATGTTTAACAAACAGATAGAACACAAACAACCTTATGCTCTTCCCCAACAGAAAGATTCCAAAGCCCTCCGGCAGCCTCTTCAGCCACCAATCTGTTCATCGATCTAGCTAAACTTGCAAGAATCGTGATACCGCCACCTCCCGCAACCGATTTCGCAAATGTGGGATTCACTGAAAGATTAGCAATAGCCTACGATAACATATTATATCATTATTAGATTGCAATATAGATATAATATTCCTTTATACTTTATTAGTCAATGAACCAAAAAAAGCGCAGACGATTCAACCTTAGTGGCTTCTGATTGAAGCCCTTCTTTCCACGAACTGGCAAGCCCTAAAAGAAGCTGAATGCCGCCACCTTTCATGACGGCCTCAGCCCGTCCTACATCGACATTCGTGTTTTCGTCATCAACTACCACAAAAGTGGCTAGCCCGGTTGCAGCGCGTTCTTGAACATCCTCTTGAGAACTCTGCAATAAATTGAGCAAAAGATCCGCACCTTGATTCAACCAGAATTGATCGAGCCCATGTGGGTTACTCTCAGCTATACGTAAAAGCGAATGTGAAAGAATCCATTCAACCCACATCATAAAATCATTCAAACCAATGTCTATCTTCTTCGTCTCGTTTCTCCAGTCCGAAAAAATATCTCGATCTTTTTCGGTGTCGGGAAACATGGATGATAGTTCTCTAAAAGCGTCGTTATATAAAGTAATCATCATTTTACCATGACAATTGTTCTTGGTATAAACAGTCGTATCCTCCTCTAAAGACGGGCAATTCAACGCACACAAAAGTTTCAAACTTTTTACCGAAGAGAACAATCTCAAAACAACGTTCGGAACCACATCGGATCTAGAAACATCCAACCCGATCAAATTTGGAAGCTTGCTCCAACTTTCACTAACTAAATCCCACTTTATATTTGTTGTTCCGGCAACAGATAGGAAACATAAAGATTCAACTTTTCCTAACGCCACCTCATCGATCTTTAAACAGTCGATAAACCCAATTTCAGAAAGATCAGGGCAATGTGTCGCTAAAGCAATAATGGCGTCTTTATTCACATCCCGAATTCCTGAAAGCCTAAGCTTTTTTAACTTCGGGCAGCAAAAACCTATAGCACTGATAGCATCACTACTAACTCGTTCACAGAAATCGGGGCCCAGTTGGAGCGTTTCTAGAAGCTTATGACGAGCTACAATTACTGCAAGAGTCGAATCGGTTAGTTTCCGACAGTAATCACCGCTTATTTCTTTTAACTTTTTAGCTTTAAGATTGATGAGTGAATCAGCATTGTCAGCCCCACGAAACCGAAGTTTTTGAAGATTGGTACATCGAGAAGCTAAAGAAGCTGTTATTCCCCAATCACATTTATGAGCACGCAGATCTAATGATTCCCATAAACACGATGAAGATCCAAGTGATCTCCAGCCTTTGCAAGTTGATGACAAATTAGCTCGATCACGATAGTTCAAATGAGTAAAAAGCTGAATTACAGTATCGTCGGGCAATCGAGTCCAATCGACAAATCCATCTGCATTCAGTTTTACATAATCTGCATCCTCTGTTTCAGGTTGATTCGGCGAATCCAACTTTTGGGTTCCTTTAACACACTTTCTTCTAACCCTACGATTCATCTCACAAAATCCCTCAAAGAACAAATCATCAAACACACAGAGACACTAAAGAATCAACCTTTAAACAAAATCTTCTAAGAACAACAAAAACCCTTTAATCAATCTGTTATGGATCAAAGGAAACACACAAGAAACACACAGTCATCAACATTAATCTATCTTTTAGCTCAATTTGGATAAGTTTACAAGAATGCCCTTTCAATTAACCCTCAAGAACCCTATAATCAAACTACACAGCAACATAAGGGTAAACAGTAGGACATGGAATTAAACACATCGAATACATCAAAATTGCAATGAAATCTAATGAAAAGTCGACGAATTTTGCAAACCTGATGAAGTTTTTTTTACATTAAAACCTCCAATTTACAAGAACCGTGATGGAATCAATTGCAAATCGATTGATAATGTTGAGAAGTTTAGAGAGATGAATGAAGAGGGCTGTGTCCAAATAAGGTCTTTGTTGTAGCGTTGAGAAGAAAAGGGGACAAAATGTGAGCAAGGGTCGGAGAGAATTCAGCTACTCTATACATACACATACGGAGTATATCATATCATCATTTTTTTATATGATGTATATCATTTCAAAGAATGAAAGAATGAGTGACAAATTGACAAGCAATAAAAAGGCCCAAGAACCACAATGGGGCTTGCTTGCTTGTGTAAGTTCATCATGTGCCCAAGTCAAGTTAAATATTTTGAGATTTGTTTACAAAGATTCTTGATCTGTTTAATGTCCATTTTTTATGCTTAATACACATATAAATTTAATATAACTATGTGTAAACAAAAAAGATAAACCCTACTCGGGTAAGAGAGTGTTCTTACATATGTTTTTTTGAGGGAATGTACATCCATGATCAACGATATGAGAAGGGTTTTTTTAGACATCAACATCATTAACTTTCGGCCCGGTTACCGTGATAACTCATACCCGAGATGATGATTTCGGGAGGGTGGTCAACAAATTGTGTCAGTCGATGGTCGGAATCTATCGACGACGAAAGGAAGAAAACCCTATCAGATCATATTCATATATGAGAATTGGGGTTTAGACGACTTGTGGGCGAAGTCAATCATGTAGCCCTAATTCGTGTAAACCCTACGTCATCACGGAGTATTGTTATTCATATGTCTGTGGCTTATGTCGCATGGAACCTTCACGCTTTTTATCACATCGGGTCTTCGGAAACCCGAGGCAATATGCCTTGTGCGAATAGTGTGGGTTGTTTTGTTATTTGTAGGTTGATGCATTAATCTTGTTACTCGAGAATGAACAATAGTAACTGAGCTGTGGTCGTCTTTAAAAGCCACTGAATTGAGATAAATAATTTTGATTTTTTTTTATTATCTATCTTGGTCAACAAATATGAAATATTTCATATTTGATCAGCGTTCGATTATTTAGACCAAGTGTATGTAAGTAAAAGAGTTGAGGTAGCTTCGATTATTTAGACCAAGTGTATGTAAGTAAAAGAGTGGAGGTAGCTTCGATTATTTAAACTAAGTGCACGCAAGTGAATCTTGTTCCACATATATAGTGAGGGAGAGTTGAACCGAGTTTTTCTTTAGTTTAGGAAGAAAATGCGATTATGTAATGATATAAAGTATAAATATTTTTGTTTACTTGGATGTAAGTGTATAAGCATTTTGATCTAATCAAAAACAAACATAAGTAGGATGGGTAAATCGTCTATAATATGACCTAGTTTTTAACGTGAGTTTATTAGTTTTTTATTAGAGACGGGCTTTAACCTTTTCAAGTAAGAGTACAAAGTGTTTTGATAGTCTATTTTTGTCTCACTCAAAATCTTAAAAAAAAAAAACACTAATATTGGTACTGCTGGAAAAAAAAAATGTGTCGTCTAGTGTGTATTTCAATGGCCATTTGAGAGAAAATATTGATTTTAGATTATTTTTTAATTATTTTTAATAATAATTTTGTAAATAAAAATAAACACAATAAATATAACAAATTACCATTCTATAATAAATTATTTTATAAATAAGATAAATCAAATTTAGTGTTAGAATACACATTACTTTTAATCTACTTGACATATTTCAAAGGTATATCACTAATTTAGTGTCATGTATATACACTTTAGTTATGATCAAGTATCCTTTGACATAGTTGAAGATATCTCAATAAAAATATAATTTAGTGTCATGTGAATACAAATTACTTTTTATATACGTAAAAGAAAATTATTATATTGCTCAATTATATTAAATTATATTACCTCGATGTTGAAATTTTATTTTCAAAACTCCACCGACAAGTTGCGCTACAAGTTTGTTGAGTGTGTGTTGCCAGCAACTTTCTCTCGTTCACGCACACTACAACTAGTCTAAGAAGTATTCCCATCCTCGTTAAGATCATTCACAAATTTTCGATTCAAGAATTCCCGGTACCCATCCTCGTCGATTAGATGTGAGTATCGCATTTTCATCGAGTGTGGGG
This sequence comes from Rutidosis leptorrhynchoides, assembly GCF_046630445.1. Lineage (NCBI taxonomy): Eukaryota > Viridiplantae > Streptophyta > Magnoliopsida > Asterales > Asteraceae > Rutidosis > Rutidosis leptorrhynchoides. The sequence continues at coordinate 515,901,473 of NC_092336.1, read as the reverse complement.
TTTGTTGACACCTTTATTTATAGGCAATGATAGTTCTTCGATTTATTTATTTTCAATAAATTATTCACGAATATTAATTTCATTCATTATATAAAGCTCTAAAATGATGATGTCATCATTAAGCTAATTACTCTTTAATTTTCATAATGATGTTGTCATAATTATATATTAATTTAACTAAAAAATAATACGAAATCTTTTATAAACGGAAATACTAATCTCTCATAATTTGTAATTTTAATTTTCTAAAAAAATTTAAAAACCATTTATTTATTTATTTTTTATTTATTTTTTTGGGTAAGCGAGGAAACCCTCATATGAACGAGCACATTGGCTCCCCCATAGAAGGTAAAACCTCGGGTAATCAAGCCCTCCGAGTGCGAGAATTGCGCATTATGCGCACCCTCTAGTCACACTACCTTTTTGAACAATTTGGTATAGTCAGAAATTGAACCCGGTGGTCTGCTTCATTGGGCAACTAATAATAATAATAATAATAATAATAATAATAATAAGACAAAATTGCATCGTTGGTCCTTATGGTTTGCACCAAATTGCACGATTTGACCAATACTTTAAATTCGTTAGCGTTGATCCTTGTGGTTTCAAAATTGAACCCGTTTATCCAACAAACGGACGTTTAAGTGGACTGTTACCTCAAGTCACATGCTACTCACATGAGGGTATTTAGGTAATATGGCTATGAGAGATGGTTTATACCTACCAAATCTTCTGAAATCAATTTCAATTTCATCTTTTATTGAACGGTTCGTCTGTTCCCTCTCATATTCATCTTTTCAATTGGTCTGTTCATCAAAATCAGAGGAAGATGGCTGGTAATTTGTTGTACAATATGCGTGTTGAAGGAGATGAAATTGATCTTCCATTTGTATACGGTATGTTTTAGGGTATTTAATTAGGGTTTTTTTTAGCATGAAACTGATTTTTAATTTTTTATTATTTTCATAATTTTGCAGCTACTCATCCTTAGTTATTTAGCATGAAATTACATCATGGAGGACATTTCACTGATAGACCAAATAGAAGATATGATCATGGTAACGTTACTTATATTGACTTGATTGATGAGGATACCTTTTCAGTGCTTTTGTTAAATGATATTGTTGAAGAATTGGGTCATGACGGATTTACTAGAATGTATTACCATTTTTTAAGACCTATACTGATCTTGATTATGGGTTAGAACCACTTGGCAGTGACAATGATGTTAATAATCTAAGGCAGTATCTAGGTATTCATAAGGAAATATGGGTATTCATTGAACATTTAGAGAATAGGTTGAACAACTATACAAGTCCAGTTAAGAGTAGTGTGGTGATAGAGGAACTAGTTGATGAACCAAGAGCACCAGTACCTTTAAAGAAAAAGAAAAGGATACCATTATTATTAGAATGGAATGAAGATAGTGTAGTTAGTGAAGTTAATGTGAACCAATCTCAGGCTAGTGTTGTTGGTGGGGTTGGTGAAGATCATTTGAGCCAGCCACCCTCAACTGATCAGGTGCATGTTGAAAAGGATATTGATGATGTTGATGAGGTTGTGGACAATGAAATTAATGATGTGGTTGTGGACATGACTAGTTTTCAGTTCAAGCTTTCTAACAATAAAGAATCAGTAGTATCTGGTAACCAGATTCCAGATGTAGCAGTTAATGTAAACATCTTGCATAATGATAATATGGATAGTGGTTCTGAGATAGATGAAAATGATATTGAAGGGGAGAGAAAGAAGAAGCTTAAAGAGTTGGTTAATGAAGGAGAAGCAAATAGTGAAGTGGGTAAGACTAACTTATGTTTAGGTCAAGAGTTTGGTACCAAGCAGGATGTGTTAGAGTACATCAGATTGCATGCAATTGAAACAAGAAGACAAATTGTATTTGTTAAAAATGACAATGATAGAATCCAAGCTAAGTGCAGGGGAACAATTGTTAAAGAATCAAAAGAAGTGCAGTCACATGGGGAGAATCTGGATGGTGGGACCACATCTCAGACACAAGTAGGTGAAATATTAAAGAAATGAGTAAATGACAGTAAAGGTAAGGGCAAAAAAGTAAATAAAAGTGAGAAAAGCACAAACAGCCAAACCAAGTCTTGGAGAAAGAGAGATCTGAAGGTTGAGTGTAAATGGTCTTGTTATATATCTAAGCTTAACCCTTCTGAGACTTGGCAAGTGAAAACCCTAAATTATAAATACAAGTGCTACCAATCCAGATACATCCAACAGTGTACTTATGATTTTCTTGCCAAACAGATTCAGGAACAAATTCAATCAAACCCTAATATACCCACAAATGCAGTAAAGGTTCAGTGTGAATCTAAGTTAGATATCCATATCACAAAAACAAAGGCATACAGGGCACGAAAAAAGGCAATTACTACTATGCAAGGTGATTATGATGTTCAGTATGCTCATTTGAGAGACTACCTAGAAGAATTAGTGAGATGTAACCCAGGTACTACTACCAAAGTCATGTGTGAACCATGTGATCCATCTTTAACTACTAGGGTTTTTATGAGAGTGTACATCTGCTTAGGACCCTTAAAACAAGGGTTTAAATCAATAGGAAGGGATTTGATTGGTGTGGATGGTGCATTCATGAAAGAGCCTGCTAGAGGTCAACTCTTGACAGCTGTTGGTTTGGATTCAAACAATGGACTTTATCCAGTTGCTTATGTTGTTGTTGAACAAGAAACCTACAACTCATGGTGTTGGTTCTTAAACTGCCTTGGTGAAGATTTGGGTCTAACCAAGAAATCTAACTTCACTTTTATTAGTGATAGACAAAAGGTAAGTAACTTTAGCACTTCAATTTAATTATGTTTAAGTATGTAAATAACATTCAGTCTATTGTAGGGTCTCATTAAAGCAGTTGAAAGAGTCTTTCCTAGTGCAGAGCATAGATTTTGTCTAAGGCATTTGTATGAGAATATGAGGAAGACTTGGAGTGGCCTTGCTTACAAACAACTACTCTGGAAGTGTGCTAGAGCAACAACCATCCCACATTTTGAAAAAAACATGCTTGAATTTAAAGAGTTTGATTTGGACTGTCACAAGTACTTATATGATATCCATCCAAAACACTGGACAAAAAGCCATTTTTCTGTAACATCCCGCATTTTTCCGTTAAATTATTTTTTTAACGCCGTCTTTTTCTTTTTAGATAATATTCCTCGTATCTAGATTCGTAACCTCCGTTAGCTAACATTCTAAATATTCTCGTTATCGGATTTTAATACGCGTTTTAAAATATTCCGTTTAGGTATTTTCTGCACCCGCTTCTAAACTCGAGGGACTAAAATTGACACGGGGCAAACTAGTTGACTAGGTCAACTAGTCCACCCCAATCACCACAATTCAATCACCTCCATCTCTCTCTCTTTCTCTCTAGCAAGAACACACACACAAACACCCAATTCAATCATTCATCATCTAAATTCGATCTAGGAGGCTTACAACAAAACAAATTACATATTTGGAATCCTCTCTTCATCCTCTACAGTTTGATACCAACTTCATCTCGTTTGGGTAACATTTCTAAAACTCTAGATTTCTCTAAATTCGTGTTTTTGATTTGAAATGGTGTTAGTTAGTGTCTATGGCTCGTGTCTAGCATGAATATATGATTTACTTGCTCGATTTGTTGTTTTGAGTAACTAGTTTGAACATTTGAAATGGGTTTGCTTAATCTTGCATTTTGGAAGATTAAATGTTGTTTGATTGTTAAAGTTCATGTTTTAATTGTGTTACTAGTATCACTAGCTTCGTTTGGATGCGTAGGTTGATTAAGAAAACTTCAAAAACCCGATTATTGATTTTTGTGAATTTTGGTTAGGGTTTGTTAGACTTTGAAATGAACTTTTGATGCGTTGAATGCTTGTTAATGTTGTTAGTAAGTGTTTAGATGCAATGTATGCTTAATTACCTTCGAAACGGCATATCGTATGTGTAAATTGGATTCCCGAATCATAAAATACGTTTTACGAACTTGAAACTTTGAAAATAAACCTTTCTTGATCAATTGACGAGATTTCGGCTATTGTAAATGATGTTATTGTTGGACCATAAGTGCTTAGTTGTATTCCTCGTCAAAATACCTTTCCAACGATATATGATAGGCATTATAAGTGTTTGCGGGTCAAGAGTTGGGTTGGAAAAGGTTTTGGTTCGTGCATACTTTGAAAAACTGACCAGAATTCTCTGCCCAGATGGTGGCGCGGCGCGCCCCATCCCCGCGCGGCGCGCGGATTGGCCTGGTCAGATTCTGACCACTTTGTCCCATTTCACGTGAAATGTTTGACTAGCTACCGACCTCCGATTCACATGAAACTTGTTCTAATATACTTGTATATGAATAATTAGCATAGAAAAATAGTCCGGGACCCGACCCGAACATGTTGACTTTTTCGTTGACTTTGACCCGACCAAGTTTGACTTTTTGTCAAACTTAACCAATTAATTATGCAATCTTCCTAACATGCTTTTATACTTGTATCTTGCATGAAACTTGACAATTTGCTTCACATGCTATATTAATCGAGTCGTATTGAGCCATAGGACTAATTGAACATCTTTGACCGTTTTGTGTTTACCGTTATTGATATAACCTATATGTTTAGGTCAAGACTAGCTTTGTCTTTGCACGCGTTTACTTGTCGAAGTACTTTATTAACTCTTGCACTCAAGGTGAGATCATAGTCCCACTTTTTCAATCACTTTTATTCTTTACATCGTGGGCTGAGAAACACATACATTTCATACTTATTTACTTTTCATGCTTTTACATTGTGAACAAATACGAATACAAGGATGCATACGAGTTTGAACAAAAGTCCTCAATCCAATTATCATTAATTCCACTTGCAGGGTGTAAGTGTAAGCGTGTAATTATGTTGTGTGGCCATACGGGTTTAACAAACCCTCATTCAGACGGTTCGCTACCGTTAGTGAATGAAATATAATTTCAACAATGTATAGTGTAAGTTCTAACACTAAATTCAAAATTCAGAGGGAAGATTCGGTTAAGCCTTGATAATTGGGTGCTCGTGATACAAATACTATTTTGGAATGTGAACGACTTTGGTTAAGCAATTCATAAAGAACCTTGTGGTTCAATACAATTTACTTACTAAACCTATGATTTCACCAACGTTTTCGTTGACAGATTTCTATGTTTTTCTCAGGTCTTGCACGATATGTGATACATGCTTCCGCTCATTATTTGATACTTGCATTGGATGTCGAGTATACATGCATTTCATGGAGCGTCTTATGACTTTACTTTAAACCGTGTCGCCTAGATTTCATTTGTACTTATAACCTTGTAACTTAACTTTTGGGTGGTCAATTATCTTTGTAAACTTTGAAACAATCTTTACACTTGAATGGATGCGACATATTTTGGGTCAAACGTCTGTTTTAAAGACTTATGACCAGGTAATGGGACCTACGTAGTCGACGCCGTCACTTGACGATTTGTCGGGGTCGCTACAAGTGGTATCAGAGCTTTGGTTGTAGGGATTTAGAGTTCATTTGTGTCCACCCCGAGTCATAGGGTACATAGGTGAATCTAGACTACAACCGGCATATAGACTGAAGTAGGAATTACTTGACTATTTGTGCATTTATACTCGAACTCTTCTATCATATCTAACTCGTATTCGATCTTGATCTTACGTTAATAAATTTTGTTGACGCGCCATCTTGACTTTATGAAGTAATGTTAAATGCACATGAGAATCAGGGTAATATAATTTCCGGGATTATATTACGGTGATTCACATGGACGTTCCGACATTATGACATAAAGAATTTAAGGCGAGTCAAGGATAATTTTCTCTTTATCTTTATTCCATATCGCGGTTAGTATTATTTAGAATACTAACCAACGATATTCTTGTGTCATGAAGGAACAATGGCTCGTCGATGCGCTCCTCCCGAAACTCCCGAACAAGCCCTCCAACGTATGATAGCCACTGCCGTGGATGCGGCCATGGCCGGTCACTCCTCCAACAACAACAATAACAACAATCATCATAACAACAACAATGGAGCCAGAAATTCCAACGAAGGATGCTCCTATAAGAATTTCATAGGGTGCAAACCTCACACTTTCGATGGAACCGGGGGACCGGTTGTGCTCACCCGATGGTTTGAGCAAACGGAAGCCGTCTTTAGCATAAGCGGTTGTCGAGACCAAGACAAGGTTAGATATTCCACTCACACCTTCGCCGGTATCGCTCTCACATGGTGGAATTCGTATGTACAATCGGTGGGTATCCACGAAGCCCACGCTCTCTCTTGGGCCGACTTAAGAGGAAAGATGATCACCGAATATTTTCCTCGCGAAGAAACCCGAAGGCTCGAACAAGAACTAAGAGCTCTGAAAGCGGTCGGGAACGACCTTAAGGCCTATAATCAACGATTCTCCGAACTTGGTTTGATGTGCCCAAATCTTGTGAACCCCGAATCTTTAAGGGTTGAACTTTACATGGATGGTCTCCCCAAGAGCATCAAACAAGGAGTAATGTCATCCAAACCCGCTAACCACCAAGAGGCTTTGAATATGGCCCGTCAATTGATTGAAACAGTGGACGAGATTGAAGTTCCGGCACCTAAAGCCGAGGATAAGTCGGGTGACAACAAAAGAAAATGGGAAGCCCCCCAATCAAGCAATTACAACAACCTCGCCAAGAAGCCCTTCATCCCCAACGACAAGAAAGGTTATACCGGACACCTACCGTATTGTAACGAGTGCTACAAACATCATTTAGGCGAATGTGGCAAACCATTTTGCTTGAAGTGTCAAAGAAGTGGCCATGTAGCCCACGATTGTAGGAATACCGCTCCCGTCGCTCAAAAGGAGCACAATGCACCCAAGACGGGTGTTTGTTTTGAATGTGGCCAACCGGGTCATTTTAGGAGTGCGTGCCCAAACAAGAAAATCAACCCCAACGCACGCCGTTGAACTTTCAACATCGACACCTAGGATGCCCGAGACGACGATGGACTAGTCACGGGTACGTTTCTTCACAACAAACAGTATATTTCATACTTATTCGATTCGATTACCGCTAGATGTTTATTAACCAAGTCTTTGACTCGTGCTCTTTACATTCCACTTTTTCCCCTAGATATTACTTAGACGATTTAAGTGACCAACGGAAAATATTGTGTGCCTATAAATTTTATTGGAGGATATACGTTAAGACTTTTGACTTGACACCTATAGAACTAGGGAGCTCGAAACCTATTCGTTAAAAAAAAAAAAAAAAAAAAAAATGTTTCCCCATCATCTTGTATAGATTGTTGTGAACTGAGTAATTTTCGGTTGGAAACCGATACCCTCTCCCTCGTATCCATTACCTCATGATTATTTGCACGAATCCCGTAGGTTCCAAATCGACCTCCGTTCCGGTTATCATCAATTGGGGGTTAAGTGAGGCGATGTCTCCTAAGCCATTTCCGAACTCGCAACGTTAGTTGTAAATCTCTCTTAGTACCGTTTGATTTATTTAGGACTCCGTCCGTATTCATGAACCTCCTAAATCACGTATGCAACTTATCTAGACAAATCTGTTATCGTATTTATAGATGACGTCTTAACTTATTTAAGTAAAGAAGGAAAACGAACAACATCACCATCTTACGCTCGAACTTTTGAGAAAAGAGCAACTTTATACCAAATTCTCCGAGTGAGAATTTCTGTTGAACGAAGTCCAATTTTCTAGACCATGATGTTAATGGTCGAGGCATTGCAATCAATCTCCAAATCAAGCCACATGTAATCAGGAAACTCTCATGACTCAGACTTACCGCAGATTCATTTTCTACTTTTTCTCGTGATGCTCGTTCTTTACCCTCGATAACTCATTAAGGTAGAAATCTAAACCTCTACGTGCCCGAATCTTGAACGTGATTATTCACACCAACCTTGCTAGCTTAATTCGTATAGCACCAGGTGGGACTCAAATATGGAAATATTTCTACTTGGACGCCGAAAGGCATACTCTCTCGACTCAAAAATCAACATAACTAAAATTCGTTATTTTACACGAAGAATTCGAATACTAAATTGTGGATCCGATCAATCTTCTCGTCATCACGTACCACACTACATACCTCTGTTATTTCACCGTCACCGTCTGATATTACTGGAATTTAAGATAGCACACAATCCAACGATACTTCACTCTTCTTTGACTTAACGCCCTTGCGTTGCTGATAATCGTCCAACCATTATTCAACCCCGAACTATACAATTACGTGTACTATCTCGTTTCTCTTTCAGGCTTCATTTTTTTTTTTACAACTAGAGGCACGTTATGGCAACCTCGAGATGTAAGCTCATCCTATTCAAAGTCCTCATTTCACTCCTATCCTCATCGCTCGTATTTCCGTTAAGGAAACTCCTTGTAAAATTTCTCCATGGATAGAGAAACTCCTCATATTACATTAGTATTCGCCACGAGGGTGAATAGTCCTAACGAACATTTTTCGAACCCTAACTGACTTGTTCAAACATATCTTAAGAAATTCTATTCCAACACGGTGTATCTTCGTCATTTATCCTGTATTGAAATACTCGTTTCACCTCTAGCGTTGCAAGAGACCTTGGGAACCCGCTTAGACATATGTACCGCGTATCTCCCACAACCGACGAACCGAGCAAACGTACGATTCAATCTTGGAAAGACATGTTACAGACTGGTATTGTCACCTTTAGTAGTTCCCCTTACTACGACAGCTATCACTCGTATATTAACGCAGCACTTCCGAAACCCTATATGACCGCAAATGTCATACCCCTGTTCATTTAACCAAAGCATGCGGCAAGCAAATCGCCAAATCTGAACTCCATCAAGAAACAACAATTGAGATCGTTCAAGTCCGAGGCGGGCTAGAGACAACCCATGGTCGCCAGAAGAGTTATACCAAACTTAGATGAAAACCTCACAAATCCCAGTGTGTAATCGCGTAATATTGAGAACCCGCACCTTGGAAAGGTGTAATCCATTTTGGGAAATCGAGAAAGGTTATAACCGCAATATTGAACCTTTTGAAACCTTGGGGCGTATTGGAACCGCTTCCTACCGTTTAGAACTTCCGACTCAATTAAGTTTCCATTTATCCTACATTTCGTGTAACAAACTTAGAAACGTGTCATGCGGAACAGGAATGTGCAATCCTTTTAGATGCACCAACTATTGATGACAAACTCCTCTTCATGGGAAAACTGGTTGAAATCATGGATCGTGAAATCGAACCTCAATACAACGTAACACCCCGACTATCCGGATTCGTGGAATGTCCAAGAAAGTACCTTCACTCATTCGTAGAGTTACTACTCTAAGTCTCGAGTAAGAGATATCGACTACTACTTCCAACTAAATTTCGGGACGAAATTTCTTTTGAGGTGTGGATAATGTAACATCCCGCATTTTTCCGTTAAATTATTTTTTTAACGCCGTCTTTTTCTTTTTAGATAATATTCCTCGTATCTAGATTCGTAACCTCCGTTAGCTAACATTCTAAATATTCTCGTTATCGGATTTTAATACGCGTTTTAAAATATTCCGTTTAGGTATTTTCTGCACCCGCTTCTAAACTCGAGGGACTAAAATTGACACGGGGCAAACTAGTTGACTAGGTCAACTAGTCCACCCCAATCACCACCATTCAATCACCTCCATCTCTCTCTCTTTCTCTCTAGCAAGAACACACACACAAACACCCAATTCAATCATTCATCATCTAAATTCGATCTAGGAGGCTTACAACAAAACAAATTACATATTTGGAATCCTCTCTTCATCCTCTACAATTTGATACCAACTTCATCTCGTTTGGGTAACATTTCTAAAACTCTAGATTTCTCTAAATTCGTGTTTTTGATTTGAAATGGTGTTAGTTAGTGTCTATGGCTCGTGTCTAGCATGAATATATGATTTACTTGCTCGATTTGTTGTTTTGAGTAACTAGTTTGAACATTTGAAATGGGTTTGCTTAATCTTGCATTTTGGAAGATTAAATGTTGTTTGATTGTTAAAGTTCATGTTTTAATTGTGTTACTAGTATCACTAGCTTCGTTTGGATGCGTAGGTTGATTAAGAAAACTTCAAAAACCCGATTATTGATTTTTGTGAATTTTGGTTAGGGTTTGTTAGACTTTGAAATGAACTTTTGATGCGTTGAATGCTTGTTAATGTTGTTAGTAAGTGTTTAGATGCAATGTATGCTTAATTACTTTCGAAACGGCATATCGTATGTGTAAATTGGATTCCCGAATCATAAAATACGTTTTACGAACTTGAAACTTTGAAAATAAACCTTTCTTGATCAATTGACGAGATTTCGGCTATTGTAAATGATGTTATTGTTGGACCATAAGTGCTTAGTTGTATTCCTCGTCAAAATACCTTTCCAACGATATATGATAGGCATTATAAGTGTTTGCGGGTCAAGAGTTGGGTTGGAAAAGGTTTTGGTTCGTGCATACTTTGAAAAACTGACCAGAATTCTCTGCCCAGATGGTGGCGCGGCGCGCCCCATCCCCGCGCGGCGCGCGGATTGGCCTGGTCAGATTCTGACCACTTTGTCCCATTTCACGTGAAATGTTTGACTAGCTACCGACCTCCGATTCACATGAAACTTGTTCTAATATACTTGTATATGAATAATTAGCATAGAAAAATAGTCCGGGACCCGACCCGAACATGTTGACTTTTTCGTTGACTTTGACCCGACCAAGTTTGACTTTTTGTCAAACTTAACCAATTAATTATGCAATCTTCCTAACATGCTTTTATACTTGTATCTTGCATGAAACTTGACAATTTGCTTCACATGCTATATTAATCGAGTCGTATTGAGCCATAGGACTAATTGAACATCTTTGACCGTTTTGTGTTTACCGTTATTGATATAACCTATATGTTTAGGTCAAGACTAGCTTTGTCTTTGCACGCGTTTACTTGTCGAAGTACTTTATTAACTCTTGCACTCAAGGTGAGATCATAGTCCCACTTTTTCAATCACTTTTATTCTTTACATCGTGGGCTGAGAAACACATACATTTCATACTTATTTACTTTTCATGCTTTTACATTGTGAACAAATACGAATACAAGGATGCATACGAGTTTGAACAAAAGTCCTCAATCCAATTATCATTAATTCCACTTGCAGGGTGTAAGTGTAAGCGTGTAATTATGTTGTGTGGCCATACGGGTTTAACAAACCCTCATTCAGACGGTTCGCTACCGTTAGTGAATGAAATATAATTTCAACAATGTATAGTGTAAGTTCTAACACTAAATTCAAAATTCAGAGGGAAGATTCGGTTAAGCCTTGATAATTGGGTGCTCGTGATACAAATACTATTTTGGAATGTGAACGACTTTGGTTAAGCAATTCATAAAGAACCTTGTGGTTCAATACAATTTACTTACTAAACCTATGATTTCACCAACGTTTTCGTTGACAGATTTCTATGTTTTTCTCAGGTCTTGCACGATATGTGATACATGCTTCCGCTCATTATTTGATACTTGCATTGGATGTCGAGTATACATGCATTTCATGGAGCGTCTTATGACTTTACTTTAAACCGTGTCGCCTAGATTTCATTTGTACTTATAACCTTGTAACTTAACTTTTGGGTGGTCAATTATCTTTGTAAACTTTGAAACAATCTTTACACTTGAATGGATGCGACATATTTTGGGTCAAACGTCTGTTTTAAAGACTTATGACCAGGTAATGGGACCTACGTAGTCGACGCCGTCACTTGACGATTTGTCGGGGTCGCTACATTTTCAGGTTAGTTTTTTTATTTACTTAGTCATTATTACATTAGTCATCATAGTAACATTAATCATTGTTGTTCTTTACTTACTTGTAGGTAGAGCAAAATCAGATGTACTACTCAACAATATGTGTGAAGTGCTTAATAGGTGGCTAGTGGATGCAAGAGATAAGCCAATCATAACTTGTTTGGAGTATGTAAGGGTGTACTTGACTAAGAGAATAGTAAATGTAATCAACCACATTGCTAAGAGTGAAGGTTACTTGCCGCCAGCTGCAACCAAGCAGATTGAAGCCATTAAAAAAGATGCTCAAAAAGTACAAGTTTTATGGAGTGGAAGTATGAAGTACCAAGCCAATGGGTTGAGCAATGAACAAGTGGTGGTTGATATGCAGAACAAGACTTGTGCCGGCAGAAGGTGGGAACTCACTGGCATACCATGTAAGCATGCAGTTGCATGTTTACATAATATGGGAATTAATGATGAAAGGGTTGGGCCTCCAGAACATTGGGTAGACCCAGTACATAGGATGAGTACATGGAAAAAAACCTATGAGTTTACTATTGATCCTGTAAATGGAAGAGACATGTGGCCCAAGTCAACTGTTAACACAATGCTATTACCACCAAAATATATTGCTACTGCTGGAAGACCAAAGAAAGTTAGAAGGAAAGGGTTTCAAGAAAAGGAGAGAATGGATGATGGTTCTGGTTCTAAACTTTCAAGGAGTGGAAAAACAGTTACTTGTGGAAAATGTGGCAACCAAGGTCATAACAAAAGAGGTTGCACAGGTAAGAAAGTTGGTGAATCCAGTGGAACAAAAAGGAAAGCTAGTAGCAGTGAAGGTGGAAGAGTCAAGAAGTCCAAGTAGTTTGTTTGTGGGCATTAATGTCTTTTGAAATTGTTTGTTGGTCTAATATTGTTATTGTCTTTTGAACTACTTGTTTGTTGTTCTAGTACTTTATCTTAGGGTGCGTTTGATAAAACTGAATGATTTAGCGCTGAATGGTTCAGAATCTGAATGATTCAAAGCCTCTGAATAAAGTTTTTTCTGAATGAAAATATGCTGTTTGATAATCATTTAGAATGAATGATATAAATTGAGTAAAAGTACCTTATCAAAGTGTAACATGAATAAAATATTCAATATACTTGTTAGTTAAGTGTTCATGATATGATTTGAGGAGAAAATTACAGAAAATTTAGGCTCTTAATGGTTAAGAGAGTGTTTCATCTCTGAATGGTTCAGCACTGAATTTTGAACCATTCAGCACTATATGTCATTCAGAGGTCAGAAACAAACGCACTGAATGCTGAATGGTTCAGTATTCAGCACTGAATCATTCCATTAAGAGGCAAACAAACGCACCCTTAGGTTGTGTTGTTGTCTTTTGAACATGTTATTGTCTTTTAAACTTGGCTGTGTTAATGTCTTTTATCAATAAACTTGTGTTTCTACTTTGTTACATATATATGCATTTAGTATAAACTCGTGTAGTTGTGTTACTACTTTGATACATATCTGCAAGACTGCAATAACCTGTATACAATGTCCAAAAACAAATGTGACAAATTCTTTAAGACAAACAGAACTACTTTCATTCATACTACTTTTCATACATTGAAAGGAAACCCAGCAGAACTAGTACCAACATAACTTACATAACAACCATACATTAATACCAAAAGAAACCCAAAAAAAATACCAACAGAACTAGCACCGTTCATTCATCATTTACTGATAAAACAAACAACCAACAGAAACAAGCTAAGAAACCAGCTAATAACCATCATCAACTTCATCTTCCTTGCTTTACGTGCTTCTTCTTTTGCTTTACGTGCTTCTTCGTTTGCTTTGTTTTCCCAATAATTCTTTGCCCTCAACAAACCGAGAATAATAATAGTAGCACGTTGGCACATTGGTGGATCAATCCATGAGAAAAACCTGCAATTTGTCTAATAAACAAAAAAAGGTAGTTAATTTACTTACCAGCGAAATTAAACCCATAAAATTAGGTGTTGATTAACTGCGTATTACACCCATAAAATCGACGACCTGGATTTAGATCTGTCCAAGCACATTGTTCAACAGCAGGTTTCCCACACCAACAATTAACCATCGTGAATTAGGTGTTTAGGGATTTATTTTCAAAATTAGGGTTTTTATATAACAACCCTCATATTTCCATGCCTGAATTGACTAATTTGACTATAAGGTTGTTATCCATACGTAATATATAATTAAATTCGACGTTGATCAAATATTTATTTTTAGTCGACACGTTCTGTTAACTAAAGTTTACACTAATTATATAAAATAACTTTAGTTAATATTAATGCGTATTATATTTAAACTATATGTAACATAATTATTAATTAAATGATAAGTTATTTTAATCATTATATATATATTTTTAGCTTATAAAAAAATAAAAATAAAAAGAAATAAGATTTTTTTTATAAATTAAATAATGAGCCCATGAATTTTGACTAAATATTTTCAAAAATAAAAAACTTATTAAAAATATTTTTAACATGTTTTTATTATTTTGTCAAAATTGGCACCTTTATTTTATTATTATTTTTTTCTTTTCACCAACTATTTTTACCTATAAATACATGGCTCCTCATTCATATTTTCTTGCCAAAAACTAAAACTTAAGTTGTTCTCTCAAAACATTGAAGAAAATTTGAGGTACTTTCTATTTTTATTATTATTTTTTTAATATTGTCGATTATATTTATATTTATTGTATATTCTTTATAAAATTCGAAATTAATTATGTTTATATGTTATAATTAGTATTATAAGTATTATGATGTATAAAAATAATTTTGATAATTTATGGAATATTATTTATAATTAAATACGAATTATGTAGTGTTTAAACGTAAAAACAATGTAAAATTCGTAATAAATACTTTTAACCAAAAATAAAATATATATAATTTTTTTTCTGAGTTTTTAAAACTTATATAGATCTGAAAAAATTATAAAAATAATTACTTGGGTCGAATTGGTATTTATTATATAATTAAACTCTATTATTATGTAATTTGAAGGTAAATTAAGAATAAATATAAAATAATAAAAAATATTTTTTTAAATATTTTTCTACAGGTTATTAGACTGATAGAAACTTATAAAAATTATAAAAATAATTATTTGGGTTTATTTAGTAATTACGTAGAATTAAAATTGTTTTGTGAATACATTAAGGGTAAAAACAAAAATAAATATAAAAATATAATAAAAATGTTTTCTTAAATTTTTTTACTAATCTATATGATTAACTAAGACTATAAAAATTATGTATGTAATTTTTAGATATTTAATTTATTATTTAGACATTTTTGAATAATGTTCGATTAATAAAACACTATTATTTTTGAAGTAATTTAGGTATTTATTTAAAGGTAATTATATTTAATATATATATAAGACATACTAAGGTATAATAACTAAATATTAAATAAAACTTAGGTTATATTATCACATATATAATTATTAAGTACACTAATAATTCGTTGTGTGTATACACCTAAAGTGAAGGTTAATCAAAGATAATGTATAATTCATGTGAACTTCATCGCTACTCACGGTCGTAAGTGAATGATGTCTAGGTTGCCATTTATGGGTAAGCTTGTGGATCTCGAATGCCATGACTTAGATTCTGGTCAAGAGTCCTGGGCCCCCCGGTTACATCTGGTCATTCCTGACTTATTTGATAGCAACGAAGTTTGAGTAAAGTTATACAACGTCTTGCTAAAGATTAACCCGAACTTTCTAAAATTGGAAAATTACTATAAGTGAAAACTTTCCATAAATAGTAACCTTTCGAAAATGGAAATTCTTTAGTGAACCATTACTATCAATATAGTACTATATACTATTGTCTGTTAGGCAATGTCTGATCATACGTTCTATCTCTAGGTTGAGATCTCGGTCACGTCCTTCCGTTCAATTCTTTCGTGTGCTACTAAGGTGAACTTCATAGCCCCACTTTTTACTGTTTCATAACTGTTTTATAACTTTTGGGGTGAGACACATGCTTGCTTTATAACTGTTTTACGCTTAGACACAAGTACTAAATTGTTAGCTATGCTGTCATGCTTTGATTCATGCTAAATCCCTACCGTAATATCGTCAATTGCTACGTTTAAATGCAAACTTAATTATTGTGAGTAGGCCTATTGAGAGTAACGTCTCTAACCATTCGACCGTTGGTCTTTGGTTACATAATAATAATGATTTCACGACACTGACAGTACAAGGTGTCATAGGGTAAACTTGTTTAGTAGCGATATTACAAAATGCAGCAACACTTTTAGATTGATATTTCTATATCAATAAACTTTAAACTAAATCTTGCGGTCTAAAACTTTGGATATTATTTATAAACCTGTGAATTTCACTCAACCTTTTTGGTTGACACTTTAAACATGTTTTGTCTCAGGTAATGATTGAGCTAGCTGCTACTTGCTACTAGATGATTGATGTATGCTTTGCTGCTTGCATGGAATCCATCATTCATATTTATCATTTTATTTAGACATTTCCCATTTACTGTACTCTTATGATGTAAAACTTTGAATAATGCTTCCGCTGTTTATTTAATAAATAAAACGTCTCATTTAGAGTCGTTCTCTTTTGTACAACTGTGATTTGATATAATTAGTCACAAATACCCTAGGCCCTATTTGGGGGTATGACATTTTATCAATTGGTGCAGGTTTAAAGGTGTAAAGGGGCTTTTTATAAGCACGTGACTAGTCTTGAGGTAATTATAAACCATCTCTCATAGCCATATTACCTAAATACCCTCATGTGAGTAGCATGTGACTTGAGGTAACAGTCCACTTAAACGTCCGTTTGTTGGATGTACCAAATGGGTTCAATTTTGAAACCACAAGGATCAACGCTAACGAATTTAAAGTATTGGTCAAATCGTGCAATTTGGTGCAAACCATAAGGACCAACGGTGCAATTTTGTCTAATAATAATAATAATTATTAAAAATATAAATACTCAATTTCGAACGAACTTTATTATTATTATTATTTACTTTTAATATAATAATTATAATTATAATTATAATTATTATATTATTAATATTCAAATATGAATTCTTTTTACGGAATTAATTACGTTACATATGTATGCGAAAACATGTCTCTATATATTTGTAAAAACAACGACAAGTTTCTCAGTCAAACGGGTCATTAAAATAAATGACTTTAGCATTTACATTCACTTAATACCTAAAACATGTCATTAAATTATTTCGTTTAAACTAACACGTGATTTCACGGGTCATTTCACTAGTTTACATATTATAATGCACGACTTATCAATGTATACATATGCTCTACGTATAGTGAGTTTAGAAAAAGGATGATCTTTTACAAGTATATTTTATTTCTCACTTTTCTTAAAAACAGTAGTAAATTATGAAATGAAGTGCATAAAGCTTATGTCACATTCTATGTTAGGTGCATGAAAGAGACCACACTTCAACTAAACTTAGTAATGAACTTCGAAATACGAGTAAAACCCTCTGATAGTTTGGGTTAGTGCTACTAAGACCTTGATTTTTTTACTTGTTGGGATTCTTGCATTAACTTTTAAAGTGCTCTCAACTATGACAAACTTCATTATCAGGACTAACTACTATATTTACGTTATATCAGCACTTTCTAACTAAGATTAAGTCATGACTAAATACTACCAACCATGACATACATTCTCAAATTTTAAAACATAAAATTACATTTTCATAATTAAAGCTACAATAAAATATAAACATTTTATTTAAAATAGACTAAAAATTTTACATTAAATATTAAATTAAAAGTTAGATTAAAATTATAAAAATTATTCTTCGTCTTCACCTTGAGCTTGATCTTCTTCCTCTTTGACACCGGGAATGTGTGAAGGTCCCGCTTCTTCTAAATTCTTTGAAGGTATCAATGTCGGATTACGTCGAATACGATAATTAGGTGGGAAGACTCCATATGTGTTCCACAAGCATATCTCGTACTAGTCGATGAATGCCCGCATCTCGTATTTCTGCGTCCATTCGAAGTTTTGCATCAACCATTTCTTGGATTGTTCCCCGTGTACGCAAAACCGAACAATAATTCTCCTCGAGTGCACAAAATGCGCGGTCATTGTCCTCGGTTACCATATTCTGTAAGATCACACATGTTAACATAATTCTTCTAATTTTGCGGATATAATATGGTCTTGTCGGTTGCTGAATAATTTGTTATCGACCTTGTAGTATTCCAAATACGCGTTCAATATCTTTTATTGCTGATTCTTGATACTTTTTGATTTATGAGGTTTTCGTGTCGATTGGATTTTTGAATGACTTCACAAATGTTGACCATTCCGGGTAAATATCATTCGTCAAATAATAACCGTTGATAAACGTACACCCTTTTAACCGTAAAAGTACATGGTGGAGCTTCACCTCTTAATAATTTGGTAAACAAATCGGATTGATTAAGTACGTTGATATCGTTATTCTATCTGCGGTTCCAAAAAATGTGAGCCAAACCCACCCATCATACGAGGCTACCTGTCACGTCCTCCAGATAGGGCCTGGAAGAATAACGTGACTTAATATATCAATTCACAGTTGTATAAACGAGAACGACTCTACATGAGACGTTTTGTTGAGTTTTGCAGCGGAAGATAAATATGTCTTTAATTGATATGATATGTAATGAAGACTCCAAGCATAGCAAGCAATCATCATCAAAGCAGTAGATATACAGCGGAAGCAATATTTAAGTACCTGAGAATAAACATGCTTAAAAAGTCAACACGAGGTTGAGTGAGTTCATAGGTTTGTCATAAATAATGATTTCAGTAATAGTGTTAGACCACAAGATTTGTTTTTCATAATTAGATCACTCAGATCCAGTCAAGTTGATCTCCCGCAGGATCAAAAAGTTATGCCAGTGCGTGATATTTAGACTAAACGTTGTTTGCCCCGTGACAAGTTGTTCTGTCCTTGTCGTTTTAATTTCATTATCAAGTAATACAAAGACTTAGTCAAATGTATCGGGGACGTTACTCCCGATAGGCCTATCCCCAATAATTAAGAATGCCGCAGCAATTAAAAATATCACTGTAGGGACTTAGTCGGACATAGCCGGGTATAGCATACTTTAATGGTTGGTACTGATATTTAGACTAGACTTTCAAGTTTACCCCGTACAAGTTATCGTTTATACTTGTCGGTTGGGGACTTGCTGGTCATAGCCCAATATATCACAGTTTAATAGTTGGTATTGATATTTAGACTAGACTTTCAAGTTTGCCCCGTACAAGTTATCGTTTATACTTGTCGGTTGGGGACTTGCTGGTCATAGCCTAACATATCACAGTTTAATAGTTGATACGTGTAAAACAGTTATAAAAGTTGCGCATGTATTCTCAGCCCAAAAATATATAAAAAGGGAGCAGATGAACTCACATTAAATAGCAGTTGAAGTATTCCACGCAAGAAGGAAAGTAAAGCAAGTAAGTGATCTGGATATCAACCTTGAGGTATAACGTTTGATTAGTTAATGTCTAACTTGACATAAAGTATGTTTATTAATATAGCAACTATATTGACAGTGACGGTTTTCGAGAAAAGTTCCTATTTCTCAAAAGTTTCTATTTTTGGAAACCTACTATTTATGAAAAACTTCCACTTATAGTAAGCTTCTAGTTTAAGAATGTTCGGGTTATAATTCTTAACAAAGATGTTGTACAATCTCGCCCAAACTTCGTCGCTAACATGTAAGTCACTCGAATGATCTATTGTTACCGAGCGGCCCAGGATCTCTTGACCAGAATCTAAGTCTTGGCATTCGAGATCCACAAGCGTCCCATAATGGTAATAAGGATCACCCTAGGCCACAAGTAGCGGTGATGTTTGTAGTCTTTGTACGCTACCTTTAATTATAACCTTCACGTTAGGTGCGTATATACATATATATTCATTAATTCGATTTTAATTATAACTCCTATATATTAATTCATAAAAATACTTTTATAATTTTTAGTAACATATATTACTAATTATAACATGTTATTTATTTTAATTTTAATTGCATATAATTTATAACATTATTTACATGTTTCGGTAAAAAAAATAAACCAAAGTAAATAGTAAAATGTAAAAAGTAAAAAGTAAAAAGTAAGAAAAGAATACTTATCAGTAGTAATTCTTCAAAGAGAGAATGAGAGAAATTTTGGTGTGAGTTTGAATGAGAAATGAGGGGTATTTATACTTGAAAAAATTAGGTAAAAATAATAAAATAATTAAAAGAAAAAGAAATATTTTAATTTTTAATGGGATTTTAAAAATTCAAAAGTATTAAATGTTAGGTTATGGGATAATGCACAAAATAAAATAATAAAAGTAGTTTTCCATTATAATTTTTAATTAAAAAGTAATTTATTTATTTATTTATTTATTTTATTAAAAAAAATCATTTATTTTAAGGATTTTTTTTATATATTTTTTAAAAAAATAAACAAATTGATTTACTACTTTTCCAAGAATATTTGTCAATATTTTTTTTTATATAATAACAATATTGATAATAAAGATATTAATTATTGATATCTTGTTTAAAAAGGATATTAATAATAATAATATTAATATATCAAATTAATGTGTAATTATATACAAATAATTGTTCGTGAATCGTTGAAATTAGTTGAGGTTAAATGAAATCATATAAATATTTTTGTTTAAATTTTGCCGGAAATTTACGGGTTGTCACAGTATCCCCCTGTTAATAGAAATTGCGTCCCGAAATTTAGTTGTTGCCATCAGTCGGCGTTGTTTGTAAATAGGTGAGGATATTTTCATTTTATTTGGTCTTCACGTTCCCAGGTATGCTCGGGGCCTTTCGTGAATTCCAACTAATAGGATATTGTTTTGTTTCTAGCGTTTAAATCTTACGATCCATAAATTCTACGAAGTGCATTTTATTACTAATGCGGAGGTTATCTAAAGGATTTAACAAGAGTGTCATTGATTAGGTTTTCCTTAGAAAGAGATGATGACGTTATACAAGTATTTCAATATACATGAAATGTGTGATGAATAATAGTGAGCTTATTTAAACCTTGAGCGTTTATGCGATAATATTAGGGTAGACAAAATAGAAAGGAGTTCATGAAAATCAAGGTCACGATATTTGATAGAGATAGTCATTGTTTACAACAGGAACATCTTAATGATGAATATGAGTTGGGAAATAGAGTTTTACTAATATTGGGTAATATGGAATGATATGATTCGATTACAAGAAGAGTATAAATGAAGCTATCATAAAAGATTGAAATGAGGAAATTAAATGTTCGCTTTAACTTTTGACTTAGTCACGATTGATTTCCGGAATTCAAGGGATTTAAAGAAATCTTCACAATCCTTATAAGATTTGATTCTCCGGTAATTACGGAAATTAGGATTTTCTTTAATTAAATGCGGTGAATTGCCTCGATTGCTGTGTCTGGAATTTTGCTATAAATTAGCTTCTTCCATTTCATTATCTTCACCACTTCTATACTTTCTTTCCTTAATTCATATTTCCAAAAGATTTATTAATATGCTCAATTCAGTTCTTGTTCTTGACCTTATATTGGTTATCGCCACAATCTTCCTTCTTTTCCAACTCCCACCAGAGGAGTCTGTTTACTTCTATTATGCTCTAGGATTTATTGTGTTTTTAGTTCTCCCGTGTCTTTATATTGCTATACGCATTGATATACACGGTTTGTAATTTCAGTGTTGTTATCGGGCTTTATATATTCCCTTATATGTCGGAGCTTCATGCTTTCGTAAAGCAAGTAACGGTCCAGAATTTGTAGGTATGAAGTTTCGAATGATCATTATATACAAAGAAGAAGGAGAGGTAATAGCACGATTTGATTGGTTAAATTACCAGAATATCCGAAAAGATAGAACTATCAAGAAAAATATTTTCTTGATATGTTTAAGAGTTTAAGTGTAAGAGTCGTGTAACATGGAAAATGATGATTATAAAGTCTATGAATCATCATCTTCCATTAAAAATTTAGCATGACTTACTGTAATATAATCACGTTGGCCTGACATCATTATATTATACTAACTCATGCTTCAATTCCCAACAATACTTCAAATCATTCATAATTTAAACTTGAATTTTACAGAATATAGAAACTAAAACAGTTTCCTTTATGATGTGATAAAGATATCGCAAAGAGATAATTAATTACTGACAAGAATCATTATAAAGATATCTTCAGAAATATAGAGGATATTTATAACGAAGAATACGATGATATCTTAGAATTTCTAAGATCCAGTAACGAGGAAAATTCTTTTGTTTCCTCTGCATTTAATGCTACCATATCTGAATCATTGGTTATCAATCCGAGATGGTTTCAAGAAATTTTTATTTTTTAGATGATTAAATGCTGATTGTAATCGTTAACGGATCTAATGGTTAACGAATAGGTGTTAAAAGTAATGAATGATAATTTCGGTGGTTTGATGTGATAATTCATTGCAGAATACAAATGAATATAATTCGTGAATGTAGTGATCTTTAGGAAGATAACACCTGCTAAAGCTTTACTTGAATTCCGATATGTTAATTTCAGAATGTGTAATTGATTTTGTATGAAGATGATTGTGTATCATTGTGAAGGTAGTGCGTATAATTAGTGATTTATGAATCGAAATTGAAGAATGTACAGTGTATTAATGTGAGATGTAAATATTTCTCGGGTATTACCTACCCGTTAAAATATTTTCACAATTAACAGTTTGTACAATAGAATTTACAATCTTTATGAAGATATACGTTCATATATGTATTCTTCAGATATAATCATGGATTTAATGAGTTAATATATATTAAACTCATATGTTTTGCGGTTTGGAACGAGAGTAAATAATCTCCAAAACCTTAGAGATTTCATAATTGTCGCGAAATATTTCGCTAATGAAGTTATGAATCAATACATTCATCGTTACACTTGATTTATTATGAAATGGAGTTTATTGTGTTGAAGCAGTGATTAACAATTGTTAAGTCATTAACGAAGGGTGTACATCATAGCATATTAGTGATATGAATTAACCAAGTAGTACATACTGGTTGAGATTCACACGTAATTGCTTAGTATGACAAGATTTATTATTGTTCCAAATCATATATATATATGGTATACATATATAATTCTTCACGAAGAATGAGTCATTACATCTTAGCTCATTATTACTAATATTCCTTGGTATCTATGGGCGTATGATGTTGATGTTTGAGATACTGAGTGTGATGTTGAGGCGTGGGATGCGGATGTTTTTATTGATGGTGATGATGGTACTGGTTATGCTGCTGGTGCAGCTGATGCTTGTAGATATCGCACCGTATTCTCTAGTGCCACCACTCGAGCGCGAAGCTCGTTGACTTCTTCTACTATTCCGGGATGATTGGCGGTTAGAACAAGGGGGTGAATAAGATCTAAAATCTTTGATATTATATATTCGTGAAGGGATACCCTGGAAAGAAGAGAGAAAATGGTGTTTCAGACTGGTTCACCGGTAAGCGCCTCAGGTTCTTCGCCAAGAGGTGAATTTGGTTGGTGGAAGGGATCACCTTCTTCTTGCCTCCATTGATTGAGTCGGCTACGAACCCATCCCCAATTCATCCAGAATAGATGATGGCTGATTGGTTCGTTTGTTCCGGTTACGCTGCCGTTGGAGCTCGAGAAGTTCGAGAAATTCATATTATGTGTTTGGAATAGGGTTTGATATGAAATGGGTATTGAATACTGAATGATATATTCGTCTCCTTGAATACGTATTTATGGCAAAAAGATTTCCGTAATTTACGGAGGAAATTTAGGAAAAGTGGTAGACAAGGTCTATTGGGATAGATATGATAAGATATGATTTGTGTATACTCCAATAATGGCAGTATGACGTGTCGAGATTATAAAACGATAAGTATGTAATCTAATAATTTTTCGATTAAAGACTTTCAATTCGTATACTGTGATAACCCAATGACATTTTCCGGTTCGTAAACCGATGCATAAAAGTATAAGGCATATAGGTACGTGATATAACAGGGAGTTATATACGTTTGAGTATGAATAGTAACAATTATAGGAGTTTCAAAAATCATGGATAATATTTCATGTAATACATATTTAATACACAAAACCATGATAGATGACATAGGAATGTCAGGAATTTCAAAAATCATGGTGTCGCATTTAAATGCGGTGGCGTAATTGGATAATACTTAGGGAAGTGAGCAGAGTTCTTAGGTTGGCTCGGCATTCTAAGATAAGTAAAGTTTCTAAAGTATAGTGTAACATTTAACAGTTAAAGGCAACAAGTAAAGGCACTACGGTCAAGGAAAGTTATAGTCCTACATTGCTAAGGTACCTAATTGTATAAGGCACACATAAAATGCAATCCTGGTTCTCTACAACAACCTGCTCTGATACCAATCTGTCACGTCCTCCAGATAGGGCCTGGAAGAATAACGTGACTTAATATATCAATTCACAGTTGTATAAACGAGAACGACTCTACATGAGACGTTTTGTTGAGTTTTGCAGCGGAAGATAAATGTAGTGACCCGAACTTTTCCATGTTTATATATATTAATTGAGATTGATATTTACATTATTAAGTGTTTCCAACATGTTAAGCAATCAAACTTGTTAAGACTTGATTAATTGAAATAGGTTTCATATAGACAATTGACCACCCAAGTTGACCGGTGATTCACGAATGTTAAAACTGTAAAAACTATACGATGACATATATATGGTTATATATATAGTTAACATGATTTTATTATAATTATGTATCTCATTAGGTATTTTAACAATGAGTTATATACATAAAAATGAGACTATTAATTTAAGAAACTCGAAAACGATATATATAACGATTATCGTTATAACAACGTCTTACTAGGTATATATGAATCATATTAAGATATTGATACACTTGGTTAATTATGTTAAATGATAAGTAAATATATTATTAAGTGTATTAACAATGAAATACATATGTAAAAATAAGACTACTAACTTAATGATTTCGAAACGAGACATATATGTAACGATTATCGTTGTAACGACATTTAACTGTATATATATCATACTAAGATATATTATATATCATAATATCATGATAATATAACAATTTAACATCTCATTTGTTATAATAAATAATGGGTTAACAACATTCAACAAGATCGTTAACCTAAAGGTTTCAAAACAACATTTACATGTAACGACTAACGATGACTTAACGACTCAGTTAAAATGTATATACATGTAGTGTTTTAATATGTATTCATACACTTTTGAAAGACTTCAAGACACTTATCAAAATACTTCTACTTAACAAAAATGCTTACAATTACATCCTCGTTCAGTTTCATCAACAATTCTACTCGTATGCACCCGTATTCGTACTCGTACAATACACAGCTTTTAGATGTATGTACTATTGGTATATACACTCCAACGATCAGCTCTTAGTAGCCCATGTGAGTCACCTAACACATGTGGGAACCATCATTTGGCAACTAGCATGAAATATCTCATAAAATTACAAAAATATGAGTAATCATTCATGACTTATTTACATGAAAACAAAATTACATATCCTTTATATCTAATCCATACACCAACGACCAAAAACACCTACAAACACTTTCATTCTTCAATTTTCTTCATCTAATTGATCTCTCTCAAGTTCTATCTTCAAGTTCTAAGTGTTCTTCATATATTCTACAAGTTCTAGTTACATAAAATCAAGAATACTTTCAAGTTTGCTAGCTCACTTCCAATCTTGTAAGGTGATCATCCAACCTCAAGAAATCTTTGTTTCTTACAGTAGGTTATCATTCTAATACAAGGTAATAATCATATTCAAACTTTGGTTCAATTTCTATAACTATAACAATCTTATTTCAAATGATGATCTTACTTGAACTTGTTTTCGTCTCATGATTCTGCTTCAAGAACTTCGAGCCATCCAAGGATCCGTTGAAGCTAGATCCATTTTTCTATTTTCCAGTAGGTTTATCCAAGGAAATTAAGGTAGTAATGATGTTCATAACATCATTCGATTCATACATATAAAGCTATCTTATTCGAAGGTTTAAACTTGTAATCACTAGAACATAGTTTAGTTAATTCTAAACTTGTTCGCAAACAAAAGTTAATCCTTCTAACTTGACTTTTAAAATCAACTAAACACATGTTCTATATCTATATGATATGCTAACTTAATGATTTAAAACCTGGAAACACGAAAAACACCGTAAAACCGGATTTACGCCGTCGTAGTAACACCGCGGGCTGTTTTGGGTTAGTTAATTAAAAACTATGATAAACTTTGATTTAAAAGTTGTTATTCTGAGAAAATGATTTTTATTATGAACATGAAACTATATCCAAAAATTATGGTTAAACTCAAAGTGGAAATATGTTTTCTAAAATGGTCATCTAGACGCCGTTCTTTCGACTGAAATGACTACCTTTACAAAAACGAATTGTAACTTATTTTTTCGACTATAAACCTATACTTTTTCTGTTTAGATTCATAAAATAGAGTTCAATATGAAACCATAGCAATTTGATTCACTCAAAACGGATTTAAAATGAAGAAGTTATGGGTAAAACAAGATTGGATAATTTTTTCTCATTTTAGCTACGTGAAAATTGGTAACAAATCTATTCCAACCATAACTTAATCAACTTGTATTGTATATTATGTAATCTTGAGATACCATAGACACGTATACAATGTTTCGACCTATCATGTCGACACATCTATATATATTTCGGAACAACCATAGACACTCTATATGTGAATGTTGGAGTTAGCTATACAGGGTTGAGGTTGATTCCAAAATATATATAGTTTGAGTTGTGATCAATACTGAGATACGTATACACTGGGTCGTGGATTGATTTAAGATGATATTTATCGATTTATTTCTGTACATCTAACTGTGGACAACTAGTTGTAGGTTACTAACGAGGACAGCTGACTTAATAAACTTAAAACATCAAAATATATTAAAAGTGTTGTAAATATATTTTGAACATACTTTGATATATATGTATATATTGTTATAGGTTCGTGAATCAACCATTGGCCAAGTCTTATTTCCCGACGAAGTAAAAAAATCTGTGAAAGTGAGTTATAGTCCCACTTTTAAAATCTAATATTTTTGGGATGAGAATACATGCAGGTTTTATAAATGATTTACAAAATAGACACAAGTACGTGAAACTACATTCTATGGTTGAATTATCGAAATCAAATATGCCCCTTTTTATTAAGTCTGGTAATCTAAGAATTAGGGAACAGACACCCTAATTGACGCGAATCCTAAAGATAGATCTATTGGGCCTAACAAACCCCATCCAAAGTACCGGATGCTTTAGTACTTCGAAATTTATATCATATCCGAAGGGTATCCCGGAATGATGGGGATATTCTTATATATGCATCTTTTTAATGTCGGTTCCCAGGTGTTCACCATATGAATGATTTTTATCTCTATGTATGGGATGTGTATTGAAATATGAAATCTTGTGGTCTATTATTATGATTTGATATATATAGGTTAAACCTATAACTCACGAACATTTTTGTTGACGTTTTAAGCATGTTTATTCTCAGGTGATTATTAAGAGCTTCCGCTGTCGCATACTTAAATAAGGACAAGATTTGTAGTCCATGCTTGTATGATATTGTGTAAAAACTGCATTCAAGAAACTTATTTTGTTGTAACATATTTGTATTGTAAAATATTATGTAATGGTCGTGTGTAAACAGGATATTTTAGATTATCATTATTTGATCATCTACGTAAAGCTTTTTAAACCTTTATTGATGAAATAAAGGTTATGGTTTGTTTTAAAATGAATGCAGTCTTTGAAAAACGTCTCATATAGAGGTCAAAACCTCGCAACGAAATCAATTAATATGGAACGTTTTTAATCAATAAGAACGGGATATTTCAGTTGGTATCCGAGCGTTGGTCTTAGAGAACCAGAATTTTGCATTAGTGTGTCTTATCGAGTTTGTTAGGATGCATTAGTGAGTCTGGACTTCGACCGTGTTTACTTGAAAAATGATTGCTTAACAAATTTTGTTGGAAACTATATATTTTTAACATGTGAATATTATGTGATATATTAATCTCTTAACATGTTTGATATTATGTGATAGATGTCTACCTCTAGAACAAGTCCCATTGACTCACCTAATAATAATGAAGAGTCAAATGTAAATTGGAATGATTCGTGGACTGATTCACAAGTTCCCGAAGAGGAACCGGAAGAAGAGTCGGAACCGGAAGAAGAATCGGAACCGGAAGAAGAATCGGAACCGGATGAAGAATAGAACCGGTGGGGAAAATAATAAAACGGTTAAGTAAAAGAAAATCCTCAACCAACCGACCAAGGTTAATTATGGTCAATGGTGTTTCCGCCAAGGAAGCAAAATATTGGGAGGATTACCAATTCTCCGATGAATCGGATTCCAACGAGAATTCCGATGATGTTATAGAAATTACCCCAACTGAATTTAAAAAGGCAAAAGAAAATAATAAGGGAAAGGGCATAAAAATAGAGAAATCTAATTCCAACCCCGATGAACTTTATATGTATCGTCAACCCCCGAAGTCCTTAAGTTGTAACAATGACCCGGGAACCTCTAAACCACCAGGTTTTTCTAAACCAATGTGGAAAACGACGGCTCGTATTAGGGGAACATCATATATCCCTAGAAACTTGGCAAAACGAACCAAAACCGAAGAAGAAGAAACAAGCGAGTCGGAATAAGATAGTTGTATTCGTGTGGTGTAATATATGTAATATAGTGTGCTTATGCTTTATGATATATGTAAAAATTGCTTGTATTAATAAGTATTTTTTTTTATGAATCTAACTCTTGTCTATTTTACAGTATAAAAACACAAAATGGATAGACAACCCAATATTTTAAGAGACCTACCCGGAGACATGATTGATGAAATCTTGTCTAGAGTCGGTCAGAATTCTTCGGTACAACTATTTAAGGCGAGATCAGTTTGTAAGACATTCGAAGAACGTTCCAAAAATGCCTTGGTTTATAAAAGGCTTTCGTTTGAAAGATGGGGGATATCACATTGGGAAATCCATAAGTTACGATGTGTTTACTTTGACGCATATATTGCGAGGAACCCAAATGCTATTTTACGCAATGGGTTAAGAAATTATTTTGACTCAATATATCCGAATATTGGACTTCGTAATTTAGAAAAAGCGGCTAACATGCAACATAAAGAAGCATGTTATGCTTACGGATTAGTAATGTTCGCTTCTCACCAAAGTGAGAATAAGGACATCGGGCTACAACTATTAAACAAAACGTTCCCACAAGTGACGGAGTCGGTTATTGGGGTAAGAAATGAGGTTTTTAGATTGTTACGGGACTGTTGGACATTACATAACCCTCGTCCCTTTGATGACGTTACAACACGCTGTCTTATCAACGGCCATAACGGTTATGTTCCACAAGACCAAGGATGGGAAGTAATCCTAGTAAAACCAGAATGCATGACTTGTTTCTGGACGTATGAATTACGTGTCTTTATTGCCTTTGCTGAACGACTTGTGTACTAGCTAGAATTATCTTCACAACCATCTTGTATCAAATTTATTGTGTGCTATATTTCATGCTATATGTAAAATAAGCGGTATTGTAAGTTTGTAAAATATTGTGTAAAAGTTTGAACGCGAAATATTATTATAATCAGTTTTTCATATAGAATTGTAGTAGTTGAATTGTATATTAGCTACTAAGTATGAACTTAACGGGTAGGTACTACCCGAATTTAAACTTATAAAACGCTAATATGAAGAAAAAGCTTTTATAAATGAGTTCATATTATGCTACGTAATACTATTAACTACTCTTAATATTCTGTATGATTAACTTGTTCCATTTGACTATTTTGAAGGAAATGGCACCGACTACTCGACACACCGTGAATATGAATGAAGAGGAATTCCGTACTTTTCTAGCTTCAAACATAGCCGCAGTACAGGCTGCGCTACATACCAATAATAACCTTGGATCTAGCAGTACAGGAAATCGTGTAGGATGCACCTACAAAGAATTCACTGCCTGCAAACCTTTGGAATTTGATGGAACCGAAGGACCGATCGGATTGAAACGGTGGACCGAGAAGGTCGAATCGGTGTTTGCCATAAGTAAGTGTACTGAATAGGACAAAGTGAAGTACGCTACGCATACCTTCACAGGTTCTGCGTTAACATGGTGGAATACCTATCTAGAGCAAGTGGGACAAGACGATGCGTACGCACTACCGTGGTCAGCATTCAAGCACCTGATGAACGAGAAGTACCGTCCCAGAACCGAGGTCAATAAGCTCAAGACAGAACTTAGAGGGTTACGAACCCAAGGATTTGATATTACCACATACGAAAGACGATTCACAGAATTGTGCCTATTGTGTCCGGGAGCATTCGAAGATGAGGAAGAGAAGATCGACGCGTTTGTGAAAGGATTACCAGAAAGAATCCAAGAAGATATAAGTTCACACGAGCCCACCTCCATGCAACAGGCATGTAGAATGGCTCACAAACTAGTGAACCAGATTGAAGAAAGAATTAAAGAACAGACTGCTGAAGAGGCTAATGTGAAGCAAGTCAAAAGAAAGTGGGAGGAAAATGGTGATAAGAATCACCAATACAACAACAACAGCAATTACAACAATAATCGCAACAATTATCCCAACAATCGCAACATCAATCGCAACTACAACAAACGGCCCAACAACAACAACAACAACAGCAAGAACTACAACAATCATCCCAACAACAATAATAACCGCAACAACAACAACAATCAGAAGCAGCTATGCCAAAGGTGTGAAAAGTATCACTCGGGGTTCTGCACCAAATTTTGCAACAAGTGTAAAAGAAATGGTCATAGCGCGGCAAAGTGTGAGGTCTATGGACCAGGGGTTAATAGAACGAAAGGAACAAATGGTGTCGGAACGAGTAATGGCGGGGCAAGTAGTGTCGGATCAAGTTATGCCAATGTAGTTTGTTATAAATGTGGAAAACCGGGCCACATTATTAGAAATTACCCGAACCAGGAGAACACGAATGGACAAGGCCGCGGAAGAGTTTTCAATATTAATGCGGCAGAGGCACAGGAAGACCCGGAGCTTGTTACGGGTACGTTTCTTATTGATAATAAATCTGCTTACGTTTTATTTGATTCGGGTGCGGATAGAAGCTATATGAGTAGAGATTTTTGTGCTAAATTAAGTTGTCCATTGACGCCTTTGGATAGTAAATTTTTACTTGAATTAGCAAATGGTAAATTAATTTCAGCAGATAATATATGTCGGAATCGAGAAATTAAACTGGTTAGCGAAACATTTAAGATTGATTTGATACCAGTAGAGTTAGGGAGTTTTGATGTGATAATCGGTATGGACTGGTTGAAAGAAGTGAAAGCAGAGATCGTTTGTTACAAAAATGCAATTCGCATTATACGAGAAAAAGGAAAACCCTTAATGGTGTATGGAGAAAAGGGCAACACGAAGCTACATCTTATTAGTAATTTGAAGGCACAAAAACTAATAAGAAAAGGTTGCTATGCTGTTCTAGCACACGTCGAGAAAGTACAAACTGAAGAAAAGAGCATCAATGATGTTCCCATTGCAAAAGAATTTCCCGATGTATTTCCGAAAGAATTACCGGGATTACCCCCACATCGATCCGTTGAATTTCAAATAGATCTTGTACCAGGAGCTGCACCAATAGCTCGTGCTCCTTACAGACTCGCACCCAGCGAGATGAAAGAACTGCAAAGCCAATTACAAGAACTTTTAGAGCGTGGTTTCATTCGACCAAGCACATCACCGTGGGGAGCTCCTGTTTTGTTTGTCAAGAAAAAAGATGGTACATTCAGGTTGTGTATCGACTACCGAGAGTTGAACAAACTTACCATCAAGAACCGCTACCCACTACCGAGAATCGATGACTTATTTGATCAACTACAAGGCTCGTCTGTTTATTCAAAGATTGACTTAAGTTCCGGGTATCATCAAATGCGGGTGAAAGAAGATGATATTCCAAAGACTGCTTTCAGAACACGTTACGGTCATTACGAGTTTATGGTCATGCCGTTTGGTTTAACTAATGCACCAGCTGTGTTCATGGACCTTATGAACCGAGTGTGTGGACCATACCTTGACAAGTTTGTCATTGTTTTCATTGATGACATACTTATTTACTCAAAGAATGACCAAGAACACGGTGAACATTTGAGAAAGGTGTTAGAAGTATTGAGGAAGGAAGAATTGTACGCTAAGTTTTCAAAGTGTGCATTTTGGTTAGAAGAAGTTCAATTCCTCGGTCACATAGTGAACAAAGAAGGTATTAAGGTGGATCCGGCAAAGATAGAAACTGTTGAAAAGTGGGAAACCCCGAAAACTCCGAAACACATACGCCAGTTTTTAGGACTAGCTGGTTACTACAGAAGGTTCATCCAAGACTTTTCCAGAATAGCAAAACCCTTGACTGCATTAACGCATAAAGGGAAGAAATTTGAATGGAATGATGAACAAGAGAAAGCGTTTCAGTTATTGAAGAAAAAGCTAACAACGGCACCTATATTGTCATTGCCTGAAGGGAATGATGATTTTGTTATTTATTGTGACGCATCAAAGCAAGGTCTCGGTTGTGTATTAATGCAACGAATGAAGGTGATTGCTTATGCGTCTAGACAATTGAAGATTCACGAACAAAATTATACGACGCATGATTTGGAATTAGGCGCGGTTGTTTTTGCATTAAAGACTTGGAGGCACTACTTATATGGGGTCAAAAGTATTATATATACCGACCACAAAAGTCTTCAACACATATTTAATCAGAAACAAATGAATATGAGGCAGCGTAGGTGGATTGAATTATTGAATGATTACGACTTTGAGATTCGTTACCACCCGGGGAAGGCAAATGTGGTAGCCGATGCCTTGAGCAGAAAGGACAGAGAACCCATTCGAGTAAAATCTATGAATATAATGATTCATAATAACCTTACTACTCAAATAAAGGAGGCGCAACAAGGAGTTTTAAAAGAGGGAAATTTAAAGGATGAAATACCCAAAGGATCGGAGAAGCATCTTAATATTCGGGAAGACGGAACCCGGTATAGGGCTGAAAGGATTTGGGTACCAAAATTTGGAGATATGAGAGAAATGGTACTTAGAGAAGCTCATAAAACCAGATACTCGATACATCCTGGAACGGGGAAGATGTACAAGGATCTCAAGAAATATTTTTGGTGGCCGGGTATGAAAGCCGATGTTGCTAAATATGTAGGAGAATGTTTGACGTGTTCTAAGGTCAAAGCTGAGCATCAGAAACCATCAGGTCTACTTCAACAACCCAAAATCCCGGAATGGAAATGGGAAAACATTACCATGGATTTCATCACTAAATTACCAAGGACTGCAAGTGGTTTTGATACTATTTGGGTAATAGTTGATCGTCTCACCAAATCAGCACATTTCCTGCCAATAAGATAAGATGACAAGATGGAGAAGTTAGCACGACTGTATTTGAAGGAAGTCGTCTCCAGACATGGATTACCAATCTCTATTATCTCTGATAGGGATGGCAGATTTATTTCAAGATTCTGGCAGACATTACAGCAAGCATTAGGAACTCGTCTAGACATGAGTACTGCCTATCATCCACAAACTGATGGGCAGAGCGAAAGGACGATACAAACGCTTGAAGACATGCTACGAGCATGTGTTATTGATTTCGGAAACAGTTGGGATCGACATCTACCGTTAGCAGAATTTTCCTACAACAACAGCTACCATTCAAGCATTGAGATGGCGCCGTTTGAAGCACTTTATGGTAGAAAGTGCAGGTCTCCGATTTGTTGGAGTGAAGTGGGGGATAGACAGATTACGGGTCCGGAGATTATACAAGAAACTACCGAGAAGATCATCCAAATTCAACAATGGTTGAAAACCGTCCAAAGTCGACAAAAGAGCTACGCTGACATTAAAAGAAAAGATATAGAATTTGAAATTGGAGAGATGGTCATGCTTAAAGTTGCACCTTGGAAAGGCGTTGTTCGATTTGGTAAACGAGGGAAATTAAATCCAAGGTATATTGGACCATTCAAGATTATTGATCGTGTCGGACCAGTAGCTTATCGACTTGAGTTACCTCAACAACTCGCGGCTGTACATAACACTTTCCACGTCTCGAATTTGAAGAAATGTTTTGCTAAAGAAGATCTCACTATTCCGTTATATGAAATCCAAATCAACGAAAAACTTCAATTCATCGAAGAACCCATCGAAATAATGGATCGTGAGGTTAAAAGACTTAAGCAAAACAAGATACCAATTGTTAAGGTTCGATGGAATGCTCGTAGGGGACCCGAGTTCACCTGGGATCGTGAAGATCAGATGAAGAAGAAATACCCGCATCTATTTCCAGGAGATTCGTCAACACCTTCAACAGCTTAAAATTTCGGGACGAAATTTATTTAACGGGTAGGTACTGTAGTGACCCGAACTTTTCCATGTTTATATATATTAATTGAGATTGATATTTACATTATTAAGTGTTTCCAACATGTTAAGCAATCAAACTTGTTAAGACTTGATTAATTGAAATAGGTTTCATATAGACAATTGACCACCCAAGTTGACCGGTGATTCACGAATGTTAAGACTGTAAAAACTATACGATGACATATATATGGTTATATATATAGTTAACATGATTTTATTATAATTATGTATCTCATTAGGTATTTTAACAATGAGTTATATACATAAAAATGAGACTATTAATTTAAGAAACTCGAAAACGATATATATAACGATTATCGTTATAACAACGTCTTACTAGGTACATATGAATCATATTAAGATATTGATACACTTGGTTAATTATGTTAAATGATAAGTAAATATATTATTAAGTGTATTAACAATGAAATACATATGTAAAAATAAGACTACTAACTTAATGATTTCGAAACGAGACATATATGTAACGATTATCGTTGTAACGACATTTAACTGTATATATATCATACTAAGATATATTATATATCATAATATCATGATAATATAACAATTTAACATCTCATTTGTTATAATAAATAATGGGTTAACAACATTCAACAAGATCGTTAACCTAAAGGTTTCAAAACAACATTTACATGTAACGACTAACGATGACTTAACGACTCAGTTAAAATGTATATACATGTAGTGTTTTAATATTTATTCATACACTTTTTAAAGACTTCAAGACACTTATCAAAATACTTCTACTTAACAAAAATGCTTACAATTACATCCTCGTTCAGTTTCATCAACAATTCTACTCGTATGCACCCGTATTCGTACTCGTACAATACACAGCTTTTAGATGTATGTTCTATTGGTATATACACTCTAATGATCAGCTCTTAGCAGCCCATGTGAGTCACCTGACACATGTGGGAACCATCATTTGGCAACTAGCATGAAATATCTCATAAAATTACAAAAATATGAGTAATCATTCATGACTTATTTACATGAAAACAAAATTACATATCCTTTATATCTAATCCATACACCAACGACCAAAAACACCTACAAACACTTTAATTATTCAATTTTTTTCATCTAATTGATCTCTCTCAAGTTCTATCTTCAAGTTCTAAGTGTTCTTCATATATTCTACAAGTTCTGGTTACATAAAATCAAGAATACTTTCAAGTTTGCTAGCTCACTTCCAATCTTGTAAGGTGATCATCCAACCTCAAGAAATCTTTGTTTCTTACAGTAGGTTATCATTCTAATACAAGGTAATAATCATATTCAAACTTTGGTTCAATTTCTATAACTATAACAATCTTATTTCAAGTGATGATCTTACTTGAACTTGTTTTCGTCTCATGATTCTGCTTCAAGAACTTCGAGCCATCCAAGGATCCGTTGAAGCTAGATCCATTTTTCTCTTTTCCAGTAGGTTTATCCAAGGAAATTAAGGTAGTAATGATGTTCATAACATCATTCGATTCATACATATAAAGCTATCTTATTCGAAGGTTTAAACTTGTAATCACTAGAACATAGTTTAGTTAATTCTAAACTTGTTCGCAAACGAAAGTTAATCCTTCTAACTTGACTTTTAAAATCAACTAAACACATGTTCTATATCTATATGATATGCTAACTTAATGATTTAAAACCTGGAAACACGAAAAACACCGTAAAACCGGATTTACGCCGTCGTAGTAACACCGCGGGCTGTTTTGGGTTAGTTAATTAAAAACTATGATAAACTTTGATTTAAAAGTTGTTATTCTGAGAAAATGATTTTTATTATGAACATGAAACTATATCCAAAAATTATGGTTAAACTCAAAGTGGAAATATGTTTTCTAAAATGGTCATCTAGACGCCGTTCTTTCGACTGAAATGACTACCTTTACAAAAACGAATTGTAACTTATTTTTCCGACTATAAACCTATACTTTTTATGTTTAGATTCATAAAATAGAGTTCAATATGAAACCATAGCAATTTGATTCACTCAAAACGGATTTAAAATGAAGAAGTTATGGGTAAAACAAGATTGGATAATTTTTTCTCATTTTAGCTACGTGAAAATTGGTAATAAATCTATTCCAACCATAACTTAATCAACTTGTATTGTATATTATGTAATCTTGAGATACCATAGACACGTATACAATGTTTCGACCTATCATGTCGACACATCTATATATATTTCGGAACAACCATAGACACTCTATATGTGAATGTTGGAGTTAGCTATACAGGGTTGAGGTTGATTCCAAAATATATATAGTTTGAGTTGTGATCAATACTGAGATACGTATACACTGGGTCGTGGATTGATTCAAGATAATATTTATCGATTTATTTCTGTACATCTAACTGTGGACAACTAGTTGTAGGTTACTAACGAGGACAGCTGACTTAATAAACTTAAAACATCAAAATATATTAAAAGTGTTGTAAATATATTTTGAACATACTTTGATATATATGTATATATTGTTATAGGTTCGTGAATCAACCAGTGGCCAAGTCTTATTTCCCGACGAAGTAAAAAAATCTGTGAAAGTGAGTTATAGTCCCACTTTTAAAATCTAATATTTTTGGGATGAGAATACGTGCAGGTTTTATAAATGGTTTACAAAATAGACACAAGTACGTGAAACTACATTCTATGGTTGAATTATCGAAATCGAATATGCCCCTTTTTATTAAGTCTGGTAATCTAAGAATTAGGGAACAGACACCCTAATTGACGCGAATCCTAAAGATAGATCTATTGGGCCTAACAAACCCCATCCAAAGTACCGGTGTAGCGACCCCGACAAATCGTCAATTGACGGCGTCGACTACTTAGGTCCCGTTGCGTGGTCATAGGTCTTTAACGTGACGTTTGACCAAAGATATGTCGCATTCCTTTCAAAAATAAAGATTGTTTCAAAGTTTACAAGAATTGTTCATCCAAAAGTTACGTTACAAAGTTATAGTTACATGTGAAACCTATGCGACACAGTTTTAAAGAAAGTCAAAAGACGCTCCATGAAATGCATGTATACTCGACATCCAATGCAAGTATCAAAATAATGAGCGGAAGCATGTTTCACATAGCGTTCAAAGACCTGAGAAAAACATAGAAATCTGTCAACGAAAACGTTGGTGGAATCATAGGTTTAAGTAAGTAAGTACAAGTGAACCACAAGATTTGCATCAATGAAATAATAGTAATACATTCCAAAAGTTTGTTTCACGAGCACCCAATTATCAATGCTTAGCATTCCTTCCATAGAACCCCATCACTTAGTGCTAGAACATACACTGTTTCTCGAAAATATATTTCATTCGTAAACGGTAGCGAACCGTTTGAATGAGGGTTTGTCAAACCCATATGGATCCATACAACATAAGTTCTCGCTTACACCCGGCAAGTGTAACTAATGATAATCGAATTGAGGATTTTGTTCTAAACTCGTATGTAGAATGTTTGTTTTCCTGTACTTGTGTTCACTTAGTAAAAGAAATGTTTATGTTTTCTCATCCCAAATGTAAGTTCAAAAAGAGTAAAAGTGGGACTATGATCTCACCTTGAGTGCACGAGTAGTAAAGTACTTCAACAAGTAAACGTGTGCAAAGAACAATGCTAGTCTTGACCTAAACAATAGGTTGTATCAATAACGGTAAACACGATAGGTCAAAGATGTTCAATTAGTCCTATGGCTCGTTAAGACTCGATCATAATAGCATGTGAATCAAATTGTCATGTTTCATGCAAGGTACAAGTATAAAAACATGTTAGAACGATTGCACAAATATTTGGTTAAGTTTGATTAAAAGTCAACTTGGTCGGGTCAAAGTCAACGAAAAAGTCAACATGTTCGGGTCGGGTCCCGAACTATTTTTCTGAGGTTTTTAATCATATATGAGCATGTTAGAACAAGTTTCATGTGAATCGGAGGTCCGTAGTATGCCGAACATTTTTCGTATTTTGGACATGGAGGTCAGAGCCTGGACACGGCTTATGCCGCGCCGCGGCCCACAATTGTCGCGCCGCGACAATACACGGGAGCTGGTACCTGGCCAGTTTCAAATGTTCAAGTCTTGATCCAAAATTCGTTTTAGCACAAAATGCAAACCGTAAACATTTAGAACTCGCACCTTATATCGTTGGAAAGCTCTTTTGACAAAGAACATAACTAAACATGTTTCATCAAACAAAAACATCATTTCCAATGACCGATTTCTCGTCATGTGATCATTTAAAGTCCATTTTCAAGTTTCAAGTTCACAAAATGCATTTTAAGTTTCAGGAATCCAATTCACACATATGATATGCCGTTTTGAAGGTAATGAAACATGCATTACAACTAAACACTAACAATTAACATTTCATGGTATTCAAGCATCAAAAAGTTCATCTCAAGAACGATCAAACCCTAATCAAGAATCACAAAATCATTAATCATGTTTTTGAAGTTTTACAAATCAACCTACACATCAAAATGAAGCTAGTGATACTAGTAACACAATTAAAACATGAACTTTAACGATTTAACAACATTTAATCTTCCAAAATCAAAGATTAAGCAAACCCATTTTCAAGTGTTCAAACTAGTTACTCAAAACAACAAATCGAACAAACAAAACATATATTCATGTTATACACGAGCCATAGACACTAATTAACACTTTTATAATTCAAAAACATCAAGAACACAAAATCTAGTAATTTTAGAAAGTTACCCAAATGAGATGAAATTGGTATCAAGTCGAAGAGAATGAAGAGAGGATTCCAAATATGTAATTTGTTTTGATGTTAGCCTCCAAATCCGAAATTAGATGATGAATCTTGGTTGAGTTCTTGAGAGGAAAATGGAAGTATGAAAAGAGAGAAAGAGAGAAAATGAGAGGAGGAGGTTGAAGGTTTGACTAGTTGACCTAGTCAAATCTTTGGCCTCTTTGCAAGTTTAGTCCCTCTAGTTCGGGTGCGGGTGCGTGAATTAACCAAACGAATTATTTTGAATTACACGAGAGTACGAGAGATGTTAAAATCCAATAACGAAAATATTTTAAGAAGGTTAGCTAATGGAGGCTATGAATCGAGATACTGAGGATAATATTACAATAAAAAGACGGGCGTTAAAATAATTTAACGGAAAAATGCGGGATGTTACATTACCCACACCTTAAAAGAAATTTCGTCCCGAAATTTAGTTGGAAGCAATAGTCGTTGCTTCTTACTCGAGACCTTACGTTGCCAATGCTATGAATAAGTGAAGATACATCCTTGGGCATTCCCACAAATTTTGACAGTCGAGATTTCAGTTTGTATTAAGACTTGGTTTTACGATCCAAAATTTCAACCAGTTTCCCATGAAGGGGAGTTTGCCATCAATAGTAAGTTTA
This sequence comes from Rutidosis leptorrhynchoides, assembly GCF_046630445.1. Taxonomy (NCBI): domain Eukaryota; kingdom Viridiplantae; phylum Streptophyta; class Magnoliopsida; order Asterales; family Asteraceae; genus Rutidosis; species Rutidosis leptorrhynchoides. Next base: position 515,861,559 of record NC_092336.1, on the reverse strand, counting down.
TCTAGGAGAGTAGCACGTTCCTGTTCCACAGGACACGTATCTAAGTTTGTTACATGGAACGTAAGGTAAACAGAAACTTAATTGAGTCGGAGGTTCTAAACGGTAGGAAGCGGTTCCAAGACGCCCCAAGATTTCAAAAGGATCAATATTGCGGATATAAATTTCCTCGATTTCCCGAAACGGATTACACCTTTCCAAGGTGTGGTTTTCAATATTACACGGTTACTGACTTTAAATTTGAGAGATTTTTCATCTAACATTGGTATAACTCCTTTGGCGACCACGGGCCGTCTTGAGCCCTTCTCGGACTTGAACTATCTCAAAGGTTGTTTCTTGAATGATTTCGGATCTGATGATTTGCTTGTCACCTACTTCGGTCCAATAAATAGGAGAACAACATTTGTGGTTATATAAAGTTTCAAAAAGTGCGCGTTAACACGCGAGTGGTAACTACTGTTGTAAGAGGGATCAACTAAAGACGACAATACAAGTTTGTAACATGTCTTTCCAAGATGTGAAACGTACGTTTGTTTGGTCCGTTGATTGTGGATGATACACGGCATTCATGTTTAAACGTGTCCCTACAGTTCCTTGTAAGGCATCCCGAATTTAGAAGTGAGACGAGTATCCCGATCTGAAATTTTAATGGAGATGGTACGCCGTGCCGAGCTAGAATTTTCTTTAATACACGTTTGAACAGGTTTCGTTTCTCAAGAAGATCCATCGGTTCCCGAAAGTGGTTGTTAGGACTATTCACCATCGTGGCGAATACTAATATAATGTGAAGAGTTTCTCTCTCCATTGAGAAGTTTTATAAAAAGTTTCCTTACACGGAAATGCGAGCAATAAGACAGGAGTGAAATGAGAACTTAGAATAGGATGAGTTCACACCTTGAGGTAACCATGTCGCGCACTTAGTGGTCGAATGTTGAGGCTTGGTGGGATAACGAGATAGTACACGTAGTTGTATGATAAGTCAAAGAAGAGTGAAGCATCCTTGGATTGGGTGTTATCTTAAGTTCCAGTAATATCAGGCGGAAAATGGTGAAATAACAGGGCTATGTAACGTGGCACGTGTTGATGAGAAGGTTGATCGGGTCCATGATTAAGTATTCAAATTTATCGAGCAAATTAACGAATTTCAGTTCCCTTGATTTCGAGTCGAGAGAGTATGTCTTTCGGGCGTTCAAGTAGAAATATTTCCATATTTGAGTTCCAGTGTGCTAAACGAATTTAGCTAGTAAGGTTTGTGTGAAAGATCATGTTCAAAGTTCAGACACGGAGAGGTTTAAATTTTTCCCTCAGTGAGTTAACGAGTTTAAAGGTCGTGCAACACGAGAAAAGTCGGAAATGAATCTTCAGTGATAACCGGCGAGATCTAAGATTTTACGAATACAAGTCTGAGTCGTGAGGGTTTCCCGATTACGTGTGGTTCCGATTGCGAGATGTATTGAGATACTTTGACCACTAACAACATGGTCTAAAAATTGAACTTCGTTTAACCAAAATTCTCATTTGGAGAATTTGGTATAGAGTTGCTCTTTTCTCAAGTGTTCGAGCGTAAGTCGGAGACATTGTTCGTTTTCTTCTTCGCTTGAATAGGTTTAGAACATCAATTATAAGTACGGTAACGATTTGTCTAAATAAGTTTGCACACGCGGCTCCGGAGGTTTATGAATACAGACGGAGCCTTAGATTAACTGAACGGTACTAAGAGAGATTTACAACTATCGTAGCGAGTTCAGAAAATGGTTTAGGAGACATCGTCTCCCTCAACCCTCAATTGATGATAACAAGGATGGAGATCGATTTGGTATACACACGAGATCCTCGTACTTGATCAAGAGGTCATTGATACGGGGAAAAAGAATATCGGTTCTTAACCGGAAATTATTTAGTTCACAATAATCTATACAAGACGATAGGGAAACATTTCTTCTTAACGAATAGGTTTTGAGCTCCTTAACTCTATAGGTGTTAAGTCAAAATTCAAATTATTCACCCAATAAGTTTAACGTACATCCTCCGATATAAATTTGGTGGCACACAATAGTTTTTTGTGGGTCACTTGAATGGCCTAAGCAATATCTAGGGGGAGTGGTGGAGTGCAAGGAGTACGAGTCAAAGTCTTGGTTATAAAACGTCTAACGATAACCGAATCGAATAAGTATGAAATATGCGGGTTGTTGTGAAGAAACGTACCCGTGACTAGTCCATCGTTGTCTCGGGCATCCTAGGTGTCGATGTTGAAAGTTCAACGGCGGGCGTTGGGATTGGCTTTCTTCTTTGGGCACGCATTCCTATAATGACCCGGTTGGCCACATTCAAAACAAACAACCGCCCTTGGCGCATTGGGCGTCTTTTGAGCGACGGTAATGGTACTTTTACAAATATGGGCCACATGGCCACTTCTTTGACACCTGATGCAAAATGGTTTGCCACATTCACCCAAATGATGTTTGCGACATTCGTTACAGTAGGGCAGGTTTCCGGCATACCCTTTCTTGCCGTCGGAGGTGAAGGACTTCTTGGTGAAGTTGTTGTTGTAGTTGCTCGATGGAGAGGCTTCCCATTTTCTTTTGTTGTTACCCGGTTGGTCCTCGGCCGTAGGTGTCGGCGCTTCAATTTCATTCACCGTTTTTATAGATTGGCGGGCCATCGTTAAAGCCTCTTGTAGGTTGGCGGGTTTGGATGACATTAACCCGTGTTGAACGCTCTTCGGGAGGCCATCCATGTAAAGTTCGACTCTTAGGGATTCGGGAGTCATGAGATTTGGACATATTAAGACTAGTTCGGTAAACCGTTGATTATAAGCTTCGAGGTCATTCCCGACCGTTTTTAAATTCCTTAGACCCTGTTCGAGCCTTCGAGTCTCGTCGCGCGGGAAGTATTCGGTGATCATTCTTTCTCTTAATTCGGTCCAAGAGAGTGTAAGGGCCTCATCGATACCCACTGATTGTACATACGTGTTCCACCATGAGAGAGCAACACCGGTGAAAGTGAGGGTGGAAAACTTGACCTTATCTTGGTCCTGACAACCGCTTATGTTAAAAACGGCTTCCGTTTGTTCGAACCATCGGGTGAGAGCAATCGGTCCCCCGGTTCCATCGAAAGTGGGAGGTTTGTACCCCATGAAGTTTTTGTAGGAGCACCCCTCGTTTGAATTATCGGCTCCATGGTTGTTGTTGTGGTTGGAGAAGTGATCGGCCACGGCCTCACCCACGGCGGTGGCTATCATTCGTTGAAGGGCTTGTTCTAAAGTTTCGGGAAGGGTATTGTGTTGACCTTGGTGAGCCATTGTTCCTTCATGACACAAGAATATCGTTGATTAGTATTCTTAACAATACTAATCGTGATATGGAATAATGATGAAGAGAAAATTTTCCTTGATTCGCCTTAAATTCTTTATGTCGTAATGTCGGAACGTTCATATGAGTCACCGTAATATAATCCCGGCAATTATATTACCCTGATTCATATGTGCATTCGACATTATTCTATAAAGTCAAGGTGGCGCGTCAATCAAATTAAACAACGAAAGATTTAGATGAAGCGAGAGTTAGTTATGAGTAGAAACGTTCGAGTATAAATGCACAAATAGTCAAGTAATTCCTCTTCATGTCTATATGCCGGTTGTAGTCTAGATTCACTAATGTACCCTATGACTCGGGGTTGACACCAATGAACTCTAAATCCCTACAACCAATGCTCTGATACCACTTGTAGCGACCCCGACAAATAGTCAATTGACGGCGTCGACTACTTAGGTCCCGTTGCGTGGTCATAGGTCTTTAACGTGACGTTTGACCAAAGATATGTCGCATTCCTTTCAAAAATAAAGATTGTTTCAAAGTTTACAAGAATTGTTCATCCAAAAGTTACGTTACAAAGTTATAGTTACATGTGAAACCTATGCGACACAGTTTTAAAGAAAGTCAAAAGACGCTCCATGAAATGCATGTATACTCGACATCCAATGCAAGTATCAAAATAATGAGCGGAAGCATGTTTCACATAGCGTTCAAAGACCTGAGAAAAACATAGAAATCTGTCAACGAAAACATTGGTGAAATCATAGGTTTAAGTAAGTAAGTACAAGTGAACCACAAGATTTGCATCAATGAAATAATAGTAATACATTCCAAAAGTTTGTTTCACGAGCACCCAATTATCAATGCTTAACATTCCTTCCATAGAACCCCATCACTTAGTGCTAGAACATACACTGTTTCTCGAAAATATATTTCATTCGTAAACGGTAGCGAACCGTTTGAATGAGGGTTTGTCAAACCCATATGGATCCATACAACATAAGTTCTCGCTTACACCCGGCAAGTGTAACTAATGATAATCGAATTGAGGATTTTGTTCTAAACTCGTATGTAGAATGTTTGTTTTCCTGTACTTGTGTTCACTTAGTAAAAGAAATGTTTATGTTTTCTCATCCCAAATGTAAGTTCAAAAAGAGTAAAAGTGGGACTATGATCTCACCTTGAGTGCACGAGTAGTAAAGTACTTCAACAAGTAAACGTGTGCAAAGAACAATGCTAGTCTTGACCTAAACAATAGGTTGTATCAATAACGGTAAACACGATAGGTCAAAGATGTTCAATTAGTCCTATGGCTCGTTAAGACTCGATCATAATAGCATGTGAATCAAATTGTCATGTTTCATGCAAGGTACAAGTATAAAAACATGTTAGAACGATTGCACAAATATTTGGTTAAGTTTGATTAAAAGTCAACTTGGTCGGGTCAAAGTCAACGAAAAAGTCAACATGTTCGGGTCGGGTCCCGAACTATTTTTCTGAGGTTTTTAATCATATATGAGCATGTTAGAACAAGTTTCATGTGAATCGGAGGTCCGTAGTATGCCGAACATTTTTCGTATTTTGGACATGGAGGTCAGAGCCTGGACACGGCTTATGCCGCGCCGCGGCCCACAATTGTCGCGCCGCGACAATACACGGGAGCTGGTACCTGGCCAGTTTCAAATGTTCAAGTCTTGATCCAAAATTCGTTTTAGCACAAAATGCAAACCGTAAACATTTAGAACTCGCACCTTATATCGTTGGAAAGCTCTTTTGACAAAGAACATAACTAAACATGTTTCATCAAACAAAAACATCATTTCCAGTGACCGATTTCTCGTCATGTGATCATTTAAAGTCCATTTTCAAGTTTCAAGTTCACAAAATGCATTTTAAGTTTCAGGAATCCAATTCACAAATATGATATGCCGTTTTGAAGGTAATGAAACATGCATTACAACTAAACACTAACAATTAACATTTCATGGTATTCAAGCATCAAAAAGTTCATCTCAAGAACGATCAAACCCTAATCAAGAATCACAAAATCATTAATCATGTTTTTGAAGTTTTACAAATCAACCTACACATCAAAATGAAGCTAGTGATACTAGTAACACAATTAAAACATGAACTTTAACGATTTAACAACATTTAATCTTCCAAAATCAAAGATTAAGCAAACCCATTTTCAAGTGTTCAAACTAGTTACTCAAAACAACAAATCGAACAAACAAAACATATATTCATGTTATACACGAGCCATAGACACTAATTAACACTTTTATAATTCAAAAACATCAAGAACACAAAATCTAGTAATTTTAGAAAGTTACCCAAATGAGATGAAATTGGTATCAAGTCGAAGAGAATGAAGAGAGGATTCCAAATATGTAATTTGTTTTGATGTTAGCCTCCAAATCCGAAATTAGATGATGAATATTGGTTGAGTTCTTGAGAGGAAAATGGAAGTATGAAAAGAGAGAAAGAGAGAAAATGAGAGGAGGAGGTTGAAGGTTTGACTAGTTGACCTAGTCAAATCTTTGGCCTCTTTGCAAGTTTAGTCCCTCTAGTTCGGGTGCGGGTGCGTGAATTAACCAAACGAATTATTTTGAATTACACGAGAGTACGAGAGATGTTAAAATCCAATAACGAAAATATTTTAAGAAGGTTAGCTAATGGAGGCTATGAATCGAGATACTGAGGATAATATTACAATAAAAAGACGGGCGTTAAAATAATTTAACGGAAAAATGCGGGATGTTACAACCGGATGCTTTAGTACTTCGAAATTTATATCATATCCGAAGGGTATCCTGGAATGATGGGGATATTCTTATATATGCATCTTGTTAATGTCGGTTACCAGGTGTTCACCATATGAATGATTTTTATCTCTATGTATGGGATGTGTATTGAAATATGAAATCTTGTGGTCTATTATTATGATTTGATATATATAGGTTAAACCTATAACTCACCAACATTTTTGTTGACGTTTTAAGCATGTTTATTCTCAGGTGATTATTAAGAGCTTCCGCTGTCGCATACTTAAATAAGGACAAGATTTGGAGTCCATGCTTGTATGATATTGTGTAAAAACTGCATTCAAGAAACTTATTTTGTTGTAACATATTTGTATTGTAAAACATTATGTAATGGTCGTGTGTAAACAGGATATTTTAGATTATCATTATTTGATAATCTACGTAAAGCTTTTTAAACCTTTATTGATGAAATAAAGGTTATGGTTTGTTTTAAAATGAATGCAGTCTTTGAAAAACGTCTCATATAGAGGTCAAAACCTCGCAACGAAATCAATTAATATGGAACGTTTTTAATCAATAAGAACGGGACATTTCAGTAAATATGTCTTTAATTGATATGATATGTAATGAAGACTTCAAGCATAGCAAGCAATCATCATCAAAGCAGTAGATATACAGCGGAAGCAATATTTAAGTACCTGAGAATAAATATGCTTAAAAAGTCAACACGAGGTTGAGTGAGTTCATAGGTTTGTCATAAATAATGATTTCAGTAATAGTGTTAGACCACAAGATTTGTTTTTCATAAGTAGATCACTCAGATCCAGTCAAGTTGATCTCCCGTAGGATCAAAAAGTTATGCCAGTGCGTGATATTTAGACTAAACGTTGTTTGCCCCGTGACAAGTTGTTATGTCCTTGTCGTTTTAATTTCATTATCAAGTAATACAAAGACTTAGTCAAATGTATCGGGGACGTTACTCCCGATAGGCCTATCCCCAATAATTAAGAATGCCGCAGCAATTAAAAATATCACTGTAGGGACTTAGTCAGACATAGCCGGGTATAGCATACTTTAATGGTTGGTACTGATATTTAGACTAGACTTTCAAGTTTACCCCGTACAAGTTATCGTTTATACTTGTCGGTTGGGGACTTGCTGGTCATAGCCCAATATATCACAGTTTAATAGTTGGTATTGATATTTAGACTAGACTTTCAAGTTTGCCCCGTACGAGTTATCGTTTATACTTGTCGGTTGGGGACTTGCTGGTCATAGCCCAACATATCACAGTTTAATAGTTGATACATGTAAAACAGTTATAAAAGTTGCGCATGTATTCTCAGCCCAAAAATATATAAAAAGGGAGCAGATGAACTCACATTAAATAGCAGTTGAAGTATTCCACGCAAGAAAGAAAGTAAAGCAAGTAAGTGATCTGGATATTGTAGTGACCCGAACTTTTCCATGTTTATATATATTAATTGAGATTGATATTTACATGATTAAATGTTTCCAACATGTTAAGCAATCAAACTTGTTAAGACTTGATTAATTGAAATATGTTTCATATAGACAATTGACCACCCAAGTTGACCGGCGATTCACGAAAGTTAAAACTTGTAAAAATGACATGACGATATATATATGGATATACATATGGTTAACATGAGATTATGATAAGTAAGTATCTCCATAAGTATATTAACAATGAGTTATATACACATAAACAAGACTACTAACTTAAGGATTTCGAAACGAGACATATATGTAACGATTATCGTTGTAACGACATTTAAATGTATATATATCATATTAAGATATATTAATATATCATAATATCATGATAATATAATAATTTAACATCTCATTAGATATAATAAACAATGGGTTAACAACATTAATTGAGATCGTTAACTTAAAGGTTTCAAAACAACACTTACATGTAACGACTAACGATGACTTAACGACTCAGTTAAAATGTATATACATGTAGTGTATTTAGATGTATTAAAATACTTTTGGAAGACTTCAAGACATATATCAAAACACTCATACTTAACGAAAATGGTTACAGTTACTTTCCCATTCTTTTCTTTCATCAAGAATTCTAGTCGTATTCTTACCCGTATTATACACAGCTTCAAAACGTACTTACTATGGGTATATACCAATAGGAACTAGCATGGGATTCCACTCTTGACTATATCATGTATGACTAATCAATTTTAACTTCTACCATGAGCTAGTCAACTAACTAGAACTCCTTTTAACCCCACTCACCACTCACCAATTACCACTCATCATTCACTCCATTTCACTTCCAATTCTCTTTCTAATTCTCTCTCAACACACACACACTATTATAAACGTATTTTTACAGTAGTTAATCATCATCTTCATCAAAAATCACTTCAAGAATCAAGATATAATCATCATAGGAAGAACACTTCAAGAACACTTCAAAAATCCCTTCAAGTTTACTAATTTACTTCCAAGCTTTCTAATCCATTCCAAGTAATCATCTAAGATCAAGAAACCTTTGTTATATACAGTAGGTTATCTTTCTTATTCAAGGTAATATTCATATTCAAACTTTGATTCAATTTCTATAACTATAAACTATCTTAATTCGAGTAAAAATCTTACTTGAACTTGTTTTTGTGTCATGATCCTACTTCAAGAACTTTCAAGCCAACCAAGATTCTTTGAAGCTAGATCATTTCTTGTCACTTCCAGTAAGTTTACCTACTAAACTTGAGGTAGTAATGATGTTCATAACATCATTCGATTCATATATATAAAACTATCTTATTCGAAGGTTTAAACTCGTAATCACTAGAACATAGTTTAGTTAATTCTAAACTTGTTCGCAAACAAAAGTTAATCCTTCTAACTTGACTTTTAAAATTAACTAAACACATGTTCTATATCTATATGATATGCTAACTTAATGATTTAAAACCTGGAAACACGAAAAACACCGTAAAACCGGATTTACGCCGTCGTAGTAACACCACGGGCTGTTTTGGGTTAGTTAATTAAAAACTATGATAAACTTTGATTTAAAAGTTGTTATTCTGAGAAAATGATTTTTATTATGAACATGAAAATATATCCAAAAATTATGGTTAAACTCAAAGTGGAAGTATGTTTTCTAAAATGGTCATCTAGACGTCGTTCTTTCGATTGAAATGACTACCTTTACAAAAACGACTTGTAACTTATTTTTCTGACTATAAATCTATACTTTTTCTGTTTAGATTCATAAAATAGAGTTCAATATGAAACCATAGCAATTTGATTCACTCAAAACGGATTTAAAATGAAGAAGTTATGGGTAAAACAAGATTGGATAATTTTTCTCATTTTAGCTACGTAAAAATTGGTAACAAATCTATTCCAACCATAACTTAATCAACTTGTATTGTATATTATGTAATCTTGAGATACCATAGACACGTATACAATGTTTCGACCTATCATATCAACACATCTATATATATTTCGGAACAACCATAGACACTCTATATGTGAATGTTGGAGTTAGCTATACAGGGTTGAGGTTGATTCCAAAATATATATAGTTTGAGTTGTGATCAATACTGAGATACGTATACACTGGGTCGTGGATTGATTCAAGATAATATTTATCGATTTATTTCTGTACATCTAACTGTGGACAACTAGTTGTAGGTTACTAACGAGGACAGCTGACTTAATAAACTTAAAACATCAAAATATATTAAAAGTGTTGTAAATATATTTTGAACATACTTTAATATATATGTATATATTATTATAGGTTCGTGAATCAACAGTGGCCAAGTCTTACTTCTCGACGAAGTAAAAATCTGTGAAAGTGAGTTATAGTCCCACTTTTAAAATCTAATATTTTTGGGATGAGAATACATGCAGGTTTTATAAATGATTTACAAAATAGACACAAGTACGTGAAACTACATTCTATGGTTGAATTATCGAAATCGAATATGCCCCTTTTTATTAAGTCTGGTAATCTAAGAATTAGGGAACAGACACCCTAATTGACGCGAATCCTAAAGATAGATCTATTGGGCCTAACAAACCCCATCCAAAGTACCGGATGCTTTAGTACTTCGAAATTTATATCATATCCGAAGGGTGTCCCGGAATGATGGGTATATTCTTATATATGCATCTTGTTAATGTCGGTTACCAGGTGTTCACCATATGAATGCTTTTTATCTCTATGTATGGGATGTGTATTGAAATATGAAATCTTGTGGTCTATTGTTACGATTTGATATATATAGGTTAAACCTATAACTCACCAACATTTTTGTTGACGTTTAAAGCATGTTTATTCTCAGGTGAATATTAAGAGCTTCCGCTGTTGCATACTAAAATAAGGACAAGATTTGGAGTCCATGTTTGTATGATATTGTGTAAAACTGCATTCAAGAAACTGATTTCGATGTAACATATTTGTATTGTAAACCATTATGTAATGGTCGTGTGTAAACAGGATATTTTAGATTATCATTATTTGATAATCTACGTAAAGCTTTTTAAACCTTTATTGATGAAATAAAGGTTATGGTTTGTTTTAAAATGAATGCAGTCTTTGAAAAACGTCTCATATAGAGGTCAAAACCTCGCAACGAAATCAATTAATATGGAACGTTTTTAATCAATAAGAACGGGATATTTCAGTTGGTATCCGAGCGTTGGTCTTAGAGAACCAGAATTTTGCATTAGTGTGTCTTATCGAGTTTGTTAGGATGCATTAGTGAGTCTGGACTTCGACCGTGTTTACTTGAAAAATGATTGCTTAACAAATTTTGTTGGAAACTATATATTTTTAACATGTGAATATTATGTGATATATTAATCTCTTAACGTGTTTGATATTATGTGATAGATGTCTACCTCTAGAACAAGTCCCATTGACTCACCTAAAAATAATGAAGAGTCAAATGTAAATTGGAATGATTCGTGGACTGATTCACAAGTTCCCGAAGAGGAACCGGAAGAAGAGTCGGAACCGGAAGAAGAATCGGAACCGGAAGAAGAATCGGAACCGGATGAAGAATAGAACCGGTGGGGAAAATAATAAAACGGTTAAGTAAAATAAAATCCTCAACCAACCGACCAAGGTTAATTATGGTCAATGGTGTTTCCGCCAAGGAAGCAAAATATTGGGAGGATTACCAATTCTCCGATGAATCGGATTCTGACGAGAATTCCGATGATGTTATAGAAATTACCCCAACTGAATTTAAAAAGGCAAAAGAAAATAATAAGGGAAAGGGCATAAAAATAGAGAAATCTAATTCCAACCCCGATGAATTTTATATGTATCGTCAATCCCCGAAGTCCTTAAGTTGTAACAATGACCCGGGAACCTCTAAACCACCAGGTTTTTCTAAACCAATGTGGAAAACGACGGCTCGTATTAGGGGAACATCATATATCCCTAGAAACTTGGCAAAACGAACCAAAACCGAAGAAGAAGAAACAAGCGAGTCGGAATAAGATAGTTGTATTCGTGTGGTGTAATATATGTAATATAGTGTGCTTATGCTTTATGATATATGTAAAAATTGCTTGTATTAATAAGTATTTTTTTTTTATGAATCTAACTCTTGTCTATTTTACAGTATAAAAACACAAAATGGATAGACAACCCAATATTTTAAGAGACCTACCCGGAGATATGATTGATGAAATCTTGTCTAGAGTCGGTCAGAATTCTTCGGCACAACTATTTAAGGCGAGATCAGTTTGTAAGACATTCGAAAAACGTTCCAAGAATGCCTTGGTTTATAAAAGGCTTTCGTTCGAAAGATGGAGGATATCACATTGGGAAATCCATAAGTTACGATGTGTTTACTTTGACGCATATATTGCGGGGAACCCAAATGCTATTTTACGCAATGGGTTAAGAAATTATTTTGACTCAATATATCCGAATATTGGACTTCATGATTTAGAAAAAGCGGCTAACATGCAACATAAAGAAGCATGTTATGCTTACGGATTAGTAATGTTCGCTTCTCACCAAAGTGAGAACAAGAACATCGGCCTACAACTATTAAACAAAACGTTCCCACAAGTGACGGAGTCGGTAATTGGGGTAAGAAATGAGGTTTTTAGATTGTTACGGGACTGTTGGACATTACGTAACCCTCGTCCCTTTGACGACGTTACAACACGCTGTCTTATCAACGGCCATAACGGTTATGTTCCACAAGACCAAGGATGGGAAGTAGTCCTAGTAAAACCAGAATGCATGACTTGTTTCTGGACGTATGAATTACGTGTCTTTATTGCCTTTGCTGAACGACTTGTGTACTAGCTAGAATTATCTTCACAACTATCTTGTATCAAATTTATTGTGTGCTATATTTCATACTTTATGTAAAATAAGCGGTATTGTAAGTTTGTAAAATATTGTATAAAAGTTTGAACGCGAAATAGTATTATAATCAGTTTTTCATATAGAATTGTAGTAGTTGAATTGTATATTAGCTACTAAGTATGAACTTAACGGGTAGGTACTACCCGAATTTAAACTTATAAAACGCTAATATGAAGAAAAAGCTTTTATAAATGAGTTCATATTATGCTATGAAATACTATTAACTACTCTTAATATTCTGTATGATTAACTTGTTCCATTTGACTATTTTGAAGGAAATGGCACCGACTACTCGACACACCGTGAATATGAATGAAGAGGAATTCCGTACTTTCCTAGCTTCAAACATAGCCGCAGTACAGGCTGCGCTACATACCAACAATAACCTTGGATCTAGCAGTACAGGAAATCGTGTAGGATGCACCTACAAAGAATTCACTGCCTGCAAACCTTTGGAATTTGATGGAACCGAAGGACCGATCGGATTGAAACGGTGGACCGAGAAGGTCGAATCGGTGTTTGCCATAAGTAAGTGTACTGAAGAGGACAAAGTAAAGTACGCTACGCATACCTTCACAGGTTCAGCGTTAACATGGTGGAATACCTATCTAGAGCAAGTGGGACAAGACGATGTGTACGCACTACCGTGGTCAGCATTCAAGCACTTGATGAACGAGAAGTACCGTCCCAGAACCGAGGTCAATAAGCTCAAGACAGAACTTAGAGGGTTAAGAACCCAAGGATTTGATATTACCACGTACGAAAGACGATTCACAGAATTGTGCCTATTGTGTCCGGGAGCATTCGAAGATGAGGAAGAGAAGATCGACGCCTTTGTGAAAGGATTACCGGAAAGAATCCAAGAAGATATAAGTTCACACGAGCCCGCCTCCGTAGAACAGGCATGTAGAATGGGTCACAAACTAGTGAACCAGATTGAAGAAAGAATTAAAGAACAGACTGCTGAAGAGGCCAATGTGAAGCAAGTCAAAAGAAAGTGGGAGGAAAACGGTGATAAGAATCACCAATACAACAACAACAGCAATTACAACAATAATCGCAACAATTATCCCAACAATCGCAATATCAATCGTAACTACAACAAACGGCCCAACAACAACAACAACAACAACAGCAACTACAACAATCATCCCAACAACAATAATAACCGCAACAACAACAACAATCAGAAGCAGCTATGCCAAAGGTGTGAAAAGTATCACTCGGGGTTCTGCACCAAATTTTGCAACAAGTGTAAAAGAAATGGTCATAGCGCAGCGAAGTGTGAGGTCTACGGACCAGGGATTAATAGAACGAAAGGAACAAATGGTGTCGGAACGAGTAATGGCGGAGCAAGTAGTGTCGGAGCAAGTTATGCCAATGTAGTTTGTTATAAATGTGGAAAACCGGGCCACATTATTAGAAATTGCCCGAACCAGGAGAACACGAATGGACAAGGCCGCGGAAGAGTTTTCAATATTAATGCGGCAGAGGCACAGGAAGACCCGGAGCTTGTTACGGGTACGTTTCTTATTGATAATAAATCTGCTTACGTTTTATTTGATTCGGGTGCGGATAAAAGCTATATGAGTAGAGATTTTTGTGCTAAATTAAGTTGTCCATTGACGCCTTTGGATAGTAAATTTTTACTCGAATTGGCAAATGGTAAATTAATTTCAGCAGATAATATATGTCGGAATCGAGAAATTAAACGGGTTAGCGAAATATTTAAGATTGACTTGATACCAGTAGAGTTAGGGAGTTTTGATGTGATAATCGGTATGGACTGGTTGAAAGAAGTGAAAGCAGAGATCGTTTGTTACAAAAATGCAATTCGCATTATACGAGAAAAAGGAAAACCCTTAATGGTGTACGGAGAAAAGGGCAACACGAAGCTACATCTTATTAGTAATTTGAAGGCACAAAAACTAATAAGAAAAGGTTGCTATGCTGTTCTAGCACACGTCGAGAAAGTACAAACTGAATAAAAGAGCATCAATGATGTTCTCGTCGCAAAAGAATTTCCCGATGTATTTCCGAAAGAATTACCGGGATTACCCCCACATCGATCCGTTGAATTTCAAATAGATCTTGTACCAGGAGCTGCACCAATAGCTCGTGCTCCTTACAGACTCGCACCCAGCGAGATGAAAGAACTGTAAAGCCAATTACAAGAACTTTTAGAGCATGGTTTCATTCGACCAAGCACATCACCGTGGGGAGCTCCTGTTTTGTTTGTCAAGAAGAAAGATGGTACATTCAGGTTGTGTATCGACTACCGAGAGTTGAACAAACTTACCATCAAGAACCGCTACCCACTACCGAGAATCGACGACTTATTTGATCAACTACAAGGCTCGTCTGTTTATTCAAAGATTGACTTACGTTCCGGGTATCATCAAATGTGGGTGAAAGAAGATGATATTCCAAAGACTGCTTTCAGAACATGTTACGGTCATTACGAGTTTATGGTCATGCCGTTTGGTTTAACTAATGCACCAGCTATGTTCATGGACCTTATGAACCGAGTGTGTGGACCATACCTTGACAAGTTTGTCATTGTTTTCATTGATGACATACTTATTTACTCAAAGAATGACCAAGAACACGGTGAACATTTGAGAAAGGTGTTAGAAGTATTGAGGAAGGAAGAATTGTACGCTAAGTTTTTAAAGTGTGCATTTTGGTTGGAAGAAGTTCAATTCCTCGGTCACATAGTGAACAAAGAAGGTATTAAGGTGGATCCGGCAAAGATAGAAACTGTTGAAAAGTGGGAAACCCCGAAAACTCCGAAACACATACGCCAGTTTTTAGGACTAGCTGGTTACTACAGAAGGTTCGTCCAAGACTTTTCCAGAATAACAAAACCCTTGACTGCATTAACGCATAAAGGGAAGAAATTTGAATGGAATGATGAACAAGAGAAAGCGTTTCAGTTATTGAAGAAAAAGCTAACTACGGCACCTATATTGTCATTGCCTGAAGAGAATGATGATTTTGTGATTTATTGTGACGCATCAAAGCAAGGTCTCGGTTGTGTATTAATGCAATGAACGAAGGTGATTGCTTATGCATCTAGACAATTGAAGATTCACGAACAAAATTATACGATGCATGATTTGGAATTAGGCGCGGTTGTTTTTGCATTAAAGACTTGGAGGCACTACTTATATGGGGTCAAAAGTATTATATATACCGACCACAAAAGTCTTCAACACATATTTAATCAGAAACAACTGAATATGAGGCAGCGTAGGTGGATTGAATTATTGAATGATTACGACTTTGAGATTCGTTACCACCCGGGGAAGGCAAATGTGGTAGCCGATGCCTTGAGCAGGAAGTACAGAGAACCCATTCGAGTAAAATCTATGAATATAATGATTCATAATAACCTTTCTACTCAAATAAAGGAGGCGCAACAAGGAGTTTTAAAAGAAGGAAATTTAAAGGATGAAATATCCAAAGGATCGGAGCAGCATCTTAATATTCGGGAAGACGGAACCTGGTATAGGGCTGAAAGGATTTGGGTACCAAAATTTGGAGATATGAGAGAAATGGTACTTAGAGAAGCTCATAAAACCAGATACTCAATACATCCTGGAACGGGGAAGATGTACAAGGATCTCAACAAACATTTTTGGTGGCCGGGTATGAAAGCCGATGTTGCTAAATACGTAGGAGAATGTTTGACGTATTCTAAGGTCAAAGCTGAGCATCAGAAACCATCAGGTCTACTTCAACAACCCGAAATCCCGGAATGGAAATGGGAAAACATTACCATGGATTTCATCACTAAATTGCCAAGGACTGCAAGTGGTTTTGATACTATTTGGGTAATAGTTGATCGTCTCACCAAATCAGCACACTTCCTGCCAATAAGAGAAGATGACAAGATGGAGAAGTTAGCACGACTGTATTTGAAGGAAGTCGTCTCCAGACATGGAATACCAATCTCTATTATCTCTGATAGGGATGGCAGATTTATTTCAAGATTCTGGCAGACATTACAGCAAGCATTAGGAACTCGTCTAGACATGAGTACTGCCTATCATCCACAAACTGATGGGCAGAGCGAAAGGACGATACAAACGCTTGAAGACATGCTACGAGCATGTGTTATTGATTTCGGAAACAGTTGGGATCGACATCTACCGTTAGCAGAATTTTCCTACAACAACAGCTACCATTCAAGCATTGAGATGGCGCCGTTTGAAGCACTTTATGGTAGAAAGTGCAGGTCTCCGATTTGTTGGAGTGAAGTGGGGGATAGACAGACTACGGGTCCGGAGATTATACAAGAAACTACCGAAAAGATCATCCAAATTCAACAACGTTTGAAAACCGCCCAAAGTCGACAAAAGAGCTACGCTGACATTAAAAGAAAAGATATAGAATTTGAAATTGGAGAGCTGGTCATGCTTAAAGTTGCACCTTGGAAAGGCGTTGTTCGATTTGGTAAACGAGGGAAATTAAATCCAAGGTATATTGGACCATTCAAGGTTATTGATCGTGTCGGACCAGTAGCTTACCGACTTGAGTTACCTCAACAACTCGCGGCTGTACATAACACTTTTCACGTCTCGAATTTGAAGAAATGTTTGGCTAAAGAAGATCTCACTATTCCGTTAGATGAAATCCAAATCAACGAAAAACTCCAATTCATCGAAGAACCCGTCGAAATAATGGATCGTGAGGTTAAAAGACTTAAGCAAAACAAGATACCAATTGTTAAAATTCGATGGAATGCTCGTAGAGGACCCGAGTTCACCTGGGAACGTGAAGATTAGAGAAGAAGAAATACCCGCATCTATTTCCAGAAGATTCGTCAACACCTTCAACAGCTTAAAATTTCAGGACGAAATTTATTTAACGGGTAGGTACTGTAGTGACCCGAACTTTTCCATGTTTATATATATTAATTGAGATTGATATTTACATGATTAAATGTTTCCAACATGTTAAGCAATCAAACTTGTTAAGACTTGATTAATTGAAATATGTTTCATATAGACAATTGACCACCCAAGTTGACCGGCGATTCACGAACGTTAAAACTTGTAAAAACGACATGACGATATATATATGGATATACATATGGTTAACATGAGATTATGATAAGTAAGTATCTCCATAAGTATATTAACAATGAGTTATATACATATAAACAAGACTACTAACTTAAGGATTTCGAAACGAGACATATATGTAACGATTATCGTTGTAACGACATTTAAATGTATATATATCATATTAAGATATATTAATATATCATAATATCATGATAATATAATAATTTAACATCTCATTAGATATAATAAACAATGGGTTAACAACATTAATTGAGATCGTTAACTTAAAGGTTTCAAAACAACACTTACATGTAACGACTAACGATGACTTAACGACTCAGTTAAAATGTATATACATGTAGTGTATTTAGATGTATTAAAATACTTTTGGAAGACTTCAAGACATATATCAAAACACTCATACTTAACGAAAATGGTTACAGTTACTTTCCCATTCTTTTCTTTCATCAAGAATTCTAGTCGTATTCTTACCCGTATTATACACAGCTTCAAAACGTACTTACTATGGGTATATACCAATAGGAACTAGCATGAGATTCCACTCTTGATTATGTCATGTATGACTAATCAATTTTAACTTCTACCATGAGCTAGTCAACTAACTAGAACTCCTTTTAACCCCACTCACCACTCACCAATTACCACTCATCATTCACTCCATTTCACTTCCAATTCTCTTTCTAATTCTCTCTCAACACACACACACACACACACACACACTATTATGAACGTATTTTTCCAGTAGTTAATCATCATCTTCATCAAAAATCACTTCAAGAATCAAGCTATAATCATCATAGGAAGAACACTTCAAGAACACTTCAAAAATCCCTTCAAGTTTACTAATTTACTTCCAAGCTTTCTAATCCATTCCAAGTAATCATCTAAGATCAAGAAACCTTTGTTATATACAGTAGGTTATCTTTCTTATTCAAGGTAATATTCATATTCAAACTTTGATTCAATTTCTATAACTATAAACTATCTTAATTCGAGTAAAAATCTTACTTGAACTTGTTTTTGTGTCATGATCCTACTTCAAGAACTTTCAAGCCATCCAAGATCCTTTGAAGCTAGATCATTTCTTGTCACTTCCAGTAGGTTTACCTACTAAACTTTAGGTAGTAATGATGTTCATAACATCATTCGATTCATATATATAAAACTATCTTATTCGAAGGTTTAAACTCGTAATCACTAGAACATAGTTTAGTTAATTCTAAACTTGTTCGCAAACAAAAGTTAATCCTTCTAACTTGACTTTTAAAATTAACTAAACACATGTTCTATATCTATATGATATGCTAACTTAATGATTTAAAACCTGAAAACACGAAAAACACCGTAAAACCGGATTTACGCCGTCGTAGTAACACCGCGGGCTGTTTTGGGTTAGTTAATTAAAAACTATGATAAACATTGATTTAAAAGTTGTTATTCTGAGAAAATGATTTTTATTATGAACATGAAACTATATCAAAAAATTATGGTTAAACTCAA
The DNA here is from genome assembly GCF_046630445.1 of Rutidosis leptorrhynchoides. Taxonomy (NCBI): domain Eukaryota; kingdom Viridiplantae; phylum Streptophyta; class Magnoliopsida; order Asterales; family Asteraceae; genus Rutidosis; species Rutidosis leptorrhynchoides. The sequence continues at coordinate 515,842,484 of NC_092336.1, read as the reverse complement.
AGTGGAAGTATGTTTTCTAAAATGGTCATCTAGACGTCGTTCTTTCGACTGAAATGACCACCTTTACAAAAACGACTTGTAACTTATTTTTATGACTATAAACCTATACTTTTTCTGTTTAGATTCATAAAATAGAGTTCAATATGAAACCATAGCAATTTGATTCACTCAAAACGGATTTAAAATGAAGAAGTTATGGGTAAAACAAGATTGGATAATTTTTCTCATTTTAGCTACGTGAAAATTGGTAACAAATCTATTCCAACCATAACTTAATCAACTTGTATTGTATATTATGTAATCTTGAGATACCATAGACACGTATACAATGTTTCGACCTATTATGTTGACACATCTATATATATTTCGGAACAACCATAGACACTCTATATGTGAATGTTGGAGTTAGCTATACAGGGTTGAGGTTGATTCCAAAATATATATAGTTTGAGTTGTGATCAATACTGAGATACGTATACACTGGGTTGTGGATTGATTCAAGATAATATTTATCGATTTATTTATGTACATCTATGAAATGTCCCGTTCTTATTGATTAAAAACGTTCCATATTAATTGATTTCGTTGCGAGGTTTTGACCTCTATATGAGACGTTTTTCAAAGACTGCATTCATTTTTAAAACAAACCATAACCTTTATTTCATAGATAAAGGTTTTAAAAAGCTTTACGTAGATTATCAAATAATGATAATCTAAAATATCCTGTTTACACACGACCATTACATAATGGTTTACAATACAAATATGTTACAACAAAATAAGTTTCTTGAATGCAGTTTTTACACAATATCATACAAGCATGGACTCCAAATCTCGTCCTTATTTAAGTATGCGACAGCGGAAGCTCTTAATAATCACCTGAGAATAAACATGCTTAAAACGTCAACAAAAATGTTGGTGAGTTATAGGTTTAACCTATATATATCAAATCGTAACAATAGACCACAAGATTTCATATTTCAATACACATCCCATACATAGAGATAAAAATCATTCATATGGTGAACACCTGGTAACCGACATTAACAAGATGCATATATATAAGAATAGCCCCATCATTCCGGGACACCCTTCGGATATGATATAAATTTCGAAGTACTAAAGCATCTGGTACTTTGGATGGGGGTTGTTAGGCCCAATAGATCTATCTTTAGGATTCGCGTCAATTAGGGTGTCTGTTCCCTAATTCTTAGATTACCAGACTTAATAAAAAGGGGCATATTCGATTTCAATAATTCAACCATAGAATGTAGTTTCACGTACTTGTGTCTATTTTGTAAATCATTTATAAAACCTGCATGTATTCTCATCCCAAAAATATTAGATTTTAAAAGTGGGACTATAACTCACTTTCACAGATTTTTACTTCGTCGGGAAGTACGACTTGGCCACTGGTTGATTCACGAACCTATAACAATATATACATATATATCAAAGTATGTTCAAAATATATTTACAACACTTTTAATATATTTTGATGTTTTAAGTTTATTAAGTCAGCTGTCCTCGTTAATAACCTACAACTAGTTGTCCACAGTTAGATATACAGAAATAAATCGATAAATATTATCTTGAATCAATCCACGACCCAGTGTATACGTATCTCAGTATTGATCACAACTCAAACTATACATATTTTGGAATCAACCTCAACCCTGTATAGCTAACTCCAACATTCACATATAGAGTGTCTATGGTTGTTCCGAAATATATATAGATGTGTCGACATGATAGGTCGAAACATTGTATACGTGTCTATGGTATCTCAAGATTACATAATATACAATACAAGTTGATTAAGTTATGGTTGGAATAGATTTGTTACCAATTTTCACGTAGCTAAAATGAGAAAAATTATCCAATCTTGTTTTACCCATAACTTCTTCATTTTAAATCCGTTTTGAGTGAATCAAATTGCTATGATTTCATATTGAATTCTATTTTATGAATCTAAACAGAAAAGTATAGGTTTATAGATGGAAAAATAAGTTACAAGTTGTTTTTGTAAAGGTAGTCATTTCAGTCGAAAGAACGACGTCTAGATGACCATTTTAGAAAACATACTTCCACTTTGAGTTTAACCATAATTTTTAGATATAGTTTCATGTTCATAATAAAAATCATTTTCTCAGAATAACAACTTTTAAATCGAAGTTTATCATAGTTTTTAATTAACTAACCCAAAACAGCCCGCGGTGTTACTACGACGGCGTAAATCCGGTTTTACGGTGTTTTTCGTGTTTCCAGGTTTTAAATCATTAAGTTAGCATATCATATAGATATAGAACATGTGTTTAGTTGATTTTAAAAGTCAAGTTAGAAGGATTAACTTTTGTTTGCGAACAAGTTTAGAATTAACTAAACTATGTTCTAGTGATTACAAGTTTAAACCTTCGAATAAGATAGCTTTATATGTATGAATCGAATGATGTTATGAACATCATTACTACCTTAAGTTCCTTGGATAAACCTACTGGAAAATAGAAAAATAGATCTAGCTTCAATGGATCCTTGGATGGCTCGAAGTTCTTGAAGCAAAATCATGACACGAAAACAAGTTCAAGTAAGATCATCACTTGAAATAAGATTGTTATAGTTATAGAAATTGAACCAAAGTTTGAATATGATTATTACCTTGTATTAGAATGATAACCTACTGTAAGAAACAAAGATTTCTTGAGGTTGGATGATCACCTTACAAGATTGGAAGTGAGCTAGCAAACTTGAAAGTATTCTTGATTTTATGAAACTAGAACTTTTGGAATTTATGAAGAACACTTAGAACTTGAAGATAGAACTTGAGAGAGATCAATTAGATGAAGAAAATTGAAGAATGAAAGTGTTTGTAGGTGTTTTTGGTCGTTGGTGTATGGATTAGATATAAAGGATATGTAATTTTGTTTTCATGTAAATAAGTCATGAATGATTACTCATATTTTTGTAATTTTATGAGATATTTCATGCTAGTTGCCAAATGATGGTTCCCACATGTGTTAGGTGACTCACATGGTCTGCTAATAGCTGATCATTGGAGTGTATATACCAATAGTACATACATCTAAAAGCTGTGTATTGTACGAGTACGAATACGGGTGCATACGAGTAGAATTGTTGATGAAACTGAACGAGGATGCAATTGTAAGCATTTTTGTTAAGTAGAAGTATTTTGATAAGTGTATTGAAGTCTTTCAAAAGTGTATAAATACATATTAAAACACTACATGTATATACATTTTAACTGAGTCGTTAAGTCATCATTAGTCGTTACATGTAAGTGTTGTTTTGAAACCTTTAGGTTAACGATCTTGTAAAATGTTGTTAACCCAATGTTTATAATATCAAATGAGATTTTAAATTATTATATTATCATGATATTATCATGTATGAATATCTCTTAATATGATATATATACATTAAATGTCTTTACAACGATAATCGTTACATATATGTCTCGTTTAAAAATCATTAAGTTAGTAGTCTTGTTTTTACATATGTAGTTCATTGTTAATATACTTAATGATATGTTTACTTATCATAGTATCATTTTAACTATATATATATATCCATATATATGTCATCATATAGTTTTTACAAGTTTTAACGTTCGTGAATCACCGGTCAACTTGGGTGGTCAATTGTCTATATGAAACATATTTCAATTAATCAAGTCTTAACAAGTTTGATTGCTTAACATGTTGGAAACATTTAATCATGTAAATATCAATCTCAATTAATATATATAAACATGGAAAAGTTCGGGTCACTACAGTACCTACCCGTTAAATAAATTTCGTCCCGAAATTTTAAGCTGTTGAAGGTGTTGACGAATCTTCTGAAAATAGATGCGGGTATCTCTTCTTCATCTGATCTTCATGCTCCCAGGTGAACTCGGGTCCTCTACGAGCATTCCATTGAACCTTAACAATTGGTATCTTGTTTTGCTTAAGTCTTTTAACCTCACGATCCATTATTTCGACGGGTTCTTCGATGAATTGAAGTTTTTCGTTGATTTGGATTTCATCTAATGGAATAGTGAGATCTTCTTTAGCAAAACATTTCTTCAAATTCGAGACGTGGAAAGTGTTATGTACAGCCGCGAGTTGTTGAGGTAACTCAAGTCAGTAAGCTACTGGTCCGACACGATCAATAATCTTGAATGGTCCAATATACCTTGGATTTAATTTCCCTCGTTTACCAAATCGAACAACGCCTTTCCAAGGTGCAACTTTAAGCATGACCATCTCTCCAATTTCAAATTCTATATCTTTTCTTTTAATGTCAGCGTAGCTCTTTTGTCGACTTTGGGCGGTTTTCAATCGTTGTTGAATTTGGATGATCTTCTCGGTAGTTTCTTGTATAATCTCCGGACTCGTAATCTGTCTATCCCCCACTTCACTCCAACAAATCGGAGACCTGCACTTTCTACCATAAAGTGCTTCAAACGGCGCCATCTCAATGCTTGAATGGTAGCTGTTGTTGTAGGAAAATTCTGCTAACGGTAGATGTCGATCCCAACTGTTTCCGAAATCAATAACACATGCTCGTAGCATGTCTTCAAGCGTTTGTATAGTCCTTTCTGTAGTGACCCGAACTTTTCCATGTTTATATATATTAATTGAGATTGATATTTACATGATTAAATGTTTCCAACATGTTAAGCAATCAAACTTGTTAAGACTTGATTAATTGAAATATGTTTCATATAGACAATTGACCACCCAAGTTGATCGGTGATTCACGAACGTTAAAACTTGTAAAAACTATATGATGACATATATATGGATATATATATATATATATATATATAGTTAACATGATAATATGATAAGAAAACATATCATAAAGTATATTAACAATGAACTACATATGTAAAAACAAGACTACTAACTTAATGATTTTTAAACGAGACATATATGTAACGATTATCGTTGTAACGACATTTAATGTATATATATCATATTAAGAGATATTCGTACATCATAATATCATGATAATATAATAATTTAAAATCTCTTTTGATATTATAAACATTGGGTTAACAACATTTAACAAGATCGTTAACCTAAAGGTTTCAAAACAACACTTACATGTAACGACTAACGATGACTTAACGACTCAGTTAAAATGTATATACATGTAGTGTTTTAATATGTATTTATACACTTTTGAAAGACTTCAATACACTTATCAAAATACTTCTAATTAACAAAAATGCTTACAATTACATTCTCGTTCAGTTTCATCAACAATTCTACTCGTATGCACCCGTATTCGTACTCGTACAATACACAGCTTTTAGATGTATGTACTATTGGTATATACACTCCAATGATCAGCTCTTAGCAGCCCATGTGAGTCACCTAACACATGTGGGAACCATCATTTGGCAACTAGCATGAAATATCTCATAAGATTACAAAAATATGAGTAATCATTCATGACTTATTTACATGAAAACAAAATTACATATCCTTTATATCTAATCCATACACCAACGACCAAAAACACCTACAAACACTTTCATTCTTCAATTTTCTTCATCTAATTGAACTCTCTCAAGTTCTATCTTCAAGTTCTAAGTGTTCTTCATAAATTCCAAAAGTTCTAGTTTCATAAAATCAAGAATACTTTCAAGTTTGCTAGCTCACTTCCAATCTTGTAAGGTGATCATCCAACCTCAAGAAATCTTTGTTTCTTACAGTAGGTTATCATTCTAATACAAGGTAATAATCATATTCAAACTTTGGTTCAATTTCTATAACTATAACAATCTTATTTCAAGTGATGATCTTACTTGAACTTGTTTTCGTGTCATGATTTTGCTTCAAGAACTTTGAGCCATCCAAGGATCCATTGAAGCTAGATCCATTTTTCTCTTTTCCAGTAGGTTCATCCAAGGAACTTAAGGTAGTAATGATGTTCATAACATCATTCGATTCATACATATAAAGCTATCTTATTCGAAGGTTTAAACTTGTAATCACTAGAACATAGTTTAGTTAATTCTAAACTTGTTCGCAAACAAAAGTTAATCCTTCTAACTTGACTTTTAAAATCAACTAAACACATGTTCTATATCTATATGATATGCTAACTTAATGATTTAAAACCTGGAAACACGAAAAACACCGTAAAACCGGATTTACGCCGTCGTAGTAACACCGCGGGCTGTTTTGGGTTAGTTAATTAAAAACTATGATAAACTTTGATTTAAAAGTTGTTATTCTGAGAAAATGATTTTTATTATGAACATGAAACTATATCCAAAAATTATGGTTAAACTCAAAGTGGAAGTATGTTTTCTAAAATGGTCATCTAGACGTCGTTCTTTCGACTGAAATGACTACCTTTACAAAAACGACTTGTAACTTATTTTTCCGACTAGAAACCTATACTTTTTTTGTTTAGATTCATAAAATAGAGTTCAATATGAAACCATAGCAAATTGATTCACTCAAAACGGATTTAAAATGAAGAAGTTATGGGTAAAACAAGATTGGATAATTTTTCTCATTTTAGCTACGTGAAAATTGGTAACAAATCTATTCCAACCATAACTTAATCAACTTGTATTATATATTATGTAATCTTGAGATACCATAGACACGTATACAATGTTTCGACCTATCATGTCGACACATCTATATATATTTCGGAACAACCATAGACACTCTATATGTGAATGTTGGAGTTAGCTATACAGGGTTGAGGTTGATTCCAAAATATATATAGTTTGAGTTGTGATCAATACTGAGATACGTATACACTGGGTTGTGGATTGATTCAAGATAATATTTATCGATTTATTTCTGTACATCTAACTGTGGACAACTAGTTGTAGGTTACTAACGAGGACAGCTGACTTAATAAACTTAAAACATCAAAATATATTAAAAGTGTTGTAAATATATTTTGAACATACTTTGATATATATGTATATATTGTTATAGGTTCGTGAATCAACCAGTGGCCAAGTCTTACTTCCCGACGAAGTAAAAATCTGTGAAAGTGAGTTATAGTCCCACTTTTAAAATCTAATATTTTTGGGATGAGAATACATGCAGGTTTTATAAATGATTTACAAAATAGACACAAGTACGTGAAACTACATTCTATGGTTGAATTATCGAAATCGAATATGCCCCTTTTTTTTTAAGTCTGGTAATCTAAGAATTAGGGAACAGACACCCTAATTGACGCGAATCCTAAAGATAGATCTATTGGGCCTAACAAACCCCATCCAAAGTACCGGATGCTTTAGTACTTCGAAATTTATATCATATCCGAAGGGTGTCCCGGAATGATGGGGATATTCTTATATATGCATCTTGTTATTGTCGGTTACCAGGTGTTCACCATATGAATGATTTTTATCTCTATGTATGGGATGTGTATTGAAATATGAAATCTTGTGGTCTATTGTTACGATTTGATATATATAGGTTAAACCTATAACTCACCAACATTTTTGTTGACGTTTAAAGCATGTTTATTCTCAGGTGAATATTAAGAGCTTCCGCTGTTGCATACTAAAATAAGGACAAGATTTGGAGTCCATGTTTGTATGATATTGTGTAAAAACTGCATTCAAGAAACTGATTTCGATGTAACATATTTGTATTGTAAACCATTATGTAATGGTCATGTGTAAACAGGATATTTTAGATTATCATTATTTGATAATCTACGTAAAGTTTTTTAAACCTTTATTTATGAAATAAAGGTTATGGTTTGTTTTAAAAATGAATGCAGTCTTTGAAAAACGTCTCATATAGAGGTCAAAACCTCGCAACGAAATCAATTAATATGGAACGTTTTTAATCAATAAGAACGGGACATTTCAGTTGGTATCCGAGCGTTGGTCTTAGAGAACCAGAAAATTTGCATTAGTGTGTCTTATCGAGTTTGTTAGGATGCATTAGTGAGTCTGGACTTCGACCGTGTTTTCTTTAAAAATGATTGCTTAACATTTTTGTTGGAAACTATATATATTTTTAACATATGAATATTATGTGATATATTAATCTCTTAACGTGTTTGATATTATGTGATAGATGTCTACCTCTAGAACAAGTCCCATTGACTCACCTAATAATAATGAAGAGTCAAATGTAAATTGGAATGATTTGTGGACTGATTCACAAGTTCCCGAAGAGGAACCGGAAGAAGAGTCGGAACCGGAAGAAGAATCGGAACCGGAAGAAGAATCGGAACCGGATGAAGAAATAGAACCGGTGGGGGAAATAATAAAACGGTTAAGTAAAAGAAAATCCTCAACCAACCGACCAAAGTTAATTATGGTCAATGGTGTTTCCGCCAAGGAAGCAAAATATTGGGAGGATTACCAATTCTCCGATGAATCGGATTTCGACGAGAATTCCGATGATGTTATAGAAATTACCCCAACTGAATTTAAAAAGGCAAAAGAAAATAATAAGGGAAAGGGCATAAAAATAGAGAAATCTAATTCCAACCCCGATGAACTTTATATGTATCGTCAACCCCCGAAGTCCTTAAGTTGTAACAATGACCCGGGAACCTCTAAACCACCAGGTTTTTCTAAACCAATGTGGACAATGACGGCTCGTATTAGGGGAACATCATATATCCCTAGAAACTTGGCAAAACGAACCAAAACCGAAGAAGAAGAAACGAGCGAGTCGGAATAAGATAGTTGTATTCGTGTGGTGTAATATATGTAATATAGTGTTCTTATGCTTTATGATATATGTAAAAATTGCTTGTATTAATAAGTATTTTTTTATGAAACTAACTCTTGTCTATTTTACAGTTTAAAAACACAAAATGGATAGACAACCCAATATTTTAAGAGACCTACCCGGAGACATGATTGATGAAATCTTGTCTATAGTCGGCCAGAATTCTTCGGCACAACTATTTAAGGCGAGATCAGTTTGTAAGACATTCGAAGAACGTTCCAAGAATGTCTTGGTTTATAAGAGACTTTCGTTTGAAAGATGGGGGATATCACATTGGGAAACCCATAAGTTACGATGTGTTTACTTTGACGCATATATTGCGGGGAACCCAAATGCTATTTTACGCAACGGGTTAAGAAATTATTTTGACTCAATATATCCGAATATTGGACTTCGTGATTTAGAAAAAGCGGCTAACATGCAACATAAAGAAGCATGTTATGCTTACGGATTAGTAATGTTCGCTTCTCACCAAAGTGAGAACAAGAACATCGGGCTACAACTATTAAACAAAACGTTTCCACAAGTGACGGAGTCGGTAATTGGGGTAAGAAATGAGGTTTTTAGATTATTACGGGACTGTTGGACATTACGTAACCCTCGTCCCTTTGATGACGTTACAACACGCTGTCTTATCAACGGCCATAACGGTTATGTTGCACAAGACCAAGGATGGGAAGTAGTCCTAGTAAAACCAGAATGCATGACTTGTTTCTGGACGTATGAATTACGTGTCTTTATTGCCTTTGCTGAACGACTTGTGTACTAGCTAGAATTGTCTTCACAACTATCTTGTATCAAAGTTATTGTGTGCTATATTTCATACTTTATGTAAAATAAGCGGTATTGTAAGTTTGTAAAATATTGTATAAAAGTTTGAACGTGAAATATTATTATAATCAGTTTTTCATATAGAATTGTAGTAGTTGAATTGTATATTAGCTACTAAGTATGAACTTAACGGGTAGGTACTACCCGAATTTAAACTTATAAAACGCTAATATGAAGAAAAAGCTTTTATAAATGAGTTCATATTATGCTACGAAATACTATTAACTACTCTTAATATTCTGTATGATTAACTTGTTCCATTTAACTATTTTGAAGGAAATGGCACCGACTACTCGACACACCGTGAATATGAATGAAGAGGAATTCCGTACTTTTCTAGCTTCAAACATAGCCGCAGTACAGGCTGCGCTACATACCAACAATAACCTTGGATCTAGCAGTACAGGAAATCGTGTAGGATGCACCTACAAAGAATTCACTGCCTGCAAACCTTTGGAATTTGATGGAACCGAAGGACCGATCGGATTGAAACGGTGGACCGAGAAGGTTGAATCGGTGTTTGCCATAAGTAAGTGTACTGAAGAGGACAAAGTGAAGTACGCTACGCATACCTTCACAGGTTCTGCGTTAACATGGTGGAATACCTATCTAGAGCAAGTGGGACAAGATGATGCGTACGCACTACCGTGGTCAGCATTCAAGCATTTGATGAACGAGAAGTACCGTCCCAGAACCGAGGTCAATAAGCTCAAGACAGAACTTAGAGGGTTACGAACCCAAGGATTTGATATTACCACGTACGAAAGACGATTCACAGAATTGTGCCTATTGTGTCCGGGAGCATTCGAAGATGAGGAAGAGAAGATCGACGCGTTTGTGAAAGGATTACCGGAAAGAATCCAAGAAGATATAAGTTCACACGAGCCCGCCTCCATACAACAGGCATGTAGAATGGCTCACAAACTAGTGAACCAGATTGAAGAAAGAATTAAAGAACAGACTGCTGAAGAGGCCAATGTGAAGCAAGTCAAAAGGAAGTGGGAGGAAAACGGTGATAAGAATCACCAATACAACAATAACAGCAATTACAACAATAATCGCAACAATTATCCCAACAATCGCAACATCAATCGCAACTACAACAAACGGCCCAACAACAACAATAACAACAACAACAACAGCAACTACAACAATCATCCCAACAACAATAATAACCGCAACAACAACAACAATCAGAAGCAGCTATGCCAAAGGTGTGAAAAGAATCACTCGGGGTTCTGCACCAAATTTTGCAACAAGTGTAAAAGAAATGGTCATAGCGCGGCGAAGTGTGAGGTCTACGGACCAGGGGTTAATAGAACGAAAGGAACAAATGGTGTCGGAACGAGTAATGGCGGAGCAAGTAGTGTCGGAGCAAGTTATGCCAATGTAGTTTGTTATAAATGTGGAAAACCAGGCCACATTATTAGAAATTGCCCGAACCAGGAGAACACGAATGGACAAGGCCGTGGAAGAGTTTTCAATATTAATGCGATAGAGGCACAGGAAGACCCGGAGCTTGTTACGGGTACGTTTCTTATTGACAATAAATCTGCTTACGTTTTATTTGATTCGGGTGCGGATAGAAGCTATATGAGTAGAGATTTTTGTGCTAAATTAAGTTGTCCATTGACGCCTTTGGATAGTAAATTTTTACTCGAATTAGCAAATGGTAAATTAATTTCAGCAGATAATATATGTCGGAATCGAGAAATTAAACTGGTTAGCGAAACATTTAAGATTGATTTGATACCAGTAGAGTTAGGGAGTTTTGATGTGATAATCGGTATGGACTGGTTGAAAGAAGTGAAAGCGGAGATCGTTTGTTACAAAAATGCAATTCGCATTATACGAGAAAAAGGAAAACCCTTAATGGTGTACGGAGAAAAGGGCAACACGAAGCTACATCTTATTAGTAATTTGAAGGCACAAAAACTAATAAGAAAAGGTTGCTATGCTGTTCTAGCACACGTCGAGAAAGTACAAACTGAAGAAAAGAGCATCAATGATGTTCCCATTGCAAAAGAATTTCCCGATGTATTTCCGAAAGAATTACCGGGATTACCCCCACATCGATCCGTTGAATTTCAAATAGATCTTGTACCAGGAGCTGCACCAATAGCTCGTGCTCCTTACAGACTCGCACCCAGCGAGATGAAAGAACTGCAAAGCCAATTACAAGAACTTTTAGAGCGTGGTTTCATTCGACCAAGCACATCACCGTGGGGAGCTCCTGTTTTGTTTGTCAAGAAGAAAGATGGTACATTCAGGTTGTGTATCGACTACCGAGAGTTGAACAAACTTACCATCAAGAACCGCTACCCACTACCGAGAATCGACGACTTATTTGATCAACTACAAGGCTCGTCTGTTTATTCAAAGATTGACTTACGTTCCGGGTATCATCAAATGCGGGTGAAAGAAGATGATATTCCAAAGACTGCTTTCAGAACACGTTACGGTCATTACGAGTTTATGGTCATGCCGTTTGGTTTAACTAATGCACCAGCTGTGTTCATGGACCTTATGAACCGAGTGTGTGGACCATACCTTGACAAGTTTGTCATTGTTTTCATTGATGACATACTTATTTACTCAAAGAATGACCAAGAACACGGTGAACATTTGAGAAAGGTGTTAGAAGTATTGAGGAAGGAAGAATTGTACGCTAAGTTTTCAAAGTGTGCATTTTGGTTGGAAGAAGTTCAATTCCTCGGTCACATAGTGAACAAAGAAGGTATTAAGGTGGATCCGGCAAAGATAGAAACTGTTGAAAAGTGGGAAACCCCGAAAACTCCGAAACACATACGCCAGTTTTTAGGACTAGCTGGTTACTACAGAAGGTTCATCCAAGACTTTTCCAGAATAGCAAAACCCTTGACTGCATTAACGCATAAAGGGAAGAAATTTGAATGGAATGATGAACAAGAGAAAGCGTTTCAGTTATTGAAGAAAAAGCTAACTACGGCACCTATATTGTCATTGCCTGAAGGGAATGATGATTTTGTGATTTATTGTGACGCATCAAAGCAAGGTCTCGGTTGTGTATTAATGCAACGAACGAAGGTGATTGCTTATGCGTCTAGACAATTGAAGATTCACGAACAAAATTATACGACGCATGATTTGGAATTAGGCGCGGTTGTTTTTGCATTAAAGACTTGGAGGCACTACTTATATGGGGTCAAAAGTATTATATATACCGACCACAAAAGTCTTCAACACATATTTAATCAGAAACAACTGAATATGAGGCAGCGTAGGTGGATTGAATTATTGAATGATTACGATTTTGAGATTCGTTACCACCCGGGGAAGGCAAATGTGGTAGCCGATGCCTTGAGCAGGAAGGATAGAGAACCCATTCGAGTAAAATCTATGAATATAATGATTCATAATAACATTACTACTCAAATAAAGGAGGCGCAACAAGGAGTTTTAAAAGAGGGAAATTTAAAGGATGAAATACCCAAAGGATCGGAGAAGCATCTTAATATTCGGGAAGACGGAACCCGGTATAGGGCTGAAAGGATTTGGGTACCAAAATTTGGAGATATGAGAGAAATGGTACTTAGAGAAGCTCATAAAACCAGATACTCAATACATCCTGGAACGGGGGAAGATGTACAAGGATCTCAAGAAACATTTTTGGTGGCCGGGTATGAAAGCCGATGTTGCTAAATACGTAGGAGAATGTTTGACGTGTTCTAAGGTCAAAGCTGAGCATCAGAAACCATCAGGTCTACTTCAACAACCCGAAATCCCGGAATGGAAATGGGAAAACATTACCATGGATTTCATCACTAAATTGCCAAGGACTGCAAGTGGTTTTGATACTATTTGGGTAATAGTTGATCGTCTCACCAAATCAGCACACTTCTTGCCAATAAGAGAAGATGACAAGATGGAGAAGTTAGCACGACTGTATTTGAAGGAAGTCATCTCCAGACATGGAATACCAATCTCTGTTATCTCTGATAGGGATGGCAGATTTATTTCAAGATTCTGGCAGACATTACAGCAAGCATTAGGAACTCGTCTAGACATGAGTACTGCCTATCATCCACAAACTGATGGGCAGAGCGAAAGGACGATACAAACGCTTGAAGACATGCTACGAGCATGTGTTATTGATTTCGGAAATAGTTGGGATCGACATCTACCGTTAGCAGAATTTTTCTACAACAACAGCTACCATTCAAGCATTGAGATGGCGCCGTTTGAAGCACTTTATGGTAGAAAGTGCAGGTCTCCAATTTGTTGGAGTGAAGTGGGGGATAGACAGATTACGGGTCCGGAGATTATACAAGAAACTACCGAGAAGATCATCCATATTCAACAACGGTTGAAAACCGCCCAAAGTCGACAAAAGAGCTACGCTGACATTAAAAGAAAAGATATAGAATTTGAAATTGGAGAGATGGTCATGCTTAAAGTTGCACCTTGGAAAGGCATTGTTCGATTTGGTAAACGAGGGAAATTAAATCCAAGGTATATTGGACCATTCAAGATTATTGATCGTGTCGGACCAGTAGCTTACCGACTAGAGTTACCTCAACAACTCGCGGCTGTACATAACACTTTCCACGTCTCGAATTTAAAGAAATGTTTTGCTAAAGAAGATCTCACTATTCCGTTAGATGAAATCCAAATCAACGAAAAACTTCAATTCATCGAAGAACCCGTCGAAATAATGGATCGTGAGGTTAAAAGACTTAAGCAAAACAAGATACCAATTGTTAAGGTTCGATGGAATGCTCGTAGAGGACCCGAGTTCACCTGGGAGCGTGAAGATCAGATGAAGAAGAAATACCCGCATCTATTTCCAGAAGATTCGTCAACACCTTCAACAGCTTAAAATTTCGGGACGAAATTTATTTAACGGGTAGGTACTGTAGTGACCCGAACTTTTCCATGTTTATATATATTAATTGAGATTGATATTTACATGATTAAATGTTTCCAACATGTTAAGCAATCAAACTTGTTAAGACTTGATTAATTGAAATATGTTTCATATAGACAATTGACCACCCAAGTTGATCGGTGATTCACGAACGTTAAAACTTGTAAAAACTATATGATGACATATATATGGATATATATATATATATATATAGTTAACATGATAATATGATAAGAAAACATATCATAAAGTATATTAACAATGAACTACATATGTAAAAACAAGACTACTAACTTAATGATTTTTAAACGAGACATATATGTAACGATTATCGTTGTAACGACATTTAATGTATATATATCATATTAAGAGATATTCGTACATCATAATATCATGATAATATAATAATTTAAAATCTCTTTTGATATTATAAACATTGGGTTAACAACATTTAACAAGATCGTTAACCTAAAGGTTTCAAAACAACACTTACATGTAACGACTAACGATGACTTAACGACTCAGTTAAAATGTATATACATGTAGTGTTTTAATATGTATTTATACACTTTTGAAAGACTTCAATACACTTATCAAAATACTTCTAATTAACAAAAATGCTTACAATTACATTCTCGTTCAGTTTCATCAACAATTCTACTCGTATGCACCCGTATTCGTACTCGTACAATACACAGCTTTTAGATGTATGTACTATTGGTATATACACTCCAATGATCAGCTCTTAGCAGCCCATGTGAGTCACCTAACACATGTGGGAACCATCATTTGGCAACTAGCATGAAATATCTCATAAGATTACAAAAATATGAGTAATCATTCATGACTTATTTACATGAAAACAAAATTACATATCCTTTATATCTAATCCATACACCAACGACCAAAAACACCTACAAACACTTTCATTCTTCAATTTTCTTCATCTAATTGAACTCTCTCAAGTTCTATCTTCAAGTTCTAAGTGTTCTTCATAAATTCCAAAAGTTCTAGTTTCATAAAATCAAGAATACTTTCAAGTTTGCTAGCTCACTTCCAATCTTGTAAGGTGATCATCCAACCTCAAGAAATCTTTGTTTCTTACAGTAGGTTATCATTCTAATACAAGGTAATAATCATATTCAAACTTTGGTTCAATTTCTATAACTATAACAATCTTATTTCAAGTGATGATCTTACTTGAACTTGTTTTCGTGTCATGATTTTGCTTCAAGAACTTTGAGCCATCCAAGGATCCATTGAAGCTAGATCCATTTTTCTCTTTTCCAGTAGGTTCATCCAAGGAACTTAAGGTAGTAATGATGTTCATAACATCATTCGATTCATACATATAAAGCTATCTTATTCGAAGGTTTAAACTTGTAATCACTAGAACATAGTTTAGTTAATTCTAAACTTGTTCGCAAACAAAAGTTAATCCTTCTAACTTGACTTTTAAAATCAACTAAACACATGTTCTATATCTATATGATATGCTAACTTAATGATTTAAAACCTGGAAACACGAAAAACACCGTAAAACCGGATTTACGCCGTCGTAGTAACACCGCGGGCTGTTTTGGGTTAGTTAATTAAAAACTATGATAAACTTTGATTTAAAAGTTGTTATTCTGAGAAAATGATTTTTATTATGAACATGAAACTATATCCAAAAATTATGGTTAAACTCAAAGTGGAAGTATGTTTTCTAAAATGGTCATCTAGACGTCGTTCTTTCGACTGAAATGACTACCTTTACAAAAACGACTTGTAACTTATTTTTCCGACTAGAAACCTATACTTTTTTTGTTTAGATTCATAAAATAGAGTTCAATATGAAACCATAGCAAATTGATTCACTCAAAACGGATTTAAAATGAAGAAGTTATGGGTAAAACAAGATTGGATAATTTTTCTCATTTTAGCTACGTGAAAATTGGTAACAAATCTATTCCAACCATAACTTAATCAACTTGTATTATATATTATGTAATCTTGAGATACCATAGACACGTATACAATGTTTCGACCTATCATGTCGACACATCTATATATATTTCGGAACAACCATAGACACTCTATATGTGAATGTTGGAGTTAGCTATACAGGGTTGAGGTTGATTCCAAAATATATATAGTTTGAGTTGTGATCAATACTGAGATACGTATACACTGGGTTGTGGATTGATTCAAGATAATATTTATCGATTTATTTCTGTACATCTAACTGTGGACAACTAGTTGTAGGTTACTAACGAGGACAGCTGACTTAATAAACTTAAAACATCAAAATATATTAAAAGTGTTGTAAATATATTTTGAACATACTTTGATATATATGTATATATTGTTATAGGTTCGTGAATCAACCAGTGGCCAAGTCTTACTTCCCGACGAAGTAAAAATCTGTGAAAGTGAGTTATAGTCCCACTTTTAAAATCTAATATTTTTGGGATGAGAATACATGCAGGTTTTATAAATGATTTACAAAATAGACACAAGTACGTGAAACTACATTCTATGGTTGAATTATCGAAATCGAATATGCCCCTTTTTTTTTAAGTCTGGTAATCTAAGAATTAGGGAACAGACACCCTAATTGACGCGAATCCTAAAGATAGATCTATTGGGCCTAACAAACCCCATCCAAAGTACCGGATGCTTTAGTACTTCGAAATTTATATCATATCCGAAGGGTGTCCCGGAATGATGGGGATATTCTTATATATGCATCTTGTTATTGTCGGTTACCAGGTGTTCACCATATGAATGATTTTTATCTCTATGTATGGGATGTGTATTGAAATATGAAATCTTGTGGTCTATTGTTACGATTTGATATATATAGGTTAAACCTATAACTCACCAACATTTTTGTTGACGTTTAAAGCATGTTTATTCTCAGGTGAATATTAAGAGCTTCCGCTGTTGCATACTAAAATAAGGACAAGATTTGGAGTCCATGTTTGTATGATATTGTGTAAAAACTGCATTCAAGAAACTGATTTCGATGTAACATATTTGTATTGTAAACCATTATGTAATGGTCATGTGTAAACAGGATATTTTAGATTATCATTATTTGATAATCTACGTAAAGTTTTTTAAACCTTTATTTATGAAATAAAGGTTATGGTTTGTTTTAAAAATGAATGCAGTCTTTGAAAAACGTCTCATATAGAGGTCAAAACCTCGCAACGAAATCAATTAATATGGAACGTTTTTAATCAATAAGAACGGGACATTTCACTTTCGCTCTGCCCATCAGTTTGTGGATGATAGGCAGTACTCATGTCTAGACGAGTTCCTAATGCTTGCTGTAATGTCTGCCAGAATCTTGAAATAAATCTGCCATCCCTATCAGAGATAATAGAGATTGGTATTCCATGTCTGGAGACGACTTCCTTCAAATACAGTCGTGCTAACTTCTCCATCTTGTCATCTTCTCTTATTGGTAGGAAGTGTGCGGATTTGGTGAGACGATCAACTATTACCCAAATAGTATCAAAACCACTTGCAGTCCTTGGCAATTTAGTGATGAAATCCATGGTAATGTTTTCCCATTTCCATTCCGGGATTTCGGGTTGTTGAAGTAGACCTGATGGTTTCTGATGCTCAGCTTTGACCTTAGAACACGTCAAACATTCTCCTACGTATTTAGCAACATCAGCTTTCATACCCGGCCACCAAAAATGTTTCTTGAGATCCTTGTACATCTTCCCCGTTCCAGGATGTATTGAGTATCTGGTTTTATGAGCTTCTCTAAGTACCATTTCTCTCATATCTCCAAATTTTGGTACCCAAATCCTTTCAGCCCTATACCGGGTTCCGTCTTCCCGAATATTAAGATGCTTCTCCGATCCTTTGGGTATTTCATCCTTTAAATTTCCCTCTTTTAAAACTCCTTGTTGTGCCTCCTTTATTTGAGTAGTAATGTTATTATGAATCATTATATTCATAGATTTTACTCGAATGGGTTCTCTGTCCTTCCTGCTCAAGGCATCGGCTACCACATTTGCCTTCCCCGGGTGGTAACGAATCTCAAAGTCGTAATTATTCAATAATTCAATCCACCTACGCTGCCTCATATTCAGTTGTTTCTGATTAAATATGTGTTGAAGGCTTTTGTGGTCGGTATATATAATACTTTTGATCCCATATAAGTAGTGCCTCCAAGTCTTTAATGCAAAAACAACCGCGCCTAATTCCAAATCATGCGTCGTATAATTTTGTTCGTGAATCTTCAATTGTCTAGACGCATAAGCAATCACCTTCGTTCGTTGCATTAATACACAACCGAGACCTTGCTTTGATGCGTCACAATAAATCACAAAATCATCATTCCCTTCAGGCAATGACAATATAGGTGCCGTAGTTAGCTTTTTCTTCAATAACTGAAATGCTTTCTCTTGTTCATCATTCCATTCAAATTTCTTCCCTTTATGCGTTAATGCAGTCAAGGGTTTTGCTATTCTGGAAAAGTCTTGGATGAACCTTCTGTAGTAACCAGCTAGTCCTAAAAACTGGCGTATGTGTTTCAGAGTTTTCGGGGTTTCCCACTTTTCAACAGTTTCTATCTTTGCCGGATCCACCTTAATACCTTCTTTGTTCACTATGTGACCGAGGAATTGAACTTCTTCCAACCAAAATGCACACTTTGAAAACTTAGCGTACAATTCTTCCTTCCTCAATACTTCTAACACCTTTCTCAAATGTTCACCGTGTTCTTGGTCATTCTTTGAGTAAATAAGTATGTCATCAATGAAAACAATGACAAACTTGTCAAGGTATGGTCCACACACTCAGTTCATAAGGTCCATGAACACAGCTGGTGCATTAGTTAAACCAAACGGCATAACCATAAACTCGTAATGACCGTAACGTGTTCTGAAAGCAGTCTTTGGAATATCATCTTCTTTCACCCGCATTTGATGATACCCGGAACGTAAGTCAATCTTTGAATAAACAGACGAGCCTTGTAGTTGATCAAATAAGTCATCGATTCTCGGTAGTGGGTAGCGGTTCTTGATGGTAAGTTTGTTCAACTCTCGGTAGTCGATACACAACCTGAATGTACCATCTTTCTTCTTGACAAACAAAACAGGAGCTCCCCACGGTGATGTGCTTGGTCGAATGAAACCACGCTCTAAAAGTTCTTGTAATTGGCTTTGCAGTTCTTTCATCTCGCTGGGTGCGAGTCTGTAAGGAGCACGAGCTATTGGTGCAGCTCCTGGTACAAGATCTATTTGAAATTCAACAGATCGATGTGAGGGTAATCCCGGTAATTCTTTCGGAAATACATCGGGAAATTCTTTTGCAATGGGAACATCATTGATGCTCTTTTCTTCAGTTTGTACTTTCTCGACGTGTGCTAGAACAGCATAGCAACCTTTTCTTATTAGTTTTTGTGCCTTCAAATTACTAATAAGATGTAGCTTCGTGTTGCCCTTTTCTCCGTACACCATTAAGGGTTTTCCTTTTTCTCGTATAATGCGAATTGCATTTTTGTAACAAACGATCTCTGCTTTCACTTCTTTCAACCAGTCCATACCGATTATCACATCAAAACTCCCTAACTCTACTGGTATCAAATCAATCTTAAATGTTTCGCTAACCAGTTTAATTTCTCGATTCCGACATATATTATCTGCTGAAATTAATTTACCATTTGCTAATTCGAGTAAAAATTTACTATCCAAAGGCGTCAATGGACAACTTAATTTAGCACAAAAATCTCTACTCATATAGCTTCTATCTGCACCTGAATCAAATAAAACGTAAGCAGATTTATTGTCAATAAGAAACGTACCCGTAACAAGCTCCGGGTTTTCCTGTGCCTCTGCCACATTAATATTGAAAACTCTTCCACGGCCTTGTCCATTCGTGTTCTCCTGGTTCGGGCAATTTCTAATAATGTGGCCCGGTTTTCCACATTTATAACAAACTACATTGGCATAACTTGCTCCGACACTAGTTGCTCTGCCATTACTCATTCCGACACCATTTGTTCCTTTCGTTCTATTAACCCCTGGTCCGTAGACCTCACACTTCGCCGCGCTATGACCATTTCTTTTACACTTGTTGCAAAATTTGGTGCAGAACCCCGAGTGATTCTTTTCACACCTTTGGCATAGCTGCTTCTGATTGTTGTTGTTGTTGCGGTTATTATTGTTGTTGGGATGATTGTTGTAGTTG
The DNA here is from genome assembly GCF_046630445.1 of Rutidosis leptorrhynchoides. NCBI lineage: Eukaryota > Viridiplantae > Streptophyta > Magnoliopsida > Asterales > Asteraceae > Rutidosis > Rutidosis leptorrhynchoides. The sequence continues at coordinate 515,821,811 of NC_092336.1, read as the reverse complement.
CTGTTGTTGTTGTTGTTGTTGTTGTTGTTGTTGGGCCGTTTGTTGTAGTTGCGATTGATGTTGCGATTGTTGGGATAATTGTTGCGATTATTGTTGTAATTGTTGTTGTTGTTGTTGTATTGGTGATTCTTATCACCGTTTTCCTCCCACTTTCTTTTGACTTGCTTCACATTGGCCTCTTCAGCAGTCTGTTCTTTAATTCTTTCTTCAATCTGGTTCACTAGTTTGTGAGCCATTCTACATGCCTGTTGTATGGAGGCGGGCTCGTGTGAACTTATATCTTCTTGGATTCTTTCCGGTAATCCTTTCACAAACGCGTCGATCTTCTCTTCCTCATCTTCGAATGCTCCCGGACACAATAGGCACAATTCTGTGAATCGTCTTTCGTACGTGGTAATATCAAATCCTTGGGTTCGTAACCCTCTAAGTTCTGTCTTGAGCTTATTGACCTCGGTTCTGGGACGGTACTTCTCGTTCATCAAGTGCTTGAATGCTGACCACGGTAGTGCGTAAGCATCATCTTGTCCCACTTGCTCTAGATAGGTATTCCACCATGTTAACGCAGAACCTGTGAAGGTATGCGTAGCGTACTTCACTTTGTCTTCTTCAGTACACTTACTTATGGCAAACACCGATTCGACCTTCTCGGTCCACCGTTTCAATCCGATCGGTCCTTCGGTTCCATCAAATTCCAAAGGTTTGCACGCAGTGAATTCTTTGTAGGTGCATCCTACACGATTTCCTGTACTGCTAGATCCAAGGTTATTGTTGGTATGTAGCGCAGCCTGTACTGCGGCTATGTTTGAAGCTAGAAAAGTACGGAATTCCTCTTCATTCATATTCACGTTGTGTCGAGTAGTCGGTGCCATTTCCTTCAAAATAGTCAAATGGAACAAGTTAATCATACAGAATATTAAGAGTAGTTAATAGTATTTCGTAGCATAATATGAACTCATTTATAAAAGCTTTTTCTTCATATTAGCGTTTTATAAGTTTAAATTCGGGTAGTACCTACCCGTTAAGTTCATACTTAATAGCTAATATACAATTCAACTACTACAATTCTATATGAAAAACTGATTATAATAATATTTCGCGTTCAAACTTTTATACAATATTTTACAAACTTACAATACCGCTTATTTTACATAAAGCATGAAATATAGCACATAATAACTTTGATACAAGATAGTTGTGAAGATAATTCTAGCTAGTACACAAGTCGTTCAGCAAAGGCAATAAAAACACGTAATTCATACGTCTAGAAACAAGTCATGCATTCTGGTTTTACTAGGACTACTTCCCATCCTTGGTCTTGTGGAACATAACCATTATGGCCGTTGATAAGACAGCGTGTTGTAACGTCGTCAAAGGGACGAGGGTTACGTAATGTCCAACAGTCCCGTAATAATCTAAAAACCTCATTTCTTACCCTAATTACCGACTCCGTCACTTGCGGAAACGTTTTGTTTAATAGTTGTAGCCCGATGTTCTTGTTCTCACTTTGGTGAGAAGCGAACATTACTAATCCGTAAGCATAACATGCTTCTTTATGTTGCATGTTAGCCGCTTTTTCTAAATCACGAAGTCCAATATTCGGATATATTGAGTCAAAATAATTTCTTAACCCGTTGCGTAAAATAGCATTTGGGTTCCCCGCAATATATGCGTCAAAGTAAACACATCGTAACTTATGGGTTTCCCAATGTGATATCCCCCATCTTTCAAACGAAAGTCTCTTATAAACCAAGACATTCTTGGAACGTTCTTCGAATGTCTTACAAACTGATCTCGCCTTAAATAGTTGTGCCGAGGAATTCTGGCCGACTCTAGACAAGATTTCATCAATCATGTCTCCGGGTAGGTCTCTTAAAATATTGGGTTGTCTATCCATTTTGTGTTTTTAAACTGAAAAATAGACAAGAGTTAGATTCATAAAAAAAAATACTTATTAATACAAGCAATTTTTACATATATCATAAAGCATAAGCACACTATATTACATATATTACACCACACGAATACAACTATCTTATTCCGACTCGCTTGTTTCTTCTTCTTCGGTTTTGGATCGTTTTGCCAAGTTTCTAGGGATATATGATGTTCCCCTAATACGAGCCGTCGTTGTCCACATTGGTTTAGAAAAACCTGGTGGTTTAGAGGTTCCCGGGTCATTGTTACAACTTAAGGACTTCGGGGGTTGACGATACATATAAAGTTCATCGGGGTTGGAATTAGATTTCTTTATTTTTATGCCCTTTCCCTTATTATTTTCTTTTGCCTTTTTAAATTCAGTTGGGGTAATTTCTATAACATCATTGGAATTCTCGTCGGAATCCGATTCATCGGAGAATTGGTAATCCTCCCAATATTTTGCTTCCTTGGCGGAAACACCATTGACCATAATTAACCTTGGTTGGTTGGTTGAGGATTTTCTTTTACTTAACCGTTTTATTATTTCCCCCACCGGTTCTATTTCTTCATCCGGTTCTGATTCTTCTTCCGGTTCCGATTCTTCTTCCGGTTCCGACTCTTCTTCCGGTTCCTCTTCGGGAACTTGTGAATCAGTCCACGAATCATTCCAATTTACATTTGACTCTTCATTATTATTAGGTGAGTCAATGGGACTTGTTCTAGAGGTAGACATCTATCACATAATATCAAACGCGTTAAGAGATTAATATATCACATAATATTCACATGTTAAAAATATATAGTTTCCAACAAAATTTGTTAAGCAATCATTTTTCAAGTAAACACGGTCGAAGTCCAGACTCACTAATGCATCCTAACAAACTAGATAAGATACACTAATGCAAAATTCTGGTTCTCTAAGACCAACGCTCGGATACCAACTGAAATGTCCCGTTCTTATTGATTAAAAACGTTCCATATTAATTGATTTCGTTGCGAGGTTTTGACCTCTATATGAGACGTTTTTCAAAGACTGCATTCATTTTTAAAACAAACCATAACCTTTATTTCATAGATAAAGGTTTTAAAAAGCTTTACGTAGATTATCAAATAATGATAATCTAAAATATCCTGTTTACACACGACCATTACATAATGGTTTACAATACAAATATGTTACAACAAAATAAGTTTCTTGAATGCAGTTTTTACACAATATCATACAAGCATGGACTCCAAATCTCGTCCTTATTTAAGTATGCGACAGCGGAAGCTCTTAATAATCACCTGAGAATAAACATGCTTAAAACGTCAACAAAAATGTTGGTGAGTTATAGGTTTAACCTATATATATCAAATCGTAACAATAGACCACAAGATTTCATATTTCAATACACATCCCATACATAGAGATAAAAATCATTCATATGGTGAACACCTGGCAACCGACATTAACAAGATGCATACATATAAGAATAGCCCCATCATTCCGGGACACCCTTCGGATATGATATAAATTTCGAAGTACTAAAGCATCCGGTACTTTGGATGGGGGTTGTTAGGCCCAATAGATCTATCTTTAGGATTCGCGTCAATTAGGGTGTCTGTTCCCTAATTCTTAGATTACCAGACTTAATAAAAAGGGGCATATTCGATTTCGATAATTCAACCATAGAATGTAGTTTCACGTACTTGTGTCTATTTTGTAAATCATTTATAAAACCTGCATGTATTCTCATCCCAAAAATATTAGATTTTAAAAGTGGGACTATAACTCACTTTCACAGATTTTTACTTCGTCGGGAAGTAAGACTTGGCCACTGGTTGATTCACGAACCTATAACAATATATACATATATATCAAAGTATGTTCAAAATATATTTACAACACTTTTAATATATTTTGATGTTTTAAGTTTATTAAGTCAGCTGTCCTCGTTAATAACCTACAACTAGTTGTCCACAGTTAGATATACAGAAATAAATCGATAAATATTATCTTGAATCAATCCACGACCCAGTGTATACGTATCTCAGTATTGATCACAACTCAAACTATACATATTTTGGAATCAACCTCAACCCTGTATAGCTAACTCCAACATTCACATATAGAGTGTCTATGGTTGTTCCGAAATATATATAGATGTGTCGACATGATAGGTCGAAACATTGTATACGTGTCTATGGTATCTCAAGATTACATAATATACAATACAAGTTGATTAAGTTATGGTTGGAATAGATTTGTTACCAATTTTCACGTAGCTAAAATGAGAAAAATTATCCAATCTTGTTTTACCCATAACTTCTTCATTTTAAATCCGTTTTGAGTGAATCAAATTGCTATGATTTCATATTGAACTCTATTTTATTAATATAAACAGAAAAGTATAGGTTTATAGATGGAAAAATAAGTTACAAGTCGTTTTTGTAAAGGTAGTCATTTCAGTCGAAAGAACGACGTCTAGATGACCATTTTAGAAAACATACTTCCACTTTGAGTTTAACCATAATTTTTGGATATAGTTTCATGTTCATAATAAAAATCATTTTCTCAGAATAACAACTTTTAAATCAAAGTTTATCATAGTTTTTAATTAACTAACCCAAAACAGCCCGCGGTGTTACTACGACGGCGTAAATCCGGTTTTACGGTGTTTTTCGTGTTTCCAGGTTTTAAATCATTAAGTTAGCATATCATATAGATATAGAACATGTGTTTAGTTGATTTTAAAAGTCAAGTTAGAAGGATTAACTTTTGTTTGCGAACAAGTTTAGAATTAACTAAACTATGTTCTAGTGATTACAAGTTTAAACCTTCGAATAAGATAGCTTTATATGTATGAATCGAATGATGTTATGAACATCATTACTACCTTAAGTTCCTTGGATAAACCTACTGGAAAAGAGAAAAATGGATCTAGCTTCAATGGATCCTTGGATGGCTCGAAGTTCTTGAAGCAAAATCATGACACGAAAACAAGTTCAAGTAAGATCATCACTTGAAATAAGATTGTTATAGTTATAGAAATTGAACCAAAGTTTGAATATGATTATTACCTTGTATTAGAATGATAACCTACTGTAAGAAACAAAGATTTCTTGAGGTTGGATGATCACCTTACAAGATTGGAAGTGAGCTAGCAAACTTGAAAGTATTCTTGATTTTATGAAACTAGAACTTTTGGAATTTATGAAGAACACTTAGAACTTGAAGATAGAACTTGAGAGAGATCAATTAGATGAAGAAAATTGAAGAATGAAAGTGTTTGTAGGTGTTTTTGGTCGTTGGTGTATGGATTAGATATAAAGGATATGTAATTTTGTTTTCATGTAAATAAGTCATGAATGATTACTCATATTTTTGTAATTTTATGAGATATTTCATGCTAGTTGCCAAATGATGGTTCCCACATGTGTTAGGTGACTCACACGGGCTGCTAAGAGCTGATCATTGGAGTGTATATACCAATAGTACATACATCTAAAAGCTGTGTATTGTACGAGTACGAATACGGGTGCATACGAGTAGAATTGTTGATGAAACTGAACGAGGATGCAATTGTAAGCATTTTTGTTAAGTAGAAGTATTTTGATAAGTGTATTGAAGTCTTTAAAAAGTGTATAAATACATATTAAAACACTACATGTATATACATTTTAACTGAGTCGTTAAGTCATCATTAGTCGTTACATGTAAGTGTTGTTTTGAAACCTTTAGGTTAACGATCTTGTAAAATGTTGTTAACCCAATGTTTATAATATCAAATGAGATTTTAAATTATTATATTATCATGATATTATCATGTATGAATATCTCTTAATATGATATATATACATTAAATGTCTTTACAACGATAATCGTTACATATATGTCTCGTTTAAAAATCATTAAGTTAGTAGTCTTGTTTTTACATATGTAGTTCATTGTTAATATACTTAATGATATGTTTACTTATCATAGTATCATTTTAACTATATATATATATATATCCATATATATGTCATCATATAGTTTTTACAAGTTTTAACGTTCGTGAATCACCGGTCAACTTGGGTGGTCAATTGTCTATATGAAACATATTTCAATTAATCAAGTCTTAACAAGTTTGATTGCTTAACATGTTGGAAACATTTAATCATGTAAATATCAATCTCAATTAATATATATAAACATGGAAAAGTTCGGGTCACTACAATCTAACTGTGGACAACTAGTTGTAGGTTACTAACGAGGACAGCTGACTTAATAAACTTAAAACATCAAAATATATTAAAAGTGTTGTAAATATATTTTGAACATACTTTAATATATATGTATATATTATTATAGGTTCGTGAATCAACAGTGGCCAAGTCTTACTTCTCGACGAAGTAAAAATCTGTGAAAGTGAGTTATAGTCCCACTTTTAAAATCTAATATTTTTGGGATGAGAATACATGCAGGTTTTATAAATGATTTACAAAATAGACACAAGTACGTGAAACTACATTCTATGGTTGAATTATCGAAATCGAATATGCCCCTTTTTATTAAGTCTGGTAATCTAAGAATTAGGGAACAGACACCCTAATTGACGCGAATCCTAAAGATAGATCTATTGGGCCTAACAAACCCCATCCAAAGTACCGGATGCTTTAGTACTTCGAAATTTATATCATATCCGAAGGGTGTCTCGGAATGATGGGGATATTCTTATATATGCATCTTGTTAATGTCGGTTACCAGGTGTTCACCATATGAATGATTTTTATCTCTATGTATGGGATGTGTATTGAAATATGAAATCTTGTGGTCTATTGTTACGATTTGATATATATAGGTTAAACCTATAACTCACCAACATTTTTGTTGACGTTTAAAGCATGTTTATTCTCAGGTGAATATTAAGAGCTTTCGCTGTTGCATACTAAAATAAGGACAAGATTTGGAGTCCATGTTTGTATGATATTGTGTAAAACTGCATTCAAGAAACTGATTTCGATGTAACATATTTGTATTGTAAACCATTATGTAATGGTCGTGTGTAAACAAGATATTTTAGATTATCATTATTTGATAATCTACGTAAAGCTTTTTAAACCTTCATTTATAAAATAAAGGTTATGGTTTGTTTTAAAAATGAATGCAGTCTTTGAAAAACGTCTCATATAGAGGTCAAAACCTCGCAACAAAATCAATTAATATGGAACGTTTTTAATCAATAAGAACGGGACATTTCAGATATCAACCTTGAGGTATAACGTTTGATTAGTTAATGTCTAACTTGACATAAAGTATGTTTATTAATATAGCAACTATATTGACAGTGACGGTTTTCGAGAAAAGTTCCTATTTCTCAAAAGTTTCTATTTTTGGAAACCTACTATTTATGAAAAACTTTCACTTATAGTAAGCTTCTAGTTTAAGAATGTTCGGGTTATAATTCTTAACAAAGATGTTGTACAATCTCGCCCAAACTTCGTCGCTAACATGCAAGTCACTCGAATGATCTATTGTTACCGAGCGGCCCAGGATCTCTTGACCAGAATCTAAGTCTTGGCATTCGAGATCCACAAGCGTCCCATAATGGTAACAAGGATCACCCTAGGCCACAAGTAGCGGTGATGTTTGTAGTCTTTGTACGCTATCTTTAATTATAACCTTCACGTTAGGTGCGTATATACATATATATTCATTAATTCGATTTTAATTATAACTCCTATATATTAATTCATAAAAATACTTTTATAATTTTTAGTAACATATATTACTAATTATAACATGTTATTTATTTTAATTTTAATTGCATATAATTTATAACATTATTTACATGTTTCGGTAAAAAAATAATAAACCAAAGTAAATAGTAAAAAGTAAAAAGTAAAAAGTAAGAAAAGAATACTTATCAGTAGTAATTCTTCAAAGAGAGAATGGGAGAAATTTTGGTGTGAGTTTGAATGAGAAATGAGGGGTATTTATACTTGAAAAAATTAGGTAAAAAGAATAAAATAATTAAAAGAAAAAGAAATATTTTAATTTTTAATGGGATTTTAAAAATTCAAAAGTATTAAATGTTAGGTCATGGGATAATGCACAAAATAAAATAATAAAAGTAGTTTTCCATTATAATTTTTAATTAAAAAGTAATTTATTTATTTATTTATTTATTTTATTAAAAAAATCATTTATTTTAAGGATTTTTTTTATATACTTTTTTAAAAAATAAACAAATTGATTTACTACTTTTCCAAGAATATTTGTCAATATTTTTTTTTATAATAACAATATTGATAATAAAGATATTAATTATTGATATCTTGTTTAAAACGGATATTAATAATAATAATATTAATATATCAAATTAATGCGTAATTATTTACAAATAATTGTTCGTGAATCGTCGAAATTAGTCGAGGTTAAATGAAATCATATAAATATTTTTGTTTAAATTTTGCCGGAAATTTACGGGTTGTCACACTACCGCTTCAAGCATGATTGTATATGAACATTCTAATATCTTTGGAAGTAATCCGGGGGACATGCACATGTGTCGGAAAAATAATCATCTCATAAAGCCTTTGCGGTTCTTTCTCGATCTATGTATAGATATCTCCTAGGTTCTCTTGGTATGGATTCGAATTCTTCATTATCCCTTAACACATCTAAATTATCAAGTAAATCGAGTGCTTGATTATAATTTAAACTATTTGTGATCGTTAAGACTAGCTTGGCGTGGGATCCGAATTTTGCCTATTGCGAATCATAGTGTTGTTTTTAAAAAATATGAGTTTGAGTCTTCTGTTTGAACGGAAGAAAGTGGTGAAATGAGAGTGTATAAAAGAAATGAGGATTTGAATATGTATATATAGTATAAATTAAATAAATCGGAAAAAATACTAGTCGTTGCCTTTTTAATTTTTTTTTCCGCAACTGTCACATTTTTTTCAATTCATCTGTGTTGCTATTGCTTCATAAAGAAAGAACGAAGGGCGACCGAGGCAGGTTGAGCCGGTGCCATTGACGCCCTGCAAGGCGGGTTCGAGAGCGACCTCCATCGATATTGATGTCACATCTGTCTCTTTAGTATTTTTAAACTATTGATATAAATTTTAACCTTTAATATAAGTTTCAACCATTGATAAAAGTTTAAATCAAAACATTTCTTGTCTTCTAATTAGGTAGACATCTCACATGTTACTTGTTTTCCTCTAATTTAATTATTCGTCTCACTCATAATTAATTATTATATTATACTCCAATATTTATGCTAAATACTAAATATTACTTGCATATTAGTTATGAACAAATTAATTACGGAGTATTATCGGTATAAAAACCGTGATGTCATGAGTTACAGATTACTACCGGTCTTAAATTTATAAAGGGTTAAAGTTACAAATTGGCTATATATTTTATCAAATGTCTCGATGTCGCCCATATATCCTTTTGCGTCCTACTGTCGTCTACAAACTTTCAAAAAATGTACCAATGTCAACATTTCGTTACCGGTTACCTGCTGAACCGGTAAAGTTAATTATTTAACTTTTGTTTTTCATTTTATATGTCCCGATGTCTCACATATACTTTCAATTGTGTTCCGATGTCGCTCATATACTTTCAGTTTCTGTTCCGATGTATCACTGACGTGTCATGACTACTTAGAAGCCACGTCATCAATTATTTTCGTTACAGGTAAAAAAAGTACAGTGAGTGATATCGGTACATTTTTTGAAAGTTTGTAGATGACAGTGGAACGCAAATGAGTATATGGGCGACATCAGGATATTTAAGAAAGTATAAAGACAATTTGTGGCTTTAACCCATTAATAAACTACTTAAACTCAAAACATATTAACATGAAGGGCTAAAATTAATATACTTGAAAACTAGATGGTTGAGTTGGTTTCTTTTGGTTTGTGACGAGTGAGAACTGCCAAACTATCAATTACTCCAATTTTAATAAATCTCTTCGCCGGCGAACTTTTTAACAATTCCGGCTAGTTCCCGGTGAACAAAAACACTGAAAATTAATTAATCAGTTAAAATAAAAGATGAGAGATTCTTCTTCTTCTCGTGCATCATTTTTCTCTAAATTTTGCTTATCAGCACTCAGAGCTAAACCACTTAGCAATTCATCGGACGTCGTTCGCATAAACTCCGGGGAAGGTCTAGTTCGCCGTCTCGGTCCTTTTGACCTAATTTTGCTCGGGATCGGTGCTTCAATTGGAGCTGGAATTTTTGTCGTCACCGGCACCGTCGCACGTGATGCTGGTCCTGGTGAGTGTTATTTGTAAGTTAATTTCAGTTTAATATTTAATTATTTTTCAAATTAAACGTTCCGCTGAAATTAGTTCTTGTCAATGTTAGTTAATTATACTCTAATATTCATCAAGTGTTATTAATTAATTAATATTAGGTATTTCAGATATTAGTTTACCTCCAATATAAAGAACTAGAATAATAAAATAAATAAATAAATGTGGTACAAACTATTGTGCTGTGTTTATTTATTACCTAGCATCAGTTTTAATTTCTGGTATTATATGTTAATTAACAATTAACAATATATATTGTTGTGACAGGAGTTACAATCAGCTTTATACTAGCAGGAGCATCATGTGTGCTGAATGCTCTTTGTTATGCCGAATTAGCTTCTCGTTTTCCCGCAGTTGTTGGGGGAGCGTACTTGTATACGTACACAGCGTTCAACGAGCTCACAGCTTTTCTAGTTTTTACTCAAATGATGCTTGATTATCACATTGGTGCAGCTAGTATCGCACGCAGCTTAGCAAGCTACATTGTTAATATATTAGAACTAATTCCCTTGTTCAAGAATAACATTCCAAATTGGGTTGGACATGGCAGTAACGAAATTTTTGGGTTCATATCCGTCAACTTATTAGCCCCGGTCCTTCTTGTACTCCTGACTTTAATCCTGTGCCGTGGTGTCGGGGAATCATCGTTAGTCAATACTGTTATGACTACCACCAAGGTTTCTGTTAATGGATCTTAGTACTTTATTTCAAATCATATATTTTATAATTTATTATTGTTTTTGTTTGTTTGTGTGGCTTATGACAGATAGTAATTGTGCTTGTGGTTATTATTGTTGGTGCATTTGAGGTTGATGGTGCAAATTGGTCACCTTTTGCTCCAAACGGTTTTAAATCAGTGTTGACCGGAGCAACTGTAGCTTTTTTCGCGTATGTTGGATTCGATGCAGTTGCTAATTCAGCTGAAGAATCTAAACGGCCACAGGTATCTTATAAATTACAAATTGTTTGTTGGCTTGTTGCTTTGTCCTTTTTATATTTAATTTAGATAAAGTAGATTTGTGTATTTTTGTTATTCAGAGGGATCTACCAATAGGCATCATTGGAAGCCTTATTGTTTGTATAGCATTATACATTGGTGTTTGCTTAGTTATTACTGGGATGGTACCGTACAACTTTCTTGGAGAGGATGCTCCGTTGGCGGAGGCTTTCAAATCTAAAGGATTAAAGTTTGTATCGATTCTAATTAGCGTTGGGGCTGTTGCTGGGCTTACTACCACCCTACTGGTTGGTCTTTATGTTCAGGTAAAACTAAAACCCCTATCCCATAAAGGTGGGAACTTGGATGGGTCGAATGGTTTCGGTATCATAACGGTTAAGTTTGTCTTGGTGATGGTGGTTGACCGAGAAGGCTATAACACCTTTTGTCTCTGAATTTATTAACTTTTGTAAATTTGTAGTGTGTCAAAGATGATAACGAAAACTATGGTTTGGGCAACTTTCGACCCATTTGATCACTAATCGTCAAAACTGATTTCAAATTTTACCCATTTGACCCGTTAAAGATATTGCTAACCTGAATTACCTCATTTATAAGTGAAGGGTTAGATTTGTAAATAACTGAAAGTTTCTGATGAGCAGTCTCGGTTGTATCTTGGGCTTGGAAGGGACGGATTACTACCCGCAATATTTGCTCGTGTTCATCCAACACGCCACACTCCAATTCAGTCACAAATATGGGTTGGATTCATCGCATGTATCTTGGCTGGTTTATTAAACGTGCACTTGCTCTCTCATGTTCTCTCAGTTGGCTCATTGGTATGATAGAATATCCAAATATCCAATATACTGACCTCACACAATGAATCGTTATATGATTGAAGTTTAATTCCATAACCAAATTTGTTAAACAATTGTGAACAATTTTCTTTGGGGCAGGCAGGTTATTCTGTTGTAGCAGCATGTGTAATTACTCTTCGCTGGAACGAAAATATCAGTAGTCAAGTCTCAACCGCTTACACATCACGTAGGACCGAAGGTATCCTATGCATTACCGTGATCGCTTCCTGTGGTTTTGCCGCTGGAATCCTGTTCCGTTATGTCGTTTCAGCTCTTGCGTATATTTTTCTTACTATACCCGTAGCTATTTCACTACTTGCTGTTTTGGCCCTTAGATTTCGACAGGTAATAGAAGTTGATTATCTGTTTTCTATATTGTAGGTCCCATCTCAACTTTTATACTATTAGTCTCATGCATATTTTGTGTTACGTTCTCGTAGGTACAAGTGACTCCCCCAGGTTTTTCTTGCCCATGGGTTCCAATGGTCCCTGCTCTCTGCATCTTCGTTAACATATTTCTGTTCGCTCAGGTTTGCTTTGGATCCCCTACTAATCGGTAAATAATTATTGCATTGCACTATTAAAATATCTATAACGATGATATTAACTTTTGACCGCAGCTTCATTATGAAGCCTGGATGAGATTTATTGTACTCAGCATCGTTGCAATAGCTGTGTATGCATTTTATGGGCAGCATCATGCAAATCCTACAAGCGAGCGTGAGGTCGTAACTTACCACAAAGCACCTGAAGAAGAAGCTTTATGATCTTGTTTATAGCTTATACCCATGATGCAAACTGGGCCCACATTTTACATCAATGATATATCAAATTATGTATGATCTTACCTAGTGTATGTTAATAGGATGAGCTCCTTTGTTGTGTGCGTTTGCAAGCTGTGTATCCATAATTTGTTTGTTTTCCTTGGTTATCTAAAAGTGAAAGTGGTCCGACTGGCAAGTTGGGTGATGGGTCAAAAAAGTTGCAGGTTAAAGAGCAAAATTGTTACAAAATTTATAACATTCAAATGCATAGAGTAATTAGATATTCTTTAATAATTAATTGTAGATTTTTTTGGCCGAATTGCATGTCTCCCAAACTCTGATATCGCTATAGACCTACGACATTGTCTAGACACTCTACGAACTGAAGTAGTGACATCGCTGAGAAGAATGTCAAAACTGAAGGGATGTACAAATAACATTTTTGTTCTTGGCACTTAAAATCTTTTCAACTCAATCACATACGACATCAGAGTAAAATGCAATGGTTCTCCTTACGCAGTCCTTAATCCCAAGCAGTTCCACATCAAATACTTCAAACTGTTTTGCACTAAAGAATGTAGAGGGTCCAACCTACAAAATACAAATACAACACAATTATGAGTTATGAGTTCTGTGAGCCAAACCTAATGAATGTCAAATTTGAACTCCTTCAAGTACTCTGAAATATGTAAGCTTAACATAAGATGGAATTATAATGCAGTGGGTCAACTCGAAAAGTAAAAGATGTCGACTAGGATATAGGGATCTGAAAGGTACCCCTTTGACTTTGAAAGTCAAACTAGAAGATAATTGTTAACATTCAAAGGGAGGTTGAAGATAACTAACCGGTGGTCCAAGTTCTGGTGGTATGATAATTCTCCTCTTTCCACCAGGTTTCATGTCTTTTATACCTTCTTCAAAACCTGTCAACCAATTTGTGAAACACTAAATCAATATTTGACTTTGGATCCAAAGGGTCAACATACAACTATACAAGTCTTGAATCTCGTATGAGTTTTTAAAAATTAAAATGACATTGAGAAACACTAGGTAGACTTATAAGTCGGTATTTTGACTTTTGCGTAGAAGAGTCAATATCAGAGTTTTAGTGTCAAAATTAATTAGTTGATTATCAGATATAAAACAGTATACGAACCTGGGACCAGTGCGTTAGTTCCCATTCGTATTTTGGCAGGAGTTCCTTGTTGGTAACTACTATCAATTCGACGACCTGACTCATTATAACCAATATAATGAAAAGTCACCTGCAAAAACCATTCACTAAATAACACATTTTCTCATATGCTAAATGCAGTTTACATAAATCAATGGAAAAGAATAAACACCTGTTGACCAGACTTTGGGAAATCACCATTACCGACTTCGAAATCACGGTATATAAGTCCAGATTCACGTTTTACGTAGTTGTCCGATGCAACAACTTTAACTTCAAACCCTGAATCATATTCAAGAAGATAACTGTCATTATTCAAAGATGTATATAACTCATGGAAGCTAATGGTGGAAGCAAATTCATCATAATAAAGGAAAAATTAAGAAAAAACAAAATAAACCTTCTCGAACAAAACTTGGGAAGTCATCTGGTGCATTGTTTTCTCTCTGCACCCTTTTATTTTGTTCAAGTAAGCGTTTTTCATCATATGGATTCTTGATCTTTGTTTTCCCACTAGACGATAAAGTTGGAAACAAGCTTGTCGAGACTAGAAACACAAGGAGTCGTCTACGTTTCAAACTCTCCATATTTTCATTCTGTTCTCTAGCTATGCATGAAATGTTTTATCTAAGAAACTAAACAGATGTGTCGAAAAAACAAGCAAAAAGTGGAAACAATTTTTTGAAGTTTGTACCTTTCATCTTTCAAGTTACAACTCGAGCAACAATGGGCAATATACTTCTTATGAATGGAGATTTCACCTTGGGTAGGAAACGTTGTGAGTGATCTATCTGCGCATAACATTTCTAAAATGTAAGTTTTGAGTTTCTCAGGTTTTGTTTGCTTTTCAGTTTGCAGATTTTATTATGTCTTATGTCCGCGCGACCTCGTACGTTTTTATTGCAGACGGTTTGTTTTTCTAAAAACATAAGATAAAATATTGTATTATTCTGTCTATAAACTAATAGACTTTGAAATATGCTTCTTAGTGCTGCAGACGAGATTAAGTTATTTTGAAGAAATAAAAATAAACAGTCTTCACTAGTCAATACAGACTTTTAGTCCACATCTTCTCTACAGACATGGTACGCATATTTTCAAACAAAAACATTTTAAAAAACAAACAGCGCCTTGAATTCAAAAGAGGTAGAAAGTAATACTAAAAAATGAAAATAAAAAAGTTTAAACCTTAAAAAGGAACAAATTAGACGCGACAATTATGAAATCTTGAGGAAGAAAAAACAGCGCGACTATTGTCATAATGCATTTACTTGTGGAACATGGGTAATATATAACCTTCAACTAGATTTTACTAGTCAATTTCATCAATAAACTTGATGCAATGATCAAACTTATCTCGAAAACGTATCAGATTACATAGTATTCAACCAAATTAAATCTTTTTCCCACAATAGATGGAGCATGATTTATATATCATCATTGTCTATACAAACTCGGAAACTTTCAGGTAATGTTTGGAAGCATCAGCAGGGTTCAAAATTCAAATACTATAAAGTTCAAAATTGAACCTTAATTTGCTTGGATTCAAATACTACTCAATTACAAAACCTAAGTTCCCAATTCCCAAACATACCATAAACATTGAATAAAGAATATCGTTAAACCAAAATCACACCAATTAAACTCTTTCCCACAACTGAAAAATCAAATTTTAAACAATATTTTCTAAAAAGTTTTAAATATAAATATTTCTCTGCACATTTCATCAGTCACTTGGCATACTTATCAAATATTGAACTTTTTTAGATCATCAATGTGTACCTCTATTTGTGTGTGACGTGTGAGATATATATATAAAAATATATATAGAGACAGAGACTTACATTTGAATGAAAAAGAAGCCTTCAGTTGAACATGTGAAGATGAGAGCATCAGCATACTGCCCAGGTAGAAAGCAGTATTTGTAACTTTGGGTTTAGGAGAAGATGATGATAGATAGACTTTTATTTGGCTTATCTTTTATTCAAAAGAATTTGAGTTTGGCCACTATACTTTCTTGGTATCAACAATTTGACCCCTAAACTTTACGGTATATTTGGATTTGGATTACTAATACAAAAAAGTTGGTTAAAAACTGCAAACAGAACGGGATTCAAACTCACGTCTTTGAGAGAAAAACTTGATTAAACTCATTGAAGTAACTTAAATAACCTCACTTAATTTTACATTATATCTAAATTATTATACATATCATACTTATCGCTCATGACTCTTCATTGCCTCCTTAAGATCTGTTAGACATTACTTTATTGGACTAACAAGAAGATTAACGGTTATATCACATTAATAGTCACGTTTTGACTTTTCAAAATTTTTATTTCTTAAATTTAACCTTAAATAACATTTTTGTGTTATATAATATTTGATAAAATTTATATATTATACGGGTGTTTTCATTTGGTATAATTTTTAAATGTTATATATGAAATGTCCCGTTCTTATTGATTAAAAACGTTCCATATTAATTGATTTCGTTGCGAGGTTTTGACCTCTATATGAGACGTTTTTCAAAGACTGCATTCATTTTAAAACAAACCATAACCTTTATTTCATCAATAAAGGTTTAAAAAGCTTTACGTAGATTATCAAATAATGATAATCTAAAATATCCTGTTTACACACGACCATTACATAATGATTTACAATACAAATATGTTACAACAAAATAAGTTTCTTGAATGCAGTTTTTACACAATATCATACAAGCATGGACTCCAAATCTCGTCCTTATTTAAGTATGCGACAGCGGAAGCTCTTAATAATCACCTGAGAATAAACATGCTTAAAACGTCAACAAAAATGTTGGTGAGTTATAGGTTTAACCTATATATATCAAATCATAATAATAGACCACAAGATTTCATATTTCAATACACATCCCACACATAGAGATAAAAATCATTCATATGGTGAACACCTGGTAACCGACATTAACAAGATGCATATATAAGAATATCCCCATCATTCCGGGATCCTCCATCGGACATGATATAAATTTCGAAGTACTAAAGCATCCGGTACTTTGGATGGGGCTTGTTGGGCCCAATAGATCTATCTTTAGGATTCGCGTCAATTAGGGTGTCTGTTCCCTAATTCTTAGATTACCAGACTTAATAAAAAGGGGCATATTCGATTTCGATAATTCAACCATAGAATGTAGTTTCACGTACTTGTGTCTATTTTGTAAATCATTTATAAAACCTGCATGTATTCTCATCCCAAAAATATTAGATTTTAAAAGTGGGACTATAACTCACTTTCACAGATTTTTACTTCGTCGAGAAGTAAGACTTGGCCACTGTTGATTCACGAACCTATAACAATATATACATATATATCAAAGTATGTTCAAAATATATTTACAACACTTTTAATATATTTTGATGTTTTAAGTTTATTAAGTCAGCTGTCCTCGTTAGTAACCTACAACTAGTTGTCCACAGTTAGATGTACAGAAATAAATCGATAAATATTATCTTGAATCAATCCACGACCCAGTGTATACGTATCTCAGTATTGATCACAACTCAAACTATATATATTTTGGAATCAACCTCAACCCTGTATAGCTAACTCCAACATTCACATATAGAGTGTCTATGGTTGTTCCGAAATATATATAGATGTGTCGACATGATAGGTCGAAACATTGTATACGTGTCTATGGTATCTCAAGATTACATAATATACAATACAAGTTGATTAAGTTATGGTTGGAATAGATTTGTTACCAATTTTCACGTAGCTAAAATGAGAAAAATTATCCAATCTTGTTTTACCCATAACTTCTTCATTTTAAATCCGTTTTGAGTGAATCAAATTGCTATGGTTTCATATTGAACTCTATTTTATGAATCTAAATAGAAAAAGTATAGGTTTATAGTCGGAAAAATAAGTTACAAGTCGTTTTTGTAAAGGTAGTCATTTCAGTCGAAAGAACGACGTCTAGATGACCATTTTAGAAAACATACTTCCACTTTGAGTTTAACCATAATTTTTGGATATAGTTTCATGTTCATAATAAAAATCATTTTCTCAGAATAACAACCTTTAAATCAAAGTTTATCATAGTTTTTAATTAACTAACCCAAAACAGCCCGCGGTGTTACTACGACGGCGTAAATCCGGTTTTACGGTGTTTTTCGTGTTTCCAGGTTTTAAATCATTAAGTTAGCATATCATATAGATATAGAACATGTGTTTAGTTAATTTTAAAAGTCAAATTAGAAGGATTAACTTTTGTTTGCGAACAAGTTTAGAATTAACTAAACTATGTTCTAGTGATTACGAGTTTAAACCTTCGAATAAGATAGTTTTATATATATGAATCGAATGATGTTATGAACATCATTACTACCTCAAGTTTAGTAGGTAAACCTACTGGAAGTGACAAGAAATGATCTAGCTTCAAAGGATCTTGGATGGCTTGAAAGTTCTTGAAGTAGGATCATGACACAAAAACAAGTTCAAGTAAGATTTTTACTCGAATTAAGATAGTTTATAGTTATAGAAATTGAATCAAAGTTTGAATATGAATATAACCTTGAATAAGAAAGATAACCTACTGTATATAACAAAGGTTTCTTGATCTTAGATGATTACTTGGAATGGATTAGAAAGCTTGGAAGTAAATTAGTAAACTTGAAGGGATTTTTGAAGTGTTCTTGAAGTGTTCTTCCTATGATGATTATAGCTTGATTCTTGAAGTGATTTTTGATGAAGATGATGATTAACTAATGGAAAAATACGTTCATAATAGTGTGTGTGTGTTGAGAGAGAATTAGAAAGAGAATTGGAAGTGAAATGGAGTGAATGATGAGTGGTAATTGGTGAGTGGTGAGTGGGGTTAAAAGGAGTTCTAGTTAGTTGACTAGCTCATGGTAGAAGTTAAAATTGATTAGTCATACATGACATAATCAAGAGTGGAATCCCATGCTAGTTCCTATTGGTATATACCCATAGTAAGTACGTTTTGAAGCTGTGTATAATACGGGTAAGAATACGACTAGAATTCTTGATGAAAGAAAAGAATGGGAAAGTAACTGTAACCATTTTCGTTAAGTATGAGTGTTTTGATATATGTCTTGAAGTCTTCCAAAAGTATTTTAATACATCTAAATACACTACATGTATATACATTTTAACTGAGTCGTTAAGTCATCGTGTCATAACCCGTCCTTAACCATAAGAACGTGTTAGATAACGTATGATTTCATTGCGAGGTATTGACCTCTATATGCGACATTTTTAAAAAGGAAAACTGCATATATTATACATTACAAACCAAACCATTATTTTTGTTACAAGCTTTAGACAATAAAAAGATGATTATCGTTTAACGATAATCTTCGACTTACAAACTTTACAAATGATAATAACAACACGATTTCTAGCATATTTTACAACACACGTCCTCGGATATGCAGTTTTATTTTTGACACAAATATGAGTACGCATGATCCTGCTTAGATTCAACATAATGCAGCGGAAGCTTTAATTATCACCTGAGAATAAACATGTTTAAAAACGTCAACATAAAGTTGGTGAGATATAGGTTTAGTGCGCAGCAATATATATATATAGACCACAAGATTTCGTATATAAACATTTCAATAAAAATATTCTAAGTGGTTGAGCACTTGGTAACCATACTTAACATTTTCACGTCGCATATTCCCTTTAATATGAAATCTTACTACACCGTACCAAGTGTAGTCACAAAACGAAGTACTGTGCAACCGTTGAATACTGGTCGTCCAGTCCGGTTGGGGTTGTCAGGCCCGATAGATCTATCAACAGGATTCGCGTTTACAATACCGCTGTAAATAACAGTTACCAAGCTACAGGGAAGTATGCCAGTGGTACAACTCAACGTAGAATATATTTTTCAGTTACTTGTGTCCATAACGTAAAACATAAAATACATGTATTCTCATCCCGAAATATTTAGAGTTTAAAAGTGGGACTATATACTCACTCTTGTCTTGATGATATATATATTTTGACTCGGTCTTCCGGTTGATATCACGAACCTATCCATATATAATATATCAATATGTTTTCATTTTAAAACAAACGTTATATATATATATACTTGTTATACTTTTAATACTTTGAATAATTCCTTAGTCCGTAGTTAGCAGTCCGATGTTAGTAATTCAATTTTTAATGGTTCATTTTTAGATGTTTAATATACCCGCAATAAACAAAACCCCCAACGAAATAAATAAAACCCCATCGTATATGTATTGGTCGAGATTAATCTTGACCCATGGTACCGGTGTTGTCAAATGACGTGTTGCGTACATAAAGTACCGGTGTTGTCAAATGACGTGTTGCGTACAATCATGGAATCTTATGATTAATCTTCTCGTGTTGCTTACGGGTGATCCTGAACCATATGAAATTGAATTATGAGTACATATATATAAAATATCATGTTATCTTAGAAGTATGTGATTTTATGTAAATTTTTCCAATGAATCCCGAAGTCAATTAAGTCTTGGATAACCAATTTTGTTTCGGTCATAGTTTCTTCGTTACAAGTCCGTTTTCGTTGATTCAAATTGCCATCTTCTTGGATCGAGTTCTTCTTTAAGACTATGAACTGTAAATACCTTGGTTTGTATTCAAAATCATACGGCATAAGTAAAACATTAGTGAAACATATGAAGTTAAACATTTTTGTTACAACAAAATCATTTAATGACCATTTTTCTAAAAATACTTATACTTTGAAAAACCAAGTTTTACCTTGTTAAATTAACATATAAATAAGTTATGTTACATGTCTTGAAGTATTTTAAAAGTTAAGTTAGAAGGATCTATTTAGTTTGCAAACAAGTTTGAAAACATTCAAACTATGTTCTTGTTGTTAAACTTTTGTACCACAAAATAAGATAGCTATATATATATGAATCGAATAAGGTTATGAACATAGTTACTACCTCAAGTTCCTTGGATAAGTTTGCTGTAAAAGAGGAGTAAGAAGCTAGAATCAAAAGGGTACTAGAGGTGAATGAAAGATTGGAAGTAAGTTGGTGTTCTTGGAAGGTTTTCTTGAAGTGTTGTTGTAAGAGTTTTCTTATGGTGTTTTAGTATGGTTTTTATGGCTAGATCTTCTTGGTTATTTGCTGGTTTGTTATGGAGTTTAGAGAGTAAGAAAGAGTGTGTGTTTTTAGTTAAGAGATTGAAGTAAAAATGAATCAAAAATGATGATACATATATACTCCTAAAAATGTGATCTTTAAGGATAACATGACAAAATTTTAGTTTGTATTTTTGTAATTAGTCAAGTAATCATCCAAAAGTAATTACCTAGCTCTAAGGGCATGAATAATGGCTGGTTAGGTGGTGATTTTGATGTGTATTTACTATTAGTAAATACGTATAGGAGCTAGGTATGATACGAGTACAAATACTCTAGGTATACGTATAGAAATTTTGTGAAAAATGAAATGAGGATTCAAATATAGCTATCTTTTGTGAATACACTTATATGGTTTTATGTATTTAAGTTCTTTAAAAGTAATTAAATACATTACTTATACAATATATGTATAACATTATAAGTCTTAAGTATATATGTCAAATAACGTTACGTATTGTTATCGTTTTGAAAACTTAAGTTAGTAGTTTCAAAATACACATATAACTTGTTGTTATTAATACAAAATGAGATATTAAAACATTTATTAATCATGTTAAATATGTATATTTACATTTATATACACAAACGTATAATTATCATATATTGTATAGTTCGTGATATCATCGGTCAAACTAGACGGTCAAACGTTGTGTAAAACTCTTTTCGGAAACATAAGTCTCAACAATTTGGATTGCTTATCATGTTGGCAAGGTTTAATTTATGTAAATATTAATCTTATAAGTATAGTATGATCGAAAAAGTGCGGGTCGTTACATTACCTCCCCGTTAAATAAATTTCGTCCCGAAATTTTAAAATTGTACCTATTTTGCGTTATCGAGAAACAAGTGCGGATACTTTCGTTTCATCTGATCCTCGCGTTCCCAAGTAAACTCGGGACCTCTTCTAGCATTCCAACGAACCTTAACAATCGGTATATTACTCTGTTTGAGCTGTTTAACTTCACGGTCCATGATTTCGATTGGTTCTTCGACGAATTGTAGTTTCTCGTCGACATGGATTTCTTCAAGAGGAATGGTGAGGTCTTCCTTTGCAAGACACTTCTTAAGGTGTGAGACGTGAAAGGTATTATGTACTCCGGCGAGTTGTTGCGGTAACTCGAGTCGATAAGCTACCGGTCCAATGCGTTCGATGATCTTGAACGGGCCTACGTACCTTGGGTTCAGTTTACCCCTTTTGCCGAAACGTATTACACCTTTCCAAGGTGACACCTTTAGCATAACCATGTCCCCGACCTGAAACTCTAATGGT
Organism: Rutidosis leptorrhynchoides; assembly: GCF_046630445.1. Lineage (NCBI taxonomy): Eukaryota > Viridiplantae > Streptophyta > Magnoliopsida > Asterales > Asteraceae > Rutidosis > Rutidosis leptorrhynchoides. The sequence goes on along the minus strand of NC_092336.1, from coordinate 515,799,420 downwards.
TTCCTTCGAACATCGGCGTAGCTCTTTTGGCGACTACGGGCTGTTTTCAATCTCTCCTTGATTTGTACTATCTTCTCGGTCGTTTCATGTATGATCTCGGGACCAGTTAATTGTCGATCTCCTACTTCATTCCAACAGATAGGAGATCTACACTTCCTTCCGTACAATGCTTCGAATGGCGCAGCTCCAATGCTCGCATGATAACTATTATTATACGAGAATTCTGCTAACGGTAGATATTTATCCCATCCGTTTCCAAAATCGATCACACATGCCCTGAGCATGTCTTCGAGAGTCTGAATCGTTCTCTCACTCTGTCCATCGGTTTGTGGATGATATGCGGTACTCATATCCAACCGAGTTCCTAGTGCCTCCTGTAGTGATTGCCAGAATTTTGAGGTAAATCTACTATCACGATCGGATATAATGGAAATAGGTATTCCATGCCTTGAAACAACTTCCTTTATATACAATCGTAATAGTTTCTCCATTCTATCCGTTTCCTTTATAGGCAAGAAATGTGCAGACTTGGTGAGACGATCAACAATCACCCAAATGGTGTCGTATCCCCAGGCAGTCTTTGGTAACTTTGTGATAAAATCCATGGTAATACCATCCCATTTCCATTCTGGGATTTCTGGTTGTTGAAGTAACCCTGACGGCTTCTGGTGTTCTGCTTTGACCTTAGAACAAGTTAAACACTCCCCAACATATGTTGCAACGTCTGTCTTCAAATTAGGCCACCAATAATGCGTCTTAAGATCTTGGTACATCTTTCCAACTCCAGGATGTATCGAATATCTTGTCTTATGTGCCTCGTTCAATATCAACTTCCTTAATCCACCCAACTTCGGTACCCAAATACGATTTGCAAAATATCGAATTCCATCTTCCCGCATAACGAGTTGCTTCTCATACTTCTTCATTATTTCATTTCCTATATTTTCTTTAGTAAGTGCTTCTCGTTGAACTTCTTTGATTTGTGAGTTGAGATTCATGCGAATTTTTATATTCATGGCTCGAACTCGAATTGGTTCTCGTTCCTTTCTACTTAAAGCATCAGCCACCACGTTCGCCTTTCCGGGATGATAACGAATTTCACAATCATAGTCGTTTATTAACTCGACCCACCTACGTTGCCTCATGTTCAATTGTTTCTGATCAAAAATATGTTGAAGGCTTTTATGATCAGTAAACACAGTGAATTTAACCCCATACAAGTAGTGTCTCCACATCTTCAATGCAAACACGACTGCTCCCAATTCTAGATCATGCGTCGTATAATTCCGCTCGTGAATCTTCAATTGTCGGGATGCAAATGCAATTACTTTCTTTCGTTGCATAAGAACACAACCAAAACCTTGTCGCGAAGCGTCACAATATATTTCAAAATCATCGTTCCCTTCTGGTAACGATAAAATAGGCGCCGTAGTTAACTTCTTCTTCAGTAATTGAAATGCGTTCTCCTGCTCCGAGGTCCATTCGTATTTCTTCCCTTTTTGCGTTAATGCTGTCAACGGCTTAGCTATTCGAGAAAAATCTTGAATAAACCTTCTATAATAACCGGCTAAACCCAAAAATTGGCGTATCTGTGTTGGTGTCTTAGGAGTCTCCCATTTTTCAATGGCTTCAATTTTTGCTGGATCAACCTGAATTCCTTTGCTACTAACAACGTGGCCAAGAAATTGCACTTCTTTCAACCAAAAAGCACACTTAGAAAATTTAGCATATAGCTGTTCTTTTCTTAACAACTCCAATATCAACCTTAAATGCTCTTCATGCTCTTGCTCACTCTTGGAATAGATAAGAATATCATCAATGAAAACGATAACAAACTTATCTAAATACGGACTACAAACTCGATTCATGAGGTCCATGAATACAGCTGGCGCATTCGTCAATCCAAACGGCATAACCAAAAATTCGTAATGACCATAACGTGTCCGAAAAGCAGTTTTCGGAATGTCCTCTTCTTTGACGCGTAGTTGATGATAGCCCGATCTTAAGTCGATTTTCGAATAAACACATGATCCTTGCAATTGATCAAATAAGTCATCAATTCTTGGTAGTGGATACCGATTCTTGATAGTTAACTTATTTAATTCACGATAGTCTATACACATCCTAAAAGATCCATCTTTCTTCTTAACAAACAAAATTGGAGCTCCCCACGGTGAAGTACTCGGTCGTATGAATCCACGGTCCAGTAATACTTTTAACTGACTTTGAAGTTCTTTTAACTCGGACGGTGCAAGTCTATATGGAGCACGAGCCACTGGTGCAGCTCCTGGTACTAAATCTATTTGAAATTCTACCGATCTAAATGGAGGTAATTGAAATGTCCCGTTCTTATTGATTAAAAACGTTCCATATTAATTGATTTCGTTGCGAGGTTTTGACCTCTATATGAGACGTTTTTCAAAGACTGCATTCATTTTAAAACAAACCATAACCTTTATTTCATCAATAAAGGTTTAAAAAGCTTTAAGTAGATTATCAAATAATGATAATCTAAAATATCCTGTTTACACACGACCATTACATAATGGTTTACAATACAAATATGTTACAACAAAATAAGTTTCTTGAATGCAGTTTTTACACAATATCATACAAGCATGGACTCCAAATCTCGTCCTTATTTAAGTATGCGACAGCGGAAGCTCTTAATAATCACCTGAGAATAAACATGCTTAAAACGTCAACAAAAATGTTGGTGAGTTATAGGTTTAACCTATATATATCAAATCATAATAATAGACCACAAGATTTCATATTTCAATACACATCCCATACATAGAGATAAAAATCATTCATATGGTGAACACCTGGTAACCGACATTAACAAGATGCATATATAAGAATATCCCCATCATTCCGGGACACCCTTCGGATATGATATAAATTTCGAAGTACTAAAGCATCCGGTACTTTGGATGGGGTTTGTTAGGCCCAATATGAAAGGACCCGTTCATATACATTATAAACGATTCACAATAGTTGATTACATTGCGAGGTATTTGACCTCTATATGATACATTTTACAAACATTGCATTCGTTTTTAAAAGACAATATTTCTTTACATCAAAAATTGACAGACATGCATACCATTTCATAATATCCACTATCCAACTATAAATTGATTTAATAATAATCTTTGATGAACTCAATGACTCGAATGCAACGTTCTTCGAAATATGCTATGAAAGACTCCAAGTAATATCTTTAAAATGAGCAAATGCACAGCGGAAGATTTCTTTAACACCTAAGAATAAACATGCTTTAAAGTGTCAACCAAAAGGTTGGTGAGTTCATTAGTTTATCATAATCATTTATTTCCATCATTTTAATAGACCACAAGAATTTCATTTCCAGTTCTCATAAATATACGTCCCATGCATAGAGACAAAAAAATAATCATTCATATGGTGAACACCTGGTAACCGACATTAACTAGATACATATAAGAATATCCCCTATCATTCCGGGATCCTCCTTCGGACATGATATAATTTCGAAGTACTAAAGCATCCGGTACTTTGGATGGGGTTTGTTAGGCCCAATAGATCTATCTTTAGGATTCGCGTCAATTAGGGTGTCTGTTCCCTAATTCTTAGATTACCAGACTTTAATAAAAAGGGGCATATTCGATTTCGATAATTCAACCATATAATGTAGTTTTAATTACTTGTGTCTATTTCGTAAAACATTTATAAAAGTTGCGCATGTATTCTCAGCCCAAAAATATAAAGGGTAAAAAGGCAAATGAAACTCACCATACTGTATTTCGTAGTAAAAATACATATAACGTCATTGAACAAGTGCAAGGTTGGCCTCGGATTCACGAACCTAAATTAATTATATATATTTATGTGTTGGTCAATATTTGTCTAACAAATTAGGTCAAGTCATAGTGTACCACAATCCTAATGCTCGAGACTAATATGCAAAAGTCAACAAAAGTAAATTTGACTCAAAATAATTTTCAAAAATCTATACATGATTAATATATAGTTTAAATATCGTCGTTTTATATTTTTAAATATTTTTAAAAGATTTATTAGAGTAAATAATATAATTTATTTATTAAGAAATAAAATTTTATATTATATTTATATAATAAAATATACTTTTATATATATTAAGTAATAAAATTTATAGGGTTCATTTAATATTATAAAGATAATATGATAGATATTATTAAAGTAAGTTATTACACGTAGTAAAATATGTTTGTATCAAATATTTATTTGATAAAATAATATCTATAATGATAGTAAGTAAAAGTTGTATTATTTTGTAATAATAATTATTATTATAAAAATATCAATATTTATAATTACTAAGATGACATTATGATAAAACGATAATTCTAATTATGATAACTTTAATATTTACGATAATTTTTAATATTATCTTTAAAATAATAATTCTATTTAAAATAATAATAATAATAATGATATTTTATAGTAACAATGACATTTCTATTAAAATGATAATTTTTATTAAAATGGTAGTTTTAATACTAACGATAATTTTAATAATAATAGTAATGATAAAAATAATAAGAACGATAATTTTATCTAAATCAATATCTTATAATATTTTAATTTCATCATGATACTCTTACCCATTATTTCCTAATCGTTTCGTTTAATAGCTTTTAATCGTCTTTTATATCGTGTTCGTAATAATGATAATAATAGTAATCAAAATAATTAGGTGTTACAAATATTTGTTTTAATTACACTAATATTAATAATGATAGTTACTATAACATTATTAACGATAATACTAATAATTATCTTAATGATAATATAGCAATAATAATAATAACAATAACAATAACCATTTTTAAATAATGATATATATATATTAATAATGATAATAATAATAATAATACCAGTAATAATAATAATAATAATAATAATAATAATAATAATAATAATAATTGGATAATAATAATAATACTAATTATAACTTTAACGATAATAACGATAGTAATAATAATAAAAAATAACAATTTTTAATGATAAATTCTTTTATTGATAAAGATAATAATAATAATAATAATAATAAGATAAAACTAGAACGACGATAATAACGACGATAATAATGATCATTTTTAATAATAATACAAAAATTCGATGGACTATAACTTCAAATCCGTTCATCGAAATCATTCGATATCTAAATGAAAAGTTCTTAATTTTTCGCTAGCTTTCCAACGACATGCATATCTTATACCTTATCTCAGTCGCATATATAACTAATTCAGGATTCAACATAACCTAACTAAAGGCAATATCAAAAGTACAAACATGCATAATCCTATATACTCGAGCACTAGTCAGGGATACACTATTAGTATGTAAAAGTTAAATTATGAGTACTCACGTATCAATATTGAGATTCAATATTGCAGGAAAGGTACGTAGACGCAACGGAGATGATAAACACTATATTGATCTCACGAGCATACCCATGAACCATACCCAATCACCTCCATAGCTATAACCCATAATTTCCTTAATCCAATCCCACTCGAAAAACAATTTTGAAATCACTCGGACAGCACTCTGACGTAATATTTTATGTATACTAATAATATCTTGAAATAATACGGAGTAAATATATATATGTAAATCGATTGAGAGAGTTTAGAGAAAAATATTTTCAAGTTTCTTATGAAATAATGAAACCTATTGAATTCTATTTATAATAGATTTTTGAATTATTAAAGTGAATTATTAAAGTGTGAATTATTAAAGTGAATTATTAAAGTATGAATTATTAAAGTGAATTATTAAAGTATGAATTATTAAAGTGAATTATTAAAGTATGAATTATTAAAGTTAAAGTAAAGTAAAAATAAAGTAAAGGTAAAGTTTAAGTATAGTAAAAGTATAAAACTATGTACGCATAATACGCGTATAAATATATATAATATTAATTTAAATCGTTATATATATTTAATAAAATATAAATATCGTTATATTTATCATACTGGTTAAGTAATGAGTTGTCAAAAGTGGTTCTAGATATTTATAAAAGTTATATACGTTTTAATAATAAAGTTCTTTTTAAACTGAAAACGTTTTTGTACGTTTGAAACTAAATCAAATAAATATAATAATTTTGTTTTCCAAAACCAAATATATTTTTAAGAATCATTTTGTTTAAAGGTTAAAATAATGGAAATCGTTATATCATAAAATGTTTTAGAAAAGTAGAATCATATATGTTCATAATAGGTTTCAAGTTTTTAAATTACAGTTTGTTGGTGAAGCATGGGATAAAGTTCAAAGGTTAAATAAACGTATGAAATCATCTTAATAAAAAATGTCGAGTTACATAACTTGTCGATATCCAACATCTAAGTTATTTACACTTCACGTTCTTACTTATAAATCACTTTACCATTTTCCGAATATTGTCAAAAAGAATAGATTTCTTAAATCACAGTGAATCTCATAACATAGACTCGTAATCATATCATAATGTATCTGATAAATCAATCATTTGATATTATCTTCTAATTCCATCGATAAACATATTGAAACAAATACGTTCATGTAAAGTATTATACGTTTAATACTTTATTAATATTCTCAAGTTATAATATATATATACACATATATATACATATTTATTTATATATAACGGTTCGTGAATCGTCGGAATTTGGTCGAGGTTATAATGAATGTATGAACACAATTTAAAATTCTTGAGATTTAACTTAACAAACTTTGCTTATCGTGTCGGAATAATATAAAGATAAAGTTTAAATTTGGTTGGAAATTTTCGGGTTGTCACAGTACCTACCCGTTAAAGAAATTTCGTCCCGAAATTTGAGTGGAAGGTCGTGAATGATAATAAGTATGTTTTCATGATGCATACAGGCTGAAAATTAGAGTTTTATCATCAGCGAATAATTTGGATAAACAATCCATTTATATGAAGAGTACGAATGAAGCTAACATAGAAGAGTGAAATGGGTAAGTGTAGATTCATCTTATCATTTGACGTAGATATGATTGATTTCCAGATTTCAAGGGATTTGAAGAAAATCTTTGTAATAAGATTTGATTCTCCGGTAACAAAAGGAATTAGGATCTGCTTTAAATGCGATCGTCCATTTTAATTCTTCTGTCGGAGATTTTCTTATAAATTCACCTCCTTTGTTTTCTTACAACTCACACCTTCTGTTGATGCATTTTATGCAAGTCCCTAGACATCTACCCACGTCCATTGCAGGTACAACAGTTTACAGGCCACCATGATCGTTCGTTATTATCCTATCCGTGTTTGTATGTGGTTACAGCAACTGCAGGAACGAGATTTGGATGTTTGACTATGTTAGACTTAGTCAGACGTCCGAGTGAAGCCTCACTCGTACGGCTGACAGGCTCATACGCACGGTTGATGCTGAGCTAAGTCACAATTACAACCTAAATGAGAAGACACGAGTGAGTGATCACCCGTACGGCTGATGAAGCCAACTCGTATGTGTGATGGATGAATCGTACAGGTGAGTCAACAGCAGGGGTATATAAAGTCTTATGTTCTTCATTTTAGGTTAAGAATCTCATTTGTTACACACACTCAGATCAGGTGAGCTCCTCCGATTCTCTCTCAACCCAAATCACCCAGGTGGTGAATAATAGCTCTAGGTGTTGATCTAATCACACTTGATTTAGTTGTGGTATGACTAAATTAATCCCAAAAAGGTTAACCTATTCACTAGAGGGTTTGATTCACTTATTCCGTCATTGTGTGAGTTAAATCTGTTGATTTCTAATTTCCTAGTCATGTTTCATCACCTTCTATTCTTTCCCCATCAACTCATATTTTAAAGTATTCATCAATATGCTCCATCCAGTTCTGATTCTCGATATACTTATAACTTTCATATCGGTCATTCTTCTTTTTCATCTACCGCCGGAAGAATCTATTTACTTCTACTATACTCTTGGGTTTATAGTGTTTCTAGTTCTCCCGTGTCTTTATATTACTATATGCATCGATATATATGGTTTATAATTTTTGGTTTGTCGTTGGGCTTTATATCTTCCCTTATATTTCAAAGTCTTTGTTTCTATCTTCTATAATCATTGTCATTCACAGTTAATGCTCTCTTTTATTTGCTGCAATTTATACCCCAATTTCTATTTTGGAGTTTTGTCCTTTCGTTTCTTCTTCTTGCGATTAAGCACCGCTTGTAATGGTCCAGAATTCACAGATATGAATTTCGGAATGAACATTGTTAATGTTCTAGGAAGGAAATTGTGATGGCACGATCTTGACTTGTCAAATTACTAGAATACCTTGGAAAAGGCCGAATCATCAAGAAATATTTTCTTGATATTTTAGAGGTTAAATAGAATACAAGAGTCGTATAACATGGCACATGATGATGTTATGATCTGTGAATCATCACGTTCCATTTAGAAACTCAGCATGAATTACTGTAATATAATCACGTTGATCAAGTGTCATTATATTATACTAACTCATGCTTTAGTTTCCAATACTACTTCAAAAACATTTATATTTTAAACTCAAAGGTTTACAGAGTATAGGAACTAAACAGTTTCCTTTTTGATGTAATACAGATAGCGCAAAGAGATAAATGATTCCAGATAAGAATAGTTATGGAAATATCTTCAGAAATATGGAGGATATTTATAATGAAAGATACAATGATATCTTAGAATTTCTAATATCAGAGGATGATGAAGAATATTGTCTGTAAGGGTTTAGTGTCAGGAGCAAGGTATTCGTTAATGACTTCAGCAGACACTGAATCATTTGGATTCTTTGAAGGCAGGTTCAGTCTTTGTGATTTGTCCACAGCCTCCTTCATACTTTGCTCAATCCGTTTTCTAGTTCCAAAACTTCTCTATTTCTGAGCTTTGTTAATACACTAATCTTTATCATCAAACTTTTTACTGCTAAGGTCGTTTATAGTTTTTGTTGCTTCATCAGCATTTCGAGAACTAGTTCGCGGTTCAGAGTGTTTTTCAAAAACTTCACATTCGAAGTATGTAAGCCTTGGAAATAGACGTTATGTATAACCGTTGGCGTCAACATGCTGTGAGATTTCACAATACTGATTGCTAATTCCCAATGATTCGTATGGCAATTCTCTTTACAAGAGGCAGATGAGTAAATGATGAGGTTTCGATAAATATAAAGATTCTTCAGAATGCCCAAGATCAGTGAAGTTGTTGGTAAGTTTATTGCTAATGTGGTGGAATATGAAAGGTTCTCCGGTAACAAAAGGGTAATCACATATATCAAAATTATGATAAGGCTACTCCGAATGAAAAAATTGAAGTTGTCTTGTTGGAGCTGTGATATAATTTGCTACTTTGCAAAGGAATTGCAAGGTTATTTTGGCTAATAAATGCCAAGAGATCTGACACATATATGTGTTGAATTATGACTTTGGTTTCGAGAGCTTTTTAAGTACATAACTGTGGGTAATATGTGGTTGGATCATCATCTCGATTGCTCATTATTTGAAGTGTCTTCAGAGATTTTCGAAGGGTTTGAACACAGATTGTAATCGTTTGTATACATTTGATATTCTAACACACTTTTGAAGTCAAAGTATAGCTTTGAAAGATGTAGGAATCTAAAAGTGATGGTACCGGTTATATCTCGAATTGAATTCTGAGATTTTAAAATCAGAATATGTAATTGGGTTTGAATGAGTATGGTTGTTTTGATTTCTATGAAAGAATGTATATTATTGTGAAAGTAGGAAGTATAATTGATAATTTGCTTAATCTGATTCAAAGAATGTAACATATTAATTGTGAATTTATATATATATCTCGGATATTACCTACCCGTTAAAAAAAATTTCACAATTAATATTTTGTACATAAGAATTTTATTACAGTCTTTATGAAAATATATATGTATATATTCTCCTCAGATGTAACATAGATTTTAATGAGTTAATACTAAATTAAACTCATTCGATTTACGGTTGGAACTAGAATTGAATAATTCCTTGAAGGCTTTAGAGGTTACATAAGTATTTCTTCAATAATATTGAAATTATGAATCAATACTTCGTTATTTGTTGAGATGTGATGTTGGTTTTCGTTAAATTCTTGTGAACTTCGCAAAGTACGAATGATGTTATTTGAAAAGTTTCGGTTACATCAATGATGAAGTGTAAAATCAAATATATACTTGATTTATTAGGAATTGGAACTTGTTGAATTGAGACAGATATTGTAGTTAACGATGGTTAAGTTGCGGGCGAGGGACATACATTATTGCATATTTGTAATATGAATTAACCGAGTAGTTAAGATTCACACATAATAGCTTAGCACGGAAATATTTATTTATTTTTATTTCAAAATATATATATATATAAAATATATATATAATTTCTTCAGAGGGAATGAGTTAATTCTTCATAACTTGTTGATACAATATACACGTTATTGATTCGTAATGATGTCCACAGTGATTCTTGAACTGACGGAGTTTGTGATGTTATAGGTGTTGTTGATTCTGATGTTGACTGTACTGACGATGCTGGTGACGTTGACGGTACTGTTGATGCTGTTGGTAAAACAAGTTTAACTTGTTAATCACACACCATTTTTGTCAGGGTTTCTACTCTTCCTTCTATCATTTTGGTTCTCTTAACTGATTTATGGTTAGGGTTAGATTAGATAATCTCTAAGACTTTAGAGATTATATAATCGCCGCGGAATGTTTCTCCAATGAAGTTATGAATTAATACTTCGTCAGTTATTGTTGTTGGTGCTCCTTGGTATCTATGGTGCGTATGACGTTGATGCTCGTGGGACAGATTGTGAAGTTGAGGTTTACAACGCGGTTGTGGTTGGAGGTGGTAATGGTACTGTTGGCGTTGATGATGGTGGTACTGGTTATGCTGCTGGTGCTGCTGCTGGTGTTTGTAATCTCTGCACCATATTCTCCAAAGCCACTACCCGAGCGCGAAGTTCGTTGACTTCTTCTATTATTCCAGGATGATTGTCGGTCGGAACGAGCGGATAAATAAAATCTAGAATTTGATGTAGTATATAATCGTGACGAGATACCCTGGAAATGAGAGAGAAAATGGTGTCTCTAACAGGTTCGCCGGTAAGTGCTTCAGGTTCTTCGCCAAGAGGGCAATGTGGTAGATGGAAAGGATCGCCTTCTTCTTGTTTCCAATGATTGAGGAGGCTACGAATCCATCCCCAATTCATCCAGAATAGGTGATGACTGATTGGTTGATCCATTCCGGTCACACTGCTTTCGGAGCTTGAGTGAGATTCCATTTCGGAATCCGAGTGACTTGAACTGATGACAAATTCCATTTCGTACGATTGGATAAAGGATTTTTGATATAAAATGATTTTTCAGCTATCGGTGGTATTCTATTCACATAGGATATCTATATATAGAGATAAAAAGATTTCATAGATTACGGAGGAATTTGCGGGATATGTCAGGCAAAGTTTAAAGTAACAGATACGATAAGATATGATTTAGCAGATACGCTAAGATATGAATTTTGTCTATACACTACTCATGCGATTAATGTAGCAAGATGTGTCTAGACTAATAATGATAAGCAGGTAATTTCCTATGGATGATAAGCAGATGATTTCCGACTAGAAATGATAAGCAAAACTTTTGACATGCAGACACGGTCGAAGTCCAGACTCACTAATGTATCCTAACGACTTATCAGTTAGACACACTAATGCAGACCTGGTTCGCTAAGACCACCGCTCTGATACCAACTGAAAGGACCCGTTCATATACATTATAAACGATTCACAATAGTTGATTACATTGCGAGGTATTTGACCTCTATATGATACATTTTACAAACATTGCATTCGTTTTTAAAAGACAATATTTCTTTACATCAAAAATTGACAGACATGCATACCATTTCATAATATCCACTATCCAACTATAAATTGATTTAATAATAATCTTTGATGAACTCAATGACTCGAATGCAACGTTCTTCGAAATATGCTATGAAAGACTCCAAGTAATATCTTTAAAATGAGCAAATGCACAGCGGAAGATTTCTTTAACACCTAAGAATAAACATGCTTTAAAGTGTCAACCAAAAGGTTGGTGAGTTCATTAGTTTATCATAATCATTTATTTCCATCATTTTAATAGACCACAAGAATTTCATTTCCAGTTCTCATAAATATACGTCCCATGCATAGAGACAAAAAAATAATCATTCATATGGTGAACACCTGGTAACCGACATTAACTAGATACATATAAGAATATCCCCTATCATTCCGGGATCCTCCTTCGGACATGATATAATTTCGAAGTACTAAAGCATCCGGTACTTTGGATGGGGTTTGTTAGGCCCAATAGATCTATCTTTAGGATTCGCGTCAATTAGGGTGTCTGTTCCCTAATTCTTAGATTACCAGACTTTAATAAAAAGGGGCATATTCGATTTCGATAATTCAACCATATAATGTAGTTTTAATTACTTGTGTCTATTTCGTAAAACATTTATAAAAGTTGCGCATGTATTCTCAGCCCAAAAATATAAAGGGTAAAAAGGCAAATGAAACTCACCATACTGTATTTCGTAGTAAAAATACATATAACGTCATTGAACAAGTGCAAGGTTGGCCTCGGATTCACGAACCTAAATTAATTATATATATTTATGTGTTGGTCAATATTTGTCTAACAAATTAGGTCAAGTCATAGTGTACCACAATCCTAATGCTCGAGACTAATATGCAAAAGTCAACAAAAGTAAATTTGACTCAAAATAATTTTCAAAAATCTATACATGATTAATATATAGTTTAAATATCGTCGTTTTATATTTTTAAATATTTTTAAAAGATTTATTAGAGTAAATAATATAATTTATTTATTAAGAAATAAAATTTTATATTATATTTATATAATAAAATATACTTTTATATATATTAAGTAATAAAATTTATAGGGTTCATTTAATATTATAAAGATAATATGATAGATATTATTAAAGTAAGTTATTACACGTAGTAAAATATGTTTGTATCAAATATTTATTTGATAAAATAATATCTATAATGATAGTAAGTAAAAGTTGTATTATTTTGTAATAATAATTATTATTATAAAAATATCAATATTTATAATTACTAAGATGACATTATGATAAAACGATAATTCTAATTATGATAACTTTAATATTTACGATAATTTTTAATATTATCTTTAAAATAATAATTCTATTTAAAATAATAATAATAATAATGATATTTTATAGTAACAATGACATTTCTATTAAAATGATAATTTTTATTAAAATGGTAGTTTTAATACTAACGATAATTTTAATAATAATAGTAATGATAAAAATAATAAGAACGATAATTTTATCTAAATCAATATCTTATAATATTTTAATTTCATCATGATACTCTTACCCATTATTTCCTAATCGTTTCGTTTAATAGCTTTTAATCGTCTTTTATATCGTGTTCGTAATAATGATAATAATAGTAATCAAAATAATTAGGTGTTACAAATATTTGTTTTAATTACACTAATATTAATAATGATAGTTACTATAACATTATTAACGATAATACTAATAATTATCTTAATGATAATATAGCAATAATAATAATAACAATAACAATAACCATTTTTAAATAATGATATATATATATTAATAATGATAATAATAATAATAATACCAGTAATAATAATAATAATAATAATAATAATAATAATAATAATAATTGGATAATAATAATAATACTAATTATAACTTTAACGATAATAACGATAGTAATAATAATAAAAAATAACAATTTTTAATGATAAATTCTTTTATTGATAAAGATAATAATAATAATAATAATAATAAGATAAAACTAGAACGACGATAATAACGACGATAATAATGATCATTTTTAATAATAATACAAAAATTCGATGGACTATAACTTCAAATCCGTTCATCGAAATCATTCGATATCTAAATGAAAAGTTCTTAATTTTTCGCTAGCTTTCCAACGACATGCATATCTTATACCTTATCTCAGTCGCATATATAACTAATTCAGGATTCAACATAACCTAACTAAAGGCAATATCAAAAGTACAAACATGCATAATCCTATATACTCGAGCACTAGTCAGGGATACACTATTAGTATGTAAAAGTTAAATTATGAGTACTCACGTATCAATATTGAGATTCAATATTGCAGAAAAGGTACGTAGACGCAACGGAGATGATAAACACTATATTGATCTCACGAGCATACCCATGAACCATACCCAATCACCTCCATAGCTATAACCCATAATTTCCTTAATCCAATCCCACTCGAAAAACAATTTTGAAATCACTCGGACAGCACTCTGACGTAATATTTTATGTATACTAATAATATCTTGAAATAATACGGAGTAAATATATATATGTAAATCGATTGAGAGAGTTTAGAGAAAAATATTTTCAAGTTTCTTATGAAATAATGAAACCTATTGAATTCTATTTATAATAGATTTTTGAATTATTAAAGTGAATTATTAAAGTGTGAATTATTAAAGTGAATTATTAAAGTATGAATTATTAAAGTGAATTATTAAAGTATGAATTATTAAAGTGAATTATTAAAGTATGAATTATTAAAGTTAAAGTAAAGTAAAAATAAAGTAAAGGTAAAGTTTAAGTATAGTAAAAGTATAAAACTATGTACGCATAATACGCGTATAAATATATATAATATTAATTTAAATCGTTATATATATTTAATAAAATATAAATATCGTTATATTTATCATACTGGTTAAGTAATGAGTTGTCAAAAGTGGTTCTAGATATTTATAAAAGTTATATACGTTTTAATAATAAAGTTCTTTTTAAACTGAAAACGTTTTTGTACGTTTGAAACTAAATCAAATAAATATAATAATTTTGTTTTCCAAAACCAAATATATTTTTAAGAATCATTTTGTTTAAAGGTTAAAATAATGGAAATCGTTATATCATAAAATGTTTTAGAAAAGTAGAATCATATATGTTCATAATAGGTTTCAAGTTTTTAAATTACAGTTTGTTGGTGAAGCATGGGATAAAGTTCAAAGGTTAAATAAACGTATGAAATCATCTTAATAAAAAATGTCGAGTTACATAACTTGTCGATATCCAACATCTAAGTTATTTACACTTCACGTTCTTACTTATAAATCACTTTACCATTTTCCGAATATTGTCAAAAAGAATAGATTTCTTAAATCACAGTGAATCTCATAACATAGACTCGTAATCATATCATAATGTATCTGATAAATCAATCATTTGATATTATCTTCTAATTCCATCGATAAACATATTGAAACAAATACGTTCATGTAAAGTATTATACGTTTAATACTTTATTAATATTCTCAAGTTATAATATATATATACACATATATATACATATTTATTTATATATAACGGTTCGTGAATCGTCGGAATTTGGTCGAGGTTATAATGAATGTATGAACACAATTTAAAATTCTTGAGATTTAACTTAACAAACTTTGCTTATCGTGTCGGAATAATATAAAGATAAAGTTTAAATTTGGTTGGAAATTTTCGGGTTGTCACACAATAGATCTATCTTTAGGATTCGCGTCAATTAGGGTGTCTGTTCCCTAATTCTCAGATTACCAGACTTAATAAAAAGGGGCATATTCGATTTCGATAATTCAACCATAGAATGTAGTTTCACGTACTTGTGTCTATTTTGTAAATCATTTATAAAACCTGCATGTATTCTCATCCCAAAAATATTAGATTTTAAAAATGGGACTATAACTCACTTTCACAGATTTTTACTTCGTCGAGAAGTAAGACTTGGCCACTGTTGATTCACGAACCTATAACAATATATACATATATATTAAAGTATGTTCAAAATATATTTACAACACTTTTAATATATTTTGATGTTTTAAGTTTATTAAGTCAGCTGTCCTCGTTAGTAACCTACAACTAGTTGTCCACAGTTAGATGTACAGAAATAAATCAATAAATATTATCTTGAATCAATCCACGACCCAGTGTATACGTATCTCAGTATTGATCACAACTCAAACTATATATATTTTGGAATCAACCTCAACCCTGTATAGCTAACTCCAACATTCACATATAGAGTGTCTATGGTTGTTCCGAAATATATATAGATGTGTCGACATGATAGGTCGAAACATTGTATACGTGTCTATGGTATCTCAAGATTACATAATATACAATACAAGTTGATTAAGTTATGGTTGGAATAGATTTGTTACCAATTTTCACGTAGCTAAAATGATAAAAATTATCCAATCTTGTTTTACCCATAACTTCTTCATTTTAAATCCGTTTTGAATGAATCAAATTGCTATGGTTTCATATTGAACTGTATTTTATGAATCTACACAGAAAAAGTATAGGTTTATAGTCGGAAAAATAAGTTACAAGTCGTTTTTGTAAAGGTAGTCATTTCAGTCGAAAGAACGACGTCTAGATGACCATTTTAGAAAACATACTTCCACTTTGAGTTTAACCATAATTTTTGGATATAGTTTCATGTTCATAATAAAAATCATTTTCTCAGAATAACAAGTTTTAAATCAAAGTTTATCATAGTTTTTAATTAACTAACCCAAAACAGCCCGCGGTGTTACTACGACGGCGTAAATCCGGTTTTACGGTGTTTTTCGTGTTTCCAGGTTTTAAATCATTAAGTTAGCATATCATATAGATATAGAACATGTGTTTAGTTAATTTTAAAAGTCAAGTTAGAAGGATTAACTTTTGTTTGCGAATAAGTTTAGAATTAACTAAACTATGTTCTAGTGATTACGAGTTTAAACCTTCGAATAAGATAGTTTTATATATATGAATCGAATGATGTTATGAACATCATTACTACCTCAAGTTTAGTAGGTAAACCTACTGGAAAAGAGAAAAATGGATCTAGCTTCAATGGATCCTTGGATGGCTCAAAGTTCTTGAAGCAAAATCATGACACGAAAACAAGTTCAAGTAAGATCATCACTTGAAATAAGATTGTTATAGTTATAGAAATTGAACCAAAGTTTGAATATGAATATTACCTTGAATAAGAAAGATAACCTACTGTATATAACAAAGGTTTCTTGATCTTAGATGATTACTTGGAATGGATTAGAAAGCTTGGAAGTAAATTAGTAAACTTGAAGGGATTTTTGAAGTATTCTTGAAGTGTTCTTCCTATGATGATTATAGCTTGATTCTTGAAGTGATTTTTGATGAAGATGATGATTAACTACTGGAAAAATACGTTCATAATAGTGTGGGTGTGTTGAGAGAGAATTAGAAAGAGATTTGGAAGTGAAATGGAGTGAATGATGAGTGTTAATTGGTGAGTGGTGAGTGGGGTTAAAAGGAGTTCTAGTTAGTTGACTAGCTCATGGTAGAAGTTAAAATTGATTAGTCATACATGACATAATCAAGAGTGGAATCCCATGCTAGTTCCTATTGGTATATACCCATAGTAAGTACGTTTTGAAGCTGTGTATAATACGGGTAAGAATACGACTAGAATTCTTGATGAAAGAAAAGAATGGGAAAGTAACTGTAACCATTTTCGTTAAGTATGAGTGTTTCGATATATGTCTTGAAGTCTTCCAAAAGTATTTTAATACATCTAAATACACTACATGTATATACATTTTAACGGAGTCGTTAAGTCATCGTTAGTCGTTACATGTAAGTGTTGTTTTGAAACCTTTAAGTTAACGATCTCAATTAATGTTGTTAACCCATTGTTTATTATATCTAATGAGATGTTAAATTATTATATTATCATAATATTATGATATATTAATATATCTTAATATGATATATATACATTTAAATGTCGTTACAACGATAATCGTTACATATATGTCTCGTTTAAAAATCATTAAGTTAGTAGTCTTGTTTTTACATATGTAGTTCATTGTTAATATACTTAATGATATGTTTACTTATCATAATATCATGTTAACTATATATATAACCATATATATGTCATCATATAGTTTTTACAAGTTTTAACGTTCGTGAATCACCGGTCAACTTGGGTAGTCAATTGTCTATATGAAACCTATTTCAATTAATCAAGTCTTAACAAGTTTGATTGCTTAACATGTTGGAAACATTTATTCATGTAAATATCAATCTCAATTAATATATATAAACATGGAAAAGTTCGGGTCACTACAGTACCTACCCGTTAAATAAATTTCGTCCCGAAATTTTAAGTTGTTGAAGGTGTTGACGAATCTTCTGGAAATAGATGCGGGTATTTCTTCTTCATCGGATCTTCACGCTCCCAGGTGAACTCGGGTCCTCTACGAGCATTCCATCGAACCTTAACAATTGGTATCTTGTTTTGCTTAAGTCTTTTAACCTCACGATCCATTATTTCGACGGGTTCTTCGATGAATTGAAGTTTTTCGTTGATTTGGATTTCATCTAACGGAATAGTGAGATCTTCTTTAGCAAAACATTTCTTCAAATTCGAGACGTGGAAAGTGTTATGTACAGCCGCGAGTTGTTGAGGTAACTCAAGTCGGTAAGCTACTGGTCCGACACGATCAATAATCTTGAATGGTCCAATATACCTTGGATTTAATTTCCCTCGTTTACCAAATCGAACAACGCCTTTCCAAGGTGCAACTTTAAGCATGACCATCTCTCCAATTTCAAATTCTATATCTTTTCTTTTAATGTCAGCGTAGCTCTTTTGTCGACTTTGGGCGGTTTTCAACCGTTGTTGAATTTGGATGATCTTCTCGGTAGTTTCTTGTATAATCTCCGGACCCGTAATCTGTCTATCCCCCACTTCACTCCAACAAATCGGAGACCTGCACTTTCTACCATAAAGTGCTTCAAACGGCGCCATCTCAATGCTTGAATGGTAGCTGTTGTTGTAGGAAAATTCTGCTAACGGTAGATGTCGATCCCAACTGTTTCCGAAATCAATAACACATGCTCGTAGCATGTCTTCAAGCGTTTGTATCGTCCTTTCGCTCTGCCCATCAGTTTGTGGATGATAGGCAGTACTCATGTCTAGACGAGTTCCTAATGCTTGCTGTAATGTCTGCCAGAATCTTGAAATAAATCTGCCATCCCTATCAGAGATAATAGAGATTGGTATTCCATGTCTGGAGATGACTTCCTTCAAATACAGTCGTGCTAACTTCTCCATCTTGTCATCTTCTCTTATTGGCAGGAAGTGTGCTGATTTGGTGAGACGATCAACTATTACCCAAATAGTATCAAAACCACTTGCAGTCCTTGGCAATTTAGTGATGAAATCCATGGTAATGTTTTCCCATTTCCATTCTGGGATTTCGGGTTGTTGAAGTAGACCTGATGGTTTCTGATGCTCAGCTTTGACTTTAGAACACGTCAAACATTCTCCTACGTATTTAGCAACATCGGCTTTCATACCCGGCCACCAAAAATGTTTCTTGAGATCCTTGTACATCTTCCCCGTTCCAGGATGTATTGAGTATCTGGTTTTATGAGCTTCTCTAAGTACCATTTCTCTCATATCTCCAAATTTTGGTACCCAAATCCTTTCAGTCCTATACCGGGTTCCGTCTTCCCGAATATTAAGATGCTTCTCCGATCCTTTGGGTATTTCATCCTTTAAATTTCCCTCTTTTAAAACTCCTTGTTGCGCCTCCTTTATTTGAGTAGTAAGGTTATTATGAATCATTATATTCATAGATTTTACTCGAATGGGTTCTCTGTCCTTCCTGCTCAAGGCATCGGCTACCACATTTGCCTTCCCCGGGTGGTAACGAATCTCAAAGTCGTAATCATTCAATAATTCAATCCACCTACGCTGCCTCATATTCAGTTGTTTCTGATTAAATATGTGTTGAAGACTTTTGTGGTCGGTATATATAATACTTTTGACCCCATATAAGTAGTGCCTCCAAGTCTTTAATGCAAAAACAACCGCGCCTAATTCCAAATCATGCGTCGTATAATTTTGTTCGTGAATCTTCAATTGTCTAGACGCATAAGCAATCACCTTCGTTCGTTGCATTAATACACAACCGAGACCTTGCTTTGATGCGTCACAATAAATCACAAAATCATCATTCCCTTCAGGCAATGACAATATAGGTGCCGTAGTTAGCTTTTTCTTCAATAACTGAAACGCTTTCTCTTGTTCATCATTCCATTCAAATTTCTTCCCTTTATGCGTTAATGCAGTCAAGGGTTTTGCTATTCTGGAAAAGTCTTGGATGAACCTTCTGTAGTAACCAGCTAGTCCTAAAAACTGGCGTATGTGTTTCGGAGTTTTCGGGGTTTCCCACTTTTCAACAGTTTCTATCTTTGCAGGATCCACCTTAATACCTTCTTTGTTCACTATGTGACCGAGGAATTGAACTTCTTCCAACCAAAATGCACACTTTGAAAACTTAGCGTACAATTCTTCCTTCCTCAATACTTCTAACACCTTTCTCAAATGTTCACCGTGTTCTTGGTCATTCTTTGAGTAAATAAGTATGTCATCAATGAAAACAATGACAAACTTGTCAAGGTATGGTCCACACACTCGGTTCATAAGGTCCATGAACACAGCTGGTGCATTAGTTAAACCAAACGGCATGACCATAAACTCGTAATGACCGTAACGTGTTCTGAAAGCAGTCTTTGGAATATCATCTTCTTTCACCCGCATTTGATGATACCCGGAACGTAAGTCAATCTTTGAATAAACAGACGAGCCTTGTAGTTGATCAAATAAGTCATCGATTCTCGGTAGTGGGTAGCGGTTCTTGATGGTAAGTTTGTTCAACTCTCGGTAGTCGATACACAACCTGAATGTACCATCTTTCTTCTTGACAAACAAAACAGGAGCTCCCCACGGTGATGTGCTTGGTCGAATGAAACCACGCTCTAAAAGTTCTTGTAATTGGCTTTGCAGTTCTTTCATCTCGCTGGGTGCAAGTCTGTAAGGAGCACGAGCTATTGGTGCAGCTCCTGGTACAAGATCTATTTGAAATTCAACGGATCGATGTGGGGGTAATCCCGGTAATTCTTTCGGAAATACATCGGGAAATTCTTTTGCAATGGGAACATCATTGATGCTCTTTTCTTCAGTTTGTACTTTCTCGACGTGTGCTAGAACAGCATAGCAACCTTTTCTTATTAGTTTTTGTGCCTTCAAATTACTAATAAGATGTAGCTTCGTGTTGCCCTTTTCTCCGTACACCATTAAGGGTTTTCCTTTTTCTCGTATAATGCGAATTGCATTTTTGTAACAGACGATCTCTGCTTTCACTTCTTTCAACCAGTCCATACCGATTATCACATCAAAACTCCCTAACTCTACTGGTATCAAATCAATCTTAAATGTTTCGCTAACCAGTTTAATTTCTCGATTCCAACATATATTATCTGCTGAAATTAATTTACCATTTGCTAATTCGAGTAAAAATTTACTATCCAAAGGCGTCAATGGACAACTTAATTTAGCACAAAAATCTCTACTCATATAGCTTCTATCCGCACCCGAATCAAATAAAACGTAAGCAGATTTATTGTCAATAAGAAACGTACCCGTAACAAGCTCCGGGTCTTCCTGTGCCTCTGCCGCATTAATATTGAAAACTCTTCCACGACCTTGTCCATTCGTGTTCTCCTGGTTCGGGCAATTTCTAATAATGTGGCCCGGTTTTCCACATTTATAACAAACTACATTGGCATAACTTGCTCCGACACTACTTGCTCCGCCATTACTCGTTCCGACACCATTTGTTCCTTTCGTTCTATTAACACCTGGTCCGTAGACCTCACACTTCACCGCGCTATGACCATTTCTTTTACACTTGTTGCAAAATTTGGTGCAGAACCCCGAGTGATTCTTTTCACACCTTTGGCATAGCTGCTTCTGATTGTTGTTGTTGTTGCGGTTATTATTGTTGTTAGGATGATTGTTGTAGTTGCTGTTGTTGTTGTTGTTGTTGTTGTTGTTGGGCCGTTTGTTGTAGTTGCGATTGTTGGGATAATTGTTGCGATTATTGTTGTAATTGCTGTTGTTGCTGTATTGGCGATTCTTATCACCGTTTTCCTCCCACTTTCTTTTGACTTGCTTCACATTGGCCTCTTCAGCAGTCTGTTCTTTAATTCTTTCTTCAATCTGGTTCACTAGTTTGTGAGCCATTCTACATGCCTGTTGTATGGAGGCGGGCTCGTGTGAACTTATATCTTCTTGGATTCTTTCCGGTAATCCTTTCACAAACGCGTCGATCTTCTCTTCCTCATCTTCGAACGCTCCCGGACACAATAGGCACAATTCTGTGAATCGTCTTTCGTACGTGGTAATATCAAATCCTTGGGTTCGTAACCCTCTAAGTTCTGTCTTGAGCTTATTGACCTCGGTTCTGGGACGGTACTTCTCGTTCATCAAGTGCTTGAATGCTGACCACGGTAGTGCGTACGCATCATCTTGTCCCACTTGCTCTAGATAGGTATTCCACCATGTTAACGCAGAACCTGTGAAGGTATGCGTAGCGTACTTCACTTTGTCCTCTTCAGTACACTTACTTATGGCAAACACCGATTCAACCTTCTCGGTCCACCGTTTCAATCCGATCGGTCCTTCGGTTCCATCAAATTCCAAAGGTTTGCAGGCAGTGAATTCTTTGTAGGTGCATCCTACACGATTTCCTGTACTGCCAGATCCAAGGTTATTGTTGGTATATAGCGCAGCCTGTACTGCGGCTATGTTTGAAGCTAGAAAAGTACGGAATTCCTCTTCATTCATATTCACGGTGTGTCGAGTAGTCGGTGCCATTTCCTTCAAAATAGTCAAATGGAACAAGTTAATCATATAGAATATTAAGAGTAGTTAATAGTATTTCGTAGCATAATATGAACTCATTTATAAAAGCTTTTTCTTCATATTAGCGTTTTATAAGTTTAAATTCGGGTAGTACCTACCCGTTAAGTTCATACTTAGTAGCTAATATACAATTCAACTACTACAATTCTATATGAAAAACTGATTATAATAATATTTCGCGTTCAAACTTTTATACAATATTTTACAAACTTACAATACCGCTTATTTTACATAAAGCATGAAATATAGCACACAATAACTTTGATACAAGATAGTTGTGAAGATAATTCTAGCTAGTACACAAGTCGTTCAGCAAAGGCAATAAAGACACGTAATTCATACGTCCAGAAACAAGTCATGCATTCTGGTTTTACTAGGACTACTTCCCATCCTTGGTCTTGTGGAACATAACCGTTATGGCCGTTGATAAGACAGCGTGTTGTAACGTCGTCAAAGGGACGAGGGTTACGTAATGACCAACAGTCTCGTAATAACCTAAAAACCTCATTTCTTACCCCAATTACCGACTCCGTCACTTGAGGGAACGTTTTGTTTAATAGTTGTAGCCCGATGTTCTTGTTCTCACTTTGGTGAGAAGCGAACATTACTAACCCGTAAGCATAACATGCTTCTTTATGTTGCATGTTAGCCGCTTTTTCTAAATCACGAAGTCCTATATTTGGATATACTGAGTCAAAATAATTTCTTAACCCGTTGCGTAAAATAGCATTTGGGTTCCCCGCAATATATGCGTCAAAGTAAACACATCGTAACTTATGGATTTCCCAATGTGATATCCCCCATCTTCCGAACGAAAGCCTTTTATAAACCAAATCATTCTTGGAACGTTCTTCGAATGTCTTACAAACTGATCTCGCCTTAAATAGTTGTGCCGAGGAATTCTGACCGACTCTAGACAAGATTTCATCAATCATGTCTCCGGGTAGGTCTCTTAAAATATTGGGTTGTCTATCCATTTTGTGTTTTTATACTGTAAAATAGACAAAAGTTAGATTCATAAAAAAAAAAAATACTTATTAATACAAGCAATTTTTACATATATCATAAAGCATAAGCACACTATATTACATATATTACACCACACGAATACAACTATCTTATTCCGACTCGCTTGTTTCTTCTTCTTCGGTTTTGGTTCGTTTTGCCAAGTTTCTAGGGATATATGATGTTCCCCTAATACGAGCCGTAATTTTCCACATTGGTTTAGAAAAACCTGGTGGTTTAGAGGTTCCCGGGTCATTGTTACAACTTAAGGACTTCGGGGGTTGACGATACATATAAAGTTCATCGGGGTTGGAATTAGATTTCTCTATTTTTATGCCGTTTCCCTTATTATTTTCTTTTGCCTTTTTAAATTCAGTTGGGGTAATTTTTATAACATCATCGGAATTCTCGTCGGAATCCGATTCATCGGAGAATTGGTAATCCTCCCAATATTTTGCTTCCTTGGCGGAAACACCATTGACCATAATTAACCTTGGTCGGTTGGTTGAGGATTCTCTTTTACTTAACCGTTTTATTATTTCCCCCACCGGTTCCGATTCTTCTTCCGGTTCCGATTCTTCTTCCGGTTCTGATTCTTCTTCCGGTTCCGACTCTTCTTCCGGTTCCTCTTCGGGAACTTGTGAATCAGTCCACGAATCATTCCAATTTACATTTGACTCTTCATTATTATTAGGTGAGTCAATGGGACTTGTTCTAGAGGTAGACATCTATCACATAATATCAAACACGTTAAGAGATTAATATATCACATAATATTCATATGTTAAAAATATATAGTTTCCAACAAAAATGTTAAGCAATCATTTTTAAAGAAAACACGGTCGAAGTCCAGAATCACTAATGCATCCTAACAAACTCGATAAGACACACTAATGCAAATTTTCTGGTTCTCTAAGACCAACGCTCGGATACCAACTGAAATGTCCCGTTCTTATTGATTAAAAACGTTCCATATTAATTGATTTCGTTGCGAGGTTTTGACCTCTATATGAGACGTTTTTCAAAGACTGCATTCATTTTAAAACAAACCATAACCTTTATTTCATCAATAAAGGTTTAAAAAGCTTTAAGTAGATTATCAAATAATGATAATCTAAAATATCCTGTTTACACACGACCATTACATAATGGTTTACAATACAAATATGTTACAACAAAATAAGTTTCTTGAATGCAGTTTTTACACAATATCATACAAGCATGGACTCCAAATCTCGTCCTTATTTAAGTATGCGACAGCGGAAGCTCTTAATAATCACCTGAGAATAAACATGCTTAAAACGTCAACAAAAATGTTGGTGAGTTATAGGTTTAACCTATATATATATCAAATCATAATAATAGACCACAAGATTTCATATTTCAATACACATCCCATACATAGAGATAAAAATCATTCATATGGTGAACACCTGGTAACCGACATTAACAAGATGCATATATAAGAATATCCCCATCATTCCGGGACACCCTTCGGATATGATATAAATTTCGAAGTACTAAAGCATCCGGTACTTTGGATGGGGTTTGTTAGGCCCAATAGATCTATCTTTAGGATTCGCGTCAATTAGGGTGTCTGTTCCCTAATTCTCAGATTACCAGACTTAATAAAAAGGGGCATATTCGATTTCGATAATTCAACCATAGAATGTAGTTTCACGTACTTGTGTCTATTTTGTAAATCATTTATAAAACCTGCATGTATTCTCATCCCAAAAATATTAGATTTTAAAAATGGGACTATAACTCACTTTCACAGATTTTTACTTCGTCGAGAAGTAAGACTTGGCCACTGTTGATTCACGAACCTATAACAATATATACATATATATTAAAGTATGTTCAAAATATATTTACAACACTTTTAATATATTTTGATGTTTTAAGTTTATTAAGTCAGCTGTCCTCGTTAGTAACCTACAACTAGTTGTCCACAGTTAGATGTACAGAAATAAATCAATAAATATTATCTTGAATCAATCCACGACCCAGTGTATACGTATCTCAGTATTGATCACAACTCAAACTATATATATTTTGGAATCAACCTCAACCCTGTATAGCTAACTCCAACATTCACATATAGAGTGTCTATGGTTGTTCCGAAATATATATAGATGTGTCGACATGATAGGCCGAAACATTGTATACGTGTCTATGGTATCTCAAGATTACATAATATACAATACAAGTTGATTAAGTTATGGTTGGAATAGATTTGTTACCAATTTTCACGTAGCTAAAATGATAAAAATTATCCAATCTTGTTTTACCCATAACTTCTTCATTTTAAATCCGTTTTGAATGAATCAAATTGCTATGGTTTCATATTGAACTGTATTTTATGAATCTACATAGAAAAAGTATAGGTTTATAGTCGGAAAAATAAGTTACAAGTCGTTTTTGTAAAGGTAGTCATTTCAGTCGAAAGAACGACGTCTAGATGACCATTTTAGAAAACATACTTCCACTTTGAGTTTAACCATAATTTTTGGATATAGTTTCATGTTCATAATAAAAATCATTTTCTCAGAATAACAAGTTTTAAATCAAAGTTTATCATAGTTTTTAATTAACTAACCCAAAACAGCCCGCGGTGTTACTACGACGGCGTAAATCCGGTTTTACGGTGTTTTTCGTGTTTCCAGGTTTTAAATCATTAAGTTAGCATATCATATAGATATAGAACATGTGTTTAGTTAATTTTAAAAGTCAAGTTAGAAGGATTAACTTTTGTTTGCGAATAAGTTTAGAATTAACTAAACTATGTTCTAGTGATTACGAGTTTAAACCTTCGAATAAGATAGTTTTATATATATGAATCGAATGATGTTATGAACATCATTACTACCTCAAGTTTAGTAGGTAAACCTACTGGAAAAGAGAAAAATGGATCTAGCTTCAATGGATCCTTGGATGGCTCAAAGTTCTTGAAGCAAAATCATGACACGAAAACAAGTTCAAGTAAGATCATCACTTGAAATAAGATTGTTATAGTTATAGAAATTGAACCAAAGTTTGAATATGAATATTACCTTGAATAAGAAAGATAACCTACTGTATATAACAAAGGTTTCTTGATCTTAGATGATTACTTGGAATGGATTAGAAAGCTTGGAAGTAAATTAGTAAACTTGAAGGGATTTTTGAAGTATTCTTGAAGTGTTCTTCCTATGATGATTATAGCTTGATTCTTGAAGTGATTTTTGATGAAGATGATGATTAACTACTGGAAAAATACGTTCATAATAGTGTGGGTGTGTTGAGAGAGAATTAGAAAGAGATTTGGAAGTGAAATGGAGTGAATGATGAGTGTTAATTGGTGAGTGGTGAGTGGGGTTAAAAGGAGTTCTAGTTAGTTGACTAGCTCATGGTAGAAGTTAAAATTGATTAGTCATACATGACATAATCAAGAGTGGAATCCCATGCTAGTTCCTATTGGTATATACCCATAGTAAGTACGTTTTGAAGCTGTGTATAATACGGGTAAGAATACGACTAGAATTCTTGATGAAAGAAAAGAATGGGAAAGTAACTGTAACCATTTTCGTTAAGTATGAGTGTTTCGATATATGTCTTGAAGTCTTCCAAAAGTATTTTAATACATCTAAATACACTACATGTATATACATTTTAACGGAGTCGTTAAGTCATCGTTAGTCGTTACATGTAAGTGTTGTTTTGAAACCTTTAAGTTAACGATCTCAATTAATGTTGTTAACCCATTGTTTATTATATCTAATGAGATGTTAAATTATTATATTATCATAATATTATGATATATTAATATATCTTAATATGATATATATACATTTAAATGTCGTTACAACGATAATCGTTACATATATGTCTCGTTTAAAAATCATTAAGTTAGTAGTCTTGTTTTTACATATGTAGTTCATTGTTAATATACTTAATGATATGTTTACTTATCATAATATCATGTTAACTATATATATAACCATATATATGTCATCATATAGTTTTTACAAGTTTTAACGTTCGTGAATCACCGGTCAACTTGGGTAGTCAATTGTCTATATGAAACCTATTTCAATTAATCAAGTCTTAACAAGTTTGATTGCTTAACATGTTGGAAACATTTATTCATGTAAATATCAATCTCAATTAATATATATAAACATGGAAAAGTTCGGGTCACTACAGTAATCCCGGCAATTCTTCCGGAAAAACTTCAGGAAAATCTCTTGCCACAGGCACGTCGTTGATGCACTTTTCTTTCTTTTCGACTTTATTAACATGTGCTAAAATAGCGTAACATCCCTTTTCTAAACACTTCTTGGCTTTCAAACAGCTAATGAGTTTTAGCTTTGAATCACCCTTCTCTCCGTAAATCATCACCGGCATTTTATCCTTACCAGGAATACGAATTGCCTTCTTGGCACAAACAACTTCCGCTCCTATTTTGGACATCCAGTCCATGCCGACTATTACATCAAAACTTCCTAATTCTACGGGTATTAAATCAATCTTAAATGTTTCTCCGGCTAAATTTATCTTACAATCACGACAAATTTTATCGGCTTTAATTAGTTTACCATTAGCTAACTCAATCATGTACTTAGCATCTAGAGGTAATGATGAACAATTCAATTTAGTGTAAAAATTTATACACACGTAACTTCTATCGGCGCCAGTATCAAATAAAATAGATGCTGATAAGTTATTAATGGTAAACGTACCCGTAACAAGCTCCGGGTCTTCTCGTGCCTCTCTAGCATTAATAACAAACGCTCTTCCACGTGCAGGTCCGCCATTCTGATTCGGGCACTGACTCTTATAGTGACCTTGTTTTCCACAACCAAAACAAGTAATGGTAGCCAAAGCAGTTCTATTTGCGTTGGTGGCAGGAGTCTTGTTACCATTTGCATTTGTAACGAGAGCCTTACAATCTTCAGCAAGATGTCCCTGTCTATTGCATTTAGTGCACAACACACTACAGTAACCAAAATGATGTTTGTGACAACGGTTGCATAAAGGACTTTGTCCTTTGTAACCAAAGCTTGAACCACTACCTGCACCTTGCGTGGTTTCTTGTTTCTTATAAGGTTGTTGTTGGTTACCTCGATCATAACCTCCATTCCACTTTTTCTTGTTCCCCAATACTTTCACCTCAGTATTGAATGCTTTCTTGTCCAAAATGACCTGATCCATTAGCTCGTTCGCCATGGTTATAGCTTCATGAATTGTCTTAGGTTTCGATGCTGTAACATTTGCCTTGACCTTTTTGGGCAAACCAGCTTTGTACATTTCAATCTTCCGTTCTTCGGTTGGAACCAATTCAGGACATAGCAAAACTAATTCCATGAATCGCTGGTTGTAGTTGGTGATTTCAGTACCAACCACCTTCAAACTTCGTAACTCATCTTCTAACTTAATAACCTCATTCCTTGGACAATACTCGGTGATTATCATTGCTTTGAATTCTTCCCATGGAGTATCATAAGCTACATCTCCTCCTACCGCCTTCACATAATTCTTCCACCATGTGAGTGCACTATCTTGTAAAGTGCACGATGCAAACTTGGTCATGTCTTTTTCATCACAACCGCTGATTTTGAACACCGTCTCCATCTTTTCTATCCATCGGGTTAAACCGATAGGTCCTTCCGTTCCACTGAATGATGATGGCTTGCAAGCTTGGAACGTCTTGTAGGAGCATCCTACACGAGGATTTGGATTAACTGCAGCAGCTCTTGCAGCCTCAACCCATAACATTCTGTCGTTCACTCGCTGGTTGATGAAGTCCTCGACTTCTTGTTCCGTCATTCGATTCAATCGCGCCATTTCCTAATGAAAGAAAATAATTATTCACATGGATTATTATAGATGTAGTGTGTATTTATAGTACATTATAGCTTATTAATAATATGAACTAGGTATTATTATAAAAGCCTTTTCTTCTTATTAGCGTTTTATAATTATATCTTGGGTAGTACCTACCCGTTAATGTTCATACTTAATAGCTTAGTACAGAATCAATTACTACAATCTAAATAATACTTAACCATGGAAAATTATTGCATTTCATACTTCAATATTTTACATATGCTTATCTTACATCGAACATTAAGCAAACCACACTATTAATATTATACAAAACATTATTCGGTTCCATGGTTTGACACAGCAGCGCATCGTTTGATCTATTTTCTAGGACGTTTAGACACAAAGATTTGCTTAACGCTTATCCTAACTGTCTGCCTATATTTTGGCTGTGGGACTGAAGAACTGGATGCCGGGACAGAACGAATAGGAATAGCGGGGATAGGGGTGGTAGTGTTGAGTGGAATTGGTGCCACATCATTCTCATTAAACTCGGGATTTGGATTTTCTAATTCATTAGCCTTTCGTTTCTTTCCTAGTTCGAACTCGTCTTTTGTAATTTCCTGTATTTCTTCCTCGGGTTCACTTTCCTCCTCGGGTTCACTTTCCTCCTCGGGTTCACTTTCCGGGTTCTCTATAGTTGGTTCATCCGGAATTTGTGAGTTTTCCCCAAGGATATCATTTTCGTCATCGGACAGGTTAATGACTGGAACGCCATCTGAAGATTCTGATTCGGAGTCGTTGATTGTGATAACAATTTTTGAGCTCGACATCTATCACACAACAACTAACCCATTAGTACTTATATAATATTTACATATAAATTTTAACCAACAGTGATAAGCAATGTTTTTTTTTTTTTTTAAATCAGACCCGGTCAAAGTCCAGACTTACTAATGTATCCTAACGGCTTCTCGGTTAGACACACTAATGCAGACCTGGTTTGCTAAGACCAACGCTCTGATACCACATGTCATAACCCGTCCTTAACCATAAGAACGTGTTAGATAACGTATGATTTCATTGCGAGGTATTGACCTCTATATGCGACATTTTTAAAAAGGAAAACTGCATATATTATACATTACAAACCAAACCATTATTTTTGTTACAAGCTTTAGACAATAAAAAGATGATTATCGTTTAACGATAATCTTCGACTTACAAACTTTACAAATGATAATAACAACACGATTTCTAGCATATTTTACAACACACGTCCTCGGATATGCAGTTTTATTTTTGACACAAATATGAGTACGCATGATCCTGCTTAGATTCAACATAATGCAGCGGAAGCTTTAATTATCACCTGAGAATAAACATGTTTAAAAACGTCAACATAAAGTTGGTGAGATATAGGTTTAGTGCGCAGCAATATATATATATATAGACCACAAGATTTCGTATATAAACATTTCAATAAAAATATTCTAAGTGGTTGAGCACTTGGTAACCATACTTAACATTTTCACGTCGCATATTCCCTTTAATATGAAATCTTACTACACCGTACCAAGTGTAGTCACAAAACGAAGTACTGTGCAACCGTTGAATACTGGTCGTCCAGTCCGGTTGGGGTTGTCAGGCCCGATAGATCTATCAACAGGATTCGCGTTTACAATACCGCTGTAAATAACAGTTACCAAGCTACAGGGAAGTATGCCAGTGGTACAACTCAACGTAGAATATATTTTTCAGTTACTTGTGTCCATAACGTAAAACATAAAATACATGTATTCTCATCCCGAAATATTTAGAGTTTAAAAGTGGGACTATATACTCACTCTTGTCTTGATGATATATATATTTTGACTCGGTCTTCCGGTTGATATCACGAACCTATCCATATATAATATATCAATATGTTTTCATTTTAAAACAAACGTTATATATATATATACTTGTTATACTTTTAATACTTTGAATAATTCCTTAGTCCGTAGTTAGCAGTCCGATGTTAGTAATTCAATTTTTAATGGTTCATTTTTAGATGTTTAATATACCCGCAATAAACAAAACCCCCAACGAAATAAATAAAACCCCATCGTATATGTATTGGTCGAGATTAATCTTGACCCATGGTACCGGTGTTGTCAAATGACGTGTTGCGTACATAAAGTACCGGTGTTGTCAAATGACGTGTTGCGTACAATCATGGAATCTTATGATTAATCTTCTCGTGTTGCTTACGGGTGATCCTGAACCATATGAAATTGAATTATGAGTACATATATATAAAATATCATGTTATCTTAGAAGTATGTGATTTTATGTAAATTTTTCCAATGAATCCCGAAGTCAATTAAGTCTTGGATAACCAATTTTGTTTCGGTCATAGTTTCTTCGTTACAAGTCCGTTTTCGTTGATTCAAATTGCCATCTTCTTGGATCGAGTTCTTCTTTAAGACTATGAACTGTAAATACCTTGGTTTGTATTCAAAATCATACGGCATAAGTAAAACATTAGTGAAACATATGAAGCTAAACATTTTTGTTACAACAAAATCATTTAATGACCATTTTTCTAAAAATACTTATACTTTGAAAAACCAAGTTTTACCTTGTTAAGTTAACATATAAATAAGTTATGTTACATGTCTTGAAGTATTTTAAAAGTTAAGTTAGAAGGATCTATTTAGTTTGCAAACAAGTTTGAAAACATTCAAACTATGTTCTTGTTGTTAAACTTTTGTACCACAAAATAAGATAGCTATATATATATGAATCGAATAAGGTTATGAACATAGTTACTACCTCAAGTTCCTTGGATAAGTTTGCTGTAAAAGAGGAGTAAGAAGCTAGAATCAAAAGGGTACTAGAGGTGAATGAAAGATTGGAAGTAAGTTGGTGTTCTTGGAAGGTTTTCTTGAAGTGTTGTTGTAAGAGTTTTCTTATGGTGTTTTAGTATGGTTTTTATGGCTAGATCTTCTTGGTTATTTGCTGGTTTGTTATGGAGTTTAGAGAGTAAGAAAGAGTGTGTGTTTTTAGTTAAGAGATTGAAGTAAAAATGAATCAAAAATGATGATACATATATACTCCTAAAAATGTGATCTTTAAGGATAACATGACAAAATTTTAGTTTGTATTTTTGTAATTAGTCAAGTAATCATCCAAAAGTAATTACCTAGCTCTAAGGGCATGAATAATGGCTGGTTAGGTGGTGATTTTGATGTGTATTTACTATTAGTAAATACGTATAGGAGCTAGGTATGATACGAGTACAAATACTCTAGGTATACGTATAGAAATTTTGTGAAAAATGAAATGAGGATTCAAATATAGCTATCTTTTGTGAATACACTTATATGGTTTTATGTATTTAAGTTCTTTAAAAGTAATTAAATACATTACTTATACAATATATGTATAACATTATAAGTCTTAAGTATATATGTCAAATAACGTTACGTATTGTTATCGTTTTGAAAACTTAAGTTAGTAGTTTCAAAATACACATATAACTTGTTGTTATTAATACAAAATGAGATATTAAAACATTTATTAATCATGTTAAATATGTATATTTACATTTATATACACAAACGTATAATTATCATATATTGTATAGTTCGTGATATCATCGGTCAAACTAGACGGTCAAACGTTGTGTAAAACTCTTTTCGGAAACATAAGTCTCAACAATTTGGATTGCTTATCATGTTGGCAAGGTTTAATTTATGTAAATATTAATCTTATAAGTATAGTATGATCGAAAAAGTGCGGGTCGTTACACATCGTTAGTCGTTACATGTAAGTGTTGTTTTGAAACCTTTAAGTTAACGATCTCAATTAATGTTGTTAACCCATTGTTTATTATATCTAATGAGATGTTAAATTATTATATTATCATGATATTATGATATATTAATATATCTTAATATGATATATATACATTTAAATGTCGTTACAACGATAATCGTTACATATATGTCTCGTTTCGAAATCCTTAAGTTAGTAGTCTTGTTTATATGTATATAACTCATTGTTAATATACTTATGGAGATACTTACTTATAATAATCTCATGTTAACCATATGTATATCCATATATATATCGTCATGTCGTTTTTACAAGTTTTAACGTTCGTGAATCGCCGGTCAACTTGGGTGGTCAATTGTCTATATGAAACATATTTCAATTAATCAAGTCTTAACAAGTTTGATTGCTTAACATGTTGGAAACATTTAATCATGTAAATATCAATCTCAATTAATATATATAAACATGGAAAAGTTCGGGTCACTACAGTACCTACCCGTTAAATAAATTTCGTCCCGAAATTTTAAGCTGTTGAAGGTGTTGACGAATCTTCTAGAAATAGATGCGGGTATTTCTTCTTCATCTGATCTTCACGCTCCCAGGTGAACTCGGGTCCTCTATGAGCATTCCATCGAACCTTAACAATTGGTATCTTGTTTTGCTTAAGTCTTTTAACCTCACGATCCATTATTTCGACGGGTTCTTCGATGAATTGGAGTTTTTCGTTGATTTGGATTTCATCTAACGGAATAGTGAGATCTTCTTTAGCAAAACATTTCTTCAAATTCGAGACGTGGAAAGTGTTATGTACAGCCGCGAGTTGTTGAGGTAACTCAAGTCGGTAAGCTACTGGTCCGACACGATCAATAATCTTGAATGGTCCAATATACCTTGGTAATTTCCCTCGTTTACCAAATCGAACAACGCCTTTCCAAGGTGCAACTTTAAGCATGACCATCTCTCTAATTTCAAATTCTATATCTTTTCTTTTAATGTCAGCGTAGCTCTTTTGTCGACTTTGGGCGGTTTTCAACCGTTGTTGAATTTGGATGATCTTCTCGGTAGTTTCTTGTATAATCTCCGGACCCGTAATCTATCTATCCCCCACTTCACTCCGGACCCCCAATGGTAGTTTCTTGATACCATCAGAAAGACCCCAGGTAAAACGTTCCCCGTAGCATGATATTGTCCGCTTTGCAGAGATAGGGACGTACCCTTGTCTCCCCCGTAGGTTGCTCATGGATTTTTCTTGGTGACCACAAACAACGAACACTTTCCCAGGAGGTCACCCATCTTGGTAGTGCTCTCGCCTGAGCACGCTTAACTGCAGAGTTCTAATGGGATCTGCTGCGCTTGTGGTCCCAAAACGCGTCATGCTAGGAAAGGTCTCCACACCCTTATAAGGCATGCTTCATTCCCCTCTCCAACCGATGTGGGACGGATGTAACATGGATGTTACAAAATCCTTGGGTTCGTAACCCTCTAAGTTCTGTCTTGAGCTTATTGACCTCGGTTCTGGGACGGTACTTCTCGTTCATCAAGTGCTTGAATGCTGACCACGGTAGTGCGTACGCATCGTCTTGTCCCACTTGCTCTAGATAGGTATTCCACCATGTTAACGCAGAACCTGTGAAGGTATGCGTAGCGTACTTTACTTTGTCCTCTTCAGTACACTTACTTATGGCAAACACCGATTCGATCTTCTCGGTCCACCGTTTCAATCCGATCGGTCCTTCGGTTCCATCAAATTCCAAAGGTTTGCAGGCAGTGAATTCTTTGTAGGTGCATCCTACACGATTTCCTGTACTGCTAGATCCAAGGTTATTGTTGGTATGTAGCGCAACCTGTACTGCGGCTATGTTTGAAGCTAGAAAAGTACGGAATTCCTCTTCATTCATATTCACGGTGTGTCGAGTAGTCGGTGCCATTTCCTTCAAAATAGTCAAATGGAACAAGTTAATCATATAGAATATTAAGAGTAGTTAATAGTATTTCGTAGCATAATATGAACTCATTTATAAAAGCTTTTTCTTCATATTAGCGTTTTATAAGTTTAAATTCGGGTAGTACCTACCCGTTAAGTTCATACTTAGTAGCTAATATACAATTCAACTACTACAATTCTATATGAAAAACTGATTATAATAATATTTCGCGTTCAAACTTTTACACAATATTTTACAAACTTACAATACCGCTTATTTTACATATAGCATGAAATATAGCACACAATAAATTTGATACAAGATGGTTGTGAAGATAATTCTAGCTAGTACACAAGTCGTTCAGCAAAGGCAATAAAGACACGTAATTCATACGTCCAGAAACAAGTCATGCATTCTGGTTTTACTAGGATTACTTCCCATCCTTGGTCTTGTGGAACATAACCGTTATGGCCATTGATAAGACAGCGTGTTGTAACGTCGTCAAAGGGACGAGGGTTACGTAATGTCCAACAGTCCCGTAACAATCTAAAAACCTCATTTCTTACCCCAATTACCGACTCCGTCACTTGTGGGAAAGTTTTGTTTAATAGTTGTAGGCCGATGTTCTTATTCTCACTTTGGTGAGAAGTGAACATTACTAATCCGTAAGCATAACATGCTTCTTTATGTTGCATGTTAGCCGCTTTTTCTAAATCAGGAAGTCCAATATTCGGATATATTGAGTCAAAATAATTTCTTAACCCATTGCGTAAAATAGCATTTGGGTTCCCCGCAATATATGCGTCAAAGTAAATATATCGTAACTTATGGATTTCCCAATGTGATATCCCCCATCTTTCGAACGAAAGCCTTTTATAAACCAAGGCATTCTTGGAACGTTCTTCGAATGTCTTACAAACTGATCTCGCCTTAAATAGTTGTGCCGAAGAATTCTGACCGACTCTAGACAAGATTTCATCAATCATGTCTCTGGGTAGGTCTCTTAAAATATTGGGTTGTCTATCCATTTTGTGTTTTTATACTGTAAAATAGACAAGAGTTAGATTCATAAAAAAAATACTTATTAATACAAGCAATTTTTACATATATCATAAATCATAAGCACACTATATTACATATATTACACCACACGAATACAACTATCTTATTCCGACTCGCTTGTTTCTTCTTCTTCGGTTTTGGTTTGTTTTGTCAAGTTTCTAGG
Source organism: Rutidosis leptorrhynchoides (assembly GCF_046630445.1). NCBI lineage: Eukaryota > Viridiplantae > Streptophyta > Magnoliopsida > Asterales > Asteraceae > Rutidosis > Rutidosis leptorrhynchoides. Next base: position 515,762,712 of record NC_092336.1, on the reverse strand, counting down.
GATATATGATGTTCCCCTAATACGAGTCGTAATTTTCCACATTGGTTTAGAAAAACCTGGTGGTTTAGAGGTTCCCGGGTCATTGTTACAACTTAAGGACTTCGGGGGTTGACGATACATATAAAGTTCATCGGGGTTGGAATTAGATTTCTCTATTTTTATGCCCTTTCCCTTATTATTTTCTTTTGCCTTTTTAAATTCAGTTGGGGTAATTTCTATAACATCATCGAAATTCTCGTCGGAATCCGATTCATCGGAGAATTGGTAATCCTCCCAATATTTTGCTTCCTTGGCGGAAACACCATTGACCATAATTAACCTTGGTCGGTTGGTTGAGGATTTTCTTTTACTTAACCGTTTTATTATTTCCCCCACCGGTTCTATTTCTTCTTCCGGTTCCGATTCTTCTTCCGATTCCGACTCTTCTTCAGGTTCCGACTCTTCTTCCGGTTCCTCTTCGGGAACTTGTGAATCAGTCCACGAATCATTCCAATTTACATTTGACTCTTCATTATTATTAGGTGAGTCAATGGGACTTGTTCTAGAGGTAGACATCTATCACATAATATCAAACGCGTTAAGAGATTAATATATCACATAATATTCACATGTTAAAAATATATAGTTTCCAACAAAATTTGTTAAGCAATCATTTTTCAAGTAAACACGGTCGAAGTCCAGACTCACTAATGCATCCTAACAAACTCAATAAGACACACTAATGCAAAATTTTCTGGTTCTCTAAGACCAACGCTCTGATACCAACTGAAATGTCCCGTTCTTATTGATTAAAAATGTTCCATATTAATTGATTTCGTTGCGAGGTTTTGACCTCTATATGAGACGTTTTTCAAAGACTGCATTCATTTTAAAACAAACCATAACCTTTATTTCATCAATAAAGGTTTAAAAAGCTTTACGTAGATTATCAAATAATGATAATCTAAAATATCCTGTTTACACACGACCATTACATAATGGTTTACAATACAAATATGTTACAACAAAATAAGTTTCTTGAATGCAGTTTTTACACAATATCATACAAGCATGGACTTCAAATCTCGTCCTTATTTAAGTATGCGACAGCAGAAGCTCTTAATAATCACCTGAGAATAAACATGCTTAAAACATCAACAAAAATGTTGGTGAGTTATAGGTTTAACCTATATATATCAAATCATAATAATAGACCACAAGATTTCATATTTCAATACACATCCCATACATAGAGATAAAAATCATTCATATGGTGAACACCTGGTAACCGACATTAACAAGATGCATATATAAGAATATCCCCATCATTCCGGGATCCTCCATCGGACATGATATAAATTTCGAAGTACTAAAGCATCCGGTACTTTGGATGGGGCTTGTTGGGCCCAATAGATCTATCTTTAGGATTCGCGTCAATTAGGGTGTCTGTTCCCTAATTCTTAGATTACCAGACTTAATAAAAAGGGGCATATTCGATTTCAATAATTCAACCATAGAATGTAGTTTCACGTACTTGTGTCTATTTTGTAAATCATTTATAAAACCTGCATGTATTCTCATCCCAAAAATATTAGATTTTAAAAGTGGGACTATAACTCACTTTCACAGATTTTTACTTCGTCGAGAAGTAATACTTGGCCACTGTTGATTCACGAACCTATAACAATATATACATATATATTAAAGTATGTTAAAAATATATTTACAACACTTTTAATATATTTTGATGTTTTAAGTTTATTAAGTCAGCTGTCCTCGTTAGTAACCTACAACTAGTTGTCCACAGTTAGATGTACATAAATAAATCGATAAATATTATCTTGAATCAATCCACGACCCAGTGTATACGTATCTCAGTATTGATCACAACTCAAACTATATATATTTTGGAATCAACCTCAACCCTGTATAGCTAACTCCAACATTCACATATAGAGTGTCTATGGTTGTTCCGAAATATATATAGATGTGTCGACATGATAGGTCGAAACATTGTATACGTGTCTATGGTATCTCAAGATTACATAATATACAATACAAGTTGATTAAGTTATGGTTGGAATAGATTTGTTACCAATTTTCACGTAGCTAAAATGAGAAAAATTATCCAATCTTGTTTTACCCATAACTTCTTTATTTTAAATCCGTTTTGAGTGAATCAAATTGCTATGGTTTCATATTGAACTCTATTTTATGAATCTAAACAGAAAAAGTATAGGTTTATAGTCGGAAGAATAAGTTACAAGTCGTTTTTGTAAAGGTAGTCATTTCAGTCGAAAGAACGACGTCTAGATGACCATTTTAGAAAACATACTTCCACTTTGAGTTTAACCATAATTTTTGGATATAGTTTCATGTTCATAATAAAAATCATTTTCTCAGAATAACAACCTTTAAATCAAAGTTTATCATAGTTTTTAATTAACTAACCCAAAACAGCCCGCGGTGTTACTACGACGGCGTAAATCCGGTTTTACGGTGTTTTTCGTGTTTCCAGGTTTTAAATCATTAAGTTAGCATATCATATAGATATAGAACATGTGTTTAGTTAATTTTAAAAGTCAATTTAGAAGGATTAACTTTTGTTTGCGAACAAGTTTAGAATTAACTAAACTATGTTCTAGTGATTACGAGTTTAAACCTTCGAATAAGATAGTTTTATATATATGAATCGAATGATGTTATGAACATCATTACTACCTCAAGTTTAGTAGGTAAACCTACTGGAAGTGACAAGAAATGATCTAGCTTCAAAGGATCTTGGATGGCTTGAAAGTTCTTGAAGTAGGATCATGACACAAAAACAAGTTCAAGTAAGATTTTTACTCGAATTAAGATAGTTTATAGTTATAGAAATTGAATCAAAGTTTGAATATGAATATAAACTTGAATAAGAAAGATAACCTACTGTATATAACAAAGGTTTCTTGATCTTAGATGATTACTTGGAATGGATTAGAAAGCTTGGAAGTAAATTAGTAAACTTGAAGGGATTTTTGAAGTGTTCTTGAAGTGTTCTTCCTATGATGATTATAGCTTGATTCTTGAAGTGATTTTTGATGAAGATGATGATTAACTACTGGAAAAATACGTTCATAATAGTGTGTGTGTGTTGAGAGAGAATTAGAAAGAGAATTGGAAGTGAAATGGAGTGAATGATGAGTGGTAATTGGTGAGTGGTGAGTGGGGTTAAAAGGAGTTCTAGTTAGTTGACTAGCTCATGGTAGAAGTTAAAATTGATTAGTCATACATGACATAATCAAGAGTGGAATCCCATGCTAGTTCCTATTGGTATATACCCATAGTAAGTACGTTTTGAAGCTGTGTATAATACGGGTAAGAATACGACTAGAATTCTTGATGAAAGAAAAGAATGGGAAAGTAACTGTAACCATTTTCGTTAAGTATGAGTGTTTTGATATATGTCTTGAAGTCTTCCAAAAGTATTTTAATACATCTAAATACACTACATGTATATACATTTTAACTGAGTCGTTAAGTCATCGTTAGTCGTTACATGTAAGTGTTGTTTTGAAACCTTTAAGTTAACGATCTCAATTAATGTTGTTAACCCATTGTTTATTATATCTAATGAGATGTTAAATTATTATATTATCATGATATTATGATATATTAATATATCTTAATATGATATATATACATTTAAATGTCGTTACAACGATAATCGTTACATATATGTCTCGTTTCGAAATCCTTAAGTTAGTAGTCTTATTTATATGTATATAACTCATTGTTAATATACTTATGGAGATACTTACTTATCATAATCTCATGTTAACCATATGTATATCCATATATATATCGTCATGTCGTTTTTACAAGTTTTAACGTTCGTGAATCGCCGGTCAACTTGGGTGGTCAATTGTCTATATGAAACATATTTCAATTAATCAAGTCTTAACAAGTTTGATTGCTTAACATGTTGGAAACATTTAATCATGTAAATATCAATCTCAATTAATATATATAAACATGGAAAAGTTCGGGTCACTACAGCATGTATTCTCATCCCAAAAATATTAGATTTTAAAAGTGGGACTATAACTCACTTTCACAGATTTTTACTTCGTCGGGAAGTAAGACTTGGCCACTGGTTGATTCACGAACCTATAACAATATATACATATATATCAAAGTATGTTCAAAATATATTTACAACACTTTTAATATATTTTGATGTTTTAAGTTTATTAAGTCAGCTGTCCTCGTTAGTAACCTACAACTAGTTGTCCACAGTTAGATGTACAGAAATAAATCGATAAATATTATCTTAAATCAATCCACGACCTAGTGTATACGTATCTCAGTATTGATCACAACTCAAACTATATATATTTTGGAATCAACCTCAACCCTGTATAGCTAACTCCAACATTCACATATAGAGTGTCTATGGTTGTTCCGAAATATATATAGATGTGTCGACATGATAGGTCAGAACATTGTATACGTGTCTATGGTATCTCAAGATTACATAATATACAATACAAGTTGATTAAGTTATGGTTGGAATAGATTTGTTACCAATTTTCACGTAGCTAAAATGAGAAAAATTATCCAATCTTGTTTTACCTATAACTTCTTCATTTTAAATCCGTTTTGAGTGAATCAAATTGCTATGGTTTCATATTTAACTCTATTTTATGAATCTAAATAGAAAAAGTATAGGTTTATTGTCGGAAAAATAAGTTACAAGTCATTTTTGTAAAGGTCGTCATTTCAGTCGAAAGAACGACGTCTAGATGACCATTTTAGAAAACATACTTCCACTTTGAGTTTAACCATAATTTTTGGATATAGTTTCATGTTCATAATAAAAATTATTTTCTCAGAATAATAACTTTTAAATCAAAGTTTATCATAGTTTTTAATTAACTAACCCAAAACAGCCCGCGGTGTTACTACGACGGCGTAAATCCGGTTTTACGATGTTTTTCGTGTTTCCAGGTTTTAAATCATTAAGTTAGCATATCATATAGATATAGAAAATGTGTTTAGTTGATTTTAAAAGTCAAGTTAGAAGGATTAACTTTTGTTTGCGAACAAGTTTAGAATTAACTAAACTATGTTCTAGTGATTACAAGTTTAAACCTTCGAATAAGATAGCTTTATATGTATGAATCGAATGATGTTATGAACATCATTACTACCTTAAGTTCCTTGGATAAACCTACTGGAAAAGAGAAAAATGGATCTAGCTTCAACGGATTCTTGGATGGCTCGAAGTTCTTGAAGCAGAATCATGACACGAAAACAAGTTCAAGTAAGATCATCACTTGAAATAAGATTGTTATAGTTATAGAAATTGAACCAAAGTTTGAATATGATTATTACCTTGTATTAGAATGATAACCTACTGTAAGAAACAAAGATTTCTTGAGGTTGGATGATCACCTTACAAGATTGAAAGTGAGCTAGCAAACTTGAAAGTATTCTTGATTTTATGTAACTAGAACTTGTAGAATTTATGAAGAACACTTAGAACTTGAAGATAGAACTTGAGAGAGATCAATTAGATGAAGAAAATTGAAGAATGAAAGTGTTTGTAGGTGTTTTTGGTTGTTGGCGTATGGATTAGATATAAAGGATATGTAATTTTATTTTCATGTAAATAAGTCATGAATGATTACTCATATTTTTGTTATTTTATGAGATATTTCATGCTAGTTGCCAAATGATGGTTCCCACATGTGTTAGGTGACTCACATAGGCTGCTAAGAGCTGATCATTGGAGTGTATATACCAATAGTACATACATCTAAAAGCTGTGTATTGTACGAGTACGAATACGGGTGCATACGAGTAGAATTGTTGATGAAACTGAACGAGGATGTAATTGTAAGCATTTTTGTTAAGTAAAAGTATTTTGATAAGTGTATTGAAGTCTTTCAAAAGTGTATAAATACATATTAAAACACTACATGTATATACATTTTAACTGAGTCGTTAAGTCATCGTTAGTCGTTACATGTAAGTGTTGTTTTGAAACCTTTAGGTTAACGATCTTGTTAAATGTTGTTAACCCAATGTTTATAATATCAAATGAAATTTTAAATTATTATATTATCATGATATTATCATGTATGAATATCTCTTAATATGATATATATACATTAAATGTCTTTACAACGATTATCGTTACATATATGTCTCGTTTAAAAATTATTAAGTTAGTAGTCTTGTTTTTACATATGTAGTTCATTGTTAATATACTTAATGATATGTTTACTTATCATAGTATCATGTTAACTATATATATATATATCCATATATATGTCATCATATAGTTTTTACAAGTTTTAACGTTCGTGAATCACCGGTCAACTTGGGTGGTCAATTGTCTATATGAAACATATTTCAATTAATCAAGTCTTAACAAGTTTGATTGCTTAATATGTTGGAAACATTTAATCATGTAAATATCAATCTCAATTAATATATATATACATGGAAAAGTTCGGGTCACTACAATATAACACAAAAAAAAGTTATTTAAATTCAAAGGTAAGATATAAAGATTTTGAAAAGTTAAAAAATATTAATTTGGAACGGTATAAATTATAAAATGACCCCTTGAAAGAATGAAAACCCACGGTTAGAAGACCATGAACGATGTATATATGGAAGAAGGTAATTCTGTTTACTACATAATGTGAATCCATATCATAGCGAAATACACTTGAATCTTAGTAATACGTAATTATAATCCTACTCAAAGCCTGTTTGATCTTAAGATTTGGGTCTACATTAGGTTAATGTGGCCATTTTTTCATCCTGGTTTATATCTCAAAGAATAACTTGTACAACAATAGAGCAAACGAAGTGTTTCCAAGTAGGTATTCAGGGAGAATATGTACGATTATATGCAACTCCATGATACCAAGCTCGTGGACGTGTAGTAAGTTGTGAATTAATTGTGATTACAAAACAAGAGTTGCGAATGCAAATACTTTGAGATATTGTTAAGTTGCTGCATTTGGCAAATTAATGGTCCAAAGCTTTGTAAATGTTCTCAACTGTTTGTGAGGTTCGCCACTTAAAATACTTCATATATTTATTTATTGATCAGGTATGGTCCATTAGGATTGTATTTACGCTTGGCCCATAAGCTATAAACCCTAATCTTCCCTTAACCCTAGTCTTTCCCCTATAAATATAGGGTTCTCTCCCTACATCAAACACATCTCATACGGTCTTTACACTTCGCCTTTCTCCCACCGCACCGCATACGGCCTCCACTGCCGGATCTCTCTACGATTGTCTCTACGATCGGAGCACCACCTATAACACTAGGGTTTTTTCCTACGGGTCTTGTATGATTTTACTCCCTTTGCCGTCGATAGGTTCCGACTATCGACCGGCAGGCAATTCGTTGGCCATGTGACGACTCGGAAATTTTCGACCAAATTTAAACTTAATCTTTATATGTCTTCGACACGATAAGCAAAGTCTGTAATGTTGATTCTAAAAATTTTTGAACTGTTTCATATATTCAATTGACCTTCGACCATTCCCGACGATTCACGAATAACTATTTGTAAATAGATACGTATATATTTAAATATATATGTATACATATATAATAATTATTATATCTACATATGTAATTGAAGTATAGTGAATAATTTATAGTTCGAATTTATTTTTTTTAATCGATAGTAACACTCAATTATCATTCGAGTGATAATAAACAAGTTATAAATAAACTTATGTGATTTTAAAATAAACGGTGATCCGAAAATGAGCTATATAAATTTTAGGCTTATTAAAAATATTTTTAAAAGCTAATTAATAAATTTCAACATTTTTCATATTTTGCCCAGAATCGAGAGGGACAGTTGATGTAATTTTTATTTATTAAATTAATGATTGAATTTCATACATAATGACCAAAATAAATAAATATAGTTAATTTAAAAATATAGGATTTTTTCTGAACACTTTTATCCGCCATTGATTTACAACGGAGTACGAAATACTAGCCCTATTAAACTGTCGGTAGAATGAAGTTAAAATGACAGCTTGATCTTTCATTAACATGTGATTGAATATTTAATTTCTATTACAGTTCTTACTTTAACCTTATATTATTATCATTGTCATATGCATATATGTATGCTTGCAAGAACTCACCATCTTAAAATTCATCATCTTTCTTTGAGCTTCACCCTCCCCCACCGGCAAACCACTCTTCGTCATAGCAATCACTATGACCATCAACCGCCATGAACACCATAACCGAAAACCCACAAGCTCGATTATTCTGTTTCTTGTTCGATCTAACTTATACAACCAAAACCCACCACACCCCACCTTGAGTACTCTTATTCAATCACCATCTTCTTTTATTTCTTTTCTCTTCTTTTCTGCAAATACTACTATCACCATCTCCTTCATTAAACTACACATGATTTACAAGTGTTCTAAACTCACTGTCACTGTTCGGTTTACAACTCCCGTTATACTCAAACAAATCAAACCCACCACCACCTTGCAACCTTATTCACCATTTAACCAACCTAATCACCACAAACCGTCACCAATCATTATTGTAAAACACCACGCAAACCACCACCATCTTCATTAACAAACTACAACCATGGATGATCGATTACTACAATTGTTATTTCCGGTTTCACCTGCAAAAAAACCAAATGAAGCACATATTTCTTTGTTTTCTTTTTCTTCTTACTCGAATGACACCCAAAACAACAACCATCATCTTCATCAAACCTCTTCACCATTAAACCTCCTGCTAAAGTTCTTATTATGATTCTGTTTACTAATTCTTTTTATCTCCTTCGTGAACCCAGCTCGTTATTTTTCTTTTCTCTTCTTTTATTTTGAATTCGAGAACCTGCAGCTCCTATTTGCTGCTATTGCTGCAATACCTGTATGTTTCTGTTTTCACAGCCATCCACAACCGAAGAATAGAATAAAGAATGATGATGATGAAACAATGAAAAAGATGATACTTATAATCATATTTGATTATTTATTAATTCATACAAAGTATTACTAGTTGTCGGTAAACTATCTTTATGTTTAGGATAATGGACGATGAGGTGATGATGATGATTTGATGATGCGATTATAATAATAACCTTTAGAGTCTTATTTCTGTTTAATCATTATCCTGACGTCGACACACAACAACTGGACTGGTTTTGAATATATTTTGGGCCTTCTTATTTGTTAAATGGGTTACAAGAGCTATTGGGCTGTGTTCCACGAATTAGTTTCTTATGATACAAGATAACCGAGAACCATGATGATGAGGAAATTGATAACAGTTTGTATAATTTAAATACATAAGAACGCAAGTTAATACTAGAAATAAGTAATGATTCAATGGTTGGAGGTGTGTGTGTGGTTAACGAGAGGTCGCGGGTTCGAGTCCGGGCTCGGGCATTTTTTTTAGAAAAATAAGAAGAAGGATACAGAAGTAAAGGTTGAAAACAATTTAAGTTGGGTGTTATTTCAGAATTGAAACACATAGCGTAATGGTTAAGAATGTTATCGGGTTAGCGGAACGTCGCGGGTTCAAACCCGGACTTGGGCATTTTTTTAGGACTACTTCTTTGAGGTAGTTTACTTACCACTCATTATTATTATTATTATTATTATTATTATTATTATTATTATTATTATTATTATTATTATTATTATTATTATTATTATTATTATTATTATTATTATTATTATTATTATTATTATCATTATTATTATGATTAATGTTATTAAAATGTTAAGGTTAGGTTTAAAAATAAAATTTAGGTTTAAGTTTATGATTTAAAATAAGTTAATGATATGATTATGATTATTAAGGAAAAGTATGATTAAGTTTATGACAAATACCTATTATTATTTTTGAAAATTTATTAATATTATTATTAAAACTATTATTATTATTATTAATATTATTATTATTATTATTATTATTATTATTATTATTATTATTATTATTATTATTATTATTATTATTATTATTATTAAGTATCATTATTATTATTAGGATTATCATTATTTTGATCATTATTATTTTATTATCTCTATTATTATTATTATTATTATTTTTTACATTAATATTATTATTTTTACATTATTATTATTATTATTATCATTTTTATTATTACTAGTATCATTATTATTTTTATAAAAACCATATTACTACTATTATCAACATTACTACTAATATTATTATCATTACTACAATAAAAATTAGTCATATATACATATACTTAACTAAACTATATTAACATTTTTATTTATTTTAAGAATATAAAATAAATATATTTAATTAAGTTACTAGTGAAACACATAAATTATTAAAATAACAAGTATATCACTAATAATATATAAATTCGTTTGATTACAATTATATGTGTTAATATATATATATATATATATATATATATATATATATATATATATATATATATATATATATATATATATATATATATATATATATATATATATATATATATGATATATGTTCGTGAATCCGAGGTCAACCTTGCATTGTTCAGTTCCGTCGTATGCATATTTTTACTACAAAATATCGTTTAGTGAGTTCATTTGCTCCCTTTTACTCTTTACATTTTTGGGACTGAGAATACATGCGCTGTTTTTATAACTGCTTTATTAAATGCTTTTGAAATATATTTTGAACTGAGAATACATGAAATGCTTTTATAAATGTTTGACGCGATATGACACAAGCAAAACATTCCTCGAATGAATTATTATGCATACAGAAGTTCTGTGGATTATTATTGAATTAGTTGGACGTTATAATTGCCACTAATTGTTGTGAATATTTCCCCTGATTATTATTATTTGGTAACCTAAGAATTAGAAACGGGTATGGCCCTAATTCACGCGAATCCTAAAGGTAGCTACTGGGTTTCACACCCCCACCCAGAATGTTCACTAGACGGAAGAGCTAGTGGGCGTGGTGTTTAGTACTTCGAAGTTTATATATTATACAGACAAGATGTTCTGTTTTGGGGATATTATTGATGCGCATTATATGTTAAGGTCGGTTACCATGTTGAGCAATGAAATCAAAGTGAATGTTATGTATCGAGAGAATAATTTTTATACACAGGTTATGTGTATTAGTTTTGTGCACGAGATATGTGTACGATTATGAAAATCGCGAGGCAACCTATGGGGGAGAAAAGGATACGAACCTACTCTGCCAAGCATTATGAAAAATGGTTTAGTACACGAGATAGGTGTACTGTATTTAAATCTTGTGGTCTATCAAAATGATAAATTTTATTGTTTACGATAAACTTATGAACTCACCAACCTTTTAGTTGACACTTGAAAGCATGTTTATTCTCAGGTATGAAAGAAATCTTCCGCTGTGCATTTGCTCATTTTAGAGATATTACTTGGAGTCATTCATGGGATATTTTAAAAGACGTTGCATTTGAGTCGTTGAGTTCATCAAGAATATTATTAAGTCATTTATAGTTGGATATATTATGAAATGGTATGCATGTCGTCAACTTTCGATGTGATGAAAGTTTGTCTTTTAAAAACGAATGCAATGTTTGTAAAATGTATCATTTAGAGGTCAAATACCTCGCAATGTAATCAACTATTGTAATTCGTTTATAATCGATATGAACGGGCTATGAAAGTTGGTATCAGAGCGGTGGTCTTAGCAAAACAGGTCTTGCATTAGTGTGTCTAACTGATAGCTGTTTAGATGCATTAGTAAGTCTGAAATTCGACCGTGTCTGCATGTCAAAAGTTTTGCTTATCATTTCGTGTCAAAAATTACCTGCTTATCATTCTTAGTCTAGACACATCTTACTGCATTGATTGCATAAATAGTGTATAGATAAAATTCATATCTTAGTGTATCTGCTAATTCATATCTTAGCGTATCTGTTACTGTAAACTTTGCCTGACATATTCTGTAAATCCCTCCGTAATCTACAAAATATTTTGTTCTATATATATATATATATATATATATATATATATATATATATATATATATATATATATATATATATATTCTATGTAATTAGAATGCCATCCAATAACCATAAATCATTTCATATCGAAAAATCCTTTGTTCAATCGTACGAAATGGAATTCGCCACTAGTTCAAGTCCCTCGGATTCTGATATGAAGTTTCACTCAAGCTCCGAAAGCAGTGTGACCGGAATGGATCAACCAATTTGCCATCATCTATTCTGGATGAATTGGGGATGGGTTCGTAGTCTACTAAATCATTGGAGACAAGAAGAAGGTGATCCCTTTCATCCACCACATTTCCCTCTTGGCGAAGAACCTGAAGCACTTACCGACGAACCTATCCAAAACACCATTTTCAGCCTCATTTCCAGGGTAGCTCGTCACGACTATATTCTATCCACAATTCTAAACCTTATTCATCCGCTCGTTCCGACCGATAATCATCCCGGAATAATGGAAGAAGTCAACGAGCTTCGCGCTCGAATAATAAATTTGGAGAATATGGTGCAAAACCTACCAGCTTCAGTAGCATCACCGGCACCAACAGTACCACTAGCACCAGCAGTACCACCAACAACACAAGCCTCAACACCGCAAACCTCAACATCACAATTTGTATCTCGAGCATAATCATCGTTCTACATGACATTCTACATCATTTATCTTCGTTCGACATGGCGATTATGTAATCTCTAATGTTTTAGAGATTATGTATTCTTGTTCTAACGGTAAAGCAAATGAGATTAATATCATATTAACTCATTAAATCCATGATTACATCTGAAGAAGATATATATGTAAATATGTTTTCATAAAGGTTGTAATTAAAAATTCTTTTGTACAAACTTTTAATGGCGAAAATATTTTAACAGGTAGGTAATACTCGAGGAATATTTAGATTTCACATTAATAAGTTACATTGTACATTCTTCCAATCTGATTCAACAATCATTTACTATCCTACTTACATCCACAGATATACGTATCCGTTCACCGCAGGATAACCTTTTTCTTTCAATTTCATATTTGGATTTTGACCTATCAGAATCCAACAAGTGGCATAATGAAGAAAGCATTGGATAAAATAAAATTTGTTAGAAACAAACAAATTAACTATGAGAAATTCTGTTAAGAATCCACGCTAACAAAATCCTAGCTAACTGTTCCTAGCTAACTGTTAATTTCTTATTACATTTTATTTATCGCAATTTATTTATCGCAATTTATTTATCGCAATTTTAATTCTCGCAATTTTATTTATCGTCATTTAATTTCTGTTATTTATTTTACGCACTTTAAATATCATCGTATAAATCGGGACACATATACAATGTTTTGACATATCATATCGACGTCATCTATATATATTATTTGGAATAACCATAGACACTCTATATGCGGTAATGCTTGAGTTAGCTATAAAGGGTTGAGGTTGATTCTAAATAATATATATACTTTGAGTTATGATCGAGTCTGAGACATGTATACAATGGGTCACGACACGTATTAATTAATTCGAATATAATATATTAAACTATATATGAATTATTGAACTACCAACTATGGACTACTAACTGTAGACTATTAACATTGGACAATTAAAATGAATTAAAATATTGATTATAACATATGAAACTGAACATTTCTTCAAGTTTGCCACTTGATTTCATCTTAAACCTCATTTGTATCTTGACGATTACAATCTGCGTTCAAACCTTTCATAATTCTTGAAAACACCTCAATCGAGAGAATGAACCAACCGCACTTCATCTACGGAAGGAAAAGACTTATGCATATAGTTATGCACCTGAAAACACTCGGAACCTGAGTAAACGTTTAATATGTATCTGTGCTAGCTCCTTTGGCGTTGTTATTACCGAAAATAACTTTGCAATCCCTTTCCAAAGTAGCCAATTTTGTCACAGCTTCAGCAAATCAATTTCGACTTTTCATTCGAATAAACTCTACTATAACTTTGATATATAAGTTTGCCTTTCGTCATCGTTACCAGGGAACCGTTTATATCCTATCACATTAGCATCAAACTTACCAGCAACTTTATTACTCATTGATTTAAGTCTCTCCGAAAAGCCATTATATTTGTTCATCAAAAGTCAAAACCCTATCATATACTTATCCACATCTTATAACGAGAATTGCCATACTAATTACCGAGAATCAGCAATCGGTATTTTAAAATCCCACCGCATGTCTACATCAACAGTTATATGTATACATATAACATTTATCTCTTAGAATCATGATTTTCCATTCTGAAATTTTGAAAAGCACCCCAAACTACGAATTAGTTCTCCGAATTTTTGGAAAATGCTGATGAAGCAACAAAAACTGTAACCGATCTTAACAGTCAAAAGTTTGATGATAAAGAATAGTATATTGGCAAAGTTCAGAAAAGTTGAAACTGGAAAACGGATTGAGCAAACCATGAAAGAGACTGTGGACAAATCACAAAGACTAAACCTGCCTTCAAAGAATTCAAATGATTCAGTATCTGCTAAAGTTATTAACGAAATGCCTTGCTCCTGATTCTAAATCCTTACGGACAAATCTTCCTCATCATCCATCGATATTAGAAATTCTAAGATATCATCGCATCTTTCATTATAAATATCCTCGATAATTCTGAAGATAATTTTCATAACTATTCTTATCCGAAATCATTTATCTCTTCGCGATGTCAGTGTTACATTAGAAAGGAAACTGTTTTAGTTTCTAAAATTCTGAAAAATTTGAATTCAAAAATTTAATGTTATTGAAGTAGTGTTGGGAATTGAAGCATGAGTTAGTATAATATAATGACACTTGATCAACGTGATTATATTATAGTAAGTCATGTTGAGTTTCTAATGGAACGTGATGATTCACAGACCATAACGTCATCATGTGCCATGTTACACGACTCTTACATTCTATCTAACCTCTAAACATATCAAGAACATATTATCTTGATAGTTCTATCTTTTCCCTTGAATTCAGGAAATCAACTGTGACTACGTCACCGGTTAAGACGAACATACATTTAATCATTTCACTCTTTTGTGATAGCTTTACTCGTACTCTTCACATAAATGAATCGTTTTATCCATATTACTCACTAATGATAAAAACTCTAATTTCTAGCTCGTATGCGTCATGAAAACATACATATTGTCAGTCATGACCATCCTAATCAAATTTCGGGACGAAATTTCTTTAACGGGTAGGTATCGTGACGATCCGGAAATTTCTGACCAAATTTAAACTTAATCTTTATATGTCTTCGACACGATAAGCAAAGTCTGTAATGTTGATTCTCAAAAATTTTGAACTATTTTATATATTCAATTGACCTTCGACCATTCCCGACGATTCACGAATAACTATTTGTAAATAGATACGTATATATTTAAATATATATGTATACATATATAATAATTATTATATCTACATATGTAATTGAAGTATAGTGAATAATTTATAGTTCGAATTTATTTTTTTTAATCGATAGTAACACTCAATTATCATTCGAGTGATAATAAACAAGTTATAAACGAACTTATGTGATTTTAAAATAAACGGTGATCCGAAAATGAGCTATATAAATTTTAGGCTTATTAAAAATATATTTAAAAGCTAATTAATAAATTTCAACATTTTTCATATTTTGCCCAGAATCGAGAGGGACAGTTGATATAATTTTTATTTATTAAATTAATGATTGAATTTCATAGCATAATGACCAAAATAAATAAATATAGTTAATTTAAAAATATGGGATTTTTCTGAACACTTTTATCCGCCATTGATTACAACGGAGTACGAAATACTGGCCCTATTAAACTGTCGGTAGAATGAAGTTAAAATGACAGCTTGATCTTTCATTTAACATGTGATTGAATATTTAATTTATGTTACAGTTCTTACTTTAACCTTATATTATTATCATTGTCATATGCATATATGTATGCTTGCAAGAACTCACCATCTTAAAACTCATCATCTTTCTTTGAGCTTCACCCTCCCCCACCGGTAAACCACTCTTCGCCATAGCAATCACCATGACCATCAACCGCCATGAACACCATAACCGAAAACCCACAAGCTCGATTATTCTGTTTCTTGTTCGATCTAACTTATACAACCAAAACCCACCACACCCCACCTTGAGTACTCTTATTCAATCATCACCTTCTTTTATTTCTTTTCTCTTCTTTTCTGCACATACTACTATCACCATCTCCTTCATTAAACTACACATGATTTACAAGTGTTCTAAGTTCACTGTCACTGTTCGGTTTACAACTCCCGTTATACTCAAACAAATCAAACCCGCCACCACCTTGCAACCTTATTCACCATTTAACCAACCTAATCACCACAAACCGTCACCAATCATTATTGTAGAACACCACGCAAACCACCACCATCATCATTAACAAACTACAACCATGGATGCTCGATTACTACAATTGTTATTTCCGGTTTCACCTACAAAAAAAACCAAACGAAGCACATATTTCTTTGTTTTCTTTTTTTTCTTACTCGAATGACACCCAAAACAACAACCATCATTTTCATCAAACCACTTCACCATTAAACCTCCTGCTAAAGTTCTTATTATGATTCTGTTTACTAATTCTTTTTATCTCCTTCGTGAACCCAGCTCGTTATTTTTCTTTTCTCTTCTTTTATTTTGAATTCGAGAACCTGCAGCTCCTATTTTCTGCAATACCTGTATGTTTCTGTTTTCACAGCTATCCACAACCGAAGAATAGAATAAAGAATGATGATGATGAAACAATGAAAAGGATGATACTTATAATCATATTTGATTATTTATTAATTCATACAAAGTATTACTAGTTGTCGGTAAACTATCTTTATGTTTAGGATAATGGACGATGAGGTGATGATGATGATTTGATGATGCGATTATAATAATAACCTTTAGAGTCTTATTTCTATTTAATCATTATCCTGACGTCGACACATAACAACTGGACTGGTTTCGAATATATTTTGGGCCTTCTTATTTGTTAAATGTGTTACAAGAGCTATTGGACTGTGTTCCACTAATTAGTTTCTTATGGGCAGTATTATATCTTTTTATTTGGCTTGTTAACGGGCTGAATGTTTGGGGCTGCATATTTTTGGTTCCTATTTAAGCCGGATCAAAGTATATTCCCATTTATAGTTCTGTTAATATTCGATGGAAGAATAATGGCTAGAAATAAGATGTTAATTGTAAAACAAGAATGATGAGGATAATCATGATTAAAATGGTGTGATGATGATTATGATACAAGATAACCGAGAACCATGATGATGAGGAAATTGATAACAGTTTGTATAGTTTAAATACATAAGAACGCAAGTTAATACCAGAAATAAGTAATGATTCAATGGTTGTAGGTGTTTGTGTGGTT
This sequence comes from Rutidosis leptorrhynchoides, assembly GCF_046630445.1. Taxonomy (NCBI): domain Eukaryota; kingdom Viridiplantae; phylum Streptophyta; class Magnoliopsida; order Asterales; family Asteraceae; genus Rutidosis; species Rutidosis leptorrhynchoides. The sequence goes on along the minus strand of NC_092336.1, from coordinate 515,745,262 downwards.
AACGAGAGGTCGCGGGTTCGAGTCCGGGCTCGGGTATATTTTTAGAAAAAGAAGAAGAAGGATACAAAAGTAAAGGTTGAAAACAATTTAAGTTGGGTGTTATTTTAGAATTGAAACACATAGCGTAATGGTTAATAATGTTATCGGGTTAGCGGGACGTCGCGGGTTTAAACCCGGACTTGAGCATTTTTTTAGGACTACTTCTTTGAGATAGTTTACTTACCACTCATTATTATTATTATTATTATTATTATTATTATTATTATTATTATTATTATTATTATTATTATGATTAATGTTATTAAAATGTTAAGGTTAGGTTTAAAAATAAAATTTAGGATTAAGTTTCTGATTTAAAATAAGTTAATGATATGATTATGATTATTAAGGAAAAGTATGATTAAGTTTATGACAAATACCTATTATTATTTTTGAAAATTTATTAATATTATTATTAAAACTATTATTATTATTATTATTATTATTATTATTAAGTATCATTATTATTATTAGAATTATCACTATTTTGATCATTATTATTTTATTATCTCTATTTTTTTACATTAATATTATTATTTTTACATTTTTATTATTATTATCATTTTTATTATTACTAGTATCATTATTATTTTTATAAAAACCATATTACTACTAGTATCAACATTACTACTAATATTATTATCATTACTACAATAAAAATTAGTCATATATACATATACTTAACTAAACTATATTAACATTTTTATTTATTTAAAGAATATAAAATCAATACATTTAATTAAGTTACTAATGAAACACATAAATTATTAAAATAACAAGTATATCACTAATAATATATATATATATATATATATATATATATATATATATATATATATATATATATATATATATATATATATATATATATATATATATATATATATATATAAATGATATAGGTTCGTGAATCCGAGGTCCACCTTGCATTGTTCAGTTCCGTCGTATGCATATTTTTACTACAAAATATCGTATAGTGAGTTCATTTGCTCCCTTTTACTCTTTACATTTTTGGGACTGAGAACACATGCGCTGTTTTTATAACTGCTTTTGAAATATATTTTGAACTGAGAATACATGAAATGCTTTTATAAATGTTTGACGCTATATGACACAAGCAAAACATTCCTCGAATGAATTATTATGCAGGCAGAAGTTCTGTGGATTATTATTGAATTAGTTGGACGTTATAATTGCCACTAATTGTTGTGAATATTTCCCCTGATTATTATTGCTTGGTAACCTAAGAATTAGAAACGGGTATGGCCCTAATTCACGCGAATCCTAAAGGTAGCTACCGGGTTTAACACCTCCACCCAAAATGTTCACTAGACGGAAGAGCTAGTGGGCGTGGTGTTTAGTACTTCGAAGTTTATACATTATACAGACGAGATGTTTTGTTTTGGGGATATTATTGATGCTTATTATATGTTAAGGTCAGTTACCATGTTGAGAAATGAAATCAAAGTGAATGTTATATATCGAGTGAATGATTTTCATACACAGGTTATGTGTATTAGTTTTGTGCACGATGAAAGGACCCGTTCATACCGATTATAAACGATTCACAATAGTTGATTTCATTGCGAGGTATTTGACCTCTAAATAATACATTTTACAAACATTGCATTCGTTTTTAAAAGACAAACTTTCTTTACATCGAAAGTTGACAGCATTGATATGCGTAGAGGTGTATACGAAATAGTTATATTTTTATTAGGAAATACTGTTAAATACGATACAATTTTACACAAGTTATTTATTTATTTATAGAGTGGAAATACCTAAACCTTGCTACAACACTTATAGGCAGTGCACCTAATCGTACAGTAGTGTAGTTTTTAGTAAGTCCGGTTCGTTCCACAGGGATCTAGCCAAGTTGAACGCTATATTTAAAACTAAATTTGTATATAAATATATATATAAATATAAGTAGTATTATTATTATAAAAGGGGGTTTTTACCGTTTAATGACCAGTTTGTCGATTTTGAAACTTTAGTCGCAGTTAAAACCTAATGTAAAATAAAAATAACTTAATTTAAAGCGTAAAGTAAATGGCAATAACTAAAGTGCGATAAATTAAAATGCGATAAATAAAATGACAATAAATAAAATTGCGATAGTTAAAAAGTACGATAATTAAAAGTGCAATTAAATAAAATGACAGTAAATAAAAGTGCGATAAAATATGAAATAAAGGAATTATGCTTATTTAAACTTCCGTAATCATGATGTTCGACGTATTGATTTTAGTTTATTACCATGGGTTAATTGTCCTTTGTCCTGGATTATTTGATATGTCCATCTGGTTTTTGTCCATAATAGTCCATCAGTCATAAATATAAAGTGCGAGTGTCCTCGTCAAATTATTCTTATATCCGAAGTCAAATATTCCAACTAATTGGGGACTTAAACTGTAATTACACTAATTTTCCTTGTATATAATTCACCCCTGTTTTAATAAGTCCATTGACTATTAATCCATTCCCGTGTCCGGTCAAATGAACGATTATTAGTAATTATAAATATCCCGCCCATCGTGTCCGATCGAGTGTATATGGTTATTTATAGGTACGTCCAATTGTAAATCTTTATATTAAATTAACGAACTATCATTCAATTAAATAAATATAAAGCCCATTAATAGCCCATAGTCTAATTTCTACAAGTGTCGTTCTTTTGTCCAAACCCCAATTATGGTACAAAGCCCAATTACCCCGTCTTTAATATTTTAGCCCAATATCATGATTACTTCGACTTAAATAAGCATAATAATAACTTAGCTACGAGATATTAATTTAAAAAGGTTGAACATAACTTACAATGATTAATAATAGCGTAGCGTTACACGGACAGAATTTCGACTTACACACTTACAACATTCGCTAACATACCCTTATTATTATTAAATTAAAATTAAAATTATAATATATATATATATATATATATATATATATATATATATATATATATATATATATATATATATATATATATATATATATATATATATATATATATATATATATATATTACGTGAGACATAGAGAGAAAAAGGTGTAAAACATTCGACTGAATTCGTTACTTTTTATAGGATGTGGCCTGCTACAGTGTTCCATGCGATCGCATGGCATTTGTGCCTTCTGGCCATGCGATCGCATGGCCTGGGAATCCAGCTCACAATTGTTTGTTTGCTAGTTTGCCGACGGTTTTATTTATAATATAATATATATATATAATTTTAAGAATTAATTATATATTATATTATATTCATGTGCATAGTTGACTTATAATTTTTAGTCCGTTGCGTCGAGCGTTGAGAGTTGATTCTGGTCCCGGTTCCGAATTTTCGAACGTCCTTGCATACAATTTAATATCTTGTACTTTGGGTTTCGCGCCTTGTACTCTTGTAATTTTGAGACGTTTCTCATCAATTTGAACCACTTTGATTGTACTTTGTACTTTTTAGCTTTTTGGTCGTTTGCGTCTGTAATTCATCAAATCTGTCTTTTGTCTTCACCTTTTATTATTTAAACGAATATCACTTGTAAATAGAACAATTGCAACTAAAAGCTTGTCTTTCTTGAGGGATAATGCTATGAGATATATGTTCGTTTTTAGCATTATCAAATATTCCCACACTTGAGCATTGCTTGTCCTCAAGCAATATAGTCTTGAAATAAAAATACTAGAATCACTTCTTTATTCTTCACACTTTGTACATCAGTGATTTTGATTTGATAGTATAAACAATGATAGTAACGATGTGGTTTACAGTACCACATGACTATGAAAATTTAGATCCTTTAGGAAATTGGATCTTTATGAAAACATTTGATCTTTTGAAAATTAAATCTAGTTTTTACCCTAGATAAGTTTTCCAGAATAACCCTTCACCGGTGTTTGCAAATTATTTTTGTGGGTTTGGTAGGTTTCAGATTTGAAAATTTTAGCTCAAAACTTGCAGTTTTGTGTCACCCACTTGCTAACCTTGTATTGGGAAAGCAACACGTCCAGTATACTTGCTCCGTATATTACCTTTCGGTAAACTACCATTCAGTTGTAAAGGAAAGCGTTGAACAAGCAAATGTTGAGGCAATGTCCCGTGACATGCTTTTAATTATGGTCTATATCGTGTCGGATGCAATTACTATCCTTTGTAGGAGCAATAGTAAAGATCACCCTATAGTTTTTTGGTCTGACACAAGGTCCTGTCTTCGACCATGCTATGCAACCACCGTTCTTACAGTTGACACCCGATTTGGTTCAGGTGACCTAATGAATTCCAGGTGAATTCCTAGGATTTTACGTTCAATGGTAACGAACGCATTAAAAATGAGTTTTGAGAAAACAAATCGGTTTGTAATTTGATCAAAATATTTTCTCGTTCAAGCTCTAGTTTAGATATCATCGAATTCCATGAGTGTGAATTCTCAATCTTTAAGGTCAATCTCAAGGATTGAGTAATATCAGTCTTAAAAGCTAATTTTTGATCTTTAAGGAGATTATCCTTTCTGGGGATCTGATTCTTTAGTCTTATAAGCTAATTTGCACGGTGCCCCCATTATACGAGACAGATCCTCTCATGGTTAGGATAAGTCTGACCACTTGGCGACCCTGTTTGATGCTGAGGTCCGTGGATTTCCAGCTGATTTTCGAGAAAACTTTTCAAGGTTTTTCGTAGACTCTACAACTAGTCTGGACGACAACTTCCTGACCTAAATCAAGAAGTGCGTGCCTTTTTCTCGGAGGACTTTACTTCCTTTTAGATTCCATTTATATTACAATAAACTGGGTAAAACTGATTAATATCATCCAAAACAAAAGTATTTTCAATTATTTATACAAAAATATGTGATATATGTTCTAAATAACTTGGTAAATTTTTCCCACACTTGGCTTTTATTTTCCTTTCTTTGCCTTTTTATTGTCCTCTATTCCATTTTAAATGAATTCTAACATTTTGGGTTATTTCTCAATTTATGTCCTTTCCGAGGTAACAATAATTTCGGTGTTAACACCTAGTTTTATCGTTCATAAATATGTATAAACATGATTTTGAATTCATTTAATTGAAAACTTTGAAAATTTTTACTAGAATTTGGTAGTCAGTATATAAGACTAGGGCTGTTCTTTATTATCAGAGAGCACTAGATTCTAATACAACTACTGCGTTATTAGTATTTTTTAATGGTAACCAAGTGTTTAAGTTAAAAATTTTAAAAATCTGAAAGAATTTAACCCCTTCCCACACTTAAGATCTTGCAATGCCCTCATTTGCAAGAAATCAGTAATTATTTAAATTATTGAGGGTGATTAGCGTAGAAAAATGATTAAATTTTACCAAAGTTTCCAAACATATTGGCGTTTGTTTGATAAATGGTGCACATCATTTGTTCATTCCGTCTTGTTGTTACATCACATTTATTTTTCGTTTTGTCGTCAAAATTAGTAGCTTTCGCTGAACTTAATGTCAGTCTTTGAAAATGCGTTGTTTTACCCTGTTGTGTACATGACAATATACATACATACAAATAATAACATGCATGGTAATTTGAAATGGGACTTAACATCTCACTTTCAAATCAAATATGAAATATTAGTACAACATAATAAAAATGTTAAAACTTACATAAAAGTATCACAATATTATATGTTTAAACATAAATAAATAAAAATAATAAAAAAATAAAAATCATAAAAATCACCAACGGAACTATATCAATCTGGATAGGGGTTCCAGTTCATGTCGTCGGTCGGGTTCCATGGTTGGTTATAGGTGTACTGATAGGCCTGGTTAGGGTCGTAGAGAGTAAATGGTGGTCGCATATCGAGCTGATATGGAGGATAGTAAGCAGGTCGGGTTGGTACATAGTTATTTGGTACCTGAGGTGATAGCTGGCTCATGATCTGATGCTAATGATAGTGCCATCTATCATGCTGTCGTTGCCTGGAATACTCGTACACATTCTTGGCTTGCCACTGCTCGTACCGACTATGTCTATCCTGGTTTGTCATTTCTACCTCATCTATACGCTGGTAGACGTCAGTCATAGCCTCCCTAATGACATCCTTAATGTCATCCGCTTCCTCCATTTCCTCATCTGAACCTCTCTCTACCCGAGGATGATGACCATCATATGGTACTGCCTGATTGCGTCTGCTTTTAATACCTTAGCACCCTGATAAACCTTCAATCCTAAAGTATCCACCTGTTCCCTACACACCATCAGTGGACCCCCTTGATCCTTATCTACACCCAAATACTCTCCAATGAGAGTAACAAAAATACCTCCTCCTATTATTCCCCCGTCCTGTATTCCTGCTACCATTTTGGACAGATAAAAACCAACACAGTAGGGGATATTAACAAAGCTTCTAGGGTTTCGAATACACTTAAGGTAAAATAAGTCGTGTAAGGTCATCTTCTCCTTGTTTTTACCTCTTTGTGTAATCGAATTAGCTAAAAATATATGTATAATACGTAGCTCTGCTTTGTTAATATCTAAATAGGAGTGTCTTCCTCCCAGCGTAAAAACATTATAATCTGACATACGTCTCCAGACGGTGTCCGCGTTAAAATTCCTATCTACCCGCTCCCCATGATAAATCAAATTTGTACAATCGGGTAATAGTAATTCACCAGGAGTGTAAATCTGTAAAGCCCTGGACATGTCCAGCATGGACATCCTATACATCCTACGGCCAAGTAAAAATCTAAGAAAACTTCTACCATATAACCTATCTACATCCGTATTAAGTGAAACAGTGCTCATAAGCTCAACGCACCATTCCTTGTATACAGGCCTACGAATGATGAATAAACGTTCCCAATCGGGAAATGAAGAGCTGCCATACCTTTGGATCAGATGCTGTCTAACTGAGTTAACTAGTTGGACCCTTTCCAAAGGCTCCCAATCGATTACCCTCGGCACTTCTACATTTTTCATTACCAGTTTAAATTTGTTACTTTGGTATGTCGGGTAATCTCTCCAACTTCGATCAAATCTCAAATTGGGATGCAACTATTCTTCATGAATCGTTGGGTGTTCTACTATCGGATGAATCGGAAAAATTACGTAGGCATTAACATATTCTTGTTGCGGATCATAGTATGGTACGTGTTGATCAGGTTGTTGTTGTTGTTCCTGTTGTTGCTCTGGTTCATATTGCATTTCTGGTTTAGGTTTCGGAGCAGGTTGCCTAGATGATGATGATGCACCATCAGTATCGGTAAATCTCTGCAAAACACATTAAACACAAAATTTGTGCATCCAAATATGCATTAGTGTTAGCAAAATAACAACTTGAAATAATTACAATAACATGTTTAATCAAAATTAAACTTATACACATTTTCACAATTTTAACAATTCTACACTTTTTCAAATAAGCATATATGAAAATGTTTACAAAGTTCATAAGCATTCTACTCAAATAACATGTTAAAATAACCACTACTAGCAATTAAACAAGTTTCAAATGGCATTTACATCAATTTAATCAAGTTCATGAATTTTAGACCTAAAAAGTCCACTTTAATTCTCAAAAATCATGTTTAGGATCAAAGTTTGGATCATTTAGCTACCTAAACATGTTACACTACTTAATTTAGCAATAATTCATGACAAAAATCGGCCATAACCTGTTTATATCAAAAAGCCCCAAATTGCTCAAGAACACAAACCCCAGATTTCTAAAATTTTTGAAGTTTTTGGCTTCAAATCATGTTAAATAGCATCAATCTAGGTTATACATGCATAATATACTAACAATTTAACTCTAATTACACTAGAAATTAACAAAATCAAATTAGGTAAATTATAGCTCAAGAACACTAAAAATCAAATTTAAAGAGTTTAGGGGATGTATTTGTTACCTTTCTTGAGAAACTTCTTAACAAATTCATGATTATAGCGGATTATAGCAAGAAATTTGGTTGATTTTGGTTAAAAATTGCGAATTTTTGAGTATGTTTGGGAGTATTTTCGTTTGTGTATGTGTGTGTTTGTGGTAACAGAGCTGCTCGACTGACTTTTTTAATCTGACCAGTTTTTTCACTCCATGCGACCGCATGGAAATGAAGGGGAAACCCCATGCGATCGCATGGGGTCTGTTATTATATATATATATATATATATATATATATATATATATATATATATATATATATATATATATATATATATATATATATTATTTATTTATTTATAAAAACCTTATACTTTTTAAAACAAATAATTAATTTTATTTAAAATTTTGTTTCTTTTAGAATGAGGGCGTTTCGGATTGTTGTCCTAGTCCGTCCCTCGATAAAATTTTAAAGTTTGTCACTTTTTAAGCGTTGTTTTAAAAGCAAAGATTTTTGGATTTTTTTAATGTTTTTGGCATACTTTAATTCAATAAGATTAAAAATAATGATAATAAAATTTCTCGTCCCGCCCTCGGGTAAAGCAATTTCGGTTCAACGACCTAGTTTTCAACTCACGACGAATTTTAAATATGAAAATTTTAACTTAATGAAATAAAGTAAATTTTGTTTTTAAATTCATACCAAAACTTACATTTAAAATGCATAAAATTAAAAATTCATATTATTAAATTTTTATACATATAAACTTATATTGAAAATATTAATTTTTAAAAATAATTAAAAACTTAAATATATTGGTTTTAAAAAGTTTACAATATTAATTTAATATTTATATATTAATTTTAAAAACAAGGTAAAAATTAAAATAAAAAATCTTTTTGGTCTTTTATCCCACTTTAATCAATCAAATATTATCAAAAATATACGCCCCTCTTTTCGATAAAGTAATTTTGATTCCATAACCTAGTTTTACTCTTGACGAATTTTAGAAATATTTTGGGTTGATTGATTAAAGATATTTATACCTTAAGAATAAACGGTAAATTTCGCAGTGATGTAATAAATTTTTGTATGATATTAATAATTTCGGTTATGCATACCTAATTTTTATTGAATACCAATTTAATACTTTATAGGGAACGATTCAGCGTTTATTATCAAAAGGTTAAAAGCAATAAAAATAAAAATAAAACTGTACATACTTACCTATGAGAAAGAATTCTCAGATACCTGCTTTAGCCGACTCATAAGAGAGTCGTGTGATTTGGTTTTCCATAGCTACATAAGCGTAACCTCGATTCTTCAATATCTTTTCTTCTAAACATATGAACGGTCATTTCTGCATAAAGTAACAAATTCGGTATTTGAATATGTTTGATTATTTGAACATTTACCTTTGTGTGACCATTTTCCGCATTTATAACATCTTTCAAGGTGTCTTGCTCTTCTTTTTGTTGCGGATTTTGATTTTCCTTTTCCAAAATGTATGTTATGATGATCTTTCCTGAGTTTTTTCCTCACTTCGTCACATCTGCTTCTTATTACTGACACCAGGTCACTCGGGAGTGTGTCATTATTACGTTTAGTAATCAAAGCGTGTAGCATTAGACCATGGTTCAAATCAAAGGAATTCTTCATCTCGTAAAACCTAAAAAAAATAAAAATTCAGAATGGAGGGAGAAGACTAGTTCTTTAGGGTCTGCTAGGGAAAGACCATTCGGATTCCATTCTCGAAAACTACACGAAAACAGAATATCTAACTCTAACAGAAATAACTATTATCCTAAAAAGATTTGAACCTTCCCACACTTAGTTAGCTGTGGTGTCGAAATTGTGATTAACTTCATCTTCAACTTCCATTAGATTATCTATGTAATGTTTAACTCTGTGACCATTAACTTTAAATTCAATCCTATTTGAATTTATTAATTCTACTGTTCCGTACGGGAAAATTCTTTTGACTATGAATGGTCCAGACCATCTTGATTTTAATTTTCCAGGAAATAGCTTGAATCGTGAATTGAAAAGAAGAACTCTGTCTCATTCTTTAAATTCTTTTGAACTTCTGATTCTTTTATCATGCCATTTCTTCGTTCTTTCTTTATAGATTAACGAATTTTCAAATGCTTCATGTATTAATTCTTCTAATTCATTTAATTGGCTTAACCGTAGTCGTCCGGCTTCATGTAAATCAAGATTACATGTCTTCAAAGCCCAAAATGCTTTGTGTTCAATTTCTACTGGAAGGTGACATGCTTTTCCGTAAACGAGTTTAAAAGGTGTGGTTCCAATTGGAGTTTTGTAGGCTGTTCTAAAAGCCCAGAGTGCATCCTCCAATTTCATGGACCATTCCTTCGGATTTGATCCTACGGTTTTCTTTAGAATACGTTTTAATGCTCGGTTGGTATTTTCAACTTGTCCACTTGTTTGTGGATGATAAGCGGTTGAGATTTTATGAGTTACTCCATATCTTTTGAGAACTTTCTCAAGTTGATTATTACAAAAATGAGTACCCCGATCACTTATTAAAGCTTTCGGTGTTCTGAACCTTGCAAAAAGACGTTTTAAGAAGTTGACTACAACTCGTGCATCGTTAGTTGGAAGAGCTTGTGCTTCCGCCCATTTAGATACATAATCAATGGCAACGAGAATGTAGAGATTATTATGAGATTTTGGAAATGGACCCATAAAGTTAATACCCCAAACGTCAAATACTTCACATACTTGAATGACATTTTGTGGCATTTCATCACGTTAACTTATTTTTCCGGCCCTTTGACAAGCATCACAGGATTTGCAAAGAAGGTGTGCGTCTTTGAAAATTGTAGGCCAATAGAATCCAGCATCGTAGACTTTTCTTGCTGTGAGTTGAGGCCCATAATGCTCTCCTGTTGGTCCTGTGTGACAATGGTTTAATATTTGACTAGCTTCATCCCCGAATACACATCGGCGTATTATTCCATCGGGACAACTTTTAAACAAATGTGGATCTTCCCAGAAATAGTGTTTTATATCACTAAAGAATTTCTTTCATTTTTGGTACGACAACCATTTTTCAAGGAATCCACATACTAAATAGTTTGCATAGTCTGCAAACCATGGAATTTCACTATAATCTATCTTCAATAGATATTCATCAGGAAAGTTATCTTGTATGGCCGATTCATTTAGAACTTCTAATTCAGGATTTTCAAGAACTCTTGTAAGAGTAAGATCCAACGGATTAATCGTGGTTTAGCATCTTGTTTCGAAAATAGGTATCTAAGAGCAGAATGGTCAGTATAGACCACCGTTTTAGCTAGAACGAGATATGAACGAAATTTGTCAAAAGCAAAGACAATAGCAAGGAGTTCCTTTTCAGTAGTTGTGTAATTCGTTTGTGCTCCTTGTAACGTCTTACTAGCATAATAAATAGGTTGAAATCATTTTTCAATCCTTTGTCCTAAAACGGCTCCCATTGCAAAATCACTTGCATCGCACATAAGTTCAAATGGTAGATTCCAATTTGGAGTTATCATGATCGGTGCATTAGTGAGTTTTTCTTTAAGAATATTAAAAGATTTGATGCATTCATCTGAAAAGATGAATGGAGCATCCTTTTCTAGGAGTTTATTCATAGGAGTGGCAATTTTAGAAAAATCTTTTACGAAACGTCGGTAAAAACTGACATGCCCTAGAAAACTCCTAACTCCTCTAACATTGGTGGGATGTGGAAGTTTAGCAATTACATCTACTTTAGCTCTATCCACTTCAATTCCTTCCTTTGAAATTTTATGACCAAGAACGATGCCTTCTTTAACCATGAAATGGCATTTCTTCACTAAATTTGATTGTTCGTATCTAATTAGCATTCGTTCAAGATTAACTAGACATGTTTCAAAAGTATCACCGAAGACTGAAAAGTCATCCATGAAAACTTCCATGCATTCTTCTATCATGTAATGAAAAATCGCCATCATGCACCTTTGAAAGGTTGCAGGGGTGTTGCAATGTCCAAATGGCATGCGTTTGTAAGCAAAAGTACCATAAGGGCACATGAACGTGGTTTTCTCTTGGTCCTCGGGTGCGATTAGAATTTGAAAGTATCCGAAAAAACCGTCAAGAAAACAATAGTAACTATTTCCGGCTAATCTTTCCAACATTTGATCAATGAAAGGTAAGGGAAAGTGATCTTTTCTGGTGGCGTCATTTAATTTTCTATAATCAATACAGACACGCCATCCTGTTACAGTCCTAGTAGGAATAAGCTCATTTTTCTCATTTGTGATGACAGTCATGCCACCCTTCTTAGGTACACATTGAACTGGGTTTACCCATGGACTATCAGAGATTGGATAAATTAAACCTGCATCTAGCAGTTTAATAATTTCTTTCTTAGCAACATCTTGCATATTAGGATTTAGTCTTCTTTGGCGTTGCACATACGTTTTATGACCTTCTTCCATAAGGATTTTATGTGTGCAATACGAAGGACTTATACCTTTAATATCATGAATCTTCCATGCAATAGCTGGTTTATGAGCTTTTAGCACAGTAATGAGTCGAGATTTTTCATTTTCATTAAGAGAAGACGATATTATTACAGGTAATTCAGATTCACCATGTAAATAAGCGTATTTCAAATGATTTGGAAGTGGCTTTAACTCCAATGTCGGTGGTTCTTCTATCGATGATTTGTATCGATATATGTCTTCCTCTTTTAGCATTTGAATTTCTTCTGTTGTTGGTTCATATCCATTAGCCATGAGTGCTGCTAACATTTCAGCTTCATCAATTGGTTCAGTTCCTTCTCCTAAAGAACATTCTCATGTTCCTTGTAATTCTGGAAATTCTTCTAACAATTCTGCATGTGAATCTATAGTTTGAATATAATAACATGTATCATCTGTAGATTGCGGTTGTTGCATGGCTCTATCAACAGAAAAGGTAACACTCTCGTCCTCTATACTTAGGGTCAGTTTCTTACCGAACACGTCTATTATTACTTTAGCCGTGTTTAAGAATGGTCTTCCTAATATGAGAGGAACTCAAGAATCTTCTTCCATATCCAGAATAACAAAATCTACTGGAAATACTAAAGTACCAACTTTAACTAGCATGTTTTCCATTATCCCTCTAGGATATTTTACTGATCGATCGGCTAGTTGTATGCTTATTCGTGTTGGTTTCAATTCTCCAAGGTCTAGTTTAGCGTATAGTGAATACGACATTAAATTTATACTAGCACATAAGTCTACCAATGCTTCTATTGAACTGAGACTACCCAGAAAATATGGAATTGTGAAACTTCCTGGATTTGATAATTTTTCTGGTATCTTATTCAACAGTACTGCAGAACAATTAGCATTCATTGTAACAGTCGAGAGTTCTTCCATTTTCTTTCTATTTGTGATTAGAACTTTCAAGAATTTAGCATATGTAGGCATTTCTGAAATCACATCAATGAAAGGAAGATTAACATTTATTTGTTTAAACATATCCAAGAATTTGGATTGCTCGGCTTCAAGTCTTTCTTTTCTCATTTTACTCGAGTAAGGAAGTGGTGGTTGGTATGGTTTAACATAAGTTTTAGCCTTAACTGTATTATCTTCATTAACCTTTTCAACTTCCGGTTCTGTTTCCTTATCTTGCTCAGGTTGTGGTTCTTGTGTAGTAGGAATAGCGTCATCAGAAATTACAGGTATTTCAGGGGGCTAGCATTTGTATCGCTAGGTAGACTTCCCGGTTTTCTTTCACCTATCAACCTTGCTAGGTTGCTTACTTCTTGTTCCAGATTTTGAATATAAGCTTGTTGATTTCTAAATGCTTGAGTATTTTGTTCATTGGTTTGTTTCTGAGATGTGAAAAACTGCGTTTGAGATTCAACTAGCTTCGACATCATATCTTCAAAATTTGGCTTTTTATCATCGGTTTGTGGTGGTTTGTTTTGAAAAATAGGTCTTTACTGATTGTAAGTATTATTGGATACTTGCTGATTGCTAGGACCTTGTTGGTTGTTGTATGGAACATTTCAGTTATAATTCTGATTTTGATTGTAAATTGGTCTTGGCGGTTGATAATTATTCTGATAATTATTTCCAGGCCTTTGGTTCATGTATGAAACATTCTCTCTTTGTTCCATTGTTTATTCAATACTGAGACAATCTTTTGTCAAATGTGGTCCTCCACATTGCTCACAACTAATTCGTATTGAGTGAATATCTTTAGTCATCTTTTCCATTCGTCTCTCGACAGCATCTATCTTTGCGGAAATGGAATCAAAGTCATGGCTAGAATCGGCTCTAGCTGCTTTAGATGATCTAACGATATCTTTTTCTTGATGCCACTCATGTGAGTGGGAAGCAGTGTTATCAATAATTTTGTAAGCTTCAGTTGCTGTTTTCTTCATAATGGAACCACCGGCTGCTATATCGATGTCTTTTCGTGTAGTGATGTCGCATCCTTGGTAGAATATTTGTACTATTTGATAAGTGTCTAAACCATGTTGCGGACATCCTCTTAATAACTTTCCAAATCTTGTCCACGCCTCATATAGAGTTTCATTTGGCTTTTGTGTGAACGTAACAATTTCTCCTTAAAGTCTCACGGCTTTAGATAATTTTTCAACTAAAACGTCTCATGTATCAATCGCCCCTTCAGGTAACGATTCTAACCAATCTTTGGCTTCTCCCTTTAAAGTCCAGGGAAATAACATGAGATATATCTGTTCATCCTTCACTTCTCTAATTTTAAATAGAGTACAGATCCTATTAAAGGTACAAAGATGTTCGTTTGGATCTTCCTTCGGTGCACCACTTGGCATTGATTAGTTACCATGTGTAGGATTTGTCCTTTGATTTCATAATCCGGTGCATTAATGTCTGGTTGAGTAATTGCGTGACTTTGGGCAGTGCGTTTAGCTCTCATTCGGTCTTCCATACTTAGAGGTTCCAGATTCTCCATGATTGAATTTGTTGAATCTGAATCACTAGAGGATTCTGATTTAATAGTTTGTTCCTCGACAATCTCTGTTTGAATGATTGGTGGTTCATGAGGAATGATTAGTAGTTCAGGATCCCTGAATTGTCCCTGAATATCCTCTGGATTCTCAATTGCGAAGTCGGGTTCAAAAAATGAATTATCGGAAATTTGAATTGGAGTACTTGGTCGACTGGATGACGATTCTAAAGAAAAATCAACGGGGACAATATTGGCTAGATGTCTTGATCGAGTTACAGGTGGTGAACGTATAAAAGGTGGTGAACGTTTTGCTCGGTGCATTCACTGAATATCCTATTAGTTATAAAAATAAAAATTATATAAGTTATCAAATTAATAGATTTTTCTGATTTTGCCCACGTTTCGAATAGCCAATAGATGCAGCAGGTAGCCAGGACCCTTTAAATCGGAAGCCCACACCTCGCCACTAACAAATCCAACCATTACTACGAACCAGAAAATTTTGGATGTCTATCAATTTAACCACTTAAAATAATTTTTCGTCAAAATTTTAAAGAAATTTTAGAGAAGAAATAGAAAATTCTATGTCCTAAAAACTAGAGCGTAGAGAAAAAAGAAAGAAAAAGAGCGCGTCGAAAAACGTCAAAAAATAAAAGGTCGAAAAATAATAAAAAGAACGTAGCGCGTCGAAACTTAAAAGTCTAAAAACTAAAAATTAAAAGTTACGTCTAAAGGTATTAAAGCTTAAAGAAATTCTATATTCAAAATGGCAATTATTTAAAAAGATACTAAAATCTTAAAACGGCGTCGCAAAATTCTAAAGCACCTAAATCTTAGTCTAAAGAAAAAGTACTTAAGGGATTTTACGGCAAAGCTTAAAAATCTAGAATTAAAAATAACTATGGCAAAAACTATCTTAAAAACTAATTACGAGCGAAAAATATAAATATTACGAATAAACGATTAAAAAGATATAAAATTTAAAAATAAAACTTAAATTATAAAAATAAAATTTTTATAAAAATATTATTTTTATATTATTTATTTTATAAAAGTAATAAGTTTATATATTTAATAAAACTAATTTTAACTTAAAATACAAATTAATTAAAAACTAAACTAAATTATTATTAAAATAAACCCTAATTAGGTAATTAATAATAATAATAATTAATAATCTTAACCCTAATTCGGCTGTCCTAGGTTTCAGACGTGTCACCTCAGCTCATGCGATCGCATGAGTTGAGGGTTAATTTTCCATACGGTCGCATGGATCCAGAAATCAGGCCAGATAGTTGGGCTGCTACAGTGTTCGGGCCCGAATACAATTATTATATTTTTTTTCTATTTTTAATTTTCTGTTTTATAATTATATAAAGTATTTATATAAAATAAATAAAAACTTATATTTTTACAAGCTAAAATAGAAATAGAGATATTTTATAATTTTATATATTTTAAACAAACTCTTATATATATACACATACATACATATATATATATATATATATATATATATATATATATATATATATATATATATATATATATATATACACACACACACACATACATATATACATATATATACACACACAAACATATATATATATATATATATATATATATATATATATATATATATATATATATATATATATATATATATATATATATATATATATATATATTGTTTTTCTTTGTATATTTTTGTATTTTTAATATTTAAAACGTATTTTTACAAAAAGAAATTAAAACTTAATAAAAATCTTTTTTTTTAATATATAGCGTTTCGCTTCCGGCGTTTAAGCAGTCCCCGGTAGCGGCGCCAAAAATACTTGATGTGCGTAGAGGTGTATACGAAATAGTTATATTTTTATTAGGAAATACTATTAAATACGATACAATTTTATACAAGTTATTTATTTATTTATAGAGTGGAAATACCTAAACTTTGCTACAACACTTATAGGTAGTGTACCTAATTGTACAGTAGTGTAGTTTTTAGTAAGTCCTGTTCGTTCCACAGGGATCTAGCCAAGTTAAACGCTATATTTAAAACTAAATTTGTATATAAATATATATATATAAATATAAGTAGTATTATTATTATAAAAGGGGGTTTTTACCGTTTAATGACCGGTTTGTCGATTTTAAAACTTTAGTCGCAGTTAAATCCTAATGTAAAATAAAAATAACTTAATTTAAAGCGTAAAGTAAATGACAATAATTAAAGTGCGATAAATTAAAATGCGATAAATAAAATGACAATAAATAAAATTGCGATAGTTAAAAAGTACGATAATTAAAAGTGTAATTAAATAAAATGACAGTAAATAAAAGTGCGATTAAATATGAAATAAAGGAATTATGCTTATTTAAACTTCAGTAATCATGATGTTCGACGTATTGATTTTAGTTTATTACCATGGGTTAATTGTCCTTTGTCCCGAATTATTTGATATTTCCATCTGGTTTTTGTCCATAACAGTTCATCAGTCATAAATATAAAGTGCGAGTGTCCTCGTCAAATTATTCTTATATCCGAAGTCAAATATTCCAACTAATTGGGGACTTAAACTGTAATTACACCAATTTTCCTTGTATATAATTCACCCCTGTTTTAATAAGTCCATTGACTATTAATCCATTCCCGTGTCCGGTCAAATGAACGATTATTAGTACTTATAAATATCTCGCCCATCGTGTCCGATCGAGTGTATATGGTTATTTATAGGTACGTCCAACTGTAAATCTTTATATTAAATTAACGAACTATCATTCAATTAAATAAATATAAAGCCCATTAATAGCCCATAGTCTAATTTCTACAAGTGTCGTTCTTTTGCCCAAACCCCAATTATGGTACAAAGCCCAATTACCCAGTCTTTAATATTTTAGCCCAATATCATGATTACTTCGGCTTAAATAAGCATAATAATAACTTAGCTACGAGACATTAATTTAAAAAGGTTGAACATAACTTACACTGATTAATAATAGCGTAACGTTACACAGACAGAATTTCGACTTACACACTTACAACATTCCCTAACATACCCTTATTATTATTATTAAATTAAAATTAAAATTAAAGTTAAAATTATAATATATATATATATATATATATATATATATATATATATATATATATATATATATATATATATATATATATATATATATATATATATACGTGAGAGATAGAGAGAAAAAGGTGTAAAACATTCGACTGAATTCGTTGCTTTTTATAGGATGTGGCCTGCTACAGTATTCCATGTGATCGCATGGCATTTGTGCCTTCTGGACATGCGATCGCATGGCCTGGGAATCCAGCTCACAATTGTTTGTTTGCTAGTTTGCCGACGGTTTTATATATAATATAATATATATATATATATATATATATATATATATATATATATATATATATATATATATATATATATATTTTAAGAATTAATTATATATTATATTATATTCATGTGCATAGTTGACTTGTAATTATTAGTCCGTTGCGTCGAGCGTTGAGAGTTGATTCTGGTCCCGGTTCCGGATTTTCGAACGTCCTTGCGTACAATTTAATATCTTGTACTTTGCGTTTCGCGTATTGTACTCTTGTAATTTTAAGACGTTTCTCTTCAATAATTTGAACCACTTTGATTGTACTTTGTACTTTTTAGCTTTTTGGTCGTTTGCGTCTGCAATTCGTCGAATCTATTTTTTGTCTTCACCTTTTATTATTTAAACGAATATCACTTGTAAATAGAACAATTGCAACTAAAAGCTTGTCTTTCTTGAGGGATAATGCTATGAAATATATGTTCGTTTTTCGCATTATCAGGCATGCATATCATTTCATAATATATCCAACTATAAATGACTTAATAATATTCTTGATAAACTCAACGACTCGAATGCAACATCTTTTGAAATATGTCATGAATGACTCAAGTAATATCTCTAAAATGAGCAAATGTACAACGGAAGATTTCTTTCATACCTGAGAATAAACATGCTTTCAAGTGTCAACCAAAAGGTTGGTGAGATCATTGGTTTATCATAACAATCATTTCAATAATTTCAATAGACCACAAGATTTAATTTTCATAGTTAACTGCAGGAACACTCATCTGCAAAAATTATAATACAGGAACACTCATCTGTATAAAAATCCATTCATATGGTGAACACCTGGTAACCGACATTAACAAATGCATATAGAATATCCCCAAATATACAAGTACACTCATCTGTATATAAAATCGAAGTACTAAAGCATCCATAACCTGGATGGGGTTTGTTAGGCCCATAGATCTATCTTCAGGATTCGCGTCAATTAGGGGGTCTGTTCCCTAATTCTTAGGCTACCAAGCTATAGGGGTGATATTCAATTTCGATAATCCAACCATAGAATGTAGTTTCGATTACTTGTGTCTATTTCGTAAAACATTTATAAAAGCAGCGCATGTATTCTCAGTCCCAAAAATATATATATTGCAAAAGCATTTAAAAAGGGAGTAAATGAAACTCACAATCCAATATTTTGTAGTAAAAATATACATACGAAGATACTGAACAATGCAGGGTTTGCCTCGGATTCACGAACCTATATCATTTATATGTATATTAACACATATAATGGTAATCGAACAAATTTAATTGTTATTTTAGTAACTTGTACGTTTCATTAATAACTAAATTAACTATATTTATTTTTATATACATTAAATAGATAATTAATATTTATTACAAACATATTAATATAGTTATGTTTTATGTAAATAATATTTTTTTATATAGAAAATCTTTATTTGATATATTGATAATACTAATAATAATAATGATAAAAATAATAATATTAGTGTTAGAAATAATAAAAATGATAATAAAAATAATAATGATAAAAATAATGATAATTCTAATAATAATAATAATAATAATGATAGTTCAAATAATAAAAATGATAATAATTTTTATAAAAAAAATATTAGTTTCAATAATAATATTACTTATATTAAAAATGATAATAATAATAATAATAATAATAATAATAATAATAATAATAATAATAATAATAATAATAATAATAATGAGTAATAAGTAAACTACCTCAAAGAAGTAGTCCTAAAAAAATGCCCAAATCTGGATTTAAACCCGCGACGTCCCGCTAACCCTATAACATACCCAAACCGTTCCTCTACCCAATACTTTCTGTTTTAACTCGTAGTCTATATCTATTTAACCCGTATCTCCTTGTTATCTTCTCAACACCATAAACCCCATCGTCATCATTATTTTAATTTCCATCATTAATCATCATCATAATCGTTTTCGCTATTTTCATTTATCCTAATCATATTAATATATCATCATCGTGTTTCATAATCATCCTCACTTACATCATTTAACA
Organism: Rutidosis leptorrhynchoides; assembly: GCF_046630445.1. Lineage (NCBI taxonomy): Eukaryota > Viridiplantae > Streptophyta > Magnoliopsida > Asterales > Asteraceae > Rutidosis > Rutidosis leptorrhynchoides. Next base: position 515,724,997 of record NC_092336.1, on the reverse strand, counting down.
TCATCACATCATCTTCGTGATCATCATCGCGATTATCATCATCCATTTCGTTAATCCTAAGATCATCACTTTGTCTAATCATTACTCATTATCATTAATTAACTTCACTTATACCTTAAATATGTACAACAAGAAATCAGTCCATTACAAGCCCAAAACCCAACTGAATTCGTGGCCTAATAGGAAGCTGAATATGATCTCGGCCCAACTGGGATTCTAACAAAATATGCGGTCCACTAGTAGGAGGAAGATATCGGCCCACAGACTAATATAAATTGGATCTCCATTTCATTTGGTTCCAACTGATATATCATTTTAAAGACATGGGTCCCGTAGCTTTCTGTCTCCCTCTCTTTTATCATTATCATTATAACAATAACATATAAATAAAAAGGATCCCATGCGTGCACTAGTGTCTTCTTTCTCATTTCATCCCGACAGTAGCAATTATAATAGGAAATTGGCGATGTTGAAGCAGATGGTGGAAGTGTTCCAAATAAAAAATAGTGGTTGTAGTGTTTGTAATGATGGTTATCGGTTGAAAAAGAAAAAGAAAAAAAAATGAAACGCGAAGGTGGTTCCAGGTGGAGGTCTAGTTGTGGGCGTTGGATTGATCATGGTGGTTTCCGTCAACAATGGGTGATGAAGCTATGATGGTGGTTTCAAATGAAGGTGGTGGCGACGGTTTCTTAATCAATATCGAAGAGAGAGATGGATGGGAGAGTGAGGAGGCAAGATTGTTGTGGGTTCACGGTGGTGGATGATCACAGTGGAGTTGTATGATGAAGGAGGTGGTATTGGGTTGGGTTTGATGGATCGTACTAGTACGAGAACGAAAAAGAAAAAACAAATAAATAAGAACCGGTGGTTGTTTAACGAGGTGTTGTTGAAGGTGATGGTAAGTTTAAAGGTGGTGGGTGGTTTGTTATGGTTGATGAGTGAGCAAAGGTGGCAGGTTGTAGTGGTGGTGTAGGGTGGTAATCTAACATGGTGACGGTGGTTATTGGGTGGCCATGGTGGTGAGATGGTGATCTCGTATAACAATCGTAGCAAGCACAAAGAGGTGATGATATAAGTTGATCGAAATAGAAACCGGAAAACAGAAAAATATGGTAGTGGTGGGTTTATCAACGATGAGGTGGGATGGATAGGGTGGTTTTCGGCGGTGTTTGATGTCGGGTGATGGTTGCAAGAGTGAGAAGAGTGATGAATGTTAACATTCCCTTATTCCATTTATATATACATATATATCATACTGAATATGATAAGAGTTAAATTAATTATTCATTAATTAATATAATAATAAATACTAAATTACCTATGGATGAAAATGAAATGTGGAAAAAAAGAGTGGTACAGCAAAGCAGCCTTCTCAATTGTTGTTTCCTTGTGCCGACAGTTTTCTCGGACTACTATTTCGTATCCCGTTGTGAATTAGTGGTGGATAAAAGTTTTCAGAAAAATTCCAAAATTTTAAATTAAGTATCTTTATTTATTTCGGTCATTATGGTATAAAATTTGATCATTAACTATTAAATAAAAATTACATTAATTATTCACTCCCAACCCCAAGTAAAATATAAAAAGTTTTAAAATTCAACAAATAGTTCCTAAATACATTTTTAATAAGCCTAAAATTTATATTACTTATTTTCGGATCACCGTTTATTTTAAAATTACCTAAGTTTCTTTTTAACTTGCTTACTATCAATCGAATGAAAATTGAGCGTTACCTTCGTTTACTAAATAATTTCGAAATTACAAAATATATATATTATATATACTTTATTTATATATAGATACTTTCTATATATTATTATTATTTTTACAAAATTAATTATAACAATTACAATATATACTATTTCATATTATTTATTTTATACAAATATATATATATGTATATATATGTATGTATATATATATATATATATATGTATATATATATGTATATATATGTATGTATATATATATATATATATATATATATATATATATATATATATATATATATATATATATATATATATATATATATATATAAATGCAAATCCATTTACAAGCAATCGTACCGTGAGTCGTCGGGAAATAGTCAAAGGTTAAATGAATTCATGTAAACAGTTCAAAATTTTTGAGACTCGGTTTAATAGACTTTGCTTATGGAATCGAAACAATATAAAGAATAAGTTTAAATTTGGTCAAAAATTTCCGGGTCGTCACAGTACCTACCCGTTAAAGAAATTTCGTCCCGAAATTTAATCGAGGTCGTCATGGCTAACAATAAAAATGTTTTCATGACGATTATGAGTTGATAACTAGAGTTTTATTACCATAGAGTAATAAGGATGAAATAATTTGAGTATTCGAAGAGTACGAAGGAAGCTATCACAAAAGAGTGAAATGAATAATTGCATGTTCGTATTAACCGGTGAAGTAGTCACGGTTGATTTTTCTGGAATTCAATGGATTTAGAGAAAATCTTTGAAATCTATATAAGATTCGGTTCTTCATTAAATAAGGAAATTAGGATCATTTTTGATTAAATGCGGTCATCTGGCTCGATTGTTATGCCTGATATTTTACTATAAATTCACCTCTTCCGTTCCATTATTTTCATAAGCTATTTTGAAGCTTCATGCTTCTGTTTTTCTTTTCTCGATTTTTAAGTAAAGCAAGCAATGGTCCAGAATTCGTAAGTATGAAGTTTTGAATGAACATGACTAATGTTTTATGAGAAAGATTGTAATAAGACGATCTTGATTGGTTAAATTACCAGACTTCAAGAGAAAAGATAGAACTATCGAGAATATATGTTCTTGATATGTTTATAGATTAGATAGAATGTAAGAGTCGTGTAACATGGCACATGATGACGGTATAGTCTGTGAATAATCATGTTTCATTAGAAACTCAGCATGACTTACTATAATATAATCACGTTGATCAAGTGTCATTATATTATACTAACTCATGCTTCAGTTCTCAACACTTCTTCAAAAACATTCATAATTTAAACTCGAAGGTTTATAGAATATAGAAACTAAACAGTTTCCTTTATGATGTAATACATATAACACGAAGAGATAAATGATTTCAGATAAGAATAGTTATGAAAATATCTTCAGAAATATCGAGGATATTTATAATGAAAGATACGATGATATCATAGAATTTCTAATATCGATGGATGATGAAGAAGATTTGTCCGTAAAGGTTTAGAGTCAGGAGCAAGGTATTCGTTAATGACTTTAACAGATACTGAATCATTTGGATTCTTTGAAGACAGGTTTATTCCTTGTGATTTGTCCACAGCCTCCTTCATGGTTTACTCAATCCATTTTTCAGTTCCAACTTTTCTGAGCTTTGTTAACATACTATTCGTTATCATCACACTTCTGACAGTTAAGGTCGTTTACAGTTGTCTACAGTTTCTGCTACTTCATTCAGCTTTTTCAAAATTTGGAATATTGATTCGTAGGCTGGGTGCTTTTCAGAATTTCAGAATGGAAGGTCATAATTCTAAGAGATAAATGTTATATGTATACATATAACTGTTGATGTAGAAACGTTGCGAGATTCAAAATACTGATTGCTAATATCGGGTAATTGGTATGGTAATTCTTGTTATAAGATATGGATAAGTATATGAATAGGTTTTAACGAGCAAATATAATGGTTATTCAGAGAGATTTAAGCCAATGAGTAATGAAGTTGCTGGTAAGTTTACTGCAAATGTGGTGGAATATAAACGGTTCTCCGGTAACGACAACGAAAGATAAACTTATATAACAAGGTTTTAATAAGACTAATCTGAATGAAAGTCGAAGTTGATTTGCTGGAGCTGTGACAAAATTGGCTACTTTGGAAAGGGATTGCAAAGTTATTTTCGGTAATAACAATGCCAAAGGATCATAAATTCATTTTAAATTTCTACTTAGGTTCCAAGGGTTTTCAGGTGCATAACTATATGCATCAATCTTTTCTCCCGTAGATGAAGTGCGGTTAGTTCATCCTCTCGATTGAGGTGTTTTCAAGAATCATGAAAGGTTTGAACGCAGATTGTAATCGTCAAGATACAAATGAGGTTTAAGATGAAATCAAGTGGCAAACTTGAAGAATTGTTTAGTTTCATATGTTATAATCAATATTTTAATTTATTTTAATTGTCCAATATTGGTAGTCCACAGTTAGTAGTCCATAGTTAGTAATTCAATAATTCATATATAGTTTAATATATAATATTCGAATTAATTAATACGTATCGTGACCCATTGTATACATGTCTCAGACTCGATCACAACTCAAAGTATATATATTATTTTAGAATCAACCTCAACCCTGTATAGCTAACTCGATCATTACCGCATATAGAGTGTCTATGGTTATTCCAAATAATATATATAGATGAGTCGATATGATATGTAAAAACATTGTATACGTGTCCCGATATTTAAAATGCGTAAATAACAGTATTTAAATGACGATAAATAAAGTGCGTAAAATAAATAACAGAAATTAAATGACGATAAAATTGCGAGAATTAAAATTGCGATAAATAAATGTAATAAGGAATTAACAGTTAGCTAGGAACAGTTAGCTAGGATTTTGTTAGCGTGGATTCTTAACAAAATTTTTCTCATAGTTAATTTGTTTGTTTCTAACAAATTTTTATTTTGTCCATTATTTTCTTCATTATGCCACTTGTTGGATTCTGATAAGTCAAAATACAAATATGAAATTGAATGAAAATGGTTATTTTGCGGTGAACGGATTCGTATATCTGTGGATGTAAGTAGGATAGTAAATGACCGTTGAATCAGATTCGAAGAATGTACAGTGTAACTTATTAATGTGAAATCTAAATATTTCTCGGGTATTACCTACCCGTTAAAATATTTTCACCATTAACAGTTTGTACGAAAGAATTCTTAATTACAATCTTTATGAAAATATACTTACATATATATTTTCTTCAGATGTAATCATGGATTTAATGAGTTAATATGATATTAAGCTCATTTGATTTACCGTTAGAACTAGAATACATAATCTCTAAAACATTAGAGATTATATAATTGCCATGAAACATAAAGATAATGATGTAGAACGATACATAAAACGAAGATAATACTCGAGGTACAGAATGAGATGTTGAGGCATGGATTGTTGATGGTACTGGTGCTGTTACTGATGGTACTGTTGTTGCCGGTGATGTTGTTGAAGCTGGTAAATTTTTCTCCATATTCTCCAAATTGATTACTCGAGCGCAAAGTTCGTTGACTTCTTCTATTATTCCGGGATGATTGTCGGTCGGAACGAGCGGATGAATAAGGTTTAGAATTTTTAGATAGAATATAATCGTGGTGAGATAATCAAGAAATGAGGGTGAAAATGGTGTTTTGAATGGGTTCGCCGATAAGTGCTTCTGGTTCTTCGTTAAGAGGGGAATGTGGTGGATGGAAGGGATCGCCTTCTTCTCGTTTCCATTAATTAAGTCAACTACGAATCCATCCCCAATTCATTCAGAATTGATGATGACTAATCGGTTGATCCATTCCAGTTACACTGCTTTCGGAGCTCGAGTGGAAATCCATATCGGAATAGTTGTGGGAATCCAAGGAACTTGAACTAGTGGTGAGTTCCATTTTGTACGATTGAATAAAGGATTTTTTGATATAAAATGATTCCCGGCTATCAGATGGTATTCTAATTATATAGAATATCCCTATATATAGAACAAAAGTTTTCGTAGATTACGGAGGAATTTACGAAATATGTCAGACAAATTTTACAGTAACAGATACGCTAAGATATGAATTTTGTCTATACACTATTCACGCAATCAATGCAGTAAGATGTGTCTAGACTAAGAATGATAAGCAAGTGATTCCTTAAGAATGATAAGCATGTAATTTTTGACACGAAATGATAAGCAAAACTTTTGACATGCAGACATGGTCAAAGTCCAGACTTACTAATGCATCTTAATATCTATCAGTTAGACACACTAATGCAAGACCTGGTTCGCTAAGACCACCGCTCTGATACCAATTGAAAGGACCCGTTCATAAAGATTATAAACGATTCACAATAGTTGATTTCATTGCGAGGTATTTGACCTCTAAATGATACATTTTACAAACATTGCATTCGTTTTTAAAAGACAAACTTTATTTACATCGAAAGTTGACGGTATGCATATCATTTCATAATATATCCAACTATAAATGACTTAATAATATTCTTGATGAACTTAACGACTCGAATGCAACGTCTTTTGAAATATGTCATGAATGACTCCAAGTAATATCTCTAAAATGAGCAAATGCACAACGAAAGATTTCTTTCATACCTGAGAATAAACATGCTTTCAAGTGTCAACCAAAAGGTTGGTGAGATCATAGGTTTATCATAACAATCATTTCAATAATTTCAATAGACCACAAGATTTAATTTTTATAGTTAACTGCAGGAACACTCATCTGCAAAAATTATAATACAGGAACACTCATCTGTATAAAAATCCATTCATATGGTGAACACCTGGTAACAGACATTAACAAATGCATATAGAATATCCCCAAATATACAGTTACACTCATCTGTATATAAAATCGAAGTACTAAAGCATCCATGACCTGGATGGGGTTTGTTAGGCCCATAGATCTATCTTCAGGATTCGCGTCAATTATGGGGTATGTTCCCTAATTCTTAGGCTACCAAGCTAAAAGGGTGATATTCAATTTCGATAATCCAACCATAGAATGTAGTTTCGATTACTTGTGTCTATTTTGTAAAACATTTATAAAAGCAGCGCATGTATTCTCAGTCCCAAAATATATATATTGCAAAAGTATTTAAAAAGGGAGCAAATAAAACTCACAATCCAATATTTTGTAGTAAAAATATTCATACGACGATACTGAACAATGCAGGGTTTGCCTCGGATTCACGAACTTATATAATTTATATGTATATTAACACATATAATGGTAATCGAACAAATTTAATTGTTATTTTAGTAACTTGTACGTTTCATTAATAACTAAATTAACTATATTTATTTTTATATACATTAAATAGATAATTAATATTTATTACAAACATATTAATATAGTTACGTTTTATGTAAATTTTTTTTTTTTATATAGAAAATCTTTATTTGATATATTGATAATACTAATAATAATAATGATAAAAATAATAATATTAGTGTTAGGAATAATAAAAATGATAATAAAAATAATAATGATAAAAATAATGATAATTCTAATAATAATAATAATGATAGTTCTAATAAAAAAATGATAATAATTTTTATAAAAAAAATATTAGTTTCAATAATAATATTACTTATATTAAAAATAATAATAATAATAATAATAATAATAATAATAATAATAATAATAATAATAATAATAATAATAATAATAATAATAATAATAATAATAATAATAATGAGTAATAAGTAAACTACCTCAAAGAAGTAGTCCTAAAAAATGCCCAAATCCGGATTTGAACCCGCGACGTCCCGCTAACCCTATAACATACGTAAATTGTTCCTCTACCCAATACTTTCTATTTTAACTCGTAGTCTATATCTATTTAACCCATATCTCCTTGTTATCTTCTCAACACCACAAACCCCATCGTCATCATTATTTTAATTTCCATCATTAATCATTATCATAATCGTTTTTGCTATTTTCATCTATCCTAATCATATTAATATATCATCATCGTGTTTCATAATCATCCTCACTTACATCATTTAACATCATCACATCATCTTCGTGATCATGATCACGATTATCATCATCCATTTCGTTAATCCTAAGATCATCACTTTGTCTAATCATTACTCATTATCATTAATTAACTTCACTTATACCTTAAATATGTACATCAAGAAATCAGTCCATCACAAGCCCAAAACCCAACTGAATTCGTGGCCCAATAGGAAGCTGAATATGATCTCGGCCCAACTGGGATTCTAACAAAATATGCGGTCCACTAGTAGGAGGAAGATATCGGCCCACAGACTAATATAAATTGGATCTCCATTTCATTTGGTTCCAACTGATCTATCAGTTTAAAGACATGGGTCACGTAGCTTTCTATCTCCCTCTCTTTTATCATTATCATTATAACAATAACATATAAATAAAAAGGATCCCATGCATGCACTAGTGTCTTCTTTTTCATTTCATCCCGACAGTAGCAATTATAATAGGAAATTAGCGATGTTGAAGCAGATGGTGGAAGTGTTCCAAATAAAAAAGTGCTTGTAGTGTTTGTAATGATGGTTATCGGTTGAAAAAGAAAACAAAAAAAAAATAATGAAACGCGAAGGTGGTTCCAGGTGGAGGTCAAGTTGTGGGTGTTGGATTGATCATGGTGGTTTCCGTCAATAATGGGTGATGAAGCTATGATGGTGGTTTTAAATGAAGCTGGTGGCAACGGTTTCTTAATCAATATCGAATAGAGAGATGGATAGGAGAGAGAGGAGGCAAGATTGTTGTGGGTTCACGGTGGTGGATGATCACAGTGGAGTTGTATGATGAAGGAGGTGGTATTGGGTTGGGTTTGATGAATCGTACTAGTACGAGAACGAAAAAGAAAAAACAAAGAAATAAGAACCGGTGGTTATTTAATGAGGTGTTGTTGAAGGTGATGGTAAGTTTAAAGGTGGTGTGTGGTTTGTTGTGGTTTATGAGTGAGCAAAGGTGGCCGGTTGTAGTGGTGGTGTAGGGTGGTAATCTAACATGGTGACGGTGGTTATTGGGTGGCCATGGTGGTGAGATGGTGATCTCGTATAACAATCGTAGCAAGCACAAAGAGGTGATGATATGAGTTGATCGAAATAGAAACCGGGAAAGAAAAAAATATGGTAGTGGTGGGTTTATCAACGATGAGGTGGGATGGATAAGGTGGTTGCCGACGGTGTTTGATGTCGGGTGATGGTTGCAAGAGTGAGAAGAGTGATGAATGTTAACATTCCCTTATTCCATTTATATATACATATATATCATACTGAATATGATAAGAGTTAAATTAATTATTAATTAATTAATATAATAATAAATACTAAATTACCTATGGATGAAAATGAAACGTGGAAAAAAGAGTGGTACAGCAAAGCAGCCTTCTCAATTGTTGTTTCCTTGTGCCGACAGTTTTCTCGGACTACTATTTCGTATCCCGTTGTGAATTAGTGGTGGATAAAAGTTCTCAGAAAAATTCCAAAATTTTAAATTAAGTATCTTTATTTATTTCAGTCATTATGGTGTAAAATTTGATCATTAACTATTATATAAAAATTACATTAATTATTCACTCCCAACCCCAAGTGAAATATAAAAAGTTTTAAAATTTAACAAATTGTTCCTAAATACATTTTTAATAAGCCTAAAATTTATATTACTCATTTTCGGATCACCGTTTATTTTAAAATTACCTAAGTTTCTTTTTAACTTGCTTACTATCAATCGAATGAAAATTGAGCGTTACCTTCGTTTACTAAATAATTTCGAAATTACAAAATATATATATTATATATACTTTATTTATATATAGATACTTTTTATATATTATTATTATTTTTACAAAATTAATTATAACAATTACGATATATACTATTTCATATTATTTATTATATACAAATATATATATATATATATATATATATATATATATATATATATATATATATATATATATATATATATATATATATATATATATATATATATCCATTTACAAGCAATCGTATCGTGAGTCGTCGGGAATAGTCAAAGGTTAAATGAATTCATGTAAACAGTTCAAAATTTTTTAGACTCGGTTTAATAGACTTTGCTTATCGAATCGAAACTGATCGATGTCGAAGGGTCGACCAAAAATAGCCTAATTACTCTAACTTAGCTAGGGTAAGCAGGATTCGTTCCACGAGAAGTTATGGTTAACAAGCAAGTAATTTCCAGATTGAGTTGTTGGTTTAACTAAAGACTACTTAGATTAATCACTACTTAAAACTTAAACTTAAACTAGCATGCAGTTGACAAGATTGAAGTGTAAATAATGAGAGTAAAGCGTTTATCCTTTCACAATCCCAATTTAACATGCATTCATTCAAACAAGCATTATTGTGACGACCCGGAAATTTTCGACCAAATTTAAACTTTAATCTTTATATTATTCCGACACGATAAACAAAGTTTGTTAAGTTAAATCTCAAGAATTTTAAACTGTGTTCATACATTCATTATAACCTCGACCAAATTCCGACGATTCACGAACCATTATATATAAATAGATATGTATATGTATATATATATATATTATAACTTGAGAATATTAATAAAGTATTAAACGTATAATACTTTACACGAACGTATTTGTTTCAATATGATTTTCGATGAAAAAAAATATATATTAAATGATTGAATTATTAGAAATATTGAATTATGATTACAAGTCTCTGTTGAGAGGTCCACTATGATTTGAGAAAATCTATTCCTCTTAACGATATTCAGAATAATTGTAAAGCTATTTATAAATAAAAACAAAAAGTGTCATTTACGAAAGTTAGACAAAAGTTAGTGGAGAATTGGTTTCCATAATATTCTATTAATCTATTTTCAAACGTACAAAGACGTTTTCAGTTTAAAAAGAACTTTATTATTAAAACGTATATAACTTTTATAAATATCTAGAATCAGTTTTGACAACTCATTACTTAACCAGTATAATAAATATAACGATATTTATATTTTCTTTCATTAAATATATATAACGATTTAAATTAATATTATATATATTTATACGCGTATTATACATACATAGTTTTTTATACTTTTACTATACTTTAACTTTACCTTTACTTTACTTTAACTTTACTTTAACTTTAATAATTCACTTTAATAATTCATACTTTAATAATTCACTTTAATAATTCATACTTTAATAATTCATACTTTAATAATTCACTTTAATAATTCATACTTTAATAATTTACTTTAATAATTTATACTTTAATAATTCATTTAATAATTCATACTTTAATAATTCATACTTTAATAATTCACTTTTATAATTTAAAAATCTATTATAAATGGAATTCAATAGGTTTCATTATTTCATAGAAACTTGAAAATATATTTCTCTAAACTCTCTCAATTGATTTATATATATATATATATATATATATATATATATATATATATATATATATATATATATATATATATATATTTGCTCTGTATTATTTCAAGATATTATTAGTATACATAAAATATTACGACGGAGTGCTGTCCGAGTGATTTCAAAATAGTTTTTTTTGAATGAGTCGAAGCTAAGGAAATTATGGGTTATAGCTATGGAGGTGATGGGTATGGTTCATGGGTATGCTCGTGAGGTCAATCTAGTGTTTATCATCTCCGTTGCGTCTACGTACTTTTTTGCAATATTGAATCTCAATATTGATACGTTCGTGAATCCGAGGCCAACCTTGCACTTATTAAATGACATTATATGTATTTTTACTACGAAATACAGTATTGTGAGTTTCATTTGCTCCCTTTTATATATATTTTTGGGACTGAGAATACATGCGCTGTTTTTATAAATGTTTTACGAAATAGGCACAAGTACTAAAACTAATTCTACGTGGGTTTAAACCAGAAATATACTCTTAGCTTGGTAACATTAAACTACTTGTCTATGTACGGTAGGCGTGAATCCTAAAGATAGATCTATTGGGCCTGACAAACCCCATCCTGACTATGGGATGCTTTAGTACTTCGAGGTTATTTTAAACACACCTGATCTGGTGTACTTCAGAGGGTAAAACATGAACGTTAAGGCTTGTTACCGGGTGCCTACAACTTATAGAATACTTTTATACACTTGCGAGTGTACATATATTTATAAACGGAAATCTTGTGGTCTATTAATATATTGAAATGATTGTTATGATAAACCTATGAACTCGCCAACCTTTTGGTTGACACTTTAAAGCATGTTTATTCTCAGGTATTAAAGAAATCTTCCGCTGTGCATTAGCTCATTTTAAGGATATTACTTAGAGTCATTCATGGCATATTTTAAAAGACGTTGCATTCGAGTCATTGAGTTCATCATGATTATTATAAAGCCAATTATAGTTGGATGTATTATGAAATGGTGTGCATACCATCAACTTTCGTTGTAAAGAAAGTTTGTCTTTTAAAAACGAATGCAATGTTTGTAAAATGTATCATATAGAGGTCAAATACCTCGCGATGTAATCAACTATTGTGAATCGTTTATAATGTATATGAACGGGTCCTTTCAGTTGGTATCAGAGCGGTGGTCTTAGCGAACCAGGTCTGCATTAGTGTGTCTAACTGATAGTTGTTTGGATGCATTAGTGAGTCTGGACTTCGACTGTGTCTGCATTTCAAAAGTTTTGCTCATCATTCTTGTCGGAAATTACCTGCTTATCATTCTTAGTCTAGACACATCTTATTGCATTGATTGCATGAATAGTGTATAGACAAAATTCATATCTTAGCGTATCTGCTAATTCATATCTTAGCGTATCTGTTACTGTAAACTTTGCCTGACATATTCCGTAAATTCCTCCGTAATCTACGAAACCTTTTGTTCTATATAATTAGAATACCACCCGATAGCCGGAAAATCATTTCATATCGAAAAATTCTTTATTCAATCGTACGAAATAGAATTCGTCATTAGTTCAAGTTCCTCGGATTCCGAAATGGAATCCCACTCAAGTTCCGAAAGCAGTGTGACCGGAATGGATCAACCAATTAGTCATCATCTATTCTGGATGAATTGGGGATGGGTTCGTAGCCTCCTTAATCATTAGAGACAAGAAGAAGGTGATCCCTTCCATCCGCCACATTGCCCTCTTGGCAAAGAACCTGAAGCACTTACCGGCGAACCTATCCGAAACACCATTTTCTCTCTTATTTCTAGAGTATCTCGTCACGATTACATACTACACCAAATTCTAGATTTTATTTATCCGCTCGTCCGAATCGACAATCACCCCGGTGTAATAGAAGAAGTCAACGAGCTTCGCGCTCGGGTAGTGGCTTTGGAGAATATGGTGCAAAGGTTACAAACACCAGCAGCAGCACCATCAGCATAAACAGTACCACCATCAACAACACCAACAGTACCATCACCACCACCAACAACAACATCCATATCCTACACCGTAACATCACAATATGTATCTCAAACATCAACGTCATACGCCCTGTAAATATCCAGGAATATCAACAATAACAAACGATGAAGTATTAATTCATAAACTTCATTGAAGAGATATCTCTGCGGCAGTTATGTAATCTCCAAAATCTTAGAGATTATTTAATTCTGACCGTAAATCAGATGAGTGAACGGAGATGGTAGAGTAGAAACTTTGATTGAAAATGGTGTACGATTTACAAGCTAGAATTGTTTTACCAACAGCATCAACAGGACCGTAGCATCATCAACACAGTCAGTGCCGTCAGTATCGTCAGAATCAACAGCACCTGTAACATCACAAACTCTGTCAGTTCAAGAATCATTGTGGACATCATTACGAATCAACAACAAATATATTGTATCAATGAGTTATGAAGTATTAACTCATTTCCAATCGAAAGATTTATATGTATATTTTATATGTATAAATTTTTAAACCATAATAAATCTTCCCGTACTAAGCTATTATGTGTGAATCTTAACTACTCAGTTAATTCATATTACAAATATGCAATGATGTACGTCCTTCGTCCGCAACTTAACCATCGTTAATTACAATCTCTGTCTCAATTCAATAAAAAATCCAATTCATAATAAATCAAGTGTATTATTCGAATATATATTTGATTTTTGTAACACCGGCCATTTTTTTTTTAAATACACAGCGGAAGACTTTATTAACAAACACAATATAAGTCACGTCATTACGTTTAAGTTTACACAACGGTGTTACGTTATCACAAAACATTATTTATACAAAAGTCTACATCAGAGTTAGGTTGTCAAACATGTCTTCTGCAACAGCACCCATCCCGACTAGCAGTACCTAAACCTGCAAAAGGGGGAAACATGTGGGGGATTAGCGCACCGCTAAGTGAATGAAATCTATCTAACAGATATAGCTTAAGCCACACACAAGCTATATACTAACAACAACACTTGCTAACTACCAACTAGCATACAATAAGACAATACGAGGATCGGCGGCTTGTACGAGCACACGACTCTCAGCTGATCGGGCCTGAGTCTACCGATAGTCCCTGCTACTCAATTCACAGTATAGTTATCCAGATGCAGGGGATGCATCATTCACACTATACTCCACAATCAGTAGCCTATGGACCCAACCTCCCCTAGGCACGGTTGACCTCATACGGACTCTAACCTCTCCTAGGCACGGTCTCGAGTCCCCAGTCTTCCTAGGCCCGACTGGTGCCATTCACACAGTGTACACATAATTCACATACAACATCAGGCAAACGATATTATTCTATCATAGCAATTCCTACACTATGCATGGTAAAAGAGTCAACCACAGTAGCATGATATGCTACTTAAACTCTATCCGTAGATAGACCCACTCACCAATTACCAGCAACTGCTCAGTTATTATTTCTGAGCTTCCTCCTTGTCCTTATAACCTGACAGCAACACAAACAAAGTTAATATACATATCCAATAAATAATATAATCATTTCATACGATTAACTAGGTCATAACACCATATATTCATAATTTTATGAGTCTACATCATGACTCCACTCAATAATGGCATACAGGTGCGTGCAAAACACGACATACACACTAAAACTCCTTTTTCAGCCCAAAAAATAGTTTGATCTAGTTTCTTAAAATTTCACCATTAAAAAGTATTCTTTATTACGATTCCAACGATAGTTTATTCATCAAAAACGGAGTTACGTTTTGAAAGTTACGCCCGTTTCAATTTCATAAAAGGTACTGTAGCAAATAGTGGCACTGTAGCAACTCGGTACTGTAGCAATAGTGACACTGTAGCAAATCGGGACTGTAGCAACTCGGGTACTGTAGCAATAGTGACACTGTAGCAAATACCGAACACTGTAGCAAATAGTGACACTGCAGCAACTCGGTACTGTAGCAAATAGTGACACTGTAGCACCTCAGGCACTGTAGCAACTCGGGCACTGTAGCAACTCGGGTACTGTACAAAATACTGTAGCAACTGGTTCGAACACATTCGCTGATTTCGTGATTTTTTCGCCCAAAACTCGATTTTTGAGTGTTTTTGATCCGTTTTTAAGCACATGGAAGCTACTAAACATATATACAACCTATTTCTAACATCAATTAAGCATAACAAACACCAAAAATGAAGATTCAAGCTTAAAATCACACTTTTATTCAAGAACACAAAAACTCAATTAATCAAGAATCAAAGCAAGGATTCAAGTAAACAAACCTGATTAGATGATCACAAGGATACAAGAAATTAGTCACTTAAGCTACTTGATCTAATTTCTTACTTGGATTTGATTAGGGTTTTGAGAGTGAGAGAGTTTAGG
The DNA here is from genome assembly GCF_046630445.1 of Rutidosis leptorrhynchoides. Taxonomy (NCBI): domain Eukaryota; kingdom Viridiplantae; phylum Streptophyta; class Magnoliopsida; order Asterales; family Asteraceae; genus Rutidosis; species Rutidosis leptorrhynchoides. The sequence continues at coordinate 515,709,419 of NC_092336.1, read as the reverse complement.
TACGTTCTAGTTTTGGGAAATTAGGTGAAATGGATGGAAACATCCAGATATTACACTCTTATGTGTTAAAAAATAATACCCCATCACACACGGGTATTTACCAGTTATCTAAAATCTTTCGCACAAGATTAGGTAGCCCAAACGAGGTCCAAATTAAATAAACAAACCTGTTTTGGGACCCTTGTCACAAACTGGTCACAACAAAATTATAATAAAACACTAATAAAATAATTAAAATAAAAGCACTTAAGACTAAGCATAAATCCTAAGGGCAAAATAGGCAACTTACAACTAGCCCGGGTTTCAGTCTGTTACAAATCCACCCCCCTTAAGAAGATTCCGTCCTCGGAATCTGGTCTTGGTCAAACAAACGAGGGTAGCGATTTCTCATCAACTCTTCTGTCTCCCATGTAAAATTAGAACCCAAACTGTGTTTCCACTCAATCAACACCATCGGAATCTCTTTCTTTCTCAGCTTAGTCACCTTTTGGTCAACCACACGGACCGGCTCTTCCACCAATTTCTTATTCAAATCGACCCTTAAATCTTCTAAAGGAAGAAGTTGTGTTTCATCGTCGACTTTACACTTACGAAGATAACATACGTTGAATGTATTATGAATACCAGCTAACTCTGGCGGAAGATCTAACACCACAGTCTGATCATTCAACACTTCACTAATCGGAAACGGACCAATAAATCTCGGTGCTAACTTACCACGTTTACCGAATCTGATAACCCCTTTCCACGGCGAAACTTTCAGATACACTCGTTCACCCACATTAAAGGTTACCGGACGTCTACGCGGATCAGCATACATTTTCTGCCTATCTCTAGCGGCTTTCAACTTTTCTCTCGCAATTGCAACTTTTTCGGCTGTCATTTGAACAATTTCGGGACCTGCAAACTGTTTCTCCCCGGCTTCTAACCAACAAGTCGGAGTTCTGCAACGACGACCGTATAACATTTCATAGGGCGGCATCCCTATACTCGAATGATATGAATTATTATACGCAAATTCGACCAACGGCAAATGTGTATCCCACGAACCACCGTAGTCTAACACACAAGCCCTTAACATATCCTCCAAAGTCTGTATCGTTCTTTCACTCTGACCGTCTATCTGAGGATGATAAGCTGTACTTAAATTCACACGTGTACCCAAATTCTGTTGAAGACTATTCCAAAAATTCGACACAAATCTGGAATCTCTGTCTGAAACGATCGATAATGGCACACCATGTCGACTAACTATCTCGTTTATATACAATTCAGCTAACTCACTTAACGAAGCTGTTTCACGAGTAGCAAGAAAATGAGCACTTTTAGTTAGGCGATCCACTATTACCCAAATCATATCATGTCTTTTCTGAGTTCGAGGTAATTTGGTCACAAAATCCATCGTTATATGTTCCCATTTCCACTATGGAATCTGTAACTGACGTAATGAACCATAAGGTTTCTGATGTTCGGCCTTCACTTGAGCACATATATGACACTTTTTGACATAACGGGCGATATCTGATTTCATTGTTGGCCACCAATACACTGTTTTCAAATCATGATACATCTTATTACTACCCGGATGTACTGTCAATCTGGATTTGTTAGCTTCCGTCATGATTAAATCCCTCAAATCTCCAAGCTTAGGCACCCAAACACGATTGTTTAAGGTCTTTAGTCCACGTGAGTCATCAATTAAGTCCACTTTTCGTTTGGTCATTTGTTCAGATTTAATATGTTCGTCCTCTAAAGCACAGGCCTGAATGGTTTTTAAGCTGTTAATCAAATCTGAAGTTATATTCAAACGAAGAAATTTCACATTTTCACTTGACTTTTTACGACTTAGCGCATCTGCAACCACATTTGCCTTACCCGGATGGTATTTAATTTCACAATCGTAATCTTTGATCAACTCTTGCCATCGTCTCTGATGCATATTCAATTCTTTCTGTGAGAAGATATACTGCAAACTCTTGTGATCTGTACATATAACACAATGGGTTCCATACAAATAGTGTCTCCACAGTTTCAAAGCAAACACTACTGCAGCCATTTCAAGATCATGCACTGGATAATTCTTCTCATGAACTTTCAACTGTCGCAAAGCGTAGGCGATTACTTTATCTCTTTGCATTAATACACAACCCAACCCAGCATATGATGCATCACAGTATACCACGAAGTTTTCTGAACCTTCTGGTAAAGCTAACACTGGTGCCTGACACAGTAGCTGTTTCAAAATCTGAAAAGCCTTTTCCTGTTCATCAGTCCATCGAAAGACTACATCTTTACGAGTCAACTTAGTCAACGGACTAGCTATTTTCGAGAAATCCTTGATAAATCTGCGATAATAACCGGCTAATCCCAGAAAACACTTAATCTCAGTCGGAGTCTTCGGAGAATTCCAATTCATTACCGCTTCTATCTTTGTCGGATCAACTTTTATACCTTCGGCACAAATCACATGACCCAAAAACTGCACTTCACGTAACCAAAATTCACACTTTGAAAATTTTGCAAATAGTTGTTCACGTTTCAACATGTTCAAAACCTGTCTCAGATGTTCAGCATGTTCACTTTCGGTCTTTGAATACACTAGTATATCATCTATAAACACAATCACAAACTTATCTAAGAACGGGTGACACACTCTATTCATTAGATCCATGAAGATTGCTGGCGCATTCGTCAACCCAAACGGCATGACAAGAAATTCATAATGACCATACCTTGTTCTGAACGCTGTTTTCGGTATATCTGATTCAGCAACACGAACCTGATGATATCCGGATCGTAAGTCTATCTTAGAAAAGAATGAAGCACCCTGTAACTGATCGAACAAATAGTCTATTCGAGGTAATGGATACTTATTCTTCACTGTTCTTTTGTTCAATTCATGATAATCAATACACATACGCATTGACCCATCTTTGTTTTTAACAAACAATACCGGAGCACCCCACGGTGAAGAACTCGGTCGGATAAACCCACGATCTAATAGTTCTTGAATCTGTGACATCATTTCACGGATTTCAGACGGCGCTAATCGGTATGGAGCTTTTGCAACTGGAGTTGTTCCAGGAACCAATTCAATCTTATATTCGACTTCCCTTACTGGCAGCAGACCTGGTAACTCATCTGGGAACACTTCGGGAAATTCTGATACTATCGGAATATCGGCCACTGTTTTCTTTTCTTTCTTTGCATCAATCACATATGCAAGAAATGATTCACAACCCTTTGCCATCGACTTTTTCACTTTCATCATGGTTATCAACAGAAAATTATACCCTCCCCGCTCCCCTCGGGCCACAACACGGGTTCCATCGGTCGAACGAAAGGTAATCATTTTCCTATCACACTTAATATTAGCCCTAAGCGAGCTCAACCAATCCATTCCTAGTACTACATCAAAGCTAGGAATAGGTAAGACTAAACAAGTCACCGGGAAAGACTTCCCTTCGATCTCTATACAAACCCCGGTCACATAGGTTGTGACGGGTGTGGTCTTATCATCAGCTAGTTCTACACTAACCGGCTTGGGTAACACAGTAGCTGGTAAATTCAACTTAGCACAGAAATCTAGGGACATAAAACACCTATTGGCACCACAATCAAACAATACGCGAGCAGGTATTGAGTTGATTAGAAACATACCGGTGATTACTTCGTCGGTTGCCACAACATTTTCCACCGACATCTGAAAAGCTCTAGCCTCTGCTGTTGGAGGGTTCTTCCTCTTCTGCCCACTCGAGGCAGTTGACCCTCCAGCTGATGCTGAACGCGCCCCTGACCCTGCCCCGGAACTACCACTCTTCGACGGACAACTAATTGCACGATGCCCTGGTTTGTGACAACTCCAACACACACTATTCGTATAAGGGCATGCTGAAGACTCATGCCCAACAACACCACACTTTAAGCATCTTCTTGTAGCCTCAGAACACTGACCACTGTGAGAAGATCGACACGTGTGACACCAATTCCCTTTACCTGATCCAGATCCAGTACTACTCTGACCACTTTTACCCTTCGATTTAAACCCACTAGACTTCTTGAATTTAGATCCTGATTGACCAGATACTTGCCCACCTTGTTGTAGCACATTACCAAACATTCTGTTTCTGGCAGCCAGAACATCACTTTCTACCATCTTAGCCATCACAACAGCTTGAGACAATGATGTAGCTGTTCTAACAAAAGTTCTGTACTCAGGCAGAACGATATTAACAAAATGCTGGATACGAGACACTTCGTCTGGCACCCATTGTTGTACAAACCTCAGTTTATCCATAAACTTCTCTACTACCTCATCGATCGTCATTTGAGGTGTCATCTTCATTTCAAGAAACTCAGTCTTGATTCGGTTCATATCAAATGGATTACAATATTGTTCACACACCTTCCCATGAAACTGCTCCCATGTGATCATACTCACTTGCTCTTTTGATATACTAGAAATCAAAGAATCCCACCAAATCATAGCCCTACCTTTCAACAGTCTACTAGCATATGTTACCTTCAGCTCGGGTTCACACTGACACGCTTCAAATACCCTTTCAACTTCTCGCAACCAATTGAGAGTTACAGTCGGATCAGTACTTCCAGAGAACTCGGAGGGTTTGCAATCACGGAAGTTCTTATATGTACATCTTTTGGGTGGTTGCATGTAAGGTTGATGGAACATTTGCATTTGGTATGGATTCATCATCATGGGATTTTGGTAAGTAAAGGTGTTTTATGGTGGCATATAATATTGGTTAGGTATTTGATTTTGAAACTGGTTCTGGGGCACATTAGGTATCGTTTGGGATTGCGCGGTTGGGAATCCAGGTGGTGTATCATCATTTCCAGAATGCCTCGCCAATTCAAGCTCATTAATTTTGTCCTCGGCCTCTTTTAGCTTGCTTTCTAATTGAAGGATGTAAATACTCTGATCATCATCTGACTCAACACCCTCTTCTGGCGCTCTAAATGTTCCGGGGTTGGAGGGGCCAGTTGCGTTTCTATCAGCCATACCTGTGCTACAAAACATCTCACACAAAAGCTTAGTGGATAACAGTTAGTTCAATCACAACTAACACACGTATATCCTATTTTCACTTAGCCCCCACTCCCACATACATGTTTGACTTGCCTCAGGGTTTGGGAACAAAATACGCGCACGTATTTGCTGCCAAACCATGCTCTGATACCAACTTGTAACACCGGCCATTTTTTTTTTAAATACACAGCGGAAGACTTTATTAACAAACACAATATAAGTCACGTCATTACGTTTAAGTTTACACAACGGTGTTACGTTATCACAAAACATTATTTATACAAAAGTCTACATCAGAGTTGGGTTGTCAAACATGTCTTCTGCAACAGCACCCATCCCGACTAGCAGTACCTAAACCTGCAAAAGGGGGAAACATGTGGGGGATTAGCGCACCGCTAAGTGAATGAAATCTATCTAACAGATATAGCTTAAGCCACACACAAGCTATATACTAACAACAACACTTGCTAACTACCAACTAGCATACAATAAGACAATACGAGGATCGGCGGCTTGTACGAGCACACGACTCTCAGCTGATCGGGCCTGAGTCTACCGATAGTCCCTGCTACTCAATTCACAGTATAGTTATCCAGATGCAGGGGATGCATCATTCACACTATACTCCACAATCAATAGCCTATGGACCCAACCTCCCCTAGGCACGGTTGACCTCATACGGACTCTAACCTCTCCTAGGCACGGTCTCGAGTCCCCAGTCTTCCTAGGCCCGACTGGTGCCATTCACACAGTGTACACATAATTCACATACAACATCAGGCAAACGATATTATTCTATCATAGCAATTCCTACACTATGCATGGTAAAAGAGTCAACCACAGTAGCATGATATGCTACTTAAACTCTATCCGTAGATAGACCCACTCACCAATTACCAGCAACTGCTCAGTTATTATTTCTGAGCTTCCTCCTTGTCCTTATAACCTGACAACAACACAAACAAAGTTAATATACATATCCAATAAATAATATAATCATTTCATATGATTAACTAGGTCATAACACCATATATTCATAATTTTATGAGTCTACATCATGACTCCACTCAATAATGGCATACATGTGCGTGCAAAACACGACATACACACTAAAACTCCTTTTTTGGCCCAAAAAATAGTTTGATCTAGTTTCTTAAAAGTTCACCATTAAAAAGTATTCTTTATTACGATTCCAACGATAGTTTATTCATCAAAAACGGAGTTACGTTTTGAAAGTTACGCCCGTTTCAATTTCATAAAAGGCACTGTAGCAAATAGTGGCACTGTAGCAACTCGGTACTGTAGCAATAGTGACACTGTAGCAAATCGGTACTGTAGCAACTCGGGTACTGTAGCAATAGTGACACTGTAGCAAATACCGAACACTGTAGCAAATAGTGACACTGTAGCAACTCGGTACTGTAGTAAATAGTGACACTGTAGCACCTCAGGCACTGTAGCAACTCGGGCACTGTAGCAACTCGGGTACTGTAGCAAAATACTGTAGCAAATGGTTCGAACACATTCGCTGATTTCGTGATTTTTTCTCCCAAAACTCGATTTTTGAGTGTTTTTGATCCGTTTTTAAGCACATGGAAGCTACTAAACATATATACAACCTATTTCTAACATCAATTAAGCATAACAAACACCAAAAATGAAGATTCAAGCTTAAAATCACACTTTTATTCAAGAACACAAAAACTGAATTAATCAAGAATCAAAGCAAGGATTCAAGTAAACAAACCTGATTAGATGATCACAAGGATACAAGAAATTAGTCACTTAAGCTACTTGATCTAATTTCTTACTTGGATTTGATTAGGGTTTTGAGAGTGAAAGAGTTTAGGTACGTTCTAGTTTTGGGAAATTAGGTGAAATGGATGGAAACATCCAGATATTACACTCTTATGTGTTAAAAAATAATACTCCATCACACACGGGTATTTACCAGTTATCTAAAATCTTTCGCACAAGATTAGGTAGCCCAAACGAGGTCCAAATTAAATAAACAAACCTGTTCTGGGACCCTTGTCACAAACTGGTCACAACACAATTATAATAAAACACTAATAAAATAATTAAAATAAAAGCACTTAAGACTAAGCATAAATCCTAAGGGCAAAATAGGCAACTTACAACTAGCCCGGGTTTCAGTCTGTTACAATTTTACACTTTCATCATCGATGTACTCGAAACTTTTCAAATAACATCATTCGTACCTTGCGAAGTTCAAAAGAATTTCACGAAAATCAACAAATAACAAAGTAATGATTCATAATTTCAATATTATTGAAGAAATACTTATGCAATTTATAAAGTTTTAGGAATTACTCAATTCTAGTTCCAACCATAAAACAAATGAGTTTAATTTAATATTAACTCATTAAATCTATATTACATCTAAAGAAAATATACACATATATTTTCATAAAGACTGTAATAAACTTCTTTTGTACAAAATATTAATTGTGAAATTTTTTTTAACGGGTAGGTAATACCCGAGATGAAATGTCCCGTTCTTATTGATTAAAAACGTTCCATATTAATTGATTTCGTTGCGAGGTTTTGACCTCTATATGAGACGTTTTTCAAAGACTGCATTCATTTTTAAAACAAACCATAACCTTTATTTCATAAATAAAGGTTTAAAAAGCTTTACGTAGATTATCAAATAATGATAATCTAAAATATCCTATTTAGACACGACCATTAATAATGGTTTACAATACAAATATGTTACATAGAAATCAGTTTCTTGAATGCAGTTTTTACACAATATCATACAAACATGGACTCCAAATCTTGTCCTTATTTTAGTATGCAACAGCGGAAGCTCTTAGTATTCACCTGAGAATAAACATGCTTTAAACGTCAACAAAAATGTTAGTGAGTTATAGGTTTAACCTATATATATCAAATCGTAACAATAGACCACAAGATTTCATATTTCAATACACATCCCATACATAGAGATAAAAATCATTCATATGGTGAACACCTGGTAACCGACATTAACAAGATACATATATAAGAATATCCCCATCATTCCGGGACACCCTTCGGATATGATATAAATTTCGAAGTACTAAAGCATCTGGTACTTTGGATGGGGTTTGTTAGGCCCAATAGATCTATCTTTAGGATTCGCGTCAATTAGGGTGTCTGTTCCCTAATTCTTAGATTACCAGACTTAATAAAAAGGGGCATATTCGATTTCGATAATTCAACCATAGAATGTAGTTTCACGTACTTGTGTCTATTTTGTAAATCATTTATAAAACCTGCATGTATTCTCATCCCAAAAGTATTAGATTTTAAAAGTGGGACTATAACTCACTTTCACAGATTTTTACTTCGTCGGGAAGTAAGACTTAGCCACTGGTTGATTCACGAACCTATAACAATATATACATATATATCAAAGTATGTTCAAAATATATTTACAACACTTTTTAATATATTTTGATGATTTAAGTTTATTAAGTCAGCTGTCCTCGTTAGTAACCTACAACTACTTGTCCACAGTTAGATGTACAGAAATAAATCGATAAATATTATCTTGAATCAATCCACGACCCAGTGTATAGGTATCTCAGTATTGATCACAACTCAAACTATATATATTTTGGAATCAACCTCAACCCTGTATAGCTAACTCCAACATTCACATATAGAGTGTCTATGGTTGTTCCGAAATATATATAGATGTGTCGACATGATAGGTCAAAACATTGTATACGTGTCTATGGTATCTCAAGATTACATAATATACAATACAAGTTGATTAAGTTATGGTTGGAATATATTTGTTACCAATTTTCACGTAGCTAAAATGAGAAAAATTATCCAATCTTGTTTTACCCATAACTTCTTCATTTTAAATCCGTTTTGAGTGAATCAAATTGCTATGGTTTCATATTGAACTATATTTTATGAATCTAAACAGAAAAAGTATAGGTTTATAGTCAGAAAAATAAGTTACAAGTCATTTTTGTAAAGGTAGTCATTTCAGTCGAAAGAACGACGTCTAGATGACCATTTTAGAAAACATACTTCCACTTTGAGTTTAACCATAATTTTTGGATATAGTTTCATGTTCATAATAAAAATCATTTTCCCAGAATAACAACTTTTAAATTAAAGTTTATCATAGTTTTTAATTAACTAACCCAAAACAGCCCGCGGTGTTACTACGACGGCGTAAATCCAGTTTTACGGTGTTTTTCGTGTTTCCAGGTTTTAAATCATTAAGTTAGCATATCAAATAGATATAGAACATGTGTTTAGTTGATTTTAAAATTCAAGTTAGAAGGATTAACTTTTATTTGCGAACAAGTTTAGAATTAACTAAACTATGTTCTAGTGATTACAAGTTTAAACCTTCGAATAAGATAGCTTTATATGTATGAATCGAATGATGTTATGAACATCATTACTACCTCAAGTTCCTTGGATAAACCTACTGTAAATGAGAAAAAATAGATCTAGCTTCAAAGGATCCTTGGATGGCTTGAAAGTTCTTGAAGCAGAATCATGACACGAAAACAATTTCAAGTAAGATTTCCACTCGAAATAAGATTATTATAGTTATAGAAATTGAATTAAAGTTTGAATATGATTATTACCTTGTATTAGAAAGATAACCTACTGTAAGTAACAAAGGTTTCTTGATCTTGGATGATTACTTGGAATGGATTTAGAAAACTTGGAAGTAAACTTGCAATCTTGGAAGTATTCTTGATTTTATGAAACTAGAACTTTTGGAATTTATGAAGAACACTTAGAACTTGAAGATAGAACTTGAGAGAGATCAATTAGATGAAGAAAATTGAAGAATGAAAGTGTTTGTAGGTGTTTTTGGTCGTTGGTGTATGGATTAGATATAAAGGATATGTAATTTTGTTTTCATGTAAATAAGTCATGAATGATTACTCATATTTTTGTAATTTTATGAGATATTTCATGCTAGTTGCCAAATGATGGTTCCCACATGTGTTAGATGACTCACATGGGCTGCTAAGACCTGATCATTGGAGTGTATATACCAATAGTACATACATCTAAAAGCTGTGTATTGTACGAGTACGAATACGGGTGCATACGAGTAGAATTGTTGATGAAACTGAACGAGAATGTAATTGTAAGCATTTTTGTTAAGTAGAAGTATTTTGATAAGTGTCTTGAAGTCTTTCAAAAGTGTATGAATACATATTAAAACACTACATGTATATACATTTTAACTGAGTCGTTAGGTCATCGTTAGTCGTTACATGTAAATGTTGTTTTGAAACCTTTAGGTTAACGATCTTATTGAATGTTGTTAACCCATTATTTATTATAACAAATGAGATGTTAAATTGTTATATTATCATGATATTATGATATATAATATATCTTAGTATGATATATATACAGTTAAATGTCGTTACAACGATAATCGTTACATATATGTCTCGTTTCGAAATCATTAAGTTAGTAGTCTTATTTTTACATATGTATTTCATTGTTAATACACTTAATAATATATTTACTTATCATTTAACATAATTAACCAAGTGTATAAATATCTTAATATGATTCATATGTACCTAGTAAGACGTTGTTATAACGATAATCGTTATATATATCGTTTTCGAGTTTCTTAAATTAATAGTCTCATTTTTATGTATATAACTCATTGTTAAAATACCTAATGAGATACATACTTATAATAAAATCATGTTAACTATATATATATATGTCATTGTATAGTTTTTACAAGTTTTAACGTTCGTGAATCACCGGTCAACATGGGTGGTCAATTGTCTATATGAAACCTATTTCAATTAATCAAGTCTTAACAAGTTTGATTGCTTAACATGTTGGAAACACTTAATCATGTAAATAACAATTTCGTTTAATATATATATAAACATGGAAAAGTTCGGGTCACTACACGAGAGATATATAAATTCACAATTAATGTATTACATTTTTCGAAACTGATTCAGCAATCATCAACTATACTCCCTACTTTCACAACAATATCCATTCTTTCATATAAATCAAAACAATCATACTCATTCAAATTCAATTACATATTCTGATTTTGAAATTGCATAATTCAATTCGAAATATAACCAGTATCATCACTCTTAGATTCCTATATCTTTCAAAGTTATACTTTGACTTCAAAACTGTGTTAGAACATCGTATGTATTAACGATTACAATATGTGCTCAAACCCTTAGAAATTCCTGAAGACACTTTAACTAAGGAACAATCGAGATGATGATCCAACCACATGTTACCCACAGTTATACACCTGAAAAACTCTCAAAACCCAAGTCATAGTTCGACACGTATCCGTGTTAGACCCTTTGGCATTTACTAGCTAAAATAACTTTTCAATTCCGTTTCAAAATAGACAGTTGATGTGCGAAAAGTGGTATATGAATTGTTGTATGGAAAATACTGGTTTTAAAGATTACACACACTAACGGGAAGTGTACCCGATCGTGTAGTAGTATTGATAGTGGTAAAATCCGTGTATCGTTCCAAGGATAGTTATATGTGCAAATTAAGATTGTATAAACTAAATTGTGATTAAGCTAAAATAAAAGAAATCAAACAAGTACAAGATATTGGGTTTCCCTTTAACGATGGGCAAATCAATAAAGGAATAAGTTTAAAGACAATATTTTTGGTATTTTAGGTTTATGAAGATGAAAGATAGTTTTTATATCAAATTAAACAAATATGCTCGTCTAGACTTTTTACCCTCGATTGTTGATTGTTGTTTTAGGATTAAGACCGGATTGATTGACTATGCACGAGAACTAATTAATCGGTTTACCAAGAGTAGTCTTGCGCAAACACTCAAACGGGATTACACGACGCAAGTGATGTTCTTGTCATCTAAGACCTCCTATTTGTAATCAATTAATTCAACTAGTCTAAAGACTTGAATGATGATCATGCCAATGATGTGTTGATCATGATCCACTCCTATGTCAACTAATGGTTTAGCTTAGTACATTCCCTTGGTCTAGTTAAATGCTCAATTCACCCAACCCAAGTAATCAACTAAGTGCAGTAATAGGATCCCTATAAACGTCACTAGATAAGGCAAATTTCTAACACCTATTAGCTATATGGAATTGAGTAGTGAAAATATGTATAACAGATTCTAGGGAATTGATCGTTTACCTAGACAACTACACATATCAAATAAGCTATCCGAAAGTATCTACAAGAGTCGTTCTTACATTCCTATATAGATTAATCGTTTGGACGCAACTTACCCCTTTTTGGTAAAAGACGGGCAAACACTTGTCACTAGGTGCAAATCAATATACTAAATTAACAAGATGGTGTTTCTTAGTTGAACAAGTATACTAACTAATTGAATCGAAAAGATTAAACTTAACAAGAATGGTTCTTGTATTCAAACATCAAACTATCATACATAAGAACAATCAATCAACCAAAGTAACAATCAACATCTCGGCTATTAATCTAGACAAGCATAAAAAGAACTAGCTAACAATCATATTTAAAGACAATAACAAACTGGAAATAAAGATAGAATTCATTGTGATAACAAGAATCGACCTTTGATATGAATCTTGGATGATGATCCTGATGATTCTTGAATCCGGATTGAAATGATGGATTAGGTGATCCTGGATTACTCCAAGGATCACCTTGAATCGTAACCTCTGCCTCTAAAAATGACTGTGTAATGGTGTCTGAAGAATGAAGCTGGAAAGGGGCTTAAAAGGAAGAATATAGCTGGAAAAGCCAGCGTGCGCGGCGCGCACAAAAGTAGGTGCGCGGGGCGCACTAGCCACCTACCACCTTTTACTTTACAGCTCGATTACACGTCTAAGATCTACTTTACAAACGAAAAAGGAGATCGTGCATGGAGGATGTGCGCGGTGCGCACTGTAGTGCGCGGAGTGCGCACTGTAGTGCGCGGAGTGCACACTTTAATTTTGCGCGGTGCGCATTTATGTTTTGTTTAAGCAACTTTCTGATCAAAATTGGTCGTGCGCGGTGCGTGCGCGGAGTGCACACCCAGGGTGCACGTTTTTGTTTCTTCGTTTCTTGTTCTGGTTTTGATCTTTGAGTTGTTTCATTCATTATCTTCAACATTTCTTCAAGTATACAATGATTCTATGCTTAATTACAATACAATGAAATATACAAGGAAATAATACAAATAAAAATGTAAAACAATGAAAATGACTTGATATTGCGACTAATGATATGTCTATTTTGAGCAATATCAAAATCCCCCACACTTATCTCTTGCTTGTCCTCAAGCAAGTCTTGTTTTAAACACTCGAATACAAAAAAAAAATATGAAACACACACATTTATTGGAGCACACATTTATTGGAATCACACTCACACAATATAGTACACAAGTTTACACTAATCACACGAAGTAGACGAAACACACACATTTTTTTTGGAACACCAAACTCACGCTATATGAAACACACATACACACACATTTGGAATGATCGGGAGAAAAGAACTTTGTTGTAAGCTCCGAAAAATTTTGGATCTTTAGAGAAAATTGGATCTTGTGAAAACGTTTTCTGATTTTTTAAAATGTCATGCTAGTTTTTACACTAGACACGTTTTCCGGGTTTTAACCTCAAATTCCGGTTGAGGGTAACTGAAAACCTAAGTCTCAGTCGGCGATTAGCAAGCTATCCGCCCCCATGATTGTAGTATCATGGAACTCTTAACCGGGCGCCCCTGACGTGATATAAATATCGGTCTTTCATGACAATTTGTACATTTAAATCAAGGGTTAAAACTGCGAAGACTAAGCTATCGCGCGAGATAGATCCTGCTCCAGCTTATACACCGTAATCGGTCTTGCACTGGATAGCGACTTGGATTTACCCTACCAAGTTTATTTTCGGGTTTGAAAGTTCAAGACTTTCCCTTCCCACTGTACCTTTATATCGTGATATGATATTGGTATGAAATGATATAGTTTAGGAAGTTTGCTATATCAAGTAAGGCAAAAATTTGGAAGACTTTACTTCCTTCATGGATGAATTATATGCATCCTTTAAGTTTAGTGACATTTTATTCGTTTTATTTTCAAGCTAAAAGTACCTTAAAACACTTTACTTGCAAAATTTGCTGATAGTAATTCGAAAAGATTGGTAAAATCTCCCACACTTGGCTTTTTCGTTAAGTCTTTTCTTTCAAAAATTTTAAAATTTCCCATTAAAATGCGAAAATAAGCCAAGTTGCATACCGTTTGAATACCCGCGAGAATTTATACCATCCCCCCTCACTTAAGATTAAGTAATGCCCTCATTACTTAGTAAAATTTAAATTCGAGAGGACAATAGTGAGTAAAAGGAGTTCGAAAAACCTAGGTTCAAAAACCGGAGATCGTGGAGTATAGGTGAGCGATGGTGCATCCTTCATTCTTTGATCTTCATCACACAAATTCTAATTTGATAGGTACCTTGCTGAATTTTAATGCTAGTGTCACTAAAACCTTGAAAAACCTCGTGCAATTTTCATGCACTCGACTCGACCCCAGAATTTAATGCCTAGTGGGGTTAAACTCCCCCACACTTTATCGGACGAGACGTGAAGTTGGTGAAAAAAGTTCCACGAATCAAAATAGTGAGCCAATCATTTACACCTCGGGTGGTGTATATTATATGTGATAAATCCTTTTTCAGTTTCCCGAAAAAGGATGACCTAACCTGAGGGTTAACATACGACTCCTCTCCATGTGCGACTTTCTGTAAAACTTTTATTCTTATTGGTGGATCTTGGTCAAATGGGTCTTTAAAGATTTTCTTCCCCAAATTGACATCCTCTGGAATAAGCATGGACCCGCTGTGAATCTCAACTATTGAGCGGGGCTCAATTTCCAGCTTCAATTCCTTTAATTCTTCAGTTGTAGGTTCATAACCATTAGCCATGAGAACAAGTAGCAAACCGTCTTCCTCCTTTAACACAATCTCATCTATATAACTAGAAGAGTAAGAATGTAACTCGGGGAAATCCTGCAAAAGCTCAGAAAGTGGATCTAAATGAGTACATTTTTCAACAACCAGTTCGTCTTGCAAAATAGATTGTGAAGTTACAAATTGTGGAGCTAGACTGGATTCTGTCACATTTGGAAACAGAATCAACGGTGAATAATGATCGGTAGCAAGTTGCATAGTGGGTAGGGGACTCGAATGTTTTACGTTCGGATTCATGCAACATTGCCAAGACCCATAAAAACACTGGCAGAAACCTTCGACTATCATCCTTTCTTTCATAGACATGTTTTTAGTGTTAACCACAACTTCATTTTCTTCTTTCTCTTGGTATCCCTCGTTGGTAACACTAGGAGATAAATATAATTCGATTAGTTTCCTCCGTTCTACTCTCATTCTCTCACCCATTGTCATATTCCTATGGTCAACCATTTTCCTGCAACTGACAAAAACTAGAAAAGAATAAAAGTACCGACACTAAACAGTGAAAGAAAAAAAAATAATAATAAAAATTCTACAAAAAAATGATAAAATCTAAAAAATAATAATCACAACTTAGTCAACAATTCTTATCTTGACACAACTGTCCCCGGCAGCGGCGCCAAAAACTTGATGTGGGAAAAGTGGTATATGAATTGTTGTATGGAAAATACCGGTTTTAAAGATTACACACACTAACGGGCAGTGTACCCGATCGTGTAGTAGTATAGATAGTGGTAAAATCCGTGTATCGTTCCAAGGACAGTTATCTGTGCAAATTAAGATTGTATAAACTAAATTGTGATTAAGCTAAAATAAAAGAAATCAAACAAGTACAAGATATTGGGTTGCCCTTTAACGATGGGCAAATCAATAAAGGAATAAGTTTAAAGACAATATTTTTGGTATTTTAGGTTTATGAAGATGAAAGATAGTTTTTATATCAAATTAAACAAATATGCTCGTCTAGACTTTTTACCCTCGATTGTTGATTGTTGTTTTAGGATTAAGACCGGATTGATTGACTATGCACGAGAACTAATTAATCGGTTTACCAAGAGTAGTCTTGCGCAAACACTCAAACGGGATTACACGACGCAAGTGATGTTCTTGTCATCTAAGACCTCCTATTTGTAATCAATTAATTCAACTAGTCTAAAGACTTGAATGATGATCATGCCAATGATGTGTTGATCATGATCCACACCTATGTCAACTAATGGTTTAGCTTAGTACATTCCCTTGGTCCAGTTAAATGCTCAATTCACCCAACCCAAGTAATCTATTAAGTGTAGTAATAGGATCCCTATAAACGTCACTAGATAAGGCAAATTTCTAACACCTATTAGCTATATGGAATTGAGTAGTGAAAATATGTATAACAGATTCTAGGGAATTGATCGTTTACCAAGACAACTACACATATCAAATAAGCTATCCGAAAGTATCTACAAGAGTCGTTCTTACATTCCTATATAGATTAATCATTTGGACGCAACTTACCCCTTTTTGGTAAAAGACGGGCAAACACTTGTCACTAGGTGCAAATCAATATACTAAATCAACAAGATGGTGTTTATTAGTTGAACAAGTATACTAACTAATTGAATCGAAAAGATTAAACTTAACAAGAATGGTTCTTGTATTCAAACATCAAACTATCATACATAAGAACAATCAATCAACCAAAGTAACAATCAACATCTCGGTTATTAATCTAGACAAGCATAAAAAGAACTAGCTAACAATCATATTTAAAGACAATAACAAACTGGAAATAAAGATAGAATTCATTGTGATAACAAGAATCGACCTTTGATATGAATCTTGGATGATGATCCTGATGATTCTTGAATCCGGATTGAAATGATGGATTACGTGATCCTGGATTACTCCAAGGATCACCTTGAATCGTAACCTCTGCCTCTAAAAATGACTGTGTAATGGTGTCTGAAGAATGAAGCTGGAAAGGGGGCTTAAAAAGGAAGAATATAGCTGGAAAAGTCAGCGTGCGCGGCGCGCACAAAAGTAGCTGCGCGGGGCGCACTAGCCACCTACCACCTTTTACTTTACAGCTCGATTACACGTCTCAGATCTACTTTATAGACGAAAAAGGGGATCGTGCGTGGAGGATGTGAGCGGTGCGCACTGTAGTGCGCGGAGTGCACACTTTAATTTTGCGCGGTGCGCATTTATGTTTTGTTTAAGCAACTTTCTGATCAAAATTGGTCGTGCGCGGTGGCGTGCACGGTGCGTGCGCGGAGTGCACACCCAGGGTGCACGTTTTTGTTTCTTCGTTTCTTGTTCTGGTTTTGATCTTTGAGTTGTTTCATTCATTATCTTCAACATTTCTTCAAGTATACAATGATTCTATGCTTAATTACAATACAATGAAATATACAAGGAAATAATACAAATAAAAATGTAAAACAATGAAAATGACTTGATATTGCGACTAATGATATGTCTATTTTGAGCAATATCAACAGTTTTGTCACAGCTCCAGCAAGTCATCTTCGACTTCTCAATCAAAACAGTCTTATTATAACCTCGATAGATACGTTGCCCTTTCGCCAACGTTACCGGGGAATCATTTATATTCACCACATTAGCAATAAACTTACCAACAATTTCATTGATCGTTGACTTCAAAAAAAAAAAAATCATTATAATTATCGAAACCCTATCATATACTCATTATTGAGAATCAGCAATCAGTATTTTGAAACCTCGCAGCATGTCTACATCAACAATTACATATACACACAATGTCTACCTCCAAGACTTACATTCTTTGAATGAGAAATTTCTGAAAAACACCCTAAACTGCGAACCAGTTCTCGAAATTTTGAAAAATGCTGATGAAGCAGCAAAAACTGTAAACGACCTTAACAGTAAAAAGTTGGATGATAAAGGATAGTATATTGGCAAAGCTCAAAAAAAGAGAAGCTTTGGAACTGGAAAACGGATTGAGCAAAGTATGAAGGAGGCTGTGGACAAATCACAAAGGCTGAACCTGCCTTCAAAGAATCCAAATGATTCAGTACTTGCTGAAGTCATTAACGAATACCTTGCTCCTGACTCTAAACCCCTGAGGACAATATCCTTCATCATCCTCTGATATTAGACATTCTGAGATATCATCGTATCTTTCATTATAAATATCATCCATACTTCTGAAGATATTTTTATAATTATTCTTATCTGAAATCATTTACCTCTTCGCGCTATCTGTATTATATCATAAAAGAAACTATTTTAGTTTCTAAATTCTGAAACATTCGAGTTTAAAATAGGAATATTCTTGAAGAAGTGTTGGGAGCTGAAGCATGAGTTAGTATAATATAATGACACTTGATCAACGTGATTATATTACAGTAATTCATGTTGAGTTTCTAAATGGAACATGATGATTCATAGATCATAACGTCATCATGTGCTATGTTACACGACTCTTGTATTCTCTTTGATCTCTAAATATCAAGAAAATATTTCTTGATGATTCGGCCTTTTCCGAGGTATTCTGGTAATTTGACAAGTCAAGATCGTGTCATTACAATTTCCTTCCTAGAATATTAACAATGTTCATTCCGAAATTTATATCTGCGAATTCTGGACCATTACAAGCGGTACTTAATCGCAAGAAGAAGAAACGAAAGGACAAAGCTCCGAACTAGAAATGGGAGTATAAATCATAGAAAATAGAAGAGAGCATTAACTGTGGATGACAATGATTATAGAAGAAGCAAGGACTTTGAAATATAAGGGAAGATATAAAACCCAACAACAACCCAGAAATCACAAATCGTATATATCAATGCATATAGCAATATAAAGACACGGGAGAACTAAAAACACTATAAACCAAGAGTATAGTAGAAGTAAATAGATTCTTCCGGAGGCAGATGAAAAAGAAGAGCGACAGATATGAAAGTGAGGAGTATATCAAGAATCAGCATTGGATGAAGCATATTGACAAATACTTTAAAATATGAGTTGAGAAGGTGTGAGTTGTAAGAAAACAAATGAGGTGGATTTATAGTGAAATATCCGACAGAGAAATCAAAATGGATTATCGCATTAATTCGAAGAGGATCATAATTTACTTAATCGCCGAATAATCAAATCCAATATAGATTACAAAGATTTTCTTTTCGGAGATCAATCGTGATGACGTCAAAAGATACGACGAATCACTATTATCTTATTTCATTCATTTACGATAACTTCACTCACACGCTTCGAGTAATCGAATTATTTTATCCATTCTTCTTGAACATGATAAAACTCTATAATCGTTATAATAACATTCTCATTGTTAGTCATGACGACCTCTATCAAATTTCGGGGACGAAATTTCTTTAACGGGTAGGTACTGTGACGACCCGAAAATTTCCGACCAAATTTAAACTTTAATCTTTATATTATTCCGACACGATAAGCAAAGTTTGTTAAGTTAAATCTCAAGAATTTTAAACTGTGTTCATACATTCATTATAACCTCGACCAAATTCCGACGATTCACGAACCGTTATATATAAATAGATATGTATATGTATATATATATATATATATATATATATATATATATATATATATATATTATAACTTGAGAATATTAATAAAGTATTAAACGTATAATACTTTACACGAACGTATTTGTTTCAATATGATTTTCGACGAAAAAAAATATATTAAATGATTGAATTATCAGAAACATTGAATTATGATTACAAGTCTCTGTTGAGAGTTCCACTATGATTTGAGAAAATCTATTCCTCTTAACGATATTCAGAATAATTTGTAAAGCTATTTATAAATAAAAACAAAAAGTGTCATTTACGAAAGTTAGACAAAAGTTAGTGGAGAATTGGTTTCCATAATATTCTATTAATCTATTTTCAAACGTACAAAGACGTTTTCAGTTTAAAAAGAACTTTATTATTAAAACGTATACAACTTTTATAAATATCTAGAATCACTTTTGACAACTCATTACTTAACCAGTATAATAAATATAACGATATTTATATTTTATTTCATTAAATATATATAACGATTTAAATTAATATTATATATATTTATACGCGTATTATACATACATAGTTTTTTATACTTTTACTATACTTTAACTTTACCTTTACTTTACTTTTACTTTACTTTAACTTTAATAATTTACTTTAATAATTCATACTTTAATAATTCACTTTAATAATTCATACTTTAATAATTCACTTTAATAATTCATACTTTAATAATTCATACTTTAATAATTCACTTTAATAATTCATACTTTAATAATTCACTTTAATAATTCATACTTTAATAATTCACTTTTATAATTCAAAAATCTATTATAAATAGAATTCAATAGGTTTCATTATTTCATAGAAACTTGAAAATATATTTCTCTAAACTCTCTCAATTGATATATATATATATATATATATATATATATATATATATATATATATATATATATATATATATATATATATATATATATATATATATATATATATATTTGCTCTGTATTATTTCAAGATATTATTAGTATACATAAAATATTACGATAGAGTGCTATCCGAGTGATTTCAAAATAGTTTTTTTTTGAATGAGTCGAAGCTAACGAAATTATGGGTTATAGCTATAGAGGTGATGGGTATGGTTCATGGGTATGCTCGTGAGGTCAATCTAGTGTTTATCATCTCCGTTGCGTCTACGTACTTTTCTGCAATATTGAATCTCAATATTGATACGTTCGTGAATCCGAGGCCAACCTTGCACATATTAAATGACGTTATATGTATTTTTACTACGAAATACAGTATTGTGAGTTTCATTTGCTCCCTTTTATATATATTTTTGGGACTGAGAATACATGCGCTGTTTTTATAAATATTTTACGAAATAGGCACAAGTACTAAAACTAATTCTACGTGGGTTTAAACCAGAAATATACCCTTAGCTTGGTAACATTAAACTACTTGTCTATGTACGGTAGGCGCGAATCCTAAAGATAGATCTATTGGGCCTGACAAACCCCATCCTGACTATGGGATGCTTTAGTGCTTCAAGGTTATTTTAAACACACCTGATCTGGTGTACTTCAGAGGGTAAAACATGAACGTTAAGGCTTGTTACCGGGTGCCTACAACTTATAGAATACTTTTATACACTTGCGAGTGTACATATATTTATAAACATAAATCTTGTGGTCTATTAATATATTGAAATAATTGTTATGATAAACCTATGAACTCACCAACCTTTTGGTTGACACTTTAAAGCATGTTTATTCTCAGGTATTAAAGAAATCTTCCGCTGTGCATTAGCTCATTTTAAGGATATTACTTAGAGTCATTCATGGCATATTTTGAAAGATGTTGCATTCGAGTCATTGAGTTCATCAAGATTATTAGAAAGCCAATTATAGTTGGATGTATTATGAAATGGTGTGCATGCCGTCAACTTTCGTTGTAAAGAAAGTTTGTCTTTTAAAAACGAATGCAATGTTTGTAAAATGTATCATATAGAGGTCAAATACCTCGCGATGTAATCAACTATTGTGAATCATTTATAATGTATATGAACGGGTCCTTTCAATTATGTTTATCAATTGGTGATCAAATCTCATAGACAAGACTTCTTGAGTTCAATAATTCTATTATCTTGGGTTTAAACTATGCAATCTAGACAAAGTGTCTTTATCCCTAATCTAATTAATACTAAGTTGGATCAAGAACACGCTGTTAAATCACAATAATTTAACTTGCAATAACAAACATAGAACTTGCATTAATCAATAATCAACTTGATTCATAAGATCATAATCCAAAAGTATTAAACATCACAAATCACATAATCTTGAACAAAATCATACATGATTTAATTGTTCATGGAAAGGATAAAGTTTAGAAAACTAGCCAAGCATGTTGGTGATGATAACCAATGAGTTTCTTGATGATTGCATGATGAACCACACCTTGATCTTGACTTGAATCATTGAATAATGATGATTGGATGGTGTTTTGATGTGTTTGGGAGTGTTTTCTGCTGCAAAAACTGATGGAAAAAGTGTCCTCTTCGTAACCCTAATGATATCCTTATATAGGGGTTGGATGACTTGATCACAAAGCTAATTTTCGAATTTCCCGGCACCAGCAATTTTGTGAAGGCGTATTTTACGCCAAGATTGGCGTATTTTACGCCAATGCAATTATTCCTGGGCGTATTTTTACGCCAGAGATTGGACTTTGTTCTGAATTGACCTGAGCTGTGGCGTATTTTACGCCAAAAATGGCGTATTTTACGCGAGTGTTGATTTTCTAATCACTCTTTAAGCTCTCAAATCTTGTCCATAATCCACTTTAAACCGCTGTTTTGTACCACATTTCACGCCAACATCTTTCTTACCTGTAAAACATAAAACCACATCAAAGTATCTCCTTTTTACACTCACACATGGTTAATCTTGCGTATTTAAGCATAAATGATTGTGACAAATGAAGAACGATCAAACCCCCCACACTTGGCTTTTGCTTGTCCTCAAGCAAATCTGTTTTAACTACAAGACAACAACACCTAAGTGGTATTAACTCAAATAATTTCTCGCAAACAAAATTAACTATTAATCAAGATGTAAGGATGATATGGGCCAATCACTCAAAACTTCAAACAACTTTTAACCTCTAACACCTTCAATCATGAACTTCTTTTCACAGAATATTTCCTTAGTTCAACCATTCCAACTCTAGTCATACCATCATAGACCTTAAACATTTTGTGACGCCCTGTACAAAACCATCGTGTACGATTCGTCAACAACAGGATCTTTACACAGTTGAATACTACATGCTGTTTGAAAACCAGTTTGCATTCATAAAAACATAGTGTTTACAAAAGATAACGTGACACAGAGGTCATTACAAAGACATTATTCAAATAACATAAGTTGCGAATGCAAAATAAAAGTTTCATGATTGAGACATCTCTAATTTATGCAGCAATTATCTAACACAGCAGGTCCTTAACAGCAAGTCTAAACAGCAGAAGCAACAAACCTCTAAGCACCTGAGAAAACATGCTTAAAAACATCAATAATAATGTTGGTGAGCTATAGTTTAAGTCGTAACAGTAATATAAGATTGACCATGAGATTTCAATGTTTCAAAACAGTATGAAAAGCATATGTATAACCGTGGGCACATGGTAACTAGACTTAACGTAAATATAAATATCACCCCCTAAAAGTACACCTGGCGAGTGCATATGTCCTCGAAGTATTAAACACCCGTTAAATGCTAGCATGACTAGCCCGAGTGGGGATGTCAAACCCTATGGATCCATATCTAATATTCGTGTCTACCGGTTCAAAAACCAATAGTTAAACGTTACCGTGCTAAGGGGAATCTTTATGCTGTTGTATAACCCACACATATGTAAAGTTTAAGTACTCGTGTCAAGTAAGTAAAACATAAAAAGTGCATGTATTCTCAGTCCCAAAAATAGTATAAGTAAAAAGGGATGCTATAACTCACAGTGAATAAGCAATACAAGTTGATACGAAAGTGTGCAAGTAGTAAGTCGGTCCGAAAAGTCGTCAACCTAAATCAAAGGTTACTAGGTCAGTAGATTGTCTTTATAAGTTCTATTAGTGCATAAAATAAGTTTAAGTGTCATCATCATCATCATCATCATCATAAAAGCTAAGTAAGTTTGACAAGAATAGAGATCGAAACAATAGGCTGACTTCGGTCAGCTGCTACGACCACTACGTAAATCGAAAAGACGCGTAGTCAGTGGCTATGGCTCCGTATATGAGTCCCCTAACCTCTGACCAATTTTCAGAACCTAAATCTTCTTCATTTGACCGTGGTGACAGTTTAAGTGCGAGTAGATCAGAAATTTCAGCACAACGTTACAACGGCGTAGTGAGTTTCGGAGGGCCGTAAATCCTAAACCGTAACTCGGATTAAGACGAGGCCTAAACAGAAAATCATCTACTCAAACCGAACTAACTTAAAATTAACTTTCCAGTAGCCCAAGTGGTTTGATCAGATACGAAAAACAGTAGGTAAGGTGATCCGGTGGGGTTCTTAGCACTTGATGCTCATCACGGTTCTCATCCTTGATGCTTGTAGCTTCAAGTGTACAACTCGTTGATGGGTTAGCATCACCTTGACTAAGATTCTACCATCAACACACAATATGTTAAGACCAAGTAAGAACACAACTCATTTAAGAGTCTTAGATGTATGATGAACCAAGGTTACATCATATCCTTAGTCTTAACACAATTACAAGTTACATTTACAACTAAAGCTACAAACTTTACATCAATCAAACAAGTATGAACATAATCTAAGTTCAATGAGGTGATGGAACCCTAAGCTAGAGAGCTTGAATCCCTTTCACACAAGTTTTAAGGTCACAATGCTAGAAAGCATGAACCTTTAGTGTTCTTGAAGAATCTTAAAGCATAAAGCTTAGATCTTTAAGTTATATGAAGACCATAAACACAAGTTTTGATCTTTATAACAAAATAATGAGATCATAAGTTAGAAAACTTAGATCCAACAAAAGATATGAAGATCCAAGCTAGAAAGCTTGCATCTTGATTGTTCTTGAAGATCTTGAAGCATAAAGCTTGGATCTTTAAGTTACATGAAGATTACAAACACAAGTTTGAATCTTTATAACAAAATAACAAGATTTAAAGTTAAAAGATATAGATCTACAAAGTGGGTGAAGATTCAAAGCTAGAAAGCTTGAATCTTCCATGTTCTTGAAGGATTCAAATCTAAGTTTGAATCTACAAGATGTAATCAAGATCAAAGCTAAAAGCTAGACCCTTTATGATGATGATGATGAATTCGAAAATGAAAAGAAAAGAAGAAGAAAAAGATCAAAAACTTACAAGTTTTAGAGTGAGAAAGACTAGAGAGAAGATAGGAGAATAAGTGTGTGTGAAATACAAATGAGAGCAAGTGTAAAATGAGATGAATAAGGCTAGTATTTATAGTGAAATGAGGGAGGGGGTGGTGGTGATGGCCGAAATTTTGGAGGGGGACAAGGGGAGACAAAAAGTTGCTTTTTGGTTAATGGTTGTTTAAAGTTTGTGCTTATGTTAGGATCCCATGCAATATTAGGGATAATACTTGACATAAATGCTAGCATGTTCCCTCTAAGAAATGGGCATTTGTCTTACTTATTATTGGGTCACTAGTAATTAATAAGTGGGCTAAATAAATGGGCTACTAGCTAGAGTAGGGTGGGCTTAAGTCCAATAAGACTAACTAGTAAGAATAATTAAATTACTACGCATAATTAAGCATCCATAAACCCAAGTAATTATTATTATAAAATAATAATTAATATTTCGTAGTCGTAATCTTCCGGTTACGACAAAAGTTAAACGTGCGCGCAGTTCGCGATTTTAATCGAAACGTCAAGTGACGCTAACGGTCATAAGGCATCCAGTGATCAAGTTAAGTATCCTACATACTCTAAGGCACGTTTTAACAGATAAATGAAAGTAAACCATGTATATAAAGGTTTCATAGTATAAAGTAGCACAGTACGCACAAATACGCAGTTTCACTAAAACACAAGGCACAAAAGCAAGTCGAAAAAGTCGGGTCATTACATTACCCACCTGTTAATGGAAATTTCGTCCCGAAATTTAAGCTGAGGCAGGTGTTGGAGTCTGGAAAAGGTGAGGATACTTCTGCATCATTTGATCCTCTCGTTCCCAAGTAAACTCAGGTCCCCGTTTGGCATTCCATCGAACTCGGACGATCGGAATCTTATTGCGTTTCAAAGTTTTGACCTCACGGTCCATAATTTCGACAGTTTCTTCCACAAAGTGAAGTTTGTCATCAATCCTAAGTTCCTCCAGGGGTATGATAAGTTCCAGTGGAGCAAGACACTTCTTCAAATTTGATACGTGGAAGGTAGGATGAACTGCGCTCAATTAAGTTGGAAGATCCAGACGGTAAGCTACGGGTCCAACACGTTCCAAAATTTTGAAAGGTTCAATGTATCGCGGGTTTAACTTTCCGCGCTTTCCAAATCAGATCACACCTTTCCAAGGTGCGACTTTCAACATCACATAGTCACCCACGTTGAATTTGAAGTCCTTACGTTTTAGATCAGCATAACTCTTTTGGCGATCACGGGCCGTCCTAAGTCTCGCTTGAATCTGGGCAATCTTCTCCGTCGTTTCATGGACTCTCTCGGGTCCAGTAATTTGCACTTCGCCTATCTCGACCCAATAAATAGGACAACAACACATGCGGCCATACAACGCTTCAAAAGGTGCGGCATTAATACTCGAGTGATAACTGTTGTTGTAAGAGAATTCGGCTAATGGCAAATGCCTTTCCCAAGACTTTCCGAAGTCAATAACACAGGCACGCAATATGTCCTCTAATGTATGAATCGTTCGTTCGCTCTGACCATCGGTCTGCGGGTGATATGCAGTGCTCATGTCAAGACGAGTTCCCAAGCCTTCTTGCAAAGAATGCCAGAATTTGGAAGCAAAGCGGGGATCGCAATCTGAGATAATTGATAGGGGTAAACTATGACGAGACACAACTTCTTTGATGTACAGTTGAGCAAGTCTCTCCATTGTATCTGTTTCCTTCATCACTAGGAAATGAGCAGATTTGGTAAGACGGTCAACGATAACCCAGATTGTATCGTATCCACCCACTGTCTTTGGTAGCTTCGTGATGAAGTCCATCGTAATTGATTCAAATTCCATTGTGGGATTTCTGATTTTTGAAGTAACCCAGATGGCCTCTGGTGTTCAGCCTTAACCTTCGAACAAGTCAAACACCTCCCAACATAAGTTGCAACATCCTTCTTAAGATTTGGCCACCAATACTGTTCCTTAAGATCGTGGTACATTTTGCCAGCTCCTGGATGAATCGAATATCTCGACTTGTGGGCTTCATCAAGTATAAGGCTTCGTAAATCTCAATAACGAGGTACCCAAATTCTTCCGGCATAACATCGGAGTCCAGACTCTTTAACCTCGAATTTAGAGACGAGAATGTTCAAGTACTCATGGGATATGTTCTCCTCCTTGAGAGCCTCTTCTTGGGCTACTCGGATCTGGCTGTTGAGGTTCGAATGAATGGTGATGTTCAGAGCCCGAACACGAAGAGGTACCGTTATCTCCTTTCGACTCAGAGCGTCGGCTACAACATTGGCTTTGCCAGGATGGTAATGGAGTTCACAATCATAGTCGTTCAGCGTCTCGATCCATCGACGTTGTCTCATATTCAGCTGCTTTTGATCAAAGATGTGCTGGAGGCTTTTGTGATCGGTGAATATGGTACTCTTTATCCCATAAAGATAGTGTCTCCACAACTTCAAAGAGAAGACAACGGCTCCAAGTTCGAGATCATGGGTAGTGTAGTTTTGCTCGTGTATCTTCAGTTGACGAGAAGCATAAGCAATGACCTTCGTTCTTTGCATTAATACGCAACCAAAACCATTTTTCGAAGCATCGCAGTACACAACAAAGTCGTCACTACATTCAGGAAGCGACAAGATAGGTTCAGTGGTTAAATTCTGCTTCAAGGTTTGAAATGCTGATTCGTGTTCTTTTTCCCAAATGAACTTCTTTCCTTTGTGAGTCAGTGCTGTCAAAGGACGCGCAATCAACGAAAAACCTTCAATAAACCTCCGGTAATAACCGGTAAGGCCTAAAAATTGGCGGATGTGAGTTGGAGTAGTGGGTGTCTCCCACTTGCTGATAGCCTCGATCTTTGCAGGATCAACTTTGATACCTTGATCACTCACAATATGACCCAGAAATTGGACTAACTTCAACCAAAATTCACACTTAGAGAATTTGACATAAAGTTGCTCTTGTCTCAAGAGTTCAAGCACTAGTCGGAGATGTTGTCATGTTCTTCTTCACTTCGGGAATAGATGAGGATATCATCTATGAAAACGATAACAAACTTATCCAGGTATAGATTGTATACACGATTCATGAGGTCCATGAATACAGCGGGTGCGTTGGTTAAACCGAATGGCATCACGAGAAACTCATAATGACCATAACGGGTTCTAAACGCAGTCTTTATCACATCACTCTCCTTCACCCTCAACTGGTGATAACTGGATCGCAAATCGATCTTGGAGTAAATGCTTGATCCTTGCAGCTGATCAAAAAGATCGTCAATTCGGGGAAGTGGATATCGGTTCTTGATCGTCAATTTGTTGAGTTCTCGGTAGTCGATACACATGCGGAAGGATCCGTCCTTCTTCTTTACGAATAAAACAGGTGCGCCCAAAGGTGATGAACTCGGTTGGATAAATCCACGGTCTAGCAATTCCTGCAGTTGACTCTGTAACTCTTGCAGTTCGGAAGGTGCTAATCGATAAGGTGCGTGAGCTACGGGTGCAGCTCCCAGCACTAGATCGATCTGGAACTCCACGGCTCTCGGTGGCGGTAATCCAGGCAGTTCTTCCAGAAAGATGTCGGGGAATTCATTCACGATTCGCACATCATTCACGCTCTTTTCTTCTGTTTCTAAATCCTTCACGTGTGCTAAAACAGCAAGACGTCCTTTCTTCATGATCTTCTGTGCTTTCATACAACTAATGAGGTTCAGCTTCGAACTACATCTCTCTCCGTAAATAATAAGTGGCTCTCCATCTTCGTGGGGTATACGAAGAGCTTTATCTCCACAGATAACGTAGGCCCTTACTTTGGTCAACCAGTCCATGCCGACAATCACGTCAAAGCTTCCCAATTTGATGGGTATCAAGTCAATTGCGAAATTCACACCAGCTATGTTGATAATAGCTCCTCGGCCAATTTGGTCGACTTTCTCAAGTTTCCCATTGGCTACCTCAACTAGCATACTCTCCTCTAAAGGTACTAACGACCAATCTATCTTAGAGCAAAAGTGTCTACAAACATAGCTCCTATCGGCACCAGTATCAAATAGGACAGAAGCTAATAGATTGTTGATAGTGAATATACATGTAACCAAGTCGGGGTTCTCACGGGCATCCCTTGCGTTTACATTGAAGGCTCTTCCACGCGGGGGTCCACCGTCCTTTCGCTTGTTGGGACACTCATTCCTGAAGTGACCCTGTTGTCCACACTCATAACACTTTCTTGGTCCATTGGGGTTGGTCCTCACAGCTGGGATGGGAATCTTGCAGTCCTTGCTAATATGCCCGGTCCTTTTGCACTTTTCACAGACCACATTACAGTACCCGGTATGGTGCTTGTAGAACCTCTTGCACTATGGTAGAGTACCCTTGTAGTTGGGGTTCGAGCTAGGGGTCGGGTTGGGGTTCCTTCCATCGTTATGCCTCTTAGCGGGGGTTTGATCATAGAATCTCCCCTTGTTGTTGTCCCACTTACGCTTCTCGCCACTGGCTCCTGATTCGGATTTTGCCTTTTATGATTCCTTGCTGATAATTTGGTTCATAAGGGTTTGCGCCATGCGCATAGCTGCCGGGACGTTGGGTGGATTAGAAGAGGTGACATTTCCTTGAATGGACTTGGGAAGTCCCACAGGTATCGCTCCATTCTCTTAAATTCCGGGGTAACCATCGTGGGACACATCAGCGCTAATTCCAGATACCTACAGTTGTAACCATCAAGATTGTTTCCCACAACCTTCAACTCCCAGAACTCAGCCTCCATTTTCTGTATCTCTGCTCTGGGGCAGTACTCTTCGATCAGGGCTCCCTTAAATTCTTCCCATGGAGTGGCATAAGTCTCGTCAATACCCTTAGCTTGAGCCAGTTTGTTCCACCAGGTTAGGGCACCATCTGACAGCGTACATGAAGCATACTTGGTTTTGTTCTCCTTTGAGCAGTTGCTTACACGGAACACAGCTTCTAATTTCTCAAACCACCTAGTCAGACCAACTGGCCCCTCAGTACCGCTAAAGTTGTGGGGCTTGCAGCTTTGAAACTCTTTGTACGTGCACCCGTTATGAATGGGCTGGTTAAGTGGTGGGGCTTGGGGGTTGATTTCCGCAATAGCTGCGGCTACTGTTTCCGCAATCATTTCCTCAATTTGGGCTGCTGTGGGTGCTGCTCGTCCGTTTTCCATTGCTCTACTAAACAGAAATTTTGACTTAAGTCAAAATCCAGCATTTAATAAATAGTAATATAGTATAAGGCAACCAACATGGAAACAACGCAACACATGTTAACTAAGCAATGCAACCAGATATAGATACCACAGAATCAATATACAGTAACGTAAAAATAGAACACCGTACAAAAAGTAAACAACACTAAGTTCCATTCATTAATAATTGCATACATCCGCATAAGTTCGTACAGTACATGAGTAAAACATGAAACTACAACGAGATTACATAATGAAATCTACTACAATGCCCTATGGTGACGGTGGGTAAAGGATGTCCATTACGTGGGACATCTGGTCCTCGAGCTCAGTTACCCGAGCACGGATGATCTCCACTTCCCTTATCAGTTCCTCGACGGAGGAAGATGGTGGGGCAGGCGGTACAGTCGGTACAGGTGGTGCAGGTGGTGCAGATGGTCCAGCGCCAGAAGTAGATGGTGTGCATGTAATGACCCGGACTTTTTCGATCAATTTATACTTATAAGATTAATATTTACATAAATTAAACCTTACCAACATGATAAGCAATCCAAATTATTGAAACTTATGTTTTCGAAAAGAGTTTTACACAACGTTTGACCGTCTAGTTTGACCGATGATATCACGAACTATATAATATATGATAATTATACGTTTGTGTATATATATGTATATATACATATTTAACATGATTTATGGATGTTTTAATATCTCATTTTGTATTAATAACAATAAGTTATAAGTATATTTTGAAACTACTAACTTAAGTTTTCAAAACGATAACCATACGTAACGTTATTTGACATAAATACTTATGACCTATAATGTTTATACATATATCGTATATATAATGTATTTAATCACTTTTTAAGGACTTAAATACATAAAACCATATAAGTATATTCACAAAAGATAGCTATATTTGAATTCTCATTCCGTTTTCACAAGATTTCTATACGTATATCTAGAGTATATGTACTCGTATCATACCTAGCTTCTATACGTATTTAATATTGGTAAATACACATAAAATCACCACCAACCAGCCCTTGTTCATGCCATATGTATAAGGTAATTAGAAATTGGATGCTAGCATTGAAAGTCATACAAAATAACAAAAGGAAAACTTGTCCATGTCCCCCCCATTCACGTTTTTATATGGCCTTCCCCATATCAATTCTAGTTCACCATTATCACTTCCAAATTACTCTCTAACATACCTACTTGAAAGCCATAAGAAACCCTCATCAATTCAGCAAGAAACCATGAAGATCTAGCCATAGAAACAAGCCTTAATCACCATAGGAAAACCCTTACAAAAACACTTCAAGAATCCTTCCAAGAACACAAGTTTACTTCCAATCTTTCATCCAATTCCATCACTCTTTTGGTTCTAGGTTTTTACTTCTCTTTTATAGCAATCTTGTCCAAGTAACTTGAGGTAGTAACTTTGTTCATAACCTTATTCGATTCATATATATATAGCTATCTTATTTTATGGTATAAAATTTTAACAACAAGAACATAGTTTGAATGTTTTCAAACTTGTTTGCAAACTAAATAGATCCTTCTAACTTAACTTTTAAAATACTTCAAGACCTGTAATATATCATAAATATATGCTAATTTAACAAGGTATAACTTGGTTTTTCAAAGAACACCTTAAAAACTGAATTTACGACGTCGGAATGCAATCGGGGGCTGTTTTGGGTTGGATAATTAAAAACTATTTTGAACCTTGAATTGGAGGTTTATTTTCTGGAAAAATGATATTTACTATGAATATGATAATACATAAAAATTTCATGATTTAACTCAAAGTATAAGTATTTTTAGAAAAATAATCATTTAATGTTGTTTACATAAGGGAAAATGATTAACTTCATAAGTTTCACCAAAGTTTGACCTATGACCTATGATTTCGAATACAAACTAAGGTATTTACAGTTCATAGTCTTAAAGAAGAACTCTATCCAAGGAAGTGGCAAGTTGAACCAACGAAAACGGAGTTGTAACGAAGAAACTATGACCAAAACAAGATCGGATATCCAAAACTAGTTTAGCCACGAAAATAATTGGAGAAAAATTAAATGAATCACATCTTTCTAAAATAACATGATATTTTATATATATGTACTCATAATTTAATTTTATATATTTCAGGACCACCCGTAAACAATACGAGAAGATTAATCATAAGATCCCATGATTGTACGCAACACGTCATTTGACAACACCGGTACTTTATGTACGCAACACGTCATTTGACAACACCGGTACCGTGGGTCAAGATTAATCCCGACCAATACAAATACGATGGGGTTTTATTTATTTCGATGGGGGTTTTATTTATTAAACACCTAAATATGAACCATTAAAATTGAATTACTAACATCGGACTGCTAACTACGGACTAAGAAATTATTAAAAGTATAATAAGTATATATATGTGACGATTGTTTAAAATGGAAATATATTGATAAACTATATATGGATAGGTTCGTGATATCAACCGGAGACCAAGTCAAAATATATATATCTTCAAGGCAAAAGTGAGTATATAGTCCCACTTTTAAACTCTAAGTATTTCGGGATGAGAATACATGTATTTTATGTTTTACGTTATGGACACAAGTAACTGAAAAATATATTCTACGTTGAGTTGTACCACTGACATACTTCCCTGTAGCTTGGTAACTATTATTTACAGCGGTATTGTAAACGTGAATCCTGTTGATAGATCTATCGGGCCTGACAACCCCAACCGGACTGGACGACCAGTATTCAACGGTTGCACAGTACTTCGTTTCGTGACTACACTTGCGGTGTAGTAAGATTTCATAATAAAGGGAATATGCGACGTGATTAAATGTTAAGTATGATTACCAAGTGCTCAACCACTTAGAATATTTTTATTAAAATGTTTACATATGAAATCTTGTGGTCTATATTTATATCGCTGCCGGCATTAAACCTATATCTCACCAACTTTATGTAGACGTTTTAAACATGTCTAGTCTCAGGTGATAACTAAAAGCTTCCGCTGCAACATGTTGAATTTAAGCAAGATCTTGAGTATGCATATTTGTGTCAAAAATAAAACTGCATATCCGAGGAATTGTAATGTAAAATATGCTAGAAATCGTATTGTTATCATCACATATAAAGTTTGTAAGTCTAAGATTATCGCTAAACGATAATCATCTTTATATTGTCTAAAGCTTGTATTAACATAAGGGTTATGGTTTGTAATGTAAAATAAATGCAGTTGTTCTTTTAAAAATGTCGCATATAGAGGTCAATGCCTCGCAATGAAATCATACGTTATCTAACTCGTTCTTATGGTTAAGGACGGGTTATGACATGTGGTATCAGAGCGGTGGTCTTAGCGAACCAGGTTTGCATTAGTGTGTCTAACTGATAAGTCGTTAGGATACATTAGTAAGTCTGGACTTTGACCGGGTCTGATTTAAAAACCATTGCTTATCATTGTTGGTTAAAATTTATATGTAAATATTATGTAGTACTAATGGGTTAGTTGTTGTGTGATAGATTTCGGGCTCAAAACTTGTTATCACATTCAGCGACTCCGAACCAGAATCTTCAGATGGTGTTCCAGTCATTAACCTATCCGATGACGAAAATAATATCTTTGGGGAAGACTCACAAATTCCGGATGAACCGACTATAGAGAACCCGGAAAGTGAACCCGAGGAGGAAAGTGAACCCGAGGAAGAAATACAGGAAATTACAAAAGACAAGTTCGAACTAGGAAAGAAACGAAAGGCTAATGAATTAGAAAATTCAAATCCCGAGTTTAGTAAGGATGATGTGGCACCAACTCCACTAGACACTACCACCCCTATTCCCGCTATTCCTATTCGTTCTATCCCGGCATCTAGTTCTTCAGCCCCACAGCCAAAATATAGGCAGACAGCTAGGATAAGCGTTAGGCCATTCCTTGAACCTAAACGTCCTAGAAAATAGACCAAACGATGCGCTGCCGTATTAAACCATGGGATCATATAATGTTTTGTATAATATTATTAGTGTGGTTTGCTTAATGTTCGATGTAAGATAAGCATATCTAAAATAGTGAAGTATGAAATGCAATAATTTTCCATGATTAAGTATTATTTAGATTGTAGTAATTGGTTCTGTACTAAGCTATTAAGTATGAACATTAATGGGTAGGTACTACCCTAGATATAATTATAAAATGCTAATAAGAAGAAAAGGCTTTTATAATAATACCTGGTTCATATTGTTAACAAGCTATAATGTACTATAAATACACACTACATCTATAATATTCCATGTGAATAATTATTTTCTTTCATTAGGAAATGGCACGATTGAATCGAATGACGGAACAAGAAGTCGAGGAATTCATCAACCAGCGAGTGAACGACAGAATGTTATGGGTCGAAGCTGCAAGAGCTGCTGCAGTTAACCCAAATCCTCGTGTAGGATGTACCTACAAGACTTTTCAAGCTTGCAAGCCCTCATCATTCAGTGGAACGGAAGGACCGATCGGTTTAACCCGGTGGATATAAAAGATGGAGACTGTGTTTAAAATAAGTGGTTGTGTTGAAAAGGACATGACCAAGTATGCATCGTGCACTTTACAAGATAGTGCACTCACGTGGTGGAAAAATTTTGTGAAGGCTGTAGGAGGAGATGTAGCTTATGATACTCCATGGGAAGAATTCAAAACAATGTTAATCAACGAATATTGTCCAAGGAACGAGGTTAGGAAGTTGGAAGATGAATTACGAAGTCTGAAGGTTATTGGTACTGAAATCACCAACTACAATCAGCGATTCATGGAATTAGTTTTGCTATGTCCTGAATTGGTCCCAACCGAAGAACGGAAGATTGAAATGTACAAAGATGGTTTGCCCAAAAAGGTCAAGGCAAATGTTACAGCATCGAAACCTAAGACAATTCATGAAGCTATAACCATGGCAAACGAGCTAATGGATCAGGTCATCATGGATAAGAAAGTATCCAATACTGATGTGAAGGTATCAGGTAACAAAAGAAAGTGGAATGGAAATTATGATCGAGGTAACCAACAACAATCTTTTAAGAAACAAGAAATCACGCAAGGTGCGGGTAGTGGTTTAAGCTTTGGTTACAAAGGACAAAATCCTTTATGTAACCGATGCCACAAACATCACTCTGGCTACTGTAATGTGGTATGCAACAAATGTAATCGAAAGGGTCATCTTGCTGAAGATTGTAGGGCCCTCGTTACAAATACAAATGGTACCAAGACTCCTGCCACCAATGCAAATAGAACTGCTTTGGCTACCATTACTTGTTATGGGTGTGGAAAACAAGGTCACTATAAGAGCCAGTGTCCAAATCCAGAGAAGAATAATGGATCTGCACGTGGAAGAGCATTTGTTATTAATGCTAGAGAGGCGTGTGAAGACCCGGAGCTTGTTACGGGTACGTTTACCATTAATAACTTATCCGCATCTATTATATTTGATACTGGTGCCGATAGAAGTTACGTGAGTAGAGGCTTTTACGCTAAATTGAATTGTTCATCATTACCTCTAGATGCTAAGTACATGATTGAGTTAGCTAATGGTAAACTAATTAAAGCCGATAAAATTTGCCGTGATTGTAAAATAAATTTAGCCGGAGAAACATTTAAAATTGACTTAATACCCATAGAATTAGGAAGTTTTGATGTAATAGTCGGCATGGACTGGATGTCCAAAGTAGGAGCTGAAGTTGTGTGTGCCAAGAAGGCAATTCGCATTCCTTGTAAGGATAAAATGCCGGTGATGATTTATGGAGAGAAGGGTAACTCAAAGCTAAAACTCATTAGCTGTTTGAAAGCCAAGAAGTGTTTAGAAAAGGGATGTTATGCTATTCTAGCACATGTTAATAAAGTCAAAAAGAAAGAAAAAGAGAAGTGCATCAACGACGTGCCTGTGGCAAGAGATTTTCCTGAAGTTTTTCCGGAAGAGTTGCCGGGATTACCTCCATTTAGATCTGTAGAATTTCAAATAGATTTAGTACCAGGAGCTGCACCAGTTGCCCGTGCTCCATATAGACTTGCACCGTCCGAGTTAAAAGAACTTCAGAGTCAGTTAAAAGAATTACTGGATCGTGGATTCATACGACCAAGTACTTCACCGTGGGGAGCTCCGATTCTATTTGTTAAAAAGAAAGATGGATCTTTTAGGATGTGTATAGATTATCGTGAATTAAATAAGTTAACTATCAAAAATCGGTATCCACTACCGAGAATTGACGACTTATTTGATCAACTCCAAGGATCATGTGTGTACTCGAAAATCGACCTAAGATCGGGTTATCATCAATTACGCGTCAAAGAAGAAGATATACCGAAAACTGCTTTTCGGACACGCTACGGTCATTACGAATTTTTGGTCATGCCGTTTGGATTGACGAATGCGCCAGCTGTATTCATGGACCTCATGAATCGAGTTTGTAGTCCATATTTAGATAAGTTTGTTATTGTTTTCATTGATGACATTCTTATCTATTCCAAGAGTGAGCAAGAGCATGAGCAGCATTTAAGGTTAATATTAGAGTTGTTGAGAAAAGAACAGCTATACGCTAAATTTTCTAAGTGTGCTTTCTGGTTGAAAGAAGTGCAATTTCTTGGTCACGTTGTTAGTAGCAAAGGAATTTAGGTTGATCCAGCTAAAATTGAGGCCATTGAAAAATGGGAGACTCCTAAAACACCAATGCAGATACGCCAATTTTTGGGTTTAGCCGGTTATTATAGAAGGTTTATTCAAGATTTTTCCCGAATAGCTAAGCCGTTGACAGCATTAACGCAAAAAGGGAAGAAATACGAATGGACCTCGGAGCAGGAGAACGCATTTCAATTACTGAAGAAGAAGTTGACTACGGCACCTATTTTATCGTTGCCAGAAGGGAACAATGATTTTGAAATATATTGTGACGCTTCGCGACAAGGTTTTGGTTGCGTTCTTATGCAACGAAAGAAAGTTATTGCATACGCATCCCGACAATTGAAGATTCACGAGCGGAATTATACGACGCATGATCTAGAACTGGGAGCAGTCGTGTTTGCGTTGAAGATATGGAGACACTACTTATATGGGGTTAGATGCACTGTGTTTACTGATCATAAAAGTCTTCAACATATTTTCGATCAGAAACAGCTGAACATGAGGCAACGTAGGTGGGTCGAGCTGATAAACGACTACGATTGTGAGATTCGCTATCATCCCGGGAAAGCGAATGTAGTGGCTGACGCTTTAAGCAGAAAGGAACGAGAACCAATTCGAGTACGAGCAATGAACATAAAAATTCGCATGAATCTCAACA
The DNA here is from genome assembly GCF_046630445.1 of Rutidosis leptorrhynchoides. Lineage (NCBI taxonomy): Eukaryota > Viridiplantae > Streptophyta > Magnoliopsida > Asterales > Asteraceae > Rutidosis > Rutidosis leptorrhynchoides. Next base: position 515,671,915 of record NC_092336.1, on the reverse strand, counting down.
CACAAATCAAAGAGGCTCAACGAGAAGCTCTTACTAAAGAAAACATAGGAAATGAAATAATGAAGAAGTATGGGAAACAACTCATTATGCGGGAAGATGGAATTCGATATTTTGCAAACCGTATTTGGGTACCAAAGTTGGGTGGATTAAGGAAGTTAATATTGAATGAGGCACATAAGACAAGATACTCGATACATCCTGGAGTTGGAAAGATGTATCAAGATCTTAAGACGCATTATTGGTGGCCTAATTTAAAGACAGACGTTGCAACATATGTTGGGGAATGTTTAACTTGTTCCAAAGTCAAAGCAGAACACCAGAAGCCGCCAGGGTTACTTCAACAACCAGAAATTCCAGAATGGAAATGGGACGGTATTACCATGGATTTCATCACGAAGTTACCAAAGACTGCCTGGGGATACGACACCATTTGGGTAATTGTTGATCGTCTTACCAAATCTGCACATTTCTTGCCTATAAAGGAAACGGATAGAATGGAGAAATTATTACGATTATATATAAAGGAAATAGTTTCAAGGCATGGAATACCTATTTCCATTATATCTGATCGTGATAGTAGATTTACCTCAAAGTTCTGGCAATCACTACAGGAGGCACTAGGAACTCGTTTGGATATGAGTACCGCATATCATCCGCAAACCGACGGGCAGAGTGAAAGAACAATTCAGACTCTTGAAGACATGCTCAGGGCATGTGTGATCGATTTTGGAAACGGATGGGATAAATATCTACCATTAGCAGAATTCTCGTATAATAATAGTTATCATGTGAGCATTAAAGCTGCGCCATTCGAAGCATTGTACGGAAGGAAGTGTAGATCTCCTATTTGTTGGAATGAAGTAGGAGATCGACAATTAACTGGTCCCGAGATCATACATGAAACTACTGAAAAGATAGTACAAATTAAGGAGAGATTGAAAACAGCCCGTAGTCGCCAAAAGAGCTACGCTGATGTTCGAAGGAAACCATTAGAGTTTCAGATCGGTGACATGGTTATGTTAAAGGTATCACCATGGAAAGGTGTAATACGTTTCGGCAAAAGGGGTAAACTGAACCAAAGGTACGTAGGCCCGTTCAAGATCATCGAACGCATTGGACCGGTAGCTTATCGACTCGAGTTACCACAACAACTCGCCGGAGTACATAATACATTTCACGTCTCAAACCTTAAAAAGTGTCTTGCAAAGGAAGACCTCACCATTCCTCTTGAAGAAATCCATGTCGACGAGAAACTACAATTCATCTAAGAACCAATCGAAATCATGGATCGTGAAATTAAACGGCTCAAACAGAGCAATATACCGATCGTTAAGGTTCGTTGGAATGCTCGAAGAGGTCCTGAGTTTACTTGGGAACGAGAGGATCAGATGAAACAAAAGTATCCACACTTGTTTCCCGATGACGCAAAATAGGTACAATTTTAAAATTTTGGGACGAAATTTATTTAACGGGTAGGTACTGTAATGACCCGGACTTTTTCGATCAATTTATACTTATAAGATTAATATTTACATAAATTAAACCTTACCAACATGATAAGCAATCCAAATTATTGAAACTTATGTTTTCGAAAAGAGTTTTACACAACGTTTGACCGTCTAGTTTGACCGATGATATCACGAACTATATAATATATGATAATTATACGTTTGTGTATATATATGTATATATACATATTTAACATGATTTATGGATGTTTTAATATCTCATTTTGTATTAATAACAATAAGTTATAAGTATATTTTGAAACTACTAACTTAAGTTTTCAAAACGATAACCATACGTAACGTTATTTGACATAAATACTTATGACCTATAATGTTTATACATATATCGTATATATAATGTATTTAATCACTTTTTAAGGACTTAAATACATAAAACCATATAAGTATATTCACAAAAGATAGCTATATTTGAATTCTCATTCCGTTTTCACAAGATTTCTATACGTATATCTAGAGTATATGTACTCGTATCATACCTAGCTTCTATACGTATTTACTATTGGTAAATACACATCAAATCACCACCAACCAGCCCTTGTTCATGCCTTATGTATAAGGTAATTAGAAATTGGATTCTAGCATTGAAAGTCATACAAAATAACAAAAGGAAAACTTGTCCATGTCCCCCCCATTCACGTTTTTATATGGCCTTCCCCATATCAATTCTAGTTCACCATTATCACTTCCAAATTACTCTCTAACACACCTACTTGAAAGCCATAAGAAACCCTCATCAATTCAGCAAGAAACCATGAAGATCTAGCCATAGAAACAAGCCTTAATCACCATAGGAAAACCCTTACAAAAACACTTCAAGAATCCTTCCAAGAACACAAGTTTACTTCCAATCTTTCATCCAATTCCATCACTCTTTTGGTTCTAGGTTTTTACTTCTCTTTTATAGCAATCTTGTCCAAGTAACTTGAGGTAGTAACTTTGTTCATAACCTTATTCGATTCATATATATATATAGCTATCTTATTTTATGGTATAAAATTTTAACAACAAGAACATAGTTTGAATGTTTTCAAACTTGTTTGCAAACTAAATAGATCCTTCTAAATTAACTTTTAAAATACTTCAAGACCTGTAATATATCATAAATATATGCTAATTTAACAAGGTATAACTTGGTTTTTCAAAGAACACCTTAAAAACTGAATTTACGACGTCGGAATGCAACCGGGGGCTGTTTTGGGTTGGATAATTAAAAACTATTTTGAACCTTGAATTGGAGGTTTATTTTCTGGAAAAATGATATTTACTATGAATATGATAATACATAAAAATTTCATGATTTAACTCAAAGTATAAGTATTTTTAGAAAAATAATCATTTAATGTTGTTTACATAAGGGAAAATGATTAACTTCATAAGTTTCACCAAAGTTTGACCTATGACCTGTGATTTCGAATACAAACTAAGGTATTTACAATTCATAGTCTTAAAGAAGAACTAGATCCAAGGAAGTGGCAAGTTGAACCAACGAAAACGGAGTTGTAACGAAGAAACTATGACCAAAACAAGATCGGATATCCAAAACTAGTTTAGCCACGAAAATAATTGGTGAAAAATTAAATGAATCACATCTTTCTAAAATAACATGATATTTTATATATATGTACTCATAATTTAATTTTATATATTTCAGGACCACCCGTAAACAATACGAGAAGATTAATCATAAGATCCCATGATTGTACGCAACACGTCATTTGACAACACCGGTACTTTATGTACGCAACACGTCATTTGACAACACCGGTACCGTGGGTCAAGATTAATCCCGACCAATACAAATACGATGGGGTTTTATTTATTTCGATGGGGGTTTTATTTATTAAACACCTAAATATGAACCATTAAAATTGAATTACTAACATCGGACTGCTAACTACGGACTAAGAAATTATTAAAACTATTAAAAGTATAATAAGTATATATATGTGACGATTGTTTAAAATGGAAATATATTGATAAACTATATATGGATAGGTTCGTGATATCAACCGGAGACCAAGTCAAAATATATATATCTTCAAGGCAAAAGTGAGTATATAGTCCCACTTTTAAACTCTAAGTATTTCGGGATGAGAATACATGTATTTTATGTTTTACGTTATGGACACAAGTAACTGAAAAATATATTCTACGTTGAGTTGTACCACTGGCATACTTCCCTGTAGCTTGGTAACTATTATTTACAGCGGTATTGTAAACGCGAATCCTGTTGATAGATCTATCGGGCCTGACAACCCCAACCGGACTGGACGACCAGTATTCAACGGTTGCACAGTACTTCGTTTCGTGACTACACTTGCGGTGTAGTAAGATTTCATAATAAAGGGAATATGCGACGTGATTAAATGTTAAGTATGGTTACCAAGTGCTCAACCACTTAGAATATTTTTATTAAAATGTTTACATATGAAATCTTGTGGTCTATATTTATATCGCTGCCGGCATTAAACCTATATCTCACCAACTTTATGTAGATGTTTTAAACATGTCTATTCTCAGGTGATAACTAAAAGCTTCCGCTGCAACATGTTGAATTTAAGCAAGATCTTGAGTATGCATATTTGTGTCAAAAATAAAACTGCATATCCGAGGAATTGTAATGTAAAATATGCTAGAAATCGTATTGTTATCATCACATGTAAAGTTTGTAAGTCTAAGATTATCGCTAAACGATAATCATCTTTATATTGTCTAAAGCTTGTATTAACATAAGGGTTATGGTTTGTAATGTAAAATAAATGCAGTTGTTCTTTTAAAAATGTCGCATATAGAGGTCAATGCCTCGCAATGAAATCATACGTTATCTAACTCGTTCTTATGGTTAAGGACGGGTTATGACAGTGCAACGGTAAGCCTTACGCACGAATGGATCGGCAGGATACGACACAACCCGCTTGTGGGCGGTGACCCTAGTCCTCAGTCCATGTGCGCTAACGAACGACCTACCTCCGTTAACCCCTGGAATAACAGTACCATCGAAACGATACCGCTTCTTCAGCGGGGTAGAGGGTGGCTGCACGGGCGTCTCTTCAGGGTCCTCGTCGGAATCCTCATCACTGGAGTCATCAGAGGATGAGTCGTCGGATGATGAGTCGTCGAAAACAGCTGGAGATGGCGGCACTCGGCGGCCGGTAGTCATGATCCGGTATCTGAAAGGTGGGATCGGTATGACACATCCATCAGGAAGGCGTCGGCACCAATGGTTATGCTCATTACGGAACGGAACGTCCCCGTATTCCCCGGGAATCACAGCACCACCGGGATGGGGCCGTGGCTCCGGAGGTACTGGGATGAGTGGAGCTGGAATCTCCGGTAGATCCTCATATCCGTCTGAGATAACCACTGGGTCGGGTACATGGTTGTGGTCTCTGGAGTGTGTCGACGACGGGATCTGCAAATCGGCAACAATGGCAGGCGAGGTGGCGGATGTTTCTGAGTTGCTTTCCAAAATTACAACGAGCGGGATATCAAACATCTGAACAAGGAAAAATAACTTTTTCCATATCAGTAAGTCATAAAGCAAGCATGTATTAGGCACTACAGCAACCTAGGTTGTCTAAAACAGTATACAGCATGGCAATAATAACAACGCTAAACAGAAATAACATGTGAAAGCAGACAGTAATCAGGCAATAGCGGAAATAAGCATACAGCAAGTTCGCATGGCAGTAAAGATAAGCAATAGCATGCAGTAATATCACATAGCAGTAAAAGTAATCAGTAGTATGCAGTAAGTTTCGTAGAAACAAGTAAACTAGCAAGTTGTAGATTAGTCCTATTAGTGAATCCTACTTGGTCCGATCTAGACTCACTAATGCAACCTAATTCCCTACAACCAATGCTCTGATACCAAATGTGATGCCCCTTGCAAAACCATCGTGTACAATTCGTCAACAACAGGATCTTTACATGGTTGAATACTACATGCTGTTTGAAAACCAGTTTGCATTCATAAAAACATAGTGTTTACAAAGGATAACGTGACACAGAGGTCATTACAAAGCCATTATTCAAATAACATAAGTTGCGAATGCAAAATAAAAGTTTCATGATTGAGACATCTCTAAGTTATGCAACAGTTATCTAACACAGCAGGTCCTTAACAGCAAGTCTAAACAACAGAAGCAACAAACCTCTAAGCACCTGAGAAAACATGCTTAAAAACGTCAACAATAATGTTGGTGAGCTATAGTTTAAGTCGTAACAGTAATATAAGATTGACCACGAGATTTTAATGTTTCAAAATAGTATGAAAAGCATATGTATAACCGTGGGCACATGGTAACTAGACTTAACGTAAATATAAATATCACCCCCTAAAAGTACACCTGGCGAATGCGTATGTCCTCAAAGTATTAAACACCCGTTAAATGCTAGCGCGACTAGCCCGAGTGGGGATGTCAAACCCTATGGATCCATATCTAATATTCGCGTCTACCGATTCAAAAACCAATAGTTAAACGTTACCATGCTAAGGGGAATCTTTATGCCGTTGTATAACCCACACATATGTAAAGTTTAAGTACTCGTGTCAAGTAAGTAAAACATAAAAAGCGCATGTTGAAAGGACTCGTTCATATACATTATAAACGATTCACAATAGTTGATTACATCGCGAGGTATTTGACCTCTATATGATACATTTTACAAACATTGCATTAGTTTTTAAAAGACAAACTTTATTCACATCAAAATTTGACGGCATGCATACCATTTCATAATATCCAACTATAAATGATCTAATCTGTCATTTACTTAATCATAATCTTTATTGAACTCAATGACTTGAATGCAACGTCTTTTGAAATATGCCATGAATGACTCCAAGTAATATCTCTAAAATGAGTAAATGCACAGCGAAAGATTTCTTTCATACCTGAGAATAAACATGCTTTCAAGTGTCAACCAAAAGGTTGGTGAGTTCATTAGTTTATCATAAATGATCATTTTCATCATTTTAATAGACCACAAGATTTTCATTTCTCATAAATACACATCTCATATCAGGCATTTCGCAAACTGCATAGAGTTAAAAAATCATTCATATGGATTGAACACCTGGTAACCGACGTTAACTTAATGCATAGAATATCCCCAAAACAGAACCTCTCATCTGTATAATAATCTCGAAGTACTAAAGTATTCGTACCCCGAATGGGACTTGTCAAGGTCCATAGATCTATCTTTAGGATTCGCGTCAATCAGGGGCCATTTCCCTAAATTCTTAGGTTACCAGACTTGAAGGGCGATATTCAGTTTAATAATCCAACCATAGAATGTAATTTTAAGTACTTGTGTCTATTTCGTAAAGCAGTTGTAAAAGCAGCGCATGTATTCTCAGTTCCAAAAATATATATTGCAAAAGCATTTAAAATGGAAGCAAATGAAACTCACAATACTGTATTTTGTAGTAAAAATACATATGACGTCATTGAACAAGTGCAATGTTGGCCTTGGATTCACGAACCTATATTAATTATATATATTTATATGTTTGATCAATATCTGTCTAACAATTTAGGTCAAGTCGTAGTGTATCACAATCCTAATGCTCGAGACTAAATATGCAAAAGTCAACAAAATCATATTAACCAAAGTGTCTTCTAAAATTTATACATGATTATTATATAGTTTAAATATAGTCGTTTTATTTATTTAAATATTTTTAATAAATTTTATTAAAGTAAATAATATAGTTCTTTTATTAATAAATAAAATTTTATATTAAAATTTATATAATAAAAATATACTTTTATATATCTTAAGTAAAAAAATTTATAAAGTTCATTTAATATCATAAAAATAATATAATAGGTATTATTAATGTAATTATATTATACGTAGTAAAATATCTTTGTATCACATATTTATTTGATAAAATAATATTGATAATAATAATAATAATAATAAGTAAAAGTTGTATCATTTTGTAATAATTATTATTATTCTACTAATAAAAATAACAATAATTATATTTTCTAAAAATGATAAAATGATATTTTTTATTAAGAATAGTACTAAAATGATAATAATAATGATGTTTCATATTAATAATGATATTTTTATTAAAAATAATAATTTTAGTAAAAATGATAGTTTTAATATTAATAATACTTTTAATAATAATAATAATAGTAAAATAATGAAAATGATATTTTTCCTTTAAATCAATATCTTAAAATATCCTAATTTCATCATGATACTCATACTCATTATTTCCTAATCGCTTCGTTTAACAGCTTTTAGTCGTCTTTTATATCGCGTTCATATTAATAATAATAATAGTAATCATAATAATTAGGTGTTACTAATATTAGTTTTAATTATAATAATACTAATAATAATAATAATATTAATGATAATACTAATAACTATTTGAATGATAATAATAATAATAATAATAATAATAATAATAATAATAATAATAATAATAATAATAATAATAATAATAATAATAATAATTATAATAATAATAATTATAACCTTAACGATAATAACGATAGTAATAATAATAAAAATAACAATAATATCTTTTATTAATAATGACAATAATAATAATAATAATAATAATAATAATAATAATAATAATAATAATAATAATAATAATAATAATAATAATAATAATAATAATAATAATAATAATAATTATAATAATTAGATTATAACGACGATAATAACAACGATAATAATAATCATTTTTAATAATAATAATACAAAAATTCAATTGACTTTAACTTCTAAACTGTTCATCGAAACCATTCGATATCTAAATGAAAAGTTCTCAATTTTTCGCTAGCTTTCCAATGACATGCATATCATATACCTTATCTTAATAGCATATGTATTTAATTCAAGATTCGACATAACCTATCTAACGACAATAACGAACGTATAAGCATGCATAATCCTATATACTCGAGCACTAGTCAGGGATACACTAATAATATATAAAAGTTAAGTTATGAGTGTGCTCACGTATCAATATTGAGATTCAATATTGCAGGAAAAGTACGTAGACGCAACGAAGATGATAAACACTAGTTTGACTCACGAGCAATACTCCCGAACCATACCCATAACCTCCATAGCTATAACCCATAATTTCCTTAGCTCTATCCCGCTCGAAAAACAATTTCGAAATCACTCGGATAGCACTTCGTCGTAATATTTTATGTATACTAATAATATCTTGAAATAATACGGAGTAAATATATATATGTAAATCGATTGAGAGAGTTTAGAGAAAAATATTTTCAAGTTTCTATGAAATAATGAAACCTATTGAATTCTATTTATAATAGATTTTTAAATTACTAAAGTGAATTATTAAAGTATGAATTATTAAAGTGAATTATTAAAGTATGAATTATTAAAGTGAATTATTAAATTATGAATTATTAAAGTGAATTATTAAAGTATGAATTATTAAAGTATATTATTAAAGTATGAATTATTAAAGTTAAAGTAAAGTAAAAATAAAGTAAAGGTAAAGTTTAAGTATAGTAAAAGTATAAAACTATGTACGTATAATATGCGTATAAATATATATAATATTAATTTAAATCGTTATATATATTTAATATAAATATCGTTATCTTTATCATACTGGTTAAGTAATAAGTTGTCAAAAGTGGTTCTAGATATTTATAAAAGTTATATATGTTTTAATAATAATGTTCTTTTTAAACTGAAAACGTTTTTGTACGTTTGAAACTAAATCAAATAAATATGATAATTTTGTTTTCCAAAACTAAATATATTTAAGAATCATTTTGTTTAAAGGTTAAAATAATGGAAATCGTTATATCATAAAATGTTTTAGAAAAGTAGAATCATATATATTCATAATAGGTTTCAAGTTTTTAAATTACAGTCTGTTGGTGAAGCATGCGATAAAGTTCAAAGGTTAAATAAATGTATGAAATCATCTTAATGAAAAATGTCGAGTTACTTAACTTGTCGATATCTAACATCTAAGTTATTTACACTCCACGTTCTTACTTATAAATCACTTTACCATTTTCCGAATGTTGTCAAAAAGAATAGATTTCTTAAAGCACAATGGACCTCATAACATAGACCCGTAATCATATCACAATGTATCAGATAAATCAATCATTTGATATTATCTTCTAATTCCATCGATAAACATATTGAAACAAATACATTCATATAAAGTATTATACGTTTAATACTTTATTAATATTCTCAAGTTATAATATATATATACATATTTATTTATATAAAAAGGTTCGTGAATCGTTGAAATTTGGCCGAGGTAATAATGAATGTATGAACACAATTTAAAATTCTTGAGATTTAACTTAACAAACTTTGCTTATCGTGTCGGAATAATATAAAGATAAAGTTTAAATTTGGTTGGAAATTTTCGGGTTGTCACAGTACCTACCCGTTAAAGAAATTTCGCCCCGAAATTTGAATGGGATGGTCATGGCTGACAATATGGTTTCATGACATATACGAGTTGGAAATTAGAGTTTTATTATCATCAAGTAATATAGATAAAGCAATTTGATTTTTGTGAAGAGTACGAGTGAAGTTATCACAAAAGAATGAAATAAGTAAATGCACGTTCTTTTCAACCATTGACATAGTCACGGTTGATTTCCGGAATTCAAGGAATTTAGAGAAAAACTTCATAATAATATTTGGTTCTTCAGTAATTAAGGAAGTTAGGATCGGCTTTGATTGAATGCGATAATCTGTTTTGATTGCTCTGTCGGATATTTTACTATATATCCACCCCTTCGTTTCCTTATTTCCACAACTCACACCTTTTATTCTTTCTCCCTCAATTCATACTTTATAGCATTCGCTAATATGCTCCATCCAGTTCTGATTCTTGATATACTCCTAACTTTCATATCTGTCATTCTTCTTTTTCATCTGCCGCCGGAAGAATCTACTTACTTCTACTATACTCTTGGTTTTATAGTGTTTTTAGTTCTCCTGTGTCTTTATATTGCTATATGCATCGATATATATGGTTTGTAATTTCTGGGTTATTGTTGGGTTTTATATCTTGCCTTATACTTCAAAGTCCCTGCTTCTGTCTTCTATAATCATTGTCATCCACAGTTAATACTCCCTCCTATTTGCTACGATTTATACTCCAATTTCTATTTTGGGGCTTTGTCCTTTCGTTTCTTCTTCTTGCGATTAAGCATCGCTTGTAATAGTCCATAATTCGTAGATATAGATTTTGGAATGAACATTGTTAATGTTCTAAGAAGGAAATGGTAATAGCACGGTCTTGATTTGTTAAATTACTAGAATACCCTGGAAAAGACCGAATCATCAAGAAATATTTTCTTAATATTTTAGAGGTTAAATAGAATACAAGAGTCGTGTAACATGGCACATGATGATGTTATGATCTGTGAATCATCACGTTCCATTTAAAAACTCAGCATGACTTACTGTAATATAATCACGTTGATCAAGTGTCATTATATTATACTAACTCATGCTTCAGTTCCCAACACTACTTCAATAGTATACATATTTTAAATTCGAATTTTTCAGAATTTAGAAACTAAAATAGTTTCTTTTATGATGTAACACAGATAGCACAAAGAGGTAAATGATTTCGAATAACAATAGTTATGAAGATATCTTCAGAAACATTGAAGATATTTATAATGAAAGATATGATAATATCTTAGAATATCTAAGATCAGAGGATGATGAAGAATATTATTCACAAGGGTTTAGAGTCAGGAGTAAGGTATTTGATAATAATTTCAGCAGACACTGAATCATTTGGATTCTTTGAAGGCAGGTTTAGTCTTTGTGATTTGTCCATAGCCTCCTTCATGGTTTGCTTAATCCGTTTTCCAGTTCCAAACCTTCTCTTTTTCTGAGCTTTTCCAACACACTATCCTTTATTATCAAACTTTTGACTGTTAAGGTCGTTTACAGTTTTTGCTGCTTCATCAGCATTTTTCAAACTTCGGAGAACTAGTTCGCAGTTTAGGGTGTTTTTCAGAAACTTCACATTCAAAGTATATAAGTCTAGGAGATAGACATTATATATACACCTATAACCGAGACATGCTGCAAGATTTCAAAATACTGAATGCTGATTCCCAGTAATTGGCATGACAATTCTTGTTACAAGATGCGGATGAGTAAATGATGGGGTTTCGATAAATATAATGACTTTTCGGAAAGTCAAAGATCAGTGAAGTTGTTGGTAAGTTTATTTCTAATGTGGTGAGACATAAAAGGTTCTCCGGTAATGATGACGAAAGGGCAACGTCTATATCAAGGTTATAATAAGACTGTTTCAACTGAAAAGTCGAAGTTGACTTGCTGAAGCTGTGACAAAACTGACTAATTTGAAAAGGAATCGCAAAGTTATTTTTGCTAATAAATGCCAAAGGGTCTGACACAGATACGTGTTAAATTATGACTCTGGTTTCGAGAGCTTTTCAGATGCAAGACTGTGGTTAATATGTGGTTGGATCATCATCTCGATTGTTCATTATTTGAAGTGTCTTCGGGAATTTCTAAGGGTTTTGAACGCAGATTGTAATAGTTAATATACATATGATGTTCTAACACAGTTTTGAAGTCAAAGTATAGCTTGTGAAAGATGTAAGGATCTAAGAGTGATGATTTTGGTCATATCTCGAGTTGAATTCTGAGATTTCAAAATCAGAATATGTAATTAAATTTTGAATGAGTATGGTTGTTTTGATTTCTATAAAAGAATGTATATTGTTGTGAAAGTAGGGAGTATAATGGATGATTTGCTGAATCAGATTCGAAGAATGTAACATATTAATTGTGAATTTACATATCTCTCGGGTATTACCTACCCGTTAAATTTTTTTTTTCACAATTAATATTTTGTACAAAAGAATTTTATTACAGTCTTTATGAAAATATATATATGTATATTTTCTTCAGATGTAACATAGATTTAATGAGTTAATGTTAAATTAAACTCATTTGATTTACGGTTGTAACTAGAATTGAATATCCCTAAAGGCTTTAAAAATTACATAACTTTTACGGAGTATTTCTTTAATGACATTGAAATTATGAATCAATACTTCGTTATTTGTTGATGTATGATGTTCGGTTCGTGGAATTCTTGTGAATTTCGCAAAGTACGAATGATGTTATTTGAAAAGTTTCGAGTACATCGATGATGAAAGTGTAAAATCAAACATATATTTGAATAATACACTTGATTTATTATGAGATGAAATTTATTGAATTAAAACAGAGATTGTAGTTAACGATGGTTAAGTTGTTAAGGAAGGGTGTACATCTTAGCATATTAGTAATATGAATTTAATCGAGTAGTATCTACCCTTATTTAATTCATACATAATAGCTTAGTACAAAAGATTTATTTTGATCTCAAAATTTATATATATATAATATACATATAATTTCTTCAGAGGAAATGATTTAATACTTCATAACTCATTGATACAATATACGCATCATTGATTCGTAATGATGTCCACGGTGATTCTTGAACTGACGAAGTTTGTGATGTTATAGGTGCTGCTGATTCTGATAACACTGATGACACTGACTGTGATGGTGATGCTACGGTACTGTTGATGCTATTGGTAAAAACAAGTCTAGCTTATAAATCACGCATCATTCTTGTCAGGGTTTCTACTCGTCCTTCTATCATTTCGATTCACTCATCTAATTTAAGGTTAGGGTTAGAATAGATAATCTCTAAGACATTAGAGATTACATAATCCCCGCTGAGTGTTTCTCCAATGAAGTTATGAATAAATACTTCATCGTTTGTTATTGTTGGTATTCCTTGGTATCTACAGGGCATATGACATTGGTGCTCGTGGGACAGATTGTAAAGTTGAGGTTTACGACGCGGTTGTGGTTGGGGGTGTAATGGTACTGTTGGCGTTGATGATGGTAGTACTGGTTATGCTGCTGGTGCTGCTTCTGGTGTTTGTAACCTTTGCACCATATTCTCCAAAGCCACTACCCAAGTGCGAAGCTCGTTGACTTCTTCTATTACACCGGGGTGATTGTCGGTTCGGACGAGCGTATAAATAAAATCTAGAATTTGATGTAGTATATAATCATGATGAGATACTCTGGAGATGAGAGAGAAAATGGTGTTTCAGACAGGTTCGCCGGTAAGTGCTTCAGGTTCTTCGCCAAGAGGGCAATGTGGTGGATGGAAAGGATCGCCTTATTCTTGTCTCCAATGATTGAGGAGGCTACGAACCCATCCCCAATTCATCCAAAATAGATGATGGCTGATTGGTTGATCCATTCCAGTCACACTGCTTTCGGAGCTTGAGTGGGATTCCATATCGGAATTCGAGGGACTTGAACTAATGATGAATTCCATTTCGTTCGATTGAATAAAGGATTTATCGATATGAAATGATTTTCCGGCTATCGGGTGGTATTCTAATTACATAGAATAACTATATATATAACGCAAAAGATTTCGTAGATTACGGAGGAATTTACGGGATATGTTAGGAAAAGTTTACAGTAACAGATATGCTAAGATATGAATTTTGTCTATACACTATTCATGCAATCAATGCAGTAAGACGTGTCTAGACTAAGAATGATAAGCAGGCAATTTCCGATAAAAATGATAAGCAAAACTTTTGACAATGCAGACACGGTCGAAGTCCAGACTCACTAATGCATCCTAACGACTATCAGTTAGACACACTAATGCATACTGTAGTGACCCGAACTTTTCCATGTTTATATATATTAATTGAGATTGATATTTACATGATTAAATGTTTCCAACATGTTAAGCAATCAAACTTATTAAGACTTGATTAATTGAAATATGTTTCATATAGACAATTGACCACCCAAGTTGACCGGTGATTCACGAACGTTAAAACTTGTAAAAACTATATGATGACATATATATGGATATATATATAGTTAACATGATACTATGATAAGTAAACATATCATTAAGTATATTAACAATGAACTACATATGTAAAAACAAGACTACTAACTTAATGATTTTTAAACGAGACATATATGTAACGATTATCGTTGTAAAGACATTTAATGTATATATATCATATTAAGAGATATTCATACATGATAATATCATGATAATATAATAATTTAAAATCTCATTTGATATTATAAACATTGGGTTAACAACATTTAACAAGATCGTTAACCTAAAGGTTTCAAAACAACACTTACATGTAACGACTAACGATGACTTAACGACTCAGTTAAAATGTATATACATGTAGTGTTTTAATATGTATTTATACACTTTTGAAAGACTTAAATACACTTATCAAAATACTTCTACTTAACAAAAATGCTTACAATTACATCCTCGTTCAGTTTCATCAACAATTCTACTCGTATGCACCCGTATTCGTACTCGTACAATACACAGCTTTTAGATGTATGTACTATTGGTATATACACTCCAATGATCAGCTCTTAGCAGCCCATGTGAGTCACCTAATACATGTGGGAACCATCATTTGGCAACTAGCATGAAATATCTCATAAAATTACAAAAATATGAGTAATCATTCATGACTTATTTACATGAAAACAAAATTACATATCCTTTATATCTAATCCATACACCAACGACCAAAAACACCTACAAACACTTTCATTCTTCAATTTTCTTCATCTAATTGATCTCTCTCAAGTTCTATCTTCAAGTTCTAAGTGTTCTTCATAAATTCCAAAAGTTCTAGTTTCATAAAATCAAGAATACTTTCAAGTTTGCTAGCTCACTTCCAATCTTGTAAGGTGATCATCCAACCTCAAGAAATCTTTGTTTCTTACAGTAGGTTATCATTCTAATACAAGGTAATAATCATATTCAAACTTTGGTTCAATTTCTATAACTATAACAATCTTATTTCAAGTGATGATCTTACTTGAACTTGTTTTCGTGTCATGATTCTGCTTCAAGAACTTCGAGCCATCCAAGGATCCATTGAAGCTAGATCCATTTTTCTCTTTTCCAGTAGGTTTATCCAAGGAACTTAAGGTAGTAATGATGTTCATAACATCATTCGATTCATACATATAAAGCTATCTTATTCGAAGGTTTAAACTTGTAATCACTAGAACATAGTTTAGTTAATTCTAAACTTGTTCGCAAACAAAAGTTAATCCTTCTAACTTGACTTTTAAAATCAACTAAACACATGTTCTATATCTATATGATATGCTAACTTAATGATTTAAAACCTGGAAACACGAAAAACACCGTAAAACCGGATTTACGCCGTCGTAGTAACACCGCGGGCTGTTTTGGGTTAGTTAATTAAAAACTATGATAAACTTTGATTTAAAAGTTGTTATTCTGAGAAAATGATTTTTATTATGAACATGAAACTATATCCAAAAATTATGGTTAAACTCAAAGTGGAAGTATGTTTTCTAAAATGGTCATCTAGACGTCGTTCTTTCGACTGAAATGACTACCTTTACAAAAACGACTTGTAACTTATTTTTCCGACTATAAACCTATACTTTTTCTGTTTAGATTCATAAAATAGAGTTCAATATGAAACCATAGCAATTTGATTCACTCAAAACGGATTTAAAATGAAGAAGTTATGGGTAAAACAAGATTGGATAATTTTTCTCATTTTAGCTACGTGAAAATTGGTAACAAATCTATTCTAACCATAACTTAATCAACTTGTATTGTATATTATGTAATCTTGAGATACCATAGACACGTATACAATGTTTCGACCTATCATGTCGACACATCTATATATATTTCGGAACAACCATAGACACTCTATATGTGAATGTTGGAGTTAGCTATACAGGGTTGAGGTTGATTCCAAAATATATATAGTTTGAGTTGTGATCAATACTGAGATACGTATACACTGGGTCGTGGATTGATTCAAGATAATATTTATCGATTTATTTCTGTACATCTAACTGTGGACAACTAGTTATAGGTTACTAACGAGGACAGCTGACTTAATAAACTTAAAACATCAAAATATATTAAAAGTGTTGTAAATATATTTTGAACATACTTTAATATATATGTATATATTGTTATAGGTTCGTGAATCAACAGTGGCCAAGTCTTACTTCCCGACGAAGTAAAAATCTGTGAAAGTGAGTTATAGTCCCACTTTTAAAATCTAATATTTTTTGGGATGAGAATACATGCAGGTTTTATAAATGATTTACAAAATAGACACAAGTACGTGAAATTACATTCTATGGTTGAATTATCAAAATCGAATATGCCCCTTTTTATTAAGTCTGGTAATCTAAGAATTAGGGAACAGACACCCTAATTGACGCGAATCCTAAAGATAGATCTATTGGGCCTAACAAACCCCATCCAAAGTACCGGATGCTTTAGTACTTCGAAATTTATATCATATCCGAAGGGTGTCCCGGAATGATGGGGATATTCTTATATATGCATCTTGTTATTGTCGGTTACCAGGTGTTCACCATATGAATGATTTTTATCTCTATGTATGAGATGTGTATTGAAATATGAAATCTTGTGGTCTATTGTTACGATTTGATATATATAGGTTAAACCTATAACTCACCAACATTTTTGTTGACGTTTAAAGCATGTTTATTCTCAGGTGAATATTAAGAGCTTCCGCTGTTGCATACTAAAATAAGGACAAGATTTGGAGTCCATGTTTGTATGATATTGTGTAAAAACTGCATTCAAGAAACTGATTTCGATGTAACATATTTGTATTGTAAACCATTATGTAATGGTCGTGTGTAAACAGGATATTTTAGATTATCATTATTTGATAATCTACGTAAAGCTTTTTAAACCTTTATTTATGACATAAAGGTTATGGTTTGTTTTAAAAATGAATGCAGTCTTTGAAAAACGTCTCATATAGAGGTCAAAACCTCGCAACGAAATCAATTAATATGGAACGTTTTTAATCAATAAGAACGGGACATTTCAGTTGGTATCCGAGCGTTGGTCTTAGAGAACCAGAAAATTTGCATTAGTGTGTCTTATCGAGTTTGTTAGGATGCATTAGTGAGTCTGGACTTCGACCGTGTTTTCCTTAAAAATGATTGCTTAACATTTTTGTTGGAAACTATATATTTTTAACATATGAATATTATGTGATATATTAATCTCTTAACGTGTTTGATATTATGTGATAGATGTCTACCTCTAGAACAAGTCCCATTGACTCACCTAATAATAATGAAGAGTCAAATGTAAATTGGAATGATTTGTGGACTGATTCACAAGTTCCCGAAGAGGAACCGGAAGAAGAGTCGGAACCGGAAGAAGAATCGGAACCGGAAGAAGAATCGGAACCGGATGAAGAAATAGAACCGGTGGGGGAAATAATAAAACGGTTAAGTAAAAATAAATCCTCAACCAACCGACCAAAGTTAATTATGGTCAATGGTGTTTCCGCCAAGGAAGCAAAATATTGGGAGGATTACCAATTCTCCGATGAATCAGATTCCGACGAGAATTCCGATGATGTTATAGAAATTACCCCAACTGAATTTAAAAAGGCAAAAGAAAATAATAAGGGAAAGGGCATAAAAATAGAGAAATCTAATTCCAACCCCGATGAACTTTATATGTATCGTCAACCCCCGAAGTCCTTAAGTTGTAACAATGACCCGGGAACCTCTAAACCACCAGGTTTTTCTAAACCAATGTGGACAACGACGGCTCGTATTAGGGGAACATCATATATCCCTAGAAACTTGGCAAAACGAACCAAAACCGAAGAAGAAGAAACGAGCGAGTCGGAATAAGATAGTTGTATTCGTGTGGTGTAATATATGTAATATAGTGTTCTTATGCTTTATGATATATGTAAAAATTGCTTGTATTAATAAGTATTTTTTTATGAATCTAACTCTTGTCTATTTTACAGTTTAAAAACACAAAATGGATAGACAACCCAATATTTTAAGAGACCTACCCGGAGACATGATTGATGAAATCTTGTCTAGAGTCGGCCAGAATTCTTCGGCACAACTATTTAAGGCGAGATCAGTTTGTAAGACATTCGAAGAACGTTCCAAGAATGTCTTGGTTTATAAGAGACTTTCGTTTGAAAGATGGGGGATATCACATTGGGAAACCCATAAGTTACGATGTGTTTACTTTGACGCATATATTGCGGGGAACCCAAATGCTATTTTACGCAACGGGTTAAGAAATTATTTTGACTCAATATATCCGAATATTGGACTTCGTGATTTAGAAAAAGCGGCTAACATGCAACATAAAGAAGCATGTTATGCTTACGGATTAGTAATGTTCACTTCTCACCAAAGTGAGAACAAGAACATCGGGCTACAACTATTAAACAAAACGTTTCCACAAGTGACGGAGTCGGTAATTGGGGTAAGAAATGAGGTTTTTAGATTATTACGGGACTGTTGGACATTACGTAACCCTCGTCCCTTTGACGACGTTACAACACGCTGTCTTATCAACGGCCATAACGATTATGTTGCACAAGACCAAGGATGGGAAGTAGTCCTAGTAAAACCAGAATGCATGACTTGTTTCTGGACGTATGAATTACGTGTCTTTATTGCCTTTGCTGAACGACTTGTGTACTAGCTAGAATTATCTTCACAACTATCTTGTATCAAAGTTATTGTATGCTATATTTCATGCTTTATGTAAAATAAGAGGTATTGTAAGTTTGTAAAATATTGTATAAAAGTTTGAACGCGAAATATTATTATAATCAGTTTTTCATATAGAATTGTAGTAGTTGAAATGTATATTAGCTACTAAGTATGAACTTAGCGGGTAGGTACTACCCGAATTTAAACTTATAAAATGCTAATATGAAGAAAAAGCTTTTATAAATGAGTTCATATTATGCTACGAAATACTATTAACTACTCTTAATATTCTGTATGATTAACTTGTTCCATTTAACTATTTTGAAGGAAATGGCACCGACTACTCGACACACCGTGAATATGAATGAAGAGGAATTCCGTACTTTTCTAGCTTCAAACATAGCCGCAGTACAGGCTGCGCTACATACCAACAATAACCTTGGATCTAGCAGTACAGGAAATTGTGTAGGATGCACCTACAAAGAATTCACTGCCTGCAAACCTTTGGAATTTGATGGAACCGAAGGACCGATCGGATTGAAACGGTGGACCGAGAAGGTCGAATCGGTGTTTGCCATAAGTAAGTGTACTGAAGAGGACAAATTAAAGTACGCTACGCATACCTTCACAGGTTCTGCGTTAACATGGTGGAATACCTATCTAGAGCAAGTGGGACAAGACGATGCGTACGCACTACCGTGGTCAGCATTCAAGCACTTGATGAACGAGAAGTACCGTCCCAGAACCGAGGTTAATAAGCTCAAGACAGAACTTAGAGGGTTACGAACCCAAGGATTTGATATTACCACGTACGAAAGACGATTCACAGAATTGTGCCTATTGTGTCCGGGAGCATTCGAAGATGAGGAAGAGAAGATCGACGCGTTTGTGAAAGGATTACCGGAAAGAATCCAAGAAGATATAAGTTCACACGAGCCCGCCTCCATACAACAGGCATGTAGAATGGCTCACAAACTAGTGAACCAGATTGAAGAAAGAATTAAAGAACAGACTGCTGAAGAGGCCAATGTGAAGCAAGTCAAAAGAAAGTGGGAGGAAAACGGTGATAAGAATCACCAATACAACAACAACAGTAATTACAACAATAATCGCAACAATTATCCCAACAATCGCAACATCAATCGCAACTACAACAAACGGCCCAACAACAACAACAACAACAACAACAACAACAACAGCAACTACAACAATCATCCCAACAACAATAATAACCGCAACAACAACAACAATCAGAAGCAGCTATGCCAAAGGTGTGAAAAGAATCACTCAGGGTTCTGCACCAAATTTTGCAACAAGTGTAAAAGAAATGGTCATAGCGCGGCGAAGTGTGAGGTCTACGGACCAGGGGCTAATAGAACGAAAGGAACAAATGGTGTCGGAACGAGTAATGGCGGAGCAAGTAGTGTCGGAGCAAGTTATGCCAATGTAGTTTGTTATAAATGTGGAAAACCAGGCCACATTATTAGAAATTGCCCGAACCAGGAGAACACGAATGGACAAGGCCGTGGAAGAGTTTTCAATATTAATGCGGTAGAGGCACAGGAAGACCCGGAGCTTGTTACGGGTACGTTTCTTATTGACAATAAATCTGCTTACGTTTTATTTGATTCGGGTGCGGATAGAAGCTATATGAGTAGAGATTTTTGTGCTAAATTAAGTTGTCCATTGACGCCTTTGGATAGTAAATTTTTACTCGAATTAGCAAATGGTAAATTAATTTCAGCAGATAATATATGTCGGAATCGAGAAATTAAACTGGTTAGCGAAACATTTAAGATTGATTTGATACCAGTAGAGTTAGGGAGTTTTGATGTGATAATCGGTATGGACTGGTTGAAAGAAGTGAAAGCGGAGATCGTTTGTTACAAAAATGCAATTCGCATTATACGAGAAAAAGGAAAACCCTTAATGGTGTACGGAGAAAAGGGCAACACGAAGCTACATCTTATTAGTAATTTGAAGGCACAAAAACTAATAAGAAAAGGTTGCTATGCTGTTCTAGCACACGTCGAGAAAGTACAAACTGAAGAAAAGAGCATCAATGATGTTCCCATTGCAAAAGAATTTCCCGATGTATTTCCGAAAGAATTACCGGGATTACCCCCACATCGATCCGTTGAATTTCAAATAGATCTTGTACCAGGAGCTGCACCAATAGCTCGTGCTCCTTACCGACTCGCACCCAGCGAGATGAAAGAACTGCAAAGCCAATTACAAGAACTTTTAGAGCGTGGTTTCATTCGACCAAGCACATCACCGTGGGGAGCTCCTGTTTTGTTTGTCAAGAAGAAAGATGGTACATTCAGGTTGTGTATCGACTACCGAGAGTTGAACAAACTTACCATCAAGAACCGCTACCCACTACCGAGAATCGACGACTTATTTGATCAACTACAAGGCTCGTCTGTTTATTCAAAGATTGACTTACGTTCCGGGTATCATCAAATGCGGGTGAAAGAAGATGATATTCCAAAGACTGCTTTCAGAACACGTTACGGTCATTACGAGTTTATGGTCATGCCGTTTGGTTTAACTAATGCACCAGCTGTGTTCATGGACCTTATGAACCGAGTGTGTGGACCATACCTTGACAAGTTTGTCATTGTTTTCATTGATGACATACTTATTTACTCAAAGAATGACCAAGAACACGGTGAACATTTGAGAAAGGTGTTAGAAGTATTGAGGAAGGAAGAATTGTACGCTAAGTTTTCAAAGTGTGCATTTTGGTTGGAAGAAGTTCAATTCCTCGGTCACATAGTGAACAAAGAAGGTATTAAGGTGGATCCGGCAAAGATAGAAACTGTTGAAAAGTGGGAAACCCCGAAAACTCCGAAACACATACGCCAGTTTTTAGGACTAGCTAGTTACTACAGAAGGTTCATCCAAGACTTTTCCAGAATAGAAAAACCCTTGACTGCATTAACGCATAAAGGGAAGAAATTTGAATGGAATGATGAACAAGAGAAAGCGTTTCAGTTATTGAAGAAAAAGCTAACTACGGCACCTATATTGTCATTGCCTGAAGGGAATGATGATTTTGTGATTTATTGTGATGCATCAAAGCAAGGTCTCGGTTGTGTATTAATGCAACGAACGAAGGTGATTGCTTATGCGTCTAGACAATTGAAGATTCACGAACAAAATTATACGACGCATGATTTGGAATTAGGCGCGGTTGTTTTTGCATTAAAGACTTGGAGGCACTACTTATATGGGGTCAAAAGTATTATATATACCGACCACAAAAGTCTTCAACACATATTTAATCAGAAACAACTGAATATGAGGCAGCGTAGGTGGATTGAATTATTGAATGATTACGACTTTGAGATTCGTTACCACCCGGGGAAGGCAAATGTGGTAGCCGATGCCTTGAGCAGGAAGGACAGAGAACCCATTCGAGTAAAATCTATGAATATAATGATTCATAATAACATTACTACTCAAATAAAGGAGGCGCAACAAGGAGTTTTAAAAGAGGGAAATTTAAAGGATGAAATACCCAAAGGATCGGAGAAGCATCTTAATATTCGGGAAGACGGAACCCGGTATAGGGCTGAAAGGATTTGGGTACCAAAATTTGGAGATATGAGAGAAATGGTACTTAGAGAAGCTCATAAAACCAGATACTCAATACATCCTGGAACGGGGAAGATGTACAAGGATCTCAAGAAACATTTTTGGTGGCCGGGTATGAAAGCCGATGTTGCTAAATACGTAGGAGAATGTTTGACGTGTTCTAAGGTCAAAGCTGAGCATCAGAAACCATCAGGTCTACTTCAACAACCCAAAATCCCGGAATGGAAATGGGAAAACATTACCATGGATTTCATCACAAAATTGCCAAGGACTGCAAGTGGTTTTGATACTATTTGGGTAATAGTTGATCGTCTCACCAAATCAGCACACTTCCTGCCAATAAGAGAAGATGACAAGATGGAGAAGTTAGCACGACTGTATTTGAAGGAAGTCGTCTCCAGACATGGAATACCAATCTCTATTATCTCTGATAGGGATGGCAGATTTATTTCAAGATTCTGGCAGACATTACAGCAAGCATTAGGAACTCGTCTAGACATGAGTACTGCCTATCATCCACAAACTGATGGACAGAGCGAAAGGACGATACAAACGCTTGAAGACATGCTACGAGCATGTGTTATTGATTTCGGAAACAGTTGGGATCGACATCTACCGTTAGCAGAATTTTCCTACAACAACAGCTACCATTCAAGCATTGAGATGGCGCCGTTTGAAGCACTTTATGGTAGAAAGTGCAGGTCTCCGATTTGTTGGAGTGAAGTGGGGGATAGATAGATTACGGGTCCGGAGATTATACAAGAAACTACCGAGAAGATCATCCAAATTCAACAACGGTTGAAAACCGCCCAAAGTCGACAAAAGAGCTACGCTGACATTAAAAGAAAAGATATAGAATTTGAAATTGGAGAGATGGTCATGCTTAAAGTTGCACCTTGGAAAGGCGTTGTTCGATTTGGTAAACGAGGGAAATTAAATCCAAGGTATATTGGACCATTCAAGATTATTGATCGTGTCGGACCAGTAGCTTACCGACTAGAGTTACCTCAACAACTCGCGGCTGTACATAACACTTTCCACGTCTCGAATTTGAAGAAATGTTTTGCTAAAGAAGATCTCACTATTCTGTTAGATGAAATCCAAATCAACGAAAAACTTCAATTCATCGAAGAACCCGTCGAAATAATGGATCGTGAGGTTAAAAGACTTAAGCAAAACAAGATACCAATTGTTAAGGTTCGATGGAATGCTCGTAGAGGACCCGAGTTCACCTGGGAGCGTGAAGATCAGATGAAGAAGAAATACCCGCATCTATTTCCAGAAGATTCGTCAACACCTTCAACAGCTTAAAATTTCGGGACGAAATTTATTTAACGGGTAGGTACTGTAGTGACCCGAACTTTTCCATGTTTATATATATTAATTGAGATTGATATTTACATGATTAAATGTTTCCAACATGTTAAGCAATCAAACTTATTAAGACTTGATTAATTGAAATATGTTTCATATAGACAATTGACCACCCAAGTTGACCGGTGATTCACGAACGTTAAAACTTGTAAAAACTATATGATGACATATATATGGATATATATATAGTTAACATGATACTATGATAAGTAAACATATCATTAAGTATATTAACAATGAACTACATATGTAAAAACAAGACTACTAACTTAATGATTTTTAAACGAGACATATATGTAACGATTATCGTTGTAAAGACATTTAATGTATATATATCATATTAAGAGATATTCATACATGATAATATCATGATAATATAATAATTTAAAATCTCATTTGATATTATAAACATTGGGTTAACAACATTTAACAAGATCGTTAACCTAAAGGTTTCAAAACAACACTTACATGTAACGACTAACGATGACTTAACGACTCAGTTAAAATGTATATACATGTAGTGTTTTAATATGTATTTATACACTTTTGAAAGACTTAAATACACTTATCAAAATACTTCTACTTAACAAAAATGCTTACAATTACATCCTCGTTCAGTTTCATCAACAATTCTACTCGTATGCACCCGTATTCGTACTCGTACAATACACAGCTTTTAGATGTATGTACTATTGGTATATACACTCCAATGATCAGCTCTTAGCAGCCCATGTGAGTCACCTAATACATGTGGGAACCATCATTTGGCAACTAGCATGAAATATCTCATAAAATTACAAAAATATGAGTAATCATTCATGACTTATTTACATGAAAACAAAATTACATATCCTTTATATCTAATCCATACACCAACGACCAAAAACACCTACAAACACTTTCATTCTTCAATTTTCTTCATCTAATTGATCTCTCTCAAGTTCTATCTTCAAGTTCTAAGTGTTCTTCATAAATTCCAAAAGTTCTAGTTTCATAAAATCAAGAATACTTTCAAGTTTGCTAGCTCACTTCCAATCTTGTAAGGTGATCATCCAACCTCAAGAAATCTTTGTTTCTTACAGTAGGTTATCATTCTAATACAAGGTAATAATCATATTCAAACTTTGGTTCAATTTCTATAACTATAACAATCTTATTTCAAGTGATGATCTTACTTGAACTTGTTTTCGTGTCATGATTCTGCTTCAAGAACTTCGAGCCATCCAAGGATCCATTGAAGCTAGATCCATTTTTCTCTTTTCCAGTAGGTTTATCCAAGGAACTTAAGGTAGTAATGATGTTCATAACATCATTCGATTCATACATATAAAGCTATCTTATTCGAAGGTTTAAACTTGTAATCACTAGAACATAGTTTAGTTAATTCTAAACTTGTTCGCAAACAAAAGTTAATCCTTCTAACTTGACTTTTAAAATCAACTAAACACATGTTCTATATCTATATGATATGCTAACTTAATGATTTAAAACCTGGAAACACGAAAAACACCGTAAAACCGGATTTACGCCGTCGTAGTAACACCGCGGGCTGTTTTGGGTTAGTTAATTAAAAACTATGATAAACTTTGATTTAAAAGTTGTTATTCTGAGAAAATGATTTTTATTATGAACATGAAACTATATCCAAAAATTATGGTTAAACTCAAAGTGGAAGTATGTTTTCTAAAATGGTCATCTAGACGTCGTTCTTTCGACTGAAATGACTACCTTTACAAAAACGACTTGTAACTTATTTTTCCG
The DNA here is from genome assembly GCF_046630445.1 of Rutidosis leptorrhynchoides. Lineage (NCBI taxonomy): Eukaryota > Viridiplantae > Streptophyta > Magnoliopsida > Asterales > Asteraceae > Rutidosis > Rutidosis leptorrhynchoides. Next base: position 515,645,999 of record NC_092336.1, on the reverse strand, counting down.
ACTATAAACCTATACTTTTTCTGTTTAGATTCATAAAATAGAGTTCAATATGAAACCATAGCAATTTGATTCACTCAAAACGGATTTAAAATGAAGAAGTTATGGGTAAAACAAGATTGGATAATTTTTCTCATTTTAGCTACGTGAAAATTGGTAACAAATCTATTCCAACCATAACTTAATCAACTTGTATTGTATATTATGTAATCTTGAGATACCATAGACACGTATACAATGTTTCGACCTATCATGTCGACACATCTATATATATTTCGGAACAACCATAGACACTCTATATGTGAATGTTGGAGTTAGCTATACAGGGTTGAGGTTGATTCCAAAATATATATAGTTTGAGTTGTGATCAATACTGAGATACGTATACACTGGGTCGTGGATTGATTCAAGATAATATTTATCGATTTATTTCTGTACATCTAACTGTGGACAACTAGTTATAGGTTACTAACGAGGACAGCTGACTTAATAAACTTAAAACATCAAAATATATTAAAAGTGTTGTAAATATATTTTGAACATACTTTAATATATATGTATATATTGTTATAGGTTCGTGAATCAACAGTGGCCAAGTCTTACTTCCCGACGAAGTAAAAATCTGTGAAAGTGAGTTATAGTCCCACTTTTAAAATCTAATATTTTTTGGGATGAGAATACATGCAGGTTTTATAAATGATTTACAAAATAGACACAAGTACGTGAAATTACATTCTATGGTTGAATTATCAAAATCGAATATGCCCCTTTTTATTAAGTCTGGTAATCTAAGAATTAGGGAACAGACACCCTAATTGACGCGAATCCTAAAGATAGATCTATTGGGCCTAACAAACCCCATCCAAAGTACCGGATGCTTTAGTACTTCGAAATTTATATCATATCCGAAGGGTGTCCCGGAATGATGGGGATATTCTTATATATGCATCTTGTTATTGTCGGTTACCAGGTGTTCACCATATGAATGATTTTTATCTCTATGTATGAGATGTGTATTGAAATATGAAATCTTGTGGTCTATTGTTACGATTTGATATATATAGGTTAAACCTATAACTCACCAACATTTTTGTTGACGTTTAAAGCATGTTTATTCTCAGGTGAATATTAAGAGCTTCCGCTGTTGCATACTAAAATAAGGACAAGATTTGGAGTCCATGTTTGTATGATATTGTGTAAAAACTGCATTCAAGAAACTGATTTCGATGTAACATATTTGTATTGTAAACCATTATGTAATGGTCGTGTGTAAACAGGATATTTTAGATTATCATTATTTGATAATCTACGTAAAGCTTTTTAAACCTTTATTTATGACATAAAGGTTATGGTTTGTTTTAAAAATGAATGCAGTCTTTGAAAAACGTCTCATATAGAGGTCAAAACCTCGCAACGAAATCAATTAATATGGAACGTTTTTAATCAATAAGAACGGGACATTTCACATACCTGGTTCGCTAAGACCACCGCTCTGATACCAACTGAAAGGACTCATTCATATACATTATAAAGGATTCACAATAGTTGATTACATCGCGAGGTATTTGACCTCTATATGATACATTTTACAAACATTGCATTAGTTTTTAAAAGACAAACTTTATTCACATCAAAAGTTGACGGCATGCTTACCATTTCATAATATCCAACTATAAATGATCTAATTTGTCATTTACTTAATCATAATCTTTATTGAACTCAATGACTTGAATGCAACGTCTTTTAAAATATGCCATGAATGACTCCAAGTAATATCTCTAAAATGAGCAAATGCACAGCGGAAGATTTCTTTCATACCTGAGAATAAACATGCTTTCAAGTGTCAACCAAAAGGTTGGTGAGTTCATTAGTTTATCATAAACGATCATTTTCATCATTTTAATAGACCACAAGATTTTCATTTCTCATAAATACACATCTCATATCAGGCATTTCGCAAACTGCATAGAGTTAAAAAATCATTCATATGGATTGAACACCTGGTAATCGACGTTAACTTAATGCATAGAATATCCCCAAAACAGAACCTCTTGTCTGTATAATAATCTCGAAGTACTAAAGCATTCGTACCCCGAATGGGACTTGTCAAGGTCCATAGATCTATCTTTAGGATTCGCGTCAATCAGGGGCCATTTCCCTAAATTCTTAGGTTACCAGACTTGAAGGGCGATATTCGGTTTAATAATCCAACCATAGAATGTAATTTTAAGTACTTGTGTCTATTTCGTAAAGCAGTTGAAAAAGCAGCGCATGTATTCTCAGTCCCAAAAATATATATTGCAAAAGCATTTAAAAAGGAAGCAAATGAAACTCACAATACTGTATTTTGTAGTAAAAATACATATGACGTCATTGAACAAGTGCAATGTTGGCCTTGGATTCACGAACCTATATTAATTATATATATTTATATGTTTGATCAATATCTGTCTAACAATTTAGGTCAAGTCGTAGCGTATCACAATCCTAATGCTCGAGACTAAATATGCAAAAGTCAACAAAATCATATTGACCAAAATGTCTTCCAAAATTTAAACATGATTATTATATAGTTTAAATATAGTCGTTTTAGTTATTTAAATATTTTTAATAAATTTTATTAAAGTAAATAATATAGTTCTTTTATTAATAAATAAAATTTTATATTAAAATTTATATAATAAAAATATACTTTTATATATCTTAAGTAATAAAATTTATAAAGTTCATTTAATATCATAAAAATAATATAATAGGTATTATTAATGTAATTATATTATACGTAGTAAAATATCTTTGTATCACATATTTATTTGATAAAATAATATTGATAATAATAATAATAATAAGTAAAAGTTGTATTATTTTGTAATAATTATTATTATTCTACTAATAAAAATAACAATAATTATATTTTCTAAAAATGATAAAATGATATTTTTTTATTAAGAATAGTACTAAAATGATAATAATAATGATGTTTCATATTAATAATTATATTTTTATTAAAAATAATAATTTTAGTAAAAATGATAGTTTTAATATTAATAATACTTTTAATAATAATAATAGTAAAATAATGAAAATGATATTTTTCCTTTAAATCAATATCTTACAATATCCTAATTTCATCATGATACTCATATTCATTATTTCCTAATCGCTTCGTTTAATAGCTTTTAGTCGTCTTTTATATCGCGTTCATATTAATAATAATAATAGTAATCATAATAATTAGATGTTACTAATATTAGTTTTAATTATAATAATACTAATAATAATAATATTAATGATAATACTAATAACTATTTGAATGATAATAATAATAATAATAATAATAATAATAATAATAATAATAATAATAATAATAATAATAATAATAATAATAATAATTATAATTATAACCTTAACGATAATAACGATAGTAATAATAATAAAAATAACAATAATATCTTTTATTAATAACGATAATGATAATAATAATAACAATAATAATAATTAGATTATAACGACGATAATAACGACGATAATAATAATCATTTTTAATAATAATACAAAAATTCAATTGACTTTAACTTCTAAACCGTTCATCGAAACCATTCGATATCTAAATGAAAAGTTCTCAATTTTTCGCTAGCTTTCCAATGACATACATATCATATACCTTATCTTAATAGCATATGTATTTAATTCAAGATTCGACATAACCTATCTAACGACAATAACGAACGTATAAGCATGCATAATCCTATATACTCGAGCACTAGTCAGGGATACACTAATAATATATAAAAGTTAAGTTATAAGTGCTCACGTATCAATATTGAGATTCAATATTGCAGGAAAAGTACGTAGACGCAACGAAGATGATAAACACTAGTTTGACTCACGAGCAATACTCCCGAACCATACCCATAACCTACATAGCTATAACCCATAATTTCCTTAGCTCTATCCCGCTCGAAAAACAATTTTGAAATCACTCGGACAGCACTCCGTCGTAATATTTTATGTATACTAACAATATCTTGAAATAATACGGAGTAAATATATATATGTAAATCGATTGAGAGAGTTTAGAGAAAAATATTTTCAAGTTTCTATGAAATAATGAAACCTATTGAATTCTATTTATAATAGATTTTTGAATTTTTAAAGTGAATTATTAAAGTATGAATTATTAAAGTGAATTATTAAAGTATGAATTATTAAAGTGAATTATTAAAGTATAAATTATTAAAGTGAATTATTAAAGTATGAATTATTAAAGTATATTATTAAAGTATGAATTATTAAAGTGAATTATTAAAGTTAAAGTAAAGTAAAAATAAAGTAAAGGTAAAGTTTAAGTATAGTAAAAGTATAAAACTATGTACGTATAATACGCGTATAAATATATATAATATTAATTTAAATTGTTATATATATTTAATATAAATATCGTTATCTTTATCATACTGGTTAAGTAATGAGTTGTCAAAAGTGGTTCTAGATATTTATAAAAGTTATATATGTTTTAATAATAATGTTCTTTTTAAACTGAAAACGTTTTTGTACGTTTGAAACTAAATCAAATAAATATGATAATTTTATTTTTCAAAAAAGAATCATTTTGTTTAAAGGTTAAAATAATGGAAATCGTTATATCATAAAACGTTTTAGAAAAGTAGAATCATATATATTCATAATAGGTTTCAAGTTTTTAAATTACAGTCTGTTGGTGAAGCATGCGATAAAGTTCAAAGGTTAAATAAACGTATGAAATCATCTTAATGAAAAATGTCGAGTTACTTAACTTGTCGATATCCAACATCTAAGTTATTTACACTCCACGTTCTTACTTATAAATCACTTTACCATTTTCCGAATGTTGTCAAAAAGAATAGATTTCTTAAATCACAGTGGACCTCATAACATAGACCCGTAATCATATGACAATGTATCAGATAAATTAATCATTTGATATTATCTTCTAATTCTATCGATAAACATATTGAAACAAATACATTCATATAAAGTATTATACGTTTAATACTTTATTAATATTCTCAAGTTATAATATATATATATATATATATATATATATATATATATATATATATATATACATATACATATACATATACATATTTATTTATATAAAACGGTTCGTGAATCGTTGAAATTTGGCCGAGGTTATAATGAATGTATGAACACAATTTAAAATTCTTGAGATTTAACTTAACAAACTTTGCTTATCGTGTCGGAATAATATAAAGATAAAGTTTAAATTTGGTTGGAAATTTCCGGGTTGTCACACATGTATTCTCAGTCCCAAAAATAATATAAGTAAAAAGGGATGCTATAACTCATAGTGAATAAGCAATACAAGTCGATACGAAAGTGTACAAGTAGTAAGTCCGTCCGAAAGGTCGTCAACCTAAATCAAAGGTAACTAGGTCAGTAGGTTGTCTTTATAAGTTCTATTAGTGTATAAAATAAGTTTAAGTGTCATCATCATCATTATTCATCATCATAAAAGCTAAGTTAGTTTGACAAGAAAAGACGCGTAATCAGTGGTTATTGCTCCGTATATGAGTCCCCTAACCGCTGACCAATTTTCAGAACCTAACTCGTCTTCGTTTGACCGTGGCGACGGTTTAAGTGCGAGTAGGTCAGAAATTTCAGCACAACGTTACAACGGCGTAGTGACTTTCGGAGGGCCGTAAATCCTAAACCGTAACTCGGATTAAGACGAGGCCTAAACGGAAAATCATCTACTCGAACTGAACTAACTGAAAATAAACTTTCCAGTAGCCCAGGTGGTTTGATCAGATACGAAAAATAGTAGGTAAGGTGATCCGGTGGGGTTCTTAGTACTTGATGCTCATCACGGTTCTCATCCTTGATGCTTGTAGCTTCAAGTGTACAACTCGTTGATAGGTTAGTATCACCTTGACTAAGATTCTACCATCAACACACAATATGTTAAGACCAAGTAAGAACACAACTCATTTAAGAGTCTTAGATGGATGATGAACCAAGGTTACATCATATCCTTAGTCTTAACACAATTACAAGTTACATTTACAACTAAAGCTACCAACTTTACATCAATCAAACAAGTATGAACATAATCTAAGTTTAATGAGGTGATGGAACCCTAAGCTAGAGAGCTTGGATCCCTTTCACACAAGTTTTAAGGTCACAAAGCTAGAAAGCTTGAACCTTTAGTGTTCTTGAAGAATCTTGAAGCATAAAGCTTAGATCTTTAAGTTATATGAAGACCATAAACACAAGTTTTGATCTTTATAACAAAATAATGAGATCATAAGTTAGAAAACTTAGATCCAACAAAAGATATGAAGATCCAAGCTAGAAAGCTTGCATCTTGATTGTTCTTGAAGATCTTGAAGCATAAAGCTTTGATCTTTAAGTTACATGAAGATTACAAACACAAGTTTGAATCTTTATAACAAAATAACAAGATTTAAAGTTAAAAGATATAGATCTACAAAGTGGGTGAAGATTCAAAGCTAGAAAGCTTGAATATTCCATGTTCTTGAAGGATTCAAATCTAAGTTTGAATCTACAAGATGTAATCAAGATCAAAGCTAAAAGCTAGACCCTTTATGATGATGATGAATTCGAAAATGAAAAGAAAAGAAGAAGAAAAAGATCAAAAACTTACAAGTTTTAGAGTGAGAAAGACTAGAGAGAAGATAGGAGAATAAGTGTGTGTGAAATACAAATGAGAGCAAGTGTAAAATGAGATGAATAAGGCTAGTATTTATAGTGAAATAAGGGAGGGGGTGGTGGTGATGGCCAAAATTTTGGAGGGGGAAAAGGGGGGACAAAAAGTTATTTTTTGGTTAATGGTTGTCTAAAGTTGGTGCTTATGTTAGGATCCCATGCAACATTAGGGATAATACTTGACATAAATGCTAGCATGTTCCCTCTAATAAATGGGCATTTGTCTTACTTATTATTGGGTCACTAGTAATTAATAAGTGGGCTAAATAAATGGGCTACTAGCTAGAGTAGGGTGGGCTTAAGTCCAACAAGGTAGAAAGTCCAACAAGACTAACTAGTAAGCATAATTAAATTACTACGCATAATTAAGCATCCATAAACCCAAGTAATTATTATTATAAAATAATAATTAATATTTTGTAGTCGTAATCTTCCGGTTACGACAAAAGTTAAACGTGCGCGCAGTTTGCGGTTTTAATCGAAACGTCAAGTGACGCTAACGGTCATAAGGCATCCAGTGATCAAGTTAAGTATCCTACATACTCTAAGGCACGTTTTAACATATAAATAAAAGTAAACCATGTATATAAAGGTTCCAGAGTATAAAGCAGCACAGTACGCACAAATACGCAGTTTCGCTAAAACACAAGGCACAAAAGCAAGTCGAAAAAGTCGGGTCATTACACATTTTTCCAAATCATCAAATGGATCAATACTTAGACTAAGTTAAACAATTATATTTCACAACTTTTATGATCCACACTTACTCTTTTAATCAACAATATAAATGCATCTAAGTAACATGTCAAAAGAAACACAAAACGGGTTTAATTACATCCGGAGTGATTGCATAAGGGTTAGTCATGACTCAATTAAAATTGGGTGTAAAGTGGTTACGAATGTCGAACCAATCAAACTTTATAAGGTTTAGAAATTTTAACGTGAACCTCATTCTCACCTAGATAAATTAATTTAAATCAGAACGTCCACTAAAACTAGAATCATGCATATGTTTGTGTTCTTAGCCTCCTTAACTTTTCAACTAGCCAAACTCATACCCTTATCTACACTAGTACTAAGTGCATAGCTTCTAAGTCCCGACACCAATGAACCCCCTAAGTCTAATTGGAAATACCCCATACCACAAGCTTGATGAAGTGGATTTTGGTTACATTGCCCATTTGTATGAGGCATCACATGAAAGGTGTAGGTACTTTTGTGAAGTTATAAGGAGTCTTGCATTTTTGACTTGACATTTCAACGAGAAAGTATTTTATGCCTCAGTGGTCCATGCTTTATAAGGCACTCGTTTCACAATTTTTGGCATACTCTTCTTCTACTCTCTTTTTATCATTCATTTTTTTCTTTTTTTCTATGCCTCAGTGGTCCATGCTTTTTAGAGCAATCGTTTCACAGTTTTTGGCATATATCATTTTCAAATTCGTCTCTTTCATTTCCTCCTCTTTTTTTTCTTTTTTCCTTCATGATAGCACACAGCATATAACATTTTAAGAACATTTAGGATGTAATGGTGAATATGTGGTGATGGTGACAATGATATGTAGGTATGTGTATGTAACGTAGATGATGGTTGTTGGGTGTATATCATTGTCATAGCTTGTGATATAAAGTACCCCCTTTCGACCTTTGTCTAGGGAAGAGTAAACTCTACAAGTGTTGCATTGATGACTATCATCATTATTATGCACTTTCATACTAGTGAGTAAATCGTGGAATCCATTGTGGAACCTCGGAAATCACTCTGAGTCAAACTAATTAAAAAGCCACAAACACTATAACATAATAGCTAGTTATAATTGTCATGCTAATTTAAACCAATTATGTCTTAGCAAAAATGAGTTGCGTTGTCACCTAATGTTACCAAATCTAAACAAGATAAAGCAAGATTAAATTCAACATCAATAACCAAAAATAAGGGTAGGAATGGGAAGTTGGTTTTTCTCTTTTGTTTTTTTTTCTAAGGCTTAGGCTGCTAATGGTCACTAATTGATTCTAGTACACAATTGTGTACTAACGACCTGGGTAGACTGGCTGTGAAAATAAATGCAAAAAAAAAATTGGTTTAAAAAGAAAATCCTAAAGTGTTTCTTTATCATTCATGCTACTTAGCATACAACAACGGGATCTCATTCTCACCCTTTCTTTTCCCATAAGAATACAATTTCTTAAAGTTAATTAGTCAAGGTCAACAAAGTGAGGAAATTAAATAAGGAGAAAGAAGAAAAAGAACAATATTACCCGGGATTAAAAGCAACTTCCCAATATCATTGTTTTTTTTTTGTCTAACATAACTTCCAGATTGAGTTGTTGGTTTAACTAAAGACTACTTAGATTAATCACTACTTAAAACTTAAACTTAAACTAGCGTGCAGTTGAAAAGATTGAAGTGTAAACAATGAGAGTAAAGCCTTTATCCTTTCACAATCTCAATTTAACATGCATTCATTCAAATAAGCATTATGTTTATCAATTATTGATCAAATCTCGTAGACAAGACTTCTTGAGTTCAATAATTCTATTATCTTGGGTTTAAACTATGCAATCTAGACAAAGTGTCTTTATCCCTAATCTAATTAACACTAAGTTGGATCAAGAACACGCTGTTAAATCACAATAATTTAACTTGCAATAACAAACATCGAACTTGCATTAATCAACAATCAACTTGATTCATAAGATCATAATCCAAAAGTATTAAGCATCACAAATCACATAATCTTGAATGAAATCATACATGATTTAATTGTTCATGGAAAAGATAAAGTTTAGAAAACTAGCCAAGCATGTTGGTGATGATAATCAATGAGTTTCTTGATGATTGCATGATGAACCACACCTTGATCTTGACTTAAATCCTTGAATAATGATGATTGGATGGTGTTTTGATGTGTTTGGGAGTGTTTTCTGCTGCAAAAACTGATGGAAAAAGTGTCCTCTTCGTAACCCTAATGATATCCTTATATAGGGGTTGGATGACTTGATCACAAAGCTAATTTTCGAATTTCCCGGTACCAGCAATTTTGTGAAGGCGTATTTTACGCCAAAATTGGCGTATCATACGCCAATGCAATTTTTCCTGGGCGTATTTTTACGCCAGAGATTGGACTTTGTTCTGAATTGACCTGAGCTGTGGCGTATTTTACGCCAAAAATGGCGTATTTTATGCCAGTGCTGATTTTCTGATCACTCTTTAAGCTCTCAAATCTTGTCCATAATCCACTTTAAACCGCTGTTTTGTACCACATTTCGCGCCAACATCTTTCTTACCTGTAAAACATAAAACCACATCAAAGTATCTCCTTTTTACACTCACACATGGTTAATCTTGCGTATTTAAGCATAAATGATCGTGACAAATAAAGAACGATCAGAAACCATATAAATAATAAGTTTAAATTTGGTCGGAAATTTCCGGGTCGTCACACACGAGATATGTGTACGATTATGAAAATCGCGAGGCAACCTACGGGGGAGAAAAGGATACGAACCTACTCTACCAAGCATTATGAAAAATGGTTTAGTACACGAGATAGGTGTACTGTATTTAAATCTTGTGGTCTATCAAAATGATAAATTTTATTGTTTACGATAAACTTATGAACTCACCAACCTTTTGGTTGACACTTGAAAGCATGTTTATTCTCAGGTATGAAAGAAATCTTCCGCCGTGCATTTGCTCATTTTAGAGATATTACTTGGAGTCATTCATGGCATATTTCAAAAGACGTTGCATTCGAGTCGTTGAGTTCATCAAGAATATTATTAAGTTATTTATAGTTGGATATATTATGAATGGTATGCATGCAGTCAACTTTCGATGTGATGAAAGTTTGTCTTTTAAAAACGAATGCAATGTTTGTAAAATGTATCATTTAGAGGTCAAATACCTCGCAATGTAATCAACTATTGTAATTTGTTTATAATCGATATGAACGTGTTATGAAAGGCCACCCTCCCGAGATCGTCATCTCGGGTACGGGTTATTCACGGTAACCAGACCGGAGATCAACGACGTTGATGCCTAAAAAAACCCCTTTCGAATTGTTGTTCGTGTGTAGTTTTCACCTGGAAAAATTATGCATGAACAATTGGCGCCCACCGTGGGGCCCGTCGCAAATATTCTCAGAGTTGTTATCCGCAAAGCAGATCTTGCTCATGTACGTATTTACAAGTGTATGAGATCTAATTCTAATAACTAATTAAAGGATGTTCACAGGAACTACATGTGCCTTCTTGGCCACCATGCACTCTAGCATGCTCACGACTTGCGGAGTATTTTATATTCAATTGTTTGATACAAAATGTCTATTAACCTCCGTAATATTTCTACGAGGAATATTAAATATTAAAGTGAACTAGCATATAGCATCTATGCTGTCATCATATGCTTATGCTTTTGCAAATCACTATTCGTTTATTAAACAACCGCGCATTGTTCATGCGATTGATTTCGCAGACTTGACTTCAATTTTAGATAGATCTCATGCTTTTTGGGGTAGATCTCAACGACATGACAATTTTGAGAACGGGTGTCTAGGACGCGCGATATAATATCTCGCGTTCCTACTTACACGTTCGGTTTGAGAAAGTTTGTTTTTTATTTTGTTGAATTATTTATTTGTATGCGGTTTTAAGAAAACAATATGCGCAGCTATCATTACAATCTTTCACGCACACATATGCGGAATTGGTTTTCCGCATAGCCTTCGTGCAGCAAACTCGCATAGCTTCAAACGGAATTGGTTTTCCGCACAGCTATCTGCACAACTACCCGCACAACTTTTGCGCAGCTTAACACAGAATTGGTTTTCCGCAGGCTGTCCGCGAATCTCTCGTGTAGCTATTGCGCACACTTGTTTTGTCCTTACTGTATTGCAATGAAGAATTCGATACGATACTTAACAAAAGATATCATACCGAAGTGGGGGGACTTGATCGGGTATGGTCCATTAGGATTGTATTTACGCTTGACCCGTAAGCTATAAACCCGAATCTTCCCTTAACCCTAGTCTTTCCCCTATAAATATAGGATTCTCTCCCTACATCAAACACATCTCATACGATCTTTACACTTCGCCTTTCACCCACCACACCCCATACGGCTTCCACTGCCGGATCTCTCTACGATCGTCTCTACGATCGGAGCACCACCTATAACACTAGGGTTTTTTCCTACGGGTCTTGTAGGGTTTTACTCCCTTTGCCGTCGATAGGTTCCGACTATCGACCGGCGGGCAATTCGTTGGCCACCCTCCTGAGATCGTCATCTCGGGTACGGGTTATTCACGGTAACCAACCGGAGATCAATGACGTTGACGCCTAAAAAAACCCCTTTCGAATTGTTGTTTTTCACCTGGAAAAAATATGCATGAACATTTATATCAATGAAAATAATGAAATAATAGGTTCTTAATGATATTTATCTTGATCTTGATAATATCGATTCTTGATGATATTGATTGATACGGATGAAGTTTTTATTATGATTTTTGACTTTTTGTACTAGTAGTAAAAGATTTTCTTTTATTATGGAGTAGTTTTGGAGCAACATATTTGCTAAAATCTCGTAGATCAGTAGATGCCAATGAAGCCCATTAAGGAACGTAGGCCCAGTTTTTTCTCCTCTTCGTTTGCACGACCCATTCCTCTTGAATATTTTTCAATTGTCTAATAAGAGATCCGAGATCATTACGCACATCATCCCATAATCTATTTTATTGGTAGGAATTAGTTTCGCCCAAAACATAAATTAGAATTCTAAAATACACTTATCCAACCAATCTCCATTTAGCTGTTTTTACCGCCTTTTTTCAGGGTGTTCGAAGGTCTCAAATTCGAACTTCAATTGAGGATTTTTATAATGCAATTTGTTTTGCAATTGGTTATCGAGTCCTTTGGGAGTTTTTCTTGCAAATTGTGGGTTCTGCATAGGGGTGTACGTTCGGTCGGTTTGCGGGTTATTTGGTTTAGTCGGTTTGGGTTATTCAGTTTTTTTATAAAAAATTTAATAGCCAAAAACCAAACCAAATTTGTAAAACCCAAACCAATCCAATTAATGTAAAAATCGGTTTATTGGATCGGTTATCCATTAAACCAAATAAAACATTTAAAGAGTAATCACTAAAGAACAAAGTTATTGGTACACAATGTCAAACACTAACCATTAAAATGAAAAAATAAAACTGAATAATAGACCAAGTTAAAAACAAGTCGCACCATACTTTATTTAAACATTCAAATATAAGCAAACATCCAAATTCAATTGTAGGCAAACAAAATTATTCAGAATGAGCAAATACATACTGCTCCACATCTTAAAAGAAATCAAACAAAAAAAAGGCTAAAAAAGTAAAATTATTAAAACACTTAATAGCAGCTCGATCCTTGCTCCATCTTTCACTCCATCTCATGTCTACTCCATCTCAAATAGCATCGATTCCCTCATTTTCGAGCTCTAGGATTACATTATAGAAAGACATCAGCTTTCATTAATCAAAATTTTAATATCCACATAGACTATATATAACTATATAAGAGTTACAATATAGCCTAATAAATTCAGTAAAAATTTGCAATGTCTAAAAAAAAGTTACCTTCTTCAATTCTTTGCATCTCATCCCAATTTTCTACAAGTTCTATTGCCATTGCATTATCGCGAAACCAATCTTGTGTGCAAATTAAGCTCTCAACCATATGTGGAGTTAGAGAACTTCTAAATGCATCTAACACTCTTCCACTTGTGCTAAAAACTGACTCAGAAGCAACAGTGGATATCGGAATTTCCATAACATCTCTTGCAACGAGAGAAAGAATACGAAACCTGGGACTATTTACCTTCCACCAATTCAGAACTTCAAACCCTTCTGAATCATCTTCAACCTCCTCATTTAAATATCGATCCAACTCGGACTTCAAGTCTTGCATTCCATTTTTAGACTTTCGACGTTTCATTTCCATTCTAATCTGTGAGTTAACAAAACTAACTATGTAATACAGAGTAATATTTAACAATAGATACTATATAACAAAAAAATTCTAGTAATTATTGCCTTCTGTTTAAGATGAGTTGATGGCTCCATGACAGCGGATTTGGAATGCTTATTTGATGATGATGATCTATCATAACAGTCAGACATGGTAGATTGATCTGGTGAGGAATGAATCCTTACATAATCTTCATATAGTTCCACCAAAGCAGCTTTAATCATGGCACACATAACTTTCATTTCAGTGTTTCCATACACATCACCCAATAACACTTCCACATACTCAAACTTATTTCTTGGATCAAGCACAGACGCAACAATTGTTGCCATATTACAGTTTTCCAAGCCACCGTAATACTTCTTAAATTTAGCTTTCATGAGGTGTTCCATTGCAACAAGATTTTTATCATTATCATAAAGACAGTTGTTTAAAGTTGCATCAATAGAGGTAATATCATCTAGGAAATCATTTGCAGTTACGTGCAATGTCCCGAAAACTTTTAATGTGAGCTCATAAAAGTGTTCCAAGAACTTAGCCAATCTCCTCACATTCGCCCAATCCGAATACATTGGAACCCCGGCCTTCTCAAGATCCTCTCTATAATGCCTCTCCTCAATATCATATCTTCCAAATGCACGTTCATATTTTTGAGCTGTTTCCAACATTAAATAAGTTGAGTTCCAACGAGTAGGCACATCTAGAATCAAACTTTTAGTGCTGTTGCATTTCTCAATTTCAGCAAACTCTTTGAATTTCCTCAATCTTTGTGGAGACTGACGAATATACTTGACAGCAGCCCTTACACAGTCAACAGACTTGCCAATATGACTTAAACCGTCTTGTACGATAAGATTAATAACATGAGCCGTACATCGAACGTGTAACCATTTTCCTTCCAAAACAGACTTTTCCCAATTTGCAAACTTACCTTTCAAATATGCAACAGCCACATCATTAGCACTAGCATTATCTACTGTGATGGTAAAAACATTGGACTCAATCCCTCATTTAACCAAACACATTTCAACAGCCTTTCCAATATCCACACCTCGATGACTAGAAATAGGGCAAAAGTTCAAGACTTTTTTCCTTAAAACCCACTCATTATCAACATAATGTGCAGTGAGACACATGTAGTTGACTCTTTGAAGTGAAGTCCATGTGTCAGTAGTTAAACAGATCCTACCGACATTACCTTTGAGAAGAGCAGCAACTTTTTTCTTTTCCACAGAAAACAAGTTCAGACAATCCCTAGCCATTGTGATTCTTGAAGGAATATGAAACAATGGTTATGTAGCATTCATGAAATGCTTAAAACCCTTTCCTTCACCGAACTTGAATGGAAGCTCGTCCACAATTAACATGTATGTTAACGCCCTCCTAATTGAGTTTTGATCAAATTTCCAAGCAACTAGCTTAGTATCATCACCGTCTCCACTTTGAACTGACAAATGTGTTTGCCCATCAACCTTTTGTCTAAGAAACTTTTGACAAACTTTCAGATGATTACGCAATGTACTTGTTCCATGAGTCTTTGTGTTGGAACTATACTCCTTGTCACAGTATTTACACTTACTCTTCTGCTCCCCTTGATCATTAACATATGAATGATAATGAGGCCATACCAGTGACCTTTTGCGGGTTGTCCTACGCCTCATTTGTTTCTCTCCTTCATTGCTTTCACATTCCACTACATTGTCCACATTCACATCTTCTTGACTGTTCGCCTAAAAAAAATACAAATTGAAATGTAAACAAAGTTTATATAACATATGCTTCTTGGTGAATAACATACTGATTTTGATTCTGTCAAATAAATTATAACCAAAATAAGATACTACTTTGCATCATTTTCTAGTACTACTGATCATTCGCATACACTTTTTACATGTACAACATTTGCCTCTTGATAACACAAAGAGCAAACAAACAATATACTTATACTATCCTTATTAACATAAACAGCAAACAAACAATATACAATCATTATCCTTATTAACACAAAGAGCAGCTTAATAAGCTATACATATTAACATTAACATTTTTTCTATTTTTTTAAACAAAGAAGATCTAATTCAAGTTGTTAGAAAATGACTTAACTTTTTTTTTTCTTAAGAACAGAGAGTATACTATAACAAAAATTCAACATATATATAACAAACCAACTTAAAATACATAAATATAATACACACAAAGACCACTAAGGCATAGGCCACACATACCCATTTACAGACATCAACATCTGACTTTAAGAGGTGTTTGCAAATATGTTGATAACGATATAACTCATTTATATAGATAAATTGCATATAAAATTTCATAATTATCTAATACTATTTAATATAGTTGCATAAATTCTTCATATTCTATAATAACAATCGGAACATTTTATGTGTCAATTGCATACAACGTACTGATGCAACCTTCCTAATTGTAATTCACAAATTAATGCATCTATAATTTGACAATAAACTTGTCAAGAACCCTAATTACCAACGATGAACATAAAAAAAATCAATGATAAATTATGAAATTAACAAGAGTAGATTAAGAAAATACCATAGTGATGAGCCGGTGACTTGAAACAAGAACAATTGATAAACTTGAAATTGCAAGAATTGTGATTTGTGAATACTGAGAATATGAGATATCATATTTATAATGGGGAAATCAATGATAAAGCTAAGGAATTGATCTTAATTTAGGGTTAATTGACAAAAAAGATGGAAACTTGCTAAGGTTAGGGATTTTGTATCGTGATTTATGATTTGACCGAGTAAGAATTTATCTCACAGCTGGAACTTCCCTATTTCTACATATTCCATTAATGATTTGAAGATAATTTATAAAATATAATATATAAATAACGTGTATATATATGATATTACGAAACTAAGTCGGGTTTTCGGGTAGTAACTATGTTTATGCTTTTATACTCAAAACCAAACCATAAAGCATCTTATTATTTGGGTCCCACCAAAAACCATAACCAAATCCAAATTAACCAAACCTGTTTCATCCAAACTCATTTGGATCGGTCGGTTTTTCGGGTGGAACCATTTAATGAACACCCCTAGTCACTTCTGCACATATCTAGCAAGTTTGCCTCATATGGTTTTCTTTAGGTGCAATATTTTGAGGTTTTCTCCTAACGAGTGTATGAAGTGAGCATGATGTGATCAAGTGAGTGGCTAATGGGCCCCATCATCTATTCTGCTTAGATGCGGCTTCTCATGATCATCTACCGCCCTTTCTTTCCTCCTTCATTCCCTACCATTTTTTATGTCAGTGAATGATGAACTTAATACCACCATTAAAAAAAAAATACAGTTATCCTTAATTATAAACGGTTTCAAACTCAATTCTCAATTACAATTATATCATTATAACCATACAATCACTGTTCACACTAATTTTTTATTACTAAAGAGTATTCTTTGACTCAAATTCATTTGTATCAATGTTTCATCATTCACAAATTAATTTGTATCTTTCTAAACCATCATGTTTCAATGTTTCATCATTCACAAATTAAGGAAAACAAAAATTACTTATTTTGAACGCTTATGTGTACTTTATATTACACAAAATGAATTAAACAGTAGCGACGAAGTTTACTAAAATATGTAACTTTATTTTATATTCGGTTAGTATTATTTTCTGAAAAGGCATACACAAATGATAGTAAAAAGACTGTATATATTTTTGGCAATCATTTAACTTATCAATTTGACACATAATTTCGAGACAAAGTTGACCTCATCAATCATACCAATCTTCTTTAATTCCTCTCCTTAAAAGTTACAAGTAGAATATTATTTAATCGCACAGAATGATTATTTTCCTTCTTTTTGAGATGTTTAAATGATGGAGGTCATGGAGCAGTAATGCAGTATGATTTCTATGATGACATTTGATATGGGTCTAAGTGGGCCCATGAAATAAGTGTATTTTGAAGTTATGGAGTCAAATAGACACCACATAAGAACATCACTAAAGAAGGACATTACAATGCTAATGGGCTTTGACATTGTGTCTCTTAATCTCTATGCTTTTTGCTTTTGACACCATATGTGCAAAAAGAGAAAAAAAGGTTTTGGATATAAAGAAGAGAGAGCGACTTCCAATCCTAACATGGTATGTTTTTGCACTTTGACATCATGAAAGATTTGGAAGGTTTTGAGTGGATATAAAAGTTCCCCAACATAATAAAAAAGACTACGTAACTTTGTGTTTGAAAGATGGAGAAATTGTTGATTATTTGATGTAGGACGTGGACTCTACTTGTCCGTGCGTCATCACTATTGTAAGAGTGCTACATGTCCTCCTCTTAGCCCACAAAGACGACGTTGGCAGTAATTAGTCTAGCCTTCCGCCCAGAAATTAGTCCAGTCTTCTGCCCTTTTTCATGTACATTTCAATCATATTTGTGGACGGGGGAGTATGGTAAAATATGTTGTACTTTTTGCTTCTCTACTAGTACATTTAATTAATTAATTAATATATCGTGTTCTAAATTATTTGAGTAAGTATATGCCATTGTTGGTAGTGTTTAGTCCTGAGTTGGTCATAGGTTAGTCTTGGAAAGAAGTGCTGACGTGGCAATGATGTGTCAGTTAGTGTTGGGGAGGAAATATGTCTTTATTGGTAGCACTCTAAGACATGAGAAATTTTGATAAGGATCAATTTTTATAGAACTGGTACACGTTTTTATTACATACGGACAGACAAAAGGACAAAAGGTAACGGCAACTTTTTTTTTTTTTTAAAAAAAAATGTGAACTCACACGTTCACTATCATGATTTGTGATATCAATTGCTAAAGGAATGATAAGCCGACGCTAAAAAAAAAAAAAAGGTATGTACGTATAGCATTCATCAGTCAATCTCTCATTCGTCAATAATCTCGAGTCTTGACCATGAGTGAAAAATCTAAGATATGGTAAAAGTATGATGATCTTTCATAGGATATGGCCATTAAACATCAAATCTTTAGCAGGAACAAAATATTCGTTATATATCGGTCAAAAACATTTAGTTGCATATAGTTGTTTCAAAAAAACATGTGTATCGACAGGGACATTTTAGCCCTGTGTTGACTTTGTCAACTCATCCAGCGGTCCCCGGTAGCCCACTGGAGCCTGGCGAAACATCATCACCCATTTCCCCACAGCATGTCAGGCCCGATAAACAAACCTGCATTGTCATTGTTTCAATCTTCGCATGCGTGGGACCAAGGGATCATTTGAGCCCGGTAAGATTGATTTTTGATCCAATTATTTGAAAAATCCTCACTTAGTGGGAATCGAACCCTCACCTCCCCTAAGGGAGAGTGAGTCGTTCACCACTAGGCTATTGGCCCATTCTTAGTTGCATATTTGTAGGTATATATATTTGGAAATACCTACGATAGATACAGAGAGAGATAGTAGAGGGGTACATGTGTAATTTGACAAAATAAAGAAACATATTGGGGACGACGAAGAAGTATCCGATGTTGGAACCCAAGGATATTGATGTCTTTTTATCACACAAATTATGATTGACGTCCCCCACATGCACGTGCTTAGCAAGGACGAAACGAACCCTCATTGCACGTGAACATTCTCCTGGATTCAATGCCCTAACTCAAACCTCACGTGACCACGAACACTCCCCACCTCCACTTGATCAGAAGAATATCGCATACGGAGTAGTATTATTTATGTTTTTTTGCTTTGAGGACGGAGTAGTATTATTTATGTTTTTTTGCTTTGAGGACGGAATATCAAAATTTTATTTTCAAATATGAAATATTGAAAAATACTACTAATGTACTCCGTAATAAATTCTTTTTACCGTTCTCACCCTGTCACCGTCTATGATTAACAGATTTACTTTTTTTTGAACGACAATATTTTATTGATCTCAAAATAAGTCGCAAACAAGATTAGTCACAGATTGTAGGCTACAATTACAAAGATTTAGAACATAACCAACAAATACTACGTAGATGATTCCATCAACACGACATTTGTTGGGTTATTATATGTTACTCCGTATCTACTTATCTGAAAATAAATATAATAGAACTAAGGGTACATCTTATATATACCAACCATTCTAAATGTCAAACAACAAAAAGGAAGAATTTTTTTTTATGAACACATTGTGAAAATACATTAAAGGCTTCTAGCTAATCATATAAATATACCATTTTGACTATAAACACATTATATATGTGGTCCAATATAAATAAATGTTATCAATCTCTTGTCGCTTAAAAGCATCAGTGCTCTGTACTTTATCAAATTTATATTCGTATCTTTTATGAACCTTCGAGCTCTCATAAACTTATTTTAAATAAGTCCATATATCTATATGTAATTATTATTTAGGAGTACTATATTAATGTTTTTATCACCTAATAAATTCGAGAATTGAGAGCACTCAGAGTCGTAACACTGAGTTCAATGTTTAATTTCATTGTCAAGATACACTGAAATTATACATCACTGAAGCTAAAGTGGAGAAATGATTTATTTAGTGTCTAATTTATTATTCAATTTTCTAATACTTTTATTTATTATTTCACAATTAACATTTTATTCATTTAAAATTATTTTATCTGTTACCTAATCTATATCTGTATTTATAGTCTATTATATACTGTATAACGTAATCATTATTCGAAAAATCTTACGTGGCAAATTACTAACTATTAGATAGTTTTCAACTTTTAATATTAACCATTGATTCAAATGATTAGTTAATATTCGTCTCTCTCTAAAATTAATTTACAAAATTACCCTATTTTAATACTATGTATTAGATACTCCATATTAGATTATATACGGCCTTAGAGTTTCCTTTTTATCATCCAATCCAAAATCTTATGTAACAATCATAGGCAACATATATATGTTCAAATGTATCGTAAAACCTATATTCAAACTATAGAGCAAAAGACCGTATAATCTAATATAGAAGTTCATAATCAACATACTATTGTTTAAAATCCAAATTAGCAACATTTTAATTGTTGTTTACATCAGTAACATCCGGTTTACATTAGCAACATCTGGTTTCAACTCCGAATATTTCAGTCATTTTGTTATTTGATAGTATGTTCATAACCAACATCTTATACATGGTATAAACAATTGTAGATAACTCAACATGCTAATGTCAACGTAACTCAACATGTTGATCACTTTACTCGATATACAGGGATCCCAATTCCTACCAAGCTTAGAAATAACTACGCGGACCAAGGAATCGACCTTGAAGATGAGCGAACTGCATGCAACTTTTTGTTGAAATTTGTGTATGAATGATATTGTTATTAATATATATATATATATATATATATATATATATATATATATATATATATATATAATATATAATACTTTTTTTTTTTTTTTTTTTGTGATTGTCAGTGGCGGAACATAGAGTAATCTAAAGGGGGTATCCGTCCCACCTGGATTTGACGGGAAAAAAAAGATTTTACACTAAAAAAAATAATTTATTACCAAAGAATAAGATTTTTTTTAGTGTTTACCTCTGCTGACAATGAAAAATTTATTAAATTTTTACATCCGCCCCATCTGTATTCGGGTTCAAGTTCCGCCACTGGTGATGGTGATTGATGATTTATCGTATTCCCCCGTATACTTTTCTAATTTTACTTGTTTGTCTTTTGTTTAAATATTTCAGAATATTTGTTGAATAAACAAAAGTTGGGTGAGCTTTGTTGAAGTCTTGGAAGCTGGAGGTGCTGAATGTAAATATATGAATAGCTTGGGGCCTAAGTTCAGAAGTTGATATTAGATGGGGCTAACATTGCCATTTTTCTATTTAAGGAACCAAAATTAAGCTATTTGGTATCTGATTTTATTCAATAGTTCTTGTGTGTGTATGAGTTTCTCTTGTGAAACCCTAGCCGATTCCATTGACCATATGTTATGATCATAAATATGTTGAGCATTTAGATTGTAATTGTTGTATTGAGAGTGAACAATTCTACTACTCATTCTGATTTCATAGTTTGATTATTACATCTTGAACCTTTGTCATTTTTAAAGAAAAATACAAAAATGCCACGTAAGTGTTTTAAATTGTCCATCCGGTAACTGGTAACTTTTTGTTTACATATATAAATACACGATTTGAAAGTTTATGACCTATAATGATATTTTTTGGGATATATAGCTTACAATAGAACAAAGTAAAAGTATATGATGTAGTTATAGCGTTAACTCTTTGATTAATGAGTTGCACTCAAAGTATAAAGTTTCGCCCGAAAACTAAAAACAATCTGCAACTCTGACTATTAGCAAACTTATGAATGAACAAGACATATTATTTGATCTAGTGATCCAACGCCCGAAAGGGAGACCTCCTAAATCAAAAAAGAATAACTTCTACAACACGAGATCTTTAAAAATTTGAACTTGTTGAGTTATTTTGAAGTCATATTCCAAGTTCAAGATCTGCATCTCAAAAGAGTGATGAAGCAGAAGATATAGGTTATGTTCATTATGAAAGCACCATAATGGATTTGTAATGCAAAATTGTCAAAAGACTTCATGTTGTTCTAAGTAGAACTAATTAATTGCTAGTAGCTAGGTAAGTTATTAGTAAGAAATAGTTTTTTTTTTTTTTTTTGGTATAAAGTTGCAGTAAGTATGTTTTTAGTAGTGTGTGTGTTTGTGACCTGAGCTAGGCTTGCCAAAATAATGTTCTGCATTTGATGTTATTTGTAATATAAATGTGATTGTTTTTCTAAGTGAATTAATGATACGGAGTATGATTTTTAGTCATTAAGTTTTCTTTTATAAGAAGAATACATTTTTTTTACTTATAAATAATTAATTAATAAAAGTAAATGGACGTAAATATGTGTGGCTAATCTGGAAAAAAAATGAAGTGATTTTAAGAGGCCGGTGAGATCAGAGATGGTTCAGAATTAAATCGGTTGAAAGAAATTTTATATATTAAATATAAATTTAGATGTAAACACAAAAAAGTATTATGAATATTATCATAAAATAATGATGAATGTATCAAAAAAGTAATTGAAAATATTACCTCCTAATAAAATCACTAACAGTATCCATGGAGCATTATGGTCTTATGGAGTTTCTAAAGTGGAGGAAGAAATCATGAAGAGAATGAAAGAAAGAGTATCCAATGATTGTACGTGTCTGGAAATAAAGAGACAGTGACGCGCACGGGCTCTTACTTGACCACGTGCATCCCACGTGTTTATCACTCCATCACGTGACTCCTCCCTCCACTCTCCCACGTGACAACCCTTTAATCTCCTTTATACTTTATTTTATTTATATTTATATTTAATATTTATATGTATGTTTATTTACATTTAATATTTAACTAGAAAAGTGACGCGCGCAATGTCGCGGTGCCTTTCGGGTTACATAATTATAGTTAACGTAGTGTTATGTGTTTACGGTAATAAAAACGCTTTGCTACGGCTGTTTTTGGATACACGTAGTTAGTACATACTATACCTAATGGCATATGCATTTTTAACGTCACGAAGATTATGTAAAAAATGGAAACATAACCATCGATATGATGTAAGTAGTTTGGGTTGTTTATCATAAGTGTATGTATTGTATTGAAGATAGCCAGAGGTGTTTAGCATTTTTTGAGAAGTGTCTGTTTCGCGTATAGTTAGTCCCGTTGGGTTCGTAAGATTTTTTTCTAGTTGAACGGTGATCTCGGAAAAATTTAACTCGCACCGAGCGAGAAGATAGGGCCCGTTATAAATTCGGGTGGAATTAGTTTTTTTTTTTATTTTGATAAAATTATATATTTACACTTTTTACCGCTGAAAAAGTGTAAACTTGAGGGGCCGTTGTGTAAATATAGCCGAAGTTGAGGGACCGTTTGTAATGTGAACGCAAACTCAAAACGACAATCCGAAACAACTGAAACGACGAAAATCGTCGCGACTTTTAGTATGTAGGTATAATATTGACTGTATTTATATTTATATTATAGTATTTACTAGTGAAATGACCCGTGAAATCACGGGTTTGTTTAAACGAAACAGTTTCATGATATGTTTTGGGTATTAAGTGAATGTAAATCTTAAAGTCATTTAGGTTAATGACCTGTGGAACTATTGATTCTGACTAAGAAACTTGTCGTTATTCTTATAAACATATTGATATACTCAACTTGGTCAGAATAATGAACTACATTCATTCTCGCACCATCCTCTTCCAATTTTCATCACAATTATTGTTTTTCTTGTCATAAAAACCTACATTACAACCTTTTATTGAGACATGTAGTTCGGATACATATGTAACGTAATTATTTCTGTAAAAAGAACCCATATTTGAATAATAATAATAATAATATAATAGTAAATAATAATAATAATAAAGTTTGCTTAAAAATTGAGTATTTATATTTTTAATAATAATTATTAGTAATAACAAATGTCTCTTGAAATTTTCATAAAAGCTTATCGCCTTCAAAATCGGTATGCATATATTATTGGTATTATTATTTGTTTTTATATTGTATTTTTCCAATTTTTAATTAAGTAGAATTATTAAAATATAATAATGACATCATCATTATAAAAATTAAAAGGTAATTAGTAAAATGATGACATCATCATTTTAGAGATTTATATGGATATATAGATTCTGAATTTATTTGTAATAATATAATTATTAATTTAACTAGTGAAATGACCCGTGAAATTACGAGGTTGTTTAAACGAAAGAGTATAATGATATGTTTTAGGTATTAAGTGAATGTAAACGTAAAAGTCATTTAGTTTAACGACCCGTGGAACCACGGATTCTGACTAAAAACTTGTCGTAGTTTTTACAAACATATTGATATACTTAACTTTGTCAGAATAAATGAACTACATTCATTCTCTCACTACCCTCTTCTAATTTTAATCATAATTACTGTCTTTCTTTTCATAAAACATATATTAAAACTTTTTATTGAGACATGTAATTCGGATACATATGTATCGTAATTAATCCAGTAAAGATAACATATATTTGAATAATAATAATATAATATAATAATAATATAATAATAATAATAATTATTATTATTATTATAAATAATAATAATAAAATTGCTTAAAAATTGAGTATTTATATTTTTAATAATAATAATTAGTAATAACAAATATCTTTTAATATTTTTTTAAAACTTAAAATACAATTATTATATGAAGGTTATACAATATGCTTCAAAGTTTGTACATGTGTTCATGAGTTATTTATAAAAGATTGTACAATTTGTTAAAAAGTTTACATATATTCATGAGGGTATTTATATATTTTGGGTATTTATTTGTTTTGATTTTGTATCTTTTTTAATTAGAATTAATCTTATAATGTAAATCAGTAAAATGGTATTATCAGTTTGTATTTGTTTTTATTTTGTATATATAATTTAAAATCATAAAATCTTATTGCCTTTAAAATTTGCATGCATATTATTTGTTTTTTATTTTGTATTTTTTAAAATTTTTAATTAAGTAGAATTAATATATAAAATAATAATGAAATCATCACTATGAAAATTAAAAGGTAATTAATGAAATGATGACATCACCATTTTAGAGATTTATATATATATATATATATATATATATATATATATATATATATATATATATATATATATATATATATATATATATATATATATATATATATATATATATATATATATATATATATATATATAATAACTTATAAATCAACCCTAATAATTCGGAAATCATATACTGCTGAATACCAATCAAAAGGTTGTCGACGATATTTTCAAGAAACCGTGTTGGGCAACTTCAATGTTTTGTAGTGACACGGGATTGTAAATTCTTAGGAGTTACTCCATTTCTTATAAAATCGAGTACAATACCACGGAGTATGATAATATGAAGAATTATGTCATTGATCAAGTTGTTTGTTTGTGGATGACTCCGAACCTTTTTTTAACTTGGTTAATCAGCTATTCGACCATGTTTGTCAAAATTATGCGGTTGATCATCGAGCCTAACATATGATAGTGACATGCCGTTAAATCACTCCATGTGCGTCACATTAGGGTATTTTAGTCCGTTTCATTTTTACTCATCATCAACTACAAACTTCATCTTCTATCTTTCAAACTCTAAATTAAAGTCAAATTCAAACTAAGTTAAAAACATCTAACTCAAATCTAAACTGGTATTCAAATTAAACTAAAAAATCACAACTTAATTACATTCAAAACATATTTCCATTCCACCTTCAAATTCAAATTCTGAACTAGTGAATATAACAAGATATTGAAAAACAAAAAAGCCATCAACAAAGATAAAAGGTTTTATATTATCTACTAATACTAATTCTCATGAATATACCACTGTTCACGAGGGTAAAATCGTCTTTTGTTAATTATTATTATTTCAGTTTATTTTTATTTATCAAAAACACATATATTACTTCGATCCTAGGTTGAATTTGGTACATAATGTATGTTTCAGGACTGTAAACGAGCCGAACCGAACCGAGCTGGGCCAATAATGTTCGAGCTCGGTTCATATTATATTCAGAAAGTTCGAGCTCGGCATTGGCTCGAGTCAATCCTAAATATTTAAGGAAGGAAATCCTTGGAAAGTCGATAAAATAGACCGAACAATTATTAGTATCAATATAATAAAAATTGGGCTTTCAAATTCACTCTTCAACTCGGGAAGGAAATAATTTAAACTATTCCCAACGCGTCTCAACGAAACACATCCGTTGCCACATAACGACCACAACGGGCTCTGTGGGGACGTTGTGGGTTCCATCATTGTGGGATGAAACCACGAGACAGACAACGGTTGTTGTGGATACGTGGCCGTGTTTGATTGGGCGTATGAAATGTATCTGTTGCATATTTGAAATAATTTTTTTTTACTAATTTATATATAAATACCATACTCATATATATAAAACAAGCTCATTTCATCTTCATTATATCTATAAAAGTTATACAAATGGATAAAGGAAAACAAGTTGAAAAAGAGTACATGATGTTTAATTACATAATGGAATCAGATTCGGATGATGAAAGAGCCGTTAAATTCTTAAAACATGCATACGAAGCCGAAGCCGAATCCTTAGTTGAATATCAAAGAGAAAAAGTTTAACGACCCGTTCATACTGATTATAAACGATTCATCTCAATTGATTTCATTGCGAGGTATTGACCTCTATATGATACGTGTTACAAACATTGCATTCGTTGAAAGACAACTCATTTCAAAATATAACCTTTCGATACAAATGATATATGATTCGCCTAATATGAATGACTAATCTTTTATAACAGTCTTTTTGAACTCAATGACTTAAATGCAACGTCTTTTGAAATATTCAATGAATGACTCCAAGTAATATTGCTAAAATGAGCAAATGCATAGCGGAAGATTTCTTTCATACCTGAGAATAAACATACTTAAAAGTGTCAACCAAAAGGTTGGTGAGTTCATAGGTTTATCATAACAATCATTTCAATAATTTTAATAGACCACAAGATTTAATTTTCATAGTTAACTTGTGATGACCCGGAAATTTCTGACCAAGTTTAAACTTAATCTTTAAATGATTTAATGTTTCCGACACGATAAGCAAAGTCTGTTAAGTTAAATCTCAAACATTTTAAAACTGTGCTCATGTATTCATTTAACCTCGACCAGATTCCGACGATTCACGAACCATTATATAATTGGATATGAATATATATGTGTATATATATATATATATATATATATATATATATTATAACTTGAAAACATTAACGAAATATTAAATGTATAATACTGTACATTAAACCTATGGGTTTAAATATCTATTTGATATATTTAACTATGGAATTAAAAGATAATGCTAAAGGATTGAATTAAAAGATATTTATCAAATCTCTTATAGATTGTGTTATTGTTACGTGTCTCTGTTGTGAGGTTTACTGTGATTTAAGAAAACTTTTATTTTTAACGATATTCGGAATAAATGGTCGTGTAATCTACAAGTGAAAAAAAAGTGTTAAATAACATGGATTAGACAAAAGTAGTAGAGATTCCTGCTTAATTTTCAATGCATGCTTTACAATAATTTCCTCGTGACTTTTGATAATTTAATTATTTAACTATTATAATATTTAATGTAAGAAAACGTTTTTGATATTATAGAATTTTGATTATTAAAATGTTTTGTTTAAAGAACGTAATTTAGATATAAAACGTTCCCATATTATTATTATACTTTAATAGATAACGAGACGATGATTTTAAGAAGCAAATGACCAAAACACTCAAATGTATAAGTTATACTTTGGGTAATATAGTTTATCGATGATTAAGTCTAATTATTGATGAAGGTACACATCGCGAAATGTAATGTGCTAGTTTTCTAAGCATACGAAACGTTGTTCGAAAAACCAGAACCGGTACATTAGTCGAATGACAAAGTACAAGTTATTAGAACTAATGTTACAAGTCAACTATGCACGATAATATAATATAATATAATATATAATTAATTAATATAAATTATATATATTATATATAAATAAAATATAACGTCGACGAGCTAGATTACAAAGTGTGCATGAGCTGGAACCAGGAAGGCTCGTGATCGCGGAGCCCATACCCTCTGAAACATCGCGATCGCGGAGCAACAAAAACTCTGGTTATGTAGCCCGATGCGATCACATGAGAAATAGGCATGGAACCCATGCGATCGCATGGCTGTCGGTTCCAGCATTCATCTATATAAAGAACTCGACCCCTTGTTCTGCCTCATTCATTTCTTTCACCCCGTATATATTTATTATTTATATTATTATTATTATTATTATTATTATTATTATTATTATTATTATTATTATTATTATTATTAATCTTATTATTATTAGTATTGTTATTATTATTAGTAGTATTATACATAAAATATTACGACGGGAGTATGCTCGAACGATTTCAAAACGAGTTTTCAAACGGGTTTAAGCTAATGAAACTATGGGTTATAGCTATGGAGGTTATGGGTAAGGTTCGTGGGTATTGTTTGCAAGACAAACCTAGTATTTATCATCTCCGTTGGGTCTACGTACTTTCCTGCAATATTGAATCACAATATTGATACGTGAGCATTCATATCTTACCTTTTATATATTAATAGTGTATCCATGTCTAGTGCTCGAGTATATATGTTTGTGCATGCTTGTATGCTTTAATTTTGTCGTTAAACAGTTTATGATGAATCACGAATTTAATACATACACTACTGATATAAGGTATATGATATGCATGTTATTGGAAAGCTGGCGAAAAATTAATAACTTTTCATTTAAGAATCGTGTGATTTCGATGAACGAATTAAAAGTTATGGTCAACTGAATTATGATTAATATTAATTGAAATTGTTTTTGAATCTGTAATTGATATTTAAACAACTTGTTTATGAGATTGATAATTTGGATTTTCAAATATTATTAGTCGAGTAAATGAATTCTTATATAAGGCACGTCTCGTTGAACAATTGTCAAAGTTGACTGTTTTATCATATCCTTATAAAAACTATAGTCTGATTTTACAAGTATTGGGAAACTATTTGAAACGTTAAAATATATTCAATTGCCATGATCATTCAAATATAATATAACTCTTGAAATAAATAATGTTTTGAGTTTGATAAACTATAAATTCGTTCAACTATCAAGACTTATACTATGTTAACATAATAAACATGTATAGATTTAAAGATCATATTGGGCCATGTTGACTTTTTGAGATGACTTTTGTTAACTTTTGCATGTCGGTCTCGAGCATTAGGATTGTGATACACTATGACCTGACCTATCTTGTTAGACATGTATTAACCAACATATGTTCTCTAGGTTGAGATCTACGGCTATTTTGCATTCCGAGTTTCGGTCACATTTCGGTGAATAACTTTATGTGCTAAAGTGAGTTTCATTTGCTCCTTTTTTAATTGCTTTTGCAATCTATATTTTTAGGCTGAGAATACATGCACTTTATCTTAAACGCAATGGATACAAGTACATACTAAATTCTACACCGTGTTTGAACCGAAAATCCCTTAGCTTTGGTAACTAGTAACTGCTGGTTATAAGAACTGGTGGGTACGAGTAGTTATATATGGATCCATAGGGCTTGACATCCTCGTCCGTTCCAGATATAGAGACCCTAGCCTGAACTATAAAGCGAACGTATGTTATTTGAGTTTAGTACACGTTGGATTACGTGTATTGTACATATTGGTTGCATGTATGTTAAAACATAGGTATTTATTATAACGTTAAAGTTTAGTTACCCAGGGTGCTCAATCTTGTAGAATATTTTGATAAACGTTTTTGGATGAAACAACCGAAATCTTGTGATCCACCTTTATATACAGATTATGCGCAACATTAAAACTATTAACTCACCAACCTTTGTGTTGACACTTTTAAGCATGTTTATTCTCAGGTTCCTAGAAGTCTTCTGCTGTTTGCTTATACGTTATACAAGCTATGTGCATGAAGTCATATATGCTTTATTCAAGAAAACTTTGCATTCACAAAATCATCACCATGTATCTCATTTGACTGTATTGTCAACAGATGTATTGTTAAAAACTATTATATACGGTGATTGTCTATACGTAGAAATCTTCAGATGTCGAAAACCTTGGAT
The DNA here is from genome assembly GCF_046630445.1 of Rutidosis leptorrhynchoides. Lineage (NCBI taxonomy): Eukaryota > Viridiplantae > Streptophyta > Magnoliopsida > Asterales > Asteraceae > Rutidosis > Rutidosis leptorrhynchoides. The sequence continues at coordinate 515,615,542 of NC_092336.1, read as the reverse complement.
TTATATATTCATTTATGGTGTGCCTTTTCAAAAGAATGCAATGTTTACAAAACGTATCATATAAAGGTTAAAACCTCACTATGAAATCAATGAATGATGTATTCGTCTAAATGAATTTGGACGGGTTATCACAGTTGGTATCAGAGCTTGAGGTCATAGGGAACCAGAATTTGCATTAGTGTGTTTAACTGATAATTGTTAGGATGCATTAGTGAGTCTGTACTTTGACCGTATCTGTTTTTATCGAGTTTTGCTTATCATTTCTTATCGAAAATTACCTACTTATCATCTTAAGTCTAAGACACATCTTACTGCATTAATTGTATGAATAGTGTATAGACAAAATTCATATCTTAGCATATCTGTTACTGTAAACTTTGCCTGACATCTTCCGAAGATTCCTCCGTAATTTATGGGATTTTGGTATTATATATACATATGTAAATTATGTATTGAAGAATACCAAATCTAAGTCCTATAATCTAATTCACATCAAAAATCATTTCCCTGATTGCACAAGATGGATCCCGTATCTAGTTCAAATTCCTTAGATTCCGACAGCTATTCCGATATGGAGTTTCACTCGAGCTCCGAAAGCAGTGTGACTGGAATGGATCAACCAATTAGCCATCATCTATTCTGAATGAATTGAGGATGGGTTTGTAGCCTGCTTAGTCATTGGAGACAAGAAGAAGGTGATCCCTTCCATCCACCATATTTCCCTCTTGGCGAAGAACCTAAAGCACTTACCGGCGAACCTGTTCGAGACACCATTTTCTCTCTCATTTACAGAGTATCTCGTCACGATAATATACTATCTCAAATTCTGAATCTTATTCATCCGCTCGTCTGAACCAACAATCATCCCGGTGTAATAGAAGAAGTCAACAAGCTTCGCGCTCGGGTAGTGGCTTTGGAGAATATGGTGCAAAGGTTACAATCACCAGCAGCATCACCGGCATCAACAGTACCACTGACAACAACACCAACAGTACCATTACCACCACCAACAACAACCGCATCGCAAACCTCAACTTCAAAATCTGTCCCACGAGCATCAACGTCATACGCCCCTGGTAGATACCAAGGAATACCAACAACAACAAACGATGAAGTATTGATTCATAACTTAATCGAAGAAATATTCTGCAGAGAATATGTAGTTTCTAAAAGTTTTAGAGATTATATATTCTAGTGCAAATTGTAAATTAGATGAGTGGGCGGATAGAAATAATGAAGTGAAACCCTGACAGGAATAGTGCGTGATTTACAAGCTAGACTTGTTATACAAGCAGCATCAACAGTACCGTCAGCATCACCAGCACGTCAGTACTATCAACATCGTCAGCACTAGCAGCACCTATAACATCACAAGCTCCGCCAGTTCCATAATCACCAACATCATCACAAATCAACAACGCGTATATTGTATCAACGAATTATGAAGTATTAACTCATTTCCACTGAAGAATTTATATGTATATCTTATATATATAAATTTTGGAAACCATAGTATATCTTTTCATACTAAGCTATTCTGTATGAATTGAATAAGGGTAGATACTACTCGGTTAATTCATATTACTAATATGCAATGATGTACATCCTTCGTTAAAGACTTAACCATCGTCAACTACAATATCTGTTTCAACTAATTTCATAATAAACCAAGTGTATTAATCAATTACATGTTTTATTTTACACATTCATCTTCGATGTACTCGAAACTTTCTAAAAACATCATTCATATCTTGCGAAGTTCAGAAGAATTCCACGAGCACCGACATCATTCACCGAGAAATATCAATAAGAATAGGTAATGAAGTATCGATTACATTAGTGAAATACTCCGCAAAGATTATGTAATCTCTAATGTTTTAGAGATTATTTATTTCTAGTTCCAGCCAAAAATCAAATGAGTTTAATAGTATATTAACTCATTAAATCCGTATTACATCCGAAGAAAATATACATATATATTTTCATAAAGACTGTAGTAAAATTCTTCTGTACAAAATATTACTTGTGAAATTTTTTAACGGGTAGGTAATACCCAGGAAATATATAAGTTCACAATTAATATGTTACACTGTACATTCTTCAATTTTGATTCAAGAATCATTAACTATACTCACTACATTCACAGCGATATACATTCTTCTATAAGAATCATAACAACCATTTTCATACAAATTCGATTACACATTCTGATTTTTGACAGATCAGAATCAGAGTCAAGATTTAACAGAAGATATCACTATTAGATTTTCACATCTTACAAAACCATACTTTGAATTCAAAACCGTGTTAGATCCTTTGACATTATTTTTATCGAAAATAACTTTGCAACTCCTTTTCAAAGTAGCCAGTTTTGTCACACCTCCAGCAAATCAACTTCGATTTTTCATTCGAATAAGCCTCATCATAACTTTGATATACACGTTTGCTCTTTCGTCGTCGTTACCGGGGAACGTTTTATATTCCACTACATTATCAGCAGATGTACCAGCAAGTTCGTTACTCTTTGGCGTAAATCTCTCCGAAAAATTATTATATGTACTCATTGAAAACCAATCATCTACTCATCTGCATCTTGTAACGATAATTGCCATACCAATTACTGAGAATCAGCAATCAGTATTTCGAATCTCGCAGCATTTCTACATCAACAGTTATATGTATACATATAACATTTATCTCCTAGAATCATGATCTTCAATTCTGAAATTCTGAAAAGCACCCAGCCTACAAATCAATACCCTGAATTTTGAAAAATGCTGATGAAGCAGCAAAAACTATAAACGACCTTAACAGCCAAAAGTTTAATGATAAAGAATAGTGTGTTGGCAAAGCTCAGAAAAAGAGAAAGTTTGGTACTGGAAAACGGATTGAGCAAACTATGAAGGAGGCTGTGGACAAATCACAAAGACTAAGCCTGCCTTCAAAGAATCCAAATGATTCAGTATCTGCTGAAGTCATTAACAAATACCTTACTTCTGACACTAAACTTTTACTAACAAAACTTCTTCATCATCCTTCGATATTAGAAATTCTAAGATATCATCGTATCTTTCATTATAAATATCCACGATATTTCTGAAGATATTTTCATAATTATTCTTATCTGAAATCATTTATCTCTTCGCGATATCTGTGTTATATCATAAAGGAAACTGTTTTAGTTTCTAAAATCTGAAAAATTCGAATTTAAAATATGAATGTTTTTGAAGTAGTGTTGGGAATTGAAGCATGGGTTAGTATAATATAATGACACTTGATCAACGTGATTATATTACAGTAAGTCATACTGAGTTTCTAATGGAACGTGATAAAGGTTCACAGATCATACCCTCATCATGAACCATGTTACATAATTCTTTCATTCTATTTAACCTCTAAACTATCAAGAAAATATTTTTCTTGATGATTCGGTCTTTTCCGAATATTCTGGTAATTTGACAAATCAAATCGTGCTATTACCTTTCCATTCTACTTTGTATATTGTGATCATTTGAAAGGACCCGTTCATATACATTATAAATGATTCACAATAGTTGATTACATCGCGAGGTATTTGACCTCTATATGATACATTTTACAAACATTGCATTCGTTTTTAAAAGACAAACTTTCTTTACAACGAAAATTGACGGTATGCACACCATTTCATAATACATCTAACTATAATTGACTTAATAATAATCTTGATGAACTCAATGACTTGAATGCAACGTCTTTCAAAATATGTCATGAATGACTCCAAGTAATATCCTTAAAATGAGCTAATGCACAGCGGAAGATTCTTTAATACCTGAGAATAAACATGCTTTAAAGTGTCAACCAAAAGGTTGGTGAGTTCATAGGTTTATCATAACAATCATTTCAATATATTAATAGACCACAAGATTTCCGTTTATAAATATATGTACACTCGCAAGTGTATAAAAGTATTCTATAAGTTGTAGGCACCCGGTAACAAGCCTTAACGTTCATGTTTTACCCTCTGAAGTACACTAGATCAGGTGTGTTTAAAATAACCTCGAAGTACTAAAGCATCCTATAGTCAGGATGGGGTTTGTCAGGCCCAATAGATCTATCTTTAGGATTCGCGCCTACCGTACATAGACAAGTAGTTTAATGTTACCAAGCTAAGGGTATATTTCTGGTTTAAACCCACGTAGAATTAGTTTTAGTACTTGTGCCTTTTTCGTAAAACATTTATAAAAATAGCGCATGTATTCTCAGTCCCAAAAATATATATAAAGGGAGCAAATGAAACTCACAATACTGTATTTTGTAGTAAAAATACATATGACGTCATTGTACAAGTGCAATGTTGGCCTTGGATTCACGAACGTATCAATATTGAGATTCAATATTGCAGGAAAAGTACGTAGACGCAACAGAGATGATAAACACTAGTTTGACTCACGAGCAATACTCCCGAACCATACCCATAACCTTCATAGCTTTAACCCATAATTTCCTTAGCTCTATCCCGCTCGAAAAACAATTTCGAAATCACTCGGACAGCACTCCGTCGTAATATTTTATATATACTGATAATATCTTGAAATAATACGGAGTAAATATATATATGTAAATCGATTGAGAGAGTTTAGAGAAAATATTTTCAAGTTTCTATCAAATAATGAAACCTATTGAATTCTATTTATAATGGATTTTTGAATTATTAAAGTGAATTATTAAAGTGAATTATTAAAGTGAATTATTAAAGTATGAATTATTAAAGTATGAATTATTAAAGTGAATTATTAAAGTATGAATTATTAAAGTGAATTATTAAAGTATGAATTATTAAAGTGAATTATTAAAGTATGAATTATTAAAGTTAAGGTAAAGTAAAAATAAAGTAAAGGTAAAGTTTAAGTATAGTAAAAGTATAAAACTATGTACGTATAATACGCGTATAAATATATATAATATTAATTTAAATCGTTATATATATATTTAATAAAATAAAATATAAATATCGTTATCTTTATCATACTGGTTAAGTAATGAGTTGTTAAAAGTGGTTCTAGATATTTATAAAAGTTATATACGTTTTAATAATAAAGTTCTTTTTAAACTGAAAACATTTTTGTACGTTTGAAACTAAATCAAATAAATATGATAATTTTGTTTTCCAAAACTAAATATATTTAAGAAGCATTTTGTTTAAAGGTTAAAATAATGGAAATCGTTATATCATAAAATGTTTTAAAAAAGTAAAATCATATATTTTCATAATAGGTTTTAAGTTTTTAAATTACAGTCTGTTGGTGAAGCATGCGATAAAGTTCAAAGGTTAAATAAACGTATGAAATAATCTTAATGAAAAATGTTGAGTTACTTAACTTGTCGATATCCAACATCTAAGTTATTTACACTCCACGTTCTTACTTATAAATCACTTTACCATTTTTCGAATGTCGTCAAAAAGAATAGATTTCTTAAATCACAGTGGACCTTATAACATAGACCCGTAATCATATCATAATGTATCTGATAAATCAATCATTTGATATTATCTTCTAATTCCATCGATAAACATATTGAAACAAATACGTTCATGTAAAGTATTGTACGTTTAATACTTTATTAATATTTTTAAGTTATAATATATATATATATATATACATATATATACATATTTATTTATATATAACGGTTCGTGAATCGTCGGAATTTAGTCAAGGTTATAATGAATGTATGAACACAATTTAAAATTCTTGAGATTTAACTTAACAAACTTTGCTTATCGTGTCGGAATAATATAAAGATAAAGTTTAAATTTGGTCGAAAATTTCCGGATCGTCACATCATTCGAAACTCCATACCTACAAATTCTGGACCATTATTCGCTTTACTTGAAGTAGGGAAGAAGAAATAAAAGTATGGAGCTCCTAAATATAAGGGAAAATATAAAGCTTGACAACAACACATAAATTACAGACCGTGTATATCAATACGTATTGCAACGTAAAGACACGGGAGAATTAAAAACACTATAACCCCAAGGTAATAGTAGAAGTAAATAGATTCCTCCGGTGGAAGAAGAAAAAGAAGAATGACATATACGGTAGCCAGGAAAATGTCAAGAATCAGGACTGGATTTAACATTTTTACAATCTATTGGGATGTATGAAATAAGGAAGAAGATTATAGGAGTGGTGAAAATAAATGAAACGAAAGAGGTCAATTTATAGCGAAATATCAGACATAGCAATCGAGGCAGATTACCGCATTTAATCAAAGAGGATCATAATTTCCTTGATTACCGGAGAATCAAATCTTTTATAGATTTCAAGGATTATCTTTAAATTCCTTGAAATCCAGAAATCCACCGTGACTACGTCAAAAGTTAAATCTCTATCTCAACCTTTTGTGACAACTTCACTCGTACGCTTCACATAATTGAATCTTTTATCTATATTAGTCAATAATGATGAAACTCTATTTATCAACTCATTTTCTTCATGAAAACATTTTTATTGTTAGCCATGACAATCTCTATCAAATTTCGGGACGAAATTTCTTTAACGGGTAGGTACTGTGACGACCCGAAAATTTCTGACCGAATTTAAACTTAATCTTTAAATGATTTAATGTTTTCAACATGATAATCAAAGTCTGTTAAGTTAAATCTCAAACATTTTAAAACTGTGTTCATGTATTCATTTAACCTCGACCAGATTCTGACGATTCACGAACCATTATATAATTGGATATGAATATATATGTAAATATATGTATATATTTACATATATATGAATATATATGTAAATATATATATATATATATATATATATATATATATATATATATATATATATATATATATATATATATATATATATATATATATATATATATATATATTATAACTTGAAAACATTAACGAAATATTAAATGTATAATACTGTACATTAAACCTATGGGTTTAAATATCTATTTGATATATTTAACTATGGAATTAAAAGATAATGCTAAACGATTGAATTAAAATATATTTATCAAATCTCTTATAGATTGTGTTATTGTTACGTGTCTCTGTTGTGAGGTCTACTGTGATTTAAGAAAACTTTTCTTTTTAATGATATTCAGAATAAATGGTCGTGTAATCTACAAGTGAAAACAAAGTGTCAAATAACATGGAATAGATAAAAGTAGTAGAGATTCCTGCTTAATTTTCAATGCATGCTTTACAATAATTTTCTCATGACTTTTGATAAGTTAATTATTTAACTATTATAATATTTAATGTAAGAAAATGTTTTTGATATAATAGAATTTTGATTATTAAAATGTTTTGTTTAAAGAACGTAATTTAGATATAAAACATTCTCATATTATTATTATACTTTAATAGATAACGAGAAGATGAATTTAAGAAGCAAATGACCAAAACACTCAAATGTATAAGTTATACTTTGGGTAATATAGTTTATCAATGATTAAGTCTAATTATTGATGAAGGTACACATCGCGAAATGTAATGTGCTAGTTTTCTAAGCATACGAAACGTTGTTCTAAAAACCGAAACCGGTACATTAGTCGAATGACAAAGTACAAGTCATTAGAACTAAAGTTACAAGTCAACTATGCATGAGAATATAATATAATATATAATTCATTAATATAAATTATATAAATTATATATAAATAAAATATTATGTCGACGAGCTAGATTACAAAGTGTGCATGAGCTGGAACCAGGAAGGCTCGCGATCGCGGAGCCCATACCCTCTGAAACATCGCGATTGCGGAGCAATAAAAACTTCGGTTATGTAGTCCCATGCGATCGCATGGGGAATGGGCATGGAACCTATGCGATCGCATGGCTGTCGATTCCAGCATTCATCTATATAAAGAACTCGACCCCTTGTTCTGCCTCATTCATTTCTTTCACTCCGTATATATTTATTATTTATATTTATATTATTATTATTATTATTAATATTATTATTAATCTTATTATTATTATTAGTATTGGTATTATTATTAGTAGTATTATACATAATATATTACGACGGAAGTATGCTCGAACGATTTCAAAACGAGTTTTCAAACTGGTTTAAGCTAATGAAACTATGGGTTATAGCTATGGAGGTTATGGGTAATGTTTGTGGGTATTGTTCGTAAGACAAACCTAGTATTTATCATCTCTGTTGCGTCTACGTACTTTCCTGCAATATTGAATCACAATATTGATACGTGAGCATTCATATCTTACCTTTTATATATTAATAGTGTATCAATGTCTAGTGCTCGAGTATATATGTTTGTGCATGCTTGTATGCTTGTCGTTAAACAGTTTATGATGAATCACGAATTTAATACATACACTACTGATATAAGGTAACTGATATGCATATTATTGGAAAGCTGGTAAAAAATTAATAACCTTTCATTTAGGAATTGCATGATTTCGATGAACGAATTAAAAGTTATGGTCAACTGAATTATGATTAGTATTAATTGAAGTTGTTTTTGAATCTACAATTGATATTTAAACAACTTGGTTATGAGATTGATAATTTGAATTTTCAAATATTATTAGTCGAGTAAATGAATTCTTATATAAGGCACGTCTCGTTGAACAATTGTCAAAGTTGAATGTTTTATCATATCCTTATAAAAACTATAGTCTGATTTTACAAGTATTGGGAAACTATATGAAACATTAAAATATATTCAATTGCCATGATCATTCAAATATAATATAACTCTTGAAATAAATAATGTTTTGAGTTTGATAAGCTATAAATTCGTTCAACTATCAAGACTTATACTATGTTAACATAATAAACATGTATAGATTTAAAGATCATATTGGGTCAGGTTGACTTTTTGAGATGACTTTTGTTAACTTTTGCATGTCGGTCTCGAGCATTAGGATTGTGATACACTATGACCTGACCTAGCTTGTTAGACATGTATTAACCAACATATGTTCTCTAGGTTGAGATCTACGGCTATTTTGCATTCTGTGTTTCAGTCACATTTCGGTGAATAACTTTATGTGCTAAGGTGAGTTTCATTTGCTTCCTTTTTAATTGCTTTTGCAATATATATTTTTGGGCTGAGAATACATGCACTTTATTTTAAACGCAATGGATACAAGTACATACTAAATTCTACACCGAGTTTGAACCGAAAATCCCTTAGCTTTGGTAACTAGTAACTGCAGGTTATAAGAAATGGTGGGCGCGAGTAGTTATATATGGATCCATAGGGCTTAACATCCCTGTCTGTTCCAGGTATAGAGACCCTAGCTTGAACTATAAAGTGAACGTATGCTATTTGAGTTTAGTACACGTTAGATTACGTGTATTGTACATGTTGGTTGCATGTATGTTAAAACATGGGTATTTATTATAACGTTAAAGTTTAGTTACCAGGGTGCTCAATCTTGTAGAATATTTTGATAAACGTTTCTGGATGAAACAACTGAAATCTTGTGATCCACCTTTATATACATATTATGCTCAACATTAAAACTATGAACTCACCAACCTTTGTGTTGACACTTTTAAGCATGTTTATTCTCAGGTTCCTAGAAGTCTTCCGCTGTTTGCTTATACGTTATACAAGCTATGTGCATGGAGTCATACATGCTTTATTCAAGAAAACTTTGTATTCACAAAATCATCACCATGTATCTTATTTGACTGTATTGTCAACAGATGTATTGTTAAAAACTATTATATACGGAGATTGTCTATACGTAGAAATCATCAGATGTCGAAAATCTTGAATTTATATATTCATTTATTGTGACAACCCGGAAATTTCTGACTAAATTTAAACTTAATCTTTATATGTTTCCGACACGATAAGCAAAGTTTGTAAAGTTGAATCTCAAAAAAGTTTTGGAACTATATTCATGTAATCAATTACCCTTTGACTGTGCTCGACGATTCACGAACATTTATGTGTATATAGATATGTATATATAACATATAATTATATTAATTAAAAACGTTAACAAAGTATTTGACGTATAATGCTTTACATGAACGTATTTGTTTTGATATATGTTTAATATATTTATCGATGAAATTAAAAGATAATATCAAATGATTGAATTATCAAATACATTGTGATATGATTACAGGTCTCTGTTGTGAGGTCCACTGTGATTTAAGAAATCTATTCTTTTTAACAACATTCGAAAAATGGTAAATTGATTTACAAGTAAGAACAAATGTGTCAAATAACGGTAACTAGAGATAGGTTAGTAGGGGATTTCTGTTTGGTTTTCAATGCATGCTTTACAATAATTCCCTCATTACTTTTGATAAGATAACAATTTAATTTTCATATTATTTAATGTGAAAGTGGAATTAGGGAATATAGATAACTTGAAAAATAAATATTGGCATAATTAAGTAAATCAACATTTTACATTAAGATGCTTTCATACGTTTATTTAACCTTAGGACTTTATCCCATGCTTCACCAACAGACTGTAATTTAAAAACTTGAAACCTATTAGGAATATATATAATTCTACTTTTCTAAAACGTTTTATGATATAACGATTTCCATTATTTTAACCTTTTAACAAAATGATTCTTAAATATATTTAGTTTTGGAAAACAAAATTATCTTATTTATTTGATTTAGTTTCAAGCGTACAAAAACGTTTTCAGTTTAAAAAGAACTTTATTATTAAAACGTATATAACTTTTATAAATATCTAGAACCACTTTTGACAACTCATTACTTAACCAGTATGATAAAGATAACGATATTTATGTTTTATTTTATTATATATATATAACGATTTAAATTAATATTATATATATTTATATGCGTATTAATACTTACATAGCTTTATACTTTTACTATACTTTAACTTTACCTTTACTTTACTTTTACTTTACTTTAACTTTAATAATTCATACTTTAATAATTCACTTTAATAATTCATAGTTTAATAATTCACTTTAATAATTCATACTTTAATAATTCACTTTAATAATTCAAAAATCTATTATAAATAGAATTCAATAGGTTTCATTATTTCATAGAAACTTGAAAATATATTTCTCTAAACTCTCTCAATCGATTTACATATATATATTTACTCCGTATTATTTCAAGATATTATTATTATACATAAAACATTACGACGGAGTGCTGTCCGAGTGATTTCAAAATAGTTTTTCGAGCGTGATGAAGCTAGGGAAATTATGGGTTATAGCTATGGAGGTGATGGGTATTGTTCGGGGTTTTGTTCATAAGGTCAACCTAGCGTTTGTCATGTCCGTCGCGTCTACGTACTTTCCTGCAATATTGAATCACAATATTGATACGTGAGCATTCATATCTTATCTTTTATATATCAATAGTGTATCCCTGACTAGTGCTCGAGTATATATGATTATGCATGCTTGTATGCTTAATTTCGTCGTTAAATAGTTTATGATAAATCACGAATTTGATACATATGTTACTGAGATATGGTATATGATATGCCTGTCGTTGGAAAACTGGCAAAAAATTAATAACTTTTCATTTAGAAAGCGTATGGTTTCGATAAACATATTAAAAGATATAGTCAAATGAATTATCATTAATTTTATTATTATTATTAAAATGATTATTATTATTAATATCGTCGTTATTATTATTATCTAAAAATTATTATTATTATTATTATTATCATTATTGTATCAATATAAGTATTATCATTAAAAATTGTTATTTTTATTGTTAATACTATCATTATTATCCCTAAGGTTATCATTATTATTATTATTATTATTATTATTATTATTATTATTATTATTATTATTATTATTATTATTATTATTATTATTATCATTATAATAATTATTAGTATTACCATTAGTATTATTATAATTATTATTAAAAGTATCATTAATATTAAAACTATCATTTTTATTAAAATTATCATTTTTAATAGAAATATCATTGTTATTAAAAAATATCATTATTATTATTATCATTTTAGCATTATTATTATTAAAAATTATCATTTTGAATAGAATTATTATTATTAGTACAATTAATATTAAAAAGTATTGTTATTATTAAAATTATCATTTTAAAAAGTATTATTATTATTATCATTATTATTATTATTATTATTATTATTATTATTATTATTATTATTATTATTATTATTATTATTATTATTATTATCAGTTGACTATATCTTTTAATCCGTTCATCGAAACCACATGATTTCTCAATAAAAAGTTATTAATTTTTCGCCAGCTTTCCAACGACATGCATATCATATACCTTATATCAGTAGCATATGTAACAAATTCATGATTAATCATAAACTATGTAACGACGAAATTAAACATACAAGCACGCATAATCATATATACTCGAGCACTAATCAGGGATACACTATTAATATATAAAAGATAAGATATGAATGCTCACCTATCAATATTGTGACTCAATATTGCAAGAAAGTACGTAGACGCAACGGAGATGATAAACATTAGGTTGACCTCACGAGCTATATGATATGGCCAAAACGGACGGTTTTATTTTCGCGGTGTCGTTAGGCCGCGTCACGTCAGAATCAGCTACCACGAGGGCGAGTAGTGGGTTGTTTTATCATTTATATTTAGCTGGGGTTCCAAGCTATAACTCACCTACTTGTCTTCCTTTTAACGAGTAAGTGGTAAATATAACTCAGGTACGTATTTTTGTATGTTTGTTCAGTAATGTGGGACAAAAGTGCCTATATAGTTAACCCTAGTGACAAGAGGTGATAGATTTAAGGTTAACTAGATAAAATAGTAATTAGGCAATAAAAGTAAAGATAGATATGAAGAATAGAATTCTGAAGGGGAATTATCGCAAGAGTTTAACTTCCTAGGATAAACACTGAACCTCAATCAACTAGGCTGTGAACCTAACTGATTTGTCACTAAGAGTTTAGGCTTTGAAGATTCTGAATAAGACAGGTATCCCTACTCCCAACGTTAACCTGAAAGGTTTGAACGACCTTATGGATGGAATCCTAGGTACATGAACAAAGTGGTTTACCCAATAAAGGAACGTCTCAGCTTTTCTTAATCCTAGTTGGTCTGACTAAAGCAATATCCTACCACTAAATCACTATGCTATGCCTCAACATTAACATATGTGCAATCTTAGATATCCAAAGGTACTGCTAATTGGGATAGAAGTCTCTCCTTTGCGATCACTTATTCAACCCCGGATCATCTTACAACATCTCAAGAACATTGCTTCTGACGCGAATCATGCTTCTGAGTAAGCTAGTGTTCACTGAACTCTCTATTGCTAACTCTAACCACAATCTAAATGGGCAACTCTTCTATGATGAACAAATGATTGTTCATACGTAGGTACTATATCCCTATTGTGACGTTAAGCACACATAACTACTTACCTTGTATCCTAGGGTTGATCAGGTCCTAATACTAGGTTATAGCCACGTGAATAAGAGGAAAGGGTGATCCGTAAATTAAACCTCTAAACCATCAAGGTTTCAGCATAACAATATGATAAGTTTCAGATAAAACATTCAACACGTAATAAACAATTGTAACAGATAGATAATCATGCAAGATGAAAGCAACTCAAGATAATAAATTTATTAAATTAAGGAAAGCGTTCAATGTTTACAGACGAGATTTGGACCATTACAAGTGCTGACAACCTCTAGCCCGCTCCTATTACAATATTCGGCGTTCGCCTCCGGGTACTTAATTTCCCGTTCGGAGGTGAGAAGGCCTTGAAAGCTCTAGTGGAAGAAAGTGTATTGTAGTGAGAGAGTGAAGAGAGGTGTGTGTTGGAATGAATGACAAAGACCTTTTAAATAGACTTGAAAATTGCCAAATACGCCTGGCAGGCCGTATGGCAGGCCGTATTTGGCAGGCCGTATGCAAGGCAGGCCGTTTGGTGGCTCGTGTGGTGGCACGTTTCTGGCAGGCCGTTTCCATACTGGCAGGCCGTATGGCAGGATGTATGGCTTGCTGGTCAGCCTGAATTCCCTGGATCGTAACTTGATTTCTTGTCTTTCATCGTTTTCGCTCTAGAATCTTCGTTTTAGCTTCGTTTCTCTTGATTCTTTTTGCATCGTCTTTGTAATTACTTTGCCTACAAGTTTAACAGAAAAAGCGATTATTTTGCCGACAAAGCTTTGAACTTTATGCTTTTGGGACTCAATATCGGGGGTAAAAACGTGACTTTTTTGCCGATATCAAATATCCCACACTTAGACTTTGCTTGTCCTCAAGCAAACTTCCAAACTTAAAATAGTGAGGACTTTAATTCGTAGTGATCAAGCTGTTTTGTTCCGCAAGACGGAAGGGCGGAAACTTGGTTTTTATTCTTTTTGCTATTCTCGAATCTTTTCCCGCAAGAATGAGAGGAGGTTACATAACTGAAGCTATCTCACTCGGGTCACTCATTTCACTAAAGTGTTTAGGGTGTCCTATAGTTCTAAGAAATGAAGTCACTCTTAGCCAGTCATGCTTACATTCTTTGTCATAGGCTTGATCAAAACTCAAATCTCCATCACTTATTTGCGAGAATTTTCGGTTATTGACTCAGCTTGACTTTGTGAAGAGATGGGGGTTTCGGAAGTTTCTAGAATGCGAAGGGTTTTTGATAGAAAGGAGTTACTTTTTCGAAAGATTGATTTCGGCGATCCCTTCAGCTTTTGTTAGGAATTTCTTGGTGAGCATCCTTCTTTTCGACTGCCAGGAGTTCTTTTCTCGAATCTTTGCTGGTTCTGCTCCCTTTCTCAGAGCCTTTATTCGTAGAGACTTTGCTCTAGTTTTTTTTTTTTTTTTTTTTGAAAGCATCTTTTGCTTTTCTCTTCGAGGTCTCCTTTTGGGCGATCTTCTTTGATAATTGGCTTGGATACTCGCATTTTTCTAGTATGATTCTGGAGGTTTTTCCCGAAAAAGAATGATTTAGTCGGGATTTTTTGTTTTATGAAGCGAATAGAGTAAATAAGAAAAAGTGAAATGGATTTGTGGAGCGAAAATGGAAACGAAGGTGTGTAGCGGAGGTTGTTTTTGTCTTCACGGATAGCTGAGGTTTTAACTTAGTCATCCTCGTCAAAAGGTGTGATTTCGAAATGTAGATCAAGAGCAAGTTCTGATTCCGAGATGTTAACATTGGCGCGCTCAACGGAAATATAGTGAAGCACTAAAAATGAGTGCTTATAAAGCCTTATTTGGGGGTGCCTCACAACAATTATAGCAGGTCGAATTGCGCCTTTTGTTATGCAATGCTCTTTTGGGAAATTGATTTTGATTTTCGCAAAAAGTTTTCAACCTTGTTTTTACCCTTTTTGTCTATTTTGTAGCAAAAACTTTTTGATCTTTTATAGAATTTTATCATCCTTAGCGTTTTATAATTCGAAAAGTTTTAAATTTTGTGAAAAACTTGAGGATTTTACAAGAATCGTTATGTGCAACATTTGCTATCTCACACTTTAAAATAACATTGTCCTCAATGTTAAGGATACGGAGTATCCCACACTTTTGTTTTTTAAAAGAGGCATTTGTGTTATTAAAAGTTTACGTCGGTGGGGTTGCCAATCCCACACTTAGTTTTTAAAGTGGTATAGTAATTGCGTATATTCTATTTAAAAAGGTAATGAAGACGTAGTACTCCCCTATGGTTTCAAGACGTGCAACTGGATGACGCGCTAACTATGGATTCTTCAATTCTTGTGCTGGCGTCATCTTCGTTCAAGTAGTCCTTGCTAAAATATCCACCTCGTACGGTTCTCGATCGTCGTTTGCTTTGTGACATTTATTCATGCAATATTTATTCTAAAAGCAACCATACATGCTAAAACATAAAAGTAGTTATGCCCGAAACCGGGCGTACAGAAACATAAGATAATGTAATGTAATGTAGCATCAGTAATAAAAGGTACGAATGTTCCAAAAGATAATCATGATTACGGCTGAGGTGCTGAATATGGGGGAGAGTAGATCACGCTGGTACGGGCCCTGGTTGGGTTCCTCAATCTAGATTGACCCTCGCTGGTCATCTCCTCGTCTGTGGTAAACTGGTCTGCCAACTCTGCTGTATTCATACCCGAGGATATTCTAAATTCTATCTCATCCGATCTAGCGATTAACCCAGTTAATGATGACGTGCTCGTATGAACCATAGGCCCTGCCTGCCAACCCATACTATCCTGTAAATCTCTACCTCTTCCCCACTGCTGGTTCACATCCATACAATCTATACCCTGTGCGATCCCTGCAGTCGTACGTTGCTCCAACGCCTGTTCCCACCTAGGGTCTTGACCAACAGTAGACGTGTTAACGTTGACCAACTCTTCAACAAAATTCTCGGGCCCTGTAGTCTATGGAGGTGGTAGTGTAGGTGCGATAACTGTACGATGTGTGTAGTGATGAGTAGGTAGAGGTGTAGGTTCTGAAAATTGATGGTTCGGGCCTGCTCCCCTAGGATCACGGTGGGCTTGCATTACTGGATACTCATGTGGGTATGGTGGGATGTCGAACTGCCTCCCCGCATAATGCACAAAGTGATCCAAATTCTCAAGGATCGTGTGCTGGGAAAACCAACCCTCATGCCCAGGTAAATCTCCCATATGGTACTGGTTGCCGTACGGTGGATATCGTGGACGATCACCCTCGCCAACTGATGAGTGATGGCGAGTGTCAGTGGGCCGTCTATGAGCTGTGGGGTCATCCTCATCCACAGGTTCCTGGGAACCTCGTCTCCTACTATCATCCCATGTCCTAGTATTAGGTCTGAATCCCTGAACTCTCACCCCTGGTACCGTCCGCTCTTCGGAATCGGGTATCTCTGGGTTTGCCTGGATGATCAACTGCTCACCCTCAACGCGAATATACTTCCAGTAGCTCAACAACTTATACCCAATCTCCTCTGATACGGCCCCAATCGTATAGTTAAACCGTGTAACATCCCCTAAAACATGCATGCTCTTGAGCAACTTAGTCACAACACCCCCTAAAACTGGCACAACTGTGCTTGCCGAATTCTTCTCGTTGGTGATAGCCTGAGCTAGGAGATGCGCCACCTGTAGATTCTGGTTGTTCATTATGGCGTGCATCAGGCGCATGTCTCTGATTGTAACAGCACTGCCAAATATGGCTTTAGGATGGAGGGTTTTGGTGATTAGGTGGTGGAGGATTCGGAGTACGGGGTTGGCGAATTTTGATGCCTTTTTACTTGACTGCCATGGCTCGTTATCCGTGGTGTGCTCTTGCCAGAAAGTCTGATGATCCATGTAATTCAAGGTGGTCAATCCATCCCTGAATATTGGCCGGGTGAGTTGTGATGATTTGTACAACTCTAGGTGTCTCGCAAACCGTAAGAGAGTCAAGTGATACATTCGGTTTTGATGTCGAAAATGGATGCATTCTTGATTATTATAATCTTCCGGATCAACCGTTGAATCAAAACTCCAGGTAGCCATAAACTCTACATATGGCTCGTTATACGTTGTTTTATTTAAATCAAACAACATTTTCCAGGCCCGGTGCGTTCTACCTTCGGCTTGGAAAGTCAACATTCTTCTGAGATCAGCATCCCAACCACACTGTTCCAATATCGTCCAATTTATGTACTTATTACCCGCTTTATCTCGGTTAACCCAAACTCTCATAAAGGGCTCATTTTTCTCCGGGTTATCCTGCCCACGAAGACAATGGGGAAACTCGACATCATTTCGACGATTGGCCATCTGCAAAAATCAAGTAAAATAGGTTATGCTCCAAAAATTAAGACCTAGAGTCCAAAAATGCCTATATTTTTCGAAAAAATTCGAAATGAGGGCTTTAAAAATGGGGTTTTCCAAAATCCTGTTATAGTCAGATATAGCCAAAATTACCACAAACAACATTTAAATGAACTACAATCTTACTTTTGAGCAAAATTCAAAGTGTACCCGTGATTACAATAAATAATGCAATAAATAATAATTATAGTCATTTAGTCGTAATAAGCAATTTTTTAACCAAATGTGATGATTTTTAAGCATACAATGATCCTAACAACCATTTTTAATTATCTTAAATATTTTTAAACATCAAACTTGAGCTATAACATGTTAAAGTCAAAGATTAGAGCCGTTTGACCGAAAAATATTCATTTTGATCAAAAGGTACAAAATAAGGAAAATCAAGGTTTAAGCTACATTTTCACGAGCAAATCAATGATTTCGCCATTTGAACTAGTTCTAAGGTAATCCTAAGTTTTAAAAAGGAAAAACCGAGGTCCTAATTACGTGTAGTTTGACCAAAATACCAAGTTCAAGCAAACAAGCCTTTTTTGTTCCAAATTCAGTTTCTAAAGGTTCCTAATGAATCACTAAGCCTAACTAAGCTAGCAAAACATTAAATTTTCAAGAATTTCACTAAATTTCACCTTAAAACCTCAAGTAACTAGTCTAGAGCCAAAAACTATCCAAAATATCTCAATCAAGCCTAAAAACTAACACAAAGTAATCACATTATCTATCTAAGCATATAGGAATTCAAAGTTGAGTCAAAAACTAAGTTTTCCTAAAAAGTCAAAAATTTGACCCTAGGAGAAAATTCGAATTTTCATCAAGAAAGAGTACCTTTTGTTCGAAATTGATAGTGGAATCGCGTTTAGGAGGCTAGAGAGAACAAGTTTCGAGCTTTGATTCGTTGATCTTGGTTGAAAATTGAGGGTTTTAGGTGGTGATGGTGTGCGAAGGTGAAGGGGACAGAGGGAAGAAAAAAAATCACAAAAAGAAAAGAGAAGGAAGAAGAAAAGAGAAGGAAAAAGGAAAAGGAAAAGGCCCGTGTGGCTCGCGGGCTTATTTCCCCGACCCGACTTGTACAATTTTTAAATTTTTATGATTTTCAAATTTATAGGGTTTTAAGAGAAGATAAATAAAATAAAACCTCGGATTTTGATCCGGTTATTTTTATATTATTTTGTTTTTATATTTTCTAAGATATATCACTAACTAAAATAAGGAAAGAAAAGACAACTAAAAATTAAAATATTTTATTTTTATTAAAAACACAAATTACACAGGTTCTACAACTAAATTCTAGAAATGACGCGGAAAGAAAGACAAGTTTAAAGCTTCTTTGACCATCCAGAGTAAATCAGCGGGGTGTATTGAAAATATTTCAAAATCACTTAACATCTTACGCTCGCGCTTCTGTAGATCTCCGATATCGTCCATAAGTTTAACCAAAGCCCTTTTAACTTTCTTAGTGTTTGAAATTCCGTTCCTTGGCCCAGTGTCTCTATAATTTAGTTCAAAAAGAAGTTTTGCCACTGTGTCTTAAAATAAAATGTCATACCCCGTCCTAATCCGTCTGGACGAAGTCACCAACATCTGGTTCCATTGCGATGATCGACTCCAAGTAATGTCCTTAAAATGAGCTAATGCACAGCCGAAGATTTCTTTCGTACCTGAGAATAAACATGCTTTCAAGTGTCAACCAAAAGGTTGGTGAATTCATAGGTTTATCATAAAATAATAAAATTCATCATTTTGATAGACCACAAGATTTAAATGCTGCATGGTACAAATGGGCCCGAATCCTATACCCACCTGTAATGTACATGCGATATCTTTTAAATACAGTACACCTTTCTCGTGTACGAAATCATCTTTCATAAATCTTAGTAACCGTACACATATCTCGTGCACAAAAACTCATATTCATAACCTGTGTATAAAAATCATTCTCTCGATACATAACATTCATATCAATTGGTGGCAATTATCATGTCCACATAATTCAATGGTGGCAATTATCATGTCCACATAATTCAATGGTGGCAATTATCATGTCCACATAATTCAATAATAATCAACAGAACTTCTTTCTGCATAATAATTCATTCGAGGAATGTTTTACTTGTGTCTATCTCGTCAAGCATTTATAAAAGCATTTCATGTATTCCCAGTTCAAAATATATTTCAAAAGCATTTAATAAAGCAGTTGTAAAAGCAGCGCATGTATTCTCAGTCCCAAAAATGTAAAGAGTAAAAGGGAATCAAATGAACTCACCATACTGTATTTTGTAGTAAAAATACATATGACTATATTGAACAACTGAACAATGCTGGGTTGGCCTCGGATTCACGAACCTATATCAAGTATATATATTAACACGTATAGTTGTATTCGAACAAATTTATATATTATTATTAGTGATATAACTGTTATATTTAATAATTTATAGGTTTTATTAATTAAGTATATTTATTTTATATATACTTTTAAAAATATTAATATAGTTATGTTATATGTATTAAATATATATTTTTATATAATTAATATTTATTTGTTATAATATTAATAATAGGAATAGTATTAATAATAATGATACTTATAATAATAATGATAATGTTAAGATAGTACTTATGACAATAATAATGATAATAATGATATTACAAATTTTTAAATGTGTTACTATACTAATAGAAATGATACTAATATCAATATTAATGAAAAACAATACTTTTATTATTTTCATAATAATACTAATGATGTTCATAATTGTATCTAATATTCTACTAATACTAATAAATGATAACTTTTATAGATATACCTATTTTAGTAACAAAAATAATAATAATTATTATAATACTTATAATGATAACAATAATAAATATCAATAATAATAATAATTAATAATAATAACAATAATAATGCTAATAAACATAATAATAACTAATAATAATAATGATAGAAATAAAATAAAAGTGTATACCCTCTCCAAGCCTTTTCTAAAAAGAAATGCCCCAGATGAGACTCGAACCCGTGACCTCTCAAACCCCAAAACACGCCTAACCACTCCACTACTAGTAATTTCTTTAAATTATCTGTTTCACTTAATTATTTTAAACCAAAACTCGGCCCACAGAAGGAAAGGGACTCGGCCCAACTCAAGATAAGGAATTCGGTCCAACTGCAACTCGGTCCAACAGTGACTCGGCCCAACAGCAACTGAATCAAAAATGGCCCAACGTAAATTATTTTTCCAGCCATGTAAAGTACTCCGTATAATAATAACGTTATAAATAAATATGGAGTATAACTAAAAGGGATCCTAGGGTTGGATATTCTGTACCTTTCCTTCTCTTTTTAACAACCGACAACACACAGATAATGGGGTGCCATCGACATGAAAAATCAAACATAATCACATAATCATCCTTTATTCATCTTATTATCACTTCTCACCTAAAATCTTGATCATCCACTTCATCTATCATCGATTATTTACCTATTCACTTATCATCTTATTCGGGATATAAAGGGTGTAGAAACAGAAGATATACTCCGCTAAAGTTGCTGCAAATGAGTCATTTAATTGGGTTTCAGAATAGCGAAAAGAGGAAAAATAAATGGGGGCGAAGGTTCATGTCGACAGCGAACAGACCCAGGATCATGTGTTTTCGAAGTTGTCTGGGTATGTTAGTGGACAGCAAACATGGCAACAGGGTTGTTCGATTGGTGTTGGATCAAGGTGTAGTGGTGATCATATCGAGCTTGAAGATTATGGTTCCAAGGTGATTGTTTACAATGATTGTCAAAATAAGAAACAAAATAGAAGAAGGTTCATGATTGTGTTCGTGCTTTGGATTGATAGAACAAAGAAGGAGGTCGATGTTTGAAGAAGAAGAAATTTGATCAAATAAATATTAGGTGTGGTGATCGTTGGTGGTTCGTTGATAGAAGTAAATAACAGAAGTGATTAACGACAACAATGGTGGACATAATAGAAATAAATGGGCAGTAGCAGTAATTGTGATGATTTCATGGTGGTTTTTCATTGGATTGATTACGGTGATGTTGAGTCTATTCAAAAACTTCATCAACAGCAACAATATAGAAGCTCGTGACGTGTTGGTGGTGGGTTCACGATGAAGAGGGAGAGAAAATGAGAGAGAGAAGGACGGGTTATGGTGATTCACGATGGTGTTCATGGTACACGATGGTGAGGATAGAAGTGGTGGTTCAAGTTATGATCGAGTATAGTAAGTAATAACAATTTGCAAAGGTTTTGGTTTAGGTTGTGATCGTATGATGGGAGGTGGCGGTTTTAAGGGAGGTGTGGTGTCGGTTGTAGAGTGATAGAAAAATGGTACATGTGTGGTGTTCTTCGCTTTCCTTCTATATGAAATTCGAATTTGAGGCAGAGGATAGTAGTAAATGATGATGAGTTGAATGTTTTTGATAATGAGAAATTGTATGTTTTACAGTTTACTTGTGTCGACAGGTTGCATCAAATAAAGAAGAAGATAAAGAGAAAAAGATAAGGAACTAGATATTGATTTGTACTGAAATTGATTCTAATTGTGATGGATTTTGATCTTGTAACCAATTTTAAAGACACAAAATAAATTTGACACAGTACGAAAGTAACATGAAACGGATTTCATACCTGCTCTTTATTTTTTTTATATAATCTATATAATTAATATTAATGAATAAATAAATATATTAGTAATATATTAATATTATTAATAATAATACTGATTAATAATAATTAAAATACTAATAATTATAATAATAGAAATAATAATATTATTAATGATAAAATACTAATAATACTCATATTAACATTAATAATGATAAAAGTGATAATGATATTAATAACAATAATATTAACAATAATAAATTACATGTATCAACTTCATATTTGTATATTATATGTTATAATAATATTAATAATACAAATAACTAATATTAATATTAATAACAATAATAAGAATAATAATAATAATAACATAACAATTACATTTAATATGTTAACATTACATATTATTAATTTTGTACACTTATTTTATATTTTACATATTTAAATATTTAATATTTATATATTTTATATTTATTACAATATATTAATACTTATTAATAGAAATCATATATAGATTTATAATAATACCATATATACATTTATATATATATTCGTTTTAATAGTGACTTAATTATTCTAATTATTATTTTACATTTTTAATTCCCCTTGATCAAAGTATACCTTATTAATTCAAGATGTTTATATATATACACTCTTATATATATATATATATATATATATATATATATATATATATATATATATATATATATATATATATATATATATATATATATATTTACATATTTACTTACACACAATTGTTCGTGAATCGTCAGAATTAATCAAAGGTAAAATGATTTCATGAAATAGTTTTAAAATTTTGAAACTTGATTTAATAGACATTGCTTATCGTGTCGAATTCGTATGAAGATTAAGTTTAAATTTGGTCAGAAATTTCTGGGTCGTCACAGTACCTACCCGTTAAAGAAATTTCATCCCGAAATTTGAGTGTGGTCGTCATGGCCAATAATAAAAATGTTTTCATGACGAATATGAGTTGCGAAATAGGGTTTTATTACCATTGAGTAATATGGATAAAATAATTCGTTTATTCGAAGAGTACGAGTGAAGCTATCGCAAAAGAGCAAACTGAATAAATAATATTTCGTCATATCCTTTGACGTAGATATGGTTGATTTCCGGAGTTCAAAGAATTTGGAGAAAATCTTCGTGATAAGATTTGTTTCTTCGATAATTAAGGAAATTAGGATCCTCTTTGGTTAAATGTGATAATTTGTTTTCGATTGCTCTGTCGAATATTTCACTATATATTCACCCCCCTTCATTTTCTTATTTTCACAGCTTACCCCTTCTATTCGTTCTTCCTCAATTCAACTTTTATTTTCTCTTCTCGACTTTTGGTAAAGCGAGTAATGGTTCAGAATTAGTAAGTATGGAGTTTCGAATGATTGTAGTATTCTAAGTAGGAAGGAATGTATTTGCACGATATGATTTGTCAGATTACCAGAATCTCTGAGGATGGAACTATCAAGAATATATTTTCTTGATATGTTTCGAGGTTAAGTAGAATGAAAGAGTTATGTAACATGACACATGATGATGGTATGATCTACTGTGAACCATCATCACGTTTCATTAGAAACTCAGCATAACTTACTGTAATATAATCACGTTGGCCGGGCGTCATTATATTATACTAACCCATGCTTCAATTCCCAACATTTCTCCACAATTCATTCATAATTTATACTTAGATTTTACAGAAGTTTTCAATATAATGGAATACAGATTGCACGAAGAAGTATATATTTTCGGACGAGAATATTTATGAAAATATCTTCAGAAATATCGAAGATATTTATGATGATATTTTGGAGTTTCTAAGTCCGAAGGTTGATGAAAAAAAAATTTCCGCAAGATTTTAACATGACTTCGGAGCAAGATATTCTCTAAAGATTTCATCGGATCCAGAATTACCGGGATTCTTTGAATATATGGTATGGTCCTTGTATTTGTCCTTGGTCTCCTTCATGGTTAGCTCAATCCATTTTACAGTACCAAATTTTCTATCGAGCGTTTCCAACACTCCATACTTTATCATCAAACTCTTGGCCATTTAGGCCATCTACAATTTTACTGTTTCATCTGCATTTAATGCAGCCATATCTGAATCGTCGGTTATCAATCCGAGGTGATTTCAAAAGAATTGTGTTTTAGATGATTAAACGCTGATGGTAATATGGTGGAATATAAAAGGTTCTCCGGTAACAATAAAGAGCACGCATATATATCAAAGTTATAATAAGGTTGTTTCGAACGAAAAGTCGAAGTTGACTTGCTGGAGCTGTGACAAAATTGGCTAATTTGAAAAGAGATTGCAAAGTTATTTTCAGTATTAGTAACGCTAAAGGAATTAGCACAGTTACGCGTTAAACATTTACTCAGTTTTCGAGAGTTTTTCAGGTGCATAACTATATGCATAAATCTTTCTTTCCGTAGATGAAATGCGGTTGGTTCATCCTCTCAATCGAGGTGTTTTCAAGAATCATGAAAGGTTTGAATGCAGATTGCAATAGTTAAGATACAATTGAGGTTTAAGATGAAATCAAGTGGCAAACTTGAAGAATTATTTAGTTTCATATATTATAATCAATATTTTAATTCATTTTAATTGTCCAATGTCATTAGTCCACAGTCGATAATCCACAGTTAACAGTCCAATAATTCATATATAATTTAATATATAATATTCAAATTAATTAATATGTATCGTGTCCCATGTACATGTCTCAGACTCGATCACAACTCAAAGTATATATATTATTATAGAATCAACCTCAACCCTGTATAGCTAACTCCCGCATTACTGCATATAGAGCGTCTATGGTTATTCCAAATAATATATATATATATATATATATATATATATATATATATATATATATATATATATATATATATATATATATATATATATATATATATATATATATATATGCGTCGATATGATATGTCAAAACCTTGTATACGTGTCCCGATATTTAAAATGCGTAAAATAAATAACAGAAATTAAATGACGATAAATAAAATTGCGAGAATATAAATTGCGATAAATAAACTGCGATAAATAAATTGCGATAATTAAATTGCGATAAATAAATTGCGATAAAATAAAATGTAATACGGAATTAACAGTTAACTAGGAACAGTTTGCTAGGATCTTGTTAGCGTGGTTTCTTAACAAAATTTCATATTATTAATTAGTCTGTTTCTAATCGATTTTTATTGTGTCCATTATTTCTTCATTATGCCACTTGTTGGATTCTGATAGGTCAAAATCCAAATATGAAATTGAATTTGAATGAAAATAGTTATTCTTTGGTGAACGGATACGTATATCGGTGGTTGTAAATAGGATAGTAAATGACTGTTGAATCAGATTCGAAGAATGTACAATGTAACTTATTAACGTGAAATCTAAATATTCCTCGGGTATTACCTACCCGTTAAAATATTTTCACCATTAACAGTTTGTACGAAAGAATTTTTAATTACAATCTTTATGAAAATATACTTACATATATATTTTCTTCAGATGTAATCATAGATTCAATGAGTTAATATAATATTAATCTCATTTGATTTACCGTTATAACTAGAATACATAATCCCTAAAACATTAGAGATTACATAATCGCCATGACGAACAAAGATAATTGATGTAGAACGATACGTAGAACGATGATTATACTCGAAGTACAGAATGAGATGTTGAGGTATGGATTGTTGATGATACTGGTGCTGTTACTGATGGTACTGTTGGTGCCGTCGATGTTGATGAAGCTGGTAAATTTTGCACCACGTTTTCCAAATTGATTACTCGAGCGCAAATTTCGTTGACTTCTTCGATTACTCCGGGATGATTGTCGGTAAGAATGAGTGAATGAATAAGATTTAGAATTGTGGATGGAATATAATCGTGGTGAGATATTCGGGAAATGAGGGGGGAAATGATGATTCGGACTGGTTTGCTGATAAGTGCTTCAGGTTCATCGCCAAGAGGTAAATTCGGTTGGTGAAAAGGATCGCCTTCTTCGCGTCTCCATTGATTAAGTCGACTACGAACTCATTAGATGAATTGGGGATGGATGATTGGTTGGTTCATTCTGGTGACACTGCTTTCGGAGCTTAGGTGAACTCCATATCGGAATCTGAGGGACTTGAACTAGTGGTGAGTTCCATTTTGTACGATTGAATAAAGGATTTTTCGATAAGAAATAGATTATAGGATGTAGATTAGTACCCTGCAATACATAATTTACATATGCATATATAATGCTAAAATCCCATAAGTTACGGAGGATTCTACGGAAGCTGCCAGGCAAAGGTAACAATAACAGATACGCTAAGATATGAATTTATCTATACACTATCTATGCAATCATTGCAGTAAGATGTGTCTAAACTAAGAATGATAAGCAGGTAATTTTCCTAAGGATGATAAGCAGATGATTTCTGACACGAAATGATAAGCAAAACTTTTGACATGCAGACACGGTCGAAGTCCAGACTCACTAATGTATCCTAACAACTATCAGCTAGATACACTAATGCAAGACCTGGTTCGCTAAGACCACCGCTCTGATACCACATGTCATACCCCGTCCTAATCCGTCTGGACGAAGTCACCAACATCTGGTTCCATTGCGATGATCGACTCCAAGTAATGTCCTTAAAATGAGCTAATGCACAGCGGAAGATTTCTTTCATACCTGAGAATAAACATGCTTTCAAGTGTCAACCAAAAGGTTGGTGAATTCATAGGTTTATCATAAAACAATAAAATTCATCATTTTGATAGACCACAAGATTTAAATGCTGCATGGTACAAATGGGCCTGAATCCTATACCCACCTGTAATGTACATGCGATATCTTTTAAATACAGTACACCTTTCTCGTTTACGAAATCATCTTTCATAAATCTTAGTAACCGTACACATATCTGGTGCACAAAAACTCATACACATAACCTGTGTATATAAATCATTCTCTCAATACATAACATTCATATCAATTGGTGGCAATTATCATGTCTACATAATTCAATGGTGGCAATTATCATGTCCACATAATTCAATAGTGGCAATTATCATATCCACATAATTCAATAATAATCAACAGAACTTCTGTCTGCATAATAATTAATTCGAGGAATGTTTTACTTGTGTCTATCTCGTCAAACATTTATAAAAGCATTTCATGTATTCTCAGTTCAAAATTTATTTCAAAAGCATTTAATAAAGCAGTTGTAAAAGCAGCGCATGTATTCTCAGTCCCAAAAATGTAAGGAGTAAAAGGGAATCAAATGAACTCACCATACTGTATTTTGTAGTAAAAATACATATGACTATATTGAATAACTGAACAATGCTGGGTTGGCCTCGGATTCACGAAATTATATCAAGTATATATATTAACACGTATAGTTGTATTCGAACAAATTTATATATTATTATTAGTGATATAACTGTTATATTTAATAATTTATAGGTTTTATTAATTAAATAAATATAATTAAGTATATTTATTTTATATATACTTTTAAAAATCTTAATATAGTTATGTTATATGTATTAAATATATATTTTTATATAATTAATATTTATTTGTTATAATATTAATAATAGGAATAGTATTAATAATAATGATACTTATAATAATAATGATAATGTTAAGATAGTACTTATGACAATAATAATGATAATAATGATATTACAAATTTTTAAATGTGTTACTATACTAATAGAAATGATACTAATATCAATATTAATGAAAAATAATACTTTTATTATTTTCATAATAATACTAATAATGTTCATAATTGTATCTAATATTATACTAATACAAATAAATGATAACTTTTATAGATATACCTATTTTAGTAATAAAAATAATAATAATTATTATAATACTTATAATGATAACAATAATAAATATCAATAATAACAATTAATAATAATAACAATAATAATGCTAATAAACATAATAATAACTAATAATAATAATGATAGAAATAAAATAAAAGTATATACCCTCTCCAAGCCTTTTCTAAAAAGAAATGCCCCAGATGAGACTCGAACCCGCGACCTCTCGAACCCCAAAACACGCCAAACCACTCCACTACTAGTAATTTCTTTAAATTATCTGTTTCACTTAATTATTTTAAACCAAAACTCGGCCCACAGAAGGAAAGGGACTCGGCCCAACTCAAGATAAGGAATTCGGCCCAACTGCAACTCGGTCCAACAGCAAATCAGCCTAACAGCAACTGAATCAAAAATGTCCCAACGTAAATTGTTTTGCCAGCCATGTAAAGTACTCCGTATAATAATAACGTTATAAATAAATACGGAGTATAACTAAAAGGGATCCTAGGGTTGGATATTCTGTACCTTTCCTTCTTTTTTTAACAACCGACAACACACAGATAATGGGGTGCCATCGATAGGAAAAATCAAACATAATCACATAATCATCCTTTATTCATCTTATTATCACTTCTCACCTAAAATCTTGATCATCCACTTCATCTATCATGGATTATTTACCTATTCACTTATCATCTTATTTGGGATATAAAGGGTGTAGAAACAGAAGATATACTCCGCTAAAGTTGCTACAAATGAGTCGTTTAATTGGGTTTCAGAACAGCGAAAAGAGGAAAAATAAATGGGGGCGAAGGTTCATGTCGACAGCGAACAGACCCAGGATCATGTGTTTTCGAAGTTGTCTGGGTTTGTTAGTGGACAGCAAACATGGCAACAGGGTTATTTGATTGGTGTTGGATCAAGGTGTAGTGGTGATCATATCGAGCTTGAAGATTATGGTTCCAAAGTGATTATTTACAGTGATTGTCGAAATAAGAAACAAAATAGAAGAAGGTTCATGATTGTGTTCGTGCTTTGGATTGATAGAACAAAGAAGGAGGACGATGTTTGAAGAAGAAGAAATTTGATCAAATAAATATTAGGTGTGGTGATCGTTGGTGGTTCGTTGATAGAAGTAAATAACAGAAGTGATTAACGACAATAATGGTGGACATAATAGAAATAAATGGGCAGTAGCAGTAATTGTGATGATTTCATGGTGGTTTTTCATTGGATTGATTACGGTGATGTTGAGTCTATTCGAAAACTTCATCAACAGCAACAATATAGAAGCTCGTGACGTGTTGGTGGTGGGTTCACGATGAAGAGGGAGAGAAAATGAGAGAGAGAAGGACGGGTTATGGTGATTCACGGTGGTGTTCATGTTACACGATGGTGAGGATGGAAGTGGTGGTTCAAGTTATGATCGAGTATAGTAAGTAATAACAATTTGCAAAGGTTTTGGTTTAGGTTGTGATCGTATGATGGGAGGTGGCGGTTTTAAGGGAGGTGTGGTGTCGGTTGTAGAGTGATAGAAAAATGGTACATGTGTGGTGTTCTTCGCTTTCCTTCTATATGAAATTCGAATTTGAGGCAGAGGATAGTAGTATATGATGATGAGTTGAATGTTTTTGATAATGGTATTGAGAAATTGTATGTTTTACAGTTTACTTGTGTCGACAGGTTGCATCAAATAAAGAAGAAGATAAAGAGAAAAAGATAAGGAACTAGATATTGATTTGTACTGAAATTGATTCTAATTGTGATGGATTTTGATCTTGTAACCAATTTTAAAGACACAAAATAAATTTGACACAGTACGAAAGTAACATGAAACGGATTTCATACCTGCTCTTTATTTTTTTTTATATAATCTATATAATTAATATTAATGAATAAATAAATATATTAGTAATATATTAATATTATTAATAATAATACTGATTAATAATAATTAAAATACTAATAATTATAATAATAGAAATACTAATATTATTAATGATAAAATATTTAATAATACTCATATTAACATTAATAATGATAAAAGTGATAATGATATTAATAACAATAATATTAACTATAATAAATTACATGTATCAACTTCATATTTGTATATTTTATGTTATAATAATATTAATAATACAAATAACTAATATTAATATTAATAACAATAATAAGAATAATAATAATAATAACATAACAATTACATTTAATATGTTAACATTACATATTATTAATTTTGTACACTTATTTTATATTTAACATATTTAAATATTTAATATTTATATATTTTATATTTATTACAATATATTAATACTTATTAATAGAAATCATATATAGATTTATAATAATACCATATATACATTTATATATATATTCGTTTTAATAGTGACTTAATTATTCTAATTATTATTTTACATTTTTAATTCCCCTTGATCAAGTATACCTTATTAATTCAAGATGTTTATATATATATATATATATATATATATATATATATATATATATATATATATATACATATTTACTTACACACAATTGTTCGTGAATCGTCGGAATTAATCAAAGGTCAAATGATTTCATGAAATAGTTTTAAAATTTTGAAACTTGATTTAATAGACATTGCTTATCGTGTTGAATTCGTATGAAGATTAAGTTTAAATTTGGTCAGAAATTTCCGGGTCGTCACATAAAAGATCTTCCGCGCAGTCAGGATCACCGATAGTAAATTTAAAGTTTGCAGATATTTCTCGAATGATCTTCCTTTGCGGGTTTGTAAATAGAAATTTTGACATAGTGAGGATTTGCACGAGTTCCGAAAATACTTCCTTTCTTTTTGCGAAGAAATTCTGATGTATTCTTTCCTCGGTAGAATCCGGAAAAGCTTCAATTAATCTTTTGATGAGAAATGAGGCTGGATCAAAGTAAAAGAAATCTCAGTTTCCGTAGGTTGAAATAGGGTTAGGTGTCTTGCTTTCAATCCAAAATTCTAATTCAGAGATCATTTTCGAGACGTAACGGTTTATATGAATTGGAGAAACTTCCTTATTGGTGAAATGAGGGAGAAAACTGACGAATGACTCTAAATCGAACTTGATATTAATTTTTGCATCCCGATACTTGACGAAAAGGTCATCCCCACATTCTTTTAACAGTTTGTGCAGAGAACGAGTCTGAGAACGCAGCTCTTTTAACAGATTGATTTGAAATGTTGAAAATGGGAAGTCTGAGGAATAGAGGTGCCTAACAAATTCTCTATAGACGTCTAACCTTCTGCTAGGATTTAACAGATTTCCAATAAACGGAGCTTTTGTTTTATCAGGGTTTCGTATCTCTTTAGGATTAAATTCAAACAAGTCTGGATAGTTGAAAATAGTCGGATATTCTTCCCTTATCTCATCTTCCATTATCAGGAGTTCGTTAAGACCGAGCCTCCCTTTTGGATCGTGAAGAGGGTCAAATCCTGGTTCATTTAAGTAAAACTTTTCCAAAAGCAATGAAATCTCTAAGTCAGATGAAATTATCCGGCTTCTTGGACTACAAGAATCAAGAACTAAGTCTTGATGAGATTCATCAGGGTTTAGATTTGTTTTAGGTTTATAAAGAAAAACTTCACCGGTTTTCGAAGTCGTGGGAGAGCAACTGCCATTCGCACTTTCTTCGTAGTCTTTTAAGTTTGAACTGGAAACTACAAAAATTAAAACCATAATTAATATTTTTGTTTTTATAATTTGAAAAGGGTTTACTGTAATGGCGACTTTAAATCCTATACCGACAAACTCTATGCTTGTTATGCATGTGTGATTCTTGTCAGTTTATCTTTTGAAACAAGTGGCCATGCAGACAACGGAGAGGCAGGATCCTTTTGGTTCCAATATAATTGGAGACTGTTCGGAAAATCCAATAACCAAGTCCGTGTATAATTGCCTTTCTTAGACACCACTCAAGAATCTCAGATATCTTGATAGAATCAGCGATTACCTTAACAGACATAAAATAAGTCCCCGGCAGCGGCGCCAAAAACTTACTACTACTCTCGTGATATGGCCAAAATGGACGGTTTTATTTTCGCGGTGTCGTTAGGCCGCGTCACGTCAGAATCAGCTACCACGAGGGCTAAATATAACTCAGGTACGTATTTTTGTATGTTTGTTCAGTAATGTGGGACAAAAGTGCCTATATAGTTAACCCTAGTGACAAGAGGTGATAGATTTAAGATTAACTAGATAAATTAGTAATTAGGCAATAAAAGTAAAGATAGATATGAAGAATAGAATTCTGAAGGGGAATTATCGCAAGATTTTAACTTCCTAGGATAAACATTAAACCTCAATCAACTGGGCTGTGAACCTAACTGATTTGTCACTATGAGTTTAGGATTTGAAGATTCTGGCTAAGACAGGTATCCCTACTCCCAACGTTAACCTGAAAGGT
This sequence comes from Rutidosis leptorrhynchoides, assembly GCF_046630445.1. NCBI lineage: Eukaryota > Viridiplantae > Streptophyta > Magnoliopsida > Asterales > Asteraceae > Rutidosis > Rutidosis leptorrhynchoides. The sequence continues at coordinate 515,582,811 of NC_092336.1, read as the reverse complement.
TTGAACGACCTTATGGATGGAATCCTAGGTACATGAACAAAGTGGTTTACCCAATAAAGGAACGTCTCAGCTTTTCTTAATCCTAGTTGGTCTGACTAAAGCAATATCCTACCACTAAATCACTATGCTATGCCTCAACATTAACAGATGTGTAATCTTAGATATCCTAAGGTACTGCTAATTGGGATAGAAGTCTCTCCTTTGCGATCACTTATTTAACCCCGGATCATCTTACAACATCTTAAGAACATTGCTTCTGACGCGAATCATGCTTCTGAGTAAGCTAGTGTTCACTAAAATCTCTATTGCTAACTCTAACCACAATCTAAATGGGCAGCTCTTCTATGATGAACAAATGATTGTTCATACGTAGGTACTATATCCCTATTGTGATGTTAAGCATACGTAACTACTTACCTTGTATCCTAGGATTGATCAGGTACTAATACTAGGTTATAGCCACGTGAATAAGTGGAAAGGGTGATCCGTAAATTAAATCTCTAAACCGTCAAGGATTCAGCATAACAATATGATAAGTTTCAGATAAAACGTTCAACACGTAATAAACAATTGTAACAGATAGATAATCATGCAAGATGAAATCAACTCAAGATAATAACTTTATTAAATTAAGGAAAGCATTCACCGTTTACAGACGAGATCTGGACCATTACAAGTGCTGACAACCTCTAGCCCGCTCCTATTACAATCTTCGGCGTTCGCCTCCGGGTACTTAATTTCCCGCTCGGAGGTGAGAAGGCCTTGAAAGCTCTAGTGGAAGAAAGTGTATTGTAGTGAGAGAGTGAAGAGAGGTGTGTGTTGGAATAAATGACAAAGACCCTTTAAATAGACTTGAAAATTGCCAAATACGCCTGGCAGGCCATTTGGCAGGCCGTATTTGGCAGGCCGTATGCAAGGCAGGCCGTTTGGTGGCTCGTGTGGTGGCACGTTTCTGGCAGGCCGTTTCCATACTGGCAGGCCGTATGGCTTGCTGGTCAGCCTGAATTCCCTGGATCGTAACTTGATTTCTTGTCTTTCACCGTTTTCGCTCTAGAATCTTCGTTTTAGCTCCGTTTCTCTTGATTCTTTTTTGCATCGTCTTTGTAATTACTTTGCCTACAAGTTTAACCGAAAAAGCGATTATTTTGCCGACAAAGCTTTGAACTTTATGCTTTTGGGACTCAATATCGAGGGTAAAAACGTGACTTTTTAGCCGATATCACTATACCTCCGAATCATACCCATAACCTCCATAGCTATAACCCATAATTTCCTTAGCTCTATCCCGCTCGAAAAACCCATTTGAAATAACTCGCTCATGACCTCGTCGTAGTATTTTATGTATAATACTAATAATAATATAATACAAATAATAATAAGATTAATATTAACAATCTTTAATAATAATAATAATAATAATAATAATAATAATAATAATAATAATAATAATAATAATAATAATAAAAATTATAACGGAGTAATATAGATAGAGTGGAAAGAATTGTGTGAATGAAAAACTGAAATCGAGCGAATTTATAGCACCTTGCCTGTCCCAGCACCTCATGCGATCGCATGGTTTCTGGGCACTATGGCCATGCGATCGCATGGCCCTGTTTTCAAGCATACATATGTTTTAAACGTGGGCTGCTGACACTTATATTATTATTATATATAAATAATTATTTAATTTATATAATTATTTATATATTATATTATATTTATGTGCATAGTAAATTTGTAATTTTAGTTCCGATGACTCGTACGTTAACGCTCGACTTATGTCCTGGTTCCGGTTTCTCGAGCGTCCTTTCGTACGCTTAGAAAACTTGCACTTTACATTTCGTGACTCGTACCCTGGTCAAAATATAGACTTAGATTATCAATAAACTATATCACTCGAAATGTAACTTGAACGTTCGAGCGTTTTGGTCATTTGCTTCTATAAATCGACGTCTCGTTATATATATATATATAATAGTTTTATTTTAACTCAAAACGTTTTATAACTAAATTAATATTAAATTTTATTACATTGTAAAATATATATATATATATATATATATATATATATATATATATATATATATATATATATATATATATATATATATATATATATATATATATACGTATATATATATGTATATATATATATGTATATATATATATATATATATATGTATATATATATATATGTATATATATATGTATGTATATATATATATATATACATATGTATATATATATATACATATATATGTATAATAGTTTTATTTTAACTCAAAACGTTTTATAACTAAATTAATATTAAATTTTATTACATTGTAATATATATATATATATATATATATATATATATATATATATATATATATATATATATATATATATATATATATTCCTTTCAAAATAAAAATTTGAAATATTTATTTAACAATATAATATATAGGTTTTTCAAAACTAATTACATTTCGAAGTTCATCATAAAAATCGTTTTAAATAATAGGAATTATTATATCATATAACATATATATTTTTAAAACTTATAATTGATATAATTCATTCATGCACCATACTTTCATAAGTTCAATCAACTTGTCTAAACATCAATAAAGTCAATAATCAAATACTATTATCGTTTAATAATAATTCAATATATATATATATATATATATATATATATATATATATATATATATATATATATATATATATATATATATATATATATATATATATTCAAAGTATGTTATTTAAACAAAAACATTTTAATAATTAAATTCTATTGTATCGACAAACGTTTTCGTACGTTTGAAACTAAATCAAATAATATTATAAAGATAGTTTTTCAAACTAATTGTATACGAAATCAAAGTTTTTAATAATAGATATTGTTATATCATAAAACGTTTTCATAAAATACAATTATATAATTTATAATGGTTACCAGTTTCTAACTTACAGTTTATTCGTAAAACGTAGGGTTAAGTCCAGAGGATGATCAAACGCGTGAAATCATTTTAATGCAACATATCTAATTGTTTCACATGCCGACATTCGATAACTAAATTATCTATATTCCAAGTTTTAACTATTATAAAAGTTAAATAATTAACATATCAAAAGTCACGAAAAATATTATAGTAAAGCATGTATCGGAGATCAAACGGGAATCTCCACTAACCCTTGTCTAGTTCCTGATAATTGAAACTTTGTTCTCACTTGTAAAGCACTTTACTAATTATTCCGAATATCGTTAAAAAGAACAGATTTCTTTAAATCACAGTGGACCTCACAACAGAGACCCATAATCATATCATAATGTATCTGATAATTCAATCATTTGATATTATCTTTTAATTCCGTCAATAAATATATTGAAACAAATACGTTCATGTAAAGTATTATACATCTACTACTTTGTTAACGTTTTCAATTAATATTATATATTATATATACATATCTATATACACATAAATGTTCGTGAATCGTCGGGCACAGTCAAAGGGTAATTGATTACATGAATATAGTTCCAAATTTTTTTAAGACTCAATATTACAGACTTTGCTTATCGTATCGGAAACATATAAAGATTAAGTTTAAATTTGGTCGAAAATTTCCGGGTCGTCACAAAAAGTACCACAAATTTATATCCATAGAGATCGTGAAGGTGCTGCGAAACGTTTATGGAATAATTATTTTTTTGAAACACCAATTTTTCCCCCGTGAAAATTCAAATGCCGTTTTTGCATGCAATTGTCAATTATTCATGCGAATCGACTCAGGTACTTTCCAATGAAAATTGTCCCCTTCACTTTTTATATTTAAAAAAAAAGAAATGATGCAGTTGGTCGGCAATGACTAACAATCTTTCAAAAGATTACATCAGCTATACGTCAATTGGAGTATAATGTTACACCAGATTCTCTCGATGAGTATTTTCAAATGAGTGAAACCTCATCTTTTACATGTCTTGAAAACTTTTGTCATTGTGTAACTGATTTATATGATAGAGAGTATTTGAGGGAGCCAAATGCAACCGACGTAGCACGTTTATATAGTGCTCATGAAGAGAAACATGGTTTTAGGGGATGTTGCATAGTATTGACTGCATGCACTAGCAATGGAAAAATTACCCTAATGTGTGGAAATGTCAATACACTCGGGGTGACCAAAAAGGGCCAATGGTCATGCTCGAAGAGGTTGCTTCACATGATATGTTAATTTGGCATGCGTTTTTTGGTACATCGGGTTCAAATAATGACATTAATGTTTTAAATAATTCTCTTATTTTGATTCACTTAAAAATGGATCCGCGCCACCTGCTTCATTTTATGTAAATGGGCACCACTACACAAAAAGGTATTTTCTTGTTGATGGTATATATCCGGACTGGGCAACCCTTATTAAAGGATATTCACAACCAACGGATGAGAAACATGCGAAGTTCAAAAGGTTTCAAGAAAGTTCCCGCAAAGATGTTGAAAGAACATTTGATGTTCTTCAAGGTAGATTTGCTATTTTGAAATCCTGGCCCGATCAATAAGATTCAATAAATTAAGAGAATACATGAATACTTGTATTTTGTTACACAATATGATTCAAGAGGATAACGGTTTTTAAATTAGCCCAATCGAAGAAGCAGTGCTTGTTGACCCACATAATCGTCCAAGAAGGAATATCAGAAATAGATCAAGATTGGGATACGATTAATAGAGAGATACGAGATCAGAGAGTTCAAGACACACTACGAGACGACCTTACCGAGCACATTTGGAACTTTCCAGCAAACTTTCGTAGCGTTAATAACTAAAATTTTAATATATGTAATTTTTATTTTAAGCATTTTAATATTATGTAATTTTTATTTTAAACATTTTAATATTATGTAATTTTTATTAAGATTTATTTTATATAAATATGTAAAAAATCAAAATTTGAATTCGGGCTCGAGCTCGTAAGGCTCGACTCGAACCGAACTTTTAACAATCCAATTTCAAATACCTCGCAAGTAGCTAGCTCGGCTCATTTACAAAACTCGTGTGTTTCTTCCTTATAATGTTACTAACTAGAAAAAAATTCAACTGCGCGTTACTGCGGTTGACACGCGGTCGAGTTTGGATATACGTTGTTTGGTACCTAATATGTGACGCCTCGTACAAAATCTATGTGTACAGATCATCAACAACAGGTCCATTACACGGTTACAACACTATATGCTGTTTTAAAACAAGTTTTGCATTAATGAAAAGATAACGTTTTTACCAACGTCAAATGTTTTACAAAAGATAACGTGCTTCTACGAATAGAGAGCATTAACAAAAGTACGCGACGCAAATGTCATTACAAAACCATTGTTCAAATGTAACATAAGTTGTGAATGCAAAGTAAAAGTTTCATGATTGAGACATCTCTAAACAATGCAGCAGAAGTCTAACACAGTGAGTCTATAACAGCGGAAGCAAATCGTCTAAGCACCTGAGAAATAACATGCTTAAAAAGTCAACACGAGTGTTGGTGATCTATAGTTTGATTGTAAACAACAATGTAATGTAGACCACGAGATTTCGTATTCAAAACAATATCTCAATTCTGTATGATAAAGTATATGCTTATCCGTGGGCACTCGGTACTAACTTAACAAAGTAATATAAATATCACCCCCTAAAAGTACACTTGGCGAGTGCGTATGTTCTCGAAGTATTAAACACCCGTTAAATGCTAGCGCGACTAGCCCGAGTGGGGATGTCAAACCCTATGGATCCATATTTAAGATTCGCGTCTACCGGTTCAAAAACCAATAGTTAAATGTTACCGTGCTAACGGGAATCTTTGTGCCGTTATATCACCCACACATATATAAAGTTTAAGTACTCGTGTCTAGTATGTAAAACATAAAAAGCGCATGTATTCTCAGTTCCAAAAATAGTTAAAGTAAAAAGGGAGCTATAACTCACAGTGAATGTGCGGTAAAATCGATACGAAAATGTAAGCAAGTAGTAAGTCGGTCCAAATAAGTAAGTTGGTCGATCCAAAAGGTCCTCAACCTAAGTCAATGGTTACTAAGTCAGTAAATTGTCCCCAAAAGTTTAAAAGTTAATAAGTTAAGTCGTAAGTATCATCATCATCATTCGTAAAAGATAAAGTAGGTTCTCAACAAGAATAGAGGTCTAAACGAAAGGCTGAATTCAATCAGCTGCTACAACCTCTATACAAACTGAAATGACACACGGCCAGTGGCCAAGGCTTCTTTTGTGAGTCCTCTTACCGCTTTCCTATTTTTAGATCCTAGCTCGATGTCGTTTGACCGCGGCGATGGTCCAAGCGCGAGTAGGTCAGAAATTTCAGCACGTCGTTACGAAGGGGTAGTGATTTCTGGAAGGCTATACATCCCAAAATGTATATTCGATTTAGGCGAGTCTTGAACGAAAAGTCATATACTCAAACTGAACTATCTGAAAATCAACTTTCCAGAAGTTTAAGGAGTCTGACCAGACCCCGAAAAACAGAAACAAGTACTCCGGTGGGTTTCTTGGTGCTTGATGCTTATCACGGTTCTCATCCTTGATGCGTATAAGCCTCAGTGTAAAACTCTTTGATGTTTTAGCATCATTATGACCAAGTTTTAACCATAAACACACAACTAAAAGTAAAAGCTAACTTTCTACAAGTTTTGAACATCAAGGTTGTCTCTTTATTGTATAAACATAATAAAGCTTCAACCTTTTTTCTTTTGATACAAGTTTATGCATCTTCATTATATGAGATGATGAAGACTTGATTTTTATCACCATAAAAATCATAAAAAGGTTCCAAGTAAGTGAAATCTACAATAATAACTTAGATCTCAAATGTTAAGAAACCCTAAGCTAGAAAGCTTGGATCTTTACAAGATTAATGAGACCAAAAGCTAGAAAGCTAAGATCTAGTAAAAGTAATGAGATCATAAACTAAAAAGTTTAGATCTAAACAAAATAATGAAACCCTAAGCTAGAAAGCTTAGATCTTTAATGTTCTTGAAGATCCTTAAAGTAAAAAAGCTAGATCTACAAGTTACATGAAGATCATAAACACAAGTTTTGATCTTTTAACAAAATAAAGTGATCTTAAGCTTCAAAACTTAGATCCAACAAAGTAATGAAGATTCAAAGCTAAAAACCTTGAGTCTTTCATGTTCTTAAAGATTTCAAATCAAAGTTTGAATCTACAATATGTAACAAGATCAAAAAGCTAAAAAGCTTGATCCCTTGATGATGATGATGATGTCGAAATTAAAGAAGAAAAAGAAGAAGAAATAAAATTCAAGAGCTTACAATTTTAGTGTGAGAAAGACTAGAGAGAGAATTAGAGATCAAACGTGTGTAAAATGAGAATGAAATCAAGTGTGAAATGAAAGAATAAGGCTTGTATTTATAGTGGTGGTGGTGGGGGTCTAGGTCGTAAGTTTGGGGGACAAGGGGGAGACAAACTTTTGCTTTTTGCATGGTGGTGGTCTAAAGGTGGTGCTTGTTGTTGGGATCCCATGCAACATGTGTAGTAATGGGTTTTTGTACTACATCTTAATGGATCATAAATCCATTAAAGTTGGGCTAATTTAATTGTCCATTAACTAGAGTAGGGTGGGTCTAAGTCCAATAAGGTAGAAAGTCCATTAAGACCAAATAGTGTACATTAGTAAATTACTAAGCGTAATTAAGCAACCAATAAGCCAAGTAATTGTCATTAGAAAATAACAATTAGTTTAAAGTAGTCATAATATTCCAATTATGACCAAAGTTAAACGTGTACCAAGTACATAGCTCGTTTCAAACGACAAGTGACACTAACGGTCATAAAAGCATTCGGGGATCAAGTTAAGTGATTAAGCACTTAATAACATGCTGTAAGGTATTAACGAAAGTAATTATCATGAAATAAGATCCCAGAGCATAAACTAGCTCAGTACGCACATATACGCAGATTTGTGAAAGTATAGAGCACAAAAATATAAGTCGAAAAAGTCGGGTCGTTACATTACCAACCCGTTAAAGAAAATTTCATCCCGAAATTTTTGAGGAGTGACCAACAACGGTACCAAATTTGAAGAAGAAGAAGCGTATCAAAGTTCCGAGAGACTCGTGGGCTCAGAAGTGAGCTATTTACCTTTAAAGGTACTTGGGCGTATAAAAGTAAGAATAGGTATATGCCATTAATTAAGTCTCTTGACCTTAAGATCAACAAATGATTTCGTTTCTTGTTAACATGAATATGTCATCTGAATATATACCCACAAAAGGAAAGATGATGTTTTTAGCCTTACAGGCATTTTCAGTAAGCTGGATGCATGAAATGCATCATGAATGTTACCAAACTCATCTAAAACATTGAGCACTTATGTTGCAATACAAAGCTGACAGATAGAATGGGAAAACATGCTGATCACAACCACGCGATTTGATGTCTGGGTAGTGTTTGCCACGGATTTTACTAATCCCTTAATTTTGGAAGGAGACCATAGGCATAAAGAACCCAATATTTATGAAACGTTTCATTTGAATAAATAAATTAAAATTTTTGCTAAAAGTGACTAATCAGACTTACATGCAATGCAAGCCATAATTATTTATAGTGTCTTCAGGACGGTCTGAACGAACAATGAAAGATATCACCCAGTTTAACATACTACATGTGAACTTATCCTTGGATGGATTGAAATCATAGTTCCATAATGTAACTATATGCTTTCGGTTACATGTTGAAGTTATGGTTAACATCGACTACAATAACATATAGTTGCAACCGACGAAGGAAGAAATATATAGAGTAACCACATCAGTGTTATAAATGTTTTAAGCAGTCCCTTCCAAGAGGATAGCAAGACTCATAGATTTTTAAAGTAATTTACATTACATTATCGAAAGAAAATTGCACGAGAGGTGTGATCTTTGAACGAGAGTGAACTCTTCGTACAACAAGCGAGTTGATATGAATTTATCCTTATACTTAAGGGGATACGCGGATGAGAAGGTATGTGAACCCTTGGTCATAAAGAATGGTTTACTCCAAGAGAAAAGAATCTCAAAAATGATTTATGTACCTCAACATACTGGATCATACTGGATAATTAGCCGTGAAATATTGAGAGTAGAAACCCACCTAGTGCCTTTCCGACAATAGGGTGACCACTGAGTGTACCTCAGAAAACTGATTTATCGGCCCGCGTTTTTGCCATGTCTAACCTTAAAAGGAACATTTTATGAGCGCGAAGACTTCCTAACAAATTTTATAAAACTGCCATCCAAAGTGGCTCAAGAGTTTTTAACAAAGATCTTAATGGTAAACTTCATCCCTAACGGAGGGCGAGAAGAAGTGTGATCCATACATGGTGTAGTCTAATACGAAAACCATTAATAAAATCAACCAAGGAAGTTTTGAAAAACCTTTAAACGTTTGATGTGACAACATAAACGGAACGAAGTTCTTAGTAAGTTTAGAAGTATGTACAACGTGTACCATTTTGCACGAAACTATTTGACTTAAGTTAAACAACTCAATAAAGGAGCAATTTTTAAAGAATTTGGAGGTGTCACTCAGTATGTACTAACCAAAATAAGTAAAGTTAAACTTGTTAACTTAATTATATACATACATTTATGATTTTATAAATCGCATAAGTGATAGAAAAATTTTATTACTTTCATTTGTCCATAAATCTCGTGAGGACCGCACAAATAAACACGTGTAAAATTTTTGATAAACATAGTTTTTCGTAATTCAGAGGTTACGAGTTGAAAAAGATCGAGTGAAAAATTCTTGAATCATCGGGTGATATGTTACTAAGTAATGAAAAATAATGAATTAAATGTAGTTTTGATAATTACCAGGACATAAGTCTTTGGGCCAAAAATGTTCACATGCGAAGCCATTGCTAAAAAGTGAGGTATGAAGGATAGAGCATGAGGATGAGAAGTTAATCGCTTCTTGACTTTGCATAATGCCAAACAGGTTATGACTAATATTAAAGTCGGAATACTGGTGGTGTTAATATCACTAAATGAGAATCTCTTGGAATAAGTCAGGACTTAGAGTTATGTAAGAAAGAGCATCGTTCCAACAGGTGTGGCAAATAAGATCCATGGGGTAACGCAATAATCTTGAATGGTTTAAGTGTTAGTGGATGCCCAAAGGCTCTGCATGACGTGGCAATAAGTGCCTTTATCTCACACACACACACACACACACACATATGAATATCTCTATTTCGACGGTTGTAAAGTCTTCATGATGACTTGGATACGAATAACACGAAAAATTTTGTATAACAAGCAACGAAAATTTTATAGATATCGTTTAAGGTGACAATGTAAGAAAAGAAACGAAGTTCTTAGTAAACATGTACTATTGTATGTAAAATATCTTTTGAATAAAAGAATTGATTTGTAAAAGTGAAAGTAAAATTTCACATGTACTTGTCAAAAATAAGTAATTATTTACTTTATTATATATAACATATAAGATTTCTAAAATTTGTACGAATGACAATGAAATAAATTGATTTTTATAAAACTTTGAGAGGATCGCACAGTAAAATAGTGTGTGTAAAATTTTGGCAAACAAAATTTTCATATATCGGAGGTTACAAGTTGGAAAAAGATTGATGAGGATCGAGTAAAAGATTTTTGAAAATTTAGGGTGACATTTGAGCAACAATGTTACGAGGTAATGAAAACTATTGAATTTAAATGTGGTTGATGACTATTGTGGTGGCCCGTCCTAATCTACCTGGACGAACGCATCAACATTTGGTCTCATTGCGAGGTACTGATCTAAATATGCCATGAACGACTCCAAGTAATATTTTAAAATGAGCAAATGCACAGCGGAAGATTTCTTTCATACCTGAGAATAAACATGCTTAAAAGTTTCAATCAAAAGGTTGGTGAGTTCATAGGTTTATCGTAAACAATAAAATTCAGTAATTTTGATAGACTACAAGATTTAAATGTGCATGGTACAAATGGGCCCGAATCATACACCTACCTGTAATGTACATACGATTTTCTTTAAATACAGTACACATATCTCGTGTATGAAATCATTTTTCAAAATGCTTAATAACCGTACACATATCTCGTGTACAAAATATCATACCCATAACCTGTGTATAAAAATCATTCTCTCGATATATAACATTCACTTTGCTTTCTTTGCTTGGTAACCGACCTTAACATTTAATGCGCATCATAAATATCCCCAAAATAAACAGAACTTTCAGTCTGTAATAAATATATAAACCTCGAAGTACTAAACACTACACCCACTAGCTCTTCCGTCTAGTGAACATTCTGGATGAGGGCGTTAAACCCAGTAGCTACCTTTAGGATTCGCATGAATTAGGGGCCATAACCATATCCTAATTCTTAGGTTACCAAGCTATAATAATCAAGGGGAAATATTCACATTAATTAGTGGTAATTATAACGTCCAACTAATTCAATAATAATCAACAGAACTTTTGTCTGTATAATAATTCATTCGAGGAATGTTTTACTTGTGTCTATCTCGTCAAACATTTATAAAAGCATCTCAATTATTCTCAGTCTAAAAATATAGATTTCAAAGGCATTTAATAGAACAGTTGTAAAAACAGCGCATGTATTCTAAGTCCCAAAAATATAAAGAGTAAAAGAGAATCAAATGAACTCACGATACGATATTTTGGCAAAATATGCATACGACGAAACTGAACAATGCAGGGTTGGCCTCGGATTCACGAACCTATATCCAATTATGTATATATTAATACATATAATTGAAATCAAACAAATTCATATTTTATATCTTAAATTATATGTTCTATATACTTACTTTGTATATATATTAATATTTATATATAGCTTTATTAATATTAAAAATCCATAATTTGTTATATTAAATAATATGTTAGCTATATTTATATTATTCATTTTAAATAACTAATTAGTATTTACTATTACTATAGTGAGTTTACTTCTATAAATATTTATTAAAATATTTTGATATTATATAGTAATGTTAATAAAAATGATAATAATACTTATAATAATAAAAAAAATAATGATATATGTTAATAATGATAATAATAATAATAATAATATTTTATCTAAATCATAATACTTAAATTTATCATTTCATAATCATCTTATATAGTATCTTTTAGTCATCTTTTTTATATTTTAGTCATGTAATCATAATCATAATAATAATATCAATAATGATAATAATAATAATAATTGTAATAATACTAATAATAAAAATAATTAAAATGAGTAAACTACCTTCAAGCTTTTCCTAAAAATGAAATGCCTCAGACCAGGCTCGAACTCGCGACCTCTCGCTAACCCGACACCCTCATGAACCATTCCTCTGTCCTTGCATATCTGTTTATTATTAGAGTTTTAGTTTAATTAACCCGATACTTATCTGTTTCCCTTTCTCTCCTTCTACTTAATAAAACCCGTTAACCAGGCCCAAACATAAATCACGGCCCAACAAAGAATAAGGCTCGGCCCAAAGTATAAACGATCCAATAGCAAAAAAAAATAAAGGAATTTGGTTTCTTTATCTTGTTTTCTAAAATCCCAGCTGATTAAACAGATAAATAATAATATCATCATCTTCTTTTTCCTGCGTTCATAACATCATCGTTATCTCCACAGTAACATCGATCTTGTTCATATTAGCCATCATCATGATTATATCATGTATCACTGTCACAATTATTATCATCAACATAACTTCTTTTTTCCTCTTTCTTCATCGTTGTAGTAGCAAAACAGGAACAAGAAATGGCAGCGAATTAATTAACAATAAACGTTTGTAGCAGTTTAAGAAATTGATCAAACGAAAGCTGTAGCAGCGATGGGGTTACATAAATAGTAAACAAAATGAAAAGATAAAAAAAATGATGGTGGTAGGGTTGTAGCGCGATGGTGGTTCAAGGGTGGTGCTCACGGTGTGCTTTTAACAGAAAAACAGATAGTTAGCAGCTGCACAGTGATCGAGGTGGTGGTGATTCGATTTAGAAACAGAAAATGAAAAGCAAAGGTGTTGGAGATCGGACAAAATAGAAAACGTATGGCAACAACAATATTAACGAAACAGAAATAAAAGTATAGATGCAGCAGCGTAATAGAAATGAAGAGGTTTGGTTATGGTGGTGAGGTGGGTTCGAATAAGAAACAGAAAAACATAGCAGCGGCCTTGTATTGGCGACTTGGGTTTAGGATGGTGATGGTTTATAATGGGTGATGATCGTGGTGGTCATGGTGTAGTGAAGGTTTGATGAAAATAGTGGTGGGTTCATGAAGAGGTGGTGCAAGGTTCACGGATGGTGGTGGTTATGGTTCATTAATGGTGTTCATGTGGTTTGGTAGTGGTGATATTCCGATCTTGAAGATGGTGGCTCAACGAAGAAAGTGGGGAGTCCCGACGATTAAGGTGGTTGACGAAATAGGTTCTTGTATGTGAAGATAGAGATAGAGGATAGTGATTTAAGATGGTTAAAAGGGTTGATGAAAAGAGGTAGTCTGGGTTTTAGATCGAATAGAAATACAGAAAGCCAAAGATAGGAATGAGTTAGTATGTGAAGTTTGTATATTTTTGTGTAAAAGCATATATATAAATCATTGAAAGCGTTCAGTTGTAATGTAATATGCATATGTTTGCATATGTAAAAAAAAAAAAAAAAACTCTAGACATCAAAATCAAAGGACAATCAACAAAAGTAATCTAATTTAATAATTTCTCACTTTTTAAAAGAATTAATATTTTAAAAAAACGTGGCATTTAATCTGTAATGAGTCTGCCGATACTATTTTCTTTATTCTACGGTCCGGGATATCTTACTCTGTTGTTAAACAGTGACGGATAAAAGTCTTCAGAAAAATTCCAAAATTTTATATTAGATAACTCTAGTTATTTTGGTCATTAATGTTTGAAACCTGATAAAAAAGGTTTGCTAATTATTTATTTTCTGTTCTAATTAATATGTACGGAGTATTAAAACTTAACTCAGGGTATTTAATTATATTTTTTAACAAACTTAAAGTTGATAAAACTTAATTATAGACCAACATTTAATTTCAACTTCTCATAATTTCGAGTTTAAACTCATTTCATATCGATCATAACAATTGACCTGTCATTCGAGCTCAATCCCAACTAAAATATACAAATTAATTAAAATTCAAAATAAGATAGTAAATGTATTTTCAACTAGTCTGAAGTTTACGTAGTCTATTAATGAGTTTTCGTTTATTTTAAAATCACATAAGTTTGAATTAAACTTCTCTAAATAATAATCGAAACGTCCAACGAGTATTACAATAATTAAATAATTATATTTAATAAACTTATATATATATATATATATATATATATATATATATATATATATATATATATATATATATATATATTAGAATAAATCTTGTAAAATAAAATAATATAAGATATAATAAAATTTATTATTAAAATGAATATATATATATATATATATATATATATATATATATATTCATTTTAATAATAAATTTTATTATATCTTATATTATTTAATTTTATAAGATTTATTCTAATAACTAAATAATATAATGTTTCAAATTATATTTCGAATTAATATATATTTATATTTTTAAATATATATATATATATATATATATATATATATATATATATATATATATATATATATATATATATATATATATATATACAAATAGTTGTTCGTGAATCGTCGAGAACAGTTGAAGGGTAATTGAATATATGAAAACAGTTCAAAATTTTTGAGACTCAACATTACAGACTTTTTTTATCGTGTCAAAAATATTAAATCGTATCGAGAGTTTGGTTTAAAATTAGTCGAAATTTTCCGGGTCGTGACAGTACCTACCCGTTAAAGAAATTTCGTCCCGAAATTTGAGTGTGGTTGTCATAGCTAACACTAAAAATGTTTTTATGACAAATACGAGTTGATAAATAGAGTTTTATCATCATTGAGTAATATAGATAAAATGATTCGGTTACTTGAAGCGTACGAGTGAAGCTGGCACAAAAGATTGAGATAGAGATTTAACTTTTGACGTAGTCACGGTGGATTTCCGGAATTTAAGGAAGTTAGAGATAATCTTCGAAATCTATATAAGATTCAGTTCTTCGGTGAATAAGGAAATTATGATCCTCTTTGATTAAATGCGGTTATCTGCCTCGATTGCTATGCCTGATATTTTACTATAAATTCATCTCTTCCGTTCCATTATTTTCACAACTTCTCTACTTCCTTCTATTTTGAAGCTTCATGCTTTCGTTTTTTTCCCGACTTAAAGTAAAGCGATCAAGACGTCTCGGATTCATAGATTAAATCTTTGAATTTCGAATGAACATGACTAATGTTCTAAGAAAGAAGTTGTAATAGCACGATATGATTTGTTAAATTACCAGAAATTACGGAAAAGACCAAATCATCAAGAGAAATATTGCCTTGATATGTTTAGAGGTTAAATAGAATAAAAAAGTTATGTAACATGGCACATGATGAACGTATGGTCTGTGAACCATCATCACATTCCATTAGAAATTTTCAGCATGACTTACTGTAATATAATCATGTTGGCCGGGCGTCATTATATTATACTAACTCATGCTTCAACTCCCAACACTTCTCCAGAAATCATTCATAATTTAAACTCAAATTTTATAGAATGATAGACACTAAAACAATTTCTTTTATGATGTAACATATATAGCACGAGGAGATAGATAATTTCGGACAAAGATATTTATGAAGGTATCTTTAGAAATATCGAAGATATTTATAACGAAAGATACGATGATATCTTAGAATTTAAAATATCTAGAATCAAAGGATGTTGCCGAACTTTTCCGCAAGGATTTAGAATAAGTAATGAGCAAAGTATTCGCTAAAGATTTCAGTAGATACTGAATCATATGGATTCTGTAAGTACAGGATTAATCTTTATGGTTAGAAAGTGACGGGATACAATTTCCTTTATGTATCGTTGTGCAAGTTTGTCCATTGTATCGGTTTCTTTCATGGTTAGAAAGTGAGCAGTTTTGGTGAAACGGTCAACAATAATCCATTGTTATTCTTCCCATTTCCATTGTGGGATTTCGGGTTGTTGAAGTAACCCAGATGGCCTTTGGTGTTCGGCTTTGACCTTGGAACAAGTCAGACACTTCCCAACATAAGTACCAATGTCCTTTTTAAGGTTCGACCACCAATATTGTTCCGTGAGATTGTGGTACATCTTACCAGCTCCGGGATGAATCGAATACCGCGACTTATGGGTCTCATCTAGAATAAGGCCTCGTAAATCCCCAAATTCTTCCGGCAAAATATCGGAGTCCGATCTCTTTAACCTCGAATCGAGAGACGAGAATGTTCGAGCGTTCTTGAGCAATATTCTCCTCAGTCTCCAATTTCTTCACATGTGCTAAAATAGCGAAACGCCCTTTTCTCACTACCTTTTGTGCCTTGATGCAACTAATAAGGTTCAGGTTCGGGCAATTTCCCTCCCCGTAACTATTAATAGCTTACCATTCTCGCGAGGTATACGAATAATCTTCTCACTATAAATAACTTTCGCTTTCATCCTTGAAAGCCAGTCCATTCCAACTTTTACATCAAGCTTCCCAAATTGATGGGTGTTAGCTTAATCTTAAGGTTCATTCCAACCAAATCTTATTATACTACCATGAAAAATTATATCAATCTTCTCAAATAACATCTGCTTATGCGTAGGTAACTAATCCTTTTCAACTACTACTTTAAAACTTCCAAGTTTTGTTGACATGAGGTCATCTCCAAATGACCCACCTGTTAATTTTAAGGTACTACCTTAAATTATTCCTCTATCTCTGTCAGCTTACCATTAGCTTGTCCTATAGAATACTTAACTCTCATGGTTGTTAATGGCTTATTAGTCATAACACTAAGGTTCTTAGATATAAGGTTTCTATCACTCTAGTATTAAACAACTTCGAGATAATAAAACATTGTGAAGAAATGTACCCTAACTAAAATTAGGATCCATGCGAGTCTCCATAGCTGAGATAACGATTGCTCTACCGCAAGTAAGTCCAAAGTTTTTCCTATTTGAGGATTTTTTCCTTAAGTGTCCAGGGTGTCTATATCTATAAAAAATTTTGGGTTATCAATTCTGCAATCAAGGCCCTTCTTCTACAGTATCTGGACTACGTGGCTATTCTTTCCCTACCTCTAGCAGATCATAATGCGTATACTCAAGTGGTTCCTACCAAAATTTTCTTTGAATCACTTCATATTCCTTATGTAGTAACATTGGAACTTCTGCATGATTTACTTCAATATAATCAGATTGGCCGGGTGTCATTGTATTGTACTAAATCGTACGTTCATTCCAATATCATTCCATATGGTCAATGTAACGTGATCACATCAAGTTCTACTCAATTTCATCTAACGGTGCTTTATTTATGCTATCTCAAAACAAAATCTACATAATTAATCTCACGGCTTCTCGGTGTGGGTGTGTAGGTTCCGTAGGTCATGCATCAATGCCTAAATGTCCCGAAATTTTCTTCGAAATGTTTGGGTTCAGGTAATATCGTTAGGTTCCCTTCTAGAAATTCAATCTGGGTCTCGTGTCGAGTTGTACATGTAGCAAGTAGTAATACGATATGTCTTGAGGTGACTCCCAAGTTTTTGGATATGGCTGAGCATCATTGGAAGACACTATGACCTTGTGAAAAGAGATTCCTTCCCGACTTCTACAATGCCTAAGAGTGTTAGGGACCTAAGTCCAGAAGTGTCGTTAGTTGGTCGAGTAGTGGTAAAGAATGAAAGAGATAAGTGACGGTCATGAAAGCGTACGGGATACGGATCAACTTGCGGAAACTGAACAACCTTCTAATGTTCATACGTTGTACGTGGCTAATTAGGGTGAGCTCGAGGGGTGGGGAGAGGTGCGGTTACTCTGACAAGTCCTCATATATCTCCTCCTCCGAGGATCAACTTTAGTGGGCGTGTAATCCGAGGGGTACTCTTCCTAGATTGTGTGAAGTAATGTTTCGATCTCTGGAACGGTGGAACGGTAGTAACAGGTGGATTACATTACTAGTTCTTAGGGTTAGATGAGTGGGAAAAGGGTTCAGAAAAACATCTGAACTAAGAAAGAAAAATTTTTCAAGTCGGTACAGCAAATAGCAGACATGTAGCAAGAAACAGCACCCTAGATCATCTATAGCAGTACATAGCATGGCAATAATAACAGTATAGCATGCCAATAATAACAGTATCGTACCGAAGTAACATGCAATCAAAAGCAGATAGTAGCATGCAGTAGCGAGAATAAGCAATAGCACACAGCAAGATCATATAGCAGTAAAAGTAAGCAGTAGCATGCAGCAGTTCCGCAGAAACAAGTAAACGAGCGAGTTGTAGATTAGTCCTATTAGTGAATCCTACTCAACTCGGTCAAGACACACTAATGCAACCTAATTCCCTACAGCCAATGCTCTGATACCAAATGTGACGCCCCGTACAAAATCTATGTGTACAGATCATCAACAACAGGTCCATTACACGGTTACAACACTATATGCTGTTTTAAAACAAGTTTTGTATTCATGAAAAGATAACGTTTTTACCAACGTCAAATGTTTTACAAAAGATAACGTGCTTCTACGAATAGAGAGCATTAACAAAAGTACGTGACGCAAAGGTCATTACAAAACCATTGTTCAAATGTAACATAAGTTGTGAATGCAAAGTAAAAGTTCCATGATTGAGACATCTCTAAACAATGCAGCAGAAGTCTAACACAGCGAGTCTATAACAGCGGAAGCAAATCGTCTAAGCACCTGAGAAATAACATGCTTAAAAAGTCAACACAAATGTTGGTGAGCTATAATTTGATTGTAAACAACAATGTAATGTAGACCACGAGATTTCGTATTCAAAATAGTATCTCAATTCCGTATGATAAAGTATATGCTTATCCGTGGGCACTCGGTACTAACTTAACAAAGTAATATAAATATCACCCCCTAAAAGTACACTTGGCGAGTGCGTATGTTCTCGAAGTATTAAACACCCGTTAAATGCTAGCGCGACTAGCCCGAGTGGGGATGTCAAACCCTATGGATCCATATTTAAGATTCGCGTCTACCGGTTCAAAAACCAATAGTTAAACGTTACCGTGCTAAGGGGAATCTTTGTGCCGTTATATCACCCACACATATATAAAGTTTAAGTACTCATGTCTAGTATATGTAAAACATAAAAAGCGCATGTATTCTCAGTCCCAAAAATAGTTAAAGTAAAATGGGAGCTATAACTCACAGTGAATGTGCGGTAAAATCGATATGAAAATGTAAGCAAGTAGTAAGTCGGTCCAAACAAGTAAGTTGGTCGATCCAAAAGGTCCTCAACCTAGGTCAATGGTTACTAAGTCAGTAAATTGTCCCTAAAAGTTTAAAAGTAAATAAGTTAAGTCTTAAGTATCATCATCATCATCATTCGTAAAAGATAAAGTAGGTTCTCAACAAGAATAGAGGTCTAAACTAAAGGCTGAATTCAATCAGCTGCTACGACCTCTATACAAACTGAAATGACACGCGGCTAGTGGCCAAGGCTCCGTTTGTGAGTCCTCTTACCGCTATCCAATTTTCAGATCCTAACTCAATGTCGTTTGACCGTGGCGATGGTTCAAGCACGAGTAGGTCAGAAATTTCAGCACGTCGTTACGAAGGCGTAGTGATTTTCGGAAGGCTATAAATCCCAAACCGTATATCGGATTTAGGCGAGTCTAGAACGAAAAGTCATCTACTCAAATCGAACTATCTGAAAATAAACTTTCCAGATGTTCCAGGAGTCTGATCAGACCCCGAAAAACAGAAACAAGTGCTCTGGTGGGTTTCTTGGTGCTTGATGCTTATCACGGTTCTCATCCTTGATGCGTATAAGCCTCAAGTGTACAACTCTTTGATGTTTTAGCATCATTATGATCAAGTTTTAACCATCAACATACAACTAAAAGTAAAAGCTAACTTTCTACAAGTTTTGAACATCAAGGTTGTCTCTTTATTGTATAAACACAATAAAGCTTCAACCTTTATCCTTTTGATACAAGTTTATGCATCTTCATTATATGAGATGATGAAGACTTGATTTTTATCACCATAAAAATCATAAAAAGGTTCCAAGTAAGTGAGATCTACAATAATAATTTAGATCTCAAATGTTAAGAAACCCTAAGCTAGAAAGCTTGGATCTTTACAAGATTAATGAGACCATATGCTAGAAAGCTAAGATCTAGTAAAAGTAATGAGATCATAAACTAAAAAGCTTAGATCTAAATAAAATAATGAAACCCTAAGCTAGAAAGCTTGGATCTTTAATGTTCTTGAAGATCCTTAAAGCAAAAAGCTAGATCTACAAGTTACATGAAGATCATAAACACAAGTTTTGATCTTTTAACAAAATAAAGTGATCTTAAGCTTCAAAACTTAGATCCAACAAAGCAATGAAGATTCAAAGCTAAAAAGCTTGAGTATTTCATGTTCTTGAAGATTTCAAATCAAAGTTTGAATCTACAAGATGTAACAAGATCAAAAAGCTAAAAAGCTTGATTCCTTGATGATGATGATGATGATGTCAAAATTAAAGAAGAAAAAGAAGAAGAAATAAAATTCAAGAACTTACAATTTTAGTGCGAGAAAGACTAGAGAGAGAATTAGAGATCAAGTGTTTGTAAAATGAGAATGAAATCAAGTGTGAAATGAAAGAATAAGGCTTGTATTTATAGTAGTGGTGGTTGGGGTCTAGGCCGTAAGTTTGGTGGACAAGGGGGGAGACAAATTTTTGCTTTTTGCATGGTGGTGGTCTAAAGGTGGTGCTTGTTGTTGGGATCCCATGAAACATGTGTGGTAATGGTTAACAAAAATGCTAGTATGTTGGCTCATCATAATGGATTTTTGTCCTACATCTTAATGGATCATAAATCCATTAAAGTTGGGCTAATTTAATGGTCCATTAACTAGAGTAGGGTGGGTCTAAGTCTAATAAGGTAGAAAGTCCATTAAGACTAACTAGTGTGCATTAGTAAATTACTAAGCGTAATTAAGCAACCAATAAGCCAAGTAATTGTCATTAGAAAATAACAATTAGTTTCAAGTGGTCATAATATTCCAATTATGACCAAAATTAAATGAATACCAAGTACATAGCTCGTTTCAAACGACAAGTGACACTAACGGTCATAAAAGCATTCGGGGATCAAGTTAAGTGATTAAGCACTTAATAACACGCTGTAAGGTATCAACGAAAGTAATTATCATGAAATAAGATCCCAGAGCATAAACTAGCTCAGTACGCACATATACGCAGATTCGTGAAAGTATAGAGCACAAAAATATAAGCCGCAAAAGTCGGGTCGTTACATTACCCACCCGTTAAAGAAAATTTCGTCTCGAAATTTTTGAGGAGTGACCAACAACGGTACCGAATTTGAAGAAGAAGGAGCGTATCAAAGTTTCGAGAGACTCGTGGGCTTAGAAGTGAGCTATTTACCTTTAAAGGTACTTGGGCGTATAAAAGTAAGAATAGGTATATGCCATTAATTAAGTCTCTTGACCTTAAGATCAACAAATGATTTCGTTTCTTGTTAACATGAATATGTCATCTGAATATATACCCACAAAAGGAAAGATGATGTTTTTAGCCTTACAGGCATCTTCAGTAAGCTGGATGCATGAAATGCATCATGAATGTTACCAAACTCATCTAAAACATTGAGCGCTTATGTCGCAATACAAAGCTGACAGATAGAATGGGAAAACATGGTGATCACATTCACGCGATTTGATGTCTGGATAGTGTTAGCCACGGATTCTACTAACCCCTTAATTTCGGAAGGAGACCATAGGCATAAAGAACCCGGTATTTAAGAAACGTTTCATTTGAATAAATGAATTGAAATTTTTGCTGAAAGTGACTAATCAGACTTACATGCAATGCAAGCCATAATTATTTATAGTGTCTTCAGGACGGTCTGAACGAACAATGAAAGATATTACCCAGTTTAACATACTGCATGTGAACTTATCCTTGGATGGAGTGAAAGCACAGTTCCATAATGTAACTATATGCTTTCAGTTACATGTTGAAGTTATGGTTAACATCGACTAGAACAACATATAGTTGCAACCAACGAAGGAAGAAATATATAGAGTAACCACATGAGTGTTATAGATGTTTTAAGCAGTCCCTTCCAAGAGGATAGCAAGACTCATAGATTTTTAAAGTAATATACATTACATTTCCGAAAGAAAATTGCACGAGTGGTTTGATCTTTGAACGAGAGTGAACTCTTCGTACAACAAGCGAGTTGATCTGAATTTATCCTTATACTTAAGGGGATGCGCGGATGAGAAGGTACGTGAACCCTTGGTCATAAAGAATGGTTTACTCCAAGTGAAAAGAATCTCAAAAATGATTTCTTGTACCTCAACATACTGGATCATACTGGATAATTAGCCGTGAAATATAGAGAGTAGAAACTCACCTAGAGCCTTTCCTACAATAGGGTGACCACTGAATGTACCTCAGAAAACTGATTTATCGGCCCGCGTTTTTGCCATGTCTAACCTTAAAAGGAACATTTTATGAGCGCAAAGACTTCCTAACAAATTTTATAAAACTGTCATCCAAAGTGGCTCAAGAGTTTTTAACAAAGATCTTAATGGTAAGCTTCATCCCTAACGGAGGGCGAGAAGAAGTGTGATCCATACATGGTGTAGTCTAATACGAAAACCTTTAATAAAATCAACCAAGGAATTTTTGAAAAACCTTTAAACGTTTGATGTGACAACATAAACGGAACGAAGTTCTTAGTAAGTTTAGAAGTATATACAACGTGTACCATTTTGCACGAAACTATTTGACTTAAGTTAAACAACTCAAAAAAGGAGCGATTTTTAAAGAATTTGGAGGTGACACTTAGTATGTACTAACCAAAATAAGTAAAGGTAAACTTGTTAACTTAATTATATACATACATATATGATTTTATAAATCGCATAAGTGACAGAAAAATTTTATTACTTTCATTTGTCCATAAATCTCGTGAGGACCGCACAAATAAACACGTGTAAAAATTTTGATAAACATAGTTTTTCGTAATTCAGAGGTTACGAGTTGAAAAAGATCGAGTGAAAAATCCTTGAACCATCGGGTGACATGTTACTAGGTAATGAAAACTAATGAATTAAATGTAGTTTTGATAATTATTTAGACATAAGTCTTTGAGCCAAAAATATTCACGTGCGAAGCCGTTGCTAAAAAGTGAGGTATGAAGGATAGAGCATGAGGATGAGAAGTTAATCGCTTCTTGACTTTGCATAATGCCAAACAGGTTATGACTAATATTAAAGTCGGAATACTGGTGGTGTTAATATCACTAAATGAGAATCTCTTGGAATAAGTCAGGACTTAGAGTTATGTAAGAAAGAGCATCGTTCCAACA
This sequence comes from Rutidosis leptorrhynchoides, assembly GCF_046630445.1. NCBI lineage: Eukaryota > Viridiplantae > Streptophyta > Magnoliopsida > Asterales > Asteraceae > Rutidosis > Rutidosis leptorrhynchoides. The sequence continues at coordinate 515,559,268 of NC_092336.1, read as the reverse complement.
TGTGTGGCAAATAAGATCCCTGGGGTAACGCAATAATCTTGAATGGTTTAAGTGTTAGTGGATGCCCAAAGGCTCTGCATGACGTGGCAGTAAGTGCCTTTATCACACACACACACACACATGAATCTCTCGATTTCGACGGTTGTAAAGTCTTCATGATGACTTGGATACGAATAACACGAAAAATTTTGTATAACAAGCAACGGAAATTTTATAGAAATCGTTTAAGGTGACAATGTAAGAAAAGAAACGAAGTTCTTAGTAAACATGTACTATTTTAAGTTAAATATCTTTTGAATAAAAGAATTGATTTGTAAAAGTGAAAGTTAAATTTCACATGTACTAGTCAAAAATAAGTAATTATTTACTTTATTATATATAACATATACGATTTCTAAAATTTGTACGAATGACAATGAAATAAATTGATTTTTATAGAACTTTGAGAGGATCGCACAGTAAAATAGTGTGTGTAAAATTTTGTGAAACAAAATTTTCATATATCGGAGGTTACAAGTTGGAAAAAGATTGATGAGGTTCGAGTAAAAGATTTTTGAAAATTTCGGGTGATATTTGAGCAACAATGCTACGAGGTAATGAAAACTATTGAATTTAAATGTGGTTGATGACTATTAGTAGGGCATAAGTCCTTCGACCAAAAATGCTTAAGTGTGAAGCTGTTCTTATAAGTGAGATACGAATGAGAGAGTATGAGGATGAGAATTAACCACCCATTGATTTTGGAAAAAAAAAAATTTGAACTGGTATGACTAATATCGAAGTAAGAAGGATGATGGTGTGATTATAATCAAATAAGAAATCTCTCGGAATAAGTTAGGATTTAGAGTCGCGTAAGAATGAGTATCAAATAAGATTTTTGGGTAGTCTTTAATATAGAATTTGAATTGCTGAAGTGACGGGATACAATTTCCTTTATGTATCGTTGTGCAAGTTTTTCCATTGTATCGGTTTCTTTCATGGTTAGAAAGTGAGTAGTTTTGGTGAGACGGTCAACAATAATCCATTGTTATTCCTTCCCATTTTCATTGTGGGATTTCGGGTTGTTGAAATAACCCAGATGGCCTTTGGTGTTCGGCTTTGACCTTAGAACAAGTCAGACACTTCCCAACATAAGTAGCAATGTCCTTTTTAAGGTTCGGCCACCAATATTGTTCCGTGAGATTGTGGTACATCTTACCAGCTCCGGGATGAATCGAATACTGCGACTTATGGGTCTCGTCTAGAATAAGGCCTCGTAAATCCCCAAATTCTTCCGGCGAAATATCGGAGTCCGGTGGTCTCGGAAAAAATTTAACTTGCACCGAGCGAGAATATAGGGTCCTTTATTTAGTGTTTTTTAATGATGTCCGTTTCGCGTATAGTTAGTCCCGTTGGGTTCGTGAGATTTTTTCGAGTTGAACGGTGGTCTCTGAAAAATTTAACTCGCACCGAGCGAGAAGATACGGCCCGTTATAAATTCGGGTGGAGTAAGTTTATTTTATTTTAATAATATTATATATTTACACTTTCTACCCCTGAAAAAGTGTAAAGTTGAGGGGTCGTTGTGTAATTTGAGCGGAAGTTGAGGGACCGTTTGTAGTGTGAACGCAAACTCAAAACGACGATCTTTTAAAACTAAAACGACCAAAGTTTGGTCGACTAATAGTATATAGGTATTGGGTTCGTGAGATTTTTTCGAGTTGAACGGTGGTCTCTGAAAAATTTAACTCGCACCGAGCGAGAAGATACGGCCCGTTATAAATTCGGGTGGAGCAAGTTTATTTATTTTAATAATATTGTATATTTAAACTTTCTACCCCTGAAAAAGTGTAAATTTGAGGGTTCGTTCTGTAATTTGAGCGGAAGTTGAGTGACCGTTTGTAGTGTGAGCGCAAATTCAAAACGACGATCCTTTAGAACTAAAATGACGAAAGTTTGGTCGGCTAATAGTGTATAGGTAAATAAATTTTAATAATATTATATATTTACACTTTCTACCCCTGAAAAAGTGTAAAGTTGAGGGGTGGTTGTCTAATTTGAGTAGAAGTTGAGGGACCGTTTATAGTGTGAACGCAAACTCAAAACGACGATCCTTTAAAACTAAAACGACCAAAGTTTGGTCGACTAATAGTCGACTAATAGTATATAGGTAAATAAATAAATGATATTTGACTTTGATATCTATTTTTTATCATGTTTATTATGGTTTGTTATATTATTCTTATAATTTTCGAAAGTTTAAATACAGATAATGGAGCCACGGGTAATTCATTTCCGATTTAGTACTTTCCAAACTAAACTTGAAACTAATAGTTAAGGCTTTTCATGTGTGACGTCGAAAGGGTATGGATTGAAAAAAGTATTCCAAATTATTTTGCTCATTTTTATATATGAGAATATTTGGAGGTATATACTTTTAATACATGTTCTCTCATGGTCGGGTCAGAGGGGAAAACATGCAAAGTTCATCATGGGGGGTGTTCATAGAAAAAAGGTGTCGCCCAACGAGTGACAATGGTTAGTTAACATGATATTTTCATTATCTTTACTAGCTAAAGAAAAAGATTACCGGCGTGAGTGAAATTGGATAAACGTGAATTGGACTAGAAAATGTGGATCACGCCCTTGTTCTCACAAATTGGCCTTTGAAATATGGGTGTGTATATTCAAATGTTGGCAGCTCGGACTCCTTCGAATCTAAGTCTTTCTGAATTAGTCCATGGCAAGGGATACAATTTCATTTCTTCATTTGGCGAGAAACTTTGGCAAGCGACTGAATGAGTAACCGGGTACACAATTTAGAAAAACCGGAATGCTTACACTTTTGGCGAAAGTAAATTAAGTAGTGCAATGCTCGTTAATGAAATTCAATTGAAAAGCTTCGAGTGAGTTACTAATAGATCAAAAAAGTTCTCCTTGGAGTGGAGCTGGTGGCTCTCAAACCCATTATCATTTTATGTAGATTTGGCGAATAAAACTGGTATTGGCTAAGGTTTTAAAGTAGACGGGATCTTCTCCTTCATTGCTGCAGACTCGCCTGAGTTATCTGCTTCTACATGACTCCAAAATACTCGGGTCCCTTCTGTTCATATACTTAAATCGCTTCACGCTGCATTTCTAGCTTCTAATCTGCTTTTAGGTCGAATGTAGTTATTTTGGCCCATTTTGTTTTATTAGCCTCAAGTATAGCTCACCTTTTAGCTTTCAAATTTCTTTTGTTTCCAAGTGCTCGATGGGGTTTGGTCATGGCCCTTTAGTTGTAACTTTGTAACTTTGTTTCATAATTTCTTCCTTAAAAAAATATCTTTACTAGCTTTTATTATCTTAGTCATACTATTTCAGTTTTACATGGACATAGTCAGATATGTACGATACTCTTCTGCTTCAACTGATTTTGCGTTTAAGGAGTTCTAGCGGTGCAACACACGAGTATACAAATTGATCGAACCTAATTCGTACCCTAATGATTCGAGCTAGATCCGAGTGCAAAGAGATGAAGGATATTTGGGGGTGTTTTTCATGTTTTAAGGACCATGCGAACATCATTTGAAGATATTCATCTTTAAATGCATAATCACCACGAGTCCCCAACATATCGATCCATGTGATCAACCGGACGCATTCATATTCATGGGCTCATACAGTCGTGTTACTTGAGAACCCATAATATCTTCGATGTATTCAAATCATATCACAAATGATAGCAGCTAACCCCTAAATGAGGTGATGGCACTCCTATTTATAGTGCTTTAAAACTCGGTATCATGCGCCCTTTAACAATGCGCTATCTTATTTAGTACGCACTCCCTTATTGCGCATGAATATGTTGAGCAAATTCGCATGCGCAACAGCACATACGTTCAAGTACCCCCGGTTTGTATGTTAAAGTCTTAACTTTAGCATGTCAAACTCTTTTCAAAAGAGAAGTAATCTGATATGTCCTTTGCCTAAAAAATTATTCATGGAAGTCTAGAATTTACTATAATCATTACTATTACTCAATTGTGCATCCTGATTGACTAGGCATGCATATTAAGCGGCATGAGTGAAATACACCACCGCCAATTTATCTTCACTACTTTCATCTGACGTTACTACGTGTACGTCTAAGGTTACCCTTCCTTGCCAACTATAAAACGTTTCAAACAAGAACTTTTAAGAGTTATAAGACCTGCTTTAATTTCACGTGTCATCATTCCCGCCATTTTCATATCGTCATCTTCATCGTTCGTTTGTCTTTCGATCATCAAATCTAAAGGTCAACATACCTTTTTCCTTTCTTTAGTTCATAAATTTTCATAATACCATCGTTATGGCATCGCCAAGTAGAAATCTCCAAATTAATTCTTCTATTAATGAAGATATCATTTTAAATGACCTAAAATTTGAAAATATTAAACCGATCGTCACCGAGGACCATATAAATCAACTGATGGCATTATATTATCCATTTCGTGATATAAAACAAGTTGCTCCTTCTGCTCATGATCGTGCACACCGCCCTCTTAATGGGAAAGTTGTTATTTATGAAAGTTCATGTTTCTATGGCAATTTTAGAGTTCATGTATCCGATTTCTTTCTAGGAGTTCTGGATTTGTTTAAAATAGGAATATGTCAACTTCATCCTTATGTCATGTAACGACCCAATCCGTCATTATACCGGCCCGGAAATTTTTTTCTTTTAGTTAACGCATTAATATCGTAACAACGACACAGTATTTATGTTTACAAAACATTTCCAATACTTGGTAAGTTCAAACAACTTTAATTATATATTACACAAGTTTAGGTGTCAAAATGGGCATAACAACCCAAGACCCGTTTTACATAATCCAAAAGGTAATTTCGGCCCAAAGTGTTTAACTACCAATAAAAGACCGAGCATGGTGATTGGGATTGCACTACCCAATCCTAAGCCAAATCCAAAAGCCAAGTCTTCTAAAGCATACGCGGTAGTCCACTAGTCCCCACGCTTACCCTTGCCACGTCCGCCTTGCAAATATATAAAAATGTAAACAACGAGAGAGTAAGCTAATTGCTTAGTGAATGCAATACTCATACACATACATATATAGTTTATCTACACGCATCCACTTACAAATACCATGCAAACAACGCATAAATGAGCTAGCATCACCAAACATACAACTAGCAACAATATTAGTATATAAATCGCCACGAATATAAGCTAAACATAACAAGGCATAAACATGCTTAACCATTCCCCCGCTAAGGTACTACCGACTTGTAGTCGACCAATAAAGTCGAGTCCAACTCGCAATGATGTCACTGTATTGTGAATCATCATAAGGTGTCACCGACTTGTGAACCACCATAGAGTGTCACCGACTTGTGAATCACCCACCAATACAAAAGGGGTCACCGACTTGTGAACCACCATGAGGTGTCACCGACTTATGAATCACCTACCAAACCATATGGGGTCACCGACTTGTGAACTACCATAAGGTTTCACCGACTTGTGTATCACCTACCAAACCATAAGGGGTCACCGACTTGTGAACCACCATAAGGTGTCACCGACTTGTGAATCACCTACCAAACCATAAGGGGTCACCGACTTGTGAACCACCTTAAGGTGTCACCGACTTGTGAATCACCTACCAAACCATAAGGGGTCACCGACTTGTGAACCACCATAAGGTGTCACCGACTTGTGAATCACCTACCAAACCATAAGGGGTCACCGACTTGTTAACCACCATAAGGTGTCACCGACTTGTGAATCACCATGAGGTGTCACCGACTTGTGAATCACCTTTCGAGACACTACCGACCAGTAGTTCTCATCACCCATACTATCAATAAGTCACCGGCTTGTGACATAACACCAATACTCACGATGTGGCCCGAAGACCCACATCGCATACGAGTAAATAAACTACATACATACATGTATAAATATTCCACTCACCTTAGCGCCTTGATGAATGCAACCGAATAATCCGCAACTCGTTAATGGAATGTACCTATTCCATTTATCACATAACACACAACACAATTAGGGTGGATTACAAACCAACCCAAATTGACACTTAGTGCAATTTCGACCCAATTGCACTTTCAAACACAAACCCTGCCCAAACTAACCAATAATCACTAACACTAGTGAAAATGGTTCTACTACACCAATTAAACCAAAACACAAGTATTAAGAACTTGTCTTCCCCAAATTGACCCATAAACCCTAATTTTAACCCGTTTCAAAATTAGTCTTCCAAACAAACCCAAATGGGTTTCAATACTTCCATAATCACTAAACCTAGTGATTAGACCCAATTACAATTCTTAAATATGGTTAAATCATCAACCAACCCAAAATCCACCAACAAGGGTCAACAACACCAATTACTTGCTCCAAACTTCCATTAAAGAGCTAAATGGGTTTTCTCAAGAACATGCAAGTTCAAAACACTAAATTGAACAACAATCATAAGTAATGGAACTCGGATTCGAGACTTACCACTACCCTCAAAACGTAGCTATGAACGAGATGAACAACTTTGACACTTGAGCTTTCACCCGAATGAAGCTTCTTCTTCTCCAAATCGAGCTTCCTCTCTCTAGAAGTGGGTTTCTCTCTCTAAGATGAGAAGAGAGTGTTTGAGTGGAGGAGGATGACGTGAAATGAAGATAAGAATGAGGTGGAATCAGTTTTGTGGCCAAAAATCCTGCTTCCATGTGAATTGACCAAAAAGCCCCTTCTTATTTTTTACAAAACTGCACAAAAACCCGCTGTGGACCGCCGGTCCAAAGTGGACCACCGGTTCACTCCTGACTTACTTGTTTCAAGAATCCCATGCTGGACCGCCGGTCCAAAGTGGACTGCCAGTCCAGGTTGCACCTGCTTCCACTTAATGCTGAATTTGAACCGTCGGACCAAAGTGGACCGCCGGTCCACACCCGAGCTGTTAATATTTGAACTTGTATTCTAGATTTGGGATGTTACATGTCATTGCCAAAATTATACAATTTGAGTTTTTTTTTTTTTTTTTTTTTTTTTTTTTTTTTTTTGCAAAGTTTCTGACCAAATCCCTTTATTAGATGTTTTTCTTAATCTTTTCAAGCTTGCTCTTGGTGACGAAAGCTAGTTCACTTTCATTTGTACGCAAGCTTTACTGGTACACCCAAATCTGGTATTAGTGGTTGGAAATAAACTTTGTTCTTTGTTGATCAATAATTTGCTGAAACATGCCTCAAAAACTCGTTTGGCAAGACAAATCATCTGCCAATTTCAGCATTCGTGCAAAATTAAATCGTGAATCAAAAACCCTTTACACACTTTGTAAAAAAGAAAATTTACCATTGTATCGTTATTGTAACACTCCGCTTTATATGGGTGGCATTTCTTCATAGTGGCATTAAAAACATTTTCCTCACAACGAGGATGCAATTGAAAATGGTATAACATTCTGACCTTTATCATGTGCTTAAGCGCTAGTGATTTTATTAACCATAAGTATTTTGTCATTTGTAGGAATGATTCTTGAAGCTTTTGAAAAATCCGAAGACATTTCAAACGTCATTTGCAAACGTGTTCCTATTGACAACGTTTCAAATCTTCGGTATGCTACCGATGGCATTGATAAACCATTGAGGCGCATTACACGAAAAGCTGATGCCGTTGTTGCTAGCCCTAATGCTAAAATTTGATTGTCCATGAAGCAAATTCACGTTGGAAATTCTACCTTTGTTGAAATGGATGGAAATCAAAATAATTGAAGTTCTAAAGGTATTTCTCTTTCTTTCCATTATATTAATATAATATCCTATTTATTATTCTGAAATGCAATCCCCATACATAAAAACAAATCCCTTTGTAGTTCTAGCTGGTCCATTTATTGACATTGATGAGGAGGTTGCAGAGGAAGAAGTAGCTTTTCTTGTTCATAGACGTCATTAGGGAACTCTTGCAACTCCTACTATTGAAACCCTCAACCTTGAGGAACTACTCAAAACACCTCAAAATCCAATCAATTCCATGTGAGTTAATAACTTTACTACACATCACATTGCTTCAAAGATCAACTTACTTGTATGCAAGGGATGTTTCCCCCTGATGTTCAGGAACATGTTGGTCAAACCCGGCAACAATTTGCAATCTTGTTATTCAATAGGGGTTTATGTTTATGGGTGTGCTTGTTAATTACCTTTAGGATTCAGCAACCAGTTTTTAATGATGAATATGTGCGCTTAACACGTCATCAAATAGAAATTGCAATGACAACGGTTATTAACTAGTAAAAAATTATGCAATCATTATCTAGCGAACTTGAAACTGAGAAAAAGTAAGTTCAAGTTGCAGTTCTTAAAAGTGAATATGCTGAGTCTCTTAGCAATTAGCTACGCAGACAAGTTTCTTCCTTCAATGAAAAGGAGCGAGAGCTTTTAGCTTGTATGGATAATATGAAAACTTCAAATGCACAACTTGTGCCAGAACGTGAAGCTAACCTATATGGCAAAGAGATCATCAAAGCTAACTTCTTCTAGTTACAATAACATGTTCCTGATTTCGTAAACAAAGTTCTTGATTGACGAACTGTTACTGAAAATTTTGTTGCCGCAACAAGGGGTCGTGAGCGTTGAAAGTTTTATGAATGTATCGCTCAGAAATATAATCTTTCTCTGCCACCATCAGATGAATTAGCAGATGTACTGGATGCTAATGCAGATCAAATCACGGATGCCACAGATGCCAATACCTTAAATATTGACATTCCTTTTGTTATTCAATTTAGTGAAAATCCAAATGCCACTCTTGAAGATATTGTGGAAGCAGAAATTTAAAAGCGCATGATCGTCAAACCATTCTTCGTTGGAAATTTGATCATATTTTACGATGTTGAAATAACAACACCTAGCCTTTGTATGCTAGCTTTCCCGATTATCACATTATATTTTGACACTATCTCCAAAATATAGAATTCCATTTCCATTTCTCGTACCTTTTGATCATTATTATCATCCCCAAATTTAATGTGCAGTTTCAACTTTCCAATTGTGTCCAAAGTGTTACTCGCAAATCCAGACAAAAATGTCCTTGAGCTCACCATCCGTTGTTGTACATGGATTGGTAGCCTTTTAAAAAATTGTATACACATTACATTCAGAACGCCTCCTGTATCAATGAGTGTTTGTAATTGCAAAGTTTTAGTTGACAATTTCGTAAGATATCATCATATCCATTGTGCCATTCATTTCTGATTTATAAAAAGTCATATCTTTATTTCCCATTACTTGAATTCCTTCAACTTATCACCCTGCGCCGTCTGATCTTTTTCAATTACATTGATTGTTAACTGATGCTGTTTCACATTGTTATTCCCTTTTTTCTTCCATGGGAACACTTTCATCCTTTCAAAGATGATTTAACTTCCCTTCATTTAAAGTAAAAATGATGCGGTCCACTAGTTCTTTACATCGATTAGTGTTACGGTCGTGATCGTTATGAAAGAACAAAATTGCGACTTGTCACGCATGTGTTCCTCTGGTAAAGGCATTTGTGGTTTAAATGTAGAACTTATATTCTCTGTTTCCAAGATTTCTTCCGGGTTCTTTGTTAATCCGCGCAATTGTAAAGTTCTCAAGATTTCATTTCCTTGTCGAATATTTTTCTTTATTTCTATAAGGCTAATTACCCTGCCTAATTTTATCATTTCACACAGGCCCTCCTGTGCCAAACTTGTGCATCATTCCATTTGAACGATTTCCATCCCGATGATTCTTATATACATCTTACCATCCTTTATCTTTATTCCAGTTACAAGCACGATGAACATTGTAACACCGCACATTTTTTTTTTAAATCACAGCGGAAGATTTATTTATTTATTACCATACAAACACAAAACAGACCTCGGTATTACACATTACTATATAAATCCCGGTATTACGTTAAAACATTAGCTTTATAGTTTTTATCTCAAAAGACACGACATCAGAGTTTCTGACTTGTCAAACATATCTTCCAACCGTCCATTCCCATTCTAACAGTAGTACCTAAACCTGCAGGGAAGTAGATGTGGGGGATTAGCACGAAGCTAAGTGAGTATGACTAACTACAGGCGATAGTATACAGGAACCGTCATATTAATCATGTCACAAAATCTAACACACAAACATCACCCAAGTGCCGTCTACAGAGACTCTGGCGGCTCGGCCAAACCATTAACCAACAGCTGATCGGACTAGGGCTTACCAGAAGTTCCTCTACCACCGTGTTGCATATATATAATCCACACGCGACGGACGCGTCATTCACATATATATACACCACAATTGTCTAGGACACCACATGAGGAACCCAACCCGCAGGTTGATCTCTCCTACAGAGGCCACCACATAATAGGGACGCACTGGGCTCCAGCAGTTAAGCATCAACCAACATGCAGTCATCACGACGTACTAACTAACTGTATCAGTAAGTATAGCTAACAAGCATGGCAATTATAATATAACATGCTACTCTATACTATGTTCTACAGTTAGTACCACTCACCGATACCCGCACCACTCGGTAGTCTAATGTCACCGAGTCTTCTCCTTGTTTTTATCACCTGAGAATAGACATAAAATAGTCAGTTATAATGTCTCGATAACAACTTGACAACAGAACAATAACACCAAATACCAACACTTAAGTACTTAGCGTCTAGTCCACCAACCGTAAGAGTAACGCTCTCACTCGCACGTTTGAGAACACTCAACCGTGCGATTGATAACTTACTCGTACGTTTGGTCTATGACTGAACACCCATCAAAGAATTAAATGATCCGTACGGTTTACCACACGAGTGACCAGTGACTTGTACGAGTCACATCCTAACCGTATGTATCATCTTACCTAAAATAAGAGTTCTCCATAACCACTCAGACGCACGATTCATAACACGGTTGACCACCCCAACCGTACGAGTGAAGGCTGACTCGTGCGAGTGATGAAGAACAGTAGCAGCAGATGTTTAAACAGGTTTCAACTCAAAATGTACAAAATAAACATCAATTCATATAGTAAGTTAACACATATCATCATATATTCACTATATGATAAGCCTACATCATAAACTCAATCAATAACGACACTAAACGAGTACAAAACAAGACATACATAATAAAATCCGTTCTTCTGACCAAAATAAAGCTTTATATAGCTTTTGGAAACCTTATCATTGGATAGTAAACTTCAAGACAATTCCAACGATAGTTTATTCATCAAAAACGGAGTTACGGTTTGAAAGTTACGCCCGTTTCAATTTTACCAAAAACTGACCAGTGCTCACTCGCACGGCCGAGGTCTCACTCGTGCGAGTGAGTCCTCAACCGCGTGGTTGAGCCTCAAAAGTGTGGTCACACGTACGGTTGAGCTGTCAAAAGTGTGAGTGCTAAAAATAAGTTCCAGCACGCTGTTTTCGCGTTTTTTGACCCAAAATCATGATTTTTGCAAGATCTAACACCAAAACCACTTCCAAAACATCATATAAACTATATAGAACATATTTCTAACATCAATTGAATACAACAAACACTTAAGATCAAGAATCAAGCATCAAAACCTAACTTTTACTCAAGAACACTAAAACCCAATTTAAGCAAGAATCAATACATGAATCAAAGAGAAGCTTACCTTAAATTGATCACAAAATCACAGGGAACAAGAAGATATGATTAATTTGAGCTCAAGAACAAGATCAAGCAATTAGGGTTTTGGTTAGGTGAAAGAGTAAGTACGGGTGTGCTTTTGGAAAAGTCTAGAAAATGAGAAGGGAAGCAGCACTCTGGTCACTTAATTGGGTTAAATTCCCACACTGTGCAACACACGGGTATTTATCAGTTATCTGATATCTTTCGTACATCATTTGGCAACCCAAACGAAGTTCAAATTAAATAAACAAATCTGTTCTGTGACCCTTGTCACAAACTGGTCCTAACCACATCATCAAATGATAATAAACATTAAATAAAAATTAAAGCATATAATAACACAACATATACTTAAGGGCAAACTAGTAATCTTACAGCTAGGCCCGATTGAGGATGTTATAAATCTTCCCCCTTAAGAAGATTCCATCCTCGGAATCTGGTCTACTACAACAAACAAAGTCACGGGTTTTAATCACATTCACTGTTCTCCAATCTAAGTGCTAGTCAAACGTACGATACAAATGTACTCTAACACACATAGTCAGTTAAATCACCACCAGGGTCTTTCACATCAACAAAATCAGCAAATTCACTTACCAAAATCAATAACCAAATCAAAACCCTTATCATTTAAAACCAACCACCGTTTCTAACAAGATGTAAAGGGTAACTAACTCTCATGACAAACACCGTCAATAATAATTATGGTTACCACAAATTCGTAGTTCTAACAATCAGCATTCTCAATTTCCACGGTTCTTTCATAGATCAAGGTCCATATCAAATCACTATGTCATCTGTTATCAACAAATTACTCATTTTGTCATAGCATCTATCTCTTTTACGCAGTTATCTTTCTTAAAAATTTCTAAGTACATGCAACATATATTCATCGAATTCACTAAATTCTAATAAATTTTCACACTTTTTCCCCAGTCATAGGTAACTGTTCACCATTTAATTCATCAATTGTCACTAACATCTTGGTTTTCGTCAATTCTCCACAAAAAGTTCTACATTAGAACGACCATTGCACATTGCACATCATAAAGACGAATGGAAATCCACTTTTAATCCATCATATGTAAACCATATCATCAGGTTACGAGTTTACCCATTAGATAACTCCATCGAATTTTCCAATTCAATCCATCTAAACCATCAATTCATCGTCATCACATTACTTGAAAACACTTGTTCAATCAATTCCCGCAATAACTGAACCACAATGTCAACACTGGTTCACTAAACTTACCCAAATTTGTAGTTACATACCCATTACTAACCCGGTATTTAAGAATTTAACCACAATTCTCGCAAGAATATTATTATATATACTCAAATAATCCATCGACTAGAATATATCTCTGATCATCTCTTTAACAATAAGAATTATTACAAACACGATTCTCAAACCACTTTCAATCATACCATCAATGATTTATACTAACGGATATCCACTTATACTGTTATGACACGGTTATTAACAAGTTATATCCATCAAATAACATCAACATACAAATCGGATACCACACACTACCCCAGTAAGGTTATCACTTGATTAAAACTCCATCAAGATTCGCAATTTAACAATGTTTAACCAATAATAAACCAATATCTAATTCCAGTCCAACGATCAATACCAAATCTGAAAGTCAACTTTTGATCAAAATCCTCTTAAAAATCGCAATAAACCGACATTAAAGGAAATTCCACTAATAAATATCAATCATTATCCATCAAGTTTCTTTCTTTAAGAAGATTTCATATATACATAATCAAACTATGGTTTACAATCCATCGAAATCATATATATACCAAATATCAATTATCATCTTATTCATCACTTGCTACATCTCCTCCGACTCCCGAAACTACTGCATGATTTACCATGATGTATTTTTGTTGGCCAGACATAATACATCATCCTAAATCATATTTTCATTTTGAGTATTTTGGAGCAAGACCCTAATCAAGTCTGTCAATCTATCACAGTATGTTCCTCTGGTCACTGAAAGTTACAATCCACTAATACAAATTTATTCTAACGTAAAGTTTCTAACTGGATCACCTGATTACAACTATCTCGGTATACCAACGCACCTGTCACAATCACACTGTTCAAATTTACCCAATTGATCCACTTTTACAAACACACTGGTAAATCTTGACATTTCTACTTAAATCCTCTACAGTTACAACTATTAAATGAAGAAGTTATAGTTCCCTCAGAACATGATATCATCAACCAATAACTAACCCCATCATTACCATTCATATCCCTGGAGATTACAATCGTCAAGTACAAATGTCACACAACTCTCAAAGTATAGGAATATATTAAATCATACCATGCAATTCCAACGATGTTCCCATCACAATTCTAAGTCAAAAGTTACATATTCTCTAAAGAGCTCACACGGTTCACCGCCCACATTCCCGCCGTATATAGTCACAACTGTCAACTAACGAGATCTCACTTCCGTTGGAAATAATCATGGTCAAACCATACCAATTTACTCTAAGAAATTACTAGCCACAATATTCCTAAAACATCGTCCGACACTTACACTGATCTTGAAGTCAACAGTACAATTATTATCCAATCTAAAGTCAAGTCAAAGTCTGTCTCAATCTCCTCAAGAGACCAAATAAGGAAAGCCTCCCCCTATAAACTTCTAAGGACCATACACAAGGTCATGTTAAACCAAAGTAGGAAGATAGTTCTACTTGACAACCCTACAGGTTTCACTCAACAAGTCCAAGCATATAATATCACTACTAGGCCAGTCACCTACTGTTTCAGTCACAGTCTGTAAACCTGCAGACTACATATCATACGGCCACAAACTAAGGTACAAGTCTGGGGTCAAGAAATAAGGGAACTACTAACTAAACAGTCCCTATTGGTCACTACGTGTGTCCAACCAGTCAACGATCTATGGTAAAGAGAAAGATTTCTTACAAGTCTTAATTAATACAACCAAAGTACGCATAACAGTATCGGATCAACTCCGGACTAACAAGCCAATCAAAATCAGTCATACTAACCAATACCTAAAGCATGGTACTTAACAAATCTAACATGTTGCATACAATAAAAGTAGCAAATCCAAACTAGCATGTAAACACGCTACAATAACTAAGCTACTATGTACCAGCTAAACAGGAAACTTTTCTAAGGCCATTTAACAGTTTCCACTACAACATCAAACAACACTTATGAAGCATACATATACACAAATGATGACTTACAACATGAACTAACAAATTACAAAATGTAATAAAACACATACCGGTATTTAAGTCGTCTTATGTATCACAAGCCTCTGTCAACATCTAACATGCTCCAACTATATCATCTGTGGGGTTTCTCCTCTCCCGTCCAACAACAAGAGCAAAAGATCACCCGGCTGATAAAGTATGTGCCCCGGACCCTGCCCCAGAACTCAATCTCTGATTTACCGAACACTGTAACACTTTGTGTCCCATAAGTTGATAAATCCTCTATATATATATATATTATCTCTGCAAGAATCCAACTTCACCTCCTGATTTATCATACCACATCCCACATTTAACATCGCAAGAAGGAATCATATCCCGAAGTAGAACAACCTGTACCTATCACTCCTCATCTTTTACAAAGAACCCGTATCGTTTCATCTTAATCCTTCTACTTGATTAAATCCAATAAACTTCCTAATTCACTGATTGATTTAACCTGGAATACCCAATAGGTCGAGTACACCAACTCCGTCCAACAGAATCCTTTTTTTTTTATTATTATCATTATTTTATTACTTTTACTACTGGCAACGAATGCTTCTGTATCAGATAATAGTATGGTTGTTGAACTGTTGTCGAGGTTGCATCATCAGTAACTAAAATATTATCCACCATGATTACATCATCAGTAAGCATCAAATGGTACACCCACTTGACACTGACTAGGTCGCCTAATCTAAAGGTACAATATCTGAGTACACTTAAACTTACTTCACTTACATGTATTAGCTGCCCTTAGCTTTCGGTAACCGTCCTTACATCTTTTACATCTATCCCCGAGGTTCTTCACCCTATATACATCCGTACTCTGCCGCTCTGACTATTCTGGGGGCGTTGGGGGCCACAGCACTACCATCATTATCAACCATACCACTACTGCACAACATCTCACACCAAGGCTTAGTATAACACAGGTTAGTACTAACAACTAACGCATAACCTGTCCTAATACTCACTTAACCCATCCCCAGCATGTTATTTTTGACATGACTCGGCTAAGTTTGGGAACATGACATTTAAATCACAATGCACATGCTGCCAAACTAAGCTCTGATACCAACTTGTAACACCGTACATTTTTTTTTAAATCATAGCGGAAGATTTATTTATTTATTACCATACAAACACAAAACAGACCTCTGTATTACACAATACTATATAAATCCCGGTATTACATTAAAACATTAGCTTTATAGTTTTTATCTCAAAAGACACGACATCAGAGTTTCTTACTTGTCAAACATATCTTCCAACCATCCATTCCCATTCTAACAGCATTACCTAAACCTGCAGGGAAGTAGATGTGGGGGATTAGCACGAAGCTAAATGAGTATGACTAACTACAGGCAATAGTATACAGGAACCGTCATACTAATCATGTCACAAAATCTAACACACAAACATCACCCAAGTGCCGTCTACAGAGACTCTGGCGGCTCGGCCAAACCATTAACCACCAGCTGATCGGACTGGGGTTTATCAGAAGTTCCTCCACCACCGTGTTGCATATATATAATCCATACGCGACGGACGCGTCAATCACATATATATACACCACGATTGTCTAGGCCACCACATGAGGAACCCAACCTGCATGTTGATCTCTCCTACCGAGGCCACCACACAATAGGGACGCACTGAGCTCCAGCAGATAAGCATCAACCAACATGCAGTCATCACGACGTACTAACTAACTATATCAGTAAGTATAGCTAACAACCATGGCAATCATAATATAACATGCTACTCTATACCATGTTCTCCAGTTAGTCCCAATCACCGATACTCGCACCACTCAGTAGTCTAATGTCACCGAGTCTTCTCCTTGTTTTTATCACCTGAGAATAGACATAAAACAGTCAGTTATAATGTCTCGATAACAACTCGACAACAGAACAATAACACCAAATACCAACACTTAAGTACTTAGCGACTGGTCCACCAACCGTACAAGTAACACTCTCACTCGCACGTTTGAGAACACTCAACCGTGCGGTTGATAACTTACTCGTATGTTTGGTCTATGACTGAACACCCATCAAAGAATTAAATGATCCGTATGGTTCACCATACGAGTGACCAATGACTCATACGAGTCACATCCTAACCGTGCGTATTATCTTACCCAAAATAATAGTTCTCCATAACCACTCACACGCACGATTCATAACATGGTTGACCACCCCAACCTTACGAGTGAAGGCTGACTCGTGCGAGTGATGAAGAACAGTAGTAGCAGATGTTTAAACAGGTTTCAACTTAAAATGTACAACATAAACATCAATTCATATAGTAAGTTAACACATATCATCATATAGTCACTATATGATAAGCCTACATCATAAACTCAATCAATAACGACACTAAACGAGTACAAAACAAGACATACACAATAAAATCCCTTCTTCTGACCAAAATAAAGCTTGATCTAGCTTTTTAAAACCTTATCATTGGAAATTAAACTTCAAGACGATTCGAACGATAGTTTATTCATCGAAAACGGAGTTACGGTTTGAAAGGTTTCAATTTTACCAAAAACTGACGAGTGCTCACTCGCACGGCTGAGGTCTCACTCGTGCGAGTGAGTCCTCAACCGTGTCGTTGAGCCTCAAAAGTGTGGTCACATGTACGGTTGAGCTGTCAAAAGTGTGGGTGCTGAAAATCAGTTCCAACACGCTGTTTTCGCGTTTTTGACCCAAAATCATGATTTTTGCAAGATCTAACACCAAAACCACTTCCAAAACATCATATAAACTATATAGAACATTTTCTAACATCAATTGAATACAACAAACACTTAAGATCAAGAATCAAGCATCAAAACCTAACTTTTACTCAAGAACACTAAAACCCAATTTAAACAAGAATCAATGCATGAATCAAAGAGAAGCTTACCTTAAATTGATCACAAAATCACAGGGAACAAGAAGATATGATTAATTTGAGCTCAAGAATAAGATCAAGCAATTAGGGTTTTGGTTAGGTGAAAGAGTAAGTACGGGTGTGTGTTTGAAAAGTCTAGAAAATGAGAAGGGAAGCAGCACTCTAGTCACTTAATTGGGTTAAATTCCCACACTGTACAACACACGGGTATTTATCAGTTATCTGATATCTTTCGTACATCATTTGGCAACCCAAACGAGGTCCAAATTAAATAAACAAACCTGTTCTGTGACCCTTCTCACAAACTGGTCCTAACCACATCATCAAATGATAATAAACATTAAATAAAAATTAAAGCATATAATAACACAACATATACTTAAGGGCAAACTAGTAATCTTACAGCTAGGCCCGATTGAGGATGTTATAAACATTATCTTCACCACTTCTCATATGGTCATGACAAACTTTCATTAATTCAGTGAATGTGTTAGGCACATCTCTTCTCAATTTGCGTACTAAAGTTTCATGCTTTTCAATGTTAATACTATGAAGACAACATGAAATATGCTGGTTTTCATTCAAATCTAGAATTTTATGACATTCGTACATGCAATGATGCAGAAATTCTCCCAAAGATTCCTTGAACTTTTGTTTAATCTCATGACATTCTATATGTGTGCGTTTTTGTGGTTGCAAATTATGAAATCACAATAAAAACATTTCGCGCAAGTCAACGAAGCCTTTTATGATCTTCGCATACTGGCTGGTGAACCATTCTCTTGCGAATCCTTGCAAAACGGTGGAAAATACATGGCACACTAGTTCATCCTAATTATATGTGTGCTTTAGTTGATACCCAGTCCAGACTTGGACCTATTGGGCTTCCGGTCACGGATCCCTCCTTATACCACAACATTGTAGGTGAACTATAGTACTTGACATTTACTTGCCTCGACCTTACATATGTAGTTCAACAGTTGTGCTATAACACCCAGTCAAAATCCATTAAAATGTTAACTCTGGTCCCAGTGTTTGACTAGACTTCTACGTAATAGCAATGTTCTACAGCGGAAGCAATTAATACCTGAGAAATAACACGCAAAATGGGTTAATAATAATGTTGAGTGAATCTACGGATTTAAGTAAACAATACAGTATGTTTAAGAAACGATTTTCAGACAACATTTGTCAAGTTTTAGTTTGTTTGTGAACATCAATGTCAAGTTCAGCTGTGTATGACATTCAAAAATATTTTGTTTCTCCTGTTTGTAAAACGCAAGTTTAAGTAACCAATTGCACCGTATGAAACCACAAAGGTTTCATATTTGAAGTTTGTAGACAACACTATGTCCTGTTTTGAATGTTTATAGACAATATCATGTCGAGTTTCAAATGTTCGTAGACAATATCATGTCAAGTTTCAAATGTTCGTAGATAATATCATGTCAAGTTCTATTTCTCTTGTTTATAAACCACAGTTTTAAGTAACGTAAAATTTGTATCTGAAAACATTATTCAAAAAATAGTTCATTTGCAACTGACCACGAGATTCAATAAGCATAACCAAACGTTGCAAAATGTACATACATTCATGAGCACTTGAATACTAGCATAAAGACATGTGTATAGTATACACTACACTTATCCTTTACCCCATAAAACGTATACACTTGTTCGAGTGTACATAAAGTTCAAAGTAAATGCACCACAGTTATAGTAGGGTGAGGTTTGTCTAACCTAACGGATCCGTTCATCTAAATTGTGCTTACCCGAAGGTAATTAAAGTATTCAAGCTTGGGGCTTTGTGAACAATAACTCTATATGTATAATAGTACTCGTGTCAAACGTAAAAGCATTTGTAATAACGTAAATTTAACCAGCGTGTATTCTCATCCCAGAAAATATGTAAAAAGCGGGACTGTAGACTCACCTTTGAAAAACTCGGTATGAAAAGTAAGCAGTAAGTAGCCTGTACTGACTACAGTCGAGTAATGCAACCTAGATATATGTATTTAGGATGGTCAATAGTTATATCTAATACAATAGACATTTCATAGAGTAAGTTATCCTATTGCTCATACTGACGCGTTACAATGTAAACGTTAACACATAGTCAACTAGTTCATGCAAGTCAACAAAAGTCAACCAAGGTCAAACAAAAGTCAAACTTGGTCAAAGTGGTCAACCAAAGTCAACACATCAGTAGGTCCATGTAAATGTTGGTCAAATAGTCAAACTTGGTTCGTATCATTCATTTTCAGTTTCAGTTTCAAGTTTCATCGATTACCGATTTCGTTGTCATACCGCATGTTAAGTATTGTGCAATCAAGACACATATGAACACATGACAATCGAACTTCACTCATGACATTTCAATGATCAGTATGTAATCCTCGTTCATTCACAAGTTCAAAGTTATGTTCCTAACACGAAGCACATACTCGCATTCACAATACACATTGCACGATATCAGTTTTAATCTGCGCATCAGTTTTATATTGGACATAACCAGAGCTAGGAGCATGAAAATCAAGCAAGGTTAGTGGATAAATTTCAAGGACAAGCTAAAATAGCACATATAAAAAGATGAGGTGATTTGGTTTAGCTAATTGGTACAGTTTATTTCGGCATGTCGGGCGTTATGTTTCAGTCCAATTCAGTAGTTATCAAATCTTTGGCCTTATTTTGCATAATGTATCAGGTTACAAGGTTTGACATAAACTATACTTTTGTTCCATAACATATAAAGTGTAAGCATCCATAAGATCAAGTCCTAAAACTATCCACAACTCAACTTATAGAGCTAAGGGTGCATACTTGGCAGATTCGGATAGAATACAGGTAGTCATTTTCGCACGCACGATACGCAAGCTATACATATCCAATCATCACAAGGCCTAGATGAAAGGTTATTTAAAACATATGAATTTTACGTAAATGCAAATACTTGATTCAATATCACATTTCAAATTGCTTTTAAAATCTGTTTTAAGTCACCGAGCAAACTAGTTTTGTCAAGAACAATCATTTAGGCATAAAATGAGTTTTACAACTCCAAATTGCATGATATCCTAGTCCAAATTAAATGTTTTTAATTTATCTACATAATGGAAATCAGTTCATAACTCAATTCATCACCCATTTGTCCAAATTTCGGATTAATAGCAGATTTGACAACAAAACTTCATTTAATCATAACTTGCATATACGGTAAACAAAAATACGCAATTCCAAAGCTTAAAATTATTAGTTTTTCGAGAGGATTCTGAATATGTAATAATATTTAACATTCATCAAAGTCAAGTTTCTGTAATCATGCAATTCAAATTTGGGTTTAACCTTAACTACAAACATATATTTATCTTCAAATTTTATACTTAAACGTGGACTTAACTATGTGACAAGCATACGAGAAACAATGACTTGGTAGTTGCAATTAGTAAGTTTTTTTCATTTAAGGTTCATCCCAAGAGAGCGGTGAATGCTAGTTGAATCGATGAAACTCAAAATCATCCTAAGGTTTGTTTGATTGGGGGGGTTTGAATTTTAGATATTAAGAAAAAACTATTGCAAATTAAAAATAGAATTAAAAGTGTTTAAGTAAGTATCAATATTAAAGACATCTACACTTGCTTAATCCACTTGAAGCATTAGGATTGTTCTATTGTTCATTTAAGAGCTAATCGTGTTCAAACTTTGGACTAGTATCCCTACTAGATGTTCTTATGATCAATCAACACTTACAAATTCCCATAAGCTTGCATGATTTGAATCTAGTTGAATCATGCAATTGTCATTAGTACTTAGCCTAGGTTAAAGTCCCTTAAAACCCTTTAGTAATCAAAATCCCTTAAGAAAACCAACTTCACTATGTTGACTAAGAACCAATTGAAAACCAATCCAAACTAAGACCCCAATCCCTTGAAAGCCCCAATTTGATTGTCTAGATCACCTAAGTGTTGAAATACAAGTTGCTTCACTAATCAAATCCCTTTGAATGCTACACAACTTATATAGTCAAAGTCAAGTCCAAAACAAGCATAATGAAGGATCTATTGACTAATTCTAATAACAAACCACAATCATCAAATCAAATATTCACCAAACACAATCATTAATATAGATATGAATAATCCTTAGCTATCAAGCTTCATAAACAAGTGCACATAATAAAATCTAGCCAATCATGGCTAGAACAAGATCAATAAAAGCTATAATAGTAAATCTAAACATCATTAAGCAATAAACAAGAGTAGATTGTACCAAAATTAAGAAATTACAAAAGTGACTAGATGGAGAAGATAAAGATGATGAAGAACAAGCCCTAGATCTTGATTCAATCTTCAAATCCTTGATATAGAATGGAATAGATGATGAAAACTTTTTGGAAAACTCAATAAAATAACTATAAAACCCTAATTTTGATCAGCCACCACGAACGACTATTCTATTGAATGTGATCTATATGAAAACCTTCATCTCTTTCTATTTATACTCTTTCAAAAACTGCCCAGAAAACACAGTGGAACGTTGTTCCTCTTTTAGGAACGTCGTTCCTGGCCTCTTAAATGTGGAACGACGTTCTTAATTAAGAACGTCATTCCTGAATTGTGCTCCAAATGTAATCTTTTTCTGTTTCCATTTCCTTTGTAAATTTCCCAGGTAGAACGTTGTTCTTCGCTTTGGAACGGAGTTCTTGAATATGGAACGTCGTTCCTTGATTATGGAACGTCGTTCTTGTTGCCAGGTTGAGCACTTTGCAGTTTTCTTGATACATTTGCATACTTTGGTCAATTTTACACCAAATTTACACTTAGAACTGCAATAGCACTCAGAACACTGTTAAACCCAAGATCATGACTTTTTGAGCACTTTGGAAATGAAAATCAAGTAAAACGAGGTAGATATTGTGTGAGAAACATAGCGTGGATGAGCAATATCATCGACTGGGTGGGATGTCCTGGAACTCGACGCTCTAATTCCGACTACTGTGATTACTTCGAGGATAATATTATATCATGGTCATCTAAGAGACATGCTACCATCTCTCGCTCCTGTACAGAAGTTGAATATCGAGCAGTTGCTATTGTCGTTGTAGAGACATCTTGAATATGTAACTTACTTCGCGAACTACACTCACATTTATCTCATGTTACCTTAGTTCATTGTGATAACGTAAGTGCCGTTTAGCTACCTACTAACCTAGTGCAGTACTGGGGCACCAAATACATCGAGATCGACATACATTTTGTGCGTGATCAGATTGCTACAGGAGCTATTCGAGTACTTCATATCCCGAATACATCCCAGTATGCTGACATTTTCATTAGGGGACTTTCTCCTCGTCTATTTTACAGATTTTTGATCTAGTTTGAACGTCCATTCATGATCTCATGGTCTAACTGCGGAGCCGTATTAGACTGTATATGTTAGTGTACATCTTTTGAATAATGTGGGCTAGCCTATGTTTTATTAACATGTTATTTACTCTAAGTTCATTGTAAATCTGTATATATTCTTTGTTAATGAAATAAAAATGAATATTAAAAATTAATTAATTGTATTAAGTTCTTCTTTGAATGTACGAAACTATCAATCATTGTTTATTACTATCATATTAACGTTGATGGTATAGTAATATTATTGATAAAAATGGTATTAATTTATTTTATAGTATGGGGGCTAATTAAGAGGAAAACACTTTTTGAAAGAAATAGGAAACTAATTCTTTATTTTTATTTTTTTCATTTTATTTAAATATTTTTTTCAAACACCCAGATCACATGAATATGTGAATATTTAAAAAATACATTTTGTTATGAATGTTATTATTTTGGTGGGAAACGCTCAAAGAAATATATAATAACATGCATCATGACTAATGTCTTAATTAGAGTCTTTTTTCATCATTTTTTTCATCTTATGTAAAGTTTTTTTTTCAAAATTTATCTCGATTTAGAGTTTAGTATTTTGGTTTTAGTCCCAAAACCCAAAACTCTAAACCCTAAACCCTAAATTCTAAATCGTTTGCGTTAAAAATTCAATATAAACCCTAATTTCTAAATCCTAAACCCTAATTTCTAAACCATAATTTCTGAACTTTAATTTCTAAATCTTTAAAAAAATCTAATTAAAATATTACTCATGCATGTTATCATTTATTTTTTCGAACGTTTTTCTGACAAACTAATAACATTCATTATAATTTGAACTAGAAAAAAATTCGACCGCGCGTTGCTGCGGTTGTATTCAACGCGCGGTCGAATTTGAATATACATTGTTTGGTACCTAATTTATCTAATAGGTTGGGTTGTTTGGTGTACGTATATGTATATACTAGTTTTATGAGCCCGTGCGTTGCACGAAAGTTGTATGTTAAAATGTAAATATCACGCTTTAAACTTGTGCGTTGCAGAACTGTTAATGAGCAGAAAAAAAATGTACATATTATAGTATTGAATGATTAGAGTATTTAAAAATCGTTGACTTAATTTTAAAAAACATAAGAATTAACATCCAACATATTATATATCTATAGTTAATATTAAATATGTAATCTTATGATGTCATAAATAAGCAATTATCCTTTATAAAAATAAATCAAAATAAAAAAGAAAAAATTAGAAGACATTTAGAAGATGTCATAAACACTAATTAAAATAAATTAATAAAAAAAGAGTAATTATTTATCTTCTACCTTTTAGTAAATTATTTTTTTCTTTTCATAATAACAACTAAATAATTATTCTGTATTATTGTATAACGAACGTGATTATCTTCTGGATCATATCTTATTCTTTTCTTTTCTTCAATCATAACAACTAAATAATTTGTGTGGCTAAAATGACAAGTCAGAGTGTGACTGATATTGTGTGATATATTTGTGTGGGAATAACAAATCCCTTATAACATACTTAAAATAAAATTTCTTAAACACAACAAAATATCATTCATTAATCAACTTTTAAACACAAAATAGCAATTGTGAGTTTTTTACGGGATTATTTACTTTACATATGTATACAAAATACACGTCTCAATAAAATGTTGTAATTAGACTTTTATGACAAGGAAAATAGCAATTGTGATGAAAAATGGAAGAAGGTCGTGGGAGAATAAATGTAATTCATTTATTCTGACCGTTAAGTATATCAATATGTTTGTAGAAACAATAACAAGTTTCTTAGTCGAAATCTGTAGTTCCACGGATCATTAAACTAAATGACTTTAACATTTACGCTCACTTAATACCTAAAACATATCATTAAACTATTTTATTAAAACAAACCCGTAATTTCACGGGTATATATATATATATATATATATATATATATATATATATATATATATATATATATATATATATATATATATATATATATATAGTGGTAGGATCAAGAGGGAACTAACCATTCGGGGGGAAGCGGGGGGAAGTAAAAACTTTTTTTTTCGTTTTTTGAAAAAACTTTGTTCACGAACATTATAGATGAGATAAAATATGAACATTTAGTAGAGACACTTTGTGATAAATGTTTTTATTTTGGCGGGAAAACGCTCGAAGAAGTAATATATAACAATTATCGTGCTTTTCGAGCGTATTTTGAGGTTTTAGCTATTGGGGTTTAGATATTAGGGTTTATAGGGTTTAGATATTAGGGTTTAGAAATTTAGGGTTCACGAACAATATTATCTTGAATGTTATTTTTGTCGATCGTTTTTCCGCCTAAATAATAACATTCATCACGAAGTATCTCTTCTAAATGTTCATATTTTCGTGTGATCTTGATGCCGGGAAAAAAAAATTTCAAAAAAAAAAAAAAAATTTGCTTCCCCCCGATTGGTTACTTCCCCATTGATCCTGCCCCTATATATATATATATATATATATATATATATATATATATATATATATATATATATATATATATATATATATATATATATATATATAGTTTTATGAGCCCGTTAAATATATAGATATTTTGCTTATTTAAATCTATTAAACAAATTAGATAATACTTCGTAAGTTGTCTTAAATGAAAATTTAGATATTTTTCTTAATAAAAGTATATCATTAAATGGATTATTAATAATACTCCGTAATATATTAAAATTCTATTATTAAATAATAGAATAATCAAATGGCAAATTCTATTTTTTAAGGGGGATGATTCTCACACACTGTTTTTTTATCCTCACACACCCTTTTACCCTATTATTAGGGAGGAGTTCAAGTAAATTGGTGTGTGAGGATCAAAAAACAGTGTGTGAGAATCATCCCCTATTTTTTAATCCTTATCCTTATTATTAATAAGTTGTTTTATATGGAAACGATATTGGGAAAATTCCACAAATTAAATTTATATTTATGTTAATATTAGATTATGAAACGTAATATTTATATTTAATCTTTTATATTATAATCTTTTATATATAATCTTTGAATATCTTTGAATTCCATGATAAATTTGGCAACTAAATTTCAACCTATATATAAAAATTTATTTGAGAAATTTTATTTATTTTAGTTTAATTAAGAAAATGACACGTGTGCAAATTTAATTCAGTTTAATTGATGAATTGACACGCGTGCAAATTTAAATCAGATTAATTGAGAAATTGACACGTAGGATTATTGGCACACGCTTTATAATAATGTATAGATAGATAGATAGATATGAAATATAACCCGAAATATTTAGTGTTTTTTAACGTTGTCCGTTTCGCGTATAATTAGTCCCGTTGGGTTCGTAAGATTATTTCGAGTTGAACGGTGGTCTCGAAAAAATTTAACTCGCACCGAGCGAGAAGATAGTGCCCGTTAATAAATCGGGTGGAATTAGTTTCTTTTATTTAAATAAAATTATATATTTACATTTTATACCCCTGAAAAATGAAAATTTAAGGGGTCGTTGTGTAAAATGAGTCAAAGTTGAGGGACCGATTGCGGTGTGAACGCAAATTCAAAACGACAATTCAAAGCAACTGGAACGGCGAAAATCAGGTGTGTTTTAGTGTATAGCTATAATATAATATAATATAATAATAATAATATAATAATAATAATAATAATAATAATAATAATAATAATAATTAGAAACAGAAAATTAATAAATTATCTACGGTACATTAGAAGGGCTTAAATGACTAAAGAAATTACACGTGCACCAATGCGTGCCCCGTGGGCTTCGAAACAAAGAGTGTGATGTTGATGAAATGGAGTGCGTGAGACACTCTCTTTTTCACAAGATAAAGCACTCTCTTATTCACACTCTTTCAGTCTTTGGTCAATGACTCAAAGGCCGCTTTTTTTCCACGAGGAGATGTGCTATGACTTGTTGCTAAAAGAATTCACGAAATCCATGTTTATAAAAAGAAATATAAAGCACTTTTTAACCATCTAATTTTGCTACAAGATTAAAATAATTACCGGTGTCCTTTATATCGCTAAAGCCTAAAAGTACTCGGGTAGCGTTTGGTAACACGATATTTTTAGGAGTTGTACTTTATTAATCAGTTTAAGTTACAGAATTTATGAAATCCTCCTTTTTTTTTTTTTCCGGCGAAAAAGGAAAATCCATTGATAACCATTGTTACCTTCATCAAATTAATGAATGGTAACAATGTGAAACGATTACAATCGAGGATCTACAATCGATCAAGTTGACAAGCATTGCATGAAATCCTCCTATACAAGCTAATCTAATTTTCATTATAATACAGTAGCTTTTAACTTTATTGTATTAAAAGTGCGGAGTAATATTTTTCTGATTTTGCGTATTTTTAAGCATATGTTTGCACAACAGTGGCGCTACCTTGGTATATAAATTTATTACTCCGTATTTAAAATTTGTTTTGTATTTTATAAAATTTTAAATATATTTGTCTCATTAATAAAAAAATTAAATTCACCACTTTGTTTACAGTTATATTATTAGAAAGATAAAATTGCGCAGATGGCCCATGATGTTTGTAACAAAAAGCATGATCAACCTTTATTTTTTTTTTCGACATAGATTCCCCTAAACTATTAACACTTGCGAATAAATATCTCGATGGTAGTAGCTATATATATAGTAAAATGTTTTAGTTACGAAACATTTACATATTTTTCAGGGATTATATATGTGAATTGTGAAGGTCACCAAATTTATCAACGTGTTTTTGGATACCACCCTAATTTATATATAAATTTTAGACCGCACAAATTCATATTTTGTCCAAAATACATTAGGTCCTTATAAAAACGAATCATAAATATAAAATAATACAAATAATAATGTATTTATTTATTAAGTTTATTTATATTATCAATAATTTTATTCAAATTGATAACTATTTTCATTTTTTACTTTTTGTCGATTGATTTTATGTGGATTTAGTGTATTTTAGACAAAACAAGATAATATTATTGTTTAGTTTACCTACAATAGTGTATTACAATAATATTACTATTACTATATATATATATATATATATATATATAGTAATAGTAATATTATTGTTTAACTTACCAACAATAGTAATGAAAACAAACGAAATGCATAACATCTGAAATACAAATGTAATATATATATATATATATATATATATATATATATATATATATATATATATATATATATATATATATATATATATATATATATATATATATTTTACAAACTAGTTATAAATTTTCTTAAGAACATATCAAATTCTTGCTTTCAACCGAGCACAGCAGATGTTGATTCTTCTAAGGTTATCCTAACGACACGACCACTAACTGAAGACCCGCGAATTCGCGGGGTTTCGTGTTCCCTAGATTGCACAGATTGGAACTCAATAAAACTGCTACTGTCGCTGATGTAGTAACCTTGTGTCTGATATATCAAATCTTATCAAGATTCCATCCTCATCATCATCTATCAACTATCATTATCTATCATCTAACATCATCATCAACATCACGATCTTAAGGACCATTTCCAAAAGGCCGAGGTAATTTTAACATTTATTTTATATCATATGCAGCTTGGTCAATTAAGACAGCAGGACGGTGGTCATGGAAGTCGAAATCCGCTCCATCACGGACTCGGCTAACCCTGAAAATAGACTCAATCTTCTCAAACCAACGTGTAAGTCCGATGGGTCCTTCAGTGTCACTAAATTCTTGTGGTCGACTGGCCATGAACGTTTTGTGGGAGCATCCCACCTGGTTGTTGTTATTAGCATTAGCATTAGCATTATATATATATATATATATATATATATATATATATATATATATATATATATATATATATATATATATATATATACCATCGTTTGTTTTCATTACTATCATAATAATATTACCATCATATCATTTGTTTTCATTACTATTTTCATCACTATCGTTTGTTTTCATTACTATTGTAGGTAAAAATATTGTAGGAGGGAAGAGTGAAAGTATAATATTATTGTTTAGTTTACCTACAATAATATACATATACTATGTTTTTGAGCCCGTACGTTACACGGGTGTGTAAAAACGTGCAAAAAATGTAATTTGCATTTCATATTGGTGTGTAAATAGCGATACTAAAAAATAGAAAAAGTATAAGAATTATTTAAAAGTCTGTTGTGTTAACAAATTTTAAAAATTCTTTTGAGTTTAAGAGACCCGTGATGATGACAACTTCTTAAAAATTCTTTTTTAGTTTAAAAGCCCGTGGTATTGACGAATTTTAGAAGTTCTTTTGAGTTTAAGAGCTCGTGGTGCTAACAAATTTTAAAAGTAGTTTAGGTGGTGTTAATAATTTAATGTCTATAATTTTTTTCTCACCGTTAATATCTTTTTAATATATAAATTATATACTGCGTAATATTTAGAGTACAATGAATATTTGTCATTGAACGTAACATTAGTAAAACATAAGTTATATTATTTTAGAATTATTATATACAATCAATTTTTGATAAATAAAAATTCAAAATATTGATTAGATGTAATATTTATTAGTTTTCAAGTTATAGTTAATTTAAAATTTGCTGGTTGTACGAACATGCACCCCATCAATTCACAGCCGCTTATACATATACATGCGAAGCAATATTATAATTTATATATATAAATCTATCTATGTAAATTTATATCTATATCTATATGTATATATTAAATTATAATAAAAAAGTAATTCAATTTAATAAAAAAATGACACATAAGCAAAAAACTTTTTGATTTATGTATATGTATAGATAGATATATATTTATTTATATACATAAGGTTTCATCAAGGGGAAATGGACTTTAGGAAGGAAGGAGAGGTAAAAACATTTTTTGCAAACATTAAGGTCAGATTAAAATATAAACATTTAAAAACACGCTTTGTGATGAATAACATTATTTTGACCAGAAATTGCTCGAAGAAATAACATTCATCGATAAATGTAATTTCTGATAACATTCATCGTGATGAATGTTAATCTTCGAGCGATTTTTTTCATGTGCTATAAAGTTTTTTTTTTCAAATTTAACCCAATTTAAAGTTTATAGTTTAGGGTTTAGTGTTTTGTCTAATGACCCGTCCTAATCCATCTGAACGAATACATTACATTTGGTTACATCGCTAGGTACTTGACCTCTATATGATACATTTTACAAACATTGCATTCGTTTTTAAAAGACAAACTTTCTTTAAAGTTAACAGGCATGCATACCATTTCCTAATATATCAAACTATCAATGACCTCTTATCAATCTTGATGAACTTAATGACTCAAATGCAACGTCTTTTGAAATATGCCATGAAGGACTCCAAATAATATCTCTAAAATGAGCAAATACATAGCGGAAGATTTCTTTAATACCTGAGAATAAACATGCTTAAAATGTAGTGACCCGAACTTTTCCATGTTTATATATATTAAATGAAATTGTTATTTACAAGATTAAGTGTTTTCAACATGTTAAGCAATCAAACTTATTAAGACTTGATTAATTGAAATAGGTTTCATATAGACAATTGACCACCCAAGTTGACCGGTGATTCACGAACGTTAAAACTTGTAAAAACTATATGATGTCATATATATGGATATATATATAGTTAACATGGTATTATGATAAGTAAACATATCATTAAGTATATTAACAATGAACTACATATGTAAAAACAAGACTACTAACTTAAGGATTTCGAAACGAAGTATATATGTAACGATTATCGTTGTAATGACATTTAATTGTATATATATCATATTAAGATATATTAATACATCATAATATCATGATAATGTAATAATTTAACATCTCTTTAGAAATAATAAACAATGGGTTAACAACATTTAACAAGATCGTTAACCTAAGGGTTTCAAAACAACACTTACATGTAACGACTAACGATGACTTAACGACTCAGTTAAAATGTATATACATGTAGTGTTTTAACATGTATTCATACACTTTTGAAAGACTTCAAGACACTTATCAAAGTACTTCTACAGAACAAAAATGCTTACAATTACATCCCCATTCATTTTCATCAACAATTCTACTCGTATGCACTCGTATTCGTACTTGTACAATACCCAGCTTCTAAATGTATTTACTATTGGTATATACACTCCAATGATAAGCTCTTAGCAGCCCTTGTGAGTCACCTAACACATGTGGGAATCATCATTTGGCAACTAGCATGAAATATCTCATAAAATTACAAAAATATAAGTAATCATTCATGACTTATTTACAAGTAAACAAAATTACACATCCTTTATATCTAATCCATATACCAACGACCAAAAACACCTACAAAAACTTTCATTCTTCAATTTTCTTCTTATAATTGATCTCTCTCAAGTTCTATCTTCAAGTTCTAAGTGTTCTTCATAAATTCTATAAGTTCTAGTTTCATAAAATCAAGAATACTTCCAAGTTTGCTAGCTTACTTCCAATCTTGTAAAGTGATCATCCAACCTCAAGAAATCTTTCATATTTACAGTAATATATCTTTCTAATACAAGGTAATACTCATATTCAAACTTTGATTCAATTTCTATAACTATAACAATCTTATTTCGAGTGGAAATCTTACTTGAACTTGTTTTCGTGTCATGATTCTGCTTCAAGAACTTTCAAGCCATCCAAGGATCCTTTGAAGCTAGATCTATTTTTATCATTTCCAGTAGGTTTACCTACTAAAATTAAGGTAGTAATGATGTCCATAACATCATTCGATTCATACATATAAAACTATCTTATTCGAAGATTTAAACTTGTAATCACTAGAACATAGTTTAGTTAATTCTAAACTTGTTCGCAAATAAAGTTAATCCTTCTAACTTGAATTTTAAAATCAACTAAACACGTGTTCTATATCTATATGATATGCTAACTTAATAATTTAAAACCTGGAAACACGAAAAACACCGTAAAACCGGATATACGCCGTCGTAGTAACACTGCGGGCTGTTTTGGGTTAGTTAATTAAAAACTATGATAAACTTTGATTTAAAATTTGTTCTTCTGGGAAAATGATTTTTCTTATGAACATGAAACTATATCCAAAAATCATGGTTAAAATCAAAGTGGAAGTATGTTTTCCAAAATGGTCATCTAGACGTCGTTCTTTCGACTGAAATGACTACCTTTAAAAAACGACTTGTAACTTGTATTTTTGACTATAAACTTATACTTTTTCTGTTTATATTCATAAACTTAAGTTCAATATGAAACCATAGAAACTTGAAACACTCAAAAAGGATTTAAAACGAAGAAGTTATGGGTAAAACAAGGTTGGATAATTTTTCTTGTTGTAGCTACGTGAAAATTGGTAACAAATCTATATTAATCATATCCTAGCTAACTCATATTGTATTATACATGTATTCTAATATATTATGTAATATTGGGATACCATATACATGAATACAATGTTTTGACATATCATATCGACCCATCTATATATATATTTCGGAAAAACCATAGACACTCTATATGCAGTAATGTTGGAGTTAGCTATACAGGGTTGAGGTTGATTCCAAAATATTATATATACTTTGATTTGTGATCTAGCCTGAGGCTTGTATACACGAGGCCGTGGATTGATTCAAGATAATATATATTGCTTTATTTTCTGTACATCTAACTGTGGACAACTAGTTGTAGGTTACTAACGAGGACAGCTGACTTAATAAACATAAAACAGCACAACGTATTAAAAATGTTGTAAATATATTTTGAACATACTTTGATATATATGTACATATTTGTTATAGGTTCGTGAATCGACCAGTGGCCAAGTCTTACTTCCCGACGAAGTAAAAATCTGTGAAAGTGAGTTATAGTCCCACTTTTAAAATCTAATATTTTTGAGATGAGAATACATGCAGTTTTATAAATGTTTTACAAAATAGACACAAGTAAATGAAACTACATTCTATGGCTGGATTATTAAACCGAATATGCCCCTTTTTAGTCTGGTAATCTAAGAATTAGGGAACAGACACCCTAATTGACGCGAATCCTAAAGATAGATCTATTGGGCCCAACGAGCCCCATCCAAAGTACCGGATGCTTTAGTACTTCGAATTCATCATGTCCGAAGGGAGTCCCGGAATGATAGGGGATATTCTATATGCATCTTGTTAAGGTCGGTTACCAGGTGTTCACCATATGAATGATTTTTATCTCTATGTATGGGATGTATATTGAAATATGAAATCTTGTGGTCTATTATTACGATTTGATAAATATAGGTTAAACCTATAACTCACTAACATTTTTGTTGACGTTTAAAGTATGTTTATTCTCAGGTGATTATTAAGAGCTTTCGCTGTTGCATGCTATTATATGGACAAGATTTGGTGTCAGCATGCTTGTATTATATTGTTTAAAACTGCATTCGAGATTTATTTTGTTGTAACATATTAATATTTGTAAACCAATATGTATTGGTAGTGTGTAAGTGTGATATTTGTTAGATTATCATTTCTGGATAATCTAAGTGGTGTCTTGTTAACCTTGTCGATAAAATAAAGGTTATGGTTTGTTTTAAAAACGAATGCAGTCTTTGAAAAACGTCTCATATAGAGGTCAAAACCTCGCAACGAAATCAATTAATATGGAACGTTTATAATCAATATGAACGGGACATTTCAGTTGGTATCCGAGCGTTGGTCTTAGAGAACCAGAATTTTTGCATTAGTGTGTCTTACCGAGTTTGTTAGGATGCATTAGTGAGTCAGGACTTCGACCGTGTTTTTCTTCAAAAAAAAAAAAACGATTGCTTAATTTTTTTGTTGGAAACTATATATTATTAACATGTAAATATTATGTGATATATTAATCTCTTAACGTGTTTTATATTGTGTGATAGATGTCTACCTCTAGTACAAATCCCATCGACTCACCTAATAATAATGAAGAGTCGAATATACTTTGGGAAGATTCACAAATTCTCGAAGAGGAACCGGAAGAAGAGGAACCGGAAGAAGAGGAACCGGAAGAGGAGGAACCAGAAGAAGAGGAACCGGAAGAGGAGGAATCGGAAGAGGAAGAACCGAGAGAAGGAGAGGTTCCGGAGGAAGAAATATTGATACCTACAGTAAATCGATTAAATAAAAGAAAATCCTCAACCAACGGACCAAAGTCAATAATGGTCAATGGTGTTTCCGCCGAGGAAGCAAAATATTGAGAAGATTATTAATTTTTCGATGAATCAGATCCCGATGAGGATTCCGATGATGTTATAAAAATTACCTCGACCCAATTTAATAAAGCAAAAGAAAATAATAAGGGAAAAGGTATAAAAATAGAGAAACCTGATTCCAACCCCGATGAACTTTATATGTATCGGCAACGTCCGTATTTCCTAAAATGTAACAATAACCCGGGAACCAACAATAACCCGGGAACCTCTAAACCTCCAGGTTTTTCTAAACCATTGTAGAAAATGACAGCTCGTATTAGGGGAGCATCATATATCCCTAGAAAATTAGCAAAACGAACCAAGTTCGAGGAAGAAGAAGAAACGAGTGAGTCGGATTAAAGAGTTGTAATCATGTTGTGTAATATATGTAATATAGTGTGCTTGTGCTTTTTTTTTTATAAATGTAAAATTGCTTGTATTGTGATAGTGCTCTAAATGAACATATATTTAATATCAATATCTTTCCAATATGTAAAGTTTTTAGTTGCAATTGTTCTATTTTCAAGTAATATTCGTTTAAATAAATAAGTGCGAAGACAAAAGAAGAAAACGACGATTTGAAGAAGCAAATGACCAAAAAAGCTCAAACGAACAAGTTACAATCCAAATGATTCAATTTATTGATAAGAAACGTCTAGAAATGACATGAGTACAAGCCACAGAACGCAAAGTACAAGTTATCTAAGCATACGAAAAGACGTTCAAAAATCCGGAACCGAGACATAAACCGAGCATCAACGCGCGAGACAACGGACCTAAAATTACAAGTCTACTATGCACAAGAATATAATATATATATATATATATATATATATAATTATATATAATTATATATATTATATTATATATTATAATAACTCAGCAGCCCACGTTTTAAAAAGAAAAATATCCTGTCCAGGGCGGCCATGCGAGTGCATGAGAAATGCACTAAAAACCCATGCACTTGCATGAGCCTATGCGAGTGCATGAGAAATACACTGAAATCTCATGCGAGTGCATGAGCTTCAGGATCCAAAAAAGTTCTATAAATTGGCCAGTTTTCTCACGAATTTTGTACACTTTTTCCAATCTCTCCATCTCTATATGTAATATATTTATATTATAATTTTAATTTTAATTTAAGATTAATAATAAATTATGGTTTAGTTGGGTTATTGTAAGAAATGTTTTACAGGTTTTAAAGTCGAAACTCTGTCCGGGTAATGCTACGCTATAAATAATCACTGTAAGCTATGTTATTCCTTTTTAAATTAATGTCTTGTAACTAAGTTATTATTATGCTTATTTGAGCCGAAGTAATTGTGATGTTGGGCTAAATATTAAGATGGGTTATTGGATTTTGTACCATAATTCGGGTTTGGACAAAAGACCGACACTTGTGGACATTGGACTATGAACTATTAATAGATGGGGAGTATTGTCTAATCGAATGATAACTCATTGGAATATGTCGAACCTATCTTCAAATTAGTTAATCTAATAATTATTAAATGATTATGCATGTCCTATTTAGTGACGTTTATACGACATCTTTTACGATCATTTAATTAATTATTCGGGTTGGGTAATTGATTATTCAAACTGATCAAGTGGGTAAATTAATGTTCATATCTTATTAAAACAGGGGTGAATTACATACAAGGGTAATTGGTGTAATTGTTAACAAAGTATTAAAATCTTGGATTATACGCAGTCGATAACCTGGTGTAATCATTAAACAAAGTATTAAAACCTTGTTACAGTTCGAATCCCTAATTAGTTGGAATATTTGACTTCAGGAATAAGGTTAATTTGACGAGCATTTTATAATTATGACCGATGGACTATTATGAACAAAAACTAGATAGGTATCAAATAAATCCAGAACAAAGGACAATTAACCCAGATAAATAAATTAAAATCAAAACGTCAAACATCATGATTACGGAAGTTTAAATAAGCATAATACTTTTATTTCATATTTCATCGTACCTTTATTTACTGTCATTTTAATTACTGCAATTTAATTTATCGCAATTTAAATTCTATCATTTATATTATCGTCATTTTTCTTTACGCTTAAAATATAAAATCGACAAACCGGTCATTAAACGGTAAAACCCCCTTTTATAATATTACTACCTATATATAATTATATATATTTGTAAAAATATAGTTGTTAAAAATATAGTACGTTATCACTAGCTCCCTGTGAAACGAACCGAACTTACTAAAAACTACACTACTCTACGATTAGGTACACTGCCTATAGTATTGTAGCAAGGTTTAGGTATATCCCATAAATAAATAAATAAAACTTATGTAAT
Source organism: Rutidosis leptorrhynchoides (assembly GCF_046630445.1). Lineage (NCBI taxonomy): Eukaryota > Viridiplantae > Streptophyta > Magnoliopsida > Asterales > Asteraceae > Rutidosis > Rutidosis leptorrhynchoides. The sequence goes on along the minus strand of NC_092336.1, from coordinate 515,522,454 downwards.
TTCGTCGTATTTCGTAATAAACGATAATAGTATTTCATATACACCGCTGCACACATCAAGTTTTTGGCGCCGCTGCCGGGGACTCGGTGAAAAACACTATATTTTTGTAAAAATATATTATTTCTTATTTTGTAAAAATATTTTGTATTAATAATAAGTCTTAAAAATATAAAACATAAATATATATATATATATATATATATATATATATATATATATATATATATATATATATATATATATATATATATATATATATTTGTTTGTTTTTAAGATTTTTATTTATAAAATTAATAAGTATTTTAAGTTTTTATATAAATTTATTTTTATTATCTATTTGTAAAAAAAAAAAAAAAACGCCTAAAATGAAAACTGAACCTGCATGCCATGCGACCGCATGGTTTTCTCACCTAAACCCCATGCGATCGCATGGGGTGGTCTGACAGAACCTGGTACACAATTAATTACGGAGTAGGGTTTAATTATTTTTATTATTATTTATTAATTAGGGTTTAATTTTTTATTATTAATTAACTAGTATTTAGTTTTAATAATAATTTGTAATTTTAAGTTTAAGTATTATTATTAATTATATAGTTTAATACTTTTATAAAATATAATATAAAAATAATATTTTTATAAAATTTATATTTTTATCATTTTAGTTATAATTTGTATTTTCTTTTAATCGTTTATTTCGTAATTTGTAATTTATCATTCATAACTAGTTTTAAACTTAGTTTTTGCCGTAGTATATTATATTCCTAGATTTTTAAGACTTTGCCATAAAATCCCTTAAGTGCTTTTTCTTTAGAATTAAGATTTATGCGCTTTAGAATTTTGCGTCGACGTTTTAAATTTTGGTACCTTTTAAGTTATTGCCATTTTGGATATAGAATTCCTTTTAAGCTTTAATACCTTTAGGCGCAACTTTTTATATTTAATTTTTAGACTTTTAAGTTTCGACGTTTTTCTTTCTTATTTTTATTTTTCGACGTTTTTCGACGCACTTTTTTTCTTCCTCTTATTTCTCGACGCTCTAGTTTTTAGGACATAGATTTTATCTTCAAAAATTTCGACGAAAAATTATTTTAAGCGGTTAAATTGATAAACATCCAAAATTTTCTGGTTCGTAGTAATAGTTGGGTTTATTAGTGGCTAGTTGTGGGCTTCCGATTTAAAGGGTCCTTGCTAGCTGCTGCATCTATTGGCTATAAGAAACGTGGGCAAAATCAGAAAAGTCTATTAATTTAATAACTTATATAATTTTTATTTTTATAACTAATAGGATATTCAGTGAATGCACCAAGCAAAACGTTCACCACCTTTCATACGTTCACCACCTGTAACTCGATCAAGACATCTAGCTAATATTGTCGCTGTTGATTTTTCTTTAGAATCATCATCTAGTCGAACGAGTACTCTAATTCAAACTTTCGATAATCCATCTTTTGTACCCGATTTCACTATCGAGAACCCGGAGGATATTCAAGGACAATTCCAAGATCCAGAACCACTAATTATTCCTCCTGAACCACAAATCGTTAAATCAGAATCCTCTAGTGATTCGTATTCAACAAATTCAATTATGGAAGTAACGGAACCTCTAACTATGGAAGATCGATTGAGAGCCACACGCACGGGCCAAGGTCACGCCATTATTAAGCCAGACATTAATGAGCCAGATTATGAAATCCAAGGACAAATCCTACACATGGTAACTAATCAATGCCAATATGGTGGTACGCCGAAGGAAGATCCAAACGAACATCTTCGAACTTTTAATAGGATCTGTACTCTATTCAAAATCAGAGAAGTTGAGGATGAACAGATCTATGTCATGTTGTTTCCCTGGACTTTAAAGGGAGAAGCCAAAGATTGGTTAGAATCGTTACCTGAAGGGGCGATTGACACATGGAATGTTTTAGTTGAGAAATTTCTTAAAAGATTCTTTCCGGCATCTAAAGCCGTGAGACTTCAAGGAGAAATTGTTACGTTCACGCAAAAGCCAAATGAAACATTACATGAGGCGTGGACAAGATTTGGAAAGTTGTTGAGAGGATGTCCTCAACACGGCTTAGACACTTATCAAATAATACAAATATTCTACCAAAGATACGACATTACTACACGAAAAGACATCGACATAACAGCTGGTGGTTCCATTATGAAGAAAACCACAACTGAAGCTTACAAAATTATTGATAACACAGCTTCCCACTCACATGAGTGGCATCAAGAAAAAGATATCTTTCGTTCATCTAAAGCGGCTAGAGCCGATTCTAGCCATGAATTTGATTCCGTTTCCGCAAAAATAGATGCTTTCGAGAGACGAATGGAAAAGATGACTAAAGATATTCACGCAATACGAATCAGTTGTGAGCAATGTGGTGGACCACACTTAACGAAAGATTGTCACATTGAGAAAACGATGGAACAACGTGAGAATGTTTCCTACATGAACCAAAGGCCGGGAAATAATTATCAAAATAATTATTAACTGCCAAGGCCAAACTTCAATCGAAATCAAAACATTCTTTACAATCCAAATGGACCCAACAATAACTCGTACAACGAACAAGGTCCGAATAATCAACCAACTCAAAACAACACTTTCAATCAACAAAGACCTAGTTTGTATAAACCACCACAACAAACCGAAGAGAAAAAGCCAAATCTGGAAGAAATGATGGCAAAGCTAATGGAATCTCAAACACAATTTATTGCAACTCAAACCCAAACAAATGAGAGGTTTGATCAGTCATTAAGAACTCAACAAGCTTCCATTTTGAATCTAGGAAAACACATAGGTACTCTTGCTAGCATGATGAGTGAAAGGAAACAAGGAAAGCTACCAAGTAATACTGAAGTAAATCCTCGAAATGAGAATGTTAATATGGTGTCAACAAATTCTGAAAAACCAGCTCTAGAAGATGGGAAGGTTTTAGATGTGAGTAACAATGAAGAAGTTACAACACCACCACCACCACCCAAGTATGTAAAGCCAGTGGTGGCACCATACAGACCACCCATCCCGTTTCCAAGAAAAGGAGTTGAGTATGAGCAAGTAATAGGTAATAAAGTTTGTGATACCTCTGGAAAGAAGAAGAAGAAGAAGAAGAAGAAGAATAAGAATATGCAAGAAATAAAAACCGTAGAAGTAAACCCGGTAAAGACAGTTCCACCAAAACCTCCACCTAGGGTGGGAGATCCGGGTGAATTTATTGTTCCTTGTCTACTTAGTGATTGTGTCATGTATGATGCACTAGCAGATTTAGGTGCGAGTGTGAGTGTTATACCTCTTTCATTATATAAGAGATTAAGTGTAGGTGAGTTAAGTCCAACAAAAATGAGTGTTCGACTCTTTGATCAAACCATTAGGCACCCAGTTAGAATTGCTGGCAACCTACCCGTTCAAGTAGGTAATTTAACCTTTCTAGTCGAATTTATTGTCATTGACATAGAAGAGGACTCAAACATTCCTCTAATTTTAGGTCGACCATTCTTAGCGTCCACCGAGGAGTTCATTAATGTAAGAGAGGGTAGAATGACACTTAGTAATGAAGAAAAATCGATCACCTTTGTGAGTCGAAAGTCTAAATCTCCACCAACCAAAACCGTTGAACCAACAAAAACGATTGGTAAGAATCATATTGTTTTAGCAACGCCAACGGTAGTGCTTAACAATAATAGAACGCCTAAGTGTGGGGAAGATGAAGTAAAATCTAATGATTACCTGATAACAAAGAACCCCGTTGTTGATACGAAATTAAATGACCCCGTTATTAATAGTTCAATGAAGAAACTTATTAAACGGATTCGCGATGCTAGAATTAAGGGGAACTTTAAGTTATGTAACCGGTTAGTATCCAATCTATCGCCTAAAGAAAAGGCGAAACTAGTTGAATTTGTGGATATTACACAAGAATCCGACCAATGGCTTAAAGCAAAAGTCACAGATATGCAAGTTGATTATGGTCCAAAAGAAATTAACGATGAAGTTAATCACAATTTCGACACCACAGCTACCTAAGTGTGGGGAGATTCAAATGTTCTAAAAAGAAAACGTTGTCTAGAGTTAGTTGTTCTATTCTCGTGTAGTTCCGAGAATGGAATCCGATTGGTCTTTTCCACTAGCAGACACTAAAGAACTAGTTTTCTCCCCCCATTCTGAATTTGTGTTTTATAGGTTTTGTATGAAATTAATTTGCATTTTTAAATATAATTTTTGTGTGATTTAAAAAAAAAACAAAAATTACTTTATTTCATTAAGTTTAAAAAATGATTTCTAAAATTCATTGTAAGTTGAAGACTAGGTCATGGAACCGAAATTGCTTTACCCGAGGGCGGGGCGACAAATTTTGTTATCATTATTTTTAATATTATTGATCTAAAGTATACCAAAAAAAAATTAAAAACCCCGAAAATCTTTGCTTTTAAAACAATCGCTTTAACGACAAATTTTAAATTTTGTCGAGGGACGGACTAGGTAAACATACCGAAACTACCTAAAGTAAAAGGAAACAAAATTTTAAAAAATTATTCATTTAAATTGTTTTAATAAATAAAGGTTTTATATATAAATATATATATAAATATATATATATATATATATATATATATATATATACATATATATATATATATATATATATATATATATATATAATAAAAATATTATGTATGTTTGTAATTTATCTTATGTACAAAACAGGGTAAAACAGCGCACTTTTAAAGACTGACATTAAGTTCAGCAAAAGCTACTAATTTTGACGACAAGACGCAAAATATCAAATGTGATATAAAATAATATGTTTGCAAACTCGGTATTTTTAATCACTTTTCTACACTAATCACCCTCATGAATTTATAATTATAGTATGATTTCATGCAAATGGGGGCATTGTATGATCTCAAGTGTGAGGAAGGGTTATAAATTCTCTCGGGTTTACACTTAGTTTAATTGCCAAATTTGTGAAAATTTAAAAAAAAATTCAACTAAATGAATTCAAAATCATGTTTATACATATTTATGAACGATAAAACTAGGTGTTAATACCGAAATTATTGTTACCTCGGAAAGGACATAAATTGAGAAACAACCCAAAACTCTAGAATTCATTTAAAATGGAATAGAGGAGAATAAAAAGGCAAAGAAAAGAATAAATAAAAGCTAAGTGTGGGAAGAATTTACCAAATTCTTTAAAACATATATCACATATTTGTACAAGATTATTGCAGGTACTTTTGCTTTGAACTAAACTAATCAGTTTTACCCGATTTATTGTAATACCTTTGAAAGAATAGATGGATCTACACGATGAATCAATTCCATCATTAAAAAGAAGTAAAGTCTTCCGAAAAAGACACGCGCTTCTTGCTTTAGGTCAGGAAGTTGTCGTCCAGACCAGTTGTAGAGTCTACGAAAAACCTTGAAAAGTTTTCTCAAAAATCAGCTGGAAATCCACGGACCTCAGCATCAAACAGGGTCGCCATGTGGTCAGACTTATCCTAACCATGAGAGGATCTGTCTCATAAAATAGGGAGGGCACCGTGCAAATTATCTTGATAAGACTAATGAATCAGACCCCCAGAAAGGATAATCTCCTTAAAGATCAAAAATCAGCTTTTAAGACTGATATTACTCAATCCTTGAGATTGACCTTAAAGATTGAGAATTACAAACTCATGGAATTCAATGATATCTAAACTCGAGCTTGAACGAGAAAATATTTTGATCAAAATTAAAACCGATTTGTTTTCTGAAAACCTATTGCCAATGCGTTCATTACCATTGAACGTAAAATCCTAAGAATTCACCTGAATTCATTAGGTCACCTGAACCAAATCGGGTGTTAACCGTAAGAACGATGGTTGCATAGCATCGTCGAAGACAGGACCTTGTGCAGACCGAAAAATTATAGGGTGATCTTTACTATTGCTCCTACAAAGGATAGTAATTGCATCCGACACGATATAGACCATAATCAAAAGCATGTCACGGGACATTGCCTTAACAGTTGCTTGTTCAACGCTTTCCTTTACAACCGGACGGTAGTTTACTGAAAGGTAATATACGGGACAAGTAAACTGGACGTGTGCTTTTCTAATACAAGGTTAGCAAGTGGGTGACACAAAACCACAAGTTTTGAGCTAAAATTTTCAAATCTGAAACCCACAAAACCCACATAAATATTTTGCAAACACCGGTGAAGGGTTATTCTGGAAAACTTATCTAGGGTAAAAGCTAGAATGAATTTTCAAAAGATCAAATGTTTTCATAGAGATCCAATTTCCTTAAAGGATCTAAATTTTCATAGTCATGTGGGACTGTAAACCATATTGTTACTATCATTGTTTATATCGCCGTATCAAAATCACTGATGTATAAAGTGTGAGAATAAAAAAGTGATTCGAGTGAAGTGTGATTTAATTTCAAGTTATGTATTGCTTGAGGACAAGCAACGCTCAAGTGTGAGGATATTTGATAGTGCTCTAAATGAACATATATTTAATATCAATATCTTTCCAATATGTAAAGCTTTTAGTTGCAATTGTTCTATTTTCAAGTAATATTCGTTTAAATAAATAAGTGCGAAGATAAAAGAAGAAAACGACGATTTGAAGAAGCAAATGACCAAAAAAGCTCAAACGTACAAGTTACAATCCAAATGATTCAATTTATTGATAAGAAACGTCTAAAAATGACAAGAGTACAAGCCGCAGAACGTAAAGTACAAGTTATCTAAGCATACGAAAAGACGTTCGAAAATCCGGAACCGAGACATAAACCGAGCATCAACGCGCGAGACAACAGACCTAAAATTACAAGTCTACTATACACAAGAATATAATATATATATATATATATATATATATATATATATATATATATATATATATATATATATATATATATATATATATATATATATATATATATATATATATATTATATTATATATAATTATATATATTATATTATATATTATAATAACTCAACAGCCCACGTTTTGAAAAGAAAAATATCCTGTCCAGGGCGGCCATGCGAGTGCATGAGAAATGAACTAAAAACCCATGCACTTGCTTGAGCCCATGCGAGTGCATGGTAAATACACTAAAATCTCATGCGAGTGCATGAGCTTCAGGATCCAAAAAAGTTCTATAAATTGGCCAGTTTTCTCACGAATTTTGTACACTTTTTCCAATCTCTCCATCTCTATATGTAATATATTTATATTATAATTTGAATTTTAATTTAAGATTAATAATAAATTATGGTTTAGTTGGGTTATTGTAAGAAATGTTTTACGCGTTTTAAAGTCGAAACTCTGTCCGGGTAACGCTACGCTATAAATAATCACTTTAAGCTATGTTCTTCCTTTTTAAATTAATGTCTTGTAACTAAGTTATTATTATGCTTATTTGAGCCGAAGTAATTGTGATGTTGGGCTAAATATTAAGATGGGGTTATTGGATTTTGTACCATAATTCGGGTTTGGACAAAAGACCGACACTTGTGGACATTGGACTATGAACTATTAATAGATGGGGGGTATTGTCTAATCGAATGACAACTCATTGGAATCTGTCGAACCTATCTTCAAATTAGTTAATCTAATAATTATTAAATGATTATGCATATCCTATTTAGTGACGTTTATACGACATCTTTTATGATCATTTAATTAATTATTCGGGTTGGGTAATTGATTATTCAAACTGATCAAGTGGGTAAATTAATATTCATATCTTATTAAAATAGGAGTGGATTACATACAAGGGTAATTGGTGTAATTGTTAACAAAGTATTAATACCTTGAATTATACGCAGTCGATAACCTGGTGTAATCATTAAACAAAGTATTAAAACCTTGTTACAGTTCGAATCCCTAATTAGTTGGAATATTTGACTTCGGGAATAAGGTTAATTTGACGAGCATTTTATAATTATGATCGATGGACTATTATGGACAATGATGTGCAAAACGTGGTATATGAATTATTATATGAAATAGGTGAAATGTCCCGTTCTTATTGATTAAAAACATTCCATATTAATTGATTTCGTTGCGAGGTTTTGACCTCTATATGAGACGTTTTTCAAAGACTGCATTCATTTTTAAAACAAACCATAACCTTTATTTCATAAATAAAAGTTTAAAAAGCTTTACGTAGATTATCAAATAATGATAATCTAAAATATTCTGTTTACACACGACCATTACATAATGGTTTACAATACAAATATGTTACATCGAAATCAGTTTCTTGAATGCAGTTTTTACACAATATCATACAAACATGGACTCCAAATCTTGTCCTTATTTTAGTATGCAACAGCGGAAGCTCTTAGTATTCACCTGAGAATAAACATGCTTTAAACGTCAACAAAAATGTTGGTGAGTTATAGGTTTAACCTATATATATCAAATCATAACAATAGACCACAAGATTTCATATTTCAATACACATCCCATACATAGAGATAAAAATCATTCATATGGTGAACACCTGGTAACCGACATTAACAAGATGCATATATAAGAATATCCCCATCATTCCGGGACACCCTTCGGATATTATATAAATTTCGAAGTACTAAAGCATCCGGTACTTTGGATGGGGTTTGTTAGGCCCAATAGATCTATCTTTAGGATTCACGTCAATTAGGGTGTCTGTTCCCTAATTCTTAGATTACCAGACTTAATAAAAAGGGGCATATTCGATTTCGATAATTCAACCATAGAATGTAGTTTCATGTACTTGTGTCTATTTTGTAAATCATTTATAAAACCTTCATGTATTCTCATCCCAAAAATATTAGATTTTAAAAGTGGGACTATAACTCACTTTCACAGATTTTTACTTCGTCGGGAAATAAGACTTGGCCACTGGTTGATTCACGAACCTATAACAATATATACATATATATCAAAGTATGTTCAAAATATATTTACAACACTTTTTAATATATTTTGATGTTTTAAGTTTATTAAGTCAGCTGTCCTCGTTAGTAACCTACAACTACTTGTCCACAGTTAGATGTACAGAAATAAATCGATAAATATTCTCTTGAATCAATCCACGACCCAGTGTATATGTATCTCAGTATTGATCACAACTCAAACTATATATATTTTGGAATCAACCTCAACCCTGTATAGCTAACTCCAACATTCACATATAGAGTGTCTATGGTTGTTCCGAAATATATATAGATGTGTCGACATGATAGGTCGAAACATTATATACGTGTCTATGGTATCTCAAAATTACATAATATACAATACAAGTTGATTAAGTTATGGTTGGAATAGATTTGTTACCAATTTTCACGTAGCTAAAATGAGAAAAATTATCCAATCTTGTTTTACCCATAACTTCTTCATTTTAAATCCGTTTTGAGTGAATCAAATTGCTATGGTTTCATATTGAACTCTATTTTATGAATCTAAACAGAAAAAGTATAGGTTTATAGTCGGAAAAATAAGTTACAAGTCATTTTTGTAAAGGTAGTCATTTCAGTCGAAAGGACGACGTCTAGATGACCATTTTAGAAAACATACTTCCACTTTGAGTTTAACCATTATTTTTGGATATAGTTTCATGTTCATAATAAAAATCATTTTCCCAGAATAACAAATTTTAAATCAAAGTTTATCATAGTTTTTAATTAACTAACCCAAAACAGCCCGCGGTGTTACTACGACGACGTAAATCCGATTTTACGGTGTTTTTCGTGTTTCCAGGTTTTAAATCATTAAGTTAGCATATCATATAGATATAGAACATGTGTTTAGTTGATTTTAAAAGTCAATTTAGAAGGATTAACTTTTATTTGCGAACAAGTTTAGAATTAACTAAACTATGTTCTAGTGATTACAAGTTTAAACCTTCGAATAAGATAGCTTTATATGTATGAATCGAATGATGTTATGAAAATTATTACTACCTCAAGTTCCTTGGATAAACCTACTGGAAATGAGAAAAAATAGATCTAGCTTCAAAGGATCCTTGGATGGCTTGAAAGTTCTTGAAGCAGAATCATGACAAGAAAACAATTTCAAGTAAGATTTCCACTCGAAATAAGATTGTTATAGTTATAGAAATTGAATTAAAGTTTGAATATGATTATTACCTTGTATTAGAAAGATAACCTACTATAAGTAACAAAGGTTTCTTGATCTTGGATGATTACTTGGAATGGATTTAGAAAACTTGGAAGTAAACTTGCAATCTTGGAAGTATTCTTGATTTTATGAAACTAGAACTTTTGGAATTTATGAAGAACACTTAGAACTTGAAGATAGAACTTGAGAGAGATCAATTAGATGAAGAAAATTGAAGAATGAAAGTGTTTATAGGTGTTTTTGGTCGTTGGTGTATGGATTAGATATAAAGGATATGTAATTTTGTTTTCATGTAAATAAGTCATGAATGATTACTCATATTTTTGTAATTTTATGAGATATTTCATGCTAGTTGCCAAATGATGATTCCCACATGTGTTAGGTGACTCACATGGGCTGCTAAGAGCTGATCATTGGAGTGTATATACCAATAGTACATACATCTAAAAGTTGTGTATTGTACGAGTACGAATACGGGTGCATACGAGTAGAATTGTTGATGAAACTGAATGAGGATGTAATTGTAAGCATTTTTGTTAAGTAGAAGTATTTTGATAAGTGTCTTGAAGTCTTTCAAAAGTGTATGAATACATATTAAAACACTACATGTATATACATTTTAACTGAGTCGTTAAGTCATCGTTAGTCGTTACATGTAAATGTTGTTTTGAAACCTTTAGGTTAACGATCTTGTTGAATGTTGTTAACCCATTGTTTATTATAACAAATGAGATGTTAAATTGTTATATTATCATGATATTATGATATATAATATATCTTAGTATGATATATATACAGTTAAATGTCGTTACAACGATAATCGTTACATATATGTCTCGTTTCGAAATCATTAAGTTAGTAGTCTTATTTTTACATATGTATTTCATTGTTAATACACTTAATAATATATTTACTTATCATTTAACATAATTAACCAAGTGTATCAATATCTTAATATGATTCATATGTACCTAGTAAGACGTTGTTATAACGATAATCGTTATATATATCGTTTTTGAGTTTCTTAAATTAATAGTCTCATTTTTATGTATATAACTCATTGTTAAAATACCTAATGAGATACATACTTATAATAAAATCATGTTAACTATATATATAACCATATATATGTCATCGTATAGTTTTTACAAGTTTTAACGTTCGTGAATCACCGGTCAACTTGGGTGGTCAATTGTCTATATGAAACCTATTTCAATTAATCAAGTCTTAACAAGTTTGATTACTTAACATGTTGGAAACACTTAATCATGTAAATAAAAATTTCGTTTAATATATATATAAACATGGAAAAGTTCGGGTCACTACAGTACCTACCCGTTAAATAAATTTCGTCCCGAAATTTTAAGCAGTTGGAGGTGTTGACGTATCTTCTGGAAATAAATGCGGGTATTTCTTCTTTATCTGATCTTCACGCTCCCAGGTGAACTCGGGTCCTCTACGAGCATTCCATCGAACCTTAACAATTGGTATCTTGTTTTGTTTAAGTCTCTTAACCTCACGATCCATTATTTCGACGGGTTCTTCAATGAATTGAAGTTTTTCATTGATTTGGATTTCGTCCAACGGAATAGTGAGATCTTCTTTAGCAAAACATTTCTTCAAATTTGAGACGTGGAAAGTGTTATGTACAGCCGCGAGTTGTTGAGGTAGCTCCAGTTGGTAAGCTACTGGTCCGACACGATCTATAATCTTGAATGGTCCAATGTACCTTGGATTTAGTTTCCCCCGTTTACCAAATCGAACAACGCCTTTCCAAGGTGAAACCTTAAGCATGACCATTTCTCCAATTTCAAACTCTATATCTTTTCTTTTACTGTCCGCGTAGCTCTTTTGTCGACTCTGGGCGGTTTTCAATCTTTGTTGAATTTGGATGATTTTCTCGGTAGTTTCTTGTATTATCTCCGGACCCGTAATCTGTCTATCCCCCACTTCACTCCAACAAATCGGAGACCTGCACTTTCTACCATAAAGTGCTTCAAACGGCGCCATCTCAATGCTTGAATGGTAGCTGTTGTTGTAGGAAAATTCTGCTAACGGTAGATGTCGATCCCAACTGTTTCCGAAATCAATAACACAAGCTCGTAGCATGTCTTCAAGCGTTTGTATCGTCCTTTCGCTCTGCCCATCAGTTTGTGGATGATAGGCAGTACTCATGTCTAGACGAGTTCCCAATGCTTGCTGTAATGTCTGCCAGAATCTTGAAATAAATCTGCCATCCCTATCAGAGATAATAGAGATTGGTATTCCATGTCTGGAGACGACTTCCTTCAAATACAGTCGTGCTAACTTCTCCATCTTGTCATCTTCTCTTATTGGCAGGAAGTGTGCTGACTTGGTGAGACGATCAACTATTACCCAAATAGTATCATAACCACTTGCAGTCCTTGGCAATTTAGTAATGAAATCCATGGTAATGTTTTCCGATTTCCATTCCGGGATTTCAGGTTGTTGTAGTAGACCTGATGGTTTCTGATGTTCAGCTTTGACCTTAGAACACGTCAAACATTCTCCTACATATTTAGCAATATCGGCTTTCATACCTGGCCACCAAAAATGTTTCTTAAGATCCTTGTACATCTTCCCCGTTCCAGGATGTATTGAGTATCTGGTTTTATGAGCTTCTCTAAGTACCATTTCTCTCATATCTCCAAATTTTGGTACCCAAATTCTTTCAGCCCTATACCGGGTTCTGTCTTCCCGAATATTAAGATGCTTCTCCGATCCTTTGGGTATTTCATCCTTTAAATTTCCCTCTTTTAAAATTCTGGGTAGCTTCATGTTGCCCTTTTCTCCGTACACCATTAAGGGTTCTCCTTCTTCTCGTACAATGCGAATTGCATTTTTATAACATACGATCTCTGCTTTCACCTTCTTCAGCCAGTCCATGCCAACTATTACATCAAAACTTCCTAACTCTACTGGTATCAAATCAATCTTAAATATTTTGCTACCCAGTTTAATTTCTCGATTCCGGCATATATTATCTGCTGAAATTAATTTATCGTTTGCTAATTCGAGTAAAAATTTACTATCCAACGGCGTCAATGGACAACTTAATTTAGCATAAAAATCTCTACTCATACAGCTTCTATCCGCACCCGAATTAAATAAAACGCAAGCATATTTATTGTCAATAAGAAACGTACCTGTAACAAGCTCCGGGTCTTCCTGTGCCTCTGCCGCATTAATATTGAAAACTCTTCCGCGGCCTTGTCCATTCGTGTTCTTCTGGTTCGGGCAATTTCTAATAATGTGGCCCGGTTTTCCACATTTATAACAAACTACATTGGCATAACTTGCTCCGACACTACTTGCTCCGCCATTAATCATTCCAACACCATTTGTTCCTTTCGTTTTGTTAACCCCTGGTCCGTAGACCTCACACTTTGTCGCGCTATGACCATTTCTTTTACACTTGTTGCAAAATTTGGTGCAGAACCCTGAGTGATACTTTTCACACCTTTGGCATAGCTGCTTCTGATTGTTGTTGTTGTTGTTGTTGTTGTTGTTGTTGTTGTTGTTGCAGTTGTTATTGTTGTTGGGATGATTGTTGTAGTTGTTGTTGTTGTTGTTGTTGTTGTTGGGCCGTTTGTTGTAGTTGCGATTGATGTTGCGATTGTTGGGATAATTGTTGCGATTATTATTGTAATTGCTATTGTTGTTGTATTGGTGATTCTTATCACCGTTCTCCTCCCACTTTCTTTTGACTTGCTTCACATTGGCCTTTTCAGCCGTCTGTTCTTTAATTCTTTCCTCAATCTGGTTCACTAGTTTGTGAGCCATTCTACATGCCTGTTGTATGGAGGCGGGTTCGTGTGAACTTATATCTTCTTGGATTCTTTCCGGTAATCCTTTCACAAACGCGTCGATCTTCTCTTCCTCATCTTCGAACGCTCCCGGACACAATAGGCACAATTCTGTGAATCGTCTTTCGTACGTGGTAATATCAAATCCTTGGGTTCGTAACCCTCTAAGTTCTGTCTTGAGCTTATTGACCTCCGTTTTGGGACGGTACCTCTCGTTCATCAAGTGCTTGAATGCTGACCACGGTAGTGCGTACGCATCATCTTGTCCCACTTGCTCTAGATAGGTATTCCACCATGTTAACGCAGAACCTGTGAAGCTATGTGTAGCGTACTTCACTTTGTCCTCTTCAGTACACTTACTTATGGCAAACACCGATTCGACCTTCTCGGTCCACCGTTTCAATCCGATTGGTCCTTCGGTTCCATCAAATTCCAAAGGTTTGCAGGCAGTGAATTCTTTGTAGGTGCATCCTACACGATTTCCTGTACTGCTAGATCCAAGGTTATTGTTGGTATGTAGCGCAACCTGTACTGCGGCTATATTTGAAGCTAGAAAAATACGGAATTCCTCTTCATTCATATTCACGGTGTGTCGAGTAGTCGGTGCCATTTCCTTCAAAATAGTCAAATGGAACAAGTTAATCATACAGAATATTAAGAGTAGTTAATAGTATTTCGTAGCATAATATGAACTCATTTATAAAAGCTTTTCTTCATATTAGCGTTTTATAAGTTTAAATTCGGGTAGTACCTACCCGTTAAGTTCATACTTAGTAGCTAATATACAATTCAACTACTATAATTCTATATGAAAAACTGATTATAATAATATTTCGCGTTCAAACTTTTATACAATATTTTACAAACTTACAATACCGCTTATTTTACATAAAGCATGAAATATAGCACACAATAACTTTGATACAAGATAGTTGTGAAGATAATTCTAGCTAGTACACAAGTCGTTCAGCAAAGGCAATAAAGACACGTAATTCGTACGTCCAGAAACAAGTCATGCATTCTGGTTTTACTAGGACTACTTCCCATCCTTGGTCTTGTGGAACATAACTGTTATGGCCGTTGATAAGACAGCGTGTTGTAACGTCGTCAAAGGGACGAGGGATACGTAATGACCAACAGTCTCGTAATAACCTAAAAACCTCATTTCTTACCCCAATTACTGACTCCATCACTTGTGGGAACGTTTTGTTTAATAGTTGTAGCCCGATGTTCTTTTTCTCACTTTGGTGAGAAGCGAACATTACTAACCCGTAAGCATAGCATTCTTCTTTATGTTGCATGTTAGCCGCTTTTTCTAAATCATGAAGTCCTATATTCGGATACATTGAGTCAAAATAATTTCTTAACCCGTTGCGTAAAATAGCATTTGGGTTCCCCGTAATATATGCGTCAAAGTAAACACATCGTAACTTATGGGTTTCCCAATGTGATATCCCCCATCTTTCAAACGAAAGTCTCTTATAAACCAAGACATTCTTAGAACGTTCTTCGAATGTCTTACAAACTGATTTCGCCGTAAATAGTTGTGCCGAAGAATTCTGACCGACTCTAGACAAGATTTCATCAATCATGTCTCCGGGTAGGTCTCTTAAAATATTAGGTTGTCTATCCATTTTGTGTTTTTATACTGTAAAATAGACAAGAGTTAGATTCATAAAAAACAAAATACTTATTAATACAAGCAATTTTTACATATATCATAAAGCATAAGCACACTATATTACATATATTACACCACACGAATACAACTATCTTATTCCGACTCGCTCGTTTCTTCTTCTTCGGTTTTGGTTCATTTTGCCAAGTTTCTAGGGATATATGATGTTCCCCTAATACGAGCTGTCGTTTTCCACAACGGTTTAGAAAAACCTGGTGGTTTAGAGTTTCCCGGGTCATTGTTACAACTTAAGGGCTTCGGGGGTTGACGATACATATAAAGTTCATCGGGGTTGGAATTAGATTTCTCTATTTTTATGCCCTTTTCCTTATTATTTTCTTTTGCCTTTTTAAATTCAGTTGGGGTAATTTCTATAACATCATCGGAATTCTCGTCGGAATCCGATTCATCGGAGAATTGGTAATTCTCCCAATATTTTGCTTCCTTGGCGGAAACACCATTGACCATAATTAACCTTGGTCGGTTGGTTGAGGATTTTCTTTTACTTAACCGTTTTATTATTTCCCCCACCGGTTCTATTTCCTCCTCCGGTTCCTCCTCTTCCGGTTCTGATTCTTCTTCCGGTTCTGATTCTTCTTCCGGTTCTTCTTCGGGAACTTGTGAATCAGTCCAATATATATTCGACTCTTCGTTATTATTAGGTGAGTCAATGGGATTTGTGCTAGAGGTAGACATCTATCACACAATATCAAACATGTTAAGAGATTATTATATCACATAATATATACATGTTAATAATATATAGTTTCCAACAAAAATATTAAGCAATCATTTTTAAAGAAAACACGGTCGAAGTCCAGACTCACTAATGCATCCTAACAAACTCGATAAGACACACTAATGCAAATTTTCTGGTTCTCTAAGACCAACGCTCGGATACCAACTGAAATGTCCCGTTCTTATTGATTAAAAACGTTCCATATTAATTGATTTCGTTGCGAGGTTTTGACCTCTATATGAGACGTTTTTCAAAGACTGCATTCATTTTTAACACAAACCATAACCTTTATTTCATAAATAAAGGTTTAAAAAGCTTTACGTAGATTATCAAATAATGATAATCTAAAATATCATGTTTACACACGACCATTACATAATGGTTTACAATACAAATATGTTACATCGAAATCAGTTTCTTGAATGCAGTTTTTACACAATATCAAACAAACATGGACTCCAAATCTTGCCCTTATTTTAGTATGCAACAGCAGAAGCTCTTAGTATTCACCTGAGAATAAACATGCTTTAAACGTCAACAAAAATGTTGGTGAGTTATAGGTTTAACCTATATATATCAAATCGTAACAATAGACCACAAGATTTCATATTTCAATACACATCCCATACATAGAGATAAAAATCATTCATATGGTAAACACCTGGTAACTGACATTAACAAGATGCATATATAAGAATATCCCCATCATTCCGGGACACCCTTCGGATATGATATAAATTTCGAAGTACTAAAGCATCCGGTACTTTGGATGGGGTTTGTTAGGCCCAATAGATCTATCTTTAGGATTCGCGTCAATTAGGGTGTCTGTTCCCTAATTCTTAGATTACCAGACTTAATAAAAAGGGGCATATTCGATTTCGATAATTCAACCATAGAATGTAGTTTCATGTACTTGTGTCTATTTTGTAAATCATTTATAAAACCTGCATGTATTCTCATCCCAAAAATATTAGATTTTAAAAGTGGGACTATAACTCACTTTCACAGATTTTTACTTCGTCGGGAATTAAGACTTGGCCACTGGTTGATTCACGAACCTATAACAATATATACATATATATCAAAGTATGTTCAAAATATATTTACAACACTTTTTAATATATTTTGATGTTTTAAGTTTATTAAGTCAGCTGTCCTCGTTAGTAACCTACAACTACTTGTCCACAGTTAGGTGTACAGAAATAAATCGATAAATATTTTCTTGAATCAATCCACGACCCAGTGTATACGTATCTCAGTATTGATCACAACTCAAACTATATATATTTTGGAATCAACCTCAACCCTGTATAGCTAACTCCAACATTCACATATAGAGTGTCTATGGTTGTTCCGAAATATATATAGATGTGTCGACATGATAGGTCGAAACATTGTATACATGTCTATGGTATCTCAAGATTACATAATATACAATACAAGTTGATTAAGTTATGGTTGGAATAGATTTGTTACCAATTTTCACGTAGCTAAAATGAGAAAAATTATCCAATCTTGTTTTACCCACAACTTCTTCATTTTAAATCCGTTTTGAGTGAATCAAATTGCTATGGTTTCATATTGAACTCTATTTTATGAATCTAAACATAAAAAGTATAGGTTTATAGTCGGAAAAATAAGTTACAAGTCATTTTTGTAAAGGTAGTCATTTCAGTCGAAAGAACGACGTCTGGATGACCATTTTAGAAAACATACTTCCACTTTGAGTTTAACCATTATTTTTTGGATATAGTTTCATGTTCATAATAAAAATCATTTTCCCAGAATAACAACTTTTAAATCAAAGTTTATCATAGTTTATAATTAACTAACCCAAAACAGCCCGCGGTGTTACTACGACGGCGTAAATCCGATTTTACGGTGTTTTTCGTGTTTCCAGGTTTTAAATCATTAAGTTAGCATATCATATAGATATAGAACATGTGTTTAGTTGATTTTAAAATTCAAGTTAGAAGGATTAACTTTTATTTGCGAACAAGTTTAGAATTAACTAAACTATGTTCTAGTGATTACAAGTTTAAACCTTCGAATAAGATAGCTTTATATGTATGAATCGAATGATGTTATGAACATCATTACTACCTCAAGTTCCTTGGATAAACCTACTGGAAATGAGAAAAATAGATCTAGCTTCAAAGGATCCTTGGATGGCTTGAAAGTTCTTGAAGCAGAATCATGACACGAAAACAATTTCAAGTAAGATTTCCACTCGAAATAAGATTGTTATAGTTATAGAAATTGAATTAAAGTTTGAATATGATTATTACCTTGTATTAGAAAGATAACCTACTTTAAGTAACAAAGGTTTCTTGATCTTGGATGATTACTTGGAATGGATTTAGAAAACTTGGAAGTAAACTTGCAATCTTGGAAGTATTCTTGATTTTATGAAACTAGAACTTTTGGAATTTATGAAGAACACTTAGAACTTGAAGATAGAAATTGAGAGAGATCAATTAGATGAAGAAAATTGAAGAATGAAAGTGTTTGTAGGTGTTTTTGGTCGTTGGTGTATGGATTAGATATAAAGGATATGTAATTTTGTTTTGATGTAAATAAGTCATGAATAATTACTCATATTTTTGTAATTTTATGAGATATTTTATGCTAGTTGCCAAATAATGGTTCCCACATGTGTTAGGTGACTCACATGGGCTGCTAAGAGCTGGTCATTGGAGTGTATATACCAATAGTACATACATCTAAAAGCTGTGTATTGTACAAGTACGAATACGGGTGCATACGAGTAGAATTGTTGATGAAACTGAACGAGGATGTAATTATAAGCATTTTTGTTAAGTAGAAGTATTTTGATAAGTGTATTGAAGTCTTTCAAAAGTGTATGAATACATATTAAAACACTACATGTATATATATTTTAACTGAGTCGTTAAGTCATCGTTAGTCGTTACAAGTAAATGTTGTTTTGAAACCTTTAGGTTAACGATCTTGTTGAATGTTGTTAACCCATTGTTTATTATAACAAATGAGATGTTAAATTGTTATATTATCATGATATTATGATATATAATATATCTTAGTATGATATATATACAGTTAAATGTCGTTACAACGATAATCGTTACATATATGTCTCGTTTCGAAATCATTAAGTTAGTAGTCTTATTTTTACATATGTATTTCATTGTTAATACACTTAATAATATATTTACTTATCATTTAACATAATTAACCAAGTGTATCAATATCTTAATATGATTCATATGTACCTAGTAAGACGTTGTTATAACGATAATCGTTATATATATCGTTTTCGAGTTTCTTAAATTAATAGTCTTATTTTTATGTATATAACTCATTGTTAAAATACCTAATGAGATACATACTTATAATAAAATCATGTTAACTATATATATAACCATATATATGTCATCGTATAGTTTTTACAAGTTTTAACGTTCGTGAATCACCGGTCAACTTGGGTGGTCAATTGTCTATATGAAACCTATTTCAATTAATCAAGTCTTAACAAGTTTGATTGCTTAACATGTTGGAAACACTTAATCATGTAAATAACAATTTCGTTTAATATATATATAAACATGGAAAAGTTCGGGTCACTACAATAGTATGGAAAAATACCGATTAAAGATTGTTACACACTAACGAGCAGTGTACCCGATCGTGTAGTAGTATAAATAATGGTTTAGTTCCGTGTATCGTTCCAAGGACAGTTGGATTAGTCAAACTAAAATTAGAAACTATATTGTGATTAACTAAGTAAATGAAACTTAAAGGTACAAGATATTATGTTTTTGTGGCTATTTAACGTTTTGCCAAATCAGAGAAGATTAAAAGTAAAAACAATATTTTTGGTCTTTTAAGTTTATATAATGAAAACAAGTGCAAAGAAAGCAAATAAGATAGTTTGATTAAGATCAAAGATACGAAATGTTCATCTAGATATTTTACCCTCGGTATTGGATGTAAGTTATATTGTTAAGACCCGATTGAATGACTATGTGTGTAAGTTACCTAATAGATTTACCAAGAGTTCTCTTTAGTAAACACGCAAACTCGATTACAAGATCAAGGGTTCCCTTTTCTCTACAGTTCTCGTATTTGTAACCAAATAACTATGATATATATGCTAATCACCCAAATCGACTTGCCAAGAGTTCTCTTTAGCAAGTACTCAAACTAGAATTACTAAGTGGAGGGTTCCCTATCACCTAGACTTTTTCGTTTGTGACTAGTTGATTAGCTAGATCAAAGACTCGAATAACAATTGTCTTTTAATTTACCCCCTTGGTCCGGTTTAGTAAACAATCAATCTAAGACAAGTTGATTGTAAATCAATATGATACATCAACAAGAGTTCTCTTTATCAACAACATATCAATTAACTAGATACAAATGATTTAACATCAATAAGCATGGTTTTTTAATTCAATCTTTAAATTATCACACATAATACATTCAATCGATAAAATTACATCCAATACCTCAGTTATTAATCTAGACAAACATTATAGAGTTTAGCCAACAATCATATTAACAAACAAAATCACAATCAATTGATAAGTAGAATTCATTGTGAAGAACAAGAAATCAACCTAATAGAGAATGAATCTTGAATGGAGAAGGTGTTGAATCTTGATTCTTGGATGTTAAGCCTCTTCCAAGAGCTTGGAATTCTCCAATTTTGCTCCTAAAATCGTCTTGGAACTCCTCTGTTTCGTAAATGTCCGTATCTCTCTCAATAATACACTTTTAAAGTGGTGAAAGTTGGTCAAAAGCAAAAAGTAGGCTGAAACCTACTTTTGGACGGCGTCCAGATTTCTGGACGGTGTCCAGTTGTAAATGAAATGTCCCGTTCTTATTGATTAAAAACGTTCCATATTAATTGATTTCGTTGCGAGGTTTTGACCTCTATATGAGACGTTTTTCAAAGACTGCATTCATTTTTAAAACAAACCATAACCTTTATTTCATAAATAAAGGTTTAAAAAGCTTTACGTAGATTATCAAATAATGATAATCTAAAATATCCTGTTTACACACGACCATTACTTAATGGTTTACAATACAAATATGTTACATCGAAATCAGTTTCTTGAATGCAGTTTTTACACAATATCATACAAACATGGACTCCAAATCTTGTCTTTATTTTAGTATGCAACAGCGGAAGCTCTTAGTATTCACCTGAGAATAAACATGCTTTAAACGTCAATAAAAATGTTGGTGAGTTATAGGTTTAACCTATATATATCAAATCGTAACAATAGACCACAAGATTTCATATTTCAATGCACATCCCATACATAGAGATAAAAATCATTCATATGGTGAACACCTGCTAACCGACATTAACAAGATGCATATATAAGAATATCCCCATCATTCCGGGACACCCTTCAGATATGATATAAATTTCGAAGTACTAAAGCATCCGGTACTTTGGATGGGGTTTGTTAGGCCCAATAGATCTATCTTTTGGATTCGCGTCAATTAGGGTGTCGGTTCCCTAATTCTTAGATTACCAGACTTAATAAAAAGGGGCATATTCGATTTCGATAATTCAACCATAGAATGTAGTTTCACGTACTTGTGTCTATTTTGTAAATCATTTATAAAACCTGCATGTATTCTCATCCCAAAAATATTAGATTTTAAAAGTGGGACTATAACTCACTTTCACATATTTTTACTTCATTGGGAAGTAAGACTTGGCCACTGGTTGATTCACGAACCTATAACAATATATACATATATATCAAAGTATGTTCAAAATATATTTACAACACTTTTAATATATTTTGATGTTTTAAGTTTATTAAGTCAGCTGTCCTCGTTAGTAACCTAAAACTAGTTGTCCACAGTTAGATGTACAGAAATAAATCGATAAATATTATCTTGAATCAATCCACGACCCAGTGTATACGTATCTCAGTGTTGATCACAACTCAAACTATATATATTTTGGAATCAACCTCAACCCTGTATAGCTAACTCCAACATTCACATATAGAGTGTCTATGGTTGTTCCGAAATATATATAGATGTGTCGACATGATAGGTCGAAACATTGTATACGTGTCTATGGTATCTCAAGATTACATAATATACAATACAAGTTGATTAAGTTATGGTTGGAATAGATTTGTTACCAATTTTCACGTAGCTAAAATGAGAAAAATTATCCAATCTTGTTTTACCCATAACTTCTTCATTTTAAATCCGTTTTGAGTGAATCAAATTGCTATGGTTTCATATTGAACTCTATTTTATGAATCTAAACATAAAAAGTATAGGTTTATAGTCAGAAAAATAAGTTACAAGTCTTTTTTGTAAAGGTAGTCATTTAAGTCGAAAGAACGACGTCTAGATGACCATTTTAGAAAACATACTTCCACTTTGAGTTTAACCATAATTTTTGGATATAGTTTCATGTTCATAATAAAAATAATTTTCCCAGAATAAAAACTTTTAAATCAAAGTTTATCATAGTTTTTAATTAACTAACCCAAAACAGCCCGCGGTGTTACTACGACGGCGTAAATCCGGTTTTACGGTGTTTTTCGTGTTTCCAGGTTTTAAATCATTAAGTTAGCATATCATACAGATATAGAACATGTATTTAGTTGATTTTAAAAGTCAAGTTAGAAGGATTAACTTTTATTTGCGAACAAGTTTAGAATTAACTAAACTATGTTCTAGTGATTACAAGTTTAAACCTTCGAATAAGATAGCTTTATATGTATGAATAGAATGACGTTATGAACATCATTACTACCTCAAGTTCCTTGGATAAACCTACTGGAAATGAGAAAAATAGATCTAGCTTCAAAGGATCATTGGATGGCTTGAAAGTTCTTGAAGCAGAATCATGACACGAAAACAATTTCAAGTAAGATTTCCACTCGAAATAAGATTGTTATAGTTATAGAAATTTAATTAAAGTTTGAATATGATTATTACCTTGTATTAGAAATATAACCTACTGTAAGTAACAAAGGTTTCTTGATCTTGGATGATTACTTGGAATGGATTTAGAAAACTTGGAAGTAAACTTGCAATCTTGGAAGTATTCTTGATTTTATGAAACTAGAACTTTTGGAATTTATGAAGAACACTTAGAACTTGAAGATAGAACTTGAGAGAGATCAATTAGATGAAGAAAATTGAAGAATGAAAGTGTTTGTAGGTGTTTTTGGTCGTTGGTGTATGGATTAGATATAAAGGATATGTAATTTTGTTTTCATGTAAATAAGTCATGAATGATTACTCATATTTTTGTAATTTTATGAGATATTTTATGCTAGTTGCCAAATGATGGTTCCCACATGTGTTAGGTGACTCACATGGGCTGCTAAGAGCTGATCATTGGAGTGTATATACCAATAGTACATACATCTAAAAGCTGTGTATTGTACGAGTACGAATACGGGTGCATACGAGTAGAATTGTTGATGAAACTGAACGAGGATGTAATTGTAAGAATTTTTGTTAAGTAGAAGTATTTTGATAAGTGTCTTGAAGTCTTTTAAAAGTGTATGAATACATATTAAAACACTACATGTATATACATTTTAACTGAGTCGTTAAGTCATCGTTAGTCGTTACATGTAAATGTTGTTTTGAAACCTTTAGGTTAACGATCTTGTTGAATGTTGTTAACCCATTGTTTATTATAACAAATGAGATGTTAAATTTTTATATTATCATGATATTATGATATATAATATATCTTAGTATGATATATATACAGTTAAATGTCGTTACAACGATAATCGTTACATATATGTCTCGTTTCGAAATCATTAAGTTAGTAGTCTTATTTTTACATATGTATTTCATTGTTAATACACTTAATAATATATTTACTTATCATTTAACATAATTAACCAAGTGTATCAATATCTTAATATGATTCATATGTACCTAGTAAGACGTTGTTATAACGATAATCGTTATATATATCGTTTTCGAGTTTCTTAAATTAATAGTCTCATTTTTTTGTATATAACTCATTGTTAAAATACCTAATGCGATACATACTTATAATAAAATCATGTTAACTATATATATAACCATATATATGTCATCGTATAGTTTTTACAAGTTTTAACGTTCGTGAATCACCGGTCAACTTGGGTGGTCAATTGTCTATATGAAACCTATTTCAGTTAATCAAGTCTTAACAAGTTTGATTGCTTAACATGTTGGAAACACTTAATCATGTAAATAACAATTTCATTTAATATATATATAAACATGGAAAAGTTCGGGTCACTACAGTACCTACCCGTTAAATAAATTTCGTCCCGAAATTTTAAGCAGTTGGAGGTGTTGACGTATCTTCTGGAAATAAATGCGGGTATTTCTTCTTCATCTGATCTTCACGCTCCCAGGTGAACTCGGGTCCTCTACGAGCATTCCATCAAACCTTAACAATCGGTATCTTGTTTTGTTTAAGTCTCTTAACCTCACGATCCATTATTTCGACGGGTTCTTCAATGAATTGAAGTTTTTCATTGATTTGGATTTCGTCCAACAGAATAGTGAGATCTTCTTTAGCAAAACATTTCTTCAAATTTGAGACGTGGAAAGTGTTATGTACAGCCGTGAGTTGTTGAGGTAGCTCCAGTTGGTAAGCTACTGGTCCGACACGATCTATAATCTTGAATGGTCCAATGTACCTTGGATTTAGTTTCCCCCGTTTACCAAATCGAACAACGCCTTTCCAAGGTGAAACCTTAAGCATGACCATTTCTCCAATTTCAAACTCTATATCTTTTCTTTTACTGTCCGCGTAGCTCTTTTGTCGACTCTGGGCGGTTTTCAATCTTTGTTGAATTTGGATGATTTTCTCGGTAGTTTCTTGTATTATCTCCGGACCCGTAATCTGTCTATCCCCCACTTCACTCCAACAAATCGGAGACCTGCACTTTCTACCATAAAGTGCTTCAAACGGCACCATCTCAATGCTTGAATGGTAGCTGTTGTTGTAGGAAAATTCTGCTAACGGTAGATGTCGATCCCAACTGTTTCCGAAATCAATAACACAAGCTCGTAGCATGTATTTAAGCGTTTGTATCGTCCTTTCGCTCTGCCCATCAGTTTGTGGATGATAGGCAGTACTCATGTCTAGACGAGTTCCCAATGCTTGCTGTAATGTCTGCCAGAATCTTGAAATAAATCTGCCATCCCTATCAGAGATAATAGAGATTGGTATTCCATGTCTGGAGACGACTTCCTTCAAATACAGTCGTGCTAACTTCTCCATCTTGTCATCTTCTCTTATTGGCAGGAAGTGTGCAGATTTGGTGAGACGATCAACTATTACCCAAATAGTATCAAAACCACTTGCAGTCCTTGGCAATTTAGTGATGAAATCCATGGTAATGTTTTCCCATTTCCATTCCAGGATTTCGGGTTATTGAAGTAGACCTGATGGTTTCTGATGTTCAGCTTTGACCTTAGAACACGTCAAACATTCTCCTACATATTTAGCAATATCGGCTTTCATACATGGCCACCAAAAATGTTTCTTAAGATCCTTGTACATCTTCCCCGTTCCAGGATGTATTGAGTATCTGGTTTTATGAGCTTCTCTAAGTACCATTTCTCTCATATCTCCAAATTTTGGTACCCAAATTCTTTCAGCCCTATACCGGGTTCCGTCTTCCCGAATATTATGATGCTTCTCCGATCCTTTGGGTATTTCATCTTTTAAATTTTCCTCTTTTAAAACTCCTTGTTGCGCCTCCTTTATTTGAGTAGTAAGGTTAGTGTGAATCATTATATTCATAGATTTTACTCGAATAGGTTCTCTGTCCTTTCTGCTCAAGGCGTCGGCTACCACATTTGCCTTCCCCGGGTGGTAACGAATCTCAAAGTCGTAATCATTCAACAATTCAATCCACCTACGCTGCCTCATATTCAGTTGTTTCTGATTAAATATGTGTTGAAGACTTTTGTGGTCGGTATATATAATACTTTTGACCCCATATAAGTAGTGCCTCCAAGTCTTTAATGCAAAAACAACCGCGCCTAATTCCAAATCATACGTCGTATAATTTTGCTCGTGAATCTTCAATTGTCTAGACGCATAAGCAATCACCTTCATCCGTTGCATTAATACACAACCGAGACCTTGCTTTGATGCGTCACAATAAATCACAAAATTATCATTCCCTTCAGGTAATGACAATATAGGTGCCGTAGTTAGCTTTTTCTTCAATAATTGAAACGCCTTCTCTTGTTCATCCTTCCATTCAAATTTCTTCCCTTTATGCGTTAATGCAGTCAAGGGTTTTACTATTTTGGAGAAATCTTGGATGAATCTTCTGTAGTAACCAGCCAATCCTAAAAATTAACGTATATGCTTCGGGGTTTTTGGGGTTTCCCACTTTTCAACGGTTTCGATCTTTGCCGGGTCCACCTGGATACCTTCTTTGTTCACTATGTGACCGAGGAATTGAACTTCTTCCAACCAAAATGCACACTTTAAAAACTTAGCGTACAGTTTTTATTTCCTCAATACTTCTAGCACTTTTCTCAAATGTTCTTCGTGCTCTTGATCATTCTTTGAGTAAATAAGTATGTCATCGATGAAAACAATGACAAACTTGTCAAGATATGGCCCACACACTCGGTTCATAAGGTCCATGAACACAGCTGGTGCGTTAGTCAATCCAAACGGCATAACCATAAACTCGTAATGACCATAACGCGTCCTAAAAGCAGTTTTTGGAATATCATCCTCCTTTACTCGCATTTGATGATATCCAGAACGTAAATCGATCTTCGAATAAATCGACGAGCCTTGTAGTTGATTAAATAAGTCGTCAATTCTCGGCAGTGGATAACGGTTTTTGATGGTAAGTTTGTTCAACTCTCTGTATTCAGTACACAACCTAAATGTACCATCCTTCTTCTTGACAAACAAAACAGGAGCTCCCCATGGTGATGTGCTTGGTCGAATGAAACCACGTTCTAATAGTTCTTGCAGTTGGCTTTGCAGTTCTTTCATCTCGCTGGGTGCGAGTCTATAAGGAGCACGAGCTATTGGTGCAGCTCCTGGTACAAGATCTATTTGAAATTCAACAGATCGATGTGGAGGTAGTCCCAGTAATTCTTTCGGAAATACATCGGGAAATTCTTTTGCGACGGGAACATCATTGATGCTCTTTTCTTCAGTTTGTACTTTCTCGACGTGTGCTAGAACAGCATAGCAACCTTTTCTTATTAGTTTTTGTGCCTTCAAATTACTAATAAGATGTAGCTTCATGTTGCCCTTTTCTCCGTACACCATTAAGGGTTCTCCTTCTTCTCGTACAATGCAAATTGAATTTTTATAACATACGATCTCTACTTTCACCTTCTTCAGCCAGTCCATGCCAACTATTACATCAAAACTCCCTAACTCTACTGGTATCAAATCAATCTTAAATATTTCGCTACCCAGTTTAATTTCTCGATTCCGGCATATATTATCTGCTGAAATTAATTTACCGTTTGCTAATTCGAGTAAAAATTTACTATCCAACGGCGTCAATGGACAACTTAATTTAGCACAAAAATCTCTACTAATATAGCTTCTATCCGCACCCTAATCAAATAAAACGTAAGCAGATTTATTGTCAATAAGAAACGTACCCGTAACAAGCTCCGGGTCTTCCTGTGCCTCTGCCGCATTAATATTGAAAACTCTTCCGCGGCCTTGTCCATTCGTGTTCTCCTGGTTCGGGCAATTTCTAATAATGTGGCTCGGTTTTCCACATTTATAACAAACTACATTGGCATAACTTGCTCCGACACTACTTGCTCCGCCATTACTCGTTCCGACACCATTTGTTCCTTTCGTTCTGTTAACCCCTGGTCCGTAGACCTCACACTTTGCTGCGCTATGACCATTTCTTTTACACTTGTTGCAAAATTTGGTGCAGAACCCCGAGTGATACTTTTCACACCTTTGGCATAGCTGCTTCTGATTGTTGTTGTTGTTGTTGTGGTTGTTATTGTTGTTAGGATGATTGTTGTAGTTGCTGTTGTTGTTGTTGTTGATGTTGTTGTTGTTGGACCGTTTGTTGTAGTTGCGATTGATGTTGCGATTGTTGGGATAATTGTTGCGATTATTATTGTAATTGCTGTTGTTGTTGTATTGGTGATTCTTATCACCGTTTTCCTCCTACTTTCTTTTGACTTGCTTCACATTGGCCTCTTCAGCCGTCTGTTCTTTAATTCTTTCCTCATTCTGGTTCACTAGTTTGTGAGCCATTCTACATGCCTGTGGTATGGAGGCGGGCTCGTGTGAACTTATATCTTCTTGGATTCTTTCCGGTAATCCTTTCACAAACGCGTCGATCTTCTCTTCCTCATCTTCGAACACTCCCGGACACAATAGGCACAATTCTGTGAATCGTCTTTTGTACGTGGTAATATCAAATCCTTGGGTTCGTAGCCCTCTAAGTTCTGTCTTGAGCTTATTGACCTCGGTTCTGGGACGGTACTTCTCGTTCATCAAGTGCTTGAATGCTGACCACGGTAGTGCGTAAGCATCATCTTGTCCCACTTGCTCTAGATAGGTATTCCACCATGTTAACGCAGAACCTGTGAAGGTATACGTAGCGTACTTCACTTTGTCCTCTTCAGTACACTTACTTATGGAAAACACCGATTCGACCTTCTCGGTCCACCGTTTCAATCCGATCGGTCCTTCGGTTCCATCAAATTCCAAAGGTTTGCAGGCAGTGAATTCTTTGTAGGTGCATCCTACACGATTTCCTGTACTGCTAGATCCAAAGTTATTGTTGGTATGTAGCGCAGCCTGTACTGCGGCTATGTTTGAAGCTAGAAAAGTACGTAATTCCTCTTCATTCATATTCACGGTGTGTCGAGTAGTCGGTGCCATTTCCTTCAAAATAGTCAAATGGAACAAGTTAATCATACAGAATATTAAGAGTAGTTAATAGTATTTCGTAGCATAATATGAACTCATTTATAAAAGCTTTTTCCTTCATATTAGCGTTTTATAAGTTTAAATTCGGGTAGTACCTACTCGTTAAGTTCATACTTAGTAGCTAATATACAATTCAACTATTACAATTCTATATGAAAAACTGATTATAATAATATTTCGCGTTCAAACTTTTATACAATATTTTACAAACTTACAATATCGCTTATTTTACATAAAGCATGAAATATAGCACACAATAACTTTGATACAAGATAGTTGTGAAGATAATTCTAGCTAGTACACAAGTCGTTCAGCAAAGGCAATAAAGACACGTAATTCATACATCCAGAAACAAGTCATGCATTCTGGTTTTACTAGGACTACTTCCCATCCTTGGTCTTGTGGAACATAACCGTTATGGCCATTGATAAGACAGCGTGTTGTAACGTCGTCAAAGGGACGAGGGTTACGTAATGACCAACAGTCTCGTAATAACCTAAAAACCTCATTTCTTACCCCAATTACCGACTCCGTCACTTGTGGGAACGTTTTGTTTAATAGTTGTAGCCCGATGTTCTTTTTCTCACTTTGGTGAGAAGCGAACATTACTAACCCGTGAGCATAGCATGCTTCTTTATGTTGCATGTTAGCCGCTTTTTCTAAATCATGAAGTCCTATATTCGGATACATTGAGTCAAAATAATTTCTTAACCCGTTGCGTAAAATAGCATTTGGGTTCCCCGCATTATATGCGTCAAAGTAAACACATCGTAACTTATAGGTTTCCCAATGTGATATCCCCCATCTTTCAAACGAAAGTCTCTTATAAACCAAGACATTCTTAGAACATTCTTCGAATGTCTTACAAACTGATTTCGCCGTAAATAGTTGTGCCGAAGAATTCTGACCGACTCTAGACAAGATTTCATCAATCATGTCTCCGGGTAGGTCTCTTAAAATATTGGGTTGTCTATCCATTTTGTGTTTTTATACTGTAAAATAGACAAGAGTTAGATTCATAAAAAAAATACTTATTAATACAAGCAATTTTTACATATATCATAAAGCATAAGCACACTATATTACATATATTACACCACACGAATACAACTATCTTATTCCGACTCGCTCGTTTCTTCTTCTTCGGTTTTGGTTCGTTTTGCCAAGTTTCTAGGGATATATGATGTTCCCCTAATACGAGCTGTCGTTTTCCATAACGGTTTAGAAAAACCTGGTGGTTTAGAGGTTCCCGGGTCATTGTTACAACTTAAGGGCTTCGGAGGTTGACGATACATATAAAGTTCATCGGGGTTGGAATTAGATTTCTCTATTTTTATGCCCTTTCCCTTATTATTTTCTTTTGTCTTTTTAAATTCAGTTGGGGTAATTTCTATAACATCATCGGAATTCTCGTCGGAATCCGATTCATCGGAGAATTGGTAATCCTCCCAATATTTTGCTTCCTTGGCGGAAACACCATTGACCATAATTAACCTTGGTCGGTTGGTTGAGGATTTTCTTTTACTTAACCGTTTTATTATTTCCCCCACCGGTTCTATTTCCTCCTCCGATTCCTCCTCTTCCGGTTCTGATTCTTCTTCCGGTTCTGATTCTTCTTCCGGTTCCTCTTCGGGAACTTGTGAATCAGTCCAATATATATTCGACTCTTCGTTATTATTAGGTGAGTCAATGGGATTTGTGCTAGAGGTAGACATCTATCACACAATATCAAACATGTTAAGAGATTAATATATCACATAATATTCACATGTTAAAAATATATAGTTTCCAACAAAATTTGTTAAGCAATTATTTTTCAAGTAAACACGGTCGAAGTCCAGACTCACTAATGCATCCTAACAAACTCGATAAGACACACTAATGCAAAATTCTTGTTGTCTAAGACCAACGCTCGGATACCAACTGAAATGTCCCGTTCTTATTGATTAAAAACGTTCCATATTAATTGATTTCGTTGCGAGGTTTTGACCTCTATATGAGACGTTTTTCAAAGACTGCATTCATTTTTAAAACAAACCATAACCTTTATTTCATAAATAAAGGTTTAAAAAGCTTTACGTAGACTATCAAATAATGATAATCTAAAATATCCTGTTTACACACGACCATTACATAATGGTTTACAATACAAATATGTTACATCGAAATCAGTTTCTTGAATGCAGTTTTTACACAACATCATACAAACATAGACTCCAAATCTTGTCCTTATTTTAGTATGCAACAGCGGAAGCTCTTAGTATTCACCTGAGAATAAACATGCTTTAAACGTCAATAAAAATGTTGGTGAGTTATAGGTTTAACCTATATATATCAAATCGTAACAATAGACCACAAGATTTCATATTTCAATACACATCCCATACATAGAGATAAAAATCATTCATATGGTGAACACCTGGTAACCGACATTAACAAGCTGCATATATAAGAATATCCCCATCATTCCGGGACACCCTTCGGATATGATATAAATTTCAAAGTACTAAAGCATCCGGTACTTTGGATGGGGTTTGTTAGGCCCAATAGATCTATCTTTAGGATTCGCATCAATTAGGGTGTTTGTTCCCTAATTCTTAGATTACCAGACTTAATAAAAAGGGGCATATTCGATTTCGATAATTCAACCATAGAATGTAGTTTCACGTACTTGTGTCTATTTTGTAAATCATTTATAAAACCTGCATATATTCTCATCCCAAAAATATTAGATTTTAAAAGTGGGACTATAACTCACTTTCACAGATTTTTACTTCGTCGGGAAGTAAGACTTGGCCACTGGTTGATTCACGAACCTATAACAATATATACATATATATCAAAGTATGTTCAAAATATATTTACAACACTTTTAATATATTTTGATGTTTTAAGTTTATTAAGTCAGCTGTCCTCGTTAGTAACCTACAACTAGTTGTCCACAGTTAGATGTACAGAAATAAATCGATAAATATTATCTTGAATCAATCCATGACCCAGTGTATACGTATCTCAGTATTGATCACAACTCAAACTATATATATTTTGGAATCAACCTCAACCCTGTATAGCTAACTTCAACATTCACATATAGTGTGTCTATGGTTGTTTCAAAATATATATAGATGTGTCGACATGATAGGTCAAAACATTGTATACGTGTCTATGGTATCTCAAGATTACATAATATACAATACAAGTTGATTAAGTTATGGTTGGAATAGATTTGTTACCAATTTTCACGTAGCTAAAATGAGAAAAATTATCCAATCTTGTTTTACCCATAACTTCTTCATTTTAAATCCGTTTTGAGTGAATCAAATTGCTATGGTTTCATATTGAACTCTATTTTATGAATATAAACAGAAAAATTATAGGTTTATAGTCAGAAAAATAAGTTACAAGTCGTTTTTGTAAAGGTAGTCATTTAAGTCGAAAGAACGACGTCTAGATGACCATTTTAGAAAACATACTTCCACTTTGAGTTTAACCATAATTTTTGGATATAGTTTCATGTTCATAATAAAAATCATTTTCCCATAATAACAACTTTTAAATCAAAGTTTATCATAGTTTTTAATTAACTAACCCAAAACAGCCCGCGGTGTTACTACGACGGCGTAAATCCGGTTTTACGGTGTTTTTCGTGTTTCCAGGTTTTAAATCATTAAGTTAGCATATCATACAGATATATAACATGTATTTAGTTGATTTTAAAAGTCAAGTTAGAAGGATTAACTTTTATTTGCGAACAAGTTTAGAATTAACTAAACTATGTTCTAGTGATTACAAGTTTAAACCTTCGAATAAGATAGCTTTATATATATGAATAGAATGATGTTATGAACATCATTACTACCTCAAGTTCCTTGGATAAACCTACTAGAAATGAGAAAAATAGATCTAGCTTCAAAGGATCCTTGGATGGCTTGAAAGTTCTTGAAGCAGAATCATGACACGAAAACAATTTCAAGTAAGATTTCCACTCGAAATAAGATTGTTATAGTTATAGAAATTGAATTAAAGTTTGAATATGATTATTACCTTGTATTAGAAAGATAACCTACTGTAAGTAACAAAGGTTTCTTGATCTTGGATGATTACTTGGAATGGATTTAGAAAACTTGGAAGTAAACTTGCAATCTTGGAAGTATTCTTGATTTTATGAAACTAGAACTTTTGGAATTTATGAAGAACACTTAGAACTTGAAGATAGAACTTGAGAGAGATCAATTAGATGAAGAAAATTGAAGAATGAAAGTGTTTGTAGGTGTTTTTGGTCGTTGGTGTATGGATTAGATATAAAGGATATGTAATTTTGTTTTCATGTAAATAAGTCATGAATGATTACTCATATTTTTGTAATTTTATGAGATATTTTATGCTAGTTGCCAAATGATGGTTCCCACATGTGTTAGGTGACTCACATGGGCTGCTAAGAGCTGATCATTGGAGTGTATATACCAATAGTACATACATCTAAAAGCTGTGTATTGTACGAGTACGAATACGGGTGCATACGAGTAGAATTGTTGATGAAACTGAACGAGGATGTAATTGTAAGAATTTTTGTTAAGTAGAAGTATTTTGATAAGTGTCTTGAAGTCTTTTAAAAGTGTATGAATACATATTAAAACACTACATGTATATACATTTTAACTTAGTCGTTAAGTCATCGTTAGTCGTTACATGTAAATGTTGTTTTGAAACCTTTAGGTTAACGATCTTGTTGAATGTTGTTAACCCATTGTTTATTATAACAAATGAGATGTTAAATTTTTATATTATCATGATATTATGATATATAATATATCTTAGTATGATATATATACAGTTAAATGTCGTTACAACGATAATCGTTACATATATGTCTCGTTTCGAAATCATTAAGTTAGTAGTCTTATTTTTACATATGTATTTCATTGTTAATACACTTAATAATATATTTACTTATCATTTAACATAATTAACCAAGTGTATCAATATCTTAATATGATTCATATGTACCTAGTAAGACGTTGTTATAACGATAATCGTTATATATATCGTTTTCGAGTTTCTTAAATTAATAGTCTCATTTTTTGTATATAACTCATTGTTAAAATACCTAATGCGATACATACTTATAATAAAATCATGTTAACTATATATATAACCATATATATGTCATCGTATAGTTTTTACAAGTTTTAACGTTCGTGAATCACCGGTCAACTTGGGTGGTCAATTGTCTATATGAAACCTATTTCAGTTAATCAAGTCTTAACAAGTTTGATTGCTTAACATGTTGGAAACACTTAATTATGTAAATAACAATTTCATTTAATATATATATAAACATGGAAAAGTTCGGGTCACTATAGTAAAGGCCTGGACGGCGTCCAGATTTCTGGACAGCGTCCAGTTGTGAAGGGTTGGACGGCGTCCAGATTTCTGGATGGCGTCCAGTTGTGCTGAATTGTTCTGTCTCGTTTTTTTCCAAATCTCCCTTCATTTAGACGGCATCCCAATCATTTTGGACGGCGTCCAACATACCTGAAGCCTTGTTTTATCGTTTTAGAGCGCTAATTTGACCATAACTTGTATCGGGATCAACTATGATGAAATCACAACTTATAGAATGGTCATAATTCACCATAACTCTTTATAAACCACTTTCCGATACACTTTTCATTCCTTTGTGTATTACTTGTAGAAACCGCCTTAACTATCCTTGATTCGAGAGTATTTCACATGATATTGCGAGATATATATATGATGTAATTGAGCAATATCAAAACACCCCACACTTAAACCTTGCTTGTCCTCATGCAATTCATTCTTACAAAGTAGAAACCTATCAAATACACTTACACAATATAGAGTACACACATCACACAAGTAACGCAAAACACATGAAACACACACGTTTATTTGAAACGCAAACTCACGCTATATGAAACACACGCTTTAAGTATAACACACACATTTATTGTAATCACACTCACGCTATATACACAATGAGAACACACGCACACATTTTTGGGAGTTTTAGAGCCAAGTATCCAAAAAATTTGATCCTACGGAAATTAGGACCTTATGAAAAACGTTTCATGTTTTTGAAAATTTAATGCTAGTTTTTACACTAGGCGCGTTTCCGATTTTTTTGTCGAATTTTCTGAATTTTTGGAAAATGAGTGCGGGTTTTCCGCTATTGGTCAAGCCAATCCCTCCCACAGTACCTAACATCGTTAGATGTTGGTAAGAAAATAATGCGTTTAGGAGGATACACATTACGTCCTGATATCATCGATAATTACGAGGTAATCATCTAATCCGTTAAGTCAACCATAAAGATTGAGGTTCATCAGGCTTAAAAGCTGATATCTTACCTTTCCGAAGGTTATCCACTGGGAATCTGATCAATTCACTGATATTTTGTGTATCATGGTGCGCTTCCCATTTGACCAGCAAATCTCCCTCATTGAGATAAGCTTTGACTACCAGTTTCCCTGTTTGACATTGAGGCCTGGTAGATTTCCAGTCGATTTTAGCAATGACTTTTCAAGATTTTTCGTCACCCTACAACTGGTCTGGACTACAACTTCTGAAATAAATCAGCAAGTGTGTCGTTCGGAAGACTTTACTTCCTTGAGGATGGAATGGATACATCCTATGGGTAATAATAAAGTGGTCGGACGCAACATTGTCCTTGTTAGGAGATACAATGAGGATCGTCCTGTTTAGTTTTTAAGCTGGCGCGAGGTCCGGTTTCCGACCACGCTATGCAATCACCGCTCTCTCACGGTTTACACTCGTGGTACAAGTGACCTACAAGTTAGCTTTACTAAATTAATAGGATAGGATTTTCATTCAAATAATTGAATGATAGTACAACTTCAAAGACTATTAATCATTTAAAACATAACTCAACATTTCTTTTCTAGTTTTAAAACACAATGTATGTAAAATGGTTTTTTTTGGACAATTTTCGTTCTAAGGCTACCTGAAAATTTTAAAATTTTGATCATAAACGCCTTAGTTTTTGTAAAACGAATTCCCGATATATTTCTATCTCCCACCCCACACTTAAGATCATGCAAGGCCCTCATTGCATGAAATAAAAAAAATGATTAAATTTAGAGGGCAAAGTGATAGGGTGATTGTAGAAATTTTTAAATTTTTAACCTGTAAATCGTGAAACATGTAGACGAATGCCGCTGAACTTACTGCCAGCATAAGAGCATTGTCCATTCCTCGATTATCAACATACATACATCATAATATCAAATGTTGCTGAACTTAATGCCAGTCTTTGAAGTTCAACCACGCTGCACAAATTAACAAACCACACAAATAATAATAAAAATAACGGTGTTTTTACAATCACATCCATTATCAAACCACACAATTAGTTTAAAAAAAATACAAACCAATATTGTTTTAATACACACCATAACAAATAACTAGATTGTTTGAAAATGTAACAAAATGTTCATTAGCTCGCAGGCCTTCAGTTATCGTAAGACCAAAAGTAGTTTTCTGAGCCATCTCTGCTTCGGCGTCCTTGCGGGTATTCCTGCTCAAATCGGTTCCTGACATCCTGCATCGCATCGTTAGTATTATAAATTGGGTAAGGCGAAGGTGGGTTTTCAGGATCAGTGTAGTATTGGGGTGTCAGACGTGTTGTTCCATAGTACTGATCGGGGTTGGAATAATATAACTCGGTGTTATGGTTATTCCAATCAATACCATAACTATTCCATCCCTGGTTATGTACTTAAGCAATCTGGCATTGCTCCATTCCTTGCTGACTCACCCTCGTGTTGTTCATACTGTTGACCAAATCATCCCAACCAGATTGAGACGGATACCAAGGACCTTGATCTTGAACATTTGTCTGGGCTTCCATTTCTGCTTCCTATTCCTCTTGTTGTTCCTGTTGTACATTCGCTCCACTACCACTCGCGCCACCTGCTACAAAAGGTACCAAACGCCTATTTCCGTCGTACATCAAAATCTTGGCGTTAACATAAGAAACCTTTTTTAAAGGTTTCATTGCATGGTCACATTTGATCAGGCGATTAAGATCAATATTAAAGTGACGAGCAATCCGCGTAATGTAGTGGCCCCCTAGAAGCGGTTTGTCTCTTCGTGCATCCGTAGCGATACCCAGAAAATAGTTCCCAATTAACCCCGGTATATCGGTTTGACAACCCCATTTTATTTGATCCATTATACATAGATCTAGAGACTTAACCTTTTCATGTCCTTCGACTCTCGCATTAAAGGTACATGCGATAAGTCGATGGAGTAGCTTATCGTCAGGGGTTGCTATTTCAGTATACATGTGTCTGCTTGATTGAACGGGCTAGATGAATTTGGCCCTCTAATCCTTCTCCAAAAGGATTGTTCATTAAAACTCACTCCACCATGATACTCTGAGCTTACCAAATATTGCCTTAATTGTGCGTCAGTAAGCTCGTGAAAAATACCCAAAACTCTACATAACCCAAAACTACTTAAACTTCTTTCATCATCCCCTAGCCGGAATCTAAAGAAAGCATCCGAGAGTAGATCGCGAACATTATTGAATCGGAAAGTTGAGTAAAATTCTTTACATAGCACGGGAAACACTTGACCGTGTAGACTGAAAATTTGTTCCCATGCGTAGGTCAATCTGTTACTATATGGTATAGCTAACAAACGAGTGACATGGGCATGCATACCCGCCTCAATCAAAGGAGCCCAGTCCAAATACCATGTAGCATTAATTGGTCGACGGGTAATTCGAGCAAAAGTTTTCCCATAATCATCATCGTCCCGAAGATTTTCTAACCAAACTATTGGATTATTTTGAGCGTCTTCTTCTTCGCCAGATGATGATGATGAATGTTGTTGAACCGGTGGCGGTGGTGGAACGTTTCTTGATGTTCTGCCCCTTTTCGGTTGTCCACCCCTACTGGATTGTACCTGCAAAACATAATAACACCAAACCAAAGAACATAGAAACCGTTGTGTTAATGTTAGCTAAAAACATAACCGAGTAGCAAGGGGAATTAATCATACTATTCAAAGTTCATAAGCATTGTGATTCATATAAGCAAAGGCGTATGTTCAGAATAATTGATCACAGTCAACCAAAGTCAACATAAACTAGCAAATACACTCTCACAAAAATGTGGATCACAAAATTCACAATTAGGCATCAACTTAGAACTCAAGCATGTGGCGTTCATAGGTCATGACATTTAAACTTGCATTCTAATGATATTCATTATAATCATAGCACTAGTTATCACAATTTAGTTCAAAATGACCATTATAAAGCCACTACATTATAGCATCCATCCACTTTAATAGGCTTTAAACAAATGAAAATCAAGCATACATCCTTCATAAGATCATTACAATTCAAAGCATGCTAAAAATTCAAGAACATTCAATTTATGACCGGGCCAAATTAACATCTATATCATCAACAACAATTAAACACTTCACAAGCTTCATAAACAACACAAACAAACTCAATATCTTGAATTAATTACCCTAATTTCGGATTTAATCATCACAAACCCTAGAATCATGAGCATACCCCTTAAACATGTAATTATTGCAAAATCAAGACATAATGGGTAATTAAACAACTGAGGCATGTTAATCTAAACAAGAATCATGCAAATCAAACACCCC
This sequence comes from Rutidosis leptorrhynchoides, assembly GCF_046630445.1. Taxonomy (NCBI): domain Eukaryota; kingdom Viridiplantae; phylum Streptophyta; class Magnoliopsida; order Asterales; family Asteraceae; genus Rutidosis; species Rutidosis leptorrhynchoides. The sequence continues at coordinate 515,483,453 of NC_092336.1, read as the reverse complement.
ACACTTATCTTTCACTAAATTATGCATATAGACATACAAATCAAGTAATTGAGAAAGAAAAGTATGAAAAGAGATTAGCAATACCCTAGAAAACATGATTCAATCTTGAATTTAAAGGAAGAATGCACGAATTTGATTTGAGAGTTGGTTCGTTTGTGGGATAAGGAATAAGAGAGAAGTGTGTTTTGTGGTTGAAAATTGGGTTAGAATGATATAAAACGCGTTTTTTTTCTGGGTCAGACATCTGGATGGCGTCCAGTATTGAAGAGCTGGACGGCGTCCAAAAATCTGGACGGCGTCCAGTATTGAAGAGCTGGACGGCGTCCAAAAATTTGGACGGCGTCCAGTTACACTAAAACTTACTGACTTCTTTTTTCGAAAATCCTTTAAAATTGGACGGTGTCCAAGGCTTTTTGGACGGCGTCCCAATGGTCTGGTGGCTCAAAATCTTCATAAAACTCATAAAAATTTCCATTTTCAACACACAAAAGCTCATATCATCATCATAGGTCATTTTGTACATTAAAAACAATCAAACTAATCATAAAACACTCGATTCACACTATTTACATGCGTGAAATTTCTTTAACGAGTCATTCACCCAACTCGTTCCCATTTTGATTTAGGCTTTGTTCTCGAAGTTGAGGCTAACCTCGTCTTCAATTTCCAGGGGACCATCGACATAGTGTTTGACCCGGTGGCCATTCACTTTAAAAATATCGCCCTTCCAGTTCACCACTTCAATTGTACCATAAGGGTACACCCTTCTAACAACAAATGGTCCCGACCATCGGGACTTAAGCTTTCCTGGTGATAACTTGAAACGAGCATTGTAAACAAGGACACGATCTCCTTCCATGAATTCCTTTGGATTTTTCAATCTCTTGTCGTGCCATTGTTTGGTCTTTTCCTTATAAATTAGAGAGTTGTCATAGGCTTCAAGCCTCAACTCATCTAATTCATTCAACTGGGTCAAACGTAACCGACCCGCCTCTTGGTAATCCAAATTACGTGCCCTTAGCGCCCAATGCACTTTGTGTTCAATCTCCAAAGGGAGATGGCATGCTTTTTCGTATATCATTCGGAAAGGAGTGGTTCCAATAGGTGTTTTATAGGCTGTGTGAAAGGCCCATAATGCATCTTTTAACTTAACAGACCACCCTTTTGGATTTGCACCAACGGTCTTTTCAAGTATGCGTTTTAGAGATCGATTGGTATTCTCTATCTGCCCACTTGTTTGAGGGTGATAAGATGTTGAAATTTTATGGATCACTCCATATCTTTTAAACACCTTTTCTAATTGCTTATTGAAAAAGTGGGTGCCCCGGTCACTGATAAGGGCTTTAGGCGTGCAAAACCTTGAGAAAAGTTCCATTAAAAAGGTTACTACAACTCGGCCATCATTTGTGGGGAGAGGTTTTGCCTCCGCCCATTTGGAAACATAATTAATAGCTACGAGTATGTAGAGATACGAATGAGATTTTGGAAAGGGCCCCATAAAGTCAATTCCCCAAACATCGAACACCTCGCATACTTGGATGCTTTGTTGAGGCATTTCATCCCATTTAGTGATTTGACCAGCCCGTTGGCACGCGTCACAAGCCTTACAAACGGCGTAGGCATCTTTGAATATTGTAGGCCAATAAAAACCGGCCTCGTAAATTTTCCTCCTCGTAATTTGGGGACCAAAGTGCCCACCCATTGGACCACGGTGACAATCAAGAAGAATTTGAGTGCATTCCTTTCCCGAAACGCACCTCCGAATCATACCATCTGCGCAACGCCTAAAAAGATAAGGGTCTTCCCAGAAGTAGTATTTCAGGTCACTAAAGAATTTTTTTCTTTTCTGATGTGACCAACCGATTTCTAAGTACCCTCCAACAAGATAGTTGGCTATGTCAACAAACCAAGGATCATCAATTTTCTCAATTTTCATGAGATTTTCGTCCTAAAAGTTATCTTGGATAACAGTCTCATGGAGAACCTCAAGATTCGGGTTCTCAAGTCGAGAAAGGTGATCGGCAGCTAGGTTTCCGGCCCCCTTTTTGTCTTTAATATCAATGTCGAATTCTTGCAAAAGCAAGACCCAACGTATTAACCGGGGTTTAACATCTTGCTTAGCAAGCAAGTATTTTAATGCTGAATGGTCTGTATAGACAATCGTCTTTGCTAGTACCAAATATGATTGAAATTTATCAAATGAAAAGACAATTGCCAGGAGTTCCTTCTCGGTGGTAGTGTAATTAAGTTGGGATCCTTGCAATGTCTTACTAGCATAATAAATGGGCTGGAAATGTTTTTCAATTCTTTGCCCCAAGACGGCACCAATGGCAAAGTCACTAGCATCTCACATAAGTTCGAATGGAATTGACCAATTCGGCGATATGAGAATGGGTGATTGCGTGAATTTTGCTTTAAGGAGGTTAAAGGCGTTAAGACACTCGTCCGTAAAGACAAATGGAGCTTCTTTCTCAAGAAGTTTGTTCATCGGGGTTGCAATTTTAGAAAAATCTTTAATGAACCGACGGTAGAAACCGGCGTGCCTCAGAAAACTTCTTACACCTTTCACATTTGACGGTGGTGGTAATTTGGCTATGACTTCCACTTTAGCTCTGTCCACCTCCAGTCCCGCAGAGGAAATTTTATGACCTAAAACAATGCCCTCTCTTACCATAAAATGGCATTTTTCCCAGTTAAGTACAGGATTAGATTCTTTACACCTAATCAACATACGCTCAAGATTATAAAGACATGAATCAAAAGAATCACCGAAGACTGAAAATTCATCCATGAATACTTCCATAAAGTCTTCAATCATATCATGAAAAATAGCTACCATACACCTTTGAAAGGTAGCAGGAGCATTGCATAAGCCAAAGGGCATACGTCGATAGGAGAAAGTACCATAAGGGCATGTAAAGGTGGTTTTCTCTTGGTCCTTGGGTGCTATAGGGATTTGGAAATATCCCGAGAAACCGTCAAAAAAACAATAAAAGTTCTTTCCTGCTAACCTTTCCAACATTTAATCAATGTAACGAAGAGGAAAGTGGTCTTTTCGGGTAGCATCATTTAATTTTCTATAATCAATACATACCCTCCAACCCGTGATAGTCCTAGTGGAAATTAATTGATCGTTTTCATTGGTGATAACGGTCATGCCACCCTTTTTGGGTACACAATGGACCGGACTCACCCAAGGACTATCCGAAATTGGGTAAATAAGACCCGCATCTAGGAGTTTGACAATCTCCTTTTTAACGACCTCTTGCATATTAGGGTTCAGTCGCCTTTTTCTTTGTACACATGGCTTATAGTTATCTTCCATTAATAACTTATGTGTACAATAAGAGGGACTTATACCCTTGATGTCATGAATTTTCCATGCTAGAGTCGGTTTATGGGCTTTTAACATGGAAACAAGTTTAGACTTCTCACTTACAGAGAGTTCGGATGAAATGATAACCAGGAGAGTAGAATCCTCTTGAAGGTAAGCATATTCCAAGTGACTTGGAAGTGGCTTGAGTTCCAAAATGGGAGGTTCTTCAATCAATGTTTTACATCGGTACTCATTTTTTAAATCCAACTTTCTGTATTCATTTGGCTCATAACCGTTAGCCATCAAGGTGGTTAACATCTCCACTTCTTCCACCATGTTTTCTTCATCACCTTCTGCCAAAATGCATTCTCCCGAACCTTGCAATTATGGAAATTCCTGGAACAACTCCAAATATGCGTCTACGATTTGCAAATAATAACATTGGTCATCAGTAGACTCAGGGTATTGCAAGGCATGGTCAACGGAAAAGGTAACCTTAACATCCCCAATACTAAGGGTCAATTTCTGCTCATGAACATCTATCATAGCTCTAGCGGTATTGAGGAAAGGCCGACCCAATATAAGAGGCACAAGTGTGTCCTCTTCCATGTCAAAAATTACAAAATCGGCCGGAAATACTAGGGTACCCACTTTTACTAACATATTCTCTAAAATTTCACGTGAGAATTTAATAGAGCAGTCCGCTAGTTAAATTGCCATTCGGGTTGGTTTTAGTACCCCCGGGGTTTAGCTTAACATATAATGAATAAGGCATTAAATTTATGCTAGCCCCTAAATCCGCTAATGCTTTAATGCATTCCAAATCTCCTAGGAGACATGGTATGGTAAAACTCCCAGGATCTGCTAACTTCTTTGGTATTTTGTTCATTAAGATTGCGGAATAATTAGCATTCATGGTGACGGATGAAAGTTCCTCCATTTTCTTCCGATTAGTAAGTAAGTCTTTTAAAAACTTAGCATACTTTGGCATACCTGAGATCACATCAATAAAAGGCATATTTATGTTAATTTGTTTAAACATATCTAGAAATTTTTACCTTTCGGCTTCTAGCCTTTCTTGTTGTTACTTTCTTGGGTATAGGAGCGGTGGTTGATATGGCTTCACTACGGGTTTCTCCCGTTCTTCCTTTTCAACCACTTGTTCCGGCTCCTTAACCGGTTCATCATTTCGGTTCAACAGAACACTAAAATTAGAATTTTTGGGCATTCTTGGAGCCTTGTATGCTAGACCACTCCGTGTGGTGATAACATTGGCGTGCTCATTTCGGGGGTTCTTATTGGTATCGCCCGGTAAACTCCCTGGTTTTCTTTCACTAAGTAAACTAGCTAAGCCACTCATTTGCTTCTCCAAATTCTGAATTGAGGCTTGTTGGTTTCTAAACTGGTGTTCGTTTTTCTCGTTTTTTTGGTTTATATTTGTAACAAGCTGAGTTTGTGATGCAATCAAGTTTTCCAACATACTCTCCAAATTTGACTTTTTATCTTCCTGTTGGGGTTTTTGATAAAAACCCGCAGTTTGTTGTTAGAACCCACTACTTGACCCTTGTTGGTAATTGGATTTTTGACCTTGAGGGTTGTATGGGTTGTTAAAGTTTCGGTTAAATTGGGCTCTTCCTTGAAATTGATTATTATTTCTTTGGCTTATAAAAGCCACTTCCTCTTTTTGAGCCATTGTTAAACCGGCATCACAATCTTTTCCTAAATGGAGACCACCACAGTATTTACAACCTACTTTCATACTATGAATTTCCTTGATGATTTTGTCCATGTTTCGAGCAACACCGTCTATTTTCACACTTAGGGAACTAAGGTCATCATAAGCACCGGCGCTTTGGACTTGAGCATTACGAGTAATTGGTTGTTCTTGATGCCACTCATGAGAATAATCGGCTAGCTTCTCGATTATCTCATAAGCCTCTTGCTCGGTTTTGTCCATAAGTGAACCTCTGGCCGCTTGATCAATGGAAATTCGGGTTGCAACATCACAACCCTTGTAAAAGATTTAGACTTTTTGGAAGGTATCCAAACCATGGTTTGGACAACCTCTTAGCATTTTGAAAAATCGATTCCATGCTTCATACAAGGTTTCCATTGGCTTTTGATAGAATTGGGTAATTTCGTGTTGGAGTCTCGCGGACTTAAAAGCTGGAAAATATTTCTTAAGAAATTTTCCAACATACCATCTCAAGTTTCTATCGTAGCCTCAGCCAATGAATCTAACCAACTTCATGCTTCCCCGTGAAGTGTCCATGGAAAAAGTCTTAAAAATATGGCCTGGTCAGTGTCTGGTTTAAATTTGAAAAGAAGACATATCTCTTGAAAAAGACGAATATGTTCGTTTGCATCTTCATTCGGACCACCACCAAATTGACACCTGTTATTAATCATCTGGAGAATAGGTCCTTTTATTTCAAAATTTACCTCACCAGTGGGAGGAGTAATAGCACTACCTTGTCCGGTTCGGGTTGCCTTCATCTTGGCTGCCATTGATTGTCTTGGTACCACCGGTCTTGCTTCTCCTTCCATTTCAAATTTTGGAGGAGGAACGGGCTCGCCAAATTCAGAATATCTCGGCTTGGTTGTACTTGATTCTGAATCAAAAGTTTCCTGCTTTGATGAAGATTCAAAAAGTTCAAGTACTTCTTTTGGGATCCTACCAAGCTTTCTATCAGGTTCTGTAAGCGGTGTAAGTAATGGAGAATCTGAACTTCGGGTATGTAGCATATGCAACCTAAAATCTGTCAATCACACAACTAACAAAACTATTAAATGCACCGATTCTACAAAATTAAAATCAAAGACTATTAATAATTTAAAATAATTAAGAAACTACTTAATCACAAATTAGTTAACAATTCTATTTTGACACAAAACTGTCCCCGGCAGCGGCGCCAAAAACTTAATGTGCAAAACGTGATATATGAATTGTTATATGAAATAGTATGGAAAAATACCGATTGAAGATTGTTACACACTAACGAGCAGTGTACCCGATCGTGTAGTAGTATAAATAATGGTTTAGTTCCGTGTATCGTTCCAAGGACAGTTGGATTAGTCAAACTAAAATTAGAAACTATATTGTGATTAACTAAGTAAATGAAACTTAAAGGTACAAGATATTATGTTTTTGTGGCTATTTAACGATTTAGCCAAATCAGAGAAGATTAAAAGTAAAAACAATATTTTTGGTCTTTTAAGTTTATATAATGAAAACAAGTGCAAAGAAAGCAAACAAGATAGTTTGATTAAGATCAAATATATGAAATGTTCATCTAGATATTTTACCCTCGGTATTGGATGTTAGTTATATTGTTAAGACCCGATTGAATGACTATGTGTGTAAGTTACCTAATAGATTTTCCAAGAGTTCTCTTTAGTAAACACGCAAACTCGATTACAAGATCAAGGGTTCCATTTTCTCTATAGTTCTCGTGTTTGTAACCAAATAACTATGATATATATGCTAATCACTCAAATCGACTTGCCAAGAGTTCTCTTTAGCAAGTACTCAAACTAGAATTACTAAGTGGAGGGTTCCCTATCACCTAGACTTTTTCGTTTGTGACTAGTTGATTAGCTAGATTAAAGACTCGAATAACAATTGTCTTTTGCGTTCGCTCTACACAATTCATTCCTATATCGTCTAATCATTTTGATCTAATTTACCCCCTTGGTCCGGTTTAGTAAACAATCAATCTAAGACAAGTTAAGTGTAAATCAATATGATACATCAACAAGAGTTCTCTTTATCAACAACATATCAATTAACTAGATACAAATGATTTAACATCAATAAGCATGGTTTTTTAATTCAAGCTTTAAACTATCACACATAATACATTCAATCGATAAGATTACATCCAATACCTCAGTTATTAATCTAGACAAACATTATAGAGTTTAGCCAACAATCATATTAACAAACAAAATAACAATCAATTGATAAGTAGAATTCATTGTGAAGAACAAGAAATCAACCTAATAGAGAATGAATCTTGAATGGAGAAGGTGTTGAATCTTGATTCTTGGATGTTAAGCCTCTTCCAAGAGCTTGGAATTCTCCAATTTTGCTCCTAAAATCGTCTTGGAACTCCTCTGTTTCGTAACTGTCCGTATCTCTCTCAATAATACACTTTTAAAGTGGTGAAAGTTGGTCAAAAGCAAAAAGTATGCTGAAACCTACTTCTGGACGGCGTCCAGATTTCTGGATGGCGTCCAGTTGTAAAGGCCTGGACGGCGTCCAGATTTCTGGACATCATCCAGTTGTGAAGGGCTGGACGGCGTCCAGATTTCTGGACGGCGTCCAGTTGTGCAGAATTGTTCTGTCTCGTTTTTTCCAAATCTCCCTTCATTTGGATGGCGTCCCAATCATTTTGGACGGCGTCCAACATACCTGAAGCCTTGTTTTATCGTTTTAGAGCGCTAATTTGACCATAACTTGTATCGAGATCAACTATGATGAAATCACAACTTATAGAATGGTCATAATTCACCAAAATTCTTTATAAACCACTTTACGATACACTTTTCATACCTTTGTGTATTACTTGTAGAAACTGCCTTAACTATCCTTGATTCGAGAGTATTTCACATGATATTGCGAGATATATATATGATGTAATTGAGCAATATCAGACAAAAACCAGATAGGTATCAAATAAATCCAGGACAAAGGACAATTAACCCAGATAAATAAATTAAAATCAAAACGTCAAACATCATGATTACGGAAGTTTAAATAAGCATAATACTTTTATTTCATATTTCATCGTACCTTTATTTACTGTCATTTTAATTACTGCAATTTACTTTATCGCAATTTAAATTCTGTCATTTATATTATCGTCATTTTTCTTTAAACTTAAAATATAAAATCGACAAACTGGTCATTAAACGGTAAAACCCCCTTTTATAATATTACTACCTATATATAATTATATATATTTGTATAAATATAGTTGTTAAAAATATAGTACGTTATCACTAGCTCCCTGTGGAACGAACCGAACTTACTAAAAACTACACTACTCTACGATTAGGTACACTGCCTATAGTGTTGTAGCAAGATTTAGATATATCCCATAAATAAATAAATAAAACTTGTGTAATTTCGTCGTATTTCATAATAAACAATAATAGTATTTCATATACACCGCTGCACACATCATATTGTTTGTTAATTATCTTTTATGAATCTAACCCTCGTCTATTTTTACAGTATAAAAATACCAAATGGAAGTTAAGGGTAAACAACTGAATATTTTAGAAGACCTACCAGAGGATATGATTGATGATATCTTGTCTAGAGTCGGTCAGAATTCATCAGCACAATTAGTTATGGCGAAATTAACTTGTCAAACATTTGAAAGACTTTCCAGAAATGCCTTAGTTTATAAAAGGCTTTCCTTTGATAGGTGGGGTATATCACATTGGGGAGACCGTAAGTTACGCCGTGTTTTCTTTAAAGCGTTAAATGCGGGGAAACCAAATGCAATTTTCCGCTACGGGTTAAGAACCTATTTTGACTCAACATATCCCAACATAGGATTTCGTGAATTAGAAAGAGCTTCTAACATGCAACATAAAGAAGCATGTTATACTTACAGGTTAGTGATGTTCGCTTCTCACCAAAGTGAGAAAAAGAATATCCGATTACAACTATTAAATGAAACATTCCCACAAGTGATGGACTCAGTAGTTGGGGTAAGAAACAAGGTTTTTATACGAGGCTGATGGGCATTACGAAACCCTCGTCCTTTTGACGACATTACAACATGCTGCCTAGCCAATGGTCATAACGGTTACTTTTCACAAGATCAAGGATGGGAAGTCGTTTTAGTAAAACCAGAATGCATAACCTGTTTCTGGACTTATGAATTACGTGTCTTTATTGCCTTTGTTAAACAACTTGCGTATTAATTAGAATTACCTTTATAGCTGCCGTGTAGCAAGTTATTATGTGCTATATTTCATCCTATATGTATAATAGTGGTATTGTATGTTTGTAAAATATTGTATAAAAGTTTGAACGAGAAATATTATTGTAATAAGTTTTTCATATAGAATCGTAGTAGTTGAATTGTATAATAGCTACTAAGTATGAACTTAACGGGTAGTGAAAGGACCCGTTCATATACATTATAAACGATTCACAATAGTTGATTACATCGCGAGGTATTTGACCTCTATATGATATATTTTACAAACATTGCATTCGTTTTTAAAAGACAAACTTTCTTTACAACGAAAGTTGACGGCATGCACACCATTTCATAATACATCCAACTATAATTGGCTTAATAATAATCTTGATGAACTCAATAACTCGAATGCAACGTCTTTCAAAATATGCCATGAATGACTCCAAGTAATATCCTTAAAATGAGCTAATGCACAGCGGAAGATTTCTTTAATACCTGAGAATAAACATGCTTTAAAGTGTCAACCAAAAGGTTGGTGAGTTCATAGGTTTATCATAACAATCATTTCAATATATTAATAGACCACAAGATTTCCGTTTATAAATATATGTACACTCGCAAGTGTATAAAAGCATTCTATAAGTTGTAGGCACCCGGTAACAAGCCTTAACGTTCATGTATTACCCTCTGAAGTACACCAGATCAGGTGTGTTTAAAATAACCTCGAAGTACTAAAGCATCCCATAGTCAGGATGGGGTTTGTCAGGCCCAATAGATCTATCTTTAGGATTCACGCCTACCGTACATAGACAAGTAGTTTAATGTTACCAAGCTAAGGGTATATTTCTGGTTTAAACCCACGTAGAATTAGTTTTAGTACTTGTGCCTATTTCGTAAAATATTTATAAAAACAGCGCATGTATTCTCAGTCCCAAAAATATATATAAAAAGGGAGTAATGAAACTCACAATACTGTATTTCGTAGTAAAAATACATATAACGTTATTTAACAAGTGCAAGGTTGGCCTCGGATTCACGAACGTATCAATATTGAGATTCAATATTGCAGGAAAGTACGTAGAAGCAACGGAGATGATAAACACTAGATTGACCTCACGAGCATACCCATGAACTATACCCATCACCTCCATAGCTATAACCCATAATTTCCTTAGCTTCGACTCATTCAAAAAAAACTATTTTAAAATCACTCGGACAGTACTCCGTCGTAATATTTTATGTATACTAATAATATCTTGAAATAATACAGAGCACATATATATATATATATATATAAATCGATTGAGAGAGTTTAGAGAAATATATTTTCAAGTTTCAATGAAATAATGAAACCTATTGAATTCTATTTATAATAGATTTTTGAATTATTAAAGTGAATTATTAAAGTATGAATTATTAAGTGAATTATTAAAGTATGAATTATTAAAGTGAATTATTAAAGTGAATTATTAAAGTATGAATTATTAAAGTGAATTATTAAAGTATGAATTATTAAAGTGAATTATTAAAGTTAAAGTAAAGTAAAAGTAAAAGTAAAGTAAAGGTATAGTTAAAGTATAGTAAAAGTATAAAAACTATGTATGTATAATACGCGTATAAATATATATAATATTAATTTAATTCATTATATATATTTAATGAAATAAAATATAAATATCGTTATATTTATTATACTGGTTAAGTAATGAGTTGTTAAAAGTGATTCTAGATATTTATAAAAGTTATATACGTTTTAATAATAAAGTTCTTTTTAAACTGAAAACGTCTTTGTACGTTTGAAAATAGATTAATAGAATATTATGGAAACCAATTCTCCACTAACTTTTGTCTAACTTTCGTAAATGACACTTTTTGTTTTTATTTATAAATAGCTTTACAAATTATTCTGAATATCGTTAAGAGGAATAGATTTTCTCAAATCATAGTGGACCTCTCAACAGAGACTTGTAATCATAATTCAATGTTTCTGATAATTCAATCATTTAATATATATTTTTTTTAATTTCGTGGAAAATCATATTGAAACAAATACGTTCGTGTAAAGTATTATACGTTTAATACTTTATTAATATTCTCAAGTTATAATATATATATATACATAACATATCTATTTATATATAACGGTTCGTGAATCGTCGGAATTTGGTCGAGGTTATAATGAATGTATGAACAAAGTTTAAAATTCTTGAGATTTAACTTAACAAACTTTGCTTATCGTGTCGGAATAATATAAAGATTAAAGTTTAAATTTGGTCGGAAATTTTCGGGTCGTCACAGTACCTACCCGTTAAAGAAATTTCGTCCCCGAAATTTGATAGAGGTCGTCATGACTAACAATGAGAATGTTATTATAACGATTATAGAGTTTTATCATGTTCAAGAAGAATGGATAAAATAATTCAATTACTCGAAGTGTGTGAGTGAAGTTATCGTAAATGAATGAAATAAGATCATAGTGATTCGTTGTATCTTTTAACGTCATCACGATTGATCTCCGAAAAGAAAATCTTTGTAATCTATATTGGATTTGATTATTCGGCGATTAAGGAAATTATGATCCTCTTCGAATTAATGCGATAATCTATTTTGATTTCTCTGTCGGATATTTCACTATAAATCCACCTCATTTGTTTTCTTACAACTGACACCTTCTCAACTCATATTTTAAAGTATTTGTCAATATGCTTCATCCAGTGCCGATTCTTGATATACTCCTCACTTTCATATCTGTCGCTCTTCTTTTTCATCTGCCTCCGGAAGAATCTATTTACTTCTACTATACTCTTGGTTTTATAGTGTTTTTAGTTCTCCCGTGTCTTTATATTGCTATATGCATTGATATATACGGTTTGTGATTTCTGGGTTGTTGTTGGGTTTTATATCTTCCCTTATATTTCAAAGTCCTTACTTCTTCTATAATCATTGTCATCCACAGTTAATGCTCTCTTCTATTTGCTATGATTTATTGACAATACATCTGCTTATGTTTTATTTGATTCGGGTGTGGATAGAAGATATATGAGTAGAGATTTTTGTGCTAAATTAAGTTGCCCATTGATGCCTTTGGATAGTAAATTTTTACTCGAATTAGCAAACGGTAAATTAATTTCAGCAGATAATATATGTCGGGATAGAGAAATTAAACTGGGGGATGAAACATTTAAAATTGATTTAATACCAGTCGAGTTAGGGAGTTTTGATATAATAATTGGCATGGACTGGTTGAAAAAGGTGAGAGCAGAGGTCGTTTGTTACAAAAATGCGATTCGGATTATGCGTGAAAAGGGAAAACCTTTAAAGGTGTACGGAGAAAAGAACAATGCGAAATTAAATCTTATTAGTAGTTTGAAGGCGCAAAAACTAATAAGAAAAGGTTGTTATGTCATTCTAGCCCACATCAAGGAAGTTAAACCTGAAGAAAAGAACATCAGTGATGTTCCCGTCGCAAAAGAATTTCCCGATGTATTTTCGAAAGAATTACCGGGATTACCCCCACATCGATCCGTTGAATTTCAAATAGATCTTGTACCAGGAGCTACACCAATAGCTCGTGCTCCATACAGACTCGCACCCAGCGAAATGAAAGAATTACAAAGTCAGTTACAAGAACTTTTAGAGCGTGGTTTCATTCGACCAAGTACATCACCATGGGAAGCTCCTGTTTTGTTTGTCAAGAAGAAGGATGGTACATTTAGGTTGTGTATCAACTACCGAGAGTTGAAAAAACTTACCATCAAGAATCGCTACCCACTACCGAGAATCGACGACTTATTTGATCAACTACAAGGCCCGTCGGTTTATTCGAAGATTGATTTACGTTCTGGGTATCATCAAATGCGGGTCAAGGAGGATGATATTCCAAAGACTGCTTTTAGGACGTGTTATGGTCATTACGAGTTTATGGTTATGCCGTTTAAGTTGACCAACGCACCAGCTATGTTCATGGACCTCATGAACCGAGTGTGTGGACCATACATTGACAAGTTTGTCATATTTTTCATCGATGACATACTTATTTACTAAAAGAATGACCAAGAGCATGAAGAACATTTGAGAAAAGTGCTAGAGTTGTTAAGGAAGGAAAAACTGTATGCTAAGTTTTCAAAGTGTGCATTTTGGTTGGAAGAAGTTCAATTTCTCGATCACATAGTAAACAAAGAAGGTATTCAGGTGGATCCAGCAAAGATTGAAACCGTTGAAAAGTGGAAAACACCGAAAACTCCGAAGCATATACGCCAATTTTTAGGACTGGCTGGTTACTACAGAAGGTTCATCCAAGACTTTTCCAGAATAGCAAAACCCTTGACTGCATTAACGCATAAAGGGGAGAAATTTGAATGGAAAGATGAACAAGAAAAAGCATTTCAATTGTTAAAGAAAAAGTAAACTACGGCACCTATATTGTCATTACCTGAAGGGAATGATGATTTTGTGATATATTGTGACGCCTCAAAGCAAGGTCACGGTTGTGTATTAATGTAACGAACGAAAGTAATTACTTATGCGTCTAGACAATTGAAGATTCACGAGCAGAATTATACGACGCATGATTTGGAAATAGGCGCGATTGTTTTTGCATTAAAGACTTGGAGGCACTACTTATATGGGGTCAAAAGTATTATATATACCGACTACAAAAGTCTTCAACACATATATAATCAGAAACAATTGAACATGAGGCAGCGCAGGTGGATTGAATTGTTGAATGATTACGACTTTGAGATTCGTTACCACCCGGGGAAGGCAAATGTGGTAGCCGATACCTTGAGCAGAAAGGACAGAGAACCCATTCGAGTAAAAGCTATGAATATAATGATTCACAATAACCTTACTACTCAAATAAAGGAGGCGCAACAGGGAGTTTTAAAAGAAGGAAATTTAAAGGATGAAATACCCAAAGGATCAGAGAAGCATCTTAATATTCGGGAAGACGGAACCCGGTATAGGGTTGAAAGAATTTGGGTACCAAAATTTGGAGATATGAGAGAAATGGTACTTAGAGAAGCTCATAAAACCAGATACTCAATACATCCTGGAACGGGGAAGATGTACAAGGATCTCAAGAAACATTTTTGGTCGCCGCGTATGAAAGCCGATGTTGCTAAATATGTAGGAGAATTTTTGACGTGTTCTAAGGTCAAAGCTGAGCATCAGAAACCATCAGATCTACTTCAACAACCCGAAATCCTGGAATGAAAATGGGAAAACCTTATCATGGATTTCATCACTAAATTGCCAAGGACTGCAAGTGGTTTTGATACTATTTGGGTAATAGTTAATCGTCTCACCAAATCAGCACACTTCCTGCCAATAAGAGAAGATGACAAGATGGAGAAGTTAGCACGGCTGTATTTAAAGGAAGTTGTTTCCAGACATGGAATACCAATCTCTATTATCTCTGATAGGGATGGAAGATTTATTTCAAGATTCTGGCAGATATTACAGCAAGCATTAGGAACTCGTCTAGACATGAGTACTGCCTATCATCCACAAACTTATGGGCAGAGCGAAAGGATGATACAAATGCTTAAATACATGCTACGAGCATGTGTTATTGATTTCAGAAACAGTTGGGATCGACATCTACCGTTAGCAGAATTTTCCTACAACAACAGCTACCATTTAAGCATTGAGATGGCACCGTTTGAAGAACTTTATGGTAGAAAGTGTAGGTCTATGATTTGTTGGAGTGAAGTGAGGGATAGACAGATTACAGGTCTGGAGATAATACAAGAAACTACCGAGAAGATCATCCAAATTCAACAACGGTTGAAAACCGCCCAAAGTCGACAAAAGAGCTACGCTGACATTAAAAGAAAAGATATAGAATTTGAAATTGGAGAGATGGTCATGCTTAAAGTTGCACATTGGAAAGGCATTGTTCGATTTGGTAAAAGAGGGAAATTAAATCCAGGGTATATTGGACCATTCAAGATTATTGATCGTGTCGGACCAGTAGCTTACCGACTTGAGTTACCTCAACAACTCGCGGCTGTTCATAACACTTTCCACGTCTTGAATTTGAAGAAATGTTTTGCTAAAGAAGATCTCACTATTCCGTTAGACGAAATCCAAATCAACGAAAAACTTCAATTCATCGAAGAACCCGTCGAAATAATAGACCGTGAGGTTAAAAGACTTAAGCAAACCAAGATACCAATTGTTAAGGTTCGATGGAATGCTCATAGAGGACCCAAGTTCACCTGGGAATGAGAAGATCAGATGTAGAAGAAATACCCGCACTTATTTCCAGAAGATACGTCAACACCTCCAACTGCTTAAAATTTCGGGATGAAATTTATTTAACGGGTAGGTACTGTAGTGACCCGAACTTTTCCATGTTTATATATATTAAATGAAATTGTTATTTACATGATTAAGTGGTTCCAACATGTTAAGCAATCAAAGTTGTTAAGACTTGATTAATTAAAATAGGTTTCATATAGACAATTGACCACCCAAGTTAACCGGTGATTCACGAACGTTAAAACTTGTAAAAACTATATGATGTCATATATATGGATATATATATAGTTAACATGGTATTATGATAAGTAAACATATCATTAAGTATATTAACAATGAACTACATATGTAAAAACAAGACTACTAACTTAAGGATTTCGAAACGAGGCATATATGTAACTGATGTTATGCGAGGTGTATACGAAATACTATTATTGTTTACTACCAAATACGGCGAAAGATGATACAAGTTTTATTTATTTATTGATGGAATATACCTAAACCTTGCTATAACACTTATAGGCAGTGTACCTAATCGTAGTGTAGTGTAGTTTTCAGTGAGTCCGGTTCGTTCCACAGGGAGCTAGCTGAGTTTAACGCTACATTTTTAACAACTATATTTATATAATATATATATAATTATATATAGTAATATTATTATAAAAGGGAGTTTTTACCGTTTAATGACCGGTTTGTCGATTTTATATTTTAAGCGTAAAAATAAATGACAATAATTAAAGTGCGTACAAAAATACAAATAAAGCGTAAAAAAAAATAAATTGCGATAAAGTAAATTGCAATAAATAAAATGACAGTAAATAAAAGTATAATGAAATATGAAATAAAACAATTATGCTTATTTAAACTTCCGTAACCATGATGTTTGACGTTTTGATCTTAATTTATTTATCTGGGTTAATTGTCCTTTGTCCTGGATTTATTTGATACCTATCAGATTTTTGTCCATAATAGTCCATCTGTCATAATTATAAAATGCTTGTCAAATTAACCTTATTCCCGAAGTCAAATATTCCAACTAATTAGGGATTCGAACTGTAACAAGGTTTTAATACTTTGTTTACAATTACACCAATTATCCTTGTATGTAATTCACCCCTGTTTTAATTAGTCCATGATACATTAATTAATTCACTTGGCCATAATGAATAATCAATTACCCAATCCAATTAATTAATTAAATGATTGTAAATGATGTCGTTTAAACGTCGGTAAATAGGACATTCGTAATCAATTTAATAATTATTAGATTAACTAATTTGAAGATAGGTTCGACAGGTTCCAATGAGTTGTCATTCAATTAGACAATACCCCCTACCTATTAATAGTCAATAGTCCAATGTTCACAAGTGTCGGTCTTTTATCCAAACCTTAATTATGGTACAAAATCCAATAACCCGTCTTTAATATTTAGTCTAACATCACGATTACTTCGGCTCAAATAAGCATAATAATAACTTAGTTACGAAACATTAATTTAAAAAAGGAAGAACATAGCTTACAGTGGTGATTAATCGCGTAGCGTTACACGGACAGAGTTCCGACTTAAAACCCGTAAAATATTCTTACAATAACCTTATTATTATTAACTTAAATTAAAATTATAATTATAATTATAAATATAAATATAAATACATATAGAGAGATTGATAGAAAAGGGATGCATGAATCGAGCAGAATTCATTGGCTTTTATAGGCTCACTTTGAACTGTACAGCTCAGCGAGTGCGGAGGTTTTGTGCCTTACAGCTCCGCGAGTGCGGAGCTTCGGATTCCAGCTCACCAAATTGAGTTAAACGTAGGCTGCTGAATTTCATAATATATAATATAATAATATATAATTTTATATATATATATATATATATATATATAATATAATAATATATAATTTTATATATATATATATATATATATATATATATATATTATATTCTTGTGCATAGTTGACTTGTAATTTTAGCTCCGTTGAGTTGTACGTTGATGCTCGGTTTATGTCTCAGTTCCGGATTTTCGAACGCCTTTTCGTACGCTTAGATATCTTGTACTTTGTATTTTACGGCTTGTACTCTTGTCATTTATAGACATTTTTTTATCAATAAATTGAACCACTTGGATTGTATCTTGTACATTTGAGCTTTTTGGTCATTTGCGTCTTTAAATCGTCGTTTTCTTCTTTTGTCTTCGCAATTATTTATTTAAACGAATATTACATAAAAATAGAACAATTGCAACTAAAAGATTTACATTTTGGAAGGATATTGTGCCTAAATATATGTTCATTTGGAGCACTATCAGTAGCGATTATCGTTGTAATGACATTTAATTGTATATATATCATATTAAGATATATTAATACATCATAATATCATGATAATGTAATAATTTAACATCTCTTTAGATATAATAAACAATGGGTTAACAACATTTAACAAGATCGTTAACCTAAAGGTTTCAAAACAACACTTACATGTAACGACTAACGATGACTTAACGACTCAGTTAAAATGTATATAACATGCATTGAAAATGGGTTTTCAGAAAACAAATTGGTTTTATTTTGATCAAAATATTTTCTCGTTCAAGCTCGAGTTTAGATATCATCGAATTCCATGAGTTTGTAATTCTCAATCTTTAAAGTCAATCTCAAGGATTGAGTAATATCATGCTTAAATGCTGATTTTTAATCTTTAAGGAGATTATCCTTTCTGGGGGTCTGATTCATTAGTCTTATCAAGCTAATTTGCACGGCGCCCTCCCCATTTTACGAGACAGATCCTCTCATGGTTAGGATAAGTCTGACCACTTAGCGACCCTGTTTGATGCTGAGGTCCGTGAATTTCCTGCTGATTTTAGAGATGACTTTTCTAGATTTTTCGTCAACCTACAGCTGGTCTGGACGGCAACTTCCTGACCTAAATCAAGAAGCGTGTGTCTTTTTCAGAAGACTTTACTTCCTTTTATTGATGGAATTGATTCATCGTGTAGATCCATCTTTCTTTTAAATATATTACAGTAATTCGGGTAAAACTGATTAGTTTAGTCCAAAGCAAAAGTACCTACAATAATCTTGTACAAAAATATGTGATATATGTTTTAAAGAACTTGGTAAATTCTTCCCACACTTAGCTTTTATTTATTCTTTTCTTTGCCTTTTTATTCTCTTCTATTCCATTTTAAATGAATTCAAGCGTTTTGGGTTGTTTCTCCATTTATGTTCTCTCCGAGGTAACAATAATTTCGGCATTAACACCTAGTTTTATAGTTCATAAATATGTATAAACATGATTTTGAGTTCATTTAATTTAAAAATTTTCAAATTTTCACAAAATTTGGCAATTAAACCAAGTGTAGACCCGAGAGAATTTATAACCCTTCCCCACACTTGAGATCTTGCAATGCCCTCATTTGCAAGAAATCGGTAAAAATTTAAATTCATGAGGGTGATTAGTGTAGAAAAATGATTAAAAATACCGAGTTTGCAAACATATTATTTTATATCACATTTGATATTTTGCGTCTTGTCGTCAAAATTAGTAGCTTTTGCTGAACTTTAATGTCAGTCTTTGAAAATGCGCTGTTTTACTGTAACATCCCGCATTTTTCCGTTAAATTTATTTTTAACACTGTCTTTTTTTTTAATAATATCTTTCGTTATTTAAAATTCGTAACTTTCATTGACTAACGTTCATAATATTCCCGTTATTTAATTATAACATCACTCGTTTACTCTAGCGTTTTTAAAAATATTCGCTCGGTTAATTCCCGCATCCGCTTTGAAACTTGAGGGACCAAACTTGCCAAGTGGGTAAAAATTTGACTAGGTCAAATAGTCAAAGTGGCCTTCTCCTCCATCCATTCCACCTCCCTCATTCTTGCTACTTCCATATCTTCTCTCAAACCCCAACATCAAAGATTTATCATCTAAATTCAATCAAGTAAGTTCATCACAAAACAAATTACATATTCGTGATCCTCTCTTCATCCTCTTCGATTTGGTACCAATTTCATAGCTTGGGGTCAAGGCTAAGCAACTTTCATGCACAGGTTTACTTTGTGAAGTACATTTATACTCGTGCACTCGAGGTGAGATCATAGTCCTACCTTTGCAAATACTTTTATACTTTTAAATTATGGGCTGAGAAACATATACATTACATACTTATATACATTTCATTTGTATACATTCTTTTCATACTTTTATACTTTGAACAAATATGAATACAAGAGCAAAGATACCTACGAGTTAGAACAAAAATCCTCAAGTCCAATTTCCATTAGTTACACTTGTAGGGTGTGAGCGAGAAATTATGTTGTGTGGCCATGCGAGTTTGACGAACCCTCATCTGATGGATGAAATGTATTTTCGGTATATAGTGTAGGTTCTAACACTATTATGCAGAGGTAAGATTCAGTTAAGTTTTGGTAATTGGGTGCTCGTGATACAGACAACATCTTTTGGGATGTATAAGCTTGATATTCACTTTATACTAAATCTTATGGTTTACAAACAACATCTTTCGAGATGTATACGCTTTGATACAAACACATCTTTTTAGATGTATACGCTTTGATACTAAACCTTGTGATTTAAAAACATACTTTTACAAATACATTTATGATCTCACCAACATTTTTCGTTGACAGTTTTCTATATGTTTCTCAGGTTCATACATGGCTATTTGATACATGCTTCCGCGTACTTTCATACTTGCTTGGGGTCGAGCATACATGCATACACTCTGATTTCTTGCTTGGAGTCAAGCACACATACATACTTACGCTATTTATAGCAACTGTGATTTTCAACTAATTATGTCGCAAGTTATTTCATTTATACATTACTACTTTTGTAAACTTAAACTTGTTGTCGATCCTTTTGGTAAACTGAACTTTGCAAGTCTTGTACTTTTCAAATGAATGCGACGTAATATTGGTCAAACGAGTCTCATATAGGGACTACGACCACGTAACGGGACCTAAGTTAGCGGCGCCGTCAATGACGATTTTGTCGGGTCGCTACAGATGGTATTAGAGCGTTGGTTGTAGGGATCTAGGATGTGCATTAGTGTGTCTGACAGAGTCGTTAGGACGCATTAGTGAGTCTAGACTACAACCGGATAGTTAGCCATTGCATTCTGACATACATTTGCTATAGATAGCACCTACTTAACTACTTGTGCATTATACTTGAATCATTCTTAGGCAAACTTCTTAATGGTACCAAACTTTCATCATACGAATCCGTATTCTGCCACTTTCTGGTAACACACGTAAATTCAAGATTCATACGTGTAAGGATGACGACGACTTCATTAGTCACACTTGTTCGGGAACTCTGTCTCCCAGATTGTTATTCGCCACCGTTTCAACTTACTATCGGTGTCACACCGGTGTTCCTTACTATCTACCACTTCGTGTTACTACCATCACTGCTCTAGGTGAGTATCGTCATCAATACTTATCACTACGGTTGCGTACTATTTGTTATCATGATTCGTTACCCTTTTCGTACCGAAATACATTATTATTTGACTTGAACCGCATGGACGTGAACAATCATTTATACACTTCCCTCGGGGAATGCTTCTATAGAGTTGCACTAATTCTTACGATTAATACGAGTCACGTTTGAGACGTCGTTACACTTTGTTCATTTTAAATCTTCACGATTACAAGAACTTGATTTTATGGAGTGATGTGAGAATGGAGGTATGAGTTAGCATAATATAACGACACTCGATCAACGTGGTTATATTATGGTAAGTCATACCAAAGTTCTAATGACAGGTGAGGGTGATTGGACTCGATCAACCTAATCACCACCATCTGCCATGTACATGATTTCATTTTTATTTTTCTTGTTTGGATATCTGAAAACTCCAAGAATACTGATAACAACCATACCCGGGACACATCGTCGATTATTGTCGAACCATATTTATGCTTCCGAATGAATGACAAATTCTTCCGACTTCAAACATACGTTACACGTGTATACTATCTCGTCTTCGAGCAGTTTTATCGACGAACTACAAAATGTTTGGTATGCTCATATCGAGGAGGAAACTTCTCTCGCCTTATACTCGTACTTCCGTTTAAGGAAATCTTTATTCTAAATTCTCAATGGAGAGAGAGACTCTTCACGTTATACTAGTATTCGCCACGAGGGTGAATAGTCCTAAGGAACGTTTTTCAGAACCCGATAAAAAACATGCTCTAACAAACGTTTTCGGAAACCGATAAATCTTCCGCGGCGCGAAATTCTTGAGAAACAGAAACTTGTTCCAACAAACATTTTCAAGTCCTAACAAACTTTTTCAAACATACCTTAATGAAATGTACCTCGTTTCGGATCGAGATCCTCGTTTCACTTCTAAATTTCGGGGTGCCTTACAAAAAGTCTCGGGACCACATTTAGACATAAGTACCGCGTGTCATCCATGAACCGACGAACAAAGCAAATGTACGATTCGAACCTCGGGAACCATAATACGAATTTGTGTTATCAACCTCAAATTTACTTTAGAAAAGTCTTTGTCCTTAACTAAATTCTCTTACGACGAGGGTTATCATTCAAGTCTTAACGTCACACCTTTTGAAATCTTATGTGACCGGAAACGTCATTCTCCTTTTGTAGAACCAAGTAAATGATAATCGAATCACCGGACCTGCACTCATTCATGAAATAACCGTTAAAATCGTTCAAATCCAAGAAAGGCTCGAGACGGCTCGTAATCGCCACTATGCCGATGTTAGACGTAAACCTCCCAAATTCCATTTGGGTAACCGCGTTACGTTAAAAGTCACAACTTGAAAAGGTGCAATCCGTTTCGAAAAACGTAGAAAGCTAAATCCGCGATATTTTGATCCTTTGAAAATCTTGGGGCGTTTTGGACCCGTTGCTAGCCGTTTAGACTTTTTCGACTCATTTGAGCTCCGTTCATCCTACTTTCCATGTGTCGAACTTGAAAAAGTGTCTTACCAAACAAGAACTTGTTATTCTTTTCGATGAACTTACTATCGATAACAACCTCCACTTCCTAGGAGAACCGGTTGAAATTATGGATCGTGAACCCAAACTTTAAAACGATTTGAAATCCCGACTGTCAAGTTCGTTGAAATGCCCAAGGGAGTACCCTCACTTATTCGTGGAATTTACAATGCAAGGTTTCGAAGAAGAAACAACGACTACTACTTCCAACTAAATTTCGGGACGAAATTTCTTTTAAGGTGTAGGTAATGTAACATCCCGCATTTTTCCGTTAAATTTATTTTTAACACTGTCTTTTTTTTTAATAATATCTTTCGTTATTTAAAATTCGTAACTTTCGTTGACTAACGTTCATAATATTCCCGTTATTTAATTATAACATCGCTCGTTTACTCTAGCGTTTTTAAAAATATTCGCTCGGTTAATTCCCGCACCCGCTTTAAAACTTGAGGGACCAAACTTGCCAAGTGGGCAAAAATTTGACTAGGTCAAATAGTCAAAGTGGCCTTCTCCTCCATCCATTCCACCTCCCTCATTGTTGCTACTTCCATATCTTCTCTCAAACCCCAACATCAAAGATTTATCATCTAAATTCAATCAAGGAAGTTCATCACAAAACAAATTACATATTCGTGATCCTCTCTTCATCCTCTTCGATTTGGTACCAGTTTCATAGCTTGGGGTCAAGGCTAAGCAACTTTCATGTACACGTTTACTTTGTGAAGTACATTTATACTCGTGCACTCGAGGTGAGATCGTAGTCCCACCTTTGCAAATACTTTTATACTTTTAAATTGTGGGCTGAGAAACATATACATTACATACTTATATACATTTCATTTGTATACATTCTTTTCATACTTTTATACTTTGAACAAATACGAATACAAGAGCAAAGATACCTACGAGTTAGAACAAAAATCCTCAAGTCCAATTTCCATTAGTTACACTTGTAGGGTGTGAGCGAGAAATTATGTTGTGTGGCCATGCGAGTTTGATGAACCCTCATCTGACGGATGAAATGTATTTTCGGTATATAGTGTAGGTTCTAACACTATTATGCAGAGGTAAGATTCAGTTAAGTTTTGGTAATTGGGTGCTCGTGATACAGACAACATCTTTTGGGATGTATACGCTTGATATTCACTTTATACTAAATCTTATGGTTTACAAACAACATCTTTCGAGATGTATACGCTTTGATACAAACACATCTTTTTAGATGTATACGCTTTGATACTAAACCTTGTGATTTAAAAACATACTTTTACAAATACATTTATGATCTCACCAACGTTTTTCGTTGACAGTTTTCTATATGTTTCTCAGGTTCATACATGGCTATTTGATACATGCTTCCGCGTACTTTCATACTTGCTTGGGGTCGAGCATACATGCATACACTCTAATTTCTTACTTGGAGTCAAGCACACATACATACTTACGCTATTTATAGCAACTGTGATTTTCAACTAATTATGTCGCAAGTTATTTCATTTATACATTACTACTTTTGTAAACTTAAACTTGTTGTCGATCCTTTTGGTAAACTGAACTTTGCAAGTCTTGTACTTTTCAAATGAATGCGACGTAATATTGGTCAAACGAGTCTCATATAGGGACTACGACCATGTAACGGGACCTAAGTTAGCGGCGCCGTCAATGACGATTTTGTCGGGTCGCTACATTTACCCTGTTTTGCACATAAGATAAACTAAAGACATATATAATACATATATATACATATATATATATATACATATATATATATATATATACATATATATATATATATATATATATACATATATATATATATATATATATATATATATATATATATATATATATGTATATACATACATATATATATACATACATATATATATATATATATATATATATATATATATATATATATATATATATATATATATATATATATATATATATATATTATAAAACCTTTATTTATTAAAACAATTTAAATGAATAATTCTTTTAAAATTTTGTTTCCTTTTACTTTAGGTAGTTTCGGTACGTTTACCTAGTCCGTCCCTCGACAAAATTTAAATTTGTCGTTAAAGTGATTGTTTTAAAAGCAAAGATTTTTGGGTTTTTTTAATTTTTTTTAGTATACTTTAGATCAATAATATTAAAAATAATGATAACAAAATTTTTCCCCCCACCATCGGGTAAGGCAATTTCGGTTCCATGACCTAGTCTTCAACTTACGATGAATTTTAGAAATCATTTTTTAAACTTAATGAAATAAAGTAATTTTTGTTTTTTAAAATCACACAAAAATTAAATTTAAAAATGCAAATTAATTTCATACAAAACCTACAAAACAAAAATTCAGAATGGGGGGAGAAAACTAGTTCTTTAGTGTCTGCTGGTGGAAAAGACCAATCGGATTCCATTCTCGAAACTACACAAGAACAGAACAACTAACTCTAGATAATGTTTTCTTTTTAGAACATTTGAATCTCCCCACACTTAGGTAGCCGTGGTGTTGAAATTGTGATTAACTTCATCGTCAATTTCTTTTGGACCATAATCAACTTGCATATCTGTGACTTTTGCTTTAAGCCATTGGTTGGATTCCTGTGTAATATCCACAAATTCAACTAGTTTCGCCTTTTCTTTAGGCGATAGATTGGATACTAACTGGTTACATAACTTAAAGTTCCCCTTGGTTCTAGCATCGCGAATCCGTTTAATAAGTTTCTTCATTGAACTATTAATAACGGGGTCATTTAATTTCGTATCAACAACGGGGTTCTTTGTTATCAAGTCATCATTAGGTGTTACTTCATCTTCCCCACAATTAGGCGTTTTATTATTGTTAAGCACTACCGGTGGAGTTGGTAAAACAATATGGTTCTCATCGATCGTTTTTATCGGTTCAACGGTTTTGGTTGGTGGAGATTTAGACTTTCGACTCACAAAGGTGATCGATTTTTCATTATTACTAAGTGTTATTCTACCCTCTCTTACATCAAATAACGCCCCGGTGGACGCTAAGAATGATCGACCTAAAATTAGAGGAATGTTTGGGTCCTCTTCTATGTCAATGATAATAAATTCGACTAGAAAGGTTAAATTACCTAATTGAATGGGTAGGTTGTCAGCAATTCCAACTGGGTGCTTAATGGTTTGATCAAAGAGTCTAACACTCATTTTCGTTGGACTTAACTCACCTACTCCTAATTTCTTATATAATGAAAGAGGCATAACACTTATACTCGCACCTAAATCTGCTAGTACATCATACATGACACAATCACTAAGTAGACAAGGAACAATAAATTCACCCGCATCACCCAACTTGGGTGTAAGTTTTGGTGGAACTGTTTTCACCGGGTTTATCTTTACGGTTTTTGTTTCTTGCACTTTCTTATTCTTCTTCTTCTTTCCAGAGGTATCATAAACTTTATTACCTATCATTTGCTCATACTCAACTCCTTTTCTTGGAAATGGGATGGGTGGTCTGTATGGTGCCACCACTGGCTTTACATACTCAGGTGGTGGTGGTGTTGTAACTTCTTCATTGTTACTCACATCTAAAACCTTCCCATCTTCTGATGATGGTTTTTCAGAATTTGTTGACACCATATTAACATTCTCATTCTGAGGATTTACTTCAGTATTACTCGGTAGCTTTCCTTGTGCCCTCTCACTCATCATGCTAGCAAGAGTACCTACGTGTTTTTCTAGATTCAAAATGGAAGCTTGTTGAGTTCTTAATGACTGATCAAACCTCTCATTTGTTTGGGTTTGAGATGTAATAAATTGTGTTTGAGATTCCATTAGCTTTGCCATCATTTCTTCCGGATTTGGCTTTTTCTCTTCGGTTTGTTGTGGTGGTTTATACAAGCTAGGTCTTTGTTGATTGAAAGTGTTGTTTTGAGTTGGTTGGTTATTCGGACCTTGTTGGTTGTACGTAGGGATGGCAAAAATACTTGTACTCGATGGGTAAACCCGAAACCCGATATTATTGGTCCGGGTTTGGTTCGGGTATACGGGTTTAGGGTCGGGTATGGGTATAGGTTTACTTTTTTTCGCGGGTTTGAGTTCGGGTTTGGTTTTAGATAAAAACTCTTATACCCGACTCGTATGCCCGACCCATATACCCGATTAGTTTATTCAATATATTACATTGAAAGTTACAAACAAATACCAACATGGGCTTATATCCTACTAGCCCACTTCATAAGGCCCACCAAAATGGACAAGAAAAACACAACAAGATTCTTTAACATTTAATTCTTTAACATTTTAATCTCAGTTAGTAATGTAGTTTGTAAATTCTTTAACATTTAATTTAATTTGATTTGAATTAAATGGTTACCCAATTATCCGTGGGGAAATCCGTTACCCGGTGGTTAATTAGTTAATGGTTACCCGCCGGGTATGGTACCGGGTTTGGGAGTGAGTTTCTTAGTCGGGTTTGGGTTTGGTATTGCATATACCCGACCAAACCCGACCCGATGTCATCCCTAGTTGTACGAGTTGTTGTTGGGTCCATTTGGATTGTAAAGAATGTTTTGATTTCGATTGAAGTTTGGCCTTGGCGGTTGATAATTATTTCCCGGCCTTTGGTTCATGTAGGAAACATTCTCACGTTGTTCCATCGTTTGCTCAATGTGACAATCTTTCGTTAAGTGTAGTCCATCGCATTGCTCACAACTGATTCGTATTGCGTGAATATCTTTAGTCATCTTTTCCATTCGTCTTTCGAACGCATCTATTTTTGCGGAAACGGAATCAAAGTCATGGCTAGAATCGGCTCTAGCCACTTTAGATGATCTAACGATGTCTTTTTCTTGGTGCCACTCATGTGAGTGGGAGGCTGTGTTATCAATAATTTTGTAAGCTTCAGTTATGGTTTTCTTCATAATGGAACCACCAGCTGCTATGTCGATGTCTTTTCGTGTAGTAATGTCGCATCCTTGGTAGAATATTTGTACTATTTGATAAGTGTCTAAACCATGTTGAGGACATCCTCTCAACAACTTTCCAAATCTTGTCCACGCCTCATATAATGTTTCATTTGGCTTTTGTGTGAACGTAACAATTTCTCCTTGAAGTCTCACGGCTTTAGATGCGGGAAAGAATCTTTTAAGAAATTTCTCAACTAAAACATCCCATGTGTCAATCGCCCCTTCAGGTAATGATTCTAACCAATATTTAGCTTCTTCCTTTAAAGTCCAGGGAAACAACATGAGATAGATCTGTTCATCCTCAATTTCTCGGATTTTAAATAGAGTACAGATCCTATTAAAGGTTCGAAGATGTTCGTTTGGATCTTCTTTTGGCGTACCACTATATTGGCATTGATTAGTTACCATGTGTAGGATTTGTCCTTTGATTTCATAATCTGGAGCATTAACATCTGGCTTAATAATGGCGTGACCTTGGCCCGTGCGTGTAGCTCTCATTCGATCTTCCATACTTAGAGGTTCCATTACTTCCATAATTGAATTTGTTGAATAC
This sequence comes from Rutidosis leptorrhynchoides, assembly GCF_046630445.1. Classification (NCBI taxonomy): domain Eukaryota; kingdom Viridiplantae; phylum Streptophyta; class Magnoliopsida; order Asterales; family Asteraceae; genus Rutidosis; species Rutidosis leptorrhynchoides. Next base: position 515,455,421 of record NC_092336.1, on the reverse strand, counting down.
GAATCACTAGAGGATTCTGATTTAACGGTTTAGGAGGAATGATTAGTGGTTCAGGATCTTGGAATTGTCCTTGAATATCCTCCGGGTTCTCAATTGTGAAGTCGGGTTCAAAAATGGATTATCGGAAATTTGAATTGGAGTACTTGTTCGACTAGATGATGATTCTAAAGAAAAATCAACGGCGACAATATTGGCTAGATATCTTGATCTGGTTACAGGCGGTGAACGTATGAAAGGTGGTGAACGTTTTACTCGGTGCATTCACTGAATATCCTATTAGTTATAAAGATAAAAATTATATAAGTTATCAAATTAATAGACTTTTCCGATTTTGCCCACTTTTCGAATAGCCAATAGATGCAGCAGGTAGCCAGGACCCTTTAAATCAGAAGCCCAAAACTCGCCACTAACAAATCCAACTATTACTACGAACCAGAAAATTTGGATGTCTATCAATTTAACCGCTTAAATAATTTTTCGTCGAAATTTAAAGAAAATAATAAAAAAATATTTTTGGTGGCCGGGTGTTGATGTGTGCGAGGGGTACTAGGAAATAGTATTATTTTTACAACGAAATACTATTAAATACGATACAATTTTACACAAGATATTTATTTATTTATAGAATGGATATACCTAAACCTTGCTACAACACTTATAGGCAGTGTACCTAATCGTACAATAGTGTAGTTTTTAGTAAGTCCGATTCGTTCCACAGGGAAAATTAAACAAGCTTAACTCTATATTAGTTTTAACTTATAAAAATACAAATATATATATAAGTAATATTATTATTATAAAAGGGGGTTTTTACCGTTTAATGATCGGTTTGTCGATTTTAAAACTTTAGTTGCAATTAAAACCTATTGTAAAATATTAAAAATAAATACAACTTAATTTAAAGCGTAAAGTAAATAACGATAATGAAATTGCGATAAATAAAAGTGCGATAAAATAAAATTGCGATAATTAAAAATGCAATTAAATATGATGACAGTAAATAAAAGTGCGATAATTAAAAGTGCAATTAAATATGAAATAAAGGAAATTAAATATGAAATAAAGGAATTATGCTTATTTAAACTTCCGTAATCATGATGTTTGACGTGTTGTTTTTAGTTTATTCCCATGGGTTAATTGTCCTTTGTCCTGAATTATTCGATATGTCCATACGGATTTGTCCATAATAGTCCATCAGTCATAAATATAAAGTGCGAAAGTCTTCATCAAATTATTCTTATTCTCGAAGTCAAATATTCCAACTAATTGGGGATTCGAATTGTAACAAGGTCTTAATACTTTGTTTAATGAATACACCAAGTTATCGACTGCGTGTAAACCAAGGTTTTACTACTTTGTTAACAATTACACCAATTACCCTTGAATGTAATTCACTCCTGTTTCAACAAGTCTATTAACTATTAATCCAGTTTCATGTCCGGTAAAATGAACAATTATTGGTATTTATATATATCCCGCCCACCGTACCCAGTCAAGCGTATGTGGTTATATATAAATACGTCAAATTATAAGTCTATATATTAATTTAAAGAGGTATCGTTTAGTTAATATAAAACCCATTAATAGCCCATAGTCTAATTTCCACAAGTGTCGTTCTTTTATCCAAACCCCAATTATGGTACAAAGCCCAATTACCCAATTTTAATATTCAGCCCAACATCATGATTACTTCGTCTTAAATAAGCATAATAATAACTTAGCTACGAGACATTAATTTAAAAATGACATTAACCATAAATTACAGTGATTAAAAATAGCGTAGCGTTACACGGACAGAATTTTGACTTACACCCTTACAACATTTGCTAACATTTCCTTATTATTGGAATTTAAAATTAAAATTAAAATTATAATATATATATATATATATATATATATATATATATATATATATATATATATATATATATATATATATATATATCTTTACGTATGAGAGAAAGAAGAAAAATATGTGTTCTATTTGCTCAAAAACTGCGAAATTTATAGATGTGGCCTCGCACCTACTGCCATGCGATCGCATGGCTTTTTGTCTTCCAGGCCATGCGATCGCATGGCCACTTTTTCCAGCTCACAAGACTTTGTTTCTTTGTATGCCGACGGTTTTTTTAAATAAATATAATATATAAATAATTATAAGAATTATTTAAATATTATATTATATTTATGTGCATAGTTGACTTGTAATTTTTAGTCCGTTGCGTCGAGCGTTGAGAGTTGACTTTGGTCCTGGCTCCGGATTTTCGAACGTCCTTGCGTACAATTTAATATCTTGTATTTTGCGTTTCGCTTCTTGTACTCTTGTAATTTTGAGACGTTTCGCATCAATAATTGGAACCACTTTGATTGTATTTTGTACTTTTGAGCTTTTTGGTCGTTTGCGTCTTCAGTTCGTCGAATCTGTCTTTTGTCTTCACCTTTTATTATTTAAACGAATATCATTTGCAAATAGAACAATTGCAACTAAAAGCTTGTCTTCCTTGAGGAATAATGCTATGAATTATATGTTCGTTTTTAGCATTATCAAATATTCCCACACTTGAGCGTTGCTTGTCCTCAAGCAATATAGTCTTGAAATAAAAACATACTAGAATCACTTCTTTATTCTTCACACTTTGTACATCAGTGATTTTTATACAGCGGTATAAATAATGGTAGTAACGTTGTGGTTTACAGTCCCACATGACTATAAAAATTTAGATCCTTTAAGGAAATTGGATCTTTATGAAAACATTTGATCTTTTGAAAATTTAATCTAGCTTTTACCCTAGATAAGTTTTCCAGAATAACCCTTCACCGGTGTTTGCAAATTGTTTTTGTGGGTTTGGTGGGTTTCAGATTTGAAAATTTTAGCTCAAAATACTTGCGGTTTTATGTCACCCACTTGCTAACCTTGTATTGGGAAAGCAACACGTCCAGTATACTTGCTCCGTATATTACCTTTCGATAAACTACCGTTCGGTTGTAAAGGAAAGCGTTGAACAAGCAACTGTTAAGGCAATGTCCCCTGACATGCTTTTAATTATGGTCTATAACGTGTCAGATGCAATTACTATCCTTGGTAGGAGCAATAGTAAAGCTCACCCTTATAATTTTCCGGTCTGGCACACGGTCCTGTCTTTGACCATATTATGCAACCACCGTTCTTACGGATGACACCCGATTTGGTTCAGGTGACCTAATGAATTCCAGGTGAATTCCTAGGATTTTACGTTCAATGGTAATGAACGCATTAAAAATGGGTTTTCAGAAAATAAATCGGTTTGTAATTTTGATCAAAATATTTTCTCGTTCAAGCTCGAGTTTAGATATCATTGAATTCCATGAGTTTGAATTCTCAATCTTTAAGGTCAATCTCAAGGATTGAGTAATATCAGTCTTAAAAGCTGATTTTTGATCTTTAAGGAGATTATCCTTTCTAGGGATCTGGTTCATTAGTCTTATCAAGCTAATTTGCACGGCGTCCTCCCCATTTTACGAGACAGATCCTCTCATGGTTAGGATAAGTCTGACCACTTGGCGACCCTGTTTGATGCTGAGGTCCGTGGATTTCCTGCTGATTTTAGAGATGACTTTTCTATATTTTTCGTCAACCTACAGCTGGTCTGGACGACAACTTCATGACCTAAATCAAGAAGCTCGTTTCTTTTTCGAAAGACTTTACTTCCTTTCAATGATGGAATTGATTCATCGTGTAGATCTATCTTTCTTTCAAATAAATTACAGTAAATCGGGTAAAACTGATTATTTTAGTCCAAAGCAAAAGTATTTTCAATTATTTGTTACAAAAAATATGTGATATATGTTCAAAATAACTTGGTAAATTTTTCCCACACTTGGCTTTTATTTTCCTTTTTATTGTCCTCTATTCTATTTTAAATGAATTCTAACATTTTGGTTTGTTTCTCAATTTATGTCCTTTCCGAGGTAACAATAATTTCGGTGTTAACACCTAGTTTTATCGTTAATAAATATGTATAAACATGATTTTGAATTCATTTAATTGAAAATTTTGAAAAATTTTACTAGAATTGGGTAGTCAGTATATAAGACTAGGGTTGTTCTTTATTATCAGAGAGCACTAGATTCTAATACAACTACTGCGTTACTAGTATTTTTAATGGTAACCAAGTGTATAAGTTTAAATTTTAAAAATCCGAAAGAATTTAACCTCTTCCCACACTTAAGATCTTGCAATGCCCTCATTTGCAAGAAATCGGTAACAATTTAAATTATTGAGGGTGATTAGCGTAGAAAAATGATTAAATTTTACCAAAGTTTCCAAACATATTGGCGTTTGTTTTAAAAGCAAAGATTTTTGGTTTTTTTTTTTTAACTTTACACTTTTTAAAACATATAATTAAATTAAATTTTAAAAATTTGTTTCCTTTTAGGATGAGGACGTTTCGGAACGATGTCCTAGTCCGTCCCTCGACAAAATTTTAAAATTTGTCAATTTTAAGCGCAGTTTTAAAAGCAAAGATTTTTGGGTTTTTTAAATGTTTTTGGCATACCTTAATTGAATAAGATTAAAAATAATGATAATAAAAGTTCTCATCCCTCCCTTGGGTAAAGCAATTTCGGTTCAATGACCTAGTCTTCAACTTACGACGAATTTTAAAAATCATATTTTTAATTTAACGAAATAAAGTAAATTTTTGTTTTTAAATTCACACCAAACTTAAATATAAAATGCATAAAATTAAAAATTCATATTATTAAAATTAAAAATTCACACCAAACTTAAATTATATTTTTGTTTTTATACAACAAACTTATATTAAAAATATTAATTTTTCAAATATTTACAAACTTAAATATATTGATTTTAAAAAGTTTAAAATAATAAATTAATATTTAAATATTAATTTTAAAAACATGGTAAAAATAAAATTAAAAATCTTTTTGGTCTTTTATCCCACTTTAATCAATCAAATATTATCAAAAATATACGCCCCTCTTTTCGGTAAAGTAATTTTGGCTATATTACCTAGTTTTACTCTTGACGAATTTTTGAAATATTTTGGGTTGATTGATTAAAGATATTTATACCTTAAGAATAAACGGTAAATTTCGCAGTGATGTAATAAATTTTTGTATGATATCAATAATTTCGGTCACAAAACCTAATTTTATTGAATACCAATTTAATACTTTATAGCGAACGATTTAGCGTTTATTATCAAAAGGTTAAAAGCAATAAAAACTGTACATACTTACCTGTGAAATAGAATTCTTAGTGACCTGCTTTAGCCCACTCATAAGATAGTCGGACTAATTGGTTTTCCATAGCTACATAGGCGTAACTTCGAGCATTCAACGTTTTTTCTTCGAAACATATGAACGGTTCATCTCTGCATAAAGTAACGAATTCGGTATTGGAATATGTCTGATTCGTCGAGCATTTTCCTTCGTGTGACCATTTTCCGCATTTGTGACATCTTTCAAGGTGTCGTGCTCTTCTTTTCGCTGCGGATTTTGATTTTCCTTTACCAAAATGTAACTTATTATTTTCGTTCCTGGATTCTTTTCTTACTCCGTCCAATTTACCTCTGATTAATGATACCAATTCACTTGGAAGGGTGTCATTATTACGTTTAGTGATCAAAGCGTGTAGCATTAAACCATGGTTTAATTCACAGGAAGTCTTCATCTCGTAAAACTTAAAAAAAATAAAAATTCAGAATGGGGGGAGAAGACTAGTTCTTTAGGGTCTGCTAGGGAAAGACCATTCGGATTCCATTCTCGAGAAGTACACGAAAATAGAAAATCTAACTCTAACAGAAATACATATTACCCTAAAAAGATTCGAACCTCCCCACACTTTGTTGAAATTGTGATTAACGTTATTTTCAATTGGATCATCAACAACTTGTATATCTTTGACTTTTATTTCAATCCATTTGTTGATTTCCTCCGTAACTTTCACAAATTCAACTATCATCGCCTTTTCTTTTGGTGATAAATTGGATATTAATCGGTTACATAACTTAAAGTTTCCCTTAATCCTAGCATCGTGAATCCGTTTATAAAGTTTCTTCGTTGAACTGTTAAAAACGGGTTCATCTAATTTCTTATCATCAACGGGGTTCTTTGTGATTGGATCATCATTAAGTGTTTCTTCATCTTCCCCACACTTATGCATTTTTATTGGTTTAACAGTTTTGGTTGGTGGAGATCTAAACTTTCAGTTCACAAAGGTGATCGATTTATCACCATCCCTAAGTGTCATTCTTGCTTCTCTTACATCAATGAATGCCTCGGTGGTTGCTAAAAATGGGTGACCTAAAATTAGAGAAATATCAAGGTTTTCCTCCATATTAATCACTATGAAGTTTGCAACAAAGGTCAAACTTCCTACGTTAACAAGTAAATTATTTGCTATTCCAACCGGGTGTTTAATGGTTAGGTCAAATGATTGAACACCTATTTTGGTTGGTTTTAATTTACCCATATCTAATCTTTTGAATAACGAAAGAGGCATAATATTTGCACTTGCTCCTAAATCTGCGAGTCCATTATATACAGCACCATCATTAAGCAAGCAAGAAATGATAAATTCACCCGGGTCTCCTGCTTTAGTAAGTCGAGTTGGTTTGTAAACCTTTTTCGGGTATTTTTTTTCTTGGTTCTTTCACTTCTATTTGAACTTCTTGTTCACATTTTTCTTCATTTCTTAGAACGGGAGGTTTGTATAAGAATTCTTCTTCATCACTCCAATTTGAATCCTTCCTATTTTCCAATTTTGATTTTTCATATGTTGTTGATAACATATTTATGTTTTCATTTTGAGGGTTTTCTTGGGTGGTGAAATTATGATTGACTTCATTGTCAACTTCCATCGGACCATGTATGTAATGTTTAACTCTGTGACCATTAACCTTAAATTCAATCCCATTTGAATTTATTAATTCTACTGTTTCGTACGGGAAAACTCTTTTGACTATGAATGGTCCAGACCATCTTGATTTCAATTTTCCAGGAAATAGCTTGAATCGTGAATTGAAAAGAAGAACTCTGTCTCCTTCTTTAAATTCTTTTGAACTTCTGATTCTTTTATCATGCCATTTCTTCGTTCTTTCTTTATAGATTAACGAATTTTCGTATGCTTCATGTCTTAATTCTTCTAATTCATTTAATTGACTTAACCGTAGACGTCCAGCTTCATGTAAATCAAGATTACATGTCTTCAAAGCCGAAAATGCTTTGTGTTCAATTTCTACTGGAAGATGACATGCTTTTTCGTAAACGAGTTTAAAAGGTGTGGTTCTAATTGGAGTTTTGTAGGCTGTTCTAAAAGCCCAGAGTGCATCCTCCAATTTCATGGACCATTCTTTCGGATTTGATCCTACGGTTTTTTCTAGAATACGTTTTAAAGCTCGGTTGGTATTTTCAACTTGTCCACTTGTCTGTGGATGATAAGCAGTGGAGATTTTATGAGTTACTCCATATCTTTTGAGAACTTTCTCAAGTTGATTGTTACAAAAATGAGTACCCCGATCACTTATTAAAGCTTTCGGTGTTCCAAACCTAGCAAAAAGACGTTTTAAAAAGTTGACTACAACTCGTGCATCATTAGTCGGGAGAGCTTGTGCTTTCGCCCATTTAGATACATAATCAATGGCAACGAGAATGTAGAGATTATTATGAGATTTTGGAAATGGACCCATAAAGTCAATACCCCAAATGTCAAATACTTCACATACTTGAATGACATTTTGTGGCATTTTATCACGTTGACTTATTTTTCTGGCCCTTTGACAAGCATCACAGGATTTGCAAAGAAGGTGTGCGTCTTTGAAAATTGTAGGCCAATAGAATCCAGCATCGTAAACTTTTCTTGCTGTGAGCTGAGGCCCATAATGCCCTCCTGTTGGTCCTGTGTGACAATAGTTTAAGATTTGACTAGCTTCGTCTCCGAATACACATCAGCATATTATTCTATCGGGACAACTTTTAAACAAATGTGGATATTCCCAGAAATAGTGTTTTATATCACAAAAGAATTTCTTTCGTTTTTGGTACGATAATCCTTTTTCAAGGAATCCACATACTAAGTATTTTGCATAGTCTGCAAACCATGGAATTTCATTATAATCTATCTTCAATAGATATTCATCAGAAAAGTTGTCTTGTATTGCCGATTCATTTAGAACTTCTAATTCGGGATTTTCAAGACGAGAAAGATGATCAGCGGCGAGATTTTCTGCTCCCTTTTTGTCTCGAATTTCAATATCGAACTCTAGTAAGAGTAAGATCCAACGGATTAATCGTGGTTTGGCATCTTGTTTCGAAAATAGGTATTAAGAGCAGAATGGTCGGTATAGACCACCGTTTTTGCTAGAACGAGATATGAACGAAATTTATCAAAAGAAAAGACAATAGCAAGGAGTTCTTTTTCAGTAGTTGTGTAATTCGTTTGTGCTCCTTGTAACGTCTTACTAGCATAATATATAGGTTGAAATCGTTTTTCAATCCTTTGTCCTAAAACGGCTCCCATTGCAAAATCACTTGCATCGCACATTAGTTCAAACGGTAAATTCCAATTTGGAGTAATCATGATCGGCGCATTAGTGAGTTTCTCTTTAAGAATATTAAAAGATTTGATACATTCATCTGAAAAGATGAATGGAGCATCCTTTTCTAGGAGTTTATTCATAGGAGTGGCAATTTTAGAAAAATCTTTTATGAAACGTCGGTAAAAACCGGCATGCCCTAGAAAACTCCTAACTCCTCTAACATTGGTGGGATGTGGAAGTTTAGCAATTACATCTACTTTAGCTCTATCCACTTCAATTCCTTCCTTTGAGATTTTATGTCCAAGAACGATGCCTTCTTTAACCATGAAATGGCATTTCTCCCAATTAAGTACTAGATTTGATTGTTCGCATCTAATAAGCATTCGTTCAAGATTAACTAGACATGATTCAAAAGTATCACCGAAGACTGAAAAGTCATCCATGAAAACTTCCATGCATTCTTCTATCATGTCGTGAAAAATCACCATCATACACCTTTGAAAGGTTGCAGGGGCGTTGCAAAGTCCAAATGGCATGCGTTTGTAATTAAAAGTACCATAAGGGCACGTGAATGTGGTTTTCTCTTGGTCCTCGGGTGCTATTGGAATTTGAAAATATCCGGAAAAACCATCAAGAAAACAATAGTAACTATTTCCGGCTAATCTTTCTAACATTTGATCAATGAAAGGTAAGGGAAAGTGATCTTTTCTGGTGGCGTCATTTAATTTTCTATAATCAATACAAACACGCCATCCTGTTACAGTCCTAGTAGGAATAAGCTCATTTTTCTCATTTGTGATAACAGTCATGCCACCCTTCTTAGGCACGCATTGAACTGGGCTTACCCATGGACTATCAGAGATTGGATAAATTAAACCTGCATCAAGCAGTTTAATAATTTCTTTCTTAACAACATCTTGCTTATTAGGATTTAGTCTTCGTTGGCGTTGCACATACGTTTTATGACCTTCTTCCATAAGGATTTTATGTGTGCAATACGAAGGACTTATTCCTTTAATATCATGAATCTTCCATGCAATAGCTGGTTTATGAGCTTTTAGCACAGAAATGAGTTGAGATTTTTCATTTTCAGTAAGAGAAGACGATATTATTACAGGTAATTCAGATTCACCATGTAAATAAGCATATTCCAAATGGTTTGGAAGTGGCTTTAACTCTAATTTCGGTGGTTCTTCTATCGATGATTTATATCGATATCTGTCTTCCTCTTTTAGCATTTGAATTTCTTCTGTTGTTGGTTCATATCCATTAGCCATAAGTGTAGCTAACATTTCAGTTTCATCAATTGGTTCAGTTCCTTCTTCTAAAGAACATTCTCCTGTTCCTTGTAATTCTGGAAATTCTTCTAACAATTCTGCATGTGAATCTATAGTTTGAATATAATAACATGTATCATCTGCAGATTGCGGTTGTTGCATTGCTCTATCAACTGAAAAGGTAACACTCTCGTCCTCTATACTTAGGGTTAGTTTCTTACCAAACACGTCTATTATTGCTTTAGACGTGTTTAAGAATGGTCTTCCTAATATGAGAGGAACTCGAGAATCTCCTTCCATATCCAGAATAACAAAATCTACTGGAAATACTAAAGTATCAACTTTAACTAGCATGTTTTCCATTATCCCTCTAGGATATTTTACTGATCTATCTGCTAAATGTATGCTTATTCGTGTTGGTTTCAATTCTCCAAGGTCTAGTTTAGCGTATAGTGAATACGACATTAGATTTATACTAGCACCTAGGTCTGCCAATGCTTCTATTGAACTAAGACTACCGAGAAAACATGGAATTGTGAAACTTCCTGGATCTGATAATTTTTCTGGTATCTTATTCAACAGCACTGCAGAACAATTAGCATTCATAGTAACAGTCAAGAGTTCTTCCATTTTCTTTCTATTCGTGATTAGATCTTTCAATAATTTAGCATATCTAGGCATTCCTGAAATCACATCAATGAAAGGAAGATTTACATTTATTTGTTTAAACATATCCAAGAATTTGGATTGCTCGGCTTCAAGTCTCTCTTTTCTCATTTTACTCGGGTAAGGAAGTGGTGGTTGGTATGGTTTATGTAACACCGGCCATTTTTTTTTTTTTTAATACACAGCGGAAGACTTTATTAACAAACACAATATAAGTCACGTCATTACGTTTAAGTTTACACAACGGTGTTACGTTATCACAAAACATTATTTATACAAAAGTCCACATCAGAGTTGGGTTGTCAAACATGTCTTTTGCAATAGCACCCTTCCCGACTAGCAGTACCTAAACCTGCAAGGGGAGAATATGTGGGGGATTAGCGCACCGCTAAGTGAATGGAATCTATCTAACAGATATAGCTTAAGTCACACACAAGCTATATACTAACAACAACACATGCTAACTATCAACTAGCATACAATAAGACAATACGAGGATCGGCGGCTTGTACGAGCACACGACTCCCAGCTGATCGGGCCTGAGTCTACCGATAGTCCCTGCTACTCAATTAACAGTATAGTTATCCAGATGCAGGGGGTGCATCGTTCACACTATACTCCACAATTAGTAGCCTATGGACCCAACCTCCCCTAGGCACGGTTGACCTCATACGAACTCTAACCTCTCCTAGGCACGGTCTCGAGTCCCCAGTCTCCCTAGGCCCGACTGGTGCCATTCACACAGTGTACACATAATTCACATACAACATCAGGCAAACGATAGTATTCTATCATGGCAATTCCTACACTATGCATGGTAAAAGAGTCAACCACTGTAGCATGATATGCTACTTAAACTCTATCCGTAGATAGACCCACTCACCAATTACCAGCAACTGCTCAGTTATTATTTCTGAGCTTCTTCCTTGTCCTTATCTCCTGAGAACAGCAAAAACCAAGTTAGAATAGTGTTCCCATCAAGATTAGACATACTGACAGCAAATTATAGCAAATTCATAAAAAAATGCGTCCGCTAAAATTTTCATGCTTAACACTTATGCACTTTCAAAATTTACATCCTGAACGCCAAAATATAAACGGGCAGCATAACGGCTAGAAAAAGGCACTTTGGTAAAACATTCTGCCCTGTACATACAGTCGGTCGACTGACACTTACAGTCGGTCGACTGTCGACACAATCGGTCGACTGACCTGTCCAGTCGGTCGATTCATTGGGTAATACATCAATCGGCCGAAGGCAAATCTCAGTCGGTCGGTTCACTCGCCAGTCGGTCGGTTCACCCTCAGTCGGTCGACTGTCGTCAGACAGTCGGCCGACTGTGTTCATCTTCCTCAGAAACTGAACAAAGGCTACGGACTTCACGATGAAATCCTCAAATCTCGATCTAGAGCTCGTTTTAAACACCAAAATCGACCACAACTTGTTCACTACTTGTTATAGACTCAAAATTCACAACAATTTGACCATAACAACACTTAAATCACTTGTTTTGACACAAATTCAAGCTTTTTACAAAAACTCACACAAAACCAAGAATTTAACAACGAATTGAACACAAAAACACATGTTACTTACCTTGATAGACTCAGTAATCTGTAAGAAACAAGATGGTATGAACAATTTGAGCTCTAGAACACAATTTAGGAATTAGGGTTTGGTTAGGTGGGAGGGATGAAGGTACGGGTGTGTGTGGGAAAATTCTAGAAATGGAAAGAAGAAGACAGTACACTAGTCACATATTTGGGATTAATTCCCACACTGTGCAACACACGGGTATTTACCAGTTATCTGATATCTTTCGTACAGGATTAGGTAACCCAAACGAAGTCCAAATAAAATAAACAAACCTGTTCTGGGACCCTTGTCACAAACTGGACACAACACAAATATAATAAAACACTAATTAAATAATTAAAATAAAAGCACTTAAGACTAAGCACAAACCCTTATGGTAAAATGGACAACTTACAACTAGCCCGGGTTTCAGTCTGTTACAAATCCACCCCCTTAAGGAGATTCCGTCCTCGGAATCTGGTCTTGGCCAAACAAATGAGGGTAGCGTTTTCTCATCAACTCTTCTGTTTCCCACGTAAGATTAGATCCCAAACTGTGTTTCCACTCAATCAACACCATCGGAATCTCTTTCTTTCTCAGCTTAGTCACCTTTTGGTCAATCACACAGACCGGCTCTTCCACCAATTTCTTATTCAAATCGACCCTTAAATCTTCTAAAGGAAGAAGTTGTGTTTCATCGTCGACTTTACACTTACGAAGATAACATACGTTGAATGTATTATGAATACCAGCTAACTCTGGCGGAAGATCTAACACCACAGTCTGATCATTCAACACTTCACTGATCAGAAACGGACCAATAAATCTCGGTGCTAACTTACCACGTTTACCGAATCTGATAACCCCTTTCCACGGCGAAACTTTCAGATACACTCGTTCACCCACATTAAAGGTTACCGGACGTCTACGCGGATCAGCATACATTTTCTGTCTATCTCTAGCGGCTTTCAACTTTTCTCGCGCAATTGCAACTTTTTCGGCTGTCATTTGAACAATTTCGGGACCTGCAAACTGTTTCTCCCCGGCTTCTAACCAACAAGTCGGTGTTCTGCAATGACGACCATACAACATTTCATAGGGCGGCATCCCTATACTCGAATGATATGAATTATTATATGCGAATTTGACCAACGGTAAATGTGTATCCCACGAACCACCGTATTCTAACACACAAGCCCTTAACATATCCTCCAAAGTCTGTATCGTTCTTTCACTCTGACCTTCTGTCTGAGGATGATAAGCTGTACTTAAATTCACACGTGTACCCAAATTCTGTTGAAGACTGTTCCAAAAATTCGACACAAATCTGGAATCTCTGTCTGAAACGATCGATAATGGCACGCCATGTCGACTAACTATTTCTTTAACATACAATTCGGCTAACTCACTTAACGAAGCTGTTTCACGAGTAGCAAGAAAATGAGCACTTTTAGTTAGACGATCCACTATTACCCAAATCATATCGTGTCGTTTCTGAGTTCTTGGTAGTTTGGTCACAAAATCCATCGTTATATGTTCCCATTTCCACTCTGGAATCTGTAACTGACGTAGCGAACCATAAGGTTTTTGATGTTCTGCCTTCACTTGAGCACATATATGACACTTTTCAACATATCGAGCGATATCTGTTTTCATTGTCGGCCACCAATACACTGCTTTCAAATCATGATACATCTTATTACTACCCGGATGTACTGTCAATTTGGATTTGTGAGCTTCTGTCATAATTAAATCCCTCAAATCTCCAAGCTTAGGTACCCAAACACGATTGTTTAAAGTCTTTAGTCCACGTGAGTCATCACTTAAGTCCACTTTTCGTTTGATCATTTGTTCATATTTAATATGTTCGTCCTCCAAAGCACAGGCCTGAACGGTTCTTAAGCTGTTAATCAAATCTGAAGTTATATTCAAACGAAGGAATTTCACATTTTCACTTGACTTTTTACGACTTAGCGCATCTACAACCACATTTGCCTTACCCGGATGATATTTAATTTCACAATCATAATCTTTGATCAACTCTTGCCACCGTCTCTGACGCATATTCAATTCTTTCTGTGAGAAGATATATTGCAAACTCTTATGATCTGTACAAATAACACAATGAGTTCCATACAAATAATGTCTCCACAGTTTCAAAGCAAACACTACTGCAGCCATTTCAAGATCATGCACTGGATAATTCTTCTCATGAACTTTCAACTGTCGCGAGGCGTAGGCGATTACTTTATCTCTCTGCATTAAGACACAACCCAACCCAGCATATGATGCATCACAGTATACCACGAAGTCGTCTGAACCTTCTGGTAAAGCTAACACTGGTGCCTGACACAGTAGTTGTTTCAATATCTGAAAAGCCTTTTTCTGTTCATCAGTCCATCGAAAGGCTATATCTTTACGAGTCAACTTAGTCAATGGACCCGCTATTTTAGAGAAATCTTTGATAAACCTGCGATAATAACCAGCCAATCCCAGAAAACTCTTAATCTCAGTCGGAGTCCTCGAAGAATTCCAATTCATTACCGCTTCTATCTTTGTCGGATCAACTTTTATACCCTCGGTACAAATCACATGACCCAAAAACTGCACTTCACGTAACCAAAATTCACACTTTGAAATTCATAATGACCATACCTTGTTCTGAACGCTGTTTTCGGTATATCTGATTCAGCAACATGAACCTGATGATATCCGGATCGTAAGTCTATCTTAGAAAAGAATGAAGCACCCTGTAACTGATCGAACAAATCGTCTATTCGAGGTAACGGATACTTATTCTTCACTGTTCTTTTGTTCAATTCACGATAATCAATACACATACGCATTGACCCATCTTTCTTTTTAACAAACAATACCGGAGCACCCCACGGTGAAGAACTCGGTCGGATAAACCCACGATCTAATAGTTCTTGAATCTGTGACATCATTCCACGGATTTCAGACGGCGCTAATCGGTATGGAACTTTTGCAACTGGAGTTGTTCCAGGAACCAATTCAATCTTTTATTCAACTTCCCTTACCGGCGGCAGACCTGGTAACTCATCTGGGAACACTTCGGGAAATTCTGATACTATCGGAATATCGGCCACTGTTTTCTTTTCTTTCTTCGCATCAATCACATATGCAAGAAATGATTTACAACCCTTTGCCATCGACTTTTTCGCTTTCATCATGGTTATCAACAGAAAATTATACCCTCCCCGCTCCCCTCGGGCCACAACACGGGTTCCATCGGTCGAACGAAAGGTAATCATTTTCCTATCACACTTAATATTAGCCCTAAGCGAGCTCAACCAATCCATTCCTAGTACTACATCAAAGCTAGGAATAGGTAACACTAAACAAGTCACTGGGAAAGACTTCCCTTCGATCTCTATACAAACCCCAGTCACATAGGTTGTGACGGGTGTGGTCTTACCATTAGCTACTTCTACACTAACCGGCTTGGGTAACACAGTAGCTGGTAAATTCAACTTAGCACAGAAATCTAGGGACATAAAACACCTATTGGTACCACAATCAAACAATACACGAGAAAGTATTGAGTTGATTAGAAACATACCGGTGATTACTTCGTCGGTTGCCACAGCATTTTCCACCGACATCTGAAAAGCTCTAGCCTCTGCTGTTGGAGGGTTCTTCCTCTTCTGCCCACTCGAGGCAGTTGACCCTCCAGCTGATGCTGAACGCGCCCCTGACCCTGCCCCGGAACTACCACTCTTCGATGGACAACTAATTGCACGATGCCCTAGTTTGTGACAACTCCAACACACACTATTCGGATACGGGCATGCTGAAGACTCATGCCCAACAACACCACACTTTAAGCATCTTCTTGTAGCCTCAGAACACTGACCACTGTGAGAAGATCGACACGTGTGACACTAATTCCCTTTACCTAATCCAGACCCAGAACTACTCTGACCACTTTTACCCTTCGATTTAAACCCACTAGACTTCTTGGATTTAGATCCTGATTGACCAGATACTTGCCCACCTTGTTGTAGCACATTACCAAACATTCTATTTCTGGCGGCCTGAACATCACTTTCTACCATCTTAGCCATCACAACCACTTGAGACAACGACGTAACCGTTCTAACAAAAGTTCGGTACTCTGGCAAAATGATATTAACAAAATGTTGTATACGAGACGCTTCGTCTGGCACCCACTGTTGTACAAACCTTAGTTTATCCATATACTTCTCTACTACCTCATCGATCGTCATTTGAGGTGTCATCTTCATTTCAAGAAACTCAGTCTTGATTCGGTTCATATCAAATGGGTTACAATATTGTTCACACACCTTCCCATGAAACTGCTCCCATGTGATCATACTCACTTGCTCTTTTGGTATACTAGAAATCAAAGAATCCCACCAAATCATAGCCCTACCTTTCAACAGTCTACTAGCATATGTTACCTTCAGCTCGGGTTCACACTGACACGCTTCAAATACCCTTTCAACTTCTCGCAACCAATTGAGAGTTACAGTCGGATCAGTACTTCCAGAGAACTCAGAGGGTTTGCAATCACGGAAGTTCTTATAAGTACACTTTTTGGGTGGTTGCATGTAAGGTTGTTGGAACATTTGCATTTGGTATGGATTCATCATCATGGGATTTTGGTAAGTAAAAGTGTTTTGCGGTGGCATATAATATTGGTTAGGTATTTGATTCTGAAACTGGTTCTGGTGCACATTAGGTATCGTTTGGGATTGCGCGGTTGGAAATCCAGGTGGTGTATCATCATTTCCAGAATGCCTTGCCAATTCAAGCTCATTAATTTTGTCCTCAACCTCTTTTAGTTTACTTTCTAATTGAAGGATGTAACTACTCTGATCATCATCAGACTCAACACCCTCTTCTGGTGCTCTGAATGTTCCGGGGTTAGATGGGCCAGTTGCGTTTCTATCAGCCATACCTGTGCTACAAAACAGCTCACACAAAAGCTTAGTGGATAACAGTTAGTTCAATCACAACTAACACACGTATATCCTATTTTCACTTAGCCCCCACTCCCACAGACATGTTTGACTTGCTTCAGGGTTTGGGAACAAAATACGCACACGTATTTGCTGCCAAACCTTGCTCTGATACCAAATTGTAACACCGGCCATTTTTTTTTTTTAATACACAGCGGAAGACTTTATTAACAAACACAATATAAGTCACGTCATTACGTTTAAGTTTACACAACGGTGTTACGTTATCACAAAACATTATTTATACAAAAGTCCACATCAGAGTTGGGTTGTCAAACATGTCTTTTGCAATAGCACCCTTCCCGACTAGCAGTACCTAAACCTGCAAGGGGAGAATATGTGGGGGATTAGCGCACTGCTAAGTGAATGGAATCTATCTAACAGATATAGCTTAAGTCACACACAAGCTATATACTAACAACAACACATGCTAACTATCAACTAGCATACAATAAGACAATACGAGGATCGGCAGCTTGTACGAGCACACGACTCCCAGCTGATCGGGCCTGAGTCTACCGATAGTCCCTGCTACTCAATTAACAGTATAGTTATCCAGATGCATGGGGGTGCATCGTTCACACTATACTCCACAATTAGTAGCCTATGGACCCAACCTCCCCTAGGCACGGTTGACCTCATACGAACTCTAACCTCTCCTAGGCACAGTCTCGAGTCCCCAGTCTCCCTAGACCCGACTGGTGCCATTCACACAGTGTACACATAATTCACATACAACATCAGGCAAACGATAGTATTCTATCATGGCAATTCCTACACTATGCATGGTAAAAGAGTCAACCACTGTAGCATGATATGCTACTTAAACTCTATCCGTAGATAGACCCACTCACCAATTACCAGCAACTGCTCAGTTATTATTTCTGAGCTTCTTCCTTGTCCTTATCTCCTGAGAACAGCAAAAACCAAGTTAGAATAGTGTTCCCATCAAGATTAGACATACTGACAGCGAATTATAGCAAATTCATAAAAAAATGCGTCCGCTAAAATTTTCATGCTTAACACTTATGCACTTTCAAAATTTACATCTTGAACGCCAAAATATAAACGGGCAGCATAACGGCTAGAAAAAGGCACTTTGGTAAAACATTCTGCCCTGTACACACAGTCGGTCGACTGACACTTACAGTCGGTCGACTGTCGACACAATCGGTCGACTGACCTGTCCAGTCGGTCGATTCATTGGGTAATACATCAATCGGCCGAAGGCAAATCTCAGTCGGTCGGTTCACTCGCCAGTCGGTCGGTTCACCCTCAGTCGGTCGACTGTCGTTAGACAGTCGGCCGACTGTGTTCATCTTCCTCAGAAACTGAACAAAGGCTACGGACTTCACGATGAAATCCTCAAATCTCGATCTAGAGCTCGTTTTAAACACCAAAATCGACCACAACTTGTTCACTACTTGTTATAGACTCAAAATTCACAACAATTTGACCATAACAACACTTAAATCACTTGTTTTGACACAAATTCAAGCTTTTTACAAAAACTCACACAAAACCAAGAATTTAACAACGAATTAAACACAAAAACACATGTTACTTACCTTGATAGACTCAGTAATCTGTAAGAAACAAGATGGTATGAACAATTTGAGCTCTAGAACACAATTTAGGAATTAGGGTTTGGTTAGGTGGGAGGGATGAAGGTACGGGTGTGTGTGGGAAAAATTCTAGAAATGGAAAGAAGAAGACAGTACACTAGTCACATATTTGGGATTAATTCCCACACTGTGCAACACACGGGTATTTACCAGTTATCTGATATCTTTCGTACAGGATTAGGTAACCCAAACGAAGTCCAAATAATATAAACAAACCTGTTCTGGGACCCTTGTCACAAACTGGACACAACACAAATATAATAAAACACTAATTAAATAATTAAAATAAAAGCACTTAAGACTAAGCACAAACCCTTAGGGCAAAATGGACAACTTACAACTAGCCCGGGTTTCAGTCTGTTACAGTTTAACATAAGGTTTAGCTTTAACTGTGTTATCTTCATTAACCTTTTCAACTACCGGTTCTTTTTCCTTATTTTGTTCAGATTGTGGTTCTTGTGGAGTAGGAATAGCTTCATCAGAAATTACAGGTATTTCGGGTGGTTTAAGTGTAATACCACTTCTTGTGGTAATGGCTTTAGCTGTTTCATTTCGGGGGTTAGCATTTGTATCACTAGGTAGACTTCCCGGTTTTCTTTCACCTATTAACCTTGCTAGGTTGCTTACTTCTTGTTCCAGATTTTGAATAGAAGCTTGTTGATTTCTAAATGCTTGAGCATTTTGTTCATTGGTTTGTTTCTGAGATGTGAAAAATTGAGTTTGAGATTCAACTAGCTTCGACATCATGTCTTCTAAATTTGGCTTTTTATCATCGGTTTGTGGTGGTTTATTTTGAAAATTAGGTCTTTGCTGATTGTAAGTATTGTTAGATACTTGTTGATTACTAGGACCTTATTGGTTGTTGTATGGAACATTTCAGTTATAATTCTGGTTTTGATTGTAGATCGGTCTTGGCGGTTGATAATTATTCTGATAAT
Source organism: Rutidosis leptorrhynchoides (assembly GCF_046630445.1). Lineage (NCBI taxonomy): Eukaryota > Viridiplantae > Streptophyta > Magnoliopsida > Asterales > Asteraceae > Rutidosis > Rutidosis leptorrhynchoides. The sequence goes on along the minus strand of NC_092336.1, from coordinate 515,435,793 downwards.
TATTTCCAGGCCTTTGGTTTATGTATGAAACATTCTCTCTTTATTCCATTGTTAGTTCAATACTGAGACAATCTTTTGTCAAATGCGGTCCTCCACACTGCTCACAACTAATTCGTATTGAGTGAATATCCTTAGTCATCTTTTCCATTCGTCTCTCGACAACATCTATCTTTGCGGAAATGAAATCTAAGTCATGGCTAGAATCGGCTCTAGCTGCTTTATATGATCTAACGATATCTTTTTCTTGGTGCCACTCATGTGAGTGGGAAGCAGTGTTATCAATAATTTTGTAAGCATCAGTTGCGGTTTTCTTCATAATAGAACCACCAGCTGCTATATCGATGTCTTTCCTTGTAGTGATGTCGCATCCTTGGTAGAATATTTGTACTATTTGACAAGTGTCTAAACCATGTTGCGGACATCCTCTCAATAACTTTTCAAATCTTGTCCAAGCCTCATATAGAGTTTCATTTGGCTTCTGTGTGAACGTAACAATTTCTCCTTGAAGTCTCACGGCTTTAGATTCTGGAAAGAATTGTTTGAGAAATTTTTCAACTAAAACGTCCCATGTATCAATCGCCCCCTCAGGTAACGATTCTAACCAATCTTTGGCTTCTCCCTTTAAAGTCCAGGGAAATAACATGAGATATATCTGTTCATCTTCAACTTCTCTGATTTTAAATAGTGTACAGATCCTATTAAATGTACGAAGATGTTCATTTGGATCTTCCTTCGGTGCACCACTAAATTGGCATTGATTAGTCACCATATGTAGAATTTGTCCTTTGATTTCATAATCTGGTGCATTTATGTCTGGTTGAGTAATTGCGTAACCTTGGCCAGTGCATTTAGCTCTCATTCAGTCTTCCATACTTAGAGGTTCCAGATTCTCCATAATTGAATTTGTTGAATCTGAATCACTAAAGGATTCTGATTTAATGGTTGGTTCCTCTACAATCTCTGTTTGAATGATTGGTGGTTCCGGAGGAAAGATTAGTGGTTCAGGATCTATGAATTGTCCCTGAATATTCTCCGGATTCTCAATTGTGAGGTCGGGTTCAAAAAATGGATTATCGGAAATTTGAATTGGAGTACTTGATTGACTGGATGACGATTCTAAAGAAAAATCAACGGCGACAATATTTGCTAGATGTCTTGATCTGGTTACAGGTGGTGAACGTTTTGCTTGGTGCATTCACTGAATATCCTATTAGTTAAAAAAATAAGAAACATTATATAAGTTATCAAATTAATAGACTTTTCTGATTATGCCCACGTTTCGAATAGCCAAAAGATGCAGCAGAGGGGCAGGATTCGTTTGGTCTCAATATAATTGAGTACTGTTTGGTGCCAATAACCCGATCCACGTACAAATCCAACTATTACTACGAACCAGAAAATTTTGATGTCTATCAATTTAACCACTTAAAATAATTTTTCGTTTAAATTTAAAGAAATTTTAGATAAGAAATAGAAAAAATCTAAGTCCTAAAAACTAGAGCGTCGAGAAATAAGAAAGAAAAAGAGCGCGTCGAAAAACGACGAAAAATAATAGGCGTCGAAAAATAAAATAAGAAAGTAGCGCGTCGAAACTTAAAAAAGAACTAGAAACTAAGAATTAAAAGTTGCGTCTAAAAATATTAAAGCTTAAAAGAAAAACTAAATCCCAAATGGCAATAACTTAAAAAGGTACTAAAATATAAAAATGGCGTCGCAAAATTCTAAAGCACCTAAATCTTAGTCTAAAGAAAAAGCACTTAAGGGATTTTACGACAAAGCCTAAAAATCTAGAAATAAAAATAACTATGGCAAAAACTATGACTTAAAACTAAAAACGAGCGAAAAATACAAATATTACGCTAAAACGAATAAAAAGATACAAAATATAAAAATATACTTAAAGTTGTAAAAAGTAAAATTTTTATTTTTTTATAAAAATATTATTTTTATATTATTTATTTTATAAAACTATTAATTTTATAATTTAATAAAACTGAATTAAACTTAAAATACAAATTAATTAAAACTAATACCAAATATTATATATTTAAAACCCTAAACCCTAATTAGGGTTATAATAATAATAATAATATTTACCCCGTAATGATTGTTGTTTGGCAGTCAACTGTGGCGTGTCTGACAGGGCCATGTGATCGCATGGTCCTCACGTTAAAAATCCATGCGATCGCATGGATAAGGATTTCGGGCCAGGGTTGGGCTGCTACAGTACGGGCCTCGAGTTTTTATAATTTTTTTTTCTGTTTTGAGATTATATAAAATATATAAATAACTTAAATACAAATTTAATTTTTAAAAACTAAAATAAAAAAAAAACTTTTTAACTTTATATATATTTAACAAACTATTAAAAATATATTTATTTTGTTTTTCTTTTCTTATTATATTTTCGTATATTTAAAACGTATTTTTACAAAAGCGTATTTTTATAAAAAGAAACTAAAAATTAATAAAAATCTTTTTTATAGCGTTGCGCTTCCGGCGTTTAAGCAAGAATTTCCCCGGCAGCTGCGCCAAAAATACTTGATGTGTGCGAGGGGTACTAGGAAATAGTATTATTTTTACAACGAAATACTATTAAATACGATATAATTTTACACAAGATATTTATTTATTTATAGAATGGATATACCTAAACCTTGCTACAACACTTATAGGCAGTGTACCTAATCGTACAGTAGTGTAGTTTTTAATAAGTCCGGTTCGTTCCACAGGGAAAATTAAACAAGCTTAACGATATATTAGTTTTAACTTATAAAAATACAAATATATATATAAGTAATATTATTATTATAAAAGGGGATTTTTACCGTTTAATGACCGGTTTGTCGATTTTAAAACTTTAGTTGCAATTAAAAACCTAATGTAAAATATTAAAAATAAATACAACTTAATTTAAAGCGTAAAGTAAATAGCAATAATGAAATTGCGTATAATAAAAGTGTGATAAAATAAAATTGCGATAATTAAAAGTGCAATTAAATATGATGACAGTAAATAAAAGTGCGATAATTAAAAGTGCAATTAAATATGAAATAAAGGAAATTAAATATGAAATAAAGGAATTATGCTTATTTAAACTTCCGTAATCATGATGTTTGACGTGTTGTTTTTAGTTTATTCCCATGGGTTAATTGTCCTTTGTCCTGGATTATTCGATATGTCCATACGGATTTGTCCATAATAGTCCATCAGTCATAAATATAAAGTGCGAAAGTCTTCGTCAAATTATTCTTATTCCCGAAGTCAAATATTCCAACTAATTGGGGATTTGAATTGTAACAAGGTCTTAATACTTTGTTTAATGAATACACCAGGTTATCGACTGCGTGTAAACCAAGGTTTTATTACTTTGTTAACAATTACACCAATTACCCTTGAATGTAATCCACCCCTGTTTCAACAATTCTATTAACTATTAAACCAGTTCCATGTCCGGTAAAATGAACAATTATTGGTATTTATAGATATCCCGCCCACCGTACCCAGTCAAGCGTATGTGGTTATATATAAATACGTCAAATTATAAGTCTATATATTAATTTAACGAGGTATCGTTTAGTTAATATAAAACCCATTAATAGCCCATAGTCTAATTTCCACAAGTGTCGTTCTTTTATCCAAACCCCAATTATGGTACAAAGCCCAATTACCCAATTTTAATATTCAGCCCAACATCATGATTACTTCGACTTAAATAAGCATAATAATAACTTAGCTACGAGACATTAATTTAAAAATGACATTAACCATAACTTACAGTGATTAAAAATAGCGTAGCGTTACACGGACAGAATTTCGACTTACACCCTTACAACATTCGCTAACATACCCTTATTATTGGAATTTAAAATTAAAATTATAATTATAATATATATATATATATATATTATATATATATATATATATATATATATATATATATATATATATATATATATATATATATATATATATATATATATATATATATATATCTTTACATATGAGAGAAAGAAGAAAAAGATGTGTTCTATTTGCTCAAAAACTGTGAAATTTATAGATGTGGCCTCACACCTACTGCCATGCGATCGCATGGCTTTTTGCCTTCCAGGCCAAACGATCGCATGGCCACTTTTTCCAGCTCACAAGACTTTGTTTCTTTGTATGCCGACGGTTTTTATAAATAAATATAATATATAAATAATTATAAGAATTATTTAAATATTATATTATATTTATGTGCATAGTTGACTTGTAATTTTTAGTCCGTTGCGTCAGCGTTGAGAGTTGACGTTGGTCCCGACTCCGAATTTTCGAACGTCCTTGCGTACAATTTAATATCTTGTATTTTGCGTTTCGCTTCTTGTACTCTTGTAATTTTGAGACGTTTCTCATCAATAATTGGAACCACTTTGATTGTATTTTGTACTTTTGAGCTTTTTGGTCGTTTGTATCTTCAATTCGTCAAATCTGTCTTTTGTCTTCACCTTTTATTATTTAAACGAATATCACTTGTAAATAGAACAATTGCAACTAAAAGCTTGTCTTCCTTGAGGAATAATGCTATGAATTATATGTTCGTTTTTAGCATTATCAGGTATGAAAGCCGATGTTGCTAAATATGTAGGAGAATGTTTGACGTGTTCTAAAGTCAAAGCTGAGCATCAGAAACCATCAGGTCTACTTCAACAACCCGAAATCCCGAAATGGAAATGGGAAGACATTACCATGGATTTCATCACTAAATTTCCAAGGACTGCAAGTGGTTTTGATACTATTTGGGTAATAGTTAATCGTCTCACCAAATCAGCACACTTCCTGCCAATAAGAGAAGATGACAAGATGGAGAAGTTAGCACGACTGTATTTGAAGGAAGTCATCTCCAGACATGGAATACCAATCTCTATTATCTCTGATAGGGATGGAAGATTTATTTCAAGATTCTGGCAGACATTACAGCAAGCATTAGGAACTCGTCTAGACATGAGTACTGCCTATCATCCACAAACTGATGGGCAGAGTGAAAGGACGATACAAACGCTTGAAGACATGCTACGAGCATGTGTTATTGATTTCGGAAACAGTTGGGATCGACATCTACCGTTAGCAGAATTTTTCTACAACAACAGCTACCATTCAAGTATTGAGATGGCACCGTTTGAAGAACTTTATGGTAGAAAGTGCAAGTCTCCGATTTGTTGGAGTGAAGTGGGTGATAGACAGATTACAGGTCCAGAGATAATACAAGAAACTACCAAGAAGATCATTCAAATTCAACAACGGTTGAAAACCGCCCAAAGTCGACAAAAGAGCTACGCTGACATTAAAAGAAAAGATATAGAATTTGAAATTAGAGAGATGGTCATGTTTAAAGTTGCACATTGGAAAGGCGTTGTTCGATTTGGTAAAAGAGGGAAATTAAATCCAAGGTATATTGGACCATTCAAGATTATTGATCGTGTCGGACCAGTAGCTTACCAACTTGAGTTACCTCAACAAACTCGCGGCTGTACATAACACTTTCCACGTCTCGAATTTGAAGAAATGTTTTGCTAAAGAAGATCTCACTATTCTGTTAGACGAAATCTAAATCAACGAAAAACTTCAATTCATCGAAGAACCCGTCGAAATAATGGACCGTGAGGTTAAAAGACTTAAGCAAAATAAGATACCAATTGTTAAGGTTCGATGAAATGCTCGTAGAGGACCCGAGTTCATCTGGGAACGAGAAGATCAGATGAAGAAGAAATACCCGCACTTATTTCCAGAAGATACGTCAACACCTCCAACTGCTTAAAATTTCGGGACGAAATTTATTTAACGGGTAGGTACTGTAGTGACCCGAACTTTTCCATGTTTATATATATTAAATGAAATTGTTATTTACATGATTAAGTGTTTCCAACATGTTAAGCAATCAAACTTGTTAAGACTTGATTAATTGAAATAGGTTTCATATAGACAATTGACCACCCAAGTTGACCGGTGATTCACGAACGTTAAAACTTGTAAAAACTATATGATGTCATATATATGGATATATATATATATAGTTAACATGGTATTATGATAAGTAAACATATCATTAAGTATATTAACAATGAACTACATATGTAAAAACAAGACTACTAACTTAAGGATTTCGAAACGAGGCATATATGTAACTGATGTTATGCGAGGTGTATACGAAATACTATTATTGTTTACTACGATATACGACGAAAGATGATACAAGTTTTATTTATTTATTGATGGAATATACCTAAACCTTGCTACAACACTTATAGGCAGTGTACCTAATCGTAGTGTAGTGTAGTTTTTAGTAAGTCCGGTTCGTTCCACAGGGAGCTAGCTGAGTTTAACGCTATATTTTTAACAACTATATTTATATAAAATATATATAATTATATATAGTAATATTATTATAAAAGGGGGTTTTTACTGTTTATTGACCGGTTTGTCGATTTTATATTTTAAGCGTAAAAATAAATGACAATAATTAAAGTGCGTACAAAAATACAAATAAAGCGTAAAAAATAAATTTTTATAAAGTAAATTGCAGTAAATAAAATGACAGTAAATAAAAGTATGATGAAATATGAAATAAAACAATTATGCTTATTTAAACTTCCGTAACCATGATGTTTGACGTTTTGATCTTAATTTATTTATCTGGGTTAATTGTCCTTTGTCCTGGATTTATTTGATACCTATCTGATTTTTGTCCATAATAGTTCATCGGTCATATTTATAAAATGCTCGTCAAATTAACCTTATTCCCGAAGTCAAATATTCCAACTAATTAGGGATTCGAACTATAACAAGGTTTTAATACTTTGTTTACAATTACACCAATTATCCTTGTATGTAATTCACCCCTGTTTTAATTAGTCCATGATACATTAATTTATTCACTTGGCCATAATGAATAATCAATTACCCAATTCAATTGATTAATTAAGTGATTGTAAACGATGTCGTATAAACGTCACTAAATAGGACATTAGTAATCAATTTAATAATTATTAGATTAACTAATTTGAAGATAGGTTCGACAGGTTCCAATGAGTTGTCATTCAATTAGACAATACCCCCTACCTATTAACAGTCAATAGTCCAATGTTCACAAGTGTCGGTCTTTTGTCCAAACCTTAATTATGGTACAAAATCCAATAACCCGTCTTTAATATTTAGTCTAACATCACGATTACTTCAGCTCAAATAAGCATAATAATAACTTAGTTACGAGACATTAATTTAAAAAAGGAAGAACATAGCTCACAGTGGTGATTAATCGCGTAGCGTTACACGGACAGAGTTTCGACTTAAAACCCGTAAAACATTCTTACAATAACCTTATTATTATTAACTTAAATTAAAATTATAATTATAATTATAAATATAAATATAAATACATATAGAGAGATTGATAGAAAAGGGAAGCATGAATCGAGCAGAATTCGTTGGCTTTTATAGGCTCACTTTGAACTGTACAGCTCCGCGAGTGCGGAGGTTTTGTGCCTTACAGCTCCGCGAGTGCGGAGCTTCGGATTCCAGCTCACCAAATTGAGTTAAACATGGGCTGCTGAATTTTATAATATATAATATAATAATATATAATTTTATATAATTATATATATATATTATATTATATTTTTGTGAAAAGTTGACTTGTAGTTTTAGCTCCGTTGAGTTGTACGTTGATGCTCGGTTTATGTCTCAGTTTCGGATTTTCGAACGCCTTTTCGTACGCTTAGATATCTTGTACTTTGCGTTTCGCGGCTTGTACTCTTGTCATTTTAGACATTTTTTTATCAATAAATTGAACCACTTGGATTGTATCTTGTACATTTGAGCTTTTTGGTCATTTGCGTCTTTAAATCGTCGTTTTCTTCTTTTGTCTTCGCACTTATTTATTTAAATGAATATTACATAAAAATAGAACAATTGCAACTAAAAGCTTTACATTTTGGAAGGATATTGTGCCTAAATATATGTTCATTTGGAGCACTATCTGTAACGATTATCGTTGTAATGACATTTAATTGTATATATATATCATATTAAGATATATTAATACATCATAATATCATGATAATGTAATAATTTAATATCTCTTTAGATATAATAAACAATGGGTTAACAACATTTAACAAGATCGTTAACCTAAAGGTTTCAAAACAACACTTACATGTAACGACTAACGATGACTTAACGACTCAGTTAAAATGTATATACATGTAGTGTTTTAACATGTATTCATACACTTTTGAAAGACTTCAAGACACTTATCAAAGTACTTCTACTTAACAAAAATGCTTACAATTACATCCTCATTCATTTTCATCAACAATTCTACTCGTATGCACTCGTATTCGTACTCGTACAATACCCAGCTTCTAAATGCATTTACTATTGGTATATACACTCCAATTATCAGCTCTTAGCAGCCCTTGTGAGTCACCTAACACATGTGGGAACCATCATTTGGCAACTAGCATGAAATATCTCATAAAATTACAAAAATATTAGTAATCATTCATGACTTATTTACAAGTAAACAAAATTACACATCCTTTATATCTAATCCATATACCAACGACCAAAAACACCTACAAACACTTTCATTCTTCAATTTTCTTCATCTAATTGATCTCTCTCAAGTTCTATCTTCAAGTTATATGTGTTCTTCATAAATTCTATAAGTTCTAGTTTCATAAAATCAAGAATACTTCCAAGTTTGCTAGCTTACTTCCAATCTTGTAAAGTGATCATCCAACCTCAAGAAATCTTTCTTATTTACAGTAAGATATCTTTCTAATACAAGGTAATACTCATATTCAAACTTTGATTCAATTTCTATAACTATAACAATCTTATTTCGAGTGAAAATCTTACTTGAACTTGTTTTCGTGTCATGATTCTGCTTCAAGAACTTTCAAGCCATCCAAGGATCCTTTGAAGCTAGATCTATTTTTCTCATTTCCAATAGGTTTACCTACTAAAATTAAGGTAGTAATGATATCCATAACATCATTCGATTCATACATATAAAACTATCTTATTCGAAGATTTAAACTTGTAATCACCGGAACATAGTTTAGTTAATTCTAAACTTGTTCGCAAATAAAGTTAATCCTTCTAACTTGACTTTTAAAATCAACTAAACACATGTTCTATATCTATATGATATGCTAAGTTAATGATTTAAAACCTGAAAACATGAAAAACACCATAAAACCGGATATACGCCGTCGTAGTAACACCGCGGGCTGTTTTGGGTTAGTTAATTAAAAACTATGATAAAATTTGATTTAAAAGTTGTTCTTCTGGGAAAATGATTTTTCTTATGAACATGAAACTATATCCAAAAATCATGGTTAAACTCAAAGTGGAAGTATGTTTTCCAAAATGGTCATCTAGACGTCGTTCTTTCGACTGAAATGACTACCTTTACAAAAATGACTTGTAACCTGTATTTCCGACTATAAACTTATACTTTTTCTATTTAGATTCATAAACTTAAGTTCAATATGAAACCATAGCAATTTGAAACACTCAAAACGGATTTAAAACAAAGAAGTTATGGGTAAAACAAGATTGGATAATTTTTCTTGTTGTAGCTACGTGAAAATTGGTAACAAATCTATATTAATCATATCCTAGCTAACTCATATTGTATTATACATGTATTCTAATATATTATGTAATCTTGGGATACCGTAGACACGAATACAATGTTTTGACATATCATATCGACCCATCTATATATATATTTCGGAACAACCATAGACACTCTATATGCTGTAATGTTGGACTTAGCTATACAGGGTTGAGGTTGATTCCAAAATATTATATATATACTTTGAGTTGTGATCTAGCCTGAGGCTTGTATACACGAGGCCGTGGATTGATTCAAGATCATATATATTGCTTTATTTTCTGTACATCTAACTGTGGACAACTAGTTGTAGGTTACTAACGAGGACATCTGACTTAATAAACTTAAAACAGCAAAACGTATTAAAAATGTTGTAAATATATTTTGAACATACTTTGATATATATGTACATATTTGTTATAGGTTCGTGAATCGACCAGTAGCCAAGTCTTACTTCCCGACGAAGTAAAAATCTGTGAAAGTGAGTTATAGTCTCACTTTTAAAATCTAATATTTTTGGGATGAGAATACATGCAGTTTTATAAATGTTTTACAAAATAGACACAAGTAAATGAAACTACATTCTATGGCTAGATTATTAAATCGAATATGCCCCTTTTTAGTTTGGTAATCTAAGAATTAGGGAACAGACACCCTAATTGACGCGAATCCTAAAGATAGATCTATTGGGCCCAACGAGCCCCATCCAAAGTACCGGATGCTTTAGTACTTCGAATTCATCATGTCTTAATGGAGTCCCGGAATGATAGGGGATATTTCATATGCATCTTGTTAAGGTCAGTTACCAGGTGTTCACCATATGAATGATTTTTATCTCTATGTATGGGATGTATATTGAAATATGAAATCTTGTGGTCTATTATTACGATTTGATAAATATAGGTTAAACCTATAACTCACCAACATTTTTGTTGACGTTTAAAGCATGTTTATTCTCAAGTGATTATTAAGAGCTTCCGCTGTTGCATGCTATTATATGGACAAGATTTGGTGTCAGCATGCTTGTATTATATTGTTTAAAACTGCATTCGAGATTTATTTTGTTGTAACATATTAATATTTGTAAACCAATATGCATTGGTAGTGTGTAAGTGTGATATTTGTTAGATTATTATTTCTGGATAATCTAAGTAGTGTCTTGTTAACCTTGTCGATTAAATAAAGGTTATGGTTTGTTTTAAAAACGAATGCAGTCTTTGAAAAATGTCTCATATAGAAGTCAAAACCTCGCAACGAAATCAATTAATATGGAACGTTTATAATCAATATGAACGGGACATTTCATAAAAGTGTCAACCAAAAGGTTGATGACTTCATAGGTTTATCGTAATCAATCATTTTCATAATTTTAATAGACCACAAGATTTCATTTTTCATAAATAACATTACACTCGCAAGTGTATAAAAATCCATTCGTATGATGAACACCTGGTAACCGACATTAACATAATGCATATAGAATATCCCCCGCATACTCGCAAGTATGCCATTAATATTGGCAATCTCAATCACCATTTAAATCGAAGTACTAAAGCATTCCAAATTCCAGAATGGGGTTTGTTAGGCCCATAGATCTATCTTTAGGATTCGCGTCAATTAGGGGCCATTTCCCTAATTCTTAGGTTACCAGACTTGAAGGGGTAATATTCAGTATAGTAATCCAACCATACAATGTAGTTTCAAGTACTTGTGTCTATTTCTTCAAACATTTATAAAAACAGCGCATGTATTCTCAGTTCCAAAATATATATTGCAAAAGCATTTAAAAAGGGAGCAAATGAAACTCACAATACTGTATTTTGTAGTAAAAATACATATGACGATATTGAACAATGCAGGGTTGGCCTCAGATTCACGAACCTATATCATTTGTATATTTATTAATATACATAGTTGTAATCGAACAATTATATTTACAAATTTATTAGTTATATCCTTTTTACATTAATAATAATATATATATATATATATATATATATATATATATATATATATATATATATATATATATATATATATATATATATATATATATATATATATATATATATATATATATATATATATGTTTCATATATATTCATTTTGTATATAAGAATATTAATTTTTGTTATGTTATATGTATTAAACATATTATTTGTATATCGATAATAGTAGTTATAATAATATCAAAATAATATTAATAGTGATACAAATGATAATAATTATAATACTTAATATTATTAATAAGATAATAATGTTAATAATTCTATTAATGATAATAAATGTAAAAATATTAATTTTACTGTTAATGATGGTTATGATAATGATTTTAGTAATTACGTAATAATACTCATGACAATATAAATAATAATACTTATAACGATAATAATCATAATAATGACTATGGTACTTATAATGATAATTATAATACTAATAATAATTATAATACTAGTAATAATAATAATAACCATAATATCTATAGTAATAATACTTTTACTAACAATAATAATAGCGATATTAATAATACTTATAATACTATTAATAATGATAATAATAGTAATAATAGTTATAACTATGTTAATAATAATACTAATGCTTATAAATGATACTAATACTAATATTTGATGAAAATAATGGTAACTTTGATTATTTTTATAATAATAATAATAATAATAATAATAATAATAATAATAATAATAATAATAATAATAATAATAATAATAATAAAAAGGAGAGTGTATACCCTTTAAAAACAACCATTCTAAAAAGAACTGCCCAAGACCGGGCTCGAAGCCGCGACCTCTCGAACACCCGAACACCACTCTAGCCACTCCTCCGTTTTTGTCTTTCTGCTTATATATGAACCATTTATTTATTTAAACTCTATCTATCTGTTTCCTACTTCTTCTTCTTCTCTCTTGAAACCACAACGACCAGGTAATAATCAATACTAGTTACGAAATTAAATGTTGGTTTTTGGATTCAAAACCTAAACAGATACGACCTATTATTGTTATCTTGTATTAACAGAAGAACAAAAAATTAAATTTAAAAAAAAAATTACAGTCGCGATGAACAATTCGACACTCTAACATTAATAACGAATTCAAGACTCTTTTGGATAAAACTTACAACATGAAAAAGGTTCCAAATCGTTTATGTAATCTTTCTACATCATCAATTTAATTCAAAACATCAAGACAAGTTCTAATTTCGTGATGAACAATTATGTTGACTTTTTGACAAATAGCTTTGACTCCAAAATTCTCGATTGATAGGAAGAATTGAGCCATGATATTTTGCAGATAGTTTGAATAGCTCAATCCTAACAACTCTACAATTATAGATTTTGAATTTTTATTTGCAATCGAGCTATTGGTAAAAAAAATGACACGAACAGAGAACCGACTGGTTTTCTTTATGTTCTATGATCTAATTTATCGAATTGCAGTTAGTGTTATATGTAATGTGATACATAATTGAAGTAAAGACATGATGTGATTAATTGAGATGGACGTATAACAAATTTGAGACAAGGTTAAATCAATTAGATAATAAAACAATAACAGATAGATTATATTCCACTGAATTGTACGATTTATACAGTTATTAAACGAATTTTATGGATAAAAACACAATCAATACTGTTTGATTGTTCCGTGAAAAGATTCTAATTCCAAATTCATATATACGACTTTATACAATTGATTTTTAATAATTAATAATTATAATTATATTAAATATTAATAATAATCAAAATACTAATAATACTAATAATAATAATAATAATAATTTTTGTGAAATTTATAATAATAATATTATTAATGACAATTTATAATAATAATACTAATTAATATAATTGATAATATTAGTAATAATAATATTTATATATATCAAATTTCATATCTATATATTATATTTTTTAAAACTAATATTAATAACTCTTGTATTGATATTATTATTATTACAAGTGTTAACAATATTATTATAACAACTATTTTTAATATATAAGTATTACATATTATAGATCACGTAACATAATTATATATTATATATTATATAATAATGAGCATTAAATCTTTATATTAATATCTACTATTAATGAAGATATAACAAGTTACTTGTTTCCATTTTATCTAATAATATTAATAATACTGATATTGACACTAGTAATAATAAAAATAATAACAATAGTATGACAAATATATATTCAACTTGTAATTACATTTAATATATTTATTATTTATTATTTATGTAATATTTACTAATTATTATATATTCTATAATAGCATATCTTAAATATTTATTATATATTACAATATATACATTTTCATTTTATTAGCAGCTTAATTATTTTATATATTACTTTAAATTTTTAATTCAATTCAAATGTTTATATTGTATTATATTAATTTACATTACTATATACACTTATAATTATATTTATAAATATATATATATATATATATATATATATATATATATATATATATATATATATATATATTTATATTTATATTTATATTTATCTACATATTTATTTACACATAATTGTTCGTGAATCGTCGAAAATTATCAAAGGGTAATTCAATTTATGAAAATAATTCAAAAATTTTGAGACTCAATGTTACAGATTTCGCTTATCGTGTCAGAATTTTATAAAGATAAAGTTTAAATTTGGTCAGAAATTTCCGGATCGTCACATTTTGGGTTCCCTAAACCCAAAACACTAAATCCTAAACCCTACATCCTAAAATCTAAATTGTAAACCTTAATTTCTAAACACTAAACAATGTTTTTATTAGTCAACATTCATTTTTTCATTAGTATTGTTATCATACATGAATGTTATTTTTTGAGCATTTTCTGGATAAAATAATAGTAACATTCATCACAAAGTGTTTTTTTTAATGTTCATATTTTCACCTGAATTGAATATTCATATTTTTCCTACTAAAATCTACTTCCCTCTTGATTTAATATATATATATATATATATATATATATATATATATATATATATATATATATATATATATATATATATATATATAATTTTTCATTTATTTATAATTTACCTTAGTCCTATTAAAATTTAGAATATGGTTAGGCGTTTTAGCATATATTTATTTATTATAAAAATATATTACAATCTGTTTACAACCATCACAACAACAACAACAAGGACAACAATGACTACACTTATGTATCATTTAATTATAATTTCAAAAAATCTAAACACTCATAGATATTAACCAAACACAATCGTATACCTTGCCTTTCAAAAAAAAAAAAAAAAATTAGTACAATTTTATGTATATTTACAGTTTTACTCCCTCAACTATGGATATCAACTGTAACTTTTTAAGGATACCAAATATAACTTCAGGGTACTAAAATGTAACTTTTAATTAAATATAATACTCCACAAAAAAAATTCCACCCAAATTTTTATAGGCTTTATCTTTTGATCCTCAGCGAGTTAGGTTTCTCCGACATCACCGTCCAACTTGAAATAAATTTACGAACAAAAGCGACTAATTATATTTGAAACGGAGCTTTGATGCACTACCAACGGAGCATTTTTTAGCAATAAATATGAAAGTGATTTGAATTTACAGTTTATGTTCTTAAAGTATTTATGAACACACAAATATAACTATTATAATATTAATAATATATGATGACTCCTCCGAGTACCATTATTTTACTGAAATAACTAACAACTTTTCTTAAATAAACTCGCGGGTTACACTTTTATTCAAAAAATAATTATATATAATAATTTTAAAATAATATAACTTATATTTTACTAATGTTACGTTCATTGACAAATTTTCAATGTACTCTAAATATAGCGTAGTATATAATTTATATATTAAAAAAATATTAATGGTGAGAAACAAATTGTGGACATTAAGTCACTAACACTACCAAAACCACTTTTAAAATTTTTCGACACTACGAGCTCTTACACTCAAAGGAACTTTTAAAATTTATTAACGCTACGGTCTCTTAAACTCAAAAAGAATTTTTAAAATTTGTCAATATCACAGACTCTTAAACTCAAAAGAAATTCTTATAATTTGTCAATACTACGAGCTCTTAAATAATTTTATACTTTTTTCTATTTTTTAGTATCGCTATTTATACAATAATATGAACTGTAAATTACATTTTTTGCACGACTTTTATACATCCGTGCAACGCACTGACTCATAAAATCTAGTAAAAATATAAATAATAATATACGCCTAGTTTTTATTAAAATATATCTTCTATTTGATTAAATATTGGTTAAAATTGTCATTTCACCTAACTTAGACCACTCCCAACCATGACGTACTTCCTCCCCAGGACACACTGCCACATCAGCGCCACATCAGCTTTCTCTCTCCATTTATTTTTCACTTCCTCCCCATCACACACCACTACATACTTCCTCCCCATCACATACTCACAAAATTAATTAATTAATTAATTAATGTACAAGTTGTTAATGGTAGTGGTACAAGTAAATAAAGCACAAATATAGAGGAGAGAGAAAAAAATACGTCCTCGAAATGTTATGCCGATGACAAACACTAGCACGGAAGAAAGAAAGAGAAATGAGGGCGGCCGAGGGCGGGGGGAATGCCAATGGCGCCCTCGAGGGCGGCCGAGGGCGGGTGTGAGGGCGGAGCCCATTGAGAGTGGTCTTAAAAAATAAAAACAAATACGAGTACTAAACAAAGACTAGAAGGGTATAAAAAAAGAGAAGAAACAACTCCATATAAGAATGAGCCAATAGCCTAGTGGTGAATGGCTCACTCTCCTTTAAGGGAGGTGAGGGTTCGATTCTCACTAGGTGAGGATTTTCTAAATAATTGGATCAAAAATTATTTTTACCGGGCCCAAATGATCCCTTGGTCTCACGCATGCGAAGATTGAAACAATGACAATGCAGGTTCGTTTATCGGGCCTGGAATGCTGTGGGGAAATAGGTGATGGTGTTTCGCCAGGCTCCAGTGGACTACCGGAGATCGTTGGATGAGTTGACAAAGTTAATACAGGGCTAACATGTCCCTGCGGATATGAAACAAACAACTCCATATTTAGATGTGCAAAATTTGTCTTTTTTTGCAATTTTAATTTATTTCATCCTTTTTAAATAAGAGGAAAGGGGACAATGACTACTCTAGCCAAAAGGAAAGTCTTAACCAAACATTTTAGTCAACCTAACTCAACCACGGTTATAAATCCCACCTGTTTTCCAGAACCAAAATTCCTGATTACAGAAAAACTTACAACTCCCATTCCACAAAGCACAATTACTAAATCCACATTTCCCCTAAACCCAGCAATTACATATCTTTAACCACCTTAAAGTTTTACCAATTCAAATAGTACGATATACACATAATACATATACACATGCACATATACATACATTACATTTACATATATACATTCAATTCAATTGATATTAAATTATTATTAATTAATGTACTAATATATATTCATTCTCTCTCTTCCATGCAAAAGCTGATAAAAAGCCAAAGCTCAATCCCATCATCATCATTATGCCAATAGAGCCATCCCTGACACTTTTCATGATTGCACATATCACCATTTTCTCTCTCATCCTATACATACATACTTACATTTATAGGTGTTTGGTGTTTGTTTGTTGTTTATGTCTGCACAGTGAATTAAGTTCTGAATCATCAAAGGCAAATAATAAAAAGGCAGTGAAGAAACCAAATTTCATTTAGAATCACTCTTTTTTGTCCCTCTGCCACATTTATTCATATTCATATATTCATACATATAATACATATAGAGTGAGAACCAAAACAAAAACTTCAACACTATCTACAGAGAGAAACATGGCCGAAAAAGATGATGGTTTAGGTTTGAGTTTAAGTTTAAAATGCCCGGAGACCTATCAACCACCGCCACCACCGGCTCCGGCGCCAGCTGTAGTACCTCCGGCAGCACGTTTTCCCTTGAATCTGTTACCTTCTCCACCTTTATCATTTCTTCAACGTCATCAGAAGCTACCGTTTATGACGAATCATACTCAAGGTATGTACAAGTTTAATTGCACGTTGTACAATTTCAATGCATGTGATTCACGGACTAGAAGACAACAATGTGCACGCACGCGCACATTTGCATACGTTTACATACATACAGACGCACGTGAGTGTGTAATGTTATTTATTTAATTTCATCATGGCTGGTGAAAATGATGACTGTAGATCTGAATGCGGAAACGAGACCTTTCGCGCGTGTAATCGACGTGAACCGGCCACCGGCGGCGTCTGCTGCTATTGTGGTTGACGACGATGCATTTGTATCGTCGCCAAATAGCACGGTGTCGAGTGTGAGTGGGAAAAGAGTTGAGAGAGAGGAGAATGAGGCGGAGCGAGAGTCGAGCTCGCACGGAATCAGCGGTGAGGACGAGGATGACGGCGGAGATGCGGCGGCGGCGAGGAAAAAGCTCCGCTTGTCAAAGGATCAAGCGGCGGTACTCGAAGAAACATTCAAAGAACACAATACTTTGAATCCGGTGAGTGGCACATTTTGTAATTTCTCTTCATTTTCAAGGTGTTTTATTTATTTATTTGTATTTTGTTTTGATTTTTAGTACGGAGTAGTAATAATACTCGGAATAAGCATTTTGTAATATTACTCCGTAACATTATTATTTTTAATTTTTATTTTTATTATATACTGTATTTGATGACTTAAAATAATTAATTCTTTAACCTTTAATTACGATTTATCAGAAGCAAAAACTAGCATTAGCGAAACAGCTGGATCTGAGGCCAAGGCAGGTGGAAGTTTGGTTTCAAAACAGAAGGGCAAGGTTAGGAATTTACTATTTCTTTGAGGGTAGTTTTGGAAAGTTATTTAAAAAGGTACAAGCTTACACTGCATGTGTTGTTTGGTTGTCGTTATATTGGGTACTGTAATTAATCCGTATAGTACAACTAATACTACCTTTTCCATTAATACTGTAGCATTAGAGGCAGTACAGCTCATGCATAAAGAATTGTACCTATATAAGATTAATTAATATTTGTGTTGCAAGTAAATTGAAATCTGTTTATAGGGTACTTAGATTAATGCATCAGGTACAAGTGGATAGGGATTGACTATAAGTACATTTTCACAACATGGGGGATTTATGGTACATGCATGCATCATGAATTGTACAATTAGGTGAACATTTTTGGTAGGACTATACTATTTCCAATTTGTAGCCAATAGGGGAATGTGAATTGTCATTGATTATGGTAGCTTTAATTAGTCATAGACCAACTACATTTGACATAGAGTCAACTCATTTAGTACCAAAGAATTTATCTTTTCAAGAAATATCAGTGTGTGCATGTAACTTTTTTAGCCAAACTCATATAATGCACATTTTGAAAATGTAGATTCACCTAGAAAGGGCAAAATGGTCTAACTAGAAATTTTGTTAACATTATCTTCGTTGGTCATCACTATTGTTGTCATTTGTGAATAGTCCTACTTTGTATACTTATTTGGATTAAGTGATTTATTCAATGTTTTGTCATTATACATGGTATGCAAAATCTTTTCTAGTATAGTAACATTTTTATACGTCATGACGAATGCGCTGTCGGTTTTCATTGATTGTTTGGTCATGTCGAAGGCGCGTGGTTTTTCCTTAATTGTTTGTTCAGGTCAAAGTATGTTATTGATTCCGCCGCTTATAATGTGCATGTAAACTTGTAGGACGAAATTGAAGCAAACGGAGGTTGACTGTGAGTACCTAAAGCGTTGTTGTGATACGCTGACGGAGGAAAACAGACGCTTACAAAAGGAGGTCAACGAGCTTAGAGCTCTCAAACTTTCTCCCCAGTTTTACATGAACATGAGCCCTCCAACCACCTTGACAATGTGCCCTCAATGCGAGCGTGTAGCCGTGTCTTCCTCTTCATCATCATCGTCTGCTGCAGCCGCTACTTCTTCCGCCATTGGTTCAACGGGTCTTCCCAAAGCACTTCTTGGCGCCGGCCACCAAAAGCATAACAACCCCTTCTTACCAAGAGCCTCCGTCATTCCCCATCGCCCTCATGACGGTCACCACCCTAGATGGTAAAATTACTATTTTGCCCATGAGGTAAAACGGTAAAAGTAGAGGGATGTCAAAATATGGAACAGGGGAATGATTTTGTTGGATTAAAGTGAGATTTGATTTGATGTAGGAATGGAAGGGGGACAATGTGGGAATTGGTTTTCTATTTGTCTTGGTGCTAATTTTTTTTTTTTTTTTTTTTTAATAGTTTAGTTGGACTTAGATGGGTTGCTTGAGAATCTAAGCTTTTAGTCATCAGTCATGATGCCTGTATTGTGTCTTCCCCCATGCTAACTATATGGATGTGGGACTACACAATTTGAGGATAACATGATTGGTGTGTACATATTTGCTAGTAGACTAGTAATTTCTAATTTTAAGACTCTGTTCTTTATGCAGCTACTACCATTTCTAATCATCATTACTTTATTTTAATACTTATTAATTGAAAATTGATAAATGATACTCCCTCCGTTCCATATTTATTGTCACCAGACAAAAAACACACAGTTTAAGAAAATTCCACTAACTTCATTTCTCCACCAATGAAATATCTTCTCTCTCCAGATCCACCAATGAAATATCTTCTTTCCTTTCCATTTATGGAAGTGGACAATTAATTTGGGACATTCTAAAATGGAATAGTGGACAATTATATAGGGACGGAGGGAGTATATCAATATCTATAAAATCATGTTCATCATGACATACCATGTTTATGTAACAAGGAGTTATATGTACACAATCTCATTTTTTTGTTATGTACACAACCATCATGATTTACAGTTTGTACTGTACAACACTGTTAAACATGATAGTTGCGTACATAACAAAAATGAGTTTGATCTCGTTAACATGAAACTGCAATTTGGAAATGAATTACACGCAAAAAGTAAACATAAAACACGGTATACAAGAAAACATGCAAGTGTTCGCTAATTACTAATAACACGCAAACACAAATTTGCAATTTGCGTTCCAATATGTGTATGCGTGTTACGACCAGCTTTAAGTCGCAGTAACAAATGGCTTAAGTATTTGGACAAGCCTCAACATATTTGGACGAAAGCCTACCTAGTTATAACACGCAAACACAAATTTTCAATTTGCGTTCCAATGTGTTTGCGACCAGCTTTAAATCGCACTAATGAATTACAAAAATTGAATCAACTTATAAGGCTACAAGAAAACGCACACGCAATCCCCAGTTTTCTTAGTAATCACTTGTACCAACTACAGTTAGGACAAGAATTGTGTGGGTCCCGCTTTGCTGTGATTATTTTAATTAACAAAAATCGTGAAGAAAAAAAATTCATGAGTAATAGTTGTTGTATGTGTTCATATATGATATCTCATTCACTTTTCCCAATTGATAAAAGACATACTATGTGTTCATATATACCATCTCACCCACATTTTCAAGTGATAAAAGACGTACTAAAGAAAAATAAAAAACAAAAAACGTTTAAAAATGTGAAGGGTAAATTTTTTTTTTAGGAAAATCGTGAATAAAAAAAATTCATGAGTAATAGTTATTGTATGTGTTCATATATGTTATCTCACACACTTTCTCAAGTGATAAAAAACATACTATGCGTTCATATATGCTATCTCACCCATCTTTCTCAAGACGTAGTAAGGAAACAAAAGAAAAATAAGAAAAATGTGAAGAGTAAAAAAAAAAAAACTCGTGAATAGTGCATACGCTTGGTTGCTAGCAAAAAAAAAAAAAGACCGTGAATAGTAAAAAGAGAAAAAAGAAAAGAAGTTGTAAATAGTACCCCGACCAATCAAGGGGCAACATTCAATTCGTAAAAAAACTCTTGAAGAGTGCAGGCGTTTGGTTGCTAGGAAAAAAAGATCGTGAATAGTAAAAAAAAGTTGTGAATAGTACCCCGACCAATCAAGGGACACCCTTCAATTCGCTTTTTAGTATATACGGAGTAGTATAATATAATATAATAATATATTATTTATATCTATATCTTCTATGGTTAGAATTAATTGTATGTCTCCCGTTTGGTTTGATTTTATGAAACTTCAAGGTGTTGATGAATTATTTGAGATTTTAAGTCCTCAAAGTTGGCGGTGGAGTATTGACAATGGTGCAAAAATTTTATTTTGACATGATATTTGGCTAGGCGTTTCTAAATTAAAAGACCAATTCCCCGCTCTATACAGTATATCGTCCAAAAAATATAGTCTCCTGTCAAATTGTGGTACCTTTGTTTAAGTAGGTTCAATGGAGTGGGACATGGGCTTCCAAGCCACTATGGATGAATATGAAAGTTCTCAGGAGCTTACTTTGATGGTTTTATTGGAATCATTTAAGTTGGTTGAAGATAAAGAAGATGAGATAGTTTGAGTTCACTCGGTAGACAAAATATATACGGTTGCGGATAGAGTGCGTGTTATGATTTCAAGAAATATTAATGATGAATTCCATTGGCTAAAGGTTATATGGTCTCCTATTGTGCCTTCTAAAGTGGCTATTTGTCATTGGCTTGCAATTCAAGGTGGCATTCCGGTTAAAGAATTTTTGAGTTATAGACATTGTTTGAGTGACGGGTCGGATGATAATTGTGTTTGGTTTGCGACTTATGTGAAATCTTTAGATCACATGTTATTACATTGTTCGTACTCTAACAAAGTGTGGACTTCATTGTTTATTTGGTGGAATTTTTGAATGGGTTATGCCTAGATTGTGGAATTTTCGTTGGAATGGCATAATGGTATGAATATAAATAAAAGCTAATAAATTTTGGGCGCTTATTGGTCCGGCTATAATTTGGACGATTTGGTTATCAAGAAATGATGATATTTTCAACGGGAAGTATACATGTTGGGTTACACTTGTATCAAACATCAAGCTCAAAGTTTTTCAATGGATGGTTAATAAGATGTGCTGAGTCATCAATTCTATATTTGGTCCACAATACCGGGGGCCCTCATATGAGATTGCAATTTTTATTTTGGTCATCTCAACAGGAATATACAAGGAGGATAGGTGGTTGCCAAAGTTTATGTTTTGTTCTAATGTCACTGTGTTATGTTTCTTTGGATCAATAGTCATGGTTGAATGGATACAAGTGTTATAAATCTATTTCAATACACCTTTGTACTCTTTGTCCTCTCACAATTTCGTGAAAGGTCTTATATATTATACTTTTCTTTTTTGTTAAAAAAATAAATAAATAAAAAATAAAAACACTAGAAGGGCAATATATATATATATATATATATATATATATATATATATATATATATATATATATATATATATATATATACTTAAATTAAATAATAAATAATAAATATGTGTGGTACTTTAAGACTTTACTTTCTGTATACTACTTTTTACATCTTGTGTTTCATGTTGATACACGAACCATTATGTTTTCAAACCTTATACATAATTGTTGCTTACGTTTAATTTGATTTTATATACGGAATATTAAAATTGATATGTTATCTAAATACATAGTTCACAAATAGAATTGCAAAGCATAAAAGTTACAACTTAAGCTAATTTACATATCTTAAAAAACTATTACACGCCTAATTTAATATGAACTGGGCCATTAGGTTTTTTTTACTATTTTAAATTAACATAATTATAATTATTAAATGTTTGATTTAAATATTGATTGGTCTATATGTATTCTCACCAAAAGTTATAATTAGAACGTTCTCATTTGAACGCAATAGTATATTATGTACTCATTTTTTTTTCTAAATATTACGTAGTATATAACTTACATATAATTAAAATGATATTAATGGCGAGAAATCAAAAATAGTTGTAGACCTTTAAGTTACTAAAATCACTTTTAAAATTTTTCAACAGCACGGGCTCTTAAACTCATTTTTTTTTTAGAGATTTGTCAAAGCCAGAGGTTCTTAAATAATTCTTATACTTTTCCTATTTTTAAGTATCGCTATTTATATATCAATATGAACTGCAAATTACATTTTTTTATACACCTGTGCAATGCGCGGGCTCAAAAACCTATATATATATATATATATATATATATATATATATATATATATATATATATATATATATATATATATATATATATATATATATATATATATATATATAAGCAAATTTTTTTGATATATGTATGTGTGTGTGTGTGTGTGTGTGTGTATATATATATATATATATATATATATATATATATATATATATATATATATAGTGGTAGGATCAAGAGGGAAGTAACCATTCGGGGGGAAGCGGGGGGAATCAAAAACTTTTTTTTTTTCGTTTTTTGAAAAAACTTTTTTCACGAACATTATAGATGAGATGAAAATATGAACATTTAGTAGAGACACTTTGTGATAAATATTTTTATTTTGGCGGGAAAACGCTCGAAGAAGTAATATATAACAATTATCGTGTTTTTCGAGCGTATTTTGAGGTTTTAGCTATTGGGGTTTAGATATTAGGGTTTAGATATTAGGATTTAGAAATTTAGGGTTTAGGGTTTAGATTTAGAGTTTAGATTTAGGATTTAGATTGAGTTTTTAACACGAACGGTTTAGAGTTTAGGGTTGTGGGTTTAGGGTTTGGTGTTTTGGGTTTATGGAATAAACATGAAAAAATTGACCGACTTTGACCGACTATATTTACCATAAACATGAAAATTAACAATTATCTTAAAATATTATATAAACGACGCGTCGGCCGACTTTTACAACACTGATTATAACTATATTATCTTATTGAAATTATTGGAAAAAATAATACACTTAAATACTAATTGTAATTTAAAAGGGGTATAAAAGATAATTTAAGAAGTATAAAAGGTAAATTTATTGTTTTAATATAAATTCACCAAACAAAATCCTCTAAATTTTTTTAACGGATTTATCTTTCTGTTAGCCGCGAGTTAGGTTCTACCGCCATCATCGTTCAACTCGAAATAATTTGAAGAACTAAACACAATAAATTTTATTCGACACGGAGCTTCGTTGTACCAACGAAGCATTTTTTTAGCAATAAATATGGAAGTGATTTGAATTTTCAGTTTAAGTTCTTAAAATATTTATGAACATGCTATTGGTTAAGATTCCAATCATAATATTCAAAAGTTAATCATTTTGTTTTGATGATGACACAAAAGAGATAAGTGCTTAATCATATGTTAGACGACATGAGTTCATAAGCCTACACTATCTCTAGCAAAAGACCAATACATAAATAATTAAACTTGACAAATTTGCTATGCGGCTGCACCACGGTCGACCGTGGGTCTGACCGTGGATGCCCTGTACCAACGGCTGCAATCCTTTTCAAATTTATGATGTGCGATCAAGTACACGGTCGACCGCAGTTCGACCGCAGTTTTCTCTGTTACCAAAATCATCCACTTTAAGTTAGATCACTTTGAGGCATCTATAATTTACAAAACCTTTTTAAACATACTTATAATAATTGTCCTTTTTGATCTCAAAAGAGTTTTGAACCAAAAGATGTTAATTTCAACTAATCACACCTAATGACATCTTAATGACATTTTGAGCCAAATTAAGATTAAACACACAAGTGTTATATCTTTTTATCCTATAACATAATGTCATTTAAACATACTAATAATGGTCATTAAAGTCCCAATTAAAGAGGTGCTCTCCCATTAGTTTTAAGTACCATTGTATGTATGTAAATATAATTAGTTCAAGCTAATCAAGGTTGTAACAAGGATCATTAAGTTTCAACTAGATTCAAACTAGTTCATTTGAGATGTAACAATGTTCCAACTAGCAAGATACTTCCATCAAGAAGAAGACAAGGGATTAAGGTATTAGTTAAGCTTGTTTGGAAGTTTATGGTTTGTCAAGAGATGATTAAAGCAACTAGCTTAGGGATTCTTCATTATAATTAAACAAGTCAAGATTGACTTGTAGTAAGCAACCAATGGGAGATGATACTTCCATTTAAGTATTGACAAAGCTTAAGATTCATGGGTTATTGTGATTGGAGCTTTGTGGGTTGTCAAGGGATAAGGTTTCAGCATTTGCCATAATAGGAAATCAATGACACAAGAGAAGGACAATGAAACTTTCCTCATTTGCAAGCTTATGTCAACTTCATTGAATGCATCCAAAGTAAGAGATGATGGTCAAAGGTATCAAGATGTTTTGGCATCTTTTTGCAGACATCAAACAAAGGAAAATGGCCAAAAAATACAGATTACAACGGCTCTATAACAGATTTATTTTCAGTACAGCAGGGAGCGCGGTCGATCCACGGTCGACTGTGCAGAGAGCCGCGCAGGTTCTGTCAGCATTTTTCTCTTCCTATATATACCAACATTTGCCAAACTTGAAGACCACCTCTTTTCAACATTCTTTCAAAGTCATATCTACTGATCTCCCAAGCCTCAAGCACATATCTATGGAGAGATTATAAGAGAGAAAGAGAGATTCTACTTACACTAAGTAGAATTGAAATGTAAACTTTGTACTTATCATTTGTATCTTTAAGTTTACTTTGTAAGACACTTCCTTAGGGGGTCAAGGAAGTTAGATAGTTCTTATGATAGGAAACACCATCTTGCTTAATGTTTCAACTTGCTTAAAGAGATCTAGGAAGTTGATCAATTCCATTGGGAATTAAGTTGGTGTGACCTATTGAAGAACTATGAGTGATTTTAAGCTTAGCTATAAGTTTACTTGTAAGCTATCTTCTTAAAGGGATCTAGAAGGTAGTTGTGATTTCACTAGGCTAGAGCATTAGGATCTTGTGGTAAGAGCATTTGGTGTTTGTGAATTCTTCAAAGGGACGCAAGGGTTCATAAGTAACGGCTTATCGAGGAGCTAGTGTTGTATCCGGACACTCCGCCGGGTTTGGGGTATCATAGTGAAGAAAAGTCTCAATTCGTAAAATTGGGGAGTGGATTAAGGTGGATTAGTTAACATCCACTCGAACCACTATAAATCCTTGTGTTTGTGCACTTACATTCTTTGCATACTTGCATTAACAAACACAAACGCTTCCACACTTAAAACTTATGTTTTGATCGTTAAAGATTTCGAAAAAGTTTTAAGAAACCACTAAGTAACTATTCACCCCCCTCTAGTTACTTACAATTGGTATCAGAGCGGTTGCTCGAATCTTTGCTCTAAAAACGTTTTTGCTTGAGTCAAAAATTCATTTTGTGCAAAAACCCGAGTCAAAGATCTTGGAACTAAACTCTACTTGTTTGGAGAAAGCAAAAGAGATCTTGGATGAGTTAGTCATGAATCACGATGAAAATTTACATATGAGAAGTAACTTCAAGACACTTGCGTGATGTGGAGTCAAGGATCGAACCCGAATGCTCAAACTTACATCCATTACTTTGAGGAGAAATACCACCATTCACATGGTGAGGTAAGTTTGCTTATTTCTAGTCTATTTAATATTTGTGTACTCTAAATGTTGTGATAATTAACAAAACTATGATTGAAAAGAAAAGTTTGAACAAAGAAATATTTTTTTTAAACTAAGTTAATTTTTGAAAAATAAAGTATGTAAAGAAAAATGTGGGATTGGGTTAAAATCACAATTATAGTGTACACAATATAAGCACATTGAAACTTGCCATGAAACTTAAGTCAATGCAATGTATGTGATAATTGAAATTACTTGTGCCTTGAATCCTTGCATGAAAAATGACATGGGTGATTACTTGATGTATGCTTGATTAATTAATCTTACATGCTAGAATAAGGTTGTCACACATCTTAGAGCCTTGAGTGATAGACATAATATCTAAGATTAGACTCTAAGTATCTTAATAAGCATTCTCGAAATCCATATAATCAAACAAAAGGTTACTTAGGGGTAACAATAATTTGAAACTAGAATCGCTAGCTTATGACTATTTTGAACAAGAAAAAGAATTACCTTTCTTCAAAAGTGACAAAAAGTGGTGATATAGTAAAAGTGATTTTTAAAGATACCAAATGAAAGACACCTTGAGTGAACCTATCACAAGCTTTTCAAAAACACACTTGATAAAACTCAACATAATGTCAAACCTGTAGGCGGTCGAACCTACGGTCAACCGTGGATCGACCGCATAGGCTCTGATCAAAATGTGCTTTCGCAATTTTATGATCGGCCGCGGTTTGACACTTTTAGATGTTGAATCATCTTAAAATGATTACAATATTGGTTTTACATTGTTTGTTGGTAAGATTAAAATATTTGCTAATGTGAAGCTAATTATCGTCATTAAACGACACTCATTTAAAAGGTTAAGTTTTCAACCCGCAAGTGTTAGTGACTTTTAAACAACTATAAGCGTACAAGATCAATTATTCTCAATCAAGACATGAAATTGGATTGTCAAAATTTAAAATATAAACATGTCTAAAAGAACAATAGTATACTCTTTGAGAAAGGTACAAAGATGAGTTATCGTGAGAATATTTGATGCTAACAATATCGGACCCAACAAACATTGGGTACCATGTTTTGTGTCTCTAATAAGTTGTAGGTTTTGTGGAAGATGAAGTTATCACAAGCACTCAAAACACATGTCCATGATAAATATGTCACACCAAGCACAAAGAACATGATGATGGTGACGTAATATTGGATGGACATATTTGAGGAATAATCATCGGTGGAGGTAACTTTACTTACAAATGAGATAGTCTTAAAAGTGTGCTATTTGATCTCTATAAGTGTTTAATATGAAAATATCTTAACATGCTAGTTAAAGTCATATTCCATTTAAGAAAACATGTTACAATTAGGTAGAACGTCTTATATGCTTACAAGTGAAATTGGTGAAAAGATAAAAATATGTCAACATATGATTTTCAATTTGATGGCATAAAAGATTAGATCACACGACCATGAAACTAATCATTAGAGATCTACCTAAAAGTAATATATGATGATCACTAAGTGAGCTAACGTATTAAAAAGATCATCCTTAACAAAGTAAATATTTGAGAAACAATGATAACTAAGAAAGGATAAATGACAAGATCATAAAATGAATTATAACAAACAAATCTTAGGAGACATCGATAGGAGGCAAATTAGATCTTAAGTGTGTAGTATAAATTCTCCGTTTTCTAGGTATAGTATAGATTTCCAAAGTTCAACTTTGTAGTGTTACTAAATGGGTTGTATATGATTTCTATCATCTATGCTTAATGAGGTACATTTTTGATGATATAACTCATACTAGGCTAACACTTAAAAGATATTATTCGTGTATAAATTACTAGAGTAGTAGTCATTGATAAAAATTGTTAGCTAAACGTATAAGCGTTTGTTGAGTTGTTGAAGTATTTAAAACACGCTTAGGCATATTAGGATGAATAAGGTTAGAAAACTTTAAGAATGATTCGTGCTCTTAAATTCTAAAGTAGGATTAGGTTTGTGTCAAACGAACACCTAGAACAAACGAGTTAAATGAAAATTTTCTCCAACCTTTTATACGTCAAAGATTTAGATAATCTTACCCCACACAAATGTTTATTTAAACTATTTGTCTTGAGTCTTAAACTTACATGCAATGAGATTAATGAAAGAATGATGAGTGTTCTATAAGCCTTACTCAACTCATGAATCAAAGTAACTCTAAGATAGCACTTTTATAAATCAACCTAATGAATACACTTAAAGTTTTGGTATGATAAGTGCTAAAGTATTAGACACACATATGGAAATTAATGCTAGATTTTCGCTCAAAGATGTAGGTGTGACTATAAAGGTAGGTACATCTCTAGGATACTCTTTAAAAATCAAAACATAACTAATTCTAAATAGACGTTCGAGTAGCTTTAAGGATGAATCAAACATACATGAAAAGGTTATATCTTTGCATCTTGAAAATCTTGATAGACTTAGGGCATACTTGCTTGATCATGTGTGTGAAATGGTAAAATTTAGCAATACATTATTTGCTAAAAAGCATGAGAATAAAATGTTAATGACTTGGTTATTGATCCAATTAACCATTTTCCTTGTGACAAGTTCTTTGAACTCATGGATGATAAGTTTGAAATATACTTGATAGAGAAACTTGAATGCTTTATGGTATGCTTTACACTCTAGGCTTAACTCTAGGCTTCCGCTCATTATACACTAGGTGTAAACTGCATAATCTTTATCTCTTATATGTGCCATATATGTGTTCATTGCTTGTATAAGTATGTGTGCAACATCTACATGCCATATTTGTATGCTTATGTGTTCGTATATGTGCAAATCTACGTGTCATACTCGCATGCTCATATGATCTTCATGCTTGACAACTTGAGTTATCTCTTTTGAACCAATGTTGGTTAAAATCACCTTGTTAGTTTTTATACTACACACTTTAGGCTCATTAACTTGCTAATTGAATCTTATCTGTGAGGGCATTGTGCTTAATATTTGCTACATCTAACATGCCATATATTTTTCATCATGCTTATGTGCTTACATGCTTATGATTTATTAACATGTTGAAAAATTATGCATGGATGTTTTTATACTCATGATCCAATATAACACTCCAAATTGTTAACTATGATACATTGAAAATTTTAGCTAGTTAACATTATACGTAGTCAAGGTAACATATCTCTACATGATGATAATTCTCTTAAATCATATTTGTTGAGTGCTAAATAATACTTTGATATTAGCTAGCTTACCATGAGTTATGTGATTGCTTGTTACGTTATGTCATTTAGGTGCAATCTTGAGCTATATTTGAATAAATGACTAAATAAGTAGTGACTTAACATAAATCATGTTGATCGTAGTTTACAAGTCAAATACCTACTTGATCTAGTTATTTAGTTTATGTATTTTCTCATAAATATTCATACTATGGAACATGCCTATATTTGACTATCATGATTACTTACTTGTTATGCATGATTGCTACTCACTTGTAGTATGAATTTTAATTGAGCTTACTATGCATGATTGCTTGTTTTGATGTGACATATGATTACTATGATGAATATTATTCTTGAATCCTATGCATGCATATATTTCTAACAATACATGCGAGACTTCAACGCATTGTTATGCTTATCACCCATGCAAAGGAAAGTCCCGATATGTCACACTTTTGAGCCGTTAAAAGGATCTTTAGAGAAATCTAAATGGTTCCATGCATCATGAATATCATGTGCCTTGGAGATTCGGATGATGATGGATAGCTACTATTTGGAAGAATGGTGTATGTGCATTAGTTGGTTTATGCATAATCTCTTGGCTCTCAAAGGAACAAACACTTGTAGCTCTCTCTCTCTACTACCAAAGTCGAGTTTATAGCAATTGAAAGATCATGTGCTCAAGTCTTAATGATGAAACAAACTTTCCTCGATTAAGGTACCACTTCTTTCAAAACTCATATATGTGTGCATCCTCTTGCTAAAAGTGGACTAGTCAACCTAATAAGTGATTATTTGAACACCAATTTAGCTTTGATCATTACATGATAAGTGAAATATTAATATGATTAGGTTATACATATGTTCATCACTAAGTATACAAAGATATATGCTCTTAGTTGAATAACTTGAAACTTAGTGAATGATTTTTAAATGATAACTTATCATGTGGATAATGTTTTGAATTATCATGTCGGCCCCATTGATAACCATTTCTTGACATGCTTCAACTAATATGCTCATAATGTTAAATAGATGTGCCTCATGCATGTTTTAAGCTTATATATAAATTAGATCGTTATGCATATATTAGCTTCATCATGCTACTCTTACTTGTATTCATACAATATGTATTCAACATGCTATGCTTATATTATGTGCAAAATGCTTAACATGATATGCTTATGATATGTGTCATATGTATGCCATGCTTGTGTCTTTACATGCTTGTTTGAAACTACTATGATATTATTTATAGTGTTGCATGATATGATTACGTGTGCTACTCTTACTTGTTTGTCATGCTATATTATTCTTGTGTTTTAACATGCTTGTTTGAACCTACCTTTTTCATACATGCTCTAGCATCTAAGATTATAAATATGATTGTTACGCATGATTGTTTGCTTAACAATTGATATCATGCATATTAGCTTTTACATGCAACTCTCACTTATGTTTCCACATTGTGTTATGTGCAATATGTATACCATGCTATGCTATATGGTTCTACATGCTTGTTTAAACCTATTTTCTTCTATACATGCATGAAGTTGGTAGAACTAGTAGAGTAATGTTGGTACTTTATGATAGTGTTTCATGATATACTAAGTATTTTGCTCACTACATGTTATATCGCACATTCATGCTATACTATTAATTAACCTTGATATGTGGTGGTTCATACGCATTTTTGATCTTACATGCTCTCTAATGATCACATATATTGGTCAAAGTTCTCACTCCACTAACTTTGTTATCTATGACACACAATGATTCTTATGCTTGCTATATATATATATATGATTATGTGTGTGCACTAACCCTTGATTGAAGGTTTATCCAGCTCGTTGAGTTCATATCACTCCTTAATTGATATTATGTCTTATTTGTGGACTAATCCTCTTTTATATGAGTCTTATATTGCAAATTTCAAGGGGGAGCTATATCATCTACCGCTATGTAAGATTCAAGGGGGAGCATTACTCTAGGGGGCGCTTAGTTCCAGGGGGAGCTAACCTTTTTGCTTCGACAAAAGGGGAGAAAGTGTATGGTAAGTGATGTTAATACTTATGTCGGCTTACATAGTTAAAACACTTACTCATATGTTTGTCATCATCAAAAAGGAGGAGAATATTGGTTAAGATTCCAATCATAATATTCAAAAGTTAATCACTTTGTTTTGATGATGACACAAAAGAGATAAGTGCTTAATCATATGTAAGACGACATGAGTTCATAAGCCTACACTATCTCTAGCAAAAGACCAATACATAAATAATTAAACTTGGCAAATTTGCTATGCGGCTGCACCACGGTCGACTGTGGGTCTGACCGTGGATGCCCTGTACCAACGGCTGAAATCCTTTTCAAATTTATGATGTGCGGTCAAGTACACGGTCGACCGCAGTTCGACCGCAGTTTTCTCTGTTACCAAAATCATTCACTTTAAGTTAGATCACTTTGAGGCATCTATAATTTACAAAACCTTTTTAAACATACTTATAATAATTGTCCTTTTTGATCTCAAAAGAGTTTTGAACCAAAAGATGTTAATTTCAACTAATCACACCTAATGACATCTTAATGACATTTTGAGCCAAATTAAGATTAAACACACAAGTGTTATATCTTTTTATCCTATAACATAATGTCATTTAAACATACTAGTAATGGTCATTAAAGTCCCAATTAAAGAGGTGCTCTCCCATTAGTTTTAAGTACCATTGTATGTATGTAAATGTAATTAGTTCAAGCTAGTCAAGGTTGTAACAAGGATCATTAAGTTTCAACTAGATTCAAACTAGTTCATTTGAGATGTAACAATGTTCCAACTAGCAAGATACTTCCATCAAGAAGAAGACAAGGGATTAAGGTGCTACTTAAGCTTGTTTGGAAGTTTATGGTTTGTCAAGAGATGATTAAAACAACTAGCCTAGGGATTCTTCATTATAATTAAACAAGTCAAGATTGACTTGTAGCAAGCAACCAATGGGAGATGATACTTCCATTTAAGTATTGACAAAGCTTAAGATTCATGGGTTATTGTGATTGGAGCTTTGTGGGTTGTCAAGGGATAAGGTTTCAGCATTTGTCATAATAGAAAATCAATGACACAAGAGAAGGACAATGAAACATTCCTCATTTGCAAGCTTTTGTCAACTTCATTGAATGCATCCAAAGTAAGAGATGATGGTCAAAGGTATCAAGATGTTTTGGCATCTTTTTGCAGACATCAAACAAAGGAAAATGGCCAAAAAATGCAGATTACAACGGCTCTATAACAGATTTATTTTCAGTACAGCAGGGAGCGCGATCGATCCACGATCGACCGTGCAAAGAGCCGCGCAGGTTCTGTCAGCATTTTTCTCTTCCTATATATACCAACATTTGCTAAACTTGAAGACCACCTCTTTCCAACATTCTTTCAAAGTCATATCTACTGATCTCCCAAGCCTCAAGCACATATCTATGGAGAGATTATAAGAGAGAAAGAGAGATTCTACTTACACTAAGTAGAATTGAAATGTAAACTTTGTACTTATCATTTGTATCTTTAAGTTTACTTTGTAAGACACTTTCTTAGGGGGTCAAGGAAGTTAGATAGTTCTTATGATAGAAAACACCATCTTGCTTAATGTTTCAACTTCCTTAAAGAGATCTAGGAAGTTGATCAATTCCATTGGGAATTAAGTTGGTGTGACCTATTGAAGAACTATGAGTGATTGTAAGCTTAGCTATAAGTTTACTTGTAAGCTATCTTCTTAAAGCGATCTAGAAGGTAGTTGTGATTTCACTAGGCTAGAGCATTAGGATCTTGTGGTAAGAGCATTTGGTGTTTGTGAATTCTTTAAAAGGACGCAAGGGTTCATAAGTATCGGCTTATCGAGGAGCTAGTGTTGTATCCGGACACTCCACCGGGTTTGGGGTATCATAGTGAAGAAAAGTCTCAATTCGTAGAATTGGGGAGTGGATTAGTTAACATCCACCCGAACCACTATAAATTCTTGTGTTTGTGCACTTACATTCTTTACCTACTTGCATTAACAAACACAAACGCTTCCACACTTAAAACTTATGTTTTGATCGTTAAAGATTTCGAAAAAGTTTTAAGAAACCACTAAGTAACTATTCACCCCCTATAGTTACTTACACATGCAAATATAACTATTATTTTATTAATTATACATGACGATTCATCTGAATATCATTATTATGCTGAAATGACTAACAACTTCTCTAAAATTAAACTCGCGGGTTCTAAAAATAGTTGTATATAATAATTCTAAATCAATATAACTTAAACTTTACTAACGTCTCGTTCCATGATAAATTTTCAATATACTCATATTTTCTCTAAATATTACGTAGCATATAATTTATATATAATTAAAAAGATATTAATGGTGAGAAAAAAAATATTCACATTAAGTTACTAACACCACTTAAAACCACTTTTAAAATTTGTCAACACCACGAGATCTTAAACTCAAAAGAACTTTTAAAATTTGTCAACACCACGAGCTCTTAAGTTCAAAAGAATAATTGTTTTAAAAAAATCAATTATTTTTGCACGATTATTTTACCCACGCTGCAACGCACAATATTTAAAATTTGTCAACATCACGGGCTCTTAAATAATTCTTATACTTTTTCTATTTTTTAATACTTCTATTTACATACCAAAAGAGAAACTGTAAATTATTTTTTTACACGAATTTTTACACACCCCGTGCAACGCACGGGCTTAAAAAACTTTAGTGTATATATATATATATATATATATATATATATATATATATATATATATATATATAGTCATAATCAAGAGGGAAGCACTTTTTTGGGGGAAATTGAGGGGAAGTAATTTTTTTCATTTTTTTCGAATTTTTTTTTTTCAGACATCAAGTTTAGATGAAAATATGAATATTTAAAAAAGACACTTTGTGGTGAATTTATTATTTATGCGAAAAAATGTTCGAAGAAATAATTGATAACATTCATCATGAGTAATGTTATTCCTAATAATATTTTTGAAACGTTGTTTTCTTTCAGCTTATATGAAGTTTATTTTTTTTTTTTTTTTTTTTTTTTTTTTTTTTTTTTTTAAGTTTAGCCCAATTTAGAGTTTAGGGTTTAGTCCCTAAACCCAAAACCACTAAACTTAAAACCCTGAATCCTAAACTCTAAACCGTTCGTGTTAAAATTCAATCTAAACTCTAATTTCTAAACACTAAATCCTAATTTCTAAACACTAAACCCTAATAGCTAAACCCTAATAGCTAAACCCTAATTTTTGAACCACAATTTCTAAACCCTAATTACTAAACCCTAATTTTTAAACCCTAAAAAAAAAAACTCAGAAGAATAATATTACTCATGATGCATGTTTTCATTTTTTTCTTTGAGCGTTTTCCGTCAAAATAATAATATTTATTATGTCTTTTTTAAATATTCATGTTTTAATGTTATCTTGATGCCTGAAAAAAATTCGAAAAAACGAAAAAAATTAACTTTCCCTCCAAAAAGTGTTTCTCTCTTGATTATATATATATATATATATATATATATATATATATATATATATATATATATATATATATATATATATATATATATATATATATATATATATATTATGAATATAAAACAGATTACTGCACATGATTGTGTGTGATGTGCCCATTTTATCCCGACATCTAATAGAATGTATGAGGCCAGTTATATATGTGTGGGGTGCGTCATGAACAATAATGAGAGTTAGAAAGCAACTCATCATTCCTAGACATATTGGACTCTTTACTCTTTCGTACCATCAAATAGCAAATTTTAAACGGATCCATATACCCAATAATATAAAACTAATCATTAAAAGGACCCACATGATATTACCAAATGGAAAAATAACAAATGAAAAATTAATCAATATGTATCATTTTTTTAAGCGAGAAAACATTTCTATGAAAGAGTATATCGACTCTCACATAAAAAGTAAAACATTGGGTAATTAAATCTTCGAGCGCGAGACCTGGTACAGGTGAATTACGCATTATATGTATCCTCTAGTCACACTCATTTTTTGAACAATTTAGCACATCCATGAATTGAACCCGGATGGCAGGGGCGGAAATATGTGAGGGCAGGGTGGGTCGTCCGCCTCCCGTGGATCTTTAATTTTCAGTGCGAAAGTTTTGAATTTTTCGATTTTGGCCCCAGTGAGTTTTCCCCCCCAAAAGTCTCCATATTTTGCCCCCAAATCATCCGTATTTTGCCCAAAAACTTTTGTATTTTGCCCAATAATCTCCGTATTTTTTCCTCAGAAACCTCCATATTTTGTCCAAAAACCTCCATATTTTATTCAAAAAATTGTTAC
This sequence comes from Rutidosis leptorrhynchoides, assembly GCF_046630445.1. Taxonomy (NCBI): domain Eukaryota; kingdom Viridiplantae; phylum Streptophyta; class Magnoliopsida; order Asterales; family Asteraceae; genus Rutidosis; species Rutidosis leptorrhynchoides. The sequence goes on along the minus strand of NC_092336.1, from coordinate 515,399,037 downwards.
ACTTTTAAAAAAATTTCAGCCCCGGTGAAAAAAATTCCTCCTTCCGCACTGCCGGGTGGTATGCTTCATTGAGCAACTCTGTGACCATTCAAGTAATTCTGCATGATTATCAATATGTATTATTTATGATTGTAGGTATACAAACCGATCAGTTAATTCAAGATATTCTACTACCAAAACATGTTTTTCTAAGTGTACCTCCCACGTTACAACCTTGATTCATACGCGCATATATATATATATATATATATATATATATATATATATATATATATATATATATATATATATATATATATATATATATTATTGTTATTATTATTATTATTATTATTATTATTATTATTAGGGATTTTCTCCAAGATACACTTTTTTAAAAAAAATTGCCAATATACACCATTGGGTAGACCAAAGTGTTGGTCGACTACCATATATCTTGGTCGACCACCTCATTTTTCAAGGTGGTCGACCAAACTTCACTGAGTTCCCGATCGACTACCGTGTAAACATGATCGACTACCTCTCATTTTCATAGTTGTCTACCCCAACAAAAAACAACGCGGGCGACCCAATACCTGGTCGACTACCAAATAAATAATTAATATGCAAAGTTTAATATTAATTACCCTTCGACTGTTCTCGATGATATGCAAAGTTTGTTAGGTTGAGTCTCAAAATTTTTGAACTGTTTCTTATATGCAATTACCCTTCGAATGTTCTCGACGATTCACGAACAATTAATTGTAAATATATATATATATATATATATATATATATATATATATAATTTAAAATATTATATGAGTTAATTAATTATGTAAAATAAAATAATATATAAAAATTATTATTTAAAATATATCTATATATATGAATGAAGTATATAGAATATATATAAAGGGTTTCGAATATAACAATTAAATGATTTTAATACTTGTTTGTCATCTCGCTTGTTGTTAAACAAGTTTAATATGAACCTAAAGGATATAAAAATAAACGTTGGTTCGTAAATAGATTACGTAAAAATTGAGGTTTATTAAGAATACAATTTTTTTTATCTACTCTGTCTATATTATTTGGGATTGAAATCTAGTAACGGACTACATTTTTACGAACAGGTTTATAAGGGTTAAGAGCGAAATGAATATGCTTATTAATATAATATTTTGGAATTTTATTATGTAGACTTTTACCCATCACTGATTAGCAATAAAACACGAATTTCAGTCCATAAATGAAATATAAAACCAATAGTAAACGACGGCTAACATTAAAACACGTTTATATCTTAAATTATATTATAATTGGAAACACTGTGCTTAATTGAAAGATTGGATCACTTTTTCATTTCCATCCGTGATATTTTGTTTATTGTGTTTCTGTTTCAATTCATGACTTTAACCTTTTCCATCAAACCTTTTCAACAAGCCCATGTGAAACATGGTCATTAGACTCGTACCAATCAGTACGCACTTGCATTCATTCATTCACAACCAACCAAATAAAAATGTAATGCTACACATCTAAAAGCTGTGTATTGTACGAGTACGAATACGGGTGCATATGAGTAGAATTGTTGATGAAACTGAACGATGATGTAATTGTAAGCATTTTTGTTAAGTAGAAGTATTTTGATAAGTGTCTTGAAGTCTTTCAAAAGTGTATGCATACATATTAAAACACTACATGTATATGCATTTTAACTGAGTCGTTAAGTCATCGTTAGTCGTTACATGTATATGTTGTTTTGAAACCTTTAGGTTAACGATCTTGTTAAATGTTGTTAACCCATTGTTTATTATATCTAAAGAGATGTTAAATTATTACATTATCATGATATTATGATATATTAATATATCTTAGTATGATATATATAGTTAAATGTTGTTACAACGATAATCGTTACATATATGTCTCGTTTCGAAATCATTAAGTTAGTAGTCTTGTTTTTACATATGTAGTTCATTGTTAATACACTTAATGACATGTTTACTTATCATTTATCATGATTAAACATAGTGTATCAATATCTTAATATGATTCATATGTATTTAGTAAGACGTTGTTATAACGATAATCGTTATATATATCGTTTCGAGTTTCTTAATTCAATAAACTCAATTTTATGTATATAACTCATTGTTAAAATACCTAATGAGATAATTACTTATCATAATATCATGTTAACTATATATATAATCATATATATGTCATCATATAGCTTTTACAAGTTTTAACATTCGTGAATCACCGGTCAACTTGGGTGGTCAATTGTCTATATGAAACCTATTTCAATTAATCAAGTCTTAACAAGTTTGATTGCTTAACATGTTGGAAACACTTAATCACGTAAATATAAATTTCATTTAATATATATAAACATGGAAAAGTTCGGGTCACTACACCTTTTGGTTGACACTTTTAAGTATGTTTATTCTCAGGTATTAAAGAAATCTTTCGCTGTGCATTTGCTCAATTTAAAGATATTAATTGGAGTCATTCATGGCATATTTCAAAAGACGTTGCATTCAAGTCGTTTGAATTCAAAAAGATTGTTATAAAGTCAATGACAGATTAGTCATTCATATTAGGGGAATCATATATCATTTGTATCGAAAGGTTATATTTTGAAATGAGTTTATCTTTTAAAAGAATGCAATGTTTGTAAAACTTATCATATAGAGGTCAGTACCTCGCAATGAAATCAACTAACGTGAACCGTTTATAATCAGTATGAACGGGTCCTTTCAGTTGGTATCTGAGTAGGGGTCTTAGCGAACCAGGTCTTGCATTAGTGTGTCTAACTGATAGTTGATTAGATGCATTAGTGAGTCTGGACTTCGACCGTGTCTGCATGTCAAAAGTTTTGCTTATCATTTCGTGTCGAAAATTATCTGCTTATCATTCTCAAGTCTAGACACGTCTTACTGCATTTACTGCATAGATAGTGTATAGACAAAACTCATATCTTAGTGCATTTGTTACTGTAAACTTTGTTTGACAACTTCCGAAGATTTCTCCGTAACTTATGGGATTTTGGTATTATATATGCATATGTAAATTATGTATTGCAGGGTACTAATCTACGTCCTATAAATATATTTCATATCGAAAATCCTTCATCTGACCCTACCAGATGGAAATCGCAACTAGGTCAAGTCCCTCGGATTCCGATAGCTATTCCGACAGCTATTCCGATATGGATATCCACTTGAGTTCCGAAGGCAGCGTAACCAGAATGGATCAACCAATTAGCCGTCATCAATTCTAGATAAATTGGGGATGAGTTCGTGGCCGACTTAATCAATGCAGACGAGAATAAGCTGATCCTTTCCATTAACCAAATTCATCTCTTGGCGAAGAACCTGAAGCACTTACCGGTGAACCAGTCCGAAACACCATTTTCACCCTCATTCCCAGAATAACTCGCAACGATTACATAATATCTACAATTCTAAATCTTATTCATTCCATTGTTCAAACCGCCAATCATCCCGGAGTATTAGAAGAAGTCAACAAACTTCGTGCTCGAGTAGTAGCTTTGGAGAGTAGGATGCACAACTTGCAGGCATCACAGTTAACACCGGAACCAACAATACCAGTACCACCAACAACACACGTATCAACATCACAATTTGTACCTCGAGCATAATCATCGTTCTACATGACGTTCTACATCATTTATCCTCGTTCGACATGGCGATTATGTAATCTCTAATATTTTAGAGATTATGTATTCTAGTTCTAACGGTAAATCAAATGAGTTTAATATTATATTAACTCATTAAATCCATGATTACATCTGAAGAAAATATATATGTATATATATTTTCATAAAGATGGTAATTAAAAGTTCTCTTGTACAAACTATTAATGATGAGAATATTTTAACTGGTAGGTAATACCCGAGAAAAATTTAGATTTCACATTAGTACATTACACTGTACATTCTTCAACTCCGATTCAACAGTCGTTAACTATCCTATTCAACTCCTTAGATATACGTATCCGTTCATCACAGAATAATCATTTTTATTCAAATTCAATTTCATATTCGAATTTTGACCGATCATAATCCAAGTCAAGATTTGACAAGTGGCATAATGAAGAAAATAATGGACAAAATAAAATTGATTAGTAACCAGTTAATTAACCACGTAAAATTTTAAATCTATACTAACTAAATCCTAGCTAATTGTTCCTATACCTGTTATGACTATTTCCTTATTACTTTTTATTTATTGTCATTTTAATTATCGCAATTTATTTATCGCAATTTTAATACTCGCAATTTTATTTATCGTCATTTAAATACTGTTATTTATTTTACGCACTTTATTTATCGTCATTTAAATACTGTTATTTATTTTACGCACTTTAAATATCGTCATTTAAATACTGTCATAATATACTAGTCTTGGTTAATCCCGAGACAATATAATATAATCTTCATTATGGACTATTGGACTACTAACATTGGACTACTAACCTTGAACAATTAAAAAGCATTAAAAGAGTAGGAAATATTAATTATAACACATTTTGATTTAAAATATCGTTAATAAGTTACATCTTCTACAGTTAAACATTTCTTCAAGTTTGCCACATGATTCCATCTTAAACATCATTTGTATCTTGACAATTACAATCTCCATTCAAACCCTTAAACTCTTGAAAATACCTCGGATTAATAACTAATGATTCAGATATGAGAGTGCTGATGAAGCAGTAAAAGCTATAGATGGTTCTAATGACCAGAAGCTTAATAATAAAAAATGATGTGTTGAAAAGGCTCAGTTTTAGAACTAAAAACGGATTGAGCAGACTATGAAGGAGGCTGTGGATAAATCACAAAATCTGTACTTGTAGTGACCCGAACTTTTCCATGTTTATATATATTAAATGAAATTGATATTTACATGATTAAGTGTTTCCAAAATGTTAAGCAATCAAACTTATTAAGACTTGATTAATTGGAATAGGTTTCATATAGACAAATGACCACCCAAGTTGACCGGTGATTCACGAACGTTAAAACTTGTAAAAACTATACGATGACATATATATGGTTATATATATAGTTAACATGATTTTATTATAAGTATGTATCTCATTAGGTATTTTAACAATGAGTTATATACATAAAAATGAGACTATTAAATTAAGAAACTCTAAAACGATATATATAACGATTATCGTTATAACGTCTTACTAGGTACATATGAATCATATTAAGATATTGATACACTTGGTTAATTATGTTAAATGATAAGTAAATATATCATTAAGTGTATTAATAATGAACTACATATGTAAAAATAAGACTACTAACTTAATGATTTTGAAACGAGACATATATGTAACGATTATCGTTGTAATGACATTTAATGTATATAGATCATATTAAGAGATATTCGTACATCATAATATCATGATAATATAATAATTTAAAATCTCATTTGATATTATAAACATTGGGTTAACAACATTTAACAAGATCGTTAACCTAAAGGTTTCAAAACAACATTTACATGTAACGACTAACGATGACTTAACGACTCAGTTAAAATGTATATACATGTAGTGTTTTAATATGTATTCATACACTTTTGAAAGACTTTAAGACACTTATCAAAATACTTCTACTTAACAAAAATGCTTACAATTACATCCTCGTTCAGTTTCATCAACAAATCTACTCGTATGCACCCGTATTCGTACTCATACAATACACAGCTTTTAGATGTATGTACTATTGGTATATACACTCCAATGATCAGCTCTTAGCAGCCCATGTGAGTCACCTAACACATGTGGGAACCATCATTTGGCAACTAGCATGAAATATCTCATAAAATTACAAAAATATGAGTAATCATTCATGACTTATTTACATGAAAATAAAATTACATATCCTTTTTATCTAATCCATACACCAACGACCAAAAACACCTACAAACACTTTCATTCTTCAATTTTCTTCATCTAATTTATCTCTCTCATGTTCTATCTTCAAGTTCTAAGTGTTCTTCATAAATTTCAAAATTTCTAGTTTCATAAAATCAAGAATACTTCCAAGATTGCAAGTTTACTTCCAAGTTTTCTAAATCCATTCCAAGTAATCATCCAAGATCAAGAAACCTTTGTTACTTATAGTAGGTTATCTTTCTAATACAAGGTAATAATCATATTCAAACTTTAATTCAATTTCTATAACTATAACAATCTTATTTCGAGTGGAAATCTTACTTGAAATTGTTTTCGTGTCATGATTCTGCTTCAAGAACTTTCAAGTCATCCAAGGATCCTTTGAAGCTAGATCTATTTTTCTCATTTCCAGTAGGTTTATCCAAGGAACTTGAGGTAGTAATGATGTTCATAACATCATTCGATTCATACATAAAAAGCTGTCTTATTCAACGTTATAAACTTGTAATCACTAGAACATAGTTTAGTTAATTCTAAACTTGTTCGCAAATAAAGTTAATCCTTCTAATTAGACTTTTAAAATCAACTAAACAAATGTTATATATCTATATGATATGCTAACTTAATGATTTAAAACCCGGAAACATGATAAACACCATAAAACTGGATATACGCCGTCGTAGTAAAACCGGGGGCTGTTTTGGTTGGAATAATTAAAAGCTAAGAAGAACTTTGATTTAAAAGCTATACTTCTGGAAAAATGATTTTTCTTATGAACATGAAACTATATCCAAAAATCATGGTTAAACTCAAAGTGAAAGTATGTTTTTCAAAATGGTCATCAAGATGTCGTTCTTTCGACGAAAATGACTACCTCTTTCAAAAAGGACTTATAACTTGTATTTCTGACTATAAACTTATACCTTTTATATTTAGATTCATAAATTTAAGTTCAATACGAAACCGTGGCCACTGGAATCACTCAAAATGGATTAGAAACGAAGAAATGGCGAGTAAAACAAGATTGATAAAAACTACTCATTTTACCTAAGTGAAAGTTAGTAATAAATCTATTCCAACCATAACCTAATCAACTTATATTGTATATTATGTAATATTGAGATACCATAGACACGTATACAATGTTTCGACCTATCATGTCGACCCATCTATATATATATATATTGCGGAACAACCATAGACACTCTATATGTGAATTTTGGAGTTAGCTATACAAGGTTGAGGTTGATTCCAAAATATATATATAGTTTGAGTTGTGATCAATACTGAGATACGTATACACTGGGTCGTGGATTGATTCAAGATAATATTTATCGATTTATTTCTGTACATCTAACTGTGGACAACTAGTTGTAGGTTACTAACGAGGACAGCTGACTTAATAAACTTAAAACATCAAAATGTATTAAAAGTATTGTAAATATATTTTGAACATACTTTGATATATATGTATATATTGTTATAGGTTCGTGAATCAACCAGTGGCCAAGTCTTACTTCCCGACGAAGTAAAAATCTGTGAAAGTGAGTTATAGTCCCACTTTTAAAATCTAATATTTTTGGGATGAGAATACATGCAGGTTTTATAAATGATTTACAAAATAAACACAAGTACGTGAAACCAGATTCTATGGTTGAATTATCGAAATCAAATATGCCCCTTTTTATTAAGTCTAGTAATCTAAGAATTAGGGAACAAACACCCTAATTGACACGAATCCTAAAGATAGATCTATTGGGCCTAACAAACCCCATCCAAAGTACCGGATGCTTTAGTACTTCGAAATTTATATCATATCCGAAGGGTGTCCCGGAATGATGGGGATATTCTTATATATGCATCTTGTTAATGTCGGTTACCAGGTGTTCACCATATGAATGATTTTTATCTCTATGTATGGGATGTGTATTGAAATATGAAATCTTGTGGTCTATTGTTACGATTTGATATATATAGGTTAAACCTATAACTCACCAACATTTTTGTTGACGTTTAAAGCATGTTTATTCTCAGGTGAATACTAAGAGCTTCCGCTGTTGCATACTAAAATAAGGACAAGATTTGGAGTCCATGTTTGTATGATATTGTGTAAAAACTGCATTCAAGAAACTGATTTCGATGTAACATATTTGTATTGTAAACCATTATGTAATGGTCGTGTGTAAACAGGATATTTTAGATTATCATTATTTGATAATCTACGTAAAGCTTTTTAAACCTTTATTTATGAAATAAAGGTTATGGTTTGTTTTAAAAATGAATGCAGTCTTTGAAAAAATGTCTCATATAGAGGTCAAAACCTCGCAACGAAATCAATTAATATGGAACGTTTTTAATCAATAAGAACGGGACATTTCAGTTGGTATCCGAGCGTTGGTCTTAGAGAACCAGAATTTTGCATTAGTGTGTCTTATCGAGTTTGTTAGGATGCATTAGTGAGTCTGGACTTCGACCGTGTTTACTTAAAAAATGATTGCTTAACAAATTTTGTTGAAAACTATATATTTTTAACATGTGAATATTATGTGATATATTAATCTCTTAATGTGTTTGATATTATGTGATAGATGTCTACCTCTAATACAAGTCCCATTGACTCACCTAATAATAATGAAGAGTCAAATGTAATTTGGAATGATTCGTGGACTGATTCACAAGTTCCCAAAGAGGAACCGGAAGAAGAATCGGAACCGGAAAAAGAATCGGAACCGGAGGAGGAGGAACCGGAAGAAGAAATAGAACCGGTGGGGGAAATAATAAAACGGTTAAGTAAAAGAAAATCCTCAACCAACAGACCAAGGTTAATTATGGTCAACGGTGTTTCCGCCAAGGAAGCAAAATATTGGGAGGATTATCAATTCTCCGATGAATCGGATCCCGACAAGGATTCCGATGATGTTATAGAAATTACCCCAACACAATTTAATAAGGCAAAAGAAAACAATAAGAGAAAGGGCATAAAAATAGAGAAATCTGATTCCAACCCCGATGAACTTTATATGTATCGTCAACACCCGTATTTCTTAAGTTGTAACAATAACCCGGGAACCTCTAAACCACCAAGTTTTTTATAGACCAATGTGGAAAACGAAGGCTCGTATTAGGGGAACATCATATATCCCTAAAAACTTAGCAAAAAGATCCAAGTTCGAAAAAGAAGAAACGAGTCAGTCGGAATAAGATAGTTGTATTTGTGCGGTGTAATATATGTAATATAGTGTGCTTATGCTTTACGATATATGTAAAAATTGCTTGTATTAATAAGTATCTTTTATGAATCTAACTCTTGTCTATTTTACAGTATAAAAACACAAAATAGATAGACAACCCAATATTTTAGAAGACTTACCCGGAGACATGATTGATGAAATCTTGTCTAGAGTCGGTCAGAATTCCTCGGCACAACTATTTATGGCAAAATCAATTTGTAAGACATTCGAAGAACATTCCAAGAATGCCTTAGTTTATAAAAGGCTTTCGTTCGAAAGATGGGGGATATCACATTGGGATATCCATAAGTTACGATGTGTTTACTTTGACGCATATATTGCGGGGAACCCAAATGCTATTTTACGCAACGGGTTAAGAAATTATTTTGACTCAATATATCCGAATATAGGACTTCGTGATTTAGAAAAAGCGGCTAACATGCAACATAAAGAAGCATGTTATGCTTACGGGTTAGTAATGTTCGCTTCTCACCAAAGTGAGAACAAGAACATCGGGCTACAACTATTAAACAAAACGTTCCCACAAGTGACGGAGTCGGTAATTGGGGTAAGAAATGAGGTTTTTAGATTGTTACAGGACTGTTGGACATTACATAACCCTCGTCCCTTTGACGACATTTCAAGACGCTGTCTTATCAACGGCCATAACAGTTATGTTCCACAAGACCAAGGATGGGAAGTAGTCCTAGTAAAACCAGAATGCATGACTTGTTTCTGGACGTATGAATTACGTGTCTTTATTGCCTTTGCTGAACGACTTGTGTACTAGCTAGAATTATCTTCACAACCATCTTGTATCAAATTTATTGTGTGCTATATTTCATGCTATATGTAAAATAAGCGGTATTGTAAGTTTGTAAAATATTGTGTAAAAGTTTGAACGCGAAATATTATTATAATCAGTTTTTCATATAGAATTGTAGTAGTTGAATTGTATATTAGCTACTAAGTATGAACTTAACGGGTAGGTACTACCCGAATTTAAACTTATAAATCGCTAATATGAAGAAAAAGCTTTTATAAATGAGTTCATATTATGCTACGAGATACTATTGACTACTCTTAATATTCTGTATGATTAACTTGTTTCATTTGACTATTTGAAGGAAATGGCACCGACTACTCGACAAACCATGAATATGAGCGAAGAGGAATTTCGTACCTTTCTTGCTGCAAACATAGCCGCAGTACAAGCTGCGCTACATATCAACAATAACCTTGGATCTAGCAGTACAGGAAATCGTGTAGGATGCACCTACAAAGAATTCACTGCCTGCAAACCTTTGGAATTTGATGGAACCGAAGGACCGATCGGATTGAAATGGTGGACCGAGAAGGTCGAATCGGTGTTTTCCATAAGTAAGTGTACTGAAGAGGACAAAGTGAAGTACGCTACGCATACCTTCACAGGTACTGCGTTAACATGGTGGAATACCTATCTAGATCAAGTGGGACAAGATGATGCTTACGCACTACCGTGGTCAGCATTCAAGCACTTGATGAACGAGAAGTACCGTCCCAGAACCGAGGTCAATAAGCTCAAGACAGAACTTAGAGGGTTACGAACCTAAGGATTTGATATTACCACGTACGAAAGACGATTCACAGAATTATGCCTATTGTGTCCGGGAGCGTTCGAAGATGAGGAAGAGAAGATCGACGCGTTTGTGAAAGGATACCGGAAAGAATCCAAGAAGATATAAGTTCACACGAGCCCGCCTCCATACAACAGGCATGTAGAATGGCTCACAAACTAGTGAATCAGATTGAGGAAAGAATTAAAGAACAGGCGGTTGAAGAGGCCAATGTGAAGCAAGTCAAAAGAAAGTGGGAGGAAAATGGTGATAAGAATCACCAATACAACAACAACAACAATTACAACAATAATCGCAACAACTATCCTAACAATCGCAACATCAATCACAACTACAACAAACGGCCCAACAACAACAACAACAACAACAACAACAACAACAACAACAACTACAACAATCATCTTAACAACAATAATAACCGCAACAACAACAAAAATCAGAAGCAACTATGCCAAAGGTGTGAAAAGTATCACTCGGGGTTCTGCACTAAATTTTGCAACAAGTGTAAAAGAAATGGTCATAGCGCGGCGAAGTGTGAGGTCTACGGACCAGGGGTTAACAGAACGAAAGGAACAAATGGTGTCGGAACGAGTAATGGCGGAGCAAGTAGTGTCGAAGCAAGTTATGCCAATGTAGTTTGTTATAAATGTGGAAAACCGGGCCACATTATTAGAAATTGCCCGAACCAGGAGAACACGAATGGACAAGGCCGCGGAAGAGTTTTCAATATTAATGCGGCAGAGGCACAGGAAGACCCGGAGCTTGTTACGGGTACGTTTCTTATTGACAATAAATCTGCTTACGTTTTATTTGATTCGGGTGCGGATAGAAGCTATATGAGTAGAGATTTTTGTGCTAAATTAAGTTGTCCATTGACGCCGTTGGATAGTAAATTTTTACTCGAATTAGCAAACGATAAATTAATTTCAGCAGATTATATATGCCGGAATCGAGAAATTAAACTGGGTAGCGAAATATTTAAGATTGATTTGATACCAGTAGAGTTAGGGAGTTTTGATGTAATAGTTGGCATGGACTGGCTGAAGAAGGTGAAAGCAGAGATCATATGTTATAAAAATGCAATTCGCATTGTACGAGAAGAAGGAGAACCCTTAATGGTGTACGGAGAAAAGGGCAACATGAAGCTACATCTTATTAGTAATTTGAAGGCACAAAAACTAATAAGAAAAGGTTGCTATGCTGTTCTAGCACATGTCGAGAAAGTACAAACTGAAGAAAAGAGCATCAATGATGTTCCCGTCGCAAAAGAATTTCCCGATGTATTTCCGAAAGAATTACCGGGATTACCCCCACATCGATCCGTTGAATTTCAAATAGATCTTGTACCAGGAGCTGCACCAATAGCTCGTGCTCCTTACAGACTCACACCCAGCGAGATGAAAGAACTGCAAAGCCAATTACAAGAACTTTTAGAGCGTGGTTTCATTCGACCAAGCACATCACCGTGGGGAGCTCCTGTTTTGTTTGTCAAGAAGAAAGATGGTACATTTAGGTTGTGTATTGACTACAGAGAGTTGAACAAACTTACCATCAAAAACCATTATCCACTGCCGAGAATTGACGACTTATTTGATCAACTACAAGGCTCGTCGGTTTATTCGAAGATCGATTTACGTTCTGGATATCATCAAATACGAGTAAAGGAGGATGATATTCCAAAAACTGCTTTTAGGACGCGTTATGGTCATTACGAGTTTATGGTTATGCCGTTTGGATTGACTAACGCACCAGCTGTGTTCATGGACCTTATGAACCGAGTGTGTGGCCCATATATTGACAAGTTTGTCATTGTATTCATCGATGACATACTTATTTATTCAAAGAATGATCAAGAGCACGAAGAACATTTGAGAAAAGTGCTAGAAGTATTGAGGAAAGAAAAACTGTACGCTAAGTTTTCAAAGTGTGCATTTTGGTTGGAAGAAGTTCAATTCCTCGATCACATAGTGAACAAAGAAGGTATCCAGGTGGACCCGGCAAAGATCGAAACCGTTGAATAGTGGGAAACCCCAAAAAATCCGAAGCATATACGTCAATTTTTAGAATTGGCTGGTTACTACAGAAGATTCATCCAAGACTTTTCCAGAATAGCAAAACCCTTGACTGCATTAACGCATAAAGGGAAGAAATTTGAATGGAAGGATGAACAAGAGAAAGCGTTTCAGTTATTAAAGAAAAAGCTAACTACGGCACCTATATTGTCATTACCTGAAGGGAATGATGATTTTGTGATATATTGTGACGCCTCAAAGCAAGGTCTCGGTTGTGTATTAATGCAACGAACGAAGGTAATTGCTTATGCGTCTAGACAATTGAATATTCACGAGCAAAATTATACGACGCATGATTTGGAATTAGGCGCGGTTGTTTTTGCATTAAAGACTTGGAGGAACTACTTATATAGGGTCAAAAGTATTATATATACCGACCACAAAAGTCTTCAACACATATTTAATCAGAAACAACTGAATATGAGGCAGCGTAGGTGGATTGAATTGTTGAATGATTACGACTTTGAGATTCGTTACCACCCGGGGAAGGCAAATGTGGTAGCCGACGCCTTGAGTAGAAAGGACAGAGAACCCATTCGAGTAAAATCTATGAATATAATGATTCACAATAACCTTACTACTCAAATAAAGGAGGCGCAACAAGGAGTTTTAAAAGAGGGAAATTTAAAGAATGAAATACCCAAAGGATCGGAGAAGCATCTTAATATTCGGAAGGATGGAACCCGGTATAGGGCTGAAAGGATTTGGGTACCAAAATTTGGAGATATGAGAGAAATGCTACTTAGAGAAGCTCATAAAACCAGATACTCAATACATCCTGGAACGGGGAAGATGTACAAGGATCTCAAGAAATATTTTTGGTTGCCATGTATGAAAGCCGATGTTGCTAAATAAGTAGGGGAATGTTTGACGTGTTCTAAGGTCAAAGCGGAGCATCAGAAACCATCAGGTCTACTTCAACAACCCGAAATCCCGGAATGGAAATGGGAAAACATTACCATGGATTTCATCACTAAATTGCCAAGGACTGCAAGTGGTTTTGATACTATTTGGGTAATAGTTGATCGTCTCACCAAATCAACACACTTCCTGCCAATAAGAGAAGATGACAAGATGGAGAAGTTAGCACGACTGTATTTGAAGGAAGTCGTCTCCAGACATGGAATACCAATCTCTATTATCTCTGATAGGGATGGCAGATTTATTTCAAGATTCTGGCAGACATTACAGCAAGCATTAGGAACTCGACTAGACATGAGTACTGCCTATCATCCACAAACTGATGGGCAGAGTGAAAGGACGATACAAACGCTTGAAGACATGCTACGAGCATGTGTTATTGATTTCGGAAACAGTTGGGATCGACACCTACCGTTAGCAGAATTTTCCTACAACAATAGCTACCATTCAAGCATTGAGATGGCTCCGTTTGAAGCACTTTATGGTAGAAAGTGCAGGTCTCCAATTTGTTGGAGTGAAGTGGGGGATAGACAGATTACGGGTCTGGAGATAATACAAGAAACTACTGAGAAGATCATCCAAATTCAACAACGGTTGAAAACCGCCCAAAGTCGACAAAAGAGCTACGCCGACATTAAAAGAAAAGATATAGAATTTGAAATTGGAGAGATGGTCATGCTTAAGGTTGCACCTTGGAAAGGTGTTTTTCGATTTGGTAAACGAGGGAAATTAAATCCAAGGTATATTGGACCATTCAAGATTATTGATCGTGTCGGACCAGTAGCTTACCGACTTGAGTTACCTCAACAACTCGCGGCTGTACATAACAGTTTCCACGTCTCGAATTTGAAGAAATGTTTTGCTAAAGAAGATCTCACTATTCCGTTGGACGAAATCCAAATCAATGAAAAACTTCAATTCATTAAAGAACCCGTCGAAATAATGGATCGTGAGGTTAAGAGACTTAAACAAAATAAGATACCGATTGTTAAGGTTCGATGGAATGCTCGTAGAGGACCCGAGTTCACCTGGGAGCATGAAGATCAGATGAAGAAGAAATACCCGCATCTATTTCTAGAAGATTCGTCAACACTTTCAACAGCTTAAAATTTCGGGACGGAATTTATTTAACGGGTAGGTACTGTAGTGACCCGAACTTTTCCATGTTTATATATATTAAATGAAATTGATATTTACATGATTAAGTGTTTCCAACATGTTAAGCAATCAAACTTATTAAGACTTGATTAATTGAAATAGGTTTCATATAGACAAATGACCACCCAAGTTGACCGGTGATTCACGAACGTTAAAACTTGTAAAAACTATACGATGACATATATATGGTTATATATATAGTTAACATGATTTTATTATAAGTATGTATCTCATTAGGTATTTTAACAATGAGTTATATACATAAAAATGAGACTATTAAATTAAGAAACTCGAAAACGATATATATAACGATTATCGTTATAACGTCTTACTAGGTACATATGAATCATATTAAGATATTGATACACTTGGTTAATTATGTTAAATGATAAGTAAATATATCATTAAGTGTATTAACAATGAACTACATATGTAAAAATAAGACTACTAACTTAATGATTTTGAAACGGGACATATATGTAACGATTATCGTTGTAATAACATTTAATGTATATAGATCATATTAAGAGATATTCGTACATCATAATATCATGATAATATAATAATTTAAAATCTCATTTGATATTATAAACATTGGGTTAACAACATTTAACAAGATCGTTAACCTAAAGGTTTCAAAACAACATTTACATGTAACGACTAACGATGACTTAACGACTCAGTTAAAATGTATATACATGTAGTGTTTTAATATGTATTCATACACTTTTAAAAGACTTCAAGACACTTATCAAAATACTTCTACTTAAAAAAATGCTTACAATTACATCCTCGTTCAGTTTCATCAACAAATCTACTCGTATGCACCCGTATTCGTACTCGTACAATACACAGCTTTTAGATGTATGTACTATTGGTATATACACTCCAATGATCAGCTCTTAGCAGCCCATTTGAGTCACCTAACATATGTGGGAACCATCATTTGGCAACTAGCATGAAATATCTCATAAAATTACAAAAATATGAGTAATCATTCTTGACTTATTTACATGAAAACAAAATTACATATCCTTTATATCTAATCCATACACCAACGACCAAAAACATCTACAAAACAAAATTACATATCCTTTATATCTAATCCATACACCAACGTTATAAACTTGTAATCACTAGAACATAGTTTAGTTAATTCTAAACTTGTTCGCAAATAAAGTTAATCCTTCTAACTAGAATTTTAAAATCAACTAAACACATATTCTATATCTATATGATATGCTAACTTAATGATTTAAAACCCGGAAACATGATAAACACCATAAAACTGGATATACGCCGTCGTAGTAAAACCGGGGGCTGTTTTGGTTGGGATAATTAAAAGCTAAGAAGAACTTTGATTTAAAAGCTATACTTCTGGAAAAATGATTTTTCTTATGCACATGAAACTATATCCAAAAATCATGGTTAAACTCAAAGTGAAAGTATGTTTTTCAAAATGGTCATCAAGATGTCGTTCTTTCGACGGAAATGACTACCTCTTTCAAAAATGACTCGTAACTTGTATTTCTGACTATAAACTTATACTTTTTCTATATAGATTCATAAATTTAAGTTCAATACGAAACCGTGGCCACTAGAATCACTCAAAACGGATTAGAAACGAAGAAATGACGAGTAAAACAAGATTGATAAAAACTACTCATTTTACCTAAGTGAAAGTTAGTAATAAATCTATTCCAACCATAACCTAATCAACTTATATTGTATATTATGTAATATTGAGATACCATAGACACGTATACAATGTTTCGACCTATCATGTCGACCCATCTATATATATATATATATATTGCGGAACAACCATAGACACTCTATATGTGAATGTTGGAGTTAGCTATACAGGGTTGAGGTTGATTCCAAAATATATATATAGTTTGAGTTGTGATCAATACTGAGATATGTATACACTGGGTCGTGGATTGATTCAAGATAATATTTATCGATTTATTTCTGTACATCTAACTGTGGATAACTAGTTGTAGGTTACTAACGAGGACATCTGACTTAATAAACTTAAAACATCAAAATGTATTCAAAGTATTGTAAATATATTTTGAACATACTTTGATATATATGTATATATTGTTATAGGTTCGTGAATCAACCAGTGGCCAAGTCTTACTTCCCGACGAAGTAAAAATCTGTGAAAGTGAGTTATAGTCCCACTTTTAAAATCTAATATTTTTGGGATGAGAATACATGCAGGTTTTATAAATGATTTATAAAATAGACACAAGTACGTGAAACCACATTCTATGGTTGAATTATCGAAATCAAATATGCCCCTTTTTATTAAGTCTGGTAATCTAAGAATTAGGGAACAGACACCCTAATTGACGCGAATCCTAAAGATAGATCTATTGGGCCTAACAAACCCCATTCAAAGTACCGGATGCTTTAGTACTTTGAAATTTATATCATATCCGAAGGGTGTCCCGGAATGATGGGGATATTCTTATATATGCATCTTGTTAATGTCGGTTACCAGGTGTTCACCATATGAATGATTTTTATCTCTATGTATGGGATGTGTATTGAAATATGAAATCTTGTGGTCTATTGTTACGATTTGATATATATAGGTTAAACCTATAACTCACCAACATTTTTGTTGACGTTTAAAGCATGTTTATTCTCAGGTGAATACTAAGAGCTTCCGCCGTTGTATACTAAAATAAGGACAAGATTTGGAGTCCATGTTTGTATGATATTGTGTAAAAACTGAATTCAAGAAACTGATTTCGATGTAACATATTTGTATTGTAAACCATTATGTAATGGTCGTGTGTAAATAGGATATTTTAGATTATCATTATTTGATAATCTACCTAAAGCTTTTTAAACCTTTATTTATGAAATAAAGGTTATGGTTTGTTTTAAAAATGAATACAGTCTTTGAAAAAACGTCTCATATAGAGGTCAAAACCTCGCAACGAAATCAATTAATATGGAACGTTTTTAATCAATAAGAACGGGACATTTCAGTACTTACAGAATCCATATGATTTAGTATCTGCTGAAATCTTTAGCGAATACTTTGCTCCTTACTTATTCTAAATCCTTGCGAAAAAAGTTCTGCAACATCCTTTGATTCTAGATATTTTAAATTCTAAGATATCATCGTATCTTTCGTTATAAATATCTTCGATATTTCTGAAGATACCCTCATAAATATCTTTGTCCAAAATTATCTATCTCCTCGATCTATCTATGTTACATCATAAAAGAAACCGTTTTAGTTTCTATCATTCTGTAAAATTTGAGTCTAAAATTATGAATGATTTCTAGAGAAGTGTTGGGAATTGAAGCATGAGTTAGTATAATATAATGACGCCCGGCAAACGTGATTATATTACAGTAAGTCATGCTGAATTTCTAATGGAATGTAATGATGGTTCACAGATCATACCCTCATCATGTACCATGTTACATAACTCTTTCATTCTATTTAACCCCTAAACATATCAGGAGAATATTTCCTTGATATTTCTATCTTTCCGTGATTCTGGTAATTTGAAAATCAAATCGTGCTATAACCTTTCCTTTCTGTTTAGTATATTTTGACCATTCGAAATTTCATATCTACGAATTCTGGACGATTACTTGCTTTGCTTAAAATCGAGAAGAGAAGAACAAAAGCACAAAGTTTCGAAATAGGGGTATAAATCACAGCAAATAGAAGAGATCATTAACCGTGGATGTCAATAATTATGGAAAGACAGATACAAGGAAGAATTACGAAAACCACTACCCCAAGAGCGAAATAGAAGTAAACAGATTCCTCCGGTGGGAGTTGGAATAGAAGAATGATTGTTACGATATCCAGGAAAATATCAAGAATCAGAACTGGATATAACATTTTCAAAATCTTTTGGAAGTATGAATTGAGGAAGAAAGTATAGGAGTGATGAAAATAATGAAACGGAAGGAGTAAATTTATAGTGAAATATCAGACAAAGAAATCGAGGCAGATTACCACATTTAATTAAAGAGGATCCTAATTTCCTTATTCACCGAAGAACCGAATCTTATATAGATTTCGAAGATTATCTTTAAATTCCTTGAATTCCGGAAATCCACCGTGACTACGTCAAAAGTTAAATCTCTATCTCAATCTTTTGTGACAGCTTCACTCGTACGCTTCACATAATCGAATCGTTTTATCTATATTAATCAATAATGATAAAACTCTATTTATCAACTCATATTCTTCATGAAAACATTTTTAGTGTTAGCCATGACAACCTCGATCAAATTTCGGGACTAAATTTCTTTAACGGGTAGGTACTGTGACGACCAGGAAAATTTCGACTAATTTTAAACCAAACTCTCGATATAGTTTAATATTTTTGACACGATATGCAAAGTTTGTTAGGTTGAGTCTCAAAAATTTTGAGCTGTTTCATATATGCAATTACCCTTCGACTGTTTTTGACGATTCACGAACAATTAATTGTATATATATATATATATATATATATATATATATATATATATATATATATATATATATATATATATATATATATATATATATATATATATATATATATTGTGACGACCCGGAAATTTCCGACCAAATTTAAACTTTAATCTTTATATTATTCCGACACGATAAGCAAAGTTTGTTAAGTTAAATCTCAAGAATTTTAAACTGTGTTCATACATTCATTATAACCTCGACCAAATTCCGACGATTCACGAACCGTTATATATAAATAGATATGTATATGTATATATATATTATAACTTGAGAATATTAATAAAGTATTAAACGTATAGTACTTTACACGAACGTATTTGTTTCAATATGATTTTCGACGAAATTAAAAAAACATATATTAAATGATTGAATTATCAGAAACATTGAATTATGATTATAAGTCTCTGTTGAGAGGTCCACTATGATTTGAGAAAATCTATTCCTCTTAACGATATTCAGAATAATTTGTAAAGCTATTTATAAATAAAAACAAAAAGTGTCATTTACGAAAGTTAGACAAAAGTTAGTGGAGAATTGGTTTCCATAATATTCTATTAATCTATTTTCAAACGTACAAAGACGTTTTCATTTTAAAAATAACTTTATTATTAAAACGTATATAACTTTTATAAATATCTAGAATCACTTTTGACAACTCATTACTTAACCAGTATAATAAATATAACGATATTTATATTTTATTTCATTAAATATATATAACGATTTAAATTAATATTATATATATTTATACGCGTATTATACATACATAGTTTTTATACTTTTACTATACTTTACCTTTACTTTACTTTTACTTTACTTTAATTTTAATAATTCACTTTGATAATTCATACTTTAATAATTCACTTTAATAATTCATACTTTAATAATTCACTTTAATTATTCATACTTTAATAATTCACTTTAATAATTCATACTTTAATAATTCACTTTAATAATTCAAAAATCTATTATAAATAGAATTCAATAGGTTTCATTATTTCATAGAAACTTGAAAATATATTTCTCTAAACTCTCTCAATCGATTTATATATATATATATATATATATATATATATATATATATATATATATATATATATATATATATATATTTGCTCTGTATTATTTCAAGATATTATTAGTATACATAAAATATTACGACGGAGTGCTGTCCGAGTGATTTCAAAATAGTTTTTTTGAATGAGTCGAAGCTAAGAAAATTATGGGTTATAGCTATGGAGGTGATGGGTATGGTTTATGGGTATGCTCGTGAGGTCAATCTAGTGTTTATCATCTCCGTTGTGTCTACGTACTTTTCTGCAATATTGAAACTCAATATTGATACGTTCGTGAATCCGAGGCCAACCTTGCACTTGTTAAATGACGTTATATGTATTTTTACTACAAAATACAGTATTGTGAGTTTCATTTGCTCCCTTTTATATATATTTTTGGGACTGAGAATACATGCGCTGTTTTTATAAATGTTTTACGAAATAGGCACAAGTACTAAAACTAATTCTACGTGGGTTTAAACTAGAAATATACCCTTAGCTTGGTAACATTAAACTACTTGTCTATGTACGGTAGGCGCGAATCCTATAGATAGATCTATTGGGCCTGACAAACCCCATCCTGACTATGGGATGCTTTAGTACTTCGAGGTTATTTTAAACACACCTGATCTGGTGTATTTCAGAGGGTAAAACATGAACGTTAAGGCTTGTTATCGGGTGCCTACAACTTATAGAATACTTTTATACACTTGCGAGTGTACATATATTTATAAACGGAAATCTTGTGGTCTATTAATATATTGAAATGATTGTTATGATAAACCTATGAACTCACCAACCTTTTGGTTGACACTTTAAAGCATGTTTATTCTCAGGTATTAAAGAAATCTTCCGCTATGCATTAGCTCATTTTAAGGATATTACTTGGAGTCATTCATGGCATATTTTGAAAGACGTTGCATTCGAGTCATTGAGTTCATCAAGATTATTATTAAGCCAATTATAGTTGGATGTATTATGAAATGGTGTGCATGCCGTCAACTTTCATTGTAAAGAAAGTTTGTCTTTTAAAAACGAATGCAATGTTTGTAAAATGTATCATATAGAGGTCAAATACCTCGCGATGTAATCAACTATTGTGAATCATTTATAATGTATATGAACGGATCCTTTCAGTTGGTATCAGAGCGGTGGTCTTAGCGAACCAGGTCTGCATTAGTGTGTCTAACTGATAGTGGTTAGGATACATTAGTGAGTCTGGACTTCGACCGTGTCTGCATTTCAAAAGTTTTGCTCATCATTCTTGTCGGAAATTACCTGCTTATCATTCTTAGTCTAGACACATCTTATTGCATTGATTGCATGAATAGTGTATAGACAAAATTCATATCTTAGCGTATCTGCTAATTCATATCTTAGCGTATCTGTTACTGTAAACTTTGCCTGACATATTCCGTAAATTCCTCCGTAATCTACGAAACCTTTTGCTCTATATAATTAGAATACCACCCGATAGCCGGAAAATCATTTCATATCGAAAAATTCTTTATTCAATCGTACGAAATGGAATCCGTCATTAGTTCAAGTCCCTCGGATTCCGAAATGGAATCCCATTCAAGTTCCGAAAGCAGTGTGACCGGAATGGATCAACCAATTAGTCATCATCTATTCTGGATGAATTGGGGATGGGTTCGTAGCCTCCTTAATCATTGGAGACAAGAAGAAGGTGATCCCTTCCATCCACCACATTGCCCTCTTGGCGAAGAACCTGAAGCAGTTACCGGCGAACCTATCCGAAACACCATTTTCTTTCTTATTTCTAGAGTATCTCGTCACGATTACATACTACACCAAATTCTAGATTTTATTTATCCTCTCGTCCGAACCGACAATCACCCCGGTGTAATAGAAGAAGTCAACGAGCTTCGCGTTCGGGTAGTGGCTTTGGAGAATATGGTGCAAAGGTTACAAACACCAGCAGCAGCACCAGCAGCATGAACAGTGCCACCATCAGCAACACCAACAGTACCATCACCACCACCAACAACAACATCCACATCCCACACCGCAACATCACAATCTGTATCTCAAACATCAACGTCATACGCCCTGTAAATATCCAGGAATATCAACAACAACAAATGATGAAGTATTAATTCATAAACTTCATTGAAGAGATATCTCTGCGGCAGTTATGTAATCTCCATAATCTTAGAGATTATTTAATTCTGACCATAAATCGGATGAGTGAACGGAGATGGTAGAGTAGAAACTTTGATCGAAATTGGTGTACGATTTACAAGCTAGAATTGTTTTACCAACAGCATCAACAGGACCATAGCATCATCAACACAGTCAGTGCCGTCAGTATCGTCAGAATCAACAGCACCTGTAATATCACAAACTCTGTCAGTTCAAGAATCATTGTGGACATCATTACGAATCAACAACAAATATATTGTATCAACGAGTTATGAAGTATTAACTTATTTCCAATCGAAAGATTTATATGTATATTTTATATGTATAAATTTTTAAACCATAATAAATCTTCCCGTACTAAGCTAATATGTGTGAATCTTAACTACTCAGTTAATTCATATTACAAATATGCAATGATGTACGTCCTTCGTCCGCAACTTAACCATCGTTAATTACAATCTCTGTCTCAATTCAATAAAAATCCAATTCATAATAAATCAAGTGTATTATTCGAATATATGTTTGATTTTACACTTTCATCATCGATGTACTTGAAACTTTTCAAATAACATCATTCGTACCTTGCGAAGTTCACAAGAATTTCACGAAAACCAACAAATAACAAAGTAATGATTCATAATTTCAATATTATTGAAGAAATACTTATGCAATTTATAAAGTTTTAGGGATTACTCAATTCTAGTTCCAACCATAAAACAAATGAGTTTAATTTAATATTAACTCATTAAATCTATATTACATCTAAAGAAAATATACACATATATTTTCATAAAGACTGTAATAAACTTTTTTTGTACAAAATATTAATTGTGAAAGTTTTTTTAACGGGTAGGTAATACCGGAGAGATATATAAATTCACAATTAATATATTACATTTTACGAAACTGATTCAGCAATCATCAACTATACTCCCTACTTTCACAACAATATCCATTCTTTCATATAAATCAAAACAATCATACTCATTCAAATTCAATTACATATTCTGATTTTGAAATCGCATAATTCAATTCAAAATATAACCAGTATCATCACTCTTAGATTCTTATATCTTTCAAAGCTATACTTTGACTTCAAAACTGTGTTAGAACATCATATGTATTAACGATTACAATATGTGCTCAAACCCTTCGAAATTCCTGAAGACACTTCAACTAAGGAACAATCGAGATGATGATCCAACCACATGTTACCCACAGTTATACACCTGAAAAACTCTCAAAACCCAAGTCATAGTTCGACACGTATCCGTGTTAGACCCTTTGGCATTTACTAGCTAAAATAACTTTTCAATTCCTTTTCAAAATAGACAGTTTTGTCACAGCTCCAGCAAGTCAACTTCGACTTCTCAATCAAAACAGTCTTATTATAACCTCGATAGATACGTTGCCCTTTCGCCAACGTTACCGGGGAATCGTTTATATTCACCACATTAGCAATAAACTTACCAACAACTTCACTGATCTTTGACTTTCAAAAAAAAAAAATTCATTATAATTATCGAAACCCTATCATATACTCATTCGTACCTTATAACAAGAATTGTCATACCAATTATTGAGAATCAGCAATCAGTATTTTGAAACCTCGCAGCATGTCTACATCAACAATTACATATACACACAACGTCTACCTCCAAGACTTACATTCTTTGAATGAGAAATTTCTGAAAAACACCCTAAGCTGCGAACTAGTTCTCGAAATTTTGAAAAATGCTGATGAAGCAGCAAAAACTGTAAACGACCTTAACAGTAAAAAGTTGGATGATAAAGGATAGTATATTGGTAAAGCTCAGAAAAAGAGAAGCTTTGGAACTGGAAAACGGATTGAGCAAAGTATGAAGGAGGCTGTGGACAAATCACAAAGGCTGAACCTGCCTTCAGAGAATCCAAATGATTCAGTACTTGCTGAAGTCATTAACGAATACCTTGCTCCTGACTCTAAACCCCTGCGGACAATATCCTTCATCATCCTCTGATATTAGACATTCTAAGATATCATCGTATCTTTCATTATAAATATCATCCATACTTCTGAAGATATTTTTATAATTATTCTTATCTGAAATCATTTACCTCTTCGCGCTATCTGTATTATATCATAAAAGAAACTATTTTAGTTTCTAAATTCTGAAACATTCGAGTTTAAAATAGGAATATTCTTTAAGAAGTGTTGGGAGCTGAAGCATGAGTTAGTATAATATAATGACACTTGATCAACGTGATTATATTACAGTAATTCATGCTGAGTTTCTAAATGGAACATGATGATTCACAGATCATAACGTCATCATGTGCTATGTTACACGACTCTTGTATTCTCTTTGATCTCTAAATATCAAGAAAATATTTCTTGATGATTCGGCCTTTTCTGAGGTATTCTGGTAATTTGACAAGTCAAGATCATGTCATTACAATTTCCTTCCTAGAACATTAACAATGTTCATATCTGTGAATTCTGGACCATTACAAGAAGTGCTTAATCGCAAGAAGAAGAAACGAAAGGACAAAGCTCCGAACTAGAAATGGGAGTATAAATCATAGCAAATAGAAGAGAGCATTAACTGTGGATGACAATGATTATAGAAGAAGTAAGGACTTTGAAATATAAGGGAAGATATAAAACCCAACAACAACCCAGAAATCACAAACCGTATATATCAATGCATATAGCAATATAAAGACGCGGGAGAACTAAAAACACTATAAAACCAAGAGTATAGTAGAAGTAAATAGATTCTTCCGGAGGCAGATGAAAATGAAGAGCGACAGATATGAAAGTGAGGAGTATATCAAGAATCAGCACTGGATGAAGCATATTGATAAATACTTTAAAATATGAGTTGAGAAGGTGTGAGTTGTAAGAAAACAAATGAGGTGGATTTATAGTGAAATATCCGACAGAGAAATCAAAATGGATTATCGCATTAATTCGAAGAGGATCATAATTTCCTTAATCGCCGAATAATCAAATCCAATATAGATTACAAATATTTTCTTTTCGGAGATCAATCGTGATGACGTCAAAAGATACGACGAATCACTATTATCTTATTTCATTCATTTACGATAACTTCACTCACACGCTTCGAGTAATCGAATTATTTTATCCATTCTTCTTGAACATGATAAAACTCTATAATCATTATAATAACATTCTCATTGTTAGTCATGACGACCTCTATCAAATTTCGGGGACGAAATTTCTTTAACGGGTAGGTACTGTGACGACCCGGAAATTTCCGACCAAATTTAAACTTTAATCTTTATATTATTCCGACACGATAAGCAAAGTTTGTTAAGTTAAATCTCAAGAATTTTAAACTGTGTTCATACATTCATTATAACCTCGACCAAATTCCGACGATTCACGAACCGTTCTATATAAATAGATATGTATATGTATATATATATTATAACTTGAGAATATTAATAAAGTATTAAACGTATAATACTTTACACGAACGTATTTTTTTCAATATGATTTTTGACGAAATTAAAAAAAAGTATATTAAATGATTGAATTATCAGAAACATTGAATTATGATTACAAGTCTCTGTTGAGAGGTCCACTATGATTTGAGAAAATCTATTCCTCTTAACGATATTCAGAATAATTTGTAAAGCTATTTATAAATAATAACAAAAAGTGTCATTTACGAAAGTTAGACAAAAGTTAGTGGAGAATTGGTTTCCATAATATTCTATTAATCTATTTTCAAACGTACAAAGACGTTTTCAGTTTAAAAAGAACTTTATTATTAAAACGTATATAACTTTTATAAATATCTAGAATCACTTTTGACAACTCATTACTTAACCAGTATAATAAATATAACGATATTTATATTTGATTTCATTAAATATATATAACGATTTAAATTAATATTATATATATTTATACGCGTATTATACATACATAGTTTTTATATACTTTTACTATACTTTAACTTTAACTTTACCTTTACTTTACTTTTACTTTACTTTAACTTTAATAATTCACTTTAATAATTCACTTTAATAATTCATACTTTAATAATTCACTTTAATAATTCACTTGAATAATTTATATTTTAATAATTCACTTTAATAATTCATACTTTAATAATTCACTTCAATAATTCATACTTTAATAATTCACTTTAATAATTCATACTTTAATAATTCACTTTAATAATTCAAAAATCTATTATAAATAGAATTCAATAGGTTTCATTATTTCATAGAAACTTGAAAATATATTTCTCTAAACTCTCTCAATCGATTTATATATATATATATATTTGCTCTGTATTATTTCAAGATATTATTAGTATACATAAAATATTACGACGGAGTGCTGTCCGAGTGATTTCAAAATAGTTTTTTTGAATGAGTCGAAGCTAAGGAAATTATGGGTTATAGCTATGGAGGTGATGGGTATGGTTCATGGGTATGCTCGTGAGGTCAATCTAGTGTTTATCATCTCCGTTGCGTCTACGTACTTTCCTGCAATATTGAATCTCAATATTGATACGTTCGTGAATTCGAGGCCAACCTTGCACTTGTTAAATGACGTTATATGTATTTTTACTACGAAATACAGTATTGTGAGTTTCATTTGCTCCCTTATATATATATATTTTGGGACTGAGAATACATGCGCTGTTTTTATAAATGTTTTACGAAATAGGCACAAGTACTAAAACTAATTCTACGTGGGTTTAAACCAGAAATATACCCTTAGCTTGGTAACATTAAACTACTTGTCTATGTACGGTAGGCGCGAATCCTAAAGATAGATCTATTGGGCCTGACAAACCCCATCTTGACTATGGGATGCTTTAGTACTTCGAGGTTATTTTAAACACACCTGATCTGGTGTACTTCAGAGGGTAAAACATGAATGTTAAGGCTTGTTACCAGGTGCCTACAACTTATAGAATACTTTTATACACTTGCGAGTGTACATATATTTATAAACGGAAATCTTGTGGTCTATTAATATATTGAAATGATTGTTATGATAAACCTATGAACTTACCAACATTTTGGTTGACACTTTAAAGCATGTTTATTCTCAGGTATTAAAGAAATCTTCCGCTGTGCATTAGCTCATTTTAAGGATATTACTTGGAGTCATTCATGGCATATTTTGAAAGACGTTGCATTCGAGTCATTGAGTTCATCAAGATTATTATTAAGCCAATTATAGTTGGATGTATTATGAAATGGTGTGTATACCGTCAACTTTCGTTGTAAAGAAAGTTTGTCTTTTAAAAACGAATGCAATGTTTGTAAAATGTATCATATAGAGGTCAAATACCTCGCGATGTAATCAACTATTGTGAATCGTTTATAATGTATATGAACAGGTCCTTTCATATATATATATATATATATATATATATATATATATATATATATATACTAATTTGAAATATAATTTAAAATATTATATGAGTTAATTAATTATGTAAAATAAAATAATATATAAAAATTATTATTTAAAATATATCTATATATATGAATGAAGTATATAGAATATATATATATAAAGGGTTTCGAATATAACAATTAAATGATTTTAATACTTGTTTGTCATGTTGTTAAACAAGTTTAATATGAACCTAAAGGATATAAAAATAAACGTTGGTTCGTAAATAGATTACGTAAAAATTGAGGTTTATTAAGAATACAATTAATTTTTTTTATTTACTCTGTCTATATTATTTGGGATTGAAATCTAGTAACGGACTACATTTTTATGATTAGGTTTATGAAGTGCGAAATGAATATGCTTATTAATATAATATTTTGGGATTTTATTATGTAGACTTTTACCCATCACTGATTAGCAATAAAACACAAATTTCAGTCCATAAATGAAATATAAAATCAATAGTAAACGACAGCTAACATTAAAACACGTTTATAACTTAAATTATATTATAATTGGAAACACTGTGCTTAATTGAAAGATTGGATCACTTTTTCATTTCCATCCGTGATATTTTATTTACTGTGTTTCTGTTTCAATTCATGACTTTAACCTTTCCCATCAAACCTTTTCAACAAGCCCATATGAAACATGGTCATTCGACTCGTAACAATCAGTACCCACTTGCATTCATTCATTTACAACCAACCAAATAAAAATGTAATGCTACACATACCTCATATTATATATATATATATATATATATATATATATATATATATATATATATATATATATATATATATATATATATATATATATATATATATATAATATTATACATATATATATACATTCACACTTATATATAGAGATGAACTCAAACTAAAACACCATTTCATATATCCTGCTTCTTCTTCATGAAACCCACTTCGGCCACCTTTAAAACCGCCACCCTTTCCACCATGATTCCGCCATTCCTTGAACCGTCACCACCATAGTCACTACCATTTGAACGCCATCATTCAACGAACACCACCGCCACCACCGCCACCATTACAGCAGCCACCGACTACCACAACCATCTTCCCTCTCTCTCATATATCTCTCTTCTTTTCGGATGTGAGAAACCAAACCACGACCACCATTTATTTATTGTTGTTGTTGAGGTTCGAACTACAAACAACACCACCCCACAACCACCACCACAACACCACCATCCGCCACCCTAAAACCACCATCAAACGCCACAACTACCATAACCTTCGAGTTTATTTTTTTTGGTTTTGTTTCTTCCTTTTTTTTTTACTGATGAACAAGATTAAACCAAACCTCTCTTCTTTTCTTCAATCCTTCTCGTTGTATACGACTGCATTTGCAGTCTCCATCGCCACCCAACACCACATAACCGGACCACCATCACAAAACCTGTGAACCACTGTTATTTCCTGTTTTCTTTTCGGAAACCAACTAACAAACCTCCACCAATTGAAACTGCGATTGCTGCTGTTTTTGCAGCCATAAACCACCGTAACATCACCATTGAAAACACCTTAGACAGCTACATTTAGTTTCCTTCCTGTTTAA
Organism: Rutidosis leptorrhynchoides; assembly: GCF_046630445.1. NCBI lineage: Eukaryota > Viridiplantae > Streptophyta > Magnoliopsida > Asterales > Asteraceae > Rutidosis > Rutidosis leptorrhynchoides. The sequence goes on along the minus strand of NC_092336.1, from coordinate 515,369,363 downwards.
ATTCATCAAAACACCACAATAAACCAGGAAGATAAACGAAGAAGACGATGAACAGTACCAGTTGGATTCGATTCCTTTTGTTGCAAACAGCGAAGATAATTATGATAATGATGAAAATATGATGATAATCGTTATTGTTTTCTGTTTATTGATTTCGTTCAAGCCAAAAGCCCAAACGAATCTTGTTTCAGCATTTCTGTTATTTATTTATTTTTTTTTCTTTTCCTGTCGACATTAACCTACAGCAACTTGGGCAGAGTACCTTCTTCTCTTGTTAGGCCATCGTGATCCTGTTTTAATTAGCGGGCCGTGCACTTGTGTTTTTAATTGGGCCGGACCAATAAACGAATTCTATACTACTGTTGTCGCTCGATGATTTGAATATGATGATATAAGGACATAAAGGTGAAGATACGTAATCCTAATCACTATGGTGATACAGTTATGATTACAAGAAGTGGTATAGCAAGAAAATAGATGACGTGATAATCTCTAATCGATTTGGTTTTGTAAAGAAGAAGAAAAAATATGGAAACAGAATTCAACGGGGTAAATATAATCATGATACTAATAAAATTAGGAAAACAAGAATGGCTGGATGGTTAAGGGGTGTTTCTTCTTCTTCTTCTTCTTCTTCTTCTTCTTCTTCTTCTTCTTCTTCTTCTTCTTCTTCTTCTTCTTCTTCTTCTTCTTCTTCTTCTTCTTCTTCTTCTTCTTCTTCTTCTTCTTCTTCTTCTTCTTCTTCTTCTTATTATTATTATTATTATTATTATTATTATTATTATTATTATTATTATTATTATTATTATTATTATTATTATTATTATTATTATTATTATTATTGGATTACTTATTATTATTACTTTATTACTATTATTAATATCATAAGTATTATTATTATTATCACTAATATAATTTATATTATCATCATCATTATTATTAGTATTATCATTAAACATTATTAATATTATCATTACTAACATTATTATTATTATGGGTACTATCAATATTATTAATATTATTATCATTATTATTAAAAGTATCATTATTTTTTTTAATTTATCATTTTTATTAAAATTGGTATTATTATTGAAATTATCATTTTTTATTATTTAAATTATCATTATTATTATTATTATTACTTTATTACTATTATTAATATTATTATTAATATTATTATTATTATTATTATTATTATTATTATTATTATTATTATTATTATTATTATTAGAATATCATAATTTTTATCATAATTAGTATTATTTTTATCATTATTATTATTAATATTATTAATATATCAAATAAATATTTTCTATATAAAATATATTTATGACATAAAACATAACTACATTAATATTTTTGTAATAAATATTAATTATCTATATCTATTTAAAGTATATAAAAATAAATATATCTAATTAAGTTATTAATGAAACATATAATTTATTAAAATAACAATTATATCACTAATAATATGTAAATTTGTTCGATTACAATTATATATGTTAATATATATATAAATGATATAGGTTCGTGAATTCGAGGCCAACCATGCATTGTTCAGTTCCGTCGTATGCATATTTTTACTACAAAATATCGTATAATGAGTTTCATTTGCTCCCTTTTTAAATGCTTTTACAATATATATTTTTGGGACTGAGAATACATGCGCTGCTTTTATAACTGTTTTACGAAATAGACACAAGTACTTGAAACTACATTCTTGAAAGGACCCGTTCATATACATTATAAACAATTCACAATAGTTGATTTTATTGCGAGGTACTTGACCTCTATATGATACATTTTACAAACATTACATTCATTTTTAAAAGACAAACTTTCATTACATCGAAAGTTGACGGCATGCATACCATTTCATAGTATATCCAACTATAATTGACTTAGTAATAATCTTGATGAACTCAACGACTCGAATGCAACGTCTTTTGAAATATGTCATGAATGACTGCAAGTAATATCTCTAAAATAAGCATATGCACAACGGAAGATTTCTTTAATACCCGAGAATACACATGCTTTAAAGTGTCAACCAAAAGGTTGGTGAGTTCATAGGTTTATCGTAATCAATCATTTCCATAATTTTTAATAGACCACAAGATTTCCTTTATTCAATAATCATACACTCGCAAGTGTTTAAAAATTCATTCATATGGATTGAACACCTGGTAACCGACATTAACAAAATGCATCTAGAATATCCCCAAACATATAATCGTCGAAGTACTAAAGCAGTTCAAATTCTCTGACTGGGGCGTGTCAAAGCCCATAGATCTATCTTTAGGATTCGCGTCAATTGGTGGCAATTATAATAAACCCCAATTCTTAGGCTACCAAGTTCAACAAGGGTGATATCTGGTATAACAATTCAACCATAGAATGTAGTTTCAATTACTTGTGTCTATTTCGTCAAACATTTATAAAAGCGCATGTATTCTCAGTCCCAAAAATATATATTGCAAAAGCATTTAAAAAGGGAGCAAATGAAACTTACTATCCAATATTTTGTAGTAAAAATATTCATACGACAAAACTGAACAATGCAAGGTTGGCCTCAGATTCACGAACCTATATCATATATATATATTAACACATATCTCATTTAATCAACTGAGTTTATTTACATTATATAATGTATTAAGATTAATATCTTTATTTAATATATTAATAATACTAATAATAATAATGATAAAAATGATACTAATTACGATAAAAATTACTATAATTCTAATAAAAAATAAAAATAAAAATGATAGTTTAATAAAAATGATAGTTTAATAAAAATGTTAATTTCAATAATAATACTAATTTTAATAAAAAATGATAATTAATAACAATTACTTTTAGTAATAAAGATAATAATAATAATAATAGTAATTAAAAAGTTGTAATTTCTTTATAATGATAATAATAATGTTATTAATAATAATAATACTTATAATAATAATACTAATAATCTTATTTCTAATACTAGTAATATTACTAATTACTTAATAATAATCAATAATAAATAATAATAATATTAATAACAATAATAATAATAATGAAATAATAATAATAAGAGTATTAGTATTAACTACCTCAAAGGAGTAGCCCTTAAAAAAAATTGCCCAAGTCCGGGCTTGAACCCGCGACGTCTCGCTTAACCGAAAACTCTCTTAACCGTCGCTTCATTTGTTTCTTTTCTGTTTAATACCCGTTTTCACAATATATAACACTTATTTTTCTGTTTCATAATTTCTTATTCTTCTTTTTCAAGAAAAAAAATACCACCGACAGGGATTGAACTTGCGACCTCCTGTTAACCCAACAACCGTCCAGACCGTTCCTCTACCCATGACTTTCTATTTTTGTTTTACATCTTAAATCTATATAAGCCTTGTTTTGTTTTGTTTTCATCTTAATCTTCAATACCCTAATATCACGATGCCTATCATCATCATCATTCTTTATCTCCTTCGTTCGTCATCGTTTTCATCATCATAGTATCATCACCATTACATCATAATCATATCCGTTGTCATCATCATCTATCCTATCTTCATTATGATCATAACACCTTCATCATCATTATAATCAAGGGTTCACTAACACCATGAACATTTATCATTAATCATCTATCTATCTCGTTGTTTTACAGAATTATATAGTGGTAATAGTAACAGCCCATCTTCTTGTCTTTTAGTATTTCATCTTATTCGTTATTGTTAAACTGAAGGAAAATCATCAAACGCAGTTGTAGCAGATTTAAGAGAATGTCTCGTGATACAGACCCAAATCAGATAGCCTAACCGTGAAATAAATTTGGATTACTGCCCAAATATAAAAGGAAATCTCGGCCCAGGTCCCATGTATATATAATTAATTGAATTCAAACATCGAACAACAGGTTTTACTTTATACATGTTACTAAATGGTGGGGCTAGTGATTGTCGGCCACAAAAAGGGAAACGTGTATCATGAAATAGCAGTACCAAAGTATGTTTATGATTGGTTCGTTGAAACAGAAATGGAAGTGGAAATAGCTGGGTTTGAACTAGAACTTAAACAGAAAAAAATACAAAAAAAAAACTGCTGTAGCAAAACCTTTGATTTATATAGCAACATAGGTGGATTTTGGTGATGATGAGCAACAGAACACTCTTCCACTAGCTGCAGTAAGCAGTCGAACAATAGGTTTCTATGGGCTTTCTTTATATGGTGGTTGTGTTCGATTATCGAAAACAAATAGAAATATAATCGTAATAGCTGCAGTAGTAATTTAGAGAGTGGTTCGATAGGGATTAAATGGAGGTGGTAGATGGTGAAGATGTTCGGTGATGGTGTTGTAATGTTTGATAGTTCATGAAGAAGAAAGAAAATGGAAAGAGAGGGAGAGATATAAAGAGAGATATGGTTGTTCTTGATGATGGTGGAGATGGTTTGCGGATACAGAAGCTGCGAATGATCAATAATTATTATGGTGGTGGTTTGTCAAGGGTGGAGCTCTGGTGGTGCGTGTGATTGTATTAGTGGTGTTAAGGTGGTTGTAGTTGTGGTGGGTTTAGTGGTGAGTGGTTGTTTGTTCTCGGTCCAAAACAGAAAAACGAAACCATTGGGTTAGGAGATGATGATATAGTGGCGGTTTGAGAGTGGTGTTCAAAGGTGGCTCGATGATGGTTCTTGATGGTAGTCCATAACTAATAGAAGTAGCAACCAACAACAGATTGTAACAAGGTGTTCATGGAAGGTTTAAAGAAAAAGAAGAGTGAATATTGTTGTGATCAAATAATTGTCTAACTATTATATATATATATATATATATATATATATATATATATATATATATATATATATATATATATATATATATATATATATATATATATATATATATATCGTGTTTATGAATATGTATGTGTGTATATATAGAAAGGTGATAGGTCAGTTGATAAACAAACATAGTTCCATTCCACTAACAATCCTAATTCACGGGTGTTGTTTGTTTATGTTAATACTCATATGATATGTATCATATAATACAATAAAGAAATAAGTATATTATAATAATAATACTAAGATTCAACGAGAAAATGTGTGGATAAGAAAAGAATACATTAAGCAGCCATGAATTTATCTTCTACCGACAGTTTTCACGGACTACTATTTCGTATCCCGTTGTGAATTAGTGACGGATAAAAAGTCTTTGGATAAATTCCAAATTGTTACATTAATTATATTTAATTATTCTAGTCATTATTTTATAAACAAAATCATTAATTGTTTAAATAAAAATTAACTCAACTGTCCCCGCTCGTTCCCGAGTAAAATATAAAAATTATTAAAATTTATCAAATAGATTCTAAATACATTTTTAAAAATCCTAAAATTTATATTACTCATTTTTGGATCACCTTTTATTTTAAAATCATATAAGTTCGTTTTTCACTTGATTAATAACTATCAAGATGACAAATGAGTGCTACAAGCGTTTATTAAATAAATTGTAAATCATAAATGTATATATATATATATATATATATATATATATATATATATATATATATATATATATTCAATATACTTTTCATATATATAAAGATTTATAGTAATATCATATATTATTTTATTTACACAAATGAATTGAATCATATAAGTTCCTATTTCAAATTAATATATATATTTAAATATATATATGTATTTATTTATAGATAGTGGTTCGTGAATCGTCGAGATTAGTCGAAGGTCAAATGATTTCATAAAATAGATCAAAAATTTTGAAATTCAATTTAATAGACTTTGCTTATCATGTCGAAACCATAAAAAGATTAAGTTTAAATTTGGTCAAAAATTTCCGGGTCATCACAGTACCTACCCGAAATTTGATCGAAGTCGTCATGGCTAATACTAAGAATGTTTTTATGACGAATTTTGGTTGACAAATAAAGTTTTATCATTATTGAGTAATGTAGATAAAATGATTCGATTATATGAAGTGTACGAGCGAAGCTGTCACAAAAGATTGAGATAGAGATTTAACTTTTGACGTAGTCACGATGGATTTCCGGAATTCAAGGAATTTAAAGATATTCTTTGAAATCTACATAAGATTTGGTTCTTTAGTAATTAAGGAAATAGGATTTTCTTTGGTTAAATGCGATGATCTATTTCGATTGCTCTGTCGGATATTTCACTATAAATCTACTCCTTTCGTTTCCTTTATATTTTGGAGTTCCATCCTTTTGTTCTCTCTTCCCGCCTTTAAGTCAAGCGAATAATAGTCCAGAATTCTTAGGTATGATGTTTCGAATGAACATGACTAATGTTCTAAGAGAGAAATTGTAATAGCACGATCTTGATTTGTTTAATTCACCAAAATTTAAGAGAGAAGATAGAACTATCAGGAAAATATGTTCTCTATATGTTTGGAGATTAAGTAGAATGTAAGAGTCGTGTAACATGGCACATGATGACGTTATAGCCTGTGAATCATCATGTATCATTAGAAACTCAGCATGACTTAATGTAATATAATCACGTTGATCAAGTGTCATTATATTATACTAACTCATGTATCAATTTCCAACACTACTTCAAAACATCCATAATTCAAATTCAAATTTTTCAGAATTTTAGAAACTAAAACAGTTTTCTTTCTGATGTAATACTGATATCGTGAGAAGATAAATGGTTTCGGATAAGAATAGTTATGAATTTATCTTCAAAAATATCGAGGATATTTATAATAGAGGATACGATAATATCTTAGAATTTTAGAATCAAATTGTGATGAAGAAATTCATTCACGATGATTTAGAGCGATTAAGGAGAAAGATATTCGCTAAAGATTTCATCAGAAACAGAATCATCAGGATTCTTTATGTACAAGTTTAGTCCTTATGATTTGTCCACAACCTTCTTTATAGTTTACTCAATCCGTTTTTCAGTACCAAATTTTTCGAGGTTTGCCAATATACTATTCTTTATCATCAAACTTTCGATGGTTAAAGTCATTTACGGTTGTCTATAGTTTCTGCCGCTTCATTCCGCTTTTTCAAACTTTGGGGTATTGATTCGTAGACTGAGTGCTATTCATAATTTCAGAATGAAAGATCATAATTCTAAGAGGTAAAGGTCATACGTATTCACATAACTGTTGATGTACCAATGCTGTGAGATTCGAAATACTGATTGCTGATTCTCGGTAATTGATATGGCAATTCTCGTTACAAGATGCTGATGAGTATATGATAGGGTTTTAATAAATATAATGATTTTAAAAAAAGTTAAAGATCAATGAAGTTGCTGGCAAATTTACTGCTAATGTGGTGGAATGTAAACGGTTCCCCGGTAATGATGATGAAGGGAAAACTTATATCAAAGTTATAATAAGGCTTATTCGAATGAAAGGTCGATGTTGATTTGCTGGAGCTGTGACAAAATTGGCTAATTTGAAGAGGGATTGTAAAGTTATTTTTTTTAATAATAACGCCAAAGGAGCTAGCACAGATATGTTAAATGTTTATTCAGGTTCCGAGTGTTTTCAGGCGTATAACTATATGTATAACTCTTTCCTTCCGTAGATGAAGTGCGATTGGTTCATCCTCTCGATTGAGGCGTTTTTAAGAATCATGAAAAGTTTGAACGCAGATTGTAATCGTCGAGATACAAATGAGGTTTAAGATGAACTCAAGTGGCAAACTTGAAGAAATGTTTAGTTTCATATGTTATAATCAATATTTTATTTCATTTTAATTATCCAATATTGGCAGTCCACAGTTAGCAGTCCACAATTAGAAATTCAATAATTCATATATAGTTTAATATATAATATTCGAATTAATTAATACGTATCGTGACCCATTGTATACATGTCTCAGACTCGATCACAACTCAAAGTATATATATTATTATAGAATCAACCTCAACCCTGTATAGCTAACTCGATCATTACTGCATATAGAGTGTCTATGGTTATTCCAAATAATATATATAGATGCGTCGATATGATATGTCAAAACATTGTATACGTGTCCCGATATTTAAAATGCGTAAATAACCGTATTTAAATGACGATAAATAAAGTGCGTAAAATAAACAACAGAAATTAAATGACGATAAATAAAATTGCGAGAATATAAATTGCGATTAATAAACTGCGATAAATAAATTGCGATAATAAAATGTAATAAGAAATTAACAGTTAGCTAGGAACAGTTAGCTAGGATTTTGTTAGCGTGGATTCTTAACAAAATTTTCTCATGGTTAATTTGTTTGTTTCTAACAAATTTTATTTTTTTGTCCAATGTTTTCTTCATTATGCCACTTGTTGGATTCTGATAGATCAAAATTCAAATATGAAATTGAATGAAAAGGGTTATTCTGCGGTGAACAGATACGTATATCGGTGGTTGTAAATAGGATAGTAAATGACTGTTGAATTAGATTTGAAAGAATGTACAGTGTACTTACTAATGTGAAATCTAAATATTCCTCGGGTATTACCTACCCGTTAAAATATTTTCACCATTAACAGTTTGTACGAAAGAATTTTTAATTACAATCTTTATGAAAATATATATACATATATATTTTTTTCAGATGTAATCATGGATTTAATGAGTCAATATGATATTAAACTCATTTGATTTACCGTTAGAACAAGAATATATAATCTCTAAAACATTAGAGATTACATAATCGCCATGTCGAACGAAGATAAATGATGTAGAACGATTCGCAGATTGATGATTATGCTCGAGGTACATAATGAGATGTTGAACTTGGGTTGTTGGTGGTACTGGTATTGATGTTGGTGCTGGTGATGTTGCTGAAACTGGTAAATTTTGCATCATATTCTCCAAAGTCACTACCCGAGCGCAAAATTCATTGACTTCTTCTATTATTCCGGGATGATTGTCGGTTGGAACAAGCGGATGAATAAGGTTTAGAATTTTAGATAGAATATAATCGTGGTGAGATATTCGGAAAATGAGAGTGAAAATGGTGTTTCGGATTAGTTCGTCGGTGAATGCTTCAGGTTCTTCGCCCAGAGGACAATATGGTGGATGAAAGGGATCGCTTCTTCTTGTCTCCAATGATTAAGTAGACTACGAACCCATCCCCAATTAATCCAGAATTGAAGATGACTAGTTGGTTGATCCATTTCGTTTACACTGCTTTCAGAGCTTAGGTGAATATCCATGTCGAAATAGCTGTCGGAATAACTATCGGAATAGCGATTGGAATCTGAGGGACTCGAACTGGTTGAGGGATTCATCTCGTATGATCAGATGAAGGATTTTCGATAAAAAAAATAGATTATAGGATGTAGATTAGTACCCTGCAATACATAATTTACATATGCATATATAATACTAAAATCCCAAAAGTTACGGATGAATCTATGGAAGCTGTCAGGAAAAGGTAACAATAACAGATACGCTAAGATATGAATTTATCTATACACTGTGTATGCAATAGAGGCAGTAAGATGTGTCTAGACTTTAAGGATGATAAGCAAATAATTCTCGACACGAAATGATAAGCAAAACTTTTGACATGCAGACACGGTCGAAGTTAGACACACTAATGCAAGACCTGGTTCACTAAGACTACCACTCTGATACCAACTGAAAGGACCCATTCATATACATTATAAACGATTCATAATAGTTGATTTCATTGCGAGGTACTTGACCTCTATATGATACATTTTACAAACATTGCATTCGTTTTTAAAAGACAAACTTTCATTACATCGAAAGTTGACGGCATGCATACCATTTCATAGTATATCCAACTATAATTGACTTAGTAATAATCTTGATGAACTCAACGACTCGAATGCAACGTAAAATGTCATGAATGACTGCAAGTAATATCTCTAAAATGAGCAAATGCACAGCGGAAGATTTCTTTAATACCTGAGAATAAACATGCTTTCAAGTGTCAACCAAAAGGTTGGTGAGTTCATAGGTTTATCGTAATCAATCATTTCCATAATTTTTAATAGACCACAAGATTTCCTTTATTCAATAATCATACACTCGCAAGTGTTAAAAAATTCATTCATATGGATTGAACACCTGGTAACCGACATTAACAAAATGCATTTAGAATATCCCCAAACATATAATCATCGAAGTACTAAAGCAGTTCAAATTCTCTGACTGGGGAGTGTCAAAGCCCATAGATCTATCTTTAGGATTCGCGTCAATTGGTGGCAACTATAATAAATACCAATTCTTAGGCTACCAAGTTCAACAAGGGTGATATCCGGTATAACAATTCAACCATAGAATGTAGTTTCAATTACTTGTGTCTATTTCGTCAAACATTTATAAAAGCGCATGTATTCTCAGTCCCAAAAATATATATTGCAAAAGCATTTAAAAAGGGAGTAAATGAAACTTACTATCCAATATTTTGTAGTAAAAATATTCATATGACGAAACTGAACAATGCAAGGTTGGCCTCAGATTCAAACCTATATCATTTATATATATTAACACATATCTCATTTAATCAACTGAGTTTATTTACATTATATAATGTATTAAGATTAATATCTAAATTTAATATATTAATAATACTAATAATAATAATGATAAAAATGATACTAATTACGATAAAAATTATGATAATTCTAATAAAAAATAAAAATAAAAATGATAGCTTAATAAAAATGTTAATTTCAATAATAATATTAATTTTAATAAAAAATGATAATTAATAACAATTACTTTTAGTAATAAAGATAATAATAATAATAATAGTAATTAAAAAGTTATAATTTCTTTATAATGATAAAAATAATGTTATTAATAATAATAATACTTATAATAATAATAATACTAATAATCTTATTTCTAATACTAGTAATATTACTAATTACTTAATAATAATCAATAATAAATAATAATAATAATATTGATAATGCTAAAAACGAACATATATTTCATAGCATTATCCCTCAAGAAAGACAAGCTTTTAGTTGCAATTGTCCTATTTACAAGTGATATTCGTTTAAATTATAAAAGGTGAAGACAAAAGACAGATTCGACGAATTAAAGACGCAAACGACCAAAAAGCTCAAAAGTACAAAGTACAATCAAAGTGGTTCCAATTATTGATAAGAAACGTCTCAAAATTACAAGAGTACAAGATGCGAAACGCAAAGTGCAAGATATTAAATTATACGCAAGGACGTTCGAAAAACCGGAACCGGGACCAAAGTCAACTCTCAACGCTCGACGCAACGGACTAAAAATTACAAGTCAACTATGCACAAGAATATAATATAATATATAATTAATTCTTAAAATTAATATAAATATTATATTATATATTATAAACGTCGGCAAACAAGAAAATAAACTCATGTGAGCTGATACCTACCTCCATGCGATCGCATGGCCTAGAGGCACAAAAGCCATGCGATCGCATGGCACACTTTTTCAGCCCAGCCCCTATAAATTTCGCAGTTTGGTGACACATATATATCCATCCTATCTCTATATATATATATATATATATATATATATATATATATATATATATATATATATATATATTTAATTTTAATTTTAATTTTAATTTTAATTTTAATTTTAATTTTAATTTTAATTTCTAATAATAAGGGTATGTTAGCGAATGTTGTAAGGGTGTAAGTCAAAATTCTGTCCGTGTAACGCTACGCTATTTTTAATCACTGTAAGTTATGGTTAATGTTATTTTTAATTTAATGTCTCGTAGCTAAGTTATTATTATGCTTATTTAAGACGAAGTAATCATGATGTTGGGCTAAAATATTAAGACGGGGTAATTGGGCTTTGTACCATAATTGGGGTTTGGACAAAAGAACGACACTTGTAGAAATTAGACTATGAGCTATTAATGGGTTTTATATTAACTAAATGATACCTCGTTGATTTAATATATAGACTTATAATTTGACGTATTTATATATAACCACATACGCTTGACTGGGTACGGTGGGCGAGATATCTATAAATACCAATAATTGTTCATTTTACCGGACACGGAACTGGATTAATAGTTAATAGACTTGTTGAAACAGGGGTGGGTTACATTCAAGGGTAATTGGTGTAATTGTTAACAAAGTAGTAAAACCTTGGACTACACGCAGTCGATAACCTGGTGTATTCATTAAACAAAGTATTAAGACCTTGTTACAATTCGAATCCCCAATTAGTTAGAATATTTGACTTCGGGAATAAGAATAATTTGACGAAGACTTTCGCACTTTATGATTATGACTGATGGACTATTATGGACAAATTCGTATGGACATATCGAATAATCCAGGACAAAGGACAATTAACCCATGGTAATAAAACTAAAATCAACACGTCAAACATCATGATTACGGAAGTTTAAATAAGCATAATTTATATATTTCATATTTAATTGCACTTTTAATTATCGCACTTTTATTTATTGTCATTGTATTTAATTGCACTTTTAATTATCGTACTTTTTAATTATCGCAATTTTATTTTATCGCAATTTCATTATCGTTATTTACTTTACGCTTTAAATTAAGTTATATTTATTTTTTTACATTAGGTTTTAACTGCGACTAAAGTTTTAAAATCGACAAACCGGTCATTAAACGGTAAAAACCCCCTTTTCTAATAATAATACTACATATTTATATTTTTGTATTTTTAAAAATATTGTTTTTAAAATATAGCGTTAAGCTTGTTTAAAAGTCTCCCTGTGGAACGAACCGGACTTACTAAAAACTACACTACTGTACGATTAGGTACACTGCCTATAAGTGTTGTAGCAAGGTTTAGGTATATCCATTCTATAAATAAATAAATATCTTGTGTAAAATTGTATCGTATTTAATAGTATTTCGTTGTAAAAATAAAACTATTTCCTAGTACACCTCGCACACATCAAGTATTTTTGGCGTCGCTGCCGGGGAACAACACTTAATGCTGAAGCGAGACGCTATTAAAAAAAATAATTTAGTTTTTATGTTATTTTTGTAAAAATATATTTACATAAGTTTTAAATATCAAAAATATAAAAACATAAAAAATATATATCTTTAAGTCTTAAAAAAAAAGAAGAAGGTATTTTTAGTTATAAAATACTAATAAGTTATTTTTATTTAAAATATAAGTTTTAGTTATATTATAAAACATTTTCTATAAAATAAAAACAGAAAATTAAAAAAACAAAACATAAAAAGTATAATAAAATAATAATAATAATAATAATAACAGAACCTGTCGAATTTTTTAGACCTGCATCTGATCTGCATCTGAGGTATCCGCACTCGCGGTACTTTTTGCCAGTTGGCATCCGCACTCGCGGAGGTATTTGACTGGTCAAACACTTGAGCATTAATTACGAAATTAGGGTTGTTTAATTAATTATTATTATTAATTAGGGTTTAATTAAAATATTAATTAGTTTTAGTTAATTAAATTTGTATTTTTCAGTTTTAATTAGTTTTATTACTTATAAAATTTAATACTTTTATAAAATATTAATTTAAAAATAATATTTTTGTAAAAATTGTATTTTTTTTACAACTTTAAGTTTATTTTTATATTTTGTATCTTTTTATTTGTTTTCGCGTAATATTTGTACTTTTCGTTCGTATTTAGTTTTAATTCATAGTTTTTGCCATAGTTATTTTTATTTCTAGATTTTTTAGGCTTTGCCGTAAAATCCCTTAAGTGCTTTTTCTTTAGACTAAAATTTAGGTGCTTTTGAATTTTGCGACGCCGTTTTTAAATTTTAGTACCTTTTTAAGTTATTGCCATTTGGGATATAGTTTTTCTTCTAAGCTTTAATATTTTTAGACGTAACTTTTAATTCTTAGTTTTTAGTTCCTTTTTAAGTTTCGACGCGCTACTTTCTTATTTTTATTTTTCGACGCCTTTTATTTTTCGACATTTTTCGACGCGCTCTTTTTCTTTCTTATTTTTCGCCACTCTAGTTTTTAGGACTTAGTTTATTTTCTATTTCTTATCTAAAATTTCTTTAAATTTCGACGAAAAATTATTTTAAGTGGTTAAATTGATAGACATCCAAATTTTCTGCTTCGTAGTAATAGTTGGATTTGTTAGTGGCTGAGTTGTGAGCTTCCGATTTAAAGGGTTCTGGCTCCCTGCTGCATCTTTTGGCTATTCGAAACGTGGGCAAAAGCAGAAAAGTCTATTAATTTGATAACTTATATAATTTTTCTTATTTTTATAACTAATAGGATATTCAGTGAATGCACCGAGCAAAACGTTCACCACCTTTTGTACGTTCACCACCTGTAACTCGATCAAGACATCTAGCAAATATTGTCGCCGTTGATTTTCTTTAGAATCGTCATCCAGTCGACCAAGTACTCCAATTCAAATTTCCAATAATCCATTTTTTGAACCCGACCTCACAATTGAGAATCCGGAGAATATTCAGGGACGATTTCGAGATCCTGAACCATTAATCTTTCCTCCGGAACCACCAATTATTCAAACAGAGATTGTCGAGGAACCAACCATTAAATCAGAATCCTCTAGTGATTCAGATTCAACAAATTCAATCATGGAAAATCTGGAACCTCTAAGTATGGAAGACCGAATGAGAGCTAAACGCACTGGCCAATGTCATGCAATTACTCAACCTGACATTAATGCGCCAGATTATGAAATCAAAGGACAAATCCTACACATGGTAACTAATCAATGCCAATTTAGTGGTGCGCTGAAGGATGATCCAAATGAACATCTTCGTACCTTTAATAGGATCTGTACTCTATTTAAATTCCGAGAAGTGGAGGATGAACAGATATATTTCATGTTAATTTCCTGGACTTTGAAGGGAGAAGCCAAAGATTGGTTAGAATCGTTACCTGAAGGGGCGATTGATACATGGGATGTTTTAGTTGAAAAATTTCTTAAACAATTCTTTCTGGTATCTAAAGCCGTGAGACTTCAAGGAGAAATTGTTACGTTCACGCAAAAGCCAAATGAAACTCTATATGAGGCGTGGACCAGATTTGGAAAGTTATTAAGAGGATGTCCACAACATGGTTTAGACACCTGTCAAATAGTACAAATATTCTACCAAGGATGCGACATCACTACAAGGGAAGACATCGATATAGCAGCCGGTGGTTCCATTATGAAGAAAACCGCAACTGATGCTTACAAAATTATTGATAACACTGCTTCCCACTCACATGAGTGGCACCAAGAAAAAGATATCGTTAGATCATCTAAAGCAGCTAGAGCCAATTCTAGCCATGACTTAGATTCCATTTCCGTAAAGATAGATGCTGTCGAGAAATGAATGGAAAAGATGACTAAGGATATTCACTCAATACGAATTAGTTGTGAGCAGTGTGGAGGACCACATTTAACAAAAGATTGTCTCAGTATTGAACTAACAATGGAACAAAGAGAGAATGTTTCATACATAAACCAAAGGCCTGGAAATAATTATCAGAATAATTATCAACCGCCAAGACCAATTTACAATCAAAACTAGAATTATAACCGAAATGTTCCATACAACAACCAACAAGGTCCTAGCAATCAACAAGTATCCAATAATACTTACAATCAGCAAAGACCTAATTTTCAAAATAAACCACCACAAACCGATGATAAAAAGCCAAATTTAGAAGACATGATGTCAAAGCTAGTTGAATCTCAAACTCAGTTTTTCACATCTCAGAAACAAACCAATGAACAAAATGCTCAAGCATTTAGAAATCATCAAGCTTCTATTCAAAATCTGGAATAAGAAGTGAGCAACCTAGCAAGGTTGATAGGTGAACGAAAATCGGAAAGTTTACCTTGCGATACAAATGCTAACTCCCGGAATGAAACAGCTTAAGCCATTACCACAAGAAGTGGTATTACACTTAAACCACCTGAAATGCCTGTAATTTCTAATGAAGCTATTCCTACTCCACAAGAACCACAGTCTGAACAAGATAAGGAAAAAGAACCGGTTAGTGAAAACGTTAATGAAGATAACACAGTTAAAGCTAAACCTTATGTTAAACCATACCAACCACCACTTTCTTACCCAAGTAAAATGAGAAAAGAGAGACTTGAAGCCGAGCAATCCAAATTCTTGGATATGTTTAAACAAATAAATGTAAATCTTCCTTTCATTGATGTGATTTCAGGAATGCCTAGATATGCTAAATTTCTGAAAGATCTGATCACAAATAGAAATAAAATGGAAGAACTCTTGGCTGTTACTATGAATGCTAATTGTTCTGCAGTGCTGTTGAATAAGATACCAGAAAAACTTTCAGATCCAGGAAGTTTCACAATTCCATGTTTTCTGGGTAGTCTTAGTTCAATAGAAGCATTGGCAGACTTAGGTGCTAGTATAAATCTAATGCCGTATACACTATACGCTAAACTAGACCTTGGAGAATTGAAACCAACAAGAATAAGTATACAACTAGCCGATCGATCAGTAAAATATCCTAGAGGGATAATGGAGAACATGCTAGTTAAAGTTGGTACTTTAGTATTTCTAGTAGATTTTGTTATTCTGGACATGGAAGAAGATTCTCGAGTTCCTCTCATATTAGGAAGACCATTCTTAAACACGGCTAAAGCAATAATAGACGTGTTCGGTAAGAAACTGACCTTAAGTATAGAGGACGAGAGTGTTACCTTTTCTGTTGATAGAGCCATGCAACAATTGCAATCTGCAGATGATACATGTTATTATATTCAAACTATAGATTCACATACAGAATTGTTAGAAGAATTTCCAGAATTACAAGGAACAGGAGAATGTTCTTTAGGAGAAGGAACTGAACCAATTGATGAAACTGAAATGTTAGCTACACTTATGGCTAATGAATATGAACCAACAACAGAAGAAATTCTTATGCTAAAAGAAGAAGACAGATATCGATACAAACCATCGATAGAAGAACCACCGACATTAGAGTTAAAGCCACTTCCAAACCATTTGGAATATGCTTATTTACATGGTGAATCTGAATTACCTGTAATAATATCGTCTTCTCTTACTGAAAATGAAAAATCTCAACTCATTTCTGTGCTAAAAGCTCATAAACCAACCATTGCATGTAAGATTAATGATATTAAAGGAATAAGTCGTTCGTATTGCACACATAAAATCCTTATGGAAGAAGGTGTGACGACCCGGAAATTTCCGACTAAATTTAAACTTTATCTTTATATTATTCTGACACGATAAGCAATGTTTGTTAAGTTAAATCTCAAGGATTTTAAACTATATTTATACATTCATTTAAACCTCGACCAAATTCCAATGATTCACGAACCATTAAATGAACATATATGAATATGTATGTATATGTGTATATGTTATAAATTGAAAATGTCAACAAAGTATTTA
The DNA here is from genome assembly GCF_046630445.1 of Rutidosis leptorrhynchoides. NCBI lineage: Eukaryota > Viridiplantae > Streptophyta > Magnoliopsida > Asterales > Asteraceae > Rutidosis > Rutidosis leptorrhynchoides. The sequence goes on along the minus strand of NC_092336.1, from coordinate 515,351,969 downwards.
AAAGTATAATGCTTTATATGAACGTATTTTTTTCAATATGATTATCGATGAAATTAAAAAAAATATATATTAAATGATTGAATTATCAGAAACATTGAATTATGATTACAAGTCTCTGTTGAGAGGTCCACTATGATTTGAGAAATCTATTCCTCTTAACGATATTCGGAATAATTTGTAAAGCTATTTATAAATAAAAATAAAAAGTGTCATTTACGAAAGTTAGACAAAAGCTAGTGGAGAATTGGTTTCCATAATATTCTATTAATCTATTTTCAAACGTACAAAAACGTTTTCAGTTTAAAAAGAACTTTATTATTAAAACGTATATAACTTTTATAAATATCTAGAATCACTTTTGACAACTCATTACTTAACCAGTATAATAAATATAACGATATTTATATTTTATTTCATTAAATATATATAACAATTTAAATTAATATTATATATATATACGCGTATTATACATACATAGTTTTTATACTTTTACTATACTTTAACTTTACCTTTACTTTACTTTTACTTTACTTTAACTTTAATAATTCATACTTTAATAATTCACTTTAATAATTCATACTTTAATAATTCACTTTAATAATTCATACTTTAATAATTCACTTTAATAATTCATACTTTAATAATTCACTTTAATAATTCATACTTTAATAATTCACTTTAATAATTCATACTTTAATAATTCACTTTAATAATTCAAAAATCTATTATAAATAGAATTCAATAGGTTTCATTATTTCATAGAAACTTAAAAATATATTTCTCTAAACTCTCTCAATCGATTTACATATATATATATATTTGCTCTGTATTATTTCAAGATATTATTAGTATACATAAAATATTACGACGGAGTGATGTCCGAGTGATTTCAAAATAGTTTTTTTGAATGAGTCGAAGCTAAGGAAATTATGGGTTATAGCTATGGAGGTGATGGGTATGGTTCATGGGTATGCTCGTGAGGCCAATCTAGTGTTTATCATCTCCGTTGCGTCTACGTACTTTCCTGCAATATTGAATCTCAATATTGATACGTGAGCACTCATAACTTAACTTTTATATATCAATAGTGTATCCCTGACTAGTGCTCGAGTATATAGAATTATGCATGCTTGTACATTCGATATTGTCCTTAGATAAGTTTGTTGAATCCTGAATTAGATACATATGCTACTGAGATAGGGTATATGATATGCATGTCATTGGAAAGCTAGCGAAAAATTAAAAACTTTTCATTTAGATATTGAATGGTTTCGATGAACGGATTTGAAGTTATAGTCAACTGAATTTTAGTATTATTGTTAAAATGATTATTATTACTATCGTCGTTATTATTTTAATAGAAATATCATTGTTATTATAAAATATCATTATTACTATTATGTTAGTATTATCATTTTATCATAATAACATTTTTAGTAAATATAAATATTGTTATTTTTTTATAGAATAATAATAATTATTATTACAAAATAATACAACTTTTACTTATTATTATTATGATCAATATTATTTTATCAAATAAATAGAGGATACAAATATATTTTTTACCACGCGTAATATAATTACATTAATAATACTTACCACTATAGTTTTAAGATATTAAGTGAACTTTATAAATTTTACTACTTAAGATATATAAAAGTATATTTTATCATATAGAAACGTTAATATAAATTTTTATTAATAAATGACTTTTATTATTATAAAATCTAATAAATATATTTAAATATATAAAACAACTATAGTTAAGTTATATAATAAACACGTATAAATTTTAGAAGTCATTTTAGGTCAAGTTGACTTTTGTTGACTTTTGCATATTAGTCTCGAGCATTAGGATTGTGGTACACTATGACTTGACCAAAAATTGTTAGACAACTATTGACCAACATATAAATATATATAATTAATATAGGTTCGTGAATCCGAGGCCAACCTTGCACTTGTTAAATGACGTTATATGTATTTTTACTACGAAATACAGTATGGTGAGTTTCATTTGCTCCCTTTTATATATATTTTTGGGACTGAGAATACATGCGCTGTTTTTTATAAATGTTTTACGAAATAGGCACAAGTACTAAAACTAATTCTACGTGGGTTTAAACCAGAAATATACCCTTAGCTTGGTAACATTAAACTACTTGTCTATGTACGGTAGGCGCGAATCCTAAAGATAGATCTATTGGGCCTGACAAACCCCATCCTGACTATGGGATGCTTTAGTACTTCGAGGTTATTTTAAACACACCTGATCTGGTGTACTTCAGAGGGTAAAACATGAACGTTAAGGCTTGTTACCGGGTGCCTACAATTTATAGAATACTCTTATACACTTGCGAGTGTACATATATTTATAAACGGAAATCTTGTGGTCTATTAATATATTGAAATGATTGTTATGATAAACCTATGAACTCACCAACCTTTTGGTTGACACTTTAAAGCATGTTTATTCTCAGGTATTAAAGAAATCTTCCGCTGTGCATTAGCTCATTTTAAGGATATTACTTGGAGTCATTCATGGTGTATTTTGAAAGACGTTGCATTCGAGTCATTGAGTTCATCAAGATTATTATTATGTCAATTATAGTTGGATGTATTATGAAATGGTGTGCATGCTGTCAACTTTCGTTGTAAAGAAAGTTGTCTTTTAAAAATGAATGCAATGTTTGTAAAATGTATCATATAGAGGTCAAAATACCTCGCGATGTAATCAACTATTGTGAATCGTTTATAATGTATATGAACGAGTCCTTTCAGTTGGTATCAGAGCGGTGGTCTTAGCGAACCAGGTCTGCATTAGTGTGTCTAACTGATAGTCGTTATGATGCATTAATGAGCCTGGACTTCGACCGTGTCTGCATGTCAAAAGTTTTGCTTATCATTTTTGTCGAAAATTGCCTGCTTATCATTCTTAGTCTAGACACGTCTTACTGCATTGATTGCATGAATAGTGTATAGACAAAATTCATATCTTAGCGTATCTGCTAATCCATATCTTAGCGTATCTGTTACTGTAAACTTTGCCTGACATATCCCGTAATTTCCTCCGTAATCTACGAAATCTTTTGCGCTATATATATAGATATTCTATGTAATTAGAATACCACCCGATAGTCGAAAAATCATTTCATATCGAAAAATTCTTTATTCAATCGAACGAAATAGAATTCGTCATTAGTTGAAGTCCCTCGAATTCCGATATGGAATCCCACTCAAGCTCCGAAAGCAGTGTGACCGGAATGGATCAACAAATTAGCCATCATCTATTCTGGATGAATTGGGGATAGGTTCGTAGCCTCCTCAATAATTGGAGATAAGAAGAAGGTGATCCCTTCCATCCACCACATTGCCCTCTTGGCGATGAACCTGAAGCACTTACCGGCGAACCGGTCCGAAACACCATTTTCTCTCTCATTTTCAGAGTATCTCGTCACGATTATATACTACATCAAATTCTAGATTTTATTCATCCATTCGTCCGAACTGACAATCACCCCGGTGTAATAGAAGAAGTCAACGAGCTTCGCGCTCGAGTAGTGGCTTTAGAGAATATGGTGCAAGGGTTACAAATACCAACAAATAACGAAGTATTAATTCATAATTTCAATTTTATTGAATAAATACTCCGTAAAAGTTATGTAATTTCTAAAGTCTTTAGGGATTATTCAGTTCTAGTTTCAACAGTAAATCAAATGAGTTTAATTTAATATTAACTCATTAAATCTATGTTACATCTGAAGAAAAAATATGCACATATATATTTTCATAAAGACTGTAATAAAATTATGTTGTACAAAATATTAATTGTGAATTTTTTTTTAACGGGTAGGTAATACCCGAGAGATATATAAATTCACAATTAATATATTACATTTTTCGAATCTGATTAAGCAAATCATCAACTATACTCCCAAAATCTCACAACAATATACATTCTTGTATAGAAATCAAAGCAACCATTCTCACCCAAATTTGATTACGCATTCTGATTTTGACAAATCAAAATCCAAGTCATGATTTAACAGAAGAGATCACTCTTAGATTCCTACATCTTTCAAAGCTATACTTTGACTTCAAAACCGTGTTAGAACATCATATGTATATTAATGATTACAAACTGTGTTCAAACTCTCCAAAGTTTTCGAAGACACTTCAAACAATGAACAATCGAGATGATGATCCAACCACATATTACCCACATTTATGTATCTAAAAAGCTCTCGAAGCCAAAGTCATAGTTCGATGCGTATCCATGTCAGACCCTTTGGCATTTATTAGCTAAAATGACTTTTCAATTCCTTTTCAAAGTAGACAGTTTTGTCACAGCTCCAGCAAGTCAACTTCGACTTTTCAGTCGGACTAGTCTTATTATAACCTCGATAGATACGTTGCCCTTTCGTCATCGTTACTGGGGACCTTTCATATCTCGCCACCTTAGCAATAAACTTACCAACAACTTCAATTATCTTTGACTTTTCGAAAAATCATTATATTTATTGAAATCACATCATTTACTCATTCGCATCTTGTAATGAGAATTGTCATATGAATCATCGAAAAACAGTAACCAGTATTTTGAAATCTCGCAGCATGTCTACGCCAACAGTTATATGTGTACGTAAAACGTCTATCTCCTAGACTTACATAATTTGAATGTGAAGTTCTAAAAAATATTTTGAACTGCAAACTAGTTCTTGAAATGCTGACGAAGCATCAAAAACTGTAAACGATCTTAACAGTAAAAAGTTTGATGACAAAGAATAGTAAGGTGGAAAAGCTGAGAAAAAGAGAAGGTTTGGAACTGGAAAACGGATTAAACAGACTATGAAGGAGGCTGTGGACAAATCACAAAGACTAAATCTGCCTTCAAAGAATCTAAATGATTCAGTGCCTGCTAAAGTCATTAACGAATACCTTACTCTTTATTCTAAACCTTTACAGACAAATCTTCATCATCATCCATCAATATTAGAAATTCTAAGATATTATCATATCTTTCATTATAAATATCCGCGATATTTCTGAAGATATTTTCACAACTAATCTTATCTGAAGTCATTTATCTCTTTGCGCTATCAGTGTTACATCATATAAGAAACTATTAGTTTCTATATTCTATAAACTTTCGAGTTTAAATTATGAATGTTTTGAAGTAGTGTTGGGAACTGAAGCATGAGTTAGTATAATATAATGACACTTGATCAACGTGATTATATTACAGTAAGTCATGCTGAGTTTCTAATGGGACATGACGATTCACAGACCATGCCGTCATCATGTTCCATGTTACACGACTCTTGTATTCTATTTAATCTCTAAAAATATCAAGAATATATTTTCTTGATGATTCGGTCTTTTCAGGGTATTCTAGTAAATTAACAAATCAAGATCGTGCCATTACCATTTCTTTCTTAGAACATTAACTATGTTCATTCTGAAATTCATATCTGCGAATACTGGACCATTACAAACGTTGCTTAATCGCAAGAAGAAGAAACGAAAGGACAAAACTCCAAAATAGAAATTGGAGTATAAATCGCAGCAAATAGAAGGGAGCATTAACTGTGGATGTCAATGATTATAGAAGACAAAAGCAGGGGCTTTGAAATATAAGGGAAGATATAAAACCCAACAACCACCCAAAAATTATAAACCGTATATATCAATGCATATAGCAATATAAAGACACGGAAGAACTAAAAACACTATAAAACCGAGAGTATAGTAGAAGTAAATAGATTCTTCCGGAGGCAGATGAAAAAGAAGAATGACAGATATGAAAGTGAGGAGTATATCGAGAATCAGTACTGGATGAAGCATATTGAAAAATACTTTAAAATATGAGTTGAGGGAGAAAGAAAAGAAGGTGTGAGTTGTAAGGAAACGAAGGAGGTGGATTTATAGTGAAATACCCGACAGAGAAATCAAGATGGATTATCGTATTAATTCGAAGAGAATCATAATCTCCTTAATCACCGAAGCATCAAATCCAACATATATTACAAAGATTTTCTTTAAATTCAGAGATCAATTGTGATGACGTCAAAAGATATGACGAATCACTATAATCTTATTTCCTTCATTTACGATAACTTCCCTCATACGCTTTGAGTAATCGAATTATTTTATCCATACTTCTTAGACATGATAAAACTTCATAATCGTCATAATAACATTCTCATTGTTAGCCATAACGACCTCTATCAAATTTCGGGGACGAAATTTCTTTAACGGGTAGGTACTGTGACGACCCGGAAATTTCTGACTAAATTTAAACTTTATCTTTATATTATTCTGACACGATAAGCAATGTTTGTTAAGTTAAATCTCAAGGATTTTAAACTATGTTTATACATTCATTTAAACCTCGACCAAATTCCAATGATTCACGAACCATTAAATGAACATATATGAATATGTATGTATATGTGTATATGTTATATATTGAAAATGTCAACAAAGTATTTAAAAGTATAATGCTTTATATGAACGTATTTTTTTCAATATGATTATCGATGAAATTAAAAAATATATATATTAAATGATTGAATTATCAGAAACATTGAATTATGATTACAAGTCTCTGTTGAGAGCTCCACTATGATTTGAGAAATCTATTCCTCTTAACGATATTCGGAATAATTTGTAAAGCTATTTATAAATAAAAATAAAAAGTGTCATTTACGAAAGTTAGACAAAAGCTAGTGGAGAATTGGTTTCCATAATATTCTATTAATCTATTTTCAAACGTACAAAAACGTTTTCAGTTTAAAAAGAACTTTATTATTAAAACGTATATAACTTTTATAAATATCTAGAATCACTTTTGACAACTCATTACTTAACCAGTATAATAAATATAACGATATTTATATTTTATTTCATTAAATATATATAACAATTTAAATTAATATTATATATATTTATACGCATATTATACATACATAGTTTTTATACTTTTACTATACTTTAACTTTACCTTTACTTTAACTTTAATAATTCATACTTTAATAATTCACTTTAATAATTCATACTTTAATAATTCACTTTAATAATTCATACTTTAATAATTCACTTTAATAATTCACTTTAATAATTCATACTTTAATAATTCACTTTAATAATTCATACTTTAATAATTCACTTTAATAATTCATACTTTAATAATTCACTTTAATAATTAAAAAATCTATTATAAATAGAATTCAATAGGTTTCATTATTTCATAGAAACTTAAAAATATATTTCTCTAAACTCTCTCAATCGATTTACATATATATATATTTGCTCTGTATTATTTCAAGATATTATTAGTATACATAAAATATTACGACGGAGTGATGTCCGAGTGATTTCAAAATAGTTTTTTTGAATGAGTCGAAGCTAAGGAAATTATAGGTTATAGCTATGGAGGTGATGGGTATGGTTCATGGGTATGCTCGTGAGGTCAATCTAGTGTTTATCATCTCCGTTGCATCTACGTACTTTCCTGCAATATTGAATCTCAATATTGATACGTGAGCACTCATAACTTAACTTTTATATATCAATAGTGTATCCCTGACTAGTGCTCGAGTATATAGCATTATGCATGCTTGTACATTCGATATTGTCCTTAGATAGGTTTGTTGAATCCTGAATTAGATACATATGCTACTGAGATAGGGTATATGATATGCATGTCATTGGAAAGCTAGCGAAAAATTAAAAGCTTTTCATTTAGATATCGAATGGTTTCGATGAACGGATTTGAATTTATAGTCAACTGAATTTTAGTATTATTGTTAAAATGATTATTATTACTATCGTCGTTATTATTTTAATAGAAATATCATTGTTATTATAAAATATCATTATTACTATTATGTTAGTATTATCATTTTATCATAATAACATTTTTAGTAAATATAAATATTGTTATTTTTTTATAGAATAATAATAATTATTATTACAAAATAATACAACTTTTACTTATTATTATTATGATCAATATTATTTTATCAAATAAATAGAGGATACAAATATATTTTTCACCACACGTAATATAATTACATTAATAATACTTACCACTATAGTTTTAAGATATTAAGCGAACTTTATAAATTTTACTACTTAAGATATATAAAAGTATATTTTATCATAACAGGATGGCGTGTTTGTATAGATTATAGAAAATTAAATGACGCCACCAGAAAAGATCACTTTCCCTTACCTTTCATTGATCAAATGTTGGAAAGATTAGCCGGAAATAGTTACTATTGTTTTCTTGATGGTTTTTTCTGGATATTTTCAAATTCCAATAGCACCCGAGGACCAGGAGAAAACCACGTTCACGTGCCCTTATGGTACTTTTGCTTATAAACGCATGCCATTTGAACTTTGCAACGCCCCTGCAACCTTTCAAAGGTGCATGATGGCGATTTTTCACGACATGATAGAAGAATGCATGGAAGTTTTCATGGATGACTTTTCAGTCTTCGGTGATACTTTTGAATCATTTCTAGTTAATCTTGAACGAATGTTTATTAGATGCGAACAATCAAATCTAGTTCTTAATTGGGAGAAATGCCATTTCATGGTTAAAGAAGGCATCGTTCTTGGACATAAAATTTCAAAGGAGGAATTGAAGTGGATAGAGCTAAAGTCGATGTAATTGCTAAACTTCCACATCCCACCAATGTTAGAGGAGTTAGGAGTTTTCTAGGGCATGCCGGTTTTTACCGACGTTTCATAAAAGATTTTTTCTAAAATTGCCACTCCTATGAATAAACTCCTAGAAAAGGTTGCTCCATTTATCTTTTCAGATGAATGTATCAAATCTTTTAATATTCTTAAAGAAAAACTCACTAATGCACCGATTATGATCACTCCAAATTGGAATTTACCGCTTGAACTAATGTGCGATGCAAGTGATTTTGCAATGGGAGCCGTTTTAGGACAAAGGATTGAAAAAGGATTTCAACCTATTTATTATACTAGTAAGACATTACAAGGAGCACAAACGAATTATACAACTACTGAAAAAGAACTCCTTGCTATTGTCTTTGCTTTTGACAAATTTCGTTCATATCTCGTTCTAGCAAAAACGGTGGTCTATACTGACCATTCTGCTCTTAGATACCTATTTTCGAAACAAGATGCTAAACCACGATTAATCCGTTGGATCTTACTCTTACAAGAGTTCGATATTGAAATCCGAGATAAAAAGGGAGCAGAAAATCTCGCCGCTGATCATCTTTCTTTTCTTGAAAATCCTGAATTAGAAGTTCTAAATGAATCGGCCATACAAGACAACTTTCCTGATGAATATCTATTGAAGATAGATCGATAGATTATAATGAAATTCTATGGTTTGCAGACTATGCAAACTACTTAGTATGTGGATTCCTTGAAAAAGGATTATCGTACCAAAAACGAAAGAAATTCTTTAGTGATATAAAACACTATTTCTGGGAAGATCCACATTTGTTTAAAAGTTATCCCGATGGAATAATACGCCGATGTGTATTCGGAGATGAAGCTAGTCAAATCTAAAACCATTGTCACACAGGACCAACAGGAGGGCATTATGGGCCTCAACTCACAGCAAGAAAAGTTTACGATGCTGGATTCTATTGGCCTACAATTTTCAAAGACGCACACCTTCTTTGCAAATCCTGTGATGCTTGTCAAAGGGCCGGAAAAATAAGTCAACGTGATGAAATGCCACAAAATGTCATTCAAGTATGTGAAGTATTTGACATTTGGGGTATTGATTTTATGGGTCCATTTCCAAAATCTTATAATAATCTCTACATTCTCGTTGCCATTGATTATGTATCTAAATGGGCGGAAGCACAAGCTCTCCCAACTAACGATGCACGAGTTGTAGTCAACTTTTTAAAACGTCTTTTTGCTAGGTTCGGAACACCAAAAGCTTTAATAAGTGATCGGGGTACTCATTTTTGTAATAATCAACTTGAGAAAGTTCTTAAAAGATATGGAGTAACTCATAAAATATCCGCTGTTTATCATCCACAAACAAGTGGACAAGTTGAAAATACCAACTGAACTTTAAAACGTATTCTAGAGAAAACCGTAGGATCAAATCCGAAGGAATGGTCCATGAAATTGGAGGATGCACTCTGGGCTTTTAGAACAGCCTACAAAACTCCAATTGGAACCACACCTTTTAAACTCGTTTACGGAAAAGCATGTCATCTTCCAGTAGAAATTGAACACAAAGCATTTTGGGCTTTGAAGACATGTAATCTTGATTTACATGAAGCTGGATGTCTACGGTTAAGCCAACTAAACCAATTAGAAGAACTGAGACATGAAGCATACGAAAATTCGTTAATCTATAAGGAAAGAACGAAGAAATGGCATGATAAAAGAATCAGAAGTTCAAAAGAATTTAAAGAAGGAGATAGAGTTCTTCTTTTCAATTCACGATTCAAGCTATTTTCTGGAAAATTGAAATCAAGATGGTCTGGACCATTTATAGTCAAAAGAGTTTTCCTGTACGGAACAATAGAGTTAATAAATTCAAATGGGATTGAATTTAAAGTTAATGGTCACAGAGTTAAACATTACGTACATGATCCGATGGAAATTGACAACGAAGTTAATCACAATTTCAACACCACAGCTAACTAAGTGTGGGGAGAATCAAGTCTTTAAAGGATAATATATATTTCTGTTAGAGTTAGATATTCTGTTTTCATGTAGTTCTCGAGAATGGAATCTGAATGGTCTTTCCCTAGCAGACCCTAAAGAACTAGTCTTCTCCCCCATTCTGAATTTTTATTTTTTTTTAGGTTTTACAAGATGAAGACTTCCTGTGAACTAAACCATGGTCTAATGCTACACGCTTTAATCACTAAACGGAATAATGACACCCTTCCAAGTGAATTGGTATCATTAATCAGAGGCAAATTGGACGGAGTAAGAAAAGAATCCAGGAACGAAAATAATAAGTTACATTTTGGTAAAGGAAAATCGAAATCCGCAGCGAAAAGAAGAGCACGACACCTTGAAAGATGTCACAAATGGGGAAAATGGTCACACGAAGGAAAATGCTCGATGAATCAGACATATTCCAATACCGAATTCGTTACTTTATGCAGAGATGGACCGTTCATATGTTTCGAAGAAAAAACGTTGAATGCTCGAGGTTACGCCTATGTAGCTATGGAAAATCAATTAGTCCGACTATCTTATAAGTGGGCTAAAGCAGGTCACTAAGAATTCTATCTTACAGGTAAGTATGTACAGTTTTTATTTTTATTTTTTATTGCTTTTAACCTTTTGATAATAAACGCTTAATCGTTCGCTATAAAGTATTAAATTAATACTCAATAAAATTAGGTTTTGCGACCGAAATTATTGATATCATACAAAAATTTATTACATCACTGCGAAATTTACCATTTATTCTTAAGGTATAAATATCTTTAATCAATCAACCCAAAATATTTCAAAAATTCGTCATGAGTTAAAATAGGTTATGGAACAGAAATTACTTTACCGAAAAGAGGGGCGTATATTTTTGATAATATATGATTTATTAAAGTGGGATAAAAGACCAAAAAGATTTTTAATTTTAATTTTTACTTTGTTTTTTTAAAATTAATATATTAATATTAAATTATTATTGTAAACTTTTTAAATAAATATATTTAAATTTATAAATATTTGAAAAAATTAATATTTTTAATATAAGTTTGTATGTATAAAAACAAAAATATAATATAAATTTAGTGTGAATTTTTAATTTTAATAATATGAATTTTTAATTTTATGCATTTTAAATTTAAGTTTGGTGTGAATTTAAAAATAAAAATTTACTTTATTTCGCTAAATTAAAAATTGATTTCTAAAAATTTGTCGTGAGTTGAAGACTAGGTCGTTGAACCAAAATTGCTCTACCCAAGGGAGGGACGAGAACTTTTATTATCATTATTTTTAATCTTATTGAATTAAAGTATGCCAAAAACATTTAAAAAACCCAAAAATCTTTGCTTTTAAAACAACGCTTTGAATTGACAAATTTTAAAATTTTATCGAGGGACGGACTAGGACAATGATCCGAAACAACCTCACTTCTAAAAAGAAACAAATTTGTAAAATTTTATTAATTTATGTTTTAGAAGTTATACGGTTTAAAAAAAAAAAGCAAAAATGTACTGTACCCAAACCCCATGCGATCGCATGGGATATGGCCTTCCAATCCATGCGATCGCATGGAGCTGGAATTTTGGCTAGAAACAAAAGGCTGTCTGTTCTGCTCTCTTCACCACAACACACACACATATACGAACCACACTCCCAAAACCTCTCAAATTTCATTATTTTTTCACCAAAATCAACCAAATTTCTTGCTACAATCCGCTCTAAACATGAAATTGTTCAGAAGTTTATCAAGAAAGGTAACAATTACATCCCTAAACCTCTTTAAATTTGATTTTTAGTGTTCTTGAGCTATATTTTTCCTAATTTGATTTTGTTAATTTCTAATGTAATTAGAGTTAAATTGTTAGTATTTTATGCATGTATAACCTAGATTGATGCTATTTAACATGATTTGAAGCCAAAAACTTCAAAAATTTTAGAAATCTAGGGTTTGTGTTCTTGAGCAATTTGGAGCTTTTTGATGTAAACAGGTTATGGCCGATTTTTGTCATGAATTATTGTTAAATTAAGTAGTGTAACATGTTTAGGTAGCTAAATGATCCAAACTTTGATCCTAAACATGATTTTTGAGAATTAAAGTGGACTTTTTAGGTATAAAATTCATGAACTTGATTAATTTGATATAATTGCCATTTGAGACTTGTTTAATTGTTAGTAATGACTATTTTGACATGTTATTTGAGTTAAATGCTTATGAACTTTGTATACATTTTCATAAAGGCTTATTTGAAAAAGTGTAGAATTGTAAAAAATTGTAAAAATGTGTATAAGTTTAATTTTGATTTAACATATTATTGTAATTGTTTCAATTTGTTATTTTGCTAACGCTAATGCATATTTGGATGCACAAATTTTGTGTTTAATGTGTTTTGCAGAGATTTACAGATACTGATGGTGCAACATCATCATCTTGACAACCACAACAAGAATCTGAACCAGAATATGAACCGCAATACGAGCCAGAACCCGAACAACAACCACAACAGGAACAACAACATCAGCCTGATCAACATGTACCTTATTATGATCCGCTACAGTTTGTTAATGAATTCATAGTATTTCCGATGCATCCGCCAGTAGAAAACCCAATGATTCCTGAACATACATTGCATCCTAATCTGAGATTCGATAGAAGCTGGAGAGATTACCCGGCATATCAAAGTAATAAATTCAAATTAGTAACGAAAGATGTAGAGGTGCCTAGGGTAATTGATTGGGATCCTTTGGAAAGGGTCCAACTAGCTAACTAAGTTAGGGAGCATCTGATCCAAAGGTATGGCAGTTCTTCTTTTACCGATTGGGAACGTCTATTCACCATTCGTAGACCTGTATATAAGGAATTGTGTGTTGAGCTGATGAGTACTATAGCGTTAAATGTAGATGTAGATAGGTTAGATGATAGAAGTTTTCTTAGGTTTATACTTGGCCGTAGGATGTACAGGATGTCCATGCTGGACATGGCCAGGGCATTACCCGATTGTATGAATTTGATTTATCGTGGTGAAAGGGTAGATAGGAATTTTGACGCGAACGCCGTCTGGAGGCGTATGTCAAACTATAATGTTTTTACACTGGGAGGAAAACACTCCTACTTACATATTAACAAAGCCGAGCTTCGTATAATTCATAGATTTTTGGCTAACTCGATTACACAGAGAGGTCACAACAAGGAGAAAATGACCTTACATGATTTATTTTACCTAAAGTGTATTCGAGACCCAAGAAGCTTTGTTAATATAACCTACTGTGTTGGTTTTTATTTGTCAAAAATGGTGGAAGGAATACAGGAAGGGTGGATTATAGGAGGAGGTATTTTTGTTACTCTCATTGGAGAGTACTTAGGTGTAGATAGGAACCAAGGGGGTCCACTTTTGGAATATAGGGAACATGTTGAGCCTTTAGGATTAAAGGTTTATGCAGGTGCTAAGGTATTAAAGAGTAGACGCAATCAGGCAGTACCCTATGAAGGTAGTCATCCTCATGTAGAGAGGTTCAGACGAGGAAATGGAGGAAGCGGATGACATTAGGGATGTCATTCAGGAGGCTATGACTGACGTCTACCAGCATATAGATGAGGTAGATATGACAAACGCGGAGAGATTTCGTCGGATGGAGCAGTGGCAAGCCCGGAATGATTATGAGCATTCCAGGCAATGACAGCATGATAGATGGGACTATCATCAGTGTCAGATTGTGAGCCGGCTGTCACCTCAGGATCACTACGTTCCGACCCGACCCGCTTACTATCCTCCACACCAGCCCAAGATGAGACCACCATATACTCTCTACGACCCTAACCAGGGCTACCAGTACACCTATCACCAAGCATGGAACCCGGACGAAAACATGAAATGGAACCCCTATCCAGATTGATATAGTTCAGTTGGTGATTTCTATGATTTTTATCTTTTTATTATTTCTATTTATTTATGTTTAAACATATGATATTGTGATACATTAATGTATTGTTTAATATTTTTATTATTTGGTACTAATATTTCATATTTGATTTGAAAGTGCGATTTTAAGTCCCATTTCAAATTACCATGCATGTTTATATTTGTATGTATGTATATTGTCAATTGTACACAACAGGGTAAAACAGCGCATTTTCAAAGACTGGCATTAAGTTCAGCAAAAGCTACTAATTTTGACGACAAAACGAAAAACAAATGTGATGTAACAACAAGACGGAATGAACAAATGATGTGCACCATTTATCATTCAGCAAACAAACGCCAATATGTTTGGAAACTTTGGTAAAATTTAATTATTTTTCTACGCTAATAACCCTCAATAATTTAAATTGTTACTGATTTCTTGCAAATGAGGGCATTGCAAGATCTTAAGTGTGGGAAGGGGTTAAATTCTTTCGAATTTTTAAAATTTTAAATTTAAACACTTGGTTACCATTAGAAATACTAGTAATGCATTAGTTGTATTAGAATCTAGTGCTCTCTGATAATAAAGAACAGCCCTAGTCTTATATACTAACTACCCAATTCTAGTAAAAAATTTTAAAATTTTCAATTAAATGAATTCAAAATCATGTTTATACATATTTATGAACGATAAAACTAGGTGTTAATACCGAAATTATTGTTACCTCGGAAAGGACATAAATTGAGAAACAACTCAAAATGTTAGAATTCATTTAAAATGGAATAGAGGACAATAAAAAGGCAAAGAAAGAAAAATAAAAGCCAAGTGTGAGAAAAATTTACCAAGTTATTTAAAACATATATCACATATTTTTGTAACAAATAATTGAAGATACTTTTGCTTTAGACTAAACTAATCAGTTTTACCCAATTTATTGTAATATATTTGAAAGAAAGATGGAGCTACATGATGAATCAATTCCATAATTAAAAGGAAGTAAAGTCTTCCGAAAAAGAAACGCGCTTCTTGATTTAGGTCATGAAGTTGTCGTCCAGACCAGCTGTAGGTTGACGAAAAATCTAGAAAAGTCATCACGAAAATCAGCAAGAAATCCACGGACCTCAGCATCAAACAGGGTCGCCACGTGGTCAGACTTATCCTAACCATGAGAGGATCTGTCTCGTAAAATGGGGAGGGCGCCGTGCAAATTAGCTTGATAAGACTAATGAATCAGATCCCCAGAAAGTATAATCTCCTTAAAAGATCAAAAATCAGCATTTAAGACTGATATTACTCAATCCTAGAGATTGACCTTAAAGATTGAGAATTACAAACTCATGGAATTCAATGATATCTAAACTCGAGCTTGAACGAGAAAATATTTTGATCAAAATTACAAACCGATTTGTTTTCTAAAAACCCATTTTCAATGCGTTCATTACCATTGAACGTAAAATCCTAGGAATTCACCTGGAATTCATTAGGTCACCTAAACCAAATCGGGTGTCAATCGTAAGAACGGTGGTTGCATAGCATGGTCAAAGACAGAACCTTGTGCCAGACCGAAAAACTATAGGGTGAGCTTTACTATTGCTCCTACAAAGGATAGTAATTGCATCCGACACGTTATAGACCATAATTAAAAGCATGTCAGGGGACATTGCCTCAACAGTTGCTTGTTCAACGCTTTCCTTTACAACCGGACGGTAGTTTACCGAAAGGTAATATACGGAGCAAGTATACTGGACGTGTTGCTTTCTCAATACAAGGTTAGCAAGTGGGTGACACGAAAACGCAAGTTTTGAGCTAAAATTTTCAAATCTGAAACCCACAAAAACAATTTGCAAACACCGGTGAAGGGTTATTCCGGAAAACTTATTTAGGGTAAAAGCTAGATCGTATTTTCAAAAGATCAAATGTTTTCATAAAGATCCAATTTCCTTAAGGATCTAAATTTTCATAGTCATGTGGGACTGTAAACCACATCGTTACTACCATTGTTTATACCGCCGTATAGAAATTACTGATGTACAAAGTGTGAAGAATAAAGAAGTGATTCTAGTATTTTTATTTCAAGACTATATTGCTTGAGGACAAGCAACGCTCAAGTGTGGGAATATTTGATAATGCTAAAAACGAACATATATTTCATAGCATTATACCTCAAGAAAGACAAGCTTTTAGTTGCAATTGTCCTATTTACAAGTGATATTCGTTTAAATTATAAAAGGTGAAGACAAAAGACAGATTCGACGAATTGAAGACGCAAACGACCAAAAAGCTCAAAAGTACAAAGTACAATCAAAGTGGTTCCAATTATTGATAGGAAACGTCTCAAAATTATAAGAGTACAAGATGCGAAACGCAAAGTACAAGATATTAAATTATACGCAAGGACGTTCGAAAAACCGGAACCGAGACCAAAGTCAACTTTCAATGCTCGACGCAACGGACTAAAAGTTACAAGTCAACTATGCACAAGAATATAATATAATATATAATTAATTCTTAAAATTAATATATATATTATATTATATATTATAAACGTCGGCAAACAAGAAAACAAACTCATGTGAGCTGATACCTACCTCCATGCGATCGCATGGCCTGGAGGCACAAAAGCCATACGATCGCATGGCACACTTTTTCAGCCCAGCCCCTATAAATTTCGCAGTTTGGTGACACATATATATCCATCCTATCTCTCTATCTATAAACGTGTATATATATATATATATATATATATATATATATATATATATATTTTAATTTTAATTTTAATTTTAATTTCTAATAATAAGGGTATGTTAGCGAATGTTGTAAGGGTGTAAGTCGAAATTCTGTCCGTGTAACGCTACGCTATTTTTAATCACTGTAAGTTATGGTTAATGTTATTTTTAATTTAATGTCTCTTAGCTAAGTTATTATTATGCTTATTTAAGATGAAGTAATCATGATGTTGGGCTAAAATATTAAGACGGGGTAATTGGGCTTTGTACCATAATTGGGGTTTGGACAAAAGAACGACACTTGTAGAAATTAGACTATGGGCTATTAATGGGTTTTATATTAACTAAATGATACCTCGTTGATTTAATATATAGACTTATAATTTGACGTATTTATATATAACCACATACGCTTGACTGGGTACGGTGGGCGGGATATCTATAAATACCAATAATTGTTCATTTTACCAGACACGGAACTGGATTAATAGTTAATAGACTTGTTGAAACAGGGGTGGGTTACATTCAAGGGTAATTGGTGTAATTGTTAACAAAGTAGTAAAACCTTGGACTACACGCAGTCGATAACCTGGTGTATTCATTAAACAAAGTATTAAGACCTTGTTACAATTCGAATCCCCAATTAGTTGGAATATTTGACTTCGGGAATAAGAATAATTTGATGAAAACTTTCGCACTTTATGATTATGACTGATGGACTATTATGGACAAATCCGTATGGACATATCGAATAATCCAGGACAAAGGACAATTAACCCATGGTAATAAAACTAAAATCAACACGTCAAACATCATGATTACGGAAGTTTAAATAAGCATAATTTATATATTTCATATTTAATTGCACTTTTAATTATTGCACTTTTATTTATTGTCATTGTATTTAATTGCACTTTTAATTATCGTACTTTTTAATTATCGCAATTTTATTTTATCGCAATTTTATTTATCGCGATTTCATTATCGTTATTTACTTTACGCTTTAAATTAAGTTATATTTATTTTTTTTACAATAGGTTTTAACTGCGACTAAAGTTTTAAAATCGACAAACCGGTCATTAAACGGTAAAAACCCCCTTTTATAATAATAATACTACATATTTATATTTTTGTATTTTTACAAATATAGTTTTTAAAAATATAGCGTTAAGCTTGTTTAAAAGTCTCCCTGTGGAACGAACCGGACTTACTAAAAACTACACTACTGTACGATTAGGTACACTGCCTATAAGTGTTGTAGCAAGGTTTAGGTATATCCATTCTATAAATAAATAAATATCTTGTGTAAAATTGTATCGTATTTAATAGTATTTCGTTGTAAAAATAAAACTATTTCCTAGTACACCTCGCACACATCAAATATTAATAACAATAATAATAATAATGAAATAATAATAATAATAATAAGAGTATTAGTATTAACTACCTCAAAGGAGTAGCCCTTAAAAAAAAATTGCCCAAGTCCGGGCTTGAACCCGCGACGTCTCGCTTAACCGAAAACTCTCTTAACCGTCGCTCCATTTGTTTCTTTTCTGTTTAATACCCGTTTTCACAATATATAACACTTATTTTTCTGTTTCATAATTTCTTATTCTTCTTTTTCAAGAAAAAAATGCCACCGATAGGGATTGAACTTGGGACCTCCTGTTAACCCAACAACCGTCCAGACCGTTCCTCTACCCATGACTTTATGTTTTGTTTTACATCTTAAATCTATATAAGCCTTGTTTTGTTTTCATTTTAATCTTCAATACCCTAATATCACGATGCCTATCATCATCATCATTCTTTATCTGCTTCGTTCATCATCGTTTTCATCATTATAGTATCATCACCATTATATCACAATCATATCCGTTGTCATCATCATCTATCCTATCTTTATTATGATCATAACACCTTCATCATCATTATAATCAAGGGTTCACTAACACCATCGAACATTTATCATTAATCATCTATCTATCTCGTTGTTTTACAGAATTATATAGTGGTAATAGTAACAGCCCATCTTCTTGTCTTTTACTATTTCATCTTATTCGTTATTGATAAACCGAAGGAAAATCATCAAACGCAGTTGTAGCGGATTTAAGAGAATGTCTTGTGATACAGACCCAAATCAGATAGCCTAACCGTGAAATAAATTTGGATTACTGCCCAAATATAAAAGGAAATCTCGGCCCAGGTCCCATGTATATATAATTAATTGAATTCAAACATCCAACAACAGGTTTTACTTTATACATGTTACTAAATGGTGGGGCTAGTGATATTCGGCCACAAAAAGGGAAGCGTGTATCATGTAATAGCAGTACCAAAGTATGTTTATGATTGGTTCGTTGAAACAGAAATGGAAGTGGAAATAGCCGGGTTTGAACTAGAACTTAAGCAGAAAAAATACAAAAAAAAAAAACTGATGTAGCAAAACCTTTTATTTATATAGCAACATAGGTGGATTTTGGTGATGATTGAAAGGACCCGTTCATATACATTATAAACGATTCACAATAGTTGATTACATCGCGAGGTATTTTGACCTCTATATGATACATTTTACAAACATTGCATTCGTTTTTAAAAGACAAACTTTCTTTACAACGGAAGTTGATGGCATGCACACCATTTCATAATACATCCAACTATAATTGACATAATAATAATCTTGATGAACTCAATGACTCGAATGCAACGTCTTTCAAAATATGCCATGAATGACTCCAAGTAATATCCTTAAAATGAGCTAATGCACAGCGGAAGATTTCTTTAATACCTGAGAATAAACATGCTTTAAAGTGTCAACCAAAAGGTTGGTGAGTTCATAGGTTTATCATAACAATCATTTCAATATATTAATAGACCACAAGATTTCCGTTTATAAATATATGTACACTCGCAAGTGTATAAGAGTATTCTATAAATTGTAGGCACCCGGTAACAAGCCTTAACGTTCATGTTTTACCCTCTGAAGTACACCAGATCAGGTGTGTTTAAAATAACCTCGAAGTACTAAAGCATCCCATAGTCAGGATGGGGTTTGTCCGGCCCAATAGATCTATCTTTAGGATTCGCGCCTACCGTACATAGACAAGTAGTTTAATGTTACCAAGCTAAGGGTATATTTCTGGTTTAAACCCACATAGAATTAGTTTTAGTACTTGTGCCTATTTCGTAAAAGATTTATAAAACAGCGCATGTATTCTCAGCTCAAAAATATATATTGCAAAAGCAATTAAAAGGGAGCAAATGAAACTCACCATACTGTATTTCGTAGTAAAAATACATATAACGTCATTTAACAAGTGCAAGGTTGGCCTCGGATTCACGAACCTATATTAATTATATATATTTATATGTTGGTCAATATTTGTCTAACAATTTTTGGTCAAGTCATAGTGTACCACAATCCTAATGCTCGAGACTAATATGCAAAAGTCAACAAAAGTCAACTTGACCCAAAATGACTTCTAAAATTTATACGTGTTTATAACTTAACTATAGTCGTTTTATATATTTAAATATATTTATTAGATTTTATAATAATAAAAGTCATTTATTAATAAACATTTATATTAACGTTTATATATGATAAAATATACTTTTATATATCTTAAGTAGTAAAATTTATAAAGTTCACTTAATATCTTAAAACTATAGTCGTAAGTATTATTAATGTAATTATATTACGCTTGGTGAAAAATATCTTTGTATCCCCTATTTATTTGATAAAATAATATTGATCATAATAATAATAAGTAAAAGTTGTATTATTTTGTAATAATAATTATTATTATTCTATAAAAAAATAACAATATTTATATTTACTAAAAATGTTATTATGATAAAATGATAATACTAACATAATAGTAATAATGATATTTTATAATAACAATGATATTTCTATTAAAATAATAACGACGATAGTAATAATAATCATTTTAACAATAATACTAAAATTCAGTTGACTATAACTTCAAATCCGTTCATCGAAACCATTCGATATCTAAATGAAAAGTTCTTAATTTTTCGCTAGCTTTCCAATGACATGCATATCATATACCCTATCTCAGTAGCATATGTATCTAATTCAGGATTCAACAAAAATATCTAAGGACAATATCGAATGTACAAGTATGCATAATCCTATATACTCGAGCACTAGTCAGGGATACACTATTGATATATAAAAGTTAAGTTATGAGTGCTCACGTATCAATATTGAGATTCAATATTGCAGGAAAGTACGTAGACGCAACGGAGATGATAAACACTAGATTGACCTCACGAGCATACCCATGAACCATACCCATCACCTCCATAGCTATAACCCATAATTTCCTTAGCTTCGATTCATTCAAAAAAACTATTTTGAAATCACTCGGACATCACTCCGTCGTAATATTTTATGTATACTAATAATATCTTGAAATAATACAGAGCAAATATATATATATATATATATATGTAAATCGATTGAGAGAGTTTAGAGAAACATATTTTTAAGTTTCTATGAAATAATGAAACCTATTGAATTCTATTTATAATAGATTTTTGAATTATTAAAGTGAATTATTAAAGTATGAATTATTAAAGTGAATTATTAAAGTATGAATTATTAAAGTGAATTATTAAAGTATGAATTATTAAAGTGAATTATTAAAGTATGAATTATTAAAGTATGAATTATTAAAGTGAATTATTAAAGTATGAATTATTAAAGTATGAATTATTAAAGTGAATTATTAAAGTATGAATTATTAAAGTGAATTATTAAAGTATGAATTATTAAAGTGAATTATTAAAGTTAAAGTAAAGTAAAAGTAAAGGTAAAGGTAAAGTTAAAGTATAGTAAAAGTATAAAAACTATGTATGTATAATACGCGTATAAATATATATAATATTAATTTAAATCGTTATATATATTTAATGAAATAAAATATAAATATCGTTATATTTATTATACTGGTTAAGTAATGAGTTGTCAAAAGTGATTCTAGATATTTATAAAAGTTATATACGTTTTAATAATAAAGTTCTTTTTAAACTGAAAACGTTTTTGTACGTTTGAAAATAGATTAATAGAATATTATGGAAACCAATTCTCCACTAGCTTTTTTCTAACTTTCGTAAATGACACTTTTTATTTTTATTTATAAATAGCTTTACAAATTATTCCCAATATCGTTAAGAGGAATAGATTTCTCAAATCATAGTGGACCTCTCAACAGAGACTTGTAATCATAATTCAATGTTTCTGATAATTCAATCATTTAATATATATTTTTTTAATTTCGTCGATAATCATATTGAAACAAATAAGTTCATATAAAGCATTATACTTTTAAATACTTTGTTGACATTTTCAATTTATAACATATACACATATACATACATATTCATATATGTTCATTTAATGGTTCGTGAATCATTGGAATTTGGTCGAGGTTTAAATGAATGTATAAACATAGTTTAAAATCCTTGAGATTTAACTTAACAAACATTGCTTATCGTGTCAGAATAATATAAAGATAAAGTTTAAATTTAGTCAGAAATTTCCGGGTCGTCACAGTACCTACCCGTTAAAGAAATTTCGTCCCCGAAATTTGATAGAGGTCGTTATGGCTAACAATGAGAATGTTATTATGACGATTATGAAGTTTTATCATGTCTAAGAAGTATGGATAAAATAATTCGATTACTCAAAGCGTATGAGGGAAGTTATCGTAAATGAAGGAAATAAGATTATAGTGATTCGTCATATCTTTTGACGTCATCACAATTGATCTCCGAATTTAAAGAAAAACTTTGTAATCTATGTTGGATTTGATGCTTCGGTGATTAAGGAGATTATGATTCTCTTCAAATTAATACGATAATCCATCTTGATTTCTCTGTCGGGTATTTCACTATAAATCCACCTCCTTCGTTTCCTTACAACTCACACCTTCTATTATTTCTCCCTCAACTCATATTTTAAAGTATTTGTCAATATGCTTCATCCAGTACTGATTCTCGATATACTCCTCACTTTCATATCTGTCGTTCTTCTTTTTCATCTGCCTCCGGAAGAATCTATTTACTTCTACTATACTCTCGGTTTTATAGTGTTTTTAGTTCTTCCGTGTCTTTATATTGCTATATGCATCGATATATACGGTTTATAATTTTTGGGTGGTTGTTGGGTTTTATATCTTCCCTTATATTTCAAAGCCCCTGCTTTTGTCTTCTATAATCATTGACATCCACAGTTAATGCTCCCTTCTATTTGCTGCGATTTATACTCCAATTTCTATTTTGGAGTTTTGTCCTTTCATTTCTTCTTCTTGCGATTAAGCAACGTTTGTAATGTCCAGTATTCGCAGATATGAATTTCAGAATGAACATAGTTAATGTTCTAAGAAGGAAATGGTAATGGCACGATCTTGATTTGTTAATTTACCAGAATACCCTGAAAAGACCGAATCATCAAGAAAATATATTCTTGATATTTTTAGAGATTAAATAGAATACAAGAGTCGTGTAACATGGAACATGATGACGGCATGGTCTGTGAATCGTCATGTCCCATTAGAAACTCAGCATGACTTATTGTAATATAATCACGTTGATCAAGTGTCATTATATTATACTAACTCATGCTTCAGTTCCCAACACTACTTCAAAACATTCATAATTTAAACTCGAAAGTTTATAGAATATAGAAACTAATAGTTTCTTATATGATGTAACACTGATAGCGTAAAGAGATAAATGACTTCAGATAAGATTAGTTGTGAAAATATCTTCAGAAATATCGCGGATATTTATAATGAAAGATATGATAATATCTTAGAATTTCTAATATTGATGGATGATGATGAAGATTTGTCTGTAAAGGTTTAGAATAAAGAGTAAGGTATTCGTTAATGACTTTAGCAGGCACTGAATCATTTGGATTCTTTAAAGGCAGATTTAGTCTTTGTGATTTGTCCACAGCCTCCTTCATAGTCTGTTCAATCCGTTTTCCAGTTCCAAACCTTCTCTTTTTCTCAGCTTTTCCACCTTACTATTCTTTGTCATCAAACTTTTTACTGTTAAGATCGTTTACAGTTTTTGATGCTTCGTCAGCATTTCAAGAACTAGTTTGCAGTTCAAAATATTTTTCAGAACTTCACATTCAAAGTATGTAAGTCCAGGAGATAGACGTTTTACGTACACATATAACTGTTGGCGTAGACATGCTGCGAGATTTCAAAATACTAGTTACTGTTTTTCGATGATTCGTATGACAATTCTCGTTACAAGATGCGAATGAGTAAATGATGTGATTTCAATAAATATAATGATTTTTCGAAAAGTTAAAGATAATTGAAGTTGTTGGTAAGTTTATTGCTAAGGTGGCGAGATATGAAGGTCCCCAGTAACGATGACGAAAGGGCAACGTATCTATCGAGGTTATAATAAGACTAGTCCGACTGAAAAGTCGAAGTTGACTTGCTGGAGCTGTGACAAAACTGTCTACTTTGAAAAGGAATTGAAAAGTCATTTTAGCTAATAAATGCCAAAGGGTCTGACACGGATACGCGTCGAACTATGACTTTGGCTTCAAAAGCTTTTTAGGTACATAAATGTAGGTAATATGTGATTGGATCATCATCTCGATTGTTCATTGTTTGAAGTGTCTTCGAAAACTCCGGAGAGTTTGAACACAGTTTGTAATCGTTAATATACATATGATGTTCTAACACGCTTTTGAAGTCAAAGTATAGCTTTGAAAGATGTAGGAATCTAAGAGTGATGTCTTCTGTTAAATCATGACTTGGATTTTGATTTGTCAAAATCAGAACGCGTAATCAAATTTGGGTGAGAATGGTTGCTTTGATTTCTAGACAAGAATGTATATTGTTGTGAGATTTTAGGAGTATAGTTGATGATTTGCTTAATCAGATTAAAAAAATGTAATATATTAATTGTGAATTTATATATCTCTCGGGTATTACGTACCCGTTAAAAAAAATTTCACAATCAATATTTTGTACAACAGAATTTTATTACAGTCTTTATGAAAATATATATGTGCATATTTTCTTCAGATGTAACATAGATTTAATGAGTTAATATTAAATTAAACTCATTTGATTTACGGTTGAAACTAGAACTGAATAATCCCTAAAGACTTTAAAAATTACATAACTTTTACGGAGTATTTATTCAATAAAATTGAAATTATGAATTAATACTTCGTTATTTGTTGGTGTTTGTAACTCTTGCACCATATTCTCTAAAGCCACTACTCGAGCGCGAAGCTCGTTGACTTCTTCTATTACACCGGGGTGATTGTCGGTTCGGACGAGCGGATAAATAAAATCTAGAATTTGATGTAGTATATAATCGTGACGAGATACTATGTAAATGAGAGAGAAAATGGTGTTTTGGACCGGTTCGCCGGTAAGTGCTTCAGGTTCATCGCCAAGAGGGCAATGTGGTGGATGGAAGGGATCACCTTCTTCTTGTCTCCAATTATTGAGGAGGCTACGAACCTATCCCCAATTCATCCGGGATCACCTTCTTCTTGTCTCCAATTATTGAGGAGGGTTCAAGCCCGGACTTGGGCAATTTTTTTTTAAGGGCTACTCCTTTGAGGTAGTTAATACTAATACTCTTATTATTATTATTATTATTTCATTATTATTATTATTGTTATTAATATTTGATGTGTGCGAGGTGTACTAGGAAATAGTTTTATTTTTACAACGAAATACTATTAAATACGATACAATTTTACACAAGATATTTATTTATTTATAGAATGGATATACCTAAACCTTGCTACAACACTTATAGGCAGTGTACCTAATCGTACAGTAGTGTAGTTTTTAGTAAGTCCGGTTCGTTCCACAGGGAGACTTTTAAACAAGCTTAACGCTATATTTTTAAAAACTATATTTGTAAAAATACAAAAATATAAATATGTAGTATTATTATTATAAAAGGGGGTTTTTACCGTTTAATGACCGGTTTGTCGATTTTAAAACTTTAGTCGCAGTTAAAACCTATTGTAAAAAAAATAAATATAACTTAATTTAAAGCGTAAAGTAAATAACGATAATGAAATCGCGATAAATAAAATTGCGATAAAATAAAATTGCGATAATTAAAAAGTACGATAATTAAAAGTGCAATTAAATACAATGACAATAAATAAAAGTGCAATAATTAAAAGTGCAATTAAATATGAAATATATAAATTATGCTTATTTAAACTTCCGTAATCATGATGTTTGACGTGTTGATTTTAGTTTTATTACCATGGGTTAATTGTCCTTTGTCCTGGATTATTCGATATGTCCATACGGATTTGTCCATAATAGTCCATCAGTCATAATCATAAAGTGCGAAAGTTTTCATCAAATTATTCTTATTCCCGAAGTCAAATATTCCAACTAATTGGGGATTCGAATTGTAACAAGGTCTTAATACTTTGTTTAATGAATACACCAGGTTATCGACTGCGTGTAGTCCAAGGTTTTACTACTTTGTTAACAATTACACCAATTACCCTTGAATGTAACCCACCCCTGTTTCAACAAGTCTATTAACTATTAATCCAGTTCCGTGTATGGTAAAATGAACAATTATTGGTATTTATAGATATCCCGCCCACAATACCCAGTCAAGCGTATGTGGTTATATATAAATACGTCAAATTATAAGTCTATATATTAAATCAACGAGGTATCATTTAGTTAATATAAAACCCATTAATAGCCCATAGTCTAATTTCTACAAGTGTCGTTCTTTTGTCCAAACCCCAATTATGGTACAAAGCCCAATTACCCCGTCTTAATATTTTAGCCCAACATCATGATTACTTCATCTTAAATAAGCATAATAATAACTTAGCTAAGAGACATTAAATTAAAAATAACATTAACCATAACTTACAGTGATTAAAAATAGCGTAGCGTTACACGGACAGAATTTCGACTTACACCCTTACAACATTCGCTAACATACCCTTATTATTAGAAATTAAAATTAAAATTAAAATTAAATATATATATATATATATATATATATATATATATATATATATATATATATATATATATATATATACACGTTTATAGATAGAGAGATAGGATGGATATATATGTGTCACCAAACTGCGAAATTTATAGGGGCTGGGCTGAAAAAGTGTGCCATGCGATCGTATGGCTTTTGTGCCTCCAGGCCATGCGATCGCATGGAGGTAGGTATCAGCTCACATGAGTTTGTTTTCTTGTTTGCCGACGTTTATAATATATAATATAATATATATATTAATTTTAAGAATTAATTATATATTATATTATATTCTTGTGCATAGTTGACTTGTAACTTTTAGTCCGTTGCGTCGAGCATTGAAAGTTGACTTTGGTCTCGGTTCCGGTTTTTCGAACGTCCTTGCGTATAATTTAATATCTTGTACTTTGCGTTTCGCATCTTGTACTCTTATAATTTTGAGACGTTTCCTATCAATAATTGGAACCACTTTGATTGTACTTTGTACTTTTGAGCTTTTTGGTCGTTTGCGTCTTCAATTCGTCGAATCTGTCTTTTGTCTTCACCTTTTATAATTTAAACGAATATCACTTGTAAATAGGACAATTGCAACTAAAAGCTTGTCTTTCTTGAGGTATAATGCTATGAAATATATGTTCGTTTTTAGCATTATCAAATATTCCCACACTTGAGCGTTGCTTGTCCTCAAGCAATATAGTCTTGAAATAAAAATACTAGAATCACTTCTTTATTCTTCACACTTTGTACATCAGTAATTTCTATACGGCGGTATAAACAATGGTAGTAACGATGTGGTTTACAGTCCCACATGACTATGAAAATTTAGATCCTTAAGGAAATTGGATCTTTATGAAAACATTTGATCTTTTGAAAATACGATCTAGCTTTTACCCTAAATAAGTTTTCCGGAATAACCCTTCACCGGTGTTTGCAAATTGTTTTTGTGGGTTTCAGATTTGAAAATTTTAGCTCAAAACTTGCGTTTTCGTGTCACCCACTTGCTAACCTTGTATTGAGAAAGCAACACGTCCAGTATACTTGCTCCGTATATTACCTTTCGGTAAACTACCGTCCGGTTGTAAAGGAAAGCATTGAACAAGCAACTGTTGAGGCAATGTCCCCTGACATGCTTTTAATTATGGTCTATAACGTGTCGGATGCAATTACTATCCTTTGTAGGAGCAATAGTAAAGCTCACCCTATAGTTTTTCGGTCTGGCACAAGGTTCTGTCTTTGACCATGCTATGCAACCACCGTTCTTACGATTGACACCCGATTTGGTTTAGGTGACCTAATGAATTCCAGGTGAATTCCTAGGATTTTACGTTCAATGGTAATGAACGCATTGAAAATGGGTTTTTAGAAAACAAATCGGTTTGTAATTTTGATCAAAATATTTTCTCGTTCAAGCTCGAGTTTAGATATCATTGAATTCCATGAGTTTGTAATTCTCAATCTTTAAGGTCAATCTCTAGGATTGAGTAATATCAGTCTTAAATGCTGATTTTTGATCTTTTAAGGAGATTATACTTTCTGGGGATCTGATTCATTAGTCTTATCAAGCTAATTTGCACGGCGCCCTCCCCATTTTACGAGACAGATCCTCTCATGGTTAGGATAAGTCTGACCACGTGGCGACCCTGTTTGATGCTGAGGTCCGTGGATTTCTTGCTGATTTTCGTGATGACTTTTCTAGATTTTTCGTCAACCTACAGCTGGTCTGGACGACAACTTCATGACCTAAATCAAGAAGCGCGTTTCTTTTTCGGAAGACTTTACTTCCTTTTAATTATGGAATTGATTCATCATGTAGCTCCATCTTTCTTTCAAATATATTACAATAAATTGGGTAAAACTGATTAGTTTAGTCTAAAGCAAAAGTATCTTCAATTATTTGTTACAAAAATATGTGATATATGTTTTAAATAACTTGGTAAATTTTTCTCACACTTGGCTTTTATTTTTCTTTCTTTGCCTTTTTATTGTCCTCTATTCCATTTTAAATGAATTCTAACATTTTGAGTTGTTTCTCAATTTATGTCCTTTCCGAGGTAACAATAATTTCGGTATTAACACCTAGTTTTATCGTTCATAAATATGTATAAACATGATTTTGAATTCATTTAATTGAAAATTTTAAAATTTTTTACTAGAATTGGGTAGTTAGTATATAAGACTAGGGCTGTTCTTTATTATCAGAGAGCACTAGATTCTAATACAACTAATGCATTACTAGTATTTCTAATGGTAACCAAGTGTTTAAATTTAAAATTTTAAAAATTCGAAAGAATTTAACCCCTTCCCACACTTAAGATCTTGCAATGCCCTCATTTGCAAGAAATCAGTAACAATTTAAATTATTGAGGGTTATTAGCGTAGAAAAATAATTAAATTTTACCAAAGTTTCCAAACATATTGGCGTTTGTTTGCTGAATGATAAATGGTGCACATCATTTGTTCATTCCGTCTTGTTGTTACATCACATTTGTTTTTCGTTTTGTCGTCAAAATTAGTAGCTTTTGCTGAACTTAATGCCAGTCTTTGAAAATGCGCTGTTTTACCCTGTTGTGTACAATTGACAATATACATACATACAAATATAAACATGCATGGTAATTTGAAATGGGACTTAAAATCGCACTTTCAAATCAAATATGAAATATTAGTACCAAATAATAAAAATATTAAACAATACATTAATGTATCACAATATCATATGTTTAAACATAAATAAATAGAAATAATAAAAAGATAAAAATCATAGAAATCACCAACTGAACTATATCAATCTGGATAGGGGTTCCATTTCATGTTTTCGTCCGGGTTCCATGCTTGGTGATAGGTGTACTGGTAGCCCTGGTTAGGGTCGTAGAGAGTATATGGTGGTCTCATCTTGGGCTGGTGTGGAGGATAGTAAGCGGGTCGGGTCGGAACGTAGTGATCCTGAGGTGACAGCCGGCTCACAATCTGACACTGATGATAGTCCCATCTATCATGCTGTCATTGCCTGGAATGCTCATAATCATTCCGGGCTTGCCACTGCTCCATCCGACGAAATCTCTCCGCGTTTGTCATATCTACCTCATCTATATGCTGGTAGACGTCAGTCATAGCCTCCTGAATGACATCCCTAATGTCATCCGCTTCCTCCATTTCCTCGTCTGAACCTCTCTACATGAGGATGACTACCTTCATAGGGTACTGCCTGATTGCGTCTACTCTTTAATACCTTAGCACCCGCATAAACCTTTAATCCTAAAGGCTCAACATGTTCCCTATATTCCAAAAGTGGACCCCCTTGGTTCCTATCTACACCTAAGTACTCTCCAATGAGAGTAACAAAAATACCTCCTCCTATAATCCACCCTTCCTGTATTCCTTCCACCATTTTTGACAAATAAAAACCAACACAGTAGGTTATATTAACAAAGCTTCTTGGGTCTCGAATACACTTTAGGTAAAATAAATCATGTAAGGTCATTTTCTCCTTGTTGTGACCTCTCTGTGTAATCGAGTTAGCCAAAAATCTATGAATTATACGAAGCTCGGCTTTGTTAATATGTAAGTAGGAGTGTTTTCCTCCCAGTGTAAAAACATTATAGTTTGACATACGCCTCCAGACGGCGTTCGCGTCAAAATTCGTATCTACCCTTTCACCACGATAAATCAAATTCATACAATCGGGTAATGCCCTGGCCATGTCCAGCATGGACATCCTGTACATCCTACGGCCAAGTATAAACCTAAGAAAACTTCTATCATCTAACCTATCTACATCTACATTTAACGCTATAGTACTCATCAGCTCAACACACAATTCCTTATATACAGGTCTACGAATGGTGAATAGACGTTCCCAATCGGTAAAAGAAGAACTGCCATACCTTTGGATCAGATGCTCCCTAACTTAGTTAGCTAGTTGGACCCTTTCCAAAGGATCCCAATCAATTACCCTAGGCACCTCTACATCTTTCGTTACTAATTTGAATTTATTACTTTGATATGCCGGGTAATCTCTCCAGCTTCTATCGAATCTCAGATTAGGATGCAATGTATGTTCAGGAATCATTGGGTATTCTACTGGCGGATGCATCGGAAATACTATGAATTCATTAACAAACTGTAGCGGATCATAATAAGGTACATGTTGATCAGGCTGATGTTGTTGTTCCTGTTGTGGTTGTTGTTCGGGTTCTGGCTCGTATTGCGGTTCATATTCTGGTTCAGATTCTTGTTGTGGTTGTCAAGATGATGATGTTGCACCATCAGTATCTGTAAATCTCTGCAAAACACATTAAACACAAAATTTGTGCATCCAAATATGCATTAGCGTTAGCAAAATAACAAATTGAAACAATTACAATAATATGTTAAATCAAAATTAAACTTATACACATTTTTACAATTTTTTACAATTCTACACTTTTTCAAATAAGCCTTTATGAAAATGTATACAAAGTTCATAAGCATTTAACTCAAATAACATGTCAAAATAGTCATTACTAACAATTAAACAAGTCTCAAATGGCAATTATATCAAATTAATCAAGTTCATGAATTTTATACCTAAAAAGTCCACTTTAATTCTCAAAAATCATGTTTAGGATCAAAGTTTGGATCATTTAGCTACCTAAACATGTTACACTACTTAATTTAACAATAATTCATGACAAAAATCGGCCATAACCTGTTTACATCAAAAAGCTCCAAATTGCTCAAGAACACAAACCCTAGATTTCTAAAATTTTTGAAGTTTTTGGCTTCAAATCATGTTAAATAGCATCAATCTAGGTTATACATGCATAAAATACTAACAATTTAACTCTAATTACATTAGAAATTAACAAAATCAAATTAGGAAAAATATAGCTCAAGAACACTAAAAATCAAATTTAAAGAGGTTTAGGGATGTAATTGTTACCTTTCTTGATAAACTTCTGAACAATTTCATGTTTAGAGCGGATTGTAGCAAGAAATTTGGTTGATTTTGGTGAAAAAATAATGAAATTTGAGAGGTTTTGGGAGTGTGGTTCGTATATGTGTGTGTGTTGTGGTGAAGAGAGCAGAACAGACAGCCTTTTGTTTCTAGCCAAAATTCCAGCTCCATGCGATCGCATGGATTGGAAGGCCATATCCCATGCGATCGCATGGGGTTTGGGTACAGTACATTTTTGCTTTTTTTTTTTAAACCGTATAACTTCTAAAACATAAATTAATAAAATTTTACAAATTTGTTTCTTTTTAGAAGTGAGGTTGTTTCGGATCATTGTCCTAGTCCGTCCCTCGATAAAATTTTAAAATTTGTCAATTCAAAGCGTTGTTTTAAAAGCAAAGATTTTTGGGTTTTTTAAATGTTTTTGGCATACTTTAATTCAATAAGATTAAAAATAATGATAATAAAAGTTCTCGTCCCTCCCTTGGGTAGAGCAATTTTGGTTCAACGACCTAGTCTTCAACTCACGACAAATTTTTAGAAATCAATTTTTAATTTAGCGAAATAAAGTAAATTTTTATTTTTAAATTCACACCAAACTTAAATTTAAAATGCATAAAATTAAAAATTCATATTATTAAAATTAAAAATTCACACTAAATTTATATTATATTTTTGTTTTTATACATACAAACTTATATTAAAAATATTAATTTTTTCAAATATTTATAAATTTAAATATATTTATTTAAAAAGTTTACAATAATAATTTAATATTAATATATTAATTTTAAAAAAACAAAGTAAAAATTAAAATTAAAAATCTTTTTGGTCTTTTATCCCACTTTAATAAATCATATATTATCAAAAATATACGCCCCTCTTTTCGGTAAAGTAATTTCTGTTCCATAACCTATTTTAACTCATGACGAATTTTTGAAATATTTTGGGTTGATTGATTAAAGATATTTATACCTTAAGAATAAATGGTAAATTTCGCAGTGATGTAATAAATTTTTGTATGATATCAATAATTTCGGTCGCAAAACCTAATTTTATTGAGTATTAATTTAATACTTTATAGCGAACGATTAAGCGTTTATTATCAAAAGGTTAAAAGCAATAAAAAATAAAAATAAAAACTGTACATACTTACCTGTAAGATAGAATTCTTAGTGACCTGCTTTAGCCCACTTATAAGATAGTCGGACTAATTGATTTTCCATAGCTACATAGGCGTAACCTCGAGCATTCAACGTTTTTTCTTCGAAACATATGAACGGTCCATCTCTGCATAAAGTAACGAATTCGGTATTGGAATATGTCTGATTCATCGAGCATTTTCCTTCGTGTGACCATTTTCCCCATTTGTGACATCTTTCAAGGTGTCGTGCTCTTCTTTTCGCTGCGGATTTCGATTTTCCTTTACCAAAATGTAACTTATTATTTTCGTTCCTGGATTCTTTTCTTACTCCGTCCAATTTGCCTCTGATTAATGATACCAATTCACTTGGAAGGGTGTCATTATTCCGTTTAGTGATTAAAGCGTGTAGCATTAGACCATGGTTTAGTTCACAGGAAGTCTTCATCTTGTAAAACCTAAAAAAAAATAAAAATTCAGAATGGGGGAGAAGACTAGTTCTTTAGGGTCTGCTAGGGAAAGACCATTCAGATTCCATTCTCGAGAACTACATGAAAACAGAATATCTAACTCTAACAGAAATATATATTATCCTTTAAAGACTTGATTCTCCCCACACTTAGTTAGCTGTGGTGTTGAAATTGTGATTAACTTCGTTGTCAATTTCCATCGGATCATGTACGTAATGTTTAACTCTGTGACCATTAACTTTAAATTCAATCCCATTTGAATTTATTAACTCTATTGTTCCGTACAGGAAAACTCTTTTGACTATAAATGGTCCAGACCATCTTGATTTCAATTTTCCAGAAAATAGCTTGAATCGTGAATTGAAAAGAAGAACTCTATCTCCTTCTTTAAATTCTTTTGAACTTCTGATTCTTTTATCATGCCATTTCTTCGTTCTTTCCTTATAGATTAACGAATTTTCGTATGCTTCATGTCTCAGTTCTTCTAATTGGTTTAGTTGGCTTAACCGTAGACATCCAGCTTCATGTAAATCAAGATTACATGTCTTCAAAGCCCAAAATGCTTTGTGTTCAATTTCTACTGGAAGATGACATGCTTTTCCGTAAACGAGTTTAAAAGGTGTGGTTCCAATTGGAGTTTTGTAGGCTGTTCTAAAAGCCCAGAGTGCATCCTCCAATTTCATGGACCATTCCTTCGGATTTGATCCTACGGTTTTCTCTAGAATACGTTTTAAAGTTCAGTTGGTATTTTCAACTTGTCCACTTGTTTGTGGATGATAAACAGCGGATATTTTATGAGTTACTCCATATCTTTTAAGAACTTTCTCAAGTTGATTATTACAAAAATGAGTACCCCGATCACTTATTAAAGCTTTTGGTGTTCCGAACCTAGCAAAAAGACGTTTTAAAAAGTTGACTACAACTCGTGCATCGTTAGTTGGGAGAGCTTGTGCTTCCGCCCATTTAGATACATAATCAATGGCAACGAGAATGTAGAGATTATTATAAGATTTTGGAAATGGACCCATAAAATCAATACCCCAAATGTCAAATACTTCACATACTTGAATGACATTTTGTGGCATTTCATCACGTTGACTTATTTTTCCGGCCCTTTGACAAGCATCACAGGATTTGCAAAGAAGGTGTGCGTCTTTGAAAATTGTAGGCCAATAGAATCCAGCATCGTAAACTTTTCTTGCTGTGAGTTGAGGCCCATAATGCCCTCCTGTTGGTCCTGTGTGACAATGGTTTTAGATTTGACTAGCTTCATCTCCGAATACACATCGGCGTATTATTCCATCGGGATAACTTTTAAACAAATGTGGATCTTCCCAGAAATAGTGTTTTATATCACTAAAGAATTTCTTTCGTTTTTGGTACGATAATCCTTTTTCAAGGAATCCACATACTAAGTAGTTTGCATAGTCTGCAAACCATAGAATTTCATTATAATCTATCGATCTATCTTCAATAGATATTCATCAGGAAAGTTGTCTTGTATGGCCGATTCATTTAGAACTTCTAATTCAGGATTTTCAAGAAAAGAAAGATGATCAGCGGCGAGATTTTCTGCTCCCTTTTTATCTCGGATTTCAATATCGAACTCTTGTAAGAGTAAGATCCAACGGATTAATCGTGGTTTAGCATCTTGTTTCGAAAATAGGTATCTAAGAGCAGAATGGTCAGTATAGACCACCGTTTTTGCTAGAACGAGATATGAACGAAATTTGTCAAAAGCAAAGACAATAGCAAGGAGTTCTTTTTCAGTAGTTGTATAATTCGTTTGTGCTCCTTGTAATGTCTTACTAGTATAATAAATAGGTTGAAATCCTTTTTCAATCCTTTGTCCTAAAACGGCTCCCATTGCAAAATCACTTGCATCGCACATTAGTTCAAGCGGTAAATTCCAATTTGGAGTGATCATAATCGGTGCATTAGTGAGTTTTTCTTTAAGAATATTAAAAGATTTGATACATTCATCTGAAAAGATAAATGGAGCAACCTTTTCTAGGAGTTTATTCATAGGAGTGGCAATTTTAGAAAAAATCTTTTATGAAACGTCGGTAAAAACCGGCATGCCCTAGAAAACTCCTAACTCCTCTAACATTGGTGGGATGTGGAAGTTTAGCAATTACATCGACTTTAGCTCTATCCACTTCAATTCCTCCTTTGAAATTTTATGTCCAAGAACGATGCCTTCTTTAACCATGAAATGGCATTTCTCCCAATTAAGAACTAGATTTGATTGTTCGCATCTAATAAACATTCGTTCAAGATTAACTAGAAATGATTCAAAAGTATCACCGAAGACTGAAAAGTCATCCATGAAAACTTCCATGCATTCTTCTATCATGTCGTGAAAAATCGCCATCATGCACCTTTGAAAGGTTGCAGGGGCGTTGCAAAGTTCAAATGGCATGCGTTTATAAGCAAAAGTACCATAAGGGCACGTGAACGTGGTTTTCTCCTGGTCCTCGGGTGCTATTGGAATTTGAAAATATCCAGAAAAACCATCAAGAAAACAATAGTAACTATTTCCGGCTAATCTTTCCAACATTTGATCAATGAAAGGTAAGGGAAAGTGATCTTTTCTGGTGGCGTCATTTAATTTTCTATAATCTATACAAACACGCCATCCTGTTATGATAAAATATACTTTTATATATCTTAAGTAGTAAAATTTATAAAGTTCGCTTAATATCTTAAAACTATAGTGGTAAGTATTATTAATGTAATTATATTACGTGTGGTGAAAAATATATTTGTATCCTCTATTTATTTGATAAAATAATATTGATCATAATAATAATAAGTAAAAGTTGTATTATTTTGTAATAATAATTATTATTATTCTATAAAAAAATAACAATATTTATATTTACTAAAAATGTTATTATGATAAAATGATAATACTAACATAATAGTAATAATGATATTTTATAATAACAATGATATTTCTATTAAAATAATAACGACGATAGTAATAATAATCATTTTAACAATAATACTAAAATTCAGTTGACTATAAATTCAAATCCGTTCATCGAAACCATTCGATATCTAAATGAAAAGCTTTTAATTTTTCGCTAGCTTTCCAATGACATGCATATCATATACCCTATCTCAGTAGCATATGTATCTAATTCAGGATTCAACAAACCTATCTAAGGACAATATCGAATGTACAAGCATGCATAATGCTATATACTCGAGCACTAGTCAGGGATACACTATTGATATATAAAAGTTAAGTTATGAGTGCTCACGTATCAATATTGAGATTCAATATTGCAGGAAAGTACGTAGATGCAACGGAGATGATAAACACTAGATTGACCTCACGAGCATACCCATGAACCATACCCATCACCTCCATAGCTATAACCTATAATTTCCTTAGCTTCGACTCATTCAAAAAAACTATTTTGAAATCACTCGGACATCACTCCGTCGTAATATTTTATGTATACTAATAATATCTTGAAATAATACAGAGCAAATATATATATATGTAAATCGATTGAGAGAGTTTAGAGAAATATATTTTTAAGTTTCTATGAAATAATGAAACCTATTGAATTCTATTTATAATAGATTTTTTAATTATTAAAGTGAATTATTAAAGTATGAATTATTAAAGTGAATTATTAAAGTATGAATTATTAAAGTGAATTATTAAAGTATGAATTATTAAAGTGAATTATTAAAGTGAATTATTAAAGTATGAATTATTAAAGTGAATTATTAAAGTATGAATTATTAAAGTGAATTATTAAAGTATGAATTATTAAAGTTAAAGTAAAGGTAAAGTTAAAGTATAGTAAAAGTATAAAAACTATGTATGTATAATATGCGTATAAATATATATAATATTAATTTAAATTGTTATATATATTTAATGAAATAAAATATAAATATCGTTATATTTATTATACTGGTTAAGTAATGAGTTGTCAAAAGTGATTCTAGATATTTATAAAAGTTATATACGTTTTAATAATAAAGTTCTTTTTAAACTGAAAACGTTTTTGTACGTTTGAAAATAGATTAATAGAATATTATGGAAACTAATTCTCCACTAGCTTTTGTCTAACTTTCGTAAATGACACTTTTTATTTTTATTTATAAATAGCTTTACAAATTATTCCGAATATCGTTAAGAGGAATAGATTTCTCAAATCATAGTGGAGCTCTCAACAGAGACTTGTAATCATAATTCAATGTTTCTGATAATTCAATCATTTAATATATATATTTTTTAATTTCATCGATAATCATATTGAAAAAAATACGTTCATATAAAGCATTATACTTTTAAATACTTTGTTGACATTTTCAATATATAACATATACACATATACATACATATTCATATATGTTCATTTAATGGTTCGTGAATCATTGGAATTTGGTCGAGGTTTAAATGAATGTATAAACATAGTTTAAAATCCTTGAGATTTAACTTAACAAACATTGCTTATCGTGTCAGAATAATATAAAGATAAAGTTTAAATTTAGTCAGAAATTTCCGGGTCGTCACAGTACCTACCCGTTAAAGAAATTTCGTCCCCGAAATTTGATAGAGGTCGTTATGGCTAACAATGAGAATGTTATTATGACGATTATGAAGTTTTATCATGTCTAAGAAGTATGGATAAAATAATTCGATTACTCAAAGCGTATGAGGGAAGTTATCGTAAATGAAGGAAATAAGATTATAGTGATTCGTCATATCTTTTGACGTCATCACAATTGATCTCTGAATTTAAAGAAAATCTTTGTAATATATGTTGGATTTGATGCTTCGGTGATTAAGGAGATTATGATTCTCTTCGAATTAATACGATAATCCATCTTGATTTCTCTGTCGGGTATTTCACTATAAATCCACCTCCTTCGTTTCCTTACAACTCACACCTTCTTTTCTTTCTCCCTCAACTCATATTTTAAAGTATTTTTCAATATGCTTCATCCAGTACTGATTCTCGATATACTCCTCACTTTCATATCTGTCATTCTTCTTTTTCATCTGCCTCCGGAAGAATCTATTTACTTCTACTATACTCTCGGTTTTATAGTGTTTTTAGTTCTTCCGTGTCTTTATATTGCTATATGCATTGATATATACGGTTTATAATTTTTGGGTGGTTGTTGGGTTTTATATCTTCCCTTATATTTCAAAGCCCCTGCTTTTGTCTTCTATAATCATTGACATCCACAGTTAATGCTCCCTTCTATTTGCTGCGATTTATACTCCAATTTCTATTTTGGAGTTTTGTCCTTTCGTTTCTTCTTCTTGCGATTAAGCAACGTTTGTAATGGTCCAGTATTCGCAGATATGAATTTCAGAATGAACATAGTTAATGTTCTAAGAAAGAAATGGTAATGGCACGATCTTGATTTGTTAATTTACTAGAATACCCTGAAAAGACCGAATCATCAAGAAAATATATTCTTGATATTTTTAGAGATTAAATAGAATACAAGAGTCGTGTAACATGGAACATGATGACGGCATGGTCTGTGAATCGTCATGTCCCATTAGAAACTCAGCATGACTTACTGTAATATAATCACGTTGATCAAGTGTCATTATATTATACTAACTCATGCTTCAGTTCCCAACACTACTTCAAAACATTCATAATTTAAACTCGAAAGTTTATAGAATATAGAAACTAATAGTTTCTTATATGATGTAACACTGATAGCGCAAAGAGATAAATGACTTTAGATAAGATTAGTTGTGAAAATATCTTCAGAAATATCGCGGATATTTATAATGAAAGATATGATAATATCTTAGAATTTCTAATATTGATGGATGATGATGAAGATTTGTCTGTAAAGGTTTAGAATAAAGAGTAAGGTATTCGTTAATGACTTTAGCAGGCACTGAATCATTTAGATTCTTTGAAGGCAGATTTAGTCTTTGTGATTTGTCCACAGCCTCCTTCATAGTCTGTTTAATCCGTTTTCCAGTTCCAAACCTTCTCTTTTTCTCAGCTTTTCCACCTTACTATTCTTTGTCATCAAACTTTTTACTGTTAAGATCGTTTACAGTTTTTGATGCTTCGTCAGCATTTCAAGAACTAGTTTGCAGTTCAAAATATTTTTTAGAACTTCACATTCAAATTATGTAAGTCTAGGAGATAGACGTTTTACGTACACATATAACTGTTGGCGTAGACATGCTGCGAGATTTCAAAATACTGGTTACTGTTTTTCGATGATTCATATGACAATTCTCATTACAAGATGCGAATGAGTAAATGATGTGATTTCAATAAATATAATGATTTTTCGAAAAGTCAAAGATAATTGAAGTTGTTGGTAAGTTTATTGCTAAGGTGGCGAGATATGAAAGGTCCCCAGTAACGATGACGAAAGGGCAACGTATCTATCGAGGTTATAATAAGACTAGTCCGACTGAAAAGTCGAAGTTGACTTGCTGGAGCTGTGACAAAACTGTCTACTTTGAAAAGGAATTGAAAAGTCATTTTAGCTAATAAATGCCAAAGGGTCTGACATGGATACGCATCGAACTATGACTTTGGCTTCGAGAGCTTTTTAGATACATAAATGTGGGTAATATGTGGTTGGATCATCATCTCGATTGTTCATTGTTTGAAGTGTCTTCGAAAACTTTGGAGAGTTTGAACACAGTTTGTAATCATTAATATACATATGATGTTCTAACACGGTTTTGAAGTCAAAGTATAGCTTTGAAAGATGTAGGAATCTAAGAGTGATCTCTTCTGTTAAATCATGACTTGGATTTTGATTTGTCAAAATCAGAATGCGTAATCAAATTTGGGTGAGAATGGTTGCTTTGATTTCTATACAAGAATGTATATTGTTGTGAGATTTTGGGAGTATAGTTGATGATTTGCTTAATCAGATTCGAAAAATGTAATATATTAATTGTGAATTTATATATCTCTCGGGTATTACCTACCCGTTAAAAAAAAATTCACAATTAATATTTTGTACAACATAATTTTATTACAGTCTTTATGAAAATATATATGTGCATATTTTTTCTTCAGATGTAACATAGATTTAATGAGTTAATATTAAATTAAACTCATTTGATTTACTGTTGAAACTAGAACTGAATAATCCCTAAAGACTTTAGAAATTACATAACTTTTACGGAGTATTTATTCAATAAAATTGAAATTATGAATTAATACTTCGTTATTTGTTGGTATTTGTAACCCTTGCACCATATTCTCTAAAGCCACTACTCGAGCGCGAAGCTCGTTGACTTCTTCTATTACACCGGGGTGATTGTCAGTTCGGACGAATGGATGAATAAAATCTAGAATTTGATGTAGTATATAATCGTGACGAGATACTCTGAAAATGAGAGAGAAAATGGTGTTTCGGACCGGTTCGCCGGTAAGTGCTTCAGGTTCATCGCCAAGAGGGCAATGTGGTGGATGGAAGGGATCACCTTCTTCTTATCTCCAATTATTGAGGAGGCTACGAACCTATCCCCAATTCATCCAGAATAGATGATGGCTAATTAGTTGATCCATTCCGGTCACACTGCTTTCGGAGCTTGAGTGGGATTCCATATCGGAATTCGAGGGACTTGAACTAATGACGAATTCCATTTCGTTCGATTGAATAAAGAATTTTTCGATATGAAATGAGTTTTCAGCTATCGGGTGGTATTCTAATTACATAGAATATCTATATAAATAGCGCAAAAGATTTCGTAGATTACGGAGGAGAGTACGGGATATGTCAGGCAAAGTTTATAGTAACAGATACGCTAAAATATGGATTAGCAGATACGCTAAGATATGAATTTTGTCTATACACTATTCATGCAATCAATGCAGTAAGACGTGTCTAGACTAAGAATGGTAAGCAGGCAATTTCCGACAAAAATGATAAGCAAAACTTTTGACATGCAGACACGGTCGAAGTCCAGGCTCATTAATGCATCCTAATGACTATCAGTAAGACACACTAATGCAGACCTGGTTCGCTAAGACCACCGCTCTGATACCAACTAAAAGGACCCGTTCATATACATTATAAACGATTCACAATAGTTGATTACATCGCGAGGTATTTTGACCACTATATGATACATTTTACAAACATTGCATTCGTTTTTAAAAGACAAACTTTCTTTACAACGAAAGTTGACGGCATGCACACCATTTCATAATACATCCAACTATAATTGACATAATAATAATCTTGATGAACTCAATGACTCGAATGCAACGTCTTTCAAAATATGCCATGAATGACTCCAAGTAATATCCTTAAAATGAGCTAATGCACAACGGAAGATTTCTTTAATACCTGAGAATAAACATGCTTTAAAGTGTCAACCAAAAGGTTGGTGAGTTCATAGGTTTATCATAACAATCATTTCAATATATTAATAGACCACAAGATTTCCGTTTATAAATATATGTACACTCGCAAGTGTATAAGAGTATTCTATAAATTGTAGGCACCCGGTAACAAGCCTTAACGTTCATGTTTTACCCTCTGAAGTACACCAGATCAGGTGTGTTTAAAATAACCTCGAAGTACTAAAGCATCCCATAGTCAGGATGGGGTTTGTCAGGCCCAATAGATCTATCTTTAGGATTCGCGCCTACCGTACATAGACAAGTAGTTTAATGTTACCAAGCTAAGGGTATATTTCTGGTTTAAACCCACATAGAATTAGTTTTAGTACTTGTGCCTATTTCGTAAAAGATTTATAAAACAGCGCATGTATTCTCAGCTCAAAAATATATATTGCAAAAGCAATTAAAAGGGAGCAAATGAAACTCACCATACTGTATTTCGTAGTAAAAATACATATAACGTCATTTAACAAGTGCAAGGTTGGCCTCGGATTCACGAACCTATATTAATTATATATATTTATATGTTGGTCAATATTTGTCTAACAATTTTTGGTCAAGTCATAGTGTACCACAATCCTAATGCTCGAGACTAATATGCAAAAGTCAACAAAAGTCAACTTGACCCAAAATGACTTCTAAAATTTATACGTGTTTATAACTTAACTATAGTCGTTTTATATATTTAAATATATTTATTAGATTTTATAATAATAAAAGTCATTTATTAATAAAAATTTATATTAACGTTTATATATGATAAAATATACTTTTATATATCTTAAGTAGTAAAATTTATAAAGTTCACTTAATATCTTAAAACTATAGTCGTAAGTATTATTAATGTAATTATATTACGCGTGGTGAAAAATATCTTTGTATCCCCTATTTATTTGATAAAATAATATTGATCATAATAATAATAAGTAAAAGTTGTATTATTTTGTAATAATAATTATTATTATTCTATAAAAAAATAACAATATTTATATTTACTAAAAATGTTATTATGATAAAATGATAATACTAGCATAATAGTAATAATGATATTTTATAATAATAATGATATTTCTATTAAAATAATAACGACGATAGTAATAATAATCATTTTAACAATAATACTAAAATTC
Organism: Rutidosis leptorrhynchoides; assembly: GCF_046630445.1. Classification (NCBI taxonomy): domain Eukaryota; kingdom Viridiplantae; phylum Streptophyta; class Magnoliopsida; order Asterales; family Asteraceae; genus Rutidosis; species Rutidosis leptorrhynchoides. The sequence continues at coordinate 515,308,534 of NC_092336.1, read as the reverse complement.
AGTTGACTATAACTTCAAATCCGTTCATCGAAACCATTCGATATCTAAATGAAAAGTTCTTAATTTTTCGCTAGCTTTCCAATGACATGCATATCATATACCCTATCTCAGTAGCATATGTATCTAATTCAGGATTCAACAAACCTATCTAAGGACAATATCGAATGTACAAGTATGCATAATCCTATATACTCGAGCACTAGTCAGGGATACACTATTGATATATAAAAGTTAAGTTATGAGTGCTCACGTATCAATATTGAGATTCAATATTGCAGGAAAGTACGTAGACGCAACGGAGATGATAAACACTAGATTGACCTCACGAGCATACCCATGAACCATACCCATCACCTCCATAGCTATAACCCATAATTTCCTTAGCTTCGATTCATTCAAAAAAACTATTTTGAAATCACTCGGACATCACTCCGTCGTAATATTTTATGTATACTAATAATATCTTGAAATAATATAGAGCAAATATATATATATATATATATGTAAATCGATTGAGAGAGTTTAGAGAAATATATTTTTAAGTTTCTATGAAATAATGAAACCTATTGAATTCTATTTATAATAGATTTTTGAATTATTAAAGTGAATTATTAAAGTATGAATTATTAAAGTGAATTATTAAAGTATGAATTATTAAAGTGAATTATTAAAGTATGAATTATTAAAGTGAATTATTAAAGTATGAATTATTAAAGTATGAATTATTAAAGTGAATTATTAAAGTATGAATTATTAAAGTGAATTATTAAAGTATGAATTATTAAAGTGAATTATTAAAGTATGAATTATTAAAGTAAATTATTAAAGTATGAATTATTAAAGTGAATTATTAAAGTTAAAGTAAAGTAAAAGTAAAGGTAAAAGTAAAGTTAAAGTATAGTAAAAGTATAAAAACTATGTATGTATAATACGCGTATAAATATATATAATATTAATTTAAATCGTTATATATATTTAATGAAATAAAATATAAATATCGTTATATTTATTATACTGGTTAAGTAATGAGTTGTCAAAAGTGATTCTAGATATTTATAAAAGTTATATACGTTTTAATAATAAAGTTATTTTTAAACTGAAAACGTTTTTGTACGTTTGAAAATAGATTAATAGAATATTATGGAAACCAATTCTCCACTAGCTTTTTTCTAACTTTCGTAAATGACACTTTTTATTTTTATTTATAAATAGCTTTACAAATTATTCCCAATATCGTTAAGAGGAATAGATTTCTCAAATCATAGTGGACCTCTCAACAGAGACTTGTAATCATAATTCAATGTTTCTGATAATTCAATCATTTAATATATATTTTTTTTTAATTTCATCAATAATCATATTGAAAAAAATACGTTCATATAAAGCATTATACTTTTAAATACTTTGTTGACATTTTCAATTTATAACATATACACATATACATACATATTCATATATGTTCATTTAATGGTTCGTGAATCATTGGAATTTGGTCGAGGTTTAAATGAATGTATAAACATAGTTTAAAATCCTTGAGATTTAACTTAACAAGCATTGCTTATCGTGTCAGAATAATATAAAGATAAAGTTTAAATTTAGTCGGAAATTTCCGGGTCGTCACAATGATGAGCAACAGAACACTCTTCCACTAGCTGCAGTAAGCAGTCGAACAACAGGTTTCTATGGGTTTTCTTTATATGGTGGTTGTGTTCAATTATCGGAAAGAAATAGAAATATAATCGTAACAGCTGCAGTAGTAATTTAGAGAGTGGTTCGATAGGGATTAAATGGAGGTGGTAGATGGTGAAGATGTCCGGTGATGGTGTTGTAATGTTTGATAGTTCATGAAGAAGAAAGAAAATGGAAAGAGAGGGAGAGATATAAAGAGAGATATGGTTGTTCTCGATGATGGTGGAGATGGTTTGCGGATACAGTAGCTGCGAATGCTCAATAATTATTATGGTGGTGGTTTGTCAAGGGTGGAGCTCTGGTAGTGCGTGTGATTGTATTAGTGGTGTTAAGGTGGTTGTAGTTGTGATGGGTTTAGTGGTGAGTGGTTGTTTGTTCTCGATCCAAAACAGAAAAACGAAACCATTGGGTTAGGAGATGATGATATAGTGGCGGTTTGAGAGTGGTGTTCAAAGGTGGCTCGACGATGGTTCTTGATGGTAGTCCACAACTAATAGAAGTAGCAACCAACAGCAGATTGTAACAAGGTGTTCATGGAAGGTTTAAAGAAAAAGAAGAGTGAATATTGTTGTGATCAAATAATTGTCTATATATATATATATATATATATATATATATATATATATATATATATATATATATATATATATATATATATATATATATATATATATATATATATATATATATATATATATATCGTGTTTATGAATATGTATGTGTGTATATATAGAAAGGTGATAGGTCAGTTGATAAACAAACATATTTCCATTCCACTAACAATCCTAATTCACGGGTGTTGTTTGTTTATGTTAATACTCATATGATATGTATCATATAATATAATAAAGAAATAAGTATATTATAATAATAATATTAAGATTCAACGAGAAAATGTGTGGATAAGAAAAGAATACATTAAGCAGCCATGAATTTATCTTCTACCGACAGTTTTCACGGACTACTATTTCGTATCCCGTTGTAAATTAGTGACGGACAAAAAGTCTTTGGATAAATTCCAAATTTTTACATTAATTATATTTAATTATTCTAGTCATTATTTTATAAACAAAATCATTAATTGTTTGAATAAAAATTAACTCAACTGTCCCCGCTCGTTCCCGAGTAAAATATAAAAAGTGTTAAAATTTATCAAATAGATTCTAAATACATTTTTAAAAATCCTAAAATTTATATTACTCATTTTCGGATCACCATTTATTTTAAAATCACATAAATTCGTTTTTAACTTGATTAATAACTATCAAGATGATAAACGAGTGCTACAAGCGTTTATTAAATAAATTCTAAATCATAAATGTGTATATATATATATATATATATATATATATATATATATATATATATATATATTCAATATACTTTTCATATATATAAAGATTTATAGTAATATCATATATTATTTTATTTACACAAATGAATTGAATCATATAAGTTTCTATTTCAAATTAATATATATATTTAAATATATATATATATATATATATATATATATATATATATATATATATATATATATATATATATATATATATATATATATATATATATATATATATATATATATGTATTTATTTATAGATAGTGGTTCGTGAATCGTACAGATTAGTCGAAGGTCTAATGATTTCATAAAATAGTTCAAAATTTTTGAAATTCAATTTAATAGACTTTGCTTATCATGTCGAAACCATATAAAGATTAAGTTTAAATTTGGTCAAAAATTTTCGGGTCGTCACAATTCTATAGTTGGATTATTATACCGGATATCACCCTTTTAGCTTGGTAGCCTAAGAATTGGTGTTTATTATAATTGCCACCAATTGACGCGAATCCTAAAGATAGATATATTGGGCCCAACAATCCCCATCCGGGTTACGGATGCTTTAGTACTTCGATTTATTATATCCGATGAGAGTTCTGGAATGATGGGGATATTCTAGATGCATTTTGTTAATGTTGGTTACCAGGTGTTCACCATATGAATGATTTTTATACACAGGTTATGTGTATCATGTTTTGTACACGGGTTACGTGTGCGGTTAAATATTTGAAATCTTGTGGTCTATTAAAATATTGAAATGATTATTATGATAAACCTATGAACTCACCAACCTTTTGGTTGACACTTTTAAGCATGTTTATTCTCAGGTATTAAAGAAATCTTTCGCTGTTCATTTGCTCAATTTAAAGATATTAATTGGAGTCATTCATGGCATATTTCAAAAGACGTTGCATTCAAGTCATTTGAATTCAAAAAGATTGTTATAAAGTCAATGACAGATTAGTCATTCATATTAGGGGAATCATATATCATTTGTATCGAAAGGTTATATTTTGAAATAAGTTTGTCTTTTAAAAGAATGCAATGTTTGTAAAACTTATCATATAGAGGTCAGTACCTCGCAATGAAATCAACTAATGTGAATCGTTTATAATCGGTATGAACGGGTCCTTTCATTTCTTTACCGTATACGTAAGATATGATTAAATGAAGTTTTATTGATGAATCTGTAATAAATCGAATTCTGGAAAAATGGGCATGGAATTAAGTTATATACTGATCATAATTGTGTATAGAATTTAAAAACACTCAAGTAAGACTAGGATATCATGTTATTTGAAGTTGTAATGCTCCCGATATGCTTAATCGAACGTTCAAGACAAAACTGATTTGCTCGTTAACTTAAAATAAATTCTAAAGACTAGTTGAAATGAAATATTGAATCAAGTCTTTACATTTCTGGAAAATTCATATGTTGTATATAACTTTTCATCTAGGCCTTGCATTGTATGGATTAGTATAGCTTACGTAATGTGCGTGCGAAAACGGTAACCTGTATTCTGTCCAAATCTGCTACGTATGCACCTTTAGCCCTATAAGTTGACTTTTGCATGGTTTTAGAACTTGATCTTCTGGATATTGAATCTTTGTATGTTATGTGATAAAATACTAGTTTATTGCAAACCTTTAAACCTGATACATTGTGCACACTAAGGCCGTATTTTTGGTAACTGCTGAATTGAGCTGAAACAGAACGTCTAACTTGCATGAATAAAATGTACCAATTAGCCAAACAAAAATGTCTCATCCTTTGATATGTGGTAATTTGACTTGTCCTTGAACCATGGCCACTGACCTTGCATTAATTGCATGTCCCTAGCTCCGGTTATGGCCATTACGAGATTGGTGCGCAGTTTGAAACTGATTTGGTGAACCATAACTGCACCTATTCTGAAACCCGACTTGTAGACATCGTATGAGACCCTGGTTATGCTTTTTGGAAACTTTTATGAGTCTAGTTAAGATCTGGAGTTTCTCATATTATCATGATTTATGTGCTATGAACTATGTGCGTTTATTGCAACTTGTGCATGAACTTTTTATGCTAGACGATAAACTGTGAACGCGTACTTGACAAACTGTGAACTAAAACGTGTTAGTTGACTTAGGATTGACATGTTGACCAACATGTGACATGGATCTACTGATGGTTGACTTTAGTTGACTACTTTGACCAAGTTTGACTTTTGGGTTTGACTTTAGTTGACTTGCATGAACTAGTTGATTATGTGTTGACTTCTACTTTGAAACCCGTCGAGTCGAGCAATAGGACAACTTACTCTATGAAACCACTATTGTATAAGACATAAACATTGACCATCCTAAATACGTATACTTAGGTTGCATTACTCGGCAATAAACCGTACAAGTTACTTGCTTACTTTTCATTCCGAGCTTATCAAATGTGAGTCTACAGTCCCGCTTTTTACATATTTTCAGGGATGAGAATACACGATGATTACTTTTACATTTTTACAAATGCTTTTATGTTTGACACGAGTACTTATTATTACATATTGAGTTTTGTTCACAAAGCCCCTAGCTTGAATACTTTTATTACCTTCGGGTATGCACAATTTAGATGGACGGATCCGTTAGGTTAGACAAACCTCACCATACTATAACTGTGGTGAATTTACTTTGAACTGTCTGTACACTCGAACAAGTGTATACGTTTTTATGGAGTAAAGGAGGTCTTTATGCTAGTATTCGGGTGCTCATGGATTATGTAACATTTTGCAACCTTGGGTTGTGCTTATTGAAATCTCGTGGTCAAATGCTAATGAACTATTTTTCTAATTACTGATTTTCAGATACTGTTTACTTACTTAAACCTGTAGATTCACCAACATTATTTGTTGACCTTTTTTTGCGTGTTTGTATTCTCAAGTCCATAAGAGGTATAGCTTTCGCTGTGTGTTTGATGCTTTGGTCTGGCCGTGGAGTCAGCATGCTTTGATAAAGACATTTATTAACTTTCACATTTAAAACTTTTACATTTGTTTAATACTGTTGGCTTTTGGTTACGATCACAATAGTATTACCTGTTGATTATTGACTTATGTTTTAAAGTCAACTATTTTAAAAAAATTAAATGCGATTGCTTTGAAACGTCTCATATAGAGGGCGTAACTGTTAACTGTGGGACCTATGATTAACACGCCGTCAGATAAAAATTTGGCGGGGTGTTATACAAGAGCCTTGGAGGTATCGGAAGTCTTGCATTTGAGCTTCACCCGAGGAGGGTTTACCACACACAATGTGTGAATGAATTTACCGTGGGTTTTCTTTTGAGGGGTGGTAGAATTAAATTAGTTCGTCCCAAGATATGATCGGGTCAATGGATTCCAACATCGTGTTCGAACTCCGTTAGTGCCTCCTAACTGCAGTTAAAGAAAAAAGAATGTCAAGAGCTATTATTGGATATATATGTATATATATATATATATATATATATATATATATATATATATATATATATATATATATATATATATATATATATATATATATATATATATATATATACCCTCTCGTCAAAGTTAATCATGGAAGTATATGAGCTAATATAAATGACATCACCGAGTTGTTAATTGTGAAACAGACGGTTTCACATTAAAACGAGTTATTATCTATTACGTATCTACTAATATTAATTCTCATGAGATTGTGAATAGTACCAGGTAGATTTGACCCGATTAGGTCAACCCGGTTCAGTAGACCCGGCCCGCCTTTAAAAATAAGTTTTTTCCATACTTCTTTTACAAATGGGTCAGGTTTGAACGGGTTAGGTAACGAGTTCAATGGGTCATATACTTTTCCTATTGATTTTTTTACATTTATTATATTATTTTAGTTATTGTTATTTATTATTATTATTATATATAAGCAAATATTAGTATGTAATATACATAATAAATGATATAATTATGAATGCTTTCATGAAAGTTTTGACGGATGAAACTTGTTATGCTCGATTCATTTACAATACCCATTAGATATATTTCTATTGATTGAGTTTTAAGAATTGATATCCATTAGACTGTTTCTTTATATCTTCTATAAATTGAATAGGTTGAGGAAAAGTCATTATATATATTTTTTAAGTTTAATTTACATTGTTAAACCTAGTTTTTCTTAGACTCAATTGATTCAAAAGATTGATCAAATTAATTCAAATTTTAGAATATAAGTTTTAATTGGTACATATATTAATCATAGGTGGCTAAGAGAGGGAATATGTTATTTTGTTCTTACATTTTAAATAAACAAAATAATCAATTTAAAATGAGGAGTCGTAAATACATCATAATTATAATTAATATTAATATTAATACTAATACTAATACTTATATTTATATACTAAATGTGGTGGGGATGTGTGTAGTTTCAATTATATCGGATTGTAGTTTTGAGTTTGCGTTCACATTACAAACGGTCCCTCAACTTCGGCTACATTTATACAATGACCCCTCAAGTTTACATTTTTTCAGGGGTTAAAAGTGTAAATATATAATTTTATTAAAATAAAAGAAAACTAATTCCACCCGAATTTATAACGGGCCCTATCTTCTCGCTCGGTGCGAGTTAAATTTTTCCGAGACCACCGTTCAATTCAGAAAAATCATACGAACTCAACGGGACTAACTATACGCGAAACGGACAATTTTTAAAAAAATGCTTACACAACGACAACCCGTATCTTCCCGCTCGCTACGAGTTAAATTTTTCGACGACAGCGTCAGATTCGAAATAATTTTATGGACAAAACGAAACTAACGACGCTCGAAATGGACACTTTTTAAAAAAACGCTAAACACAACGATAACCCGTATCTTTTTGCTCGCCGCGAGTTAAATTTTTCCGACAGCACCGTTACACTAGAAAAAATTTATTGAACAAAACAAAACTAACTACGTTCAAAACGGATACTTTTAAAAAAAACACTTAAGACAACGACATCTAAAACGACGCTTAACACATGGGTCGTGTTCCCCTCTGTAAATACACAACGTTACGTTACATATGAATACACACCCCGGAAGCCCCCGCCGCAACGCGCGGGCCGGTCCAGACTAGTTAGTAATAAAATTAATAGTTACATCTTTTTTTTCTTCTTATTATAAGTATCATATTTTGACTTTTAAGAATAATTTTTTTAATTATAAAATTAGACTTTTTAATGTTATATAATATATGATAAAAATGTATTTAATACATAACTCATTTATATAATTTTTATCCAATATTATATAATATAAAAAATACTCATTTTGACTAAATTATGCTGTTCATTATTTTTTGCGATATTCCAAATTAATTATTGACTTCTATAAATGAAAAAATAATAATATGATAAATTTATTTTGTTTCCTTACTTTATATATGTAAGACAACAAGGGGGCGTGTTTGGCCGCGCAGCTTATTGAAGTTTATGAGAGCTTAAGTTTTTTTTTTTTATAAGTTTAATCTAGTAACATCGTTTAGTTAACATAATTTTCAGAGCTTGTTATAAAATATAAGCTCTAGAAAAGAAAGATAGTTGAACTAGCTTATAAAAATAAGCTCCTAGACTTATGAAGTTAATATTACATATTTGACCCTTATATAATTTTCTATCATATGTTTTGCTGTCCTTTTTAGTCAATTTATAACAATAAGCTCCAGCTTCAGCTACCTTTTGTAGTGACCCGAACTTGTCCATGATTATATATTATATGAGGTATATATTGACATGATTAAAAGTTTTCAACATGTTAAGCAATCAAACTTATTAAGACTTGATTAATTGAAATGAGTTTATGTAGGCAATTGACCACCCAGTTTGCCTGAGGATTCACGAACGTCATAACTTGTGATAATTATATAATCATTTTTCTTTATGATGTAAGTTTTTATTTTATATATATATATATATATATATATATATATATATATATATATATATATATATATATATATATATATATATATATATATATATATATATATATATATATATATATATATAAGAAGAAATACAATTAAATCAAAGATGTACAAGTAAAACACTATTTGCTACAGTAAAAACACTATTTGCTACAGTAAACACTATTTGCTACAGTAATTTTCGCTTGCTACAGTAAAATACTATTTGTTGCAGTAAAATACTATTTACTACAGTAAAACTATTTACTACAGTAAACACTAATTACTACAGTAAATACTATTTACTCGTATTCAATCCGTATTCGTACTCGTACAATACCCAGCTTATAAACGTATATACTATTGGTATATACACTCAATGATCAGCTCTTTAGTAGCCTTAATGAGTCATCAAACATGTGGGAACTATTATTTGGCAACTACCATGAATGATTACATTAAAAATCAAACTAATGGAACCTATATACATATGCATACATTCACGTGAATGATGAACACACACACATACACACACACATTTTCAATCAACTTCCATGCCTCAAACTCATCTCTCTCAAGTTCTCTCTTGATGTTCTAAGTATTCTTCATCATCTTCATCAAAATCGACATCAATCTAGCTCATAAATCCATACATAAATCAACTTACAAAACAACTACTCAAGAAAACTTCAAGAACACTTTCAAGTTTGCAAGTCTACTTCCAAGCTTTCTAATCCATTCCAATCAATTATCTAAGATCAAGAAACCTTTGTTATTTATAGTAGGTTAACTTTCTTATTCAAGGTAATATTTATATTCAATCTTTGATTCGATTTCTATAACTATAACTATCTTAATTCGAGTAGTACTCTTACTTGAAATTATTTTCGTGTCATGATTCTACTTCAAGAACTTCCAGGCCATCAAAGATCCCTTCAAGCTCAAGATGATTTCTTTTCATTTTCAGTAGGTTTACCTACTATAATTTAGTTATTGATGATGTTCATAACATCATTCGATTCATATATATATAACCATCTTATTCGAAGATTATAACTTGTAATCACTAGAACATAGTTTAGTGAATTCTAAACTTGTTCGCAAACAAAGTTAATCCTTCTAACTTAACTTTTAAAATCAACTAAACACATGTTCTATATCTATATGATATGCTAACTTAATGATTTAAAACCTAAAAATATGATGAACACCGTAAAATCGGACATACGCTGTCGTAGTAAAACCGGGGGCTGTTTTGGGTTGGAAAAATAAAAACTATCTTAATCTTTGAATTTGAAGTTTTTGTTTTCTGGAAAAATGATATTTCATATGAACATGATACTATATCCAAAAATCATGGTTAAACTCAAAGTGGAAGTATGTTTTTCAAAATGTTCATCAAGATTTCGTTCTTTCGACGGAAATGACTACCTCTTTCAAAAATGACTTGTAACCTGTATTTTTGACTATAAACTTATACTTTTTCTGTTTATTTTCATAAATTTCAGTTCATTATGAAACCATAGCAATTTTATTCACTCAAAATGGATTTATAACGAAGAAGTTATGGGTAAAACAAAATTGGATATTTTTGCTTGTTTTAGCTACGTGAAACTTTGTAATAAATCTGTACTAACCATAACTTAACTAACTTATATTGTATTATACATGTAATCTAACATATATTATGTAATCTTGATAGACCATAGACACGTATACAATGTTTTGATATATCATATCGACGTCATCTATATATATTATTTGGAATAACCATAGATACTCTATATGCGGTAATGCTCGAGTTAGCTATACAGGGTTGAGGTTGATTCCAAAATAATATATATACTTTGAGTTGTGATCGAGTCTGAGACTTGTATACACTGGGTCGTGGATTGATTCGAGATAATATATATTAATTTATTTCTGTACTATTAACTGTGGACAACTAATTGTGGACTACTAACGTTGGACTGTTAACTTAACAAATTTAAATCGTTAAAACGTAATAAAAAAATGTTGTTAATATATTTCGATCATACTTTAATATATATGTATATATTTGTTATAGGTTCGTGAATCGACTCGTGGCCAAGTCTAATTCTCGACGAATTGATAATCTGTGAAAGTGAGTTATAGTCCCACTTTTAAAATCTAATATTTTTGGGATGAGAATACATGCAGTTTTATTAATGTTTTAGAAAATAGGCACAAGTACTTGAAACTATATTCTATGATTGAATCATTATACCGGATATCACCCTTTTAACTTGGTAGCCTAAGAATTTGGGAGCAGACACCTAAATTGACGCGAATCCTTAAGATAGATCTATGAGCCTAACGAACCCCATCCAGGTTATGGATGCTTTAGTACTTCGATTTTTATATACAGATGAGTGTACCTGTATATTGGGGATATTCTAGATGCATTTTGGTAATGTCGGTTACCAGGTGTTCATCATACGAATGATTTTTTTATACACTTGTGAGTGTATGATTATTTATTAAATGAAATCTTGTGGCCTATTAATTACAATTTGATATATATAGGCTAAACCTATAACTCACTGACATTTTTGTTGGCGTTTTAAGCATGTTTATTCTCAGGTGACTATTAAGAGCTTCCGCTGTTGCATGCTAAATTAAGGACAAGATTTGGAGTCAGCATGCTTGTATGATAATGTTTAAAGAAAAACTACATTCGGAAAATAAATTGTTGTAATATATTATCGTAACCCATTATGTAATGGTCGTATGTAAACGTTGTATTTTAGATTACCATTATTTGGTAATCTACGCTATGTCTTTTAAACCTTTATTGATAAAGTAAATGTTATGGTTTGTTTTAAAAATCAAAAGAAGTCTTTGAAAAATGTCTCATATAGAGGTCAAAACCTCACAACGAAACCAATTAATATGAAACGTTTATAATCGATATGAATGAGACATTTCAGTTGGTATCCGAGCGTTGGTCTTAGAGAACCAGAAATTTGTATTAGTGTGTCTTATCGAGTTTGTTAGGATGCATTAGTAAGTCTAGACTTCGACCGTATTTTCCTTAAAAATGATTGCTTAACACTTTTGTTGGAAACTATATGTTTTTACATGTAAATATTATGTGATATATTGCTAATGTGTTAGTTAATGTGTGATAGATGTCTACTTCCAGTACCAATCCCACCGACTCACCTAATAACAAGGGAGAGTCAAATATATTTTGGGAAGATTCACAAATTCCCGAAGAGGAACCGGAAGAAGAGGAACCGGAAGAAGAAGAGGAACCGGAAGAAGAAGAAGTTCCGGGGGAGGAAATATTAAAAACTACAAAACAGTTAAATAAAAGAGAATCGTCAACAAATGGACCAAAGTTAAAAATGGTTTGTGGTGTCTCCGCTGAGGTGGAAAAATATTGGAAAAATTACCAATTTTCTGATGAATCGGATTTTGATGAGGATTCCGATGATGTTATAGAAATTACCCCAACCCAATTTAAAAAGGCAAAAGAAAATAATAAGGGAAAACCTATCAAAATTGAGAAAAATGATCCCAAATCTGATGAACTCTATGTTAACATGAAGTACCCTGATGGGGTGTACCGTAAACACCCGTATTTCTTAAACTTTAACTATAACCCGAGAACATCTAAGCTACCAGGTTTTTCTAAACCATTTGTGAAAACGACGGCTCGTATTAGAGGAGCACCATATATCCCTAGGAAATTAGCGAAACAAACTAAGTCCGAAGAGGAAGAAATAAGTGAGTCGGAATAAAGAGTGGTAATCATCCTGTGCAATATATGTATAGTAGTGTGCTTGTATTTTTATGTTATATGTAAAAATTGCTTGTATTGTTTGTTAAATTTTTTTTTTTTTACGAATCTAATCTTTGTCTATTTTTACAGTATAAAAACACAAAATGGATGTTAAGGATAGACAAACGAATATTTTAGAAGACCTACCAGGGGATATGATTGATGAAATCTTGTCTAGAGTTGGTCAGAATTCACCGGCACAATTATTTATGGCGAAATTAGTTTGTGGAACATTTGAAAGACGTTCTAGGCATGCCTTGATTTATAAAAGGCTTTCCTTTGATAGATGGTGTATACCACATTGGGGAGACCTTAAGTTACGCCGTGTTTTCTTTAAGGCATTGAGTGCGAGAAACCCAAATGCAATTTTATGCTACGGGTTGAGAGCCTATTTTGACTCCATATATCCCAACATAAGACTTCGTTCATTAGAAAAAGCTTCAAACATACAACTTAAAGAAGCATGTTATGTTTACGGGTTAGTGATGTTAGCTTCTCACCAAATTAAGAAAAAGAACATAGGATTGCAACTTCTAAATAAAACATTCCCACAGGTGACGGATTCAGTAGTTGGGGTGAGAAATAAGGTTTTTAGATTGTTACGGGGCTGTTGGGCATTACGTAACCCCCGTCCTTTTGACAACGTTACAACATGCTGCCTAGCCAAAGGTCACAACGGTTATTTTCCACAAGACCAAGGATGGGAAATAGTATTAGTGAAACCCGAATGCATGACTTGTTTCTGGACCTATGAATTACGTATCTTTATTGCCTTTGCTGAACGACTTGCGCTTAACTAGAAATGCTTTCGCAACTATCTTGTATCAAAGATATTAGGTACTATATTTCATGCTATATGTAAAATAGCAGTATTGTACGTTTGTAAAAAATTTGTATAAAAGTTTGAACGCGAAATATTATTGTAATCAGTTTTTCATATAGAATTGTAGTAGTTGAATTGTATATTAGCTACTAAGTATGAACTTAATGGGTAGGTACTACCCGAATTAAAACTTATAAAACGCTAATATGAAGAAAAAGCTTTTATAAATAAGTTCATATTATGCTATGAAATACTATTGATTACTCTTAAAATTCTATGTGATTAACTAAATTCTTTTGGCTATTTTTGAAGGAAATGGCACCGACGACTCGTCAGAACTTGAACATGAGCGAGGAAGACTTCCGTGCTTTCCTTGCAGCAAATATAGCTGCAGTACATGCTGCAATGCAAAACAACAACAATAACTCAGGGTCTAGCAGTGGAGTTAACTCCACAGGAAACCGTGTAGGATGCTCCTACAAGGCTTTCACTGCTTGTACACCTCTAGAATTCGATGGAACTGAAGGACCAGTCGGACTGAAACGATGGACCGAGAAGGTCGAATCTGTGTTTGCTATAAGCAAATGTGCTGAAGAAGACAAGGTAAAGTACGCCAAGCATACCTTCACAGGTACTGCATTAACATGGTGGAACACCTATCTCGAACAAATGGGACAAGATGCTGCTTACACACTACCGTGATCAGCATTCAAACACTTGATAAACGAGCAGTACCGTCCCAGAAACGAAGTCAATAAGCTCATGACAGAGCTTAGAGAATTACGAACATATGGATTCGATATCACCACATACGAATGGCGATTCACCGAGTTGTGTTTATTGTGTCAAAGAGTGTTCGAAGATGAAGAAGAGCAGATTGATGTGTTTGTAAAGGAGTTACCAGAGAGAATTCAGGAGAATGTGAGTGCAAGCGCGCCCACTTCAATGCAAAAGGCAAGCCGAATGGCTCACAAACTTATAAACCAGATCGAGGGAAGGATTAAGGAACAGGCGGCCGAGGAGGCCAAAATGAAGCAAGTCAAAAGAAAGTAGGAGGAAAATAGTGACAAGGGTCACCAATACAATAACAACAACAACCGTCCCAATAACAACAACAACCGTCCCAATAACAACAACAACAACAACAACCGTCCCAATAACAACAACAATCGTCCCAACAACAACAATAATGACAACAAAAAGCAGAAAACCAGATGCCTAAGGTGTGAGAAATATCATCCGGATAATTATTGTAGGGAGTTATGCACAAAATGCAGCAGAACAGGTCACAGTGCTGCAAAGTGTATAGTCTACGGACCAAAGGCCAACAGAATGAAAGGAACAAATAATGTCGGAACATTTAATGCCGCCATTACTTGTTTTAGGTGCGGAAAGAAGGGCCATTACAAAACCGCATGCCCAGAAAAATTGAATAAGAATGGGCAAAACCGCGGAAGAGTCTTCAATATCAATGCGGCAGAAGCGCAGGAAGACCCACGGGTACGTTTCTTATTGACGATAAACCTGCTTATGTTTTATTTGATTCGGGTGCGGATATAAGCTATATGAGTAAAGATTTTTGTGCCAAATTAAGTTGTCCTTTAACGCCTTTGGATAATAAATTTTTACCTGAATTAGCAAACGGTAAATTAATTACAGCAGATTAAATATGTCGGAATAGAGAAATTAAACTGGTTGGTGAAACGTTTAAGATTAATTTGATACCAGTAGAGTTAGGGAGTTTTGACGTGATAATTGGTATGGACTGGTTGAAAAAGGAGAGAGCAGAGGTCGTATGTTACAAAAACGCAATTTGCATCGTACGTGAAAAAGGAAAACCCTTAATGGTGTACGGAGAAAAGAGCAACGCGAAGTTAAATCTTATTAGTAGTTTGAAGGCGCAAAAACTAATAAGAAAAGGTTGCTATGTCATTCTAGCACACATCGAGGAAGTCAAACCCGAAGAAAAGAACATCAATGATGTTCCCGTAGCAAAAGAATTTTCCAATGTATTTTTGAAAGAATTACCGGGACTACCTCCACACCGATCTGTTGAATTTCAAATAGATCTTGTACCAGGAGCTGCACCAATAGCTCGTGCTCTATACAGACTCGCACCCAGTGAAATGAAAGAACTCCAAAGCCAATTACAAGAACTTTTAGAGCGTGGTTTCATTCGACCAAACACATCACCGTGGGAGAGCTCCTATTTTATTTGTCAAAAAGAAAGATGGTACATTCAGGTTGTGTATCGACTACCGAGAGTTGAACAAAGTTACCATAAAGAACCGTTATCCACTACCAAGAAACGACGACTTGTTTGATCAGCTGCAAGGTTCGTCAGTTTACTCGAAGATTGATTTACGTTATGGATATCATCAAATGAGGGTGAAGGAGGATGATATTACGAAGACTGCTTTTAGGATGCGTTACGGTCATTATGAGTTTATGGTTATGCCGTTTGGATTAACTAACACACTAGTTGTGTTCATGGACCTCATGAACCAAGTGTGTTGACAAACATATCTTGATAAGTTTGTCATTGTCTTCATCGACGACATACTTATTTACTCTAAAAATGATCAAGAGCACGAAGAACATTTGAGAAAAGTGCTAGAATTGTTAAGAAAAGAAAAAATGTACGCCAAATTTTCAAAGTGTGCATTTTGGTTGAAAGAAGTTCAATTCCTCGGTCACATAGTGAGAAAAGAAGGTATTCAGATTGATCCGGCAAAGATTGAAACCGTTGAGAAGTGGGAAACACCGAAAACCCCGACGCAAATACATCAATTTTTGAGATTGGCTGGTTACTACAGAAGATTCATTCAAGATTTTTTGAAAATTGCAAAACCCTTGACTGCATTAACGCGTAAAGGGAAGAAATTTGAATGGAAGGATGAGCAAAAAAGAGCATTTCAATTGTTAAAGAAAAAGTTAACTACAACACCTATATTGTCATTGCCTGAAGGGAATGATGATTTCGTAATTTATTGTGATACCTCAAAGCAAGGTCTCGGTTGTGTATTAATGCAACGAACGAAGGTAATTGCTTATGCTTCCAGACAATTGAAGATTCATGAGCAAAATTATACGACTCACGATTTAGAATTGGCCACCGTTGTTTTTGCATTAAAGACATGGAGACACTACTTATATGGGGTTAAAAGTATTATATATACAGACCACAAAAGTCTCCAACATATATTTGATCAAAAACAACTGAACATGAGGCAGCGTAGGTGGATTGAGTTGTTGAATGATTACGATTTTGAGATTTGTTACCACCCGAGGAAGGCGAATGTGGTAGCTGACGCTTTGAGTAGAAAGGACAGAGAACCTATGCGGGTAAAAGCTATGAATACAATTATTCGTACTAACCTTACTACTCGAATAAAGGAGGCGCAACAAGGACTTTTGAAAGAAGGGAAATTGAAGAATGAAATACCCAAAGGATCGGAGAAACATCTTAATGTTCGGGAAGACAGAACCCAGTATAGGGCTGAAAGAATTTGGGTACCAAAGTTTGGAGATGTGAGAGAAATGGTACTTAGGGAAGCATATAAAACCAGATACTCAATACATCCCGGAGCGGGAAAGATGTACAAAGATCTAAAGAAACATTTTTGGTGGCCGGGTATGAAAGCCGATATTGCTAAATACGTAGGAGAATGTTTGACGTGTTCTAAGGTAAAAGCTGAACATCAGAAGCCATCAGGTCTACTTCAACAACCTAAAATCCCAGAATGGAAATGGGAAAACATTACCATGGATTTCATTACTAAATTGCCAAGGACTGCAAGTGGTTATGATACTATTTGGGTAATAGTCGATCGTCTCACCAAATCAGCACACTTTCTACCAATGCGAGAAGATGATAAAATGGAAAAGTTAGCACGACTATACTTGAAGGAAGTCGTCTCTAGACACGGAATACCAATCTCTATTATCTCTAATAGGGATGGTAGATTTATTTCAAGATTTTGGCAGATGTTACAACAAGCATTGGGAACTCGTCTAGACATGAGTACTGCCTATCATCCACAAACTGATGGGCAGAGTGAAAGAACGATACAGACCCTTGAAGACATTCTATGAGCATGTGTTATTGATTTTGGAAACAGTTGCGATCGACATCTACCGTTAGCAGAATTTTCCTACAACAACAGTTACCACTCGAGTATTGAGATGGCACCGTTTGAGGCACTTTATGGCAGAAAGTGCAGGTCTCTGATTTGTTGGAGTGAAGTGGGAGATAGACAAATTACGGGTCCAGAAATTATCCAAGAAACTACCGAGAAAATCATTCAAATTCAACAACGGTTGAAAACCGCCCAGAGTCGACAAAAGAGCTACGCAGACAGTAAAAGAAAATATATAGAATTTGAAATTGGAGAGATGGTCATGCTTAAGGTTTCACCTTGGAAAGGCGTTGTTCGTTTTGGAAAACGAGGAAAATTAAACCCGAGATACATTGGGCCATTCAAGATTATTGATCGTGTCGGGCCGGTAGCTTATAAACTTGAATTACCTCAACAATTAGCCGGTGTACATAATACTTTTCACATCTCGAATCTGAAGAAATGCTTAGCTAAAGAAGATCTCACTATTCCTTTAGACGAAATTAAGATCAACGAAAAGCTACAATTCGTTGAAGAACCCGTCGAAATAATGGATCGAGAGGTTTAAAGACTTAAAGAAAATAAAATACCAATCATTAAGGTTCGATGGAATGCTCGTAGAGGACCCGAGTTCACCTGGGAGCGTGAAGATCAGATGAAGAAGAAATACCCGCACTTATTTCCAGATGATGCGACAACACCTCCAACTGTTTAAAATTTCGGGACGAAATTTATTTAACGGGTAGGTACTGTAGTGACCCGAAATTTTCCATGATTATATATTATATGATGTCTATATTTACATGATTAAATGTTTCTAATATGTTAAGCAATCAAACTTGTTAAGACTTGATTAATTGAAATGAGTTTATGTAGACAATTGACCACCCAGTTTGCCTGATGATTCACGAACGTCATAACTTGTGATAATTATATAATCATTTTTTTATGATGTAAGTTTTTATTATATATATATACATATATATATATATATATATATATATATACATATATATATATATATATATATATATATATATATATATATATATATATATATATATAAGAAATACAATTAAATCAAAGATGTAAAAGTAAAACACTATTTGCTACAGTAAAACATTATTTGATACAGTAAATTTTTGCTTTACTACAGTAAAAAACTATTTGCTACAGTAAACACTATTTACTAAAGTAACTACTCTTTACTACAGTAAATACTATTTACTCGTATTCATTCCGTATTCGTATTCGTACAATACCCAGCTTATAGACATATATACTATTGGTATATACACTCAATGATCAGCTCCTTAGCAGCCTTAATGAGTCATCTAACATGTGGGAACCATTATTTGGCAACTAGCATGAATGATTACACTAAAATTTAAACTAATGGAGCCTATATACACATGCATACATTCATGTGAATGATGAACACACACACACACACACACACACACACATTTTCAATCAACTTCCATGTATCAAACTCATCTCTCTCAAGTTCTCTCTTGATGTTCTAAGTGTTCTTCATCATCTTCATCAAAATCTACATCAATCTAGCTCATAAATCCATACATAAATCAACTTACAAAACAACTACTCAAGAAAACTTCAAGAACACTTTCAAGTTTGCAAGTCTACTTCCAAGCTTTCTAATCCATTCCAATTCATCATCTAAGATGAAGAAACCTTTGTTATTTATAGTAGGTTATCTTTCTTATTCAAGGTAATATTCATATTCAAACTTTGATTCGATTTTTATAACTATAACTATCTTAATTCGAGTAGTAATCTTACTTTAAATTATTTTCGTGTCATGATTCTACTTCAAGAACATCCAAGCCATCAAAGATCCATTCAAGCTCAAGATTATTTCTTTTCATTTTCAGTAGGTTTACCTGCTATACTTGAGGTAGTGATGATGTTCATAACATCATTCGATTCATATATATATATAACTATCTTATTCGAAGATTATAACTTGTAATCACTAGAACATAGTTTAGTGAATTCTAAACATGTTCGCAAACAAAGTTAATCCTTCTAACTTAACTTTTAAAATCAACTAAACACATGTTCTATATCTATATGATATGCTAACTTAATGATTTAAAACCTAAAAATATGATGAACACCGTAAAACCAGACATACGCCGTCGTAGTAAAACCGGGGGCTGTTTTGGGTTGAAAAAATAAAAACTATCTTAATCTTTGAATTTGAAGTTTGTTTTCTGGAAAAATTATATTTCATATTTTAACACCCCGTCAAAAATCCCTTTAACGGAATGTTAACTCTGGTCCCAGTGCTTGGCTTGACTTCTACGTAACAGCAATATTCTACAGCGGAAGCAATTAATACCTGAGAATAAAACACGCAAAACGGATCAATAACAATGTTGAGTGAATCTACAGGTTTTAGGTAAACAATACAGTATGTTTAAGAAATACATTTCGAAAACAGTTATTAGTGGAAGACCACCAAGGTTTAATGTTAAAAGTTAGAGAACTCCGTGTCCCATTTCAAAAGTTTGTTGACACTACCATGTCAAGTTTCAATCATTTGTAGACAATACCATGTCAAGTTTAAAATATTCGTAGACAATACCATGTCAAGTTTTATTTCATTTGTTCGTAAACCACAGTTTTAAATAACGTTTTATAGCATCCGAAAAACAGTTATCAGAAATATAGTTTAGTTTCCTTGACCACGAGATTTTACAAGTACAACTCCAAGTTGCGAAACGTTTGCATAATCTATGAGCACCTGAATACTAGCAATGACCCGAGTATAGAATCCACTATACCCGCCTTTACCTCATAAAAATGTTATACACTTGTACGAATGTATTATGTTCAAAATAAATGCACCACAGTTTTTATAGCGGGTGAGGTTGTCAACCTAACGGATCCGTCCATCTAAATTGTGCCTACACCGATGGTATTTAAAGTATTCAAGCTAGAGGCTTTGTGTACAAACTCAATATGCAGATATGGTACTCGTGTCAATACAAAAATCATTTGATAATATAAGTATAACAATGTGTATTCTCATCCCTAAAAACATGTAAAAAGCGGGACTGTAGACTCACCTTTGAATAAAGCTCGGATTGAAAAGTGGACAATTTACTTGTACGGTTTATAGCCGAGTAATGCAACCTAAGTATATGTATTTAGGTTGGTCAATAAATATGTCTTAAACAAGTGTAGTTTCATAGTATAAGTTGTCTTATTGCTCGAATCGACGCGTTTCAAAGTAGAAGTCAACATACAGTCAACTAATTCATGCAAGTCAAACAAAGTCAACCAAAGTCAAACCGAAAGTCAAACTTGGTCAAAGTAGTCAACTAATGTCAACCTCAGTAGGTTCATGTCAAATGTTGGTCAACATATCAAACCTAAGTCAAACAACACGTTTTAGATCATAATTGGTCAATTTCACAATTTCAGTTTATCGTTGTGCACAAAGTTCATGTACATGTAGCAAACTTAGCATATTATCTCATAGTACAAAATTCAAGTAAACATGGAAAACTCCAGATCATAAGTATACTCAAAATCGATTCCAAAAAGTCCAGCCAGGGTCTCATACTATAATTAAAAGTCAGGAATCAGAAGGGGTACATTTTTGGTTCACCAAGTCAGTTTCTGACCGCGCACTGATTTGGTTTTAGCTATAACCGGAGTTAGGAACACGCAATCGATACAAGACTAGTGGCCATACTTCAAAAACAAGTTAAACTAACACATATAAAAAATCGAGCAATTTTGGTTTAGCCAATTTGTACAGTTTATTCATGCAAATTGAACATTCAGTTTTTCAGCTCAAATCAGAATTTACATAAAGTATGGCCCTATTGTGCCCAATGCATAAGGTTTCAGAGATTGATATAAACTAAAAATAAGTCACATATCATGTTAAAATTCATATTCCAGAAGCTTACATGCTCATTCAATAAACACAATCCACAGAGTATAAAAGAGAGAGCAATTTACAGATTCGATTCTAGTTTCGCTAGTCACATTCGCACGCGATTAGCCGAAGATCTAGATACAATTAGCCTATGATATCTACATGAAAGATGAAGTAATTTTTGTGTAGATTTCAAATATGAAAATCTTTAATCACAGAAGCTAACACATTTTATCATACAAGGTCGTTTTCATGCAAGTGCTGTATATAACTACTTTTACACTAATTCAAGCATATCTCGGGTTTTACATAAGCAAACGACATGATATCCTAGTGTAAACTGAGTGTTTTTAAATTACCTATCCAATGGTATAAATTTCTCAATCCAATTCGTGGTCTATCAAACCCAGATTTCTGATCAATCACAAAAACACAACGTTAATTTCAATTGGTCATAACTTGATCATCCGGAAACGAAATCAAGTGATTCCAAAGCCTAAAGTTAATAGTTTTTTGAAAGCTAATCATCTAAACATGTTATAAGATCAGATCAAAAGTCAACTCTTATCAGATCCTAGAGAATAAAATTCGTTTTTCATGCAAACAACATCAATTGATCAAATTAAAGACACCAATCAACAATAACGCGTATACACTTGAGCAATTGACAACATAAACTATGAAACATCAACAAAATCAGATTTTTAATAATTTGGGTTTGAGAGATTTTACCACTAATCAAGTAATTACTTGTATCTACGCGTAGAGGAGAACGAGAGGAACACGAATTCGCAAGTGATTTAACGATCAAGCAATTGTGTGATGTTTAATTTAGGATTGAATATGATGATGATATGATGAAGATGGGGCTGAATGAGAGGAAGAAAAAAAATGGAACATGTTCTCTTATTATTTAGAATTTAAGGGAATGTAGTTAGTTGCCTAAAAACCAAAAGTCAACAAACATGTGCCTAAACTAATAGTCAACATGCATTGGCTACTCATGGGACCAAGGATGATGAGGTATGAGGTCATGGCCATGTGGCCTCGGGCTCGAGTCTCGGGCTCGTTTTGTGTAAAAGCTCGTTCGCTCGTGGTTCGTTTCGAGTGCCATTAACCGTACCGAATCTCCGGAACGTTAACTAGTCGTTGAAACAAAATCACCGTGTTTAATTCATTAAGTAAATAATAAATTAAATTTCTTTCATAAGTTCAATAATTATTAAGAATAATTATTCTATCATTTTTCTGAGTTCCGTTAACTGAAAAGTTTTCTAGGCGATTAACTTTAATCGTATCGTTTCTAGTTTAATTCGTCAACCGAATTAAGTTCACTAATTAATATAACATATTAATTCAAGTAATCCACTAAGGATTAAGTACGCATTTAATTACTTTAAATACGAAAAAGTTTCACGTAGTCTCTGTTAACTATTATGGAAAAAAAAAATTGGCGTATGAAAATTGTATGATTTAACTAACGATCGTCAAGTATTTAACGGAAGTTTTAACGGAAAAACTCGGGTTGTTACATTACCCACCCATTATTGAAAATTTCGTCCCGAAATTTGGATGATGGCAGTTATTGATGAAAATAAAATATTTTCGTATCATTAGAAATCCACGTTTCAACGTGAGCTTGAATTCTATAACTAAGTTTGCAAATAAAGTTTATACTTGGCTTGAATAGTTTGTCTTTCCAGACATAAGCCTTCATACATTCTTTTAATAAAAGAATTTGGTCATATACGAGTGTTTCGTCAAATAATATGATAAGATTAAATAATCTTTCGAGATGTCTATACGGATGGACTTCTAAGGTCCGTTCGGTTTCATAATGAATACGAGTTAAGTGTATACAATTTCTTATCATCAAGAATATGAATGAAATGATTCGGTTACGTGTAAAAATACGACTGAATATGTCACTAACGGATGTATTGAAGTAATAGTTGTCCGCCTTGACTTTTCGATGTAATCACTATTGAATCTCCTAAATTTAAGGGATTTGAATATAATCGTTTGAAATCTGTGAGATTTGGATCCGGTAATTAAGGAAATTAGAATCCTTTTTTTTTATTTAATACGATTATCTTAATCGGCTGACGCGTTTCTATGGTAAAAAGTTTTGATATAAATTAATCATCTCTGCGTCTTTATTTTCTCAACCTCAATCTTCTTATTTTCAAAATTCTATTTTTGAAAATTTTGTGAAGATGCTTCATCCGCTCTTGATTTTCGTTACTATTTTGACTGTGTATACAGTCATTCTTCTTTTTAGTCTACCACCAGAAGAATCTCTGTTCTTCTATAATGCTCTAGGGGTGACAGTATTTTTAATTCTACCACTCCTCTGTTTTTCAATACTTATTGATATAAATGGTTTATGATCTTTCATGTTTGTTGTCTTTTATATTCTGACCTATTTTTCGAAGACTCATGCTTTTTATCCAAGAAGATCTTCAACTTGTTCTGTGATGCCCCGTACAAAACCATCGTGTACGAATCATCAACAACAGGATCATTACAAGGTTAAGTACTATATGCTGTAATTAAAGAAGTTGCATTCATGATAAAAAGGTGATGTCATAACCGACATCAAATGTTTTACATTCCAAAAACATGCTTCGCTAAGTAGAAGCAATAAATAAGTGTACGTGACCCCAAAGGTCGTTACATAACATAGTTTCAAAAGTAAATAAGTTTGAATGCAAGATAAGTAGTCATGCGATAACAACTCTAAGCAGCGGGTTCTACAGCACGACAAGTAAGACAGCGGAAGCAACCTCAAGCACCTGAGAAATACATGCTTAAAAACGTCAACACAAAGGTTGGTGAGCTATAGTTTAAGTATAACAGTATGTAAGGTAGGCCACGAGATTTCAGTGCTACAAAGAGCGTTTCAAAACAGTATGATAAAGTATATGTTAACCGTGGGCACTTGGTAACTAACTTAACGTTTAAAATACCCCCTGTAAGTACACTTGGCGAGTGCGTATGTTTACGAAGTATTAAACACTCGTTGACTGCTAGCGCGACTAGCCCGGGTGGGGATGTCAAACCCTATGGATCCATATCTAACATTCGCGTTCACGGTTCAAAAACCAATGATTAAACGTTACCGAGCTAAAGGGAATGTTTATGCCGTTGTATAACCCACACATATATAAGTTTAAGTACTCGTGCCTAGTATGTAAAACATAAAATCCGCATGTATTCTCAGTTCCCAAAATAAGTTAAAGTAAAAAGGGAATGCTATAACTCACAATGATATGTAGCGGTAAAGTAGTAGTCGGGAAAGGTGTGCAAGTAAATGGTTCGAAGTCCTCAACCTAAGTCAAATAGTACTAAGTCAGTAAATCATCTTAATAGGTTTAAAAGTATGTAATTAAGGTCTTAAGGGTCATAATCATTCATCATCAAACAAAAGGCGTAAAGTAAGTTTTGTTTATGAAAGTAGTTTAAAACAAAGGCTGACTTCGATCAGTCACCACGGCCACTACCCTTACCGAATTAAGGTGAGACCAGTGGACATGGCTCCGTCTATGAGTCCCTTAAGTGTGGTAAAATTTACAGAAGCAAACTCGTCTTGGTTTGACCGTGGCGACGGTCTAAGTGCGAGTAGGTCAGAAATTTCTGCACAACGTTAAAGGACATAGTGACCATCGGAGGGCCATAAATCCTAAACCGTAACTCGGATTAAGACGAGTCCTATATGAAAATTTATCTAAACGAACTGAGATATCTGAAAATCAAGGTTACAGTAGCCCAGGTGTACTGGTCTGTTACAGAAACCAGAAAAACAGAAACTGTACACAGAAAACAGAAAAGTAAATGGACATAGTGACGCTCGGAGGGCCGTAGACTCTAAACCGTAACTCGGATTAAGACGAGTCTTATATGAAAATTTATCTACTAAAAAATTTATATCTAAAAATCAAGGTTAGAACAGCCCAGGTCTACTGGTCTGTTCCAGAATCATCAGGTCAGTAGGTTTTGGACAGAACAGTGAGTTTAAAAGGGGTTCCGGTGGTCTTGGTGCTTGATGTTCATCATGGTTCTCATCCTTGATGCATATAGCTTCAAGTGTACAACTCATTGATGTATATACATCATCTTAACCAAGTCTTGACCATCATAACCCTAGTGCAAGTCTAAGACATGAAGCACAACTCACTTAAGAGTTGCATGTAGTTTGATGAACCAAAGTTACATCAAAGTCTTAGGTTTGACACTTACATGAACTATAATAGAAATATTGAACTCTAAACTTGAAAATAAACTAAGTACATGAAATTAAAGTGAAATAAATGAAGAAGTAACTAAGTAAACATGTAGTTTGTTCATGGTTGTTCATACTTTAAAGATTCAAACCAAAGTTTGATCTTTAGAAAGTAAACTTTAAAGTTTATTTCATGAACTTCAAGTATGAGTTTAATCAACACATGAACTTGCAATCTTTTAAGAAAGTATATGTAGAATCATAACTAGTAAGCTATGTTCTTGAGTGTTCTTGCAATTACAAGATAAAAGAAGAATCTAACTAGAAAGTTGATTCTTGTAACAAGTATGTAACAACAACAAGTAAGTAAACAACTATAACTAACAAGTAATCAAACAACAAAGATGATGATGATTTAAGGTGTATAAATTCAGTTTTGTAAGAAAAGAAAGGAAGAAAAGAAGTTCATAATGCTTACAATCTAGAGAGAAAAAGAAAGGAAAGTTGAAGTGCAAGTTGAAGTGTGTTTTGGAGAATGAGAGAATGAGAGTGTAAGTAAGTAGTGTAAAAGAAAATTTGAATCCCCTTGTAGTAAACAAAGGCCGACGGTTTAGCAAGGTGTGGGGGAAAGGAGATTACACTCTAGTCACTTACATGTAAAGCTCATAAAGTTGGATAAAAGATGGCCATGCATGGGGATAAGTTGTTAACTAGATTCCAATTGATAAAACTAACTAGTTACCTCACTAAATGATACTTACACTTAAAGTCATGGGCTAACTAAGTCCACTTAAAAGGTAGGGTGGGCTTGGAAGCCCAATATCAAGAGTCCATTACACTAACAAAGCCCAAGTTCAAATAAATCACAAGTTAAACCAATTAAAGCCCAAGTAACTAACTAATAGCCTTAGTTAATTAAAATGATTAATAAATTTAATCATGAATTTAAACAATATCTAAAAATATTATTCGTGAAAGTTCCGGGTGTCACAAAGACGTTTCGGGCTCTTAAAAGTCAAGTACGGGCAATCAAGGCAACATGTAAATGTAATAACATACATTCGTTTAATCATACGTATTAATAATAGTAATTATTAATAAATAAATGTTGGAAATTCTAGGGTCGTTACATTACCCACCTGTTAAAGAAAATTTCGTCCCGAAATTTAAGCTGAGGTAGATGGAGGAGTCGGGAAAAGATGAGGATACTTCCGCATCATTTGATCCTCTCGTTCCCAAGTAAACTCAGGTCCTTGTTTGGCATTCCATCGTACTCGAACGATCGGAATCTTGTTGCGTTTCAAAGTTTTGATCTCACGATCCATAATTTCAACAGGTTCCTCCACAAAGTGGAGTTTATCGTCAATAGTAAGTTCTTCCAATGGTATGATAAGTTCGGGTGCAGCAAGACACTTCTTTAAGTTCGATACATGGAAGGTAGGATGAACTGAGCTCAATTGTGCTGGTAGATCCAAACGGTATGCAACTGGTCCAACACGTTCCAAGATATCGAAAGGACCAATGTATCGTGGGTTCAACTTTCCACGTTTTCCAAAACGGATCACACCTTTCCAAGGTGCAACCTTCAACATTACACGATCACCAACATTGAATTCAAAGTCCTTACGTTTAAGATCAGCATAACTCTTTTGGCGATCACGGGCAGTCTTAAGTCTAGCTTGGATCTGAGCAATCTTCTCCGTGGTTTCGTGGACTACCTCAGGTCCGGTGATTTGCTTTTCGCCTACTTCGGCCCAACAAATAGGAGATTGGCACTTACGGCCATACAATGCTTCAAAAGGTGCAGCATTAATGCTAGAGTGATAACTGTTGTTGTACGAGAATTCGGCGAGTGGCAAATGTCTTTCCCAGGCCATTCCAAAATCAATGACACATGCACGCAACATGTCCTCCAAGGTCTGAATCGTGCATTCACTTTGCCCGTCAGTCTGAGGGTGATAAGCAGTACTCATGTCGAGACGAGTTCCCATGGCTTCTTGCAAGGAACGCCAAAATCTAGAAGCAAAACGGGGATCGCGATCGGAGATGATCGATAAAGGTACACCGTGTCGTGATACAACCTCCTTGATGTACAGCTGAGCAAGTCTTTCCATTGTATCAGTTTCCTTCATCGCTAGGAAGTGTGCAGATTTGGTAAGGCGGTCAACAATAACCTAAATAGTATCGTATCCGCCCACCGTCTTCGGCAGCTTAGTAATGAAATCCATTGTGATCCTTTCCCACTTCCATTGTGGGATTTCCGGCTGTTGAAGTAACCCAGAAGGTCTCTGATGTTCGGCCTTAACTTTCGAACAAGTCAAACACTTCCCAACATAAGTTGCAACGTCCTTCTTAAGATTCGGCCACCAATACTGTTCTTTAAGGTCGTGGTACATTTTACCCGCTCCAGGATGAATCGAATATCTCGACTTGTGTGCTTCATCAAGTATCAGGTTCCGTAGATCTCCATAAAGAGGTACCCAAATTCTTTCGACATAACATCGGAGTCCAGACTCCCTAACCTCGAATCGAGAGACAAGTATGTTCAAATGTTCGTGAGATATGTTCTCATCCTTGAGAGCCTCAACTTGGGCTACTTTGATCTGGCTGTTGAGGTTCGAATGGATGGTGATGTTCAGAGCCCTAACACGAAGAGGTGCCGTCCTCTCCTTTCGACTTAAAGCATCAGCTACAACATTGGCCTTGCCAGGGTGATAACGGAGTTCACAATCATAGTCGTTGAGCATCTCGATCCATCGACGCTGTCTCATATTCAGTTGCTTCTGATCGAAGATGTGCTGGAGACTCTTGTGATCGGTGAAGATAGTGCTCTTAGTTCCATACAAATAATGTCTCCACAATTTGAGCGCAAATACAACGGCTCCAAGTTCAAGATCATGTGTAGTGTAGTTCCGCTCGTGAATCTTCAATTGGCGGGAGGCATAGGTAATAACCTTTGATCGTTGCATCAGTACACAACCAAAACCACTCTTCTATGCATCACAATAAACAACAAAGTCGTCACTGCTTTCAGGAAGTGATAGGATAGGTGCGGTGGTTAACTTCTTCTTCAAAGTTTGGAATGCTGATTCGTGTGCAGGTTCCCAAATGAACTTCTTGCCCTTGTGAGTCAGCGCGGTCAAAGGACGCGCAATCAGAGAAAATCCTTCAATGAATCTTCGATAGTAACCGGCGAGACCTAGGAATTGGCGAATATGCGTCGGAGTAGTGGGGGTCTCCCACTTGCTGATGGCTTCAATCTTGGCGGGATCAACTTTGATACCCTGGTCGCTCACAACATGACCCAAAAACTGTACTTCCTTCAACCAAAATTCACACTTGGAGAATTTGGCGTAAAGTTGCTCTTATCTTAAGAGTTCAAGCACTAATCGGAGGTGTTGCTCATGTTCTTCTTCGCTCTTAGAGTAGATGAGGATATCATCTATGAAGACGATAACAAACTTGTCCAAGTAAGGCTTGCAGACACGATTCATGAGGTCCATGAACACGGCAGGTGCATTTGTCAAACCGAATGGCATCACAAGAAACTCATAATGACCATAGTGGGTTCTGAATGCAGTTTTCATCACGTCACTTTCCTTCACCCTCAACTGGTGATAACCGGATCGCAAATCGATCTTTGAGTAGACACTCGATCCTTGAAGTTGGTCAAAAAGATCGTCAATTCGTGGAAGAGGATACCGATTCTTGATTGTCAATTTGTTGAGTTCACGGTAGTCGATACACATACGGAAGGATCCATCCTTCTTCTTCACAAACAACACAGGTGCGCCCCAAGGCGAGAAGCTTGGTTGAATAAATCCTCGGTCTAACAGCTCTTGTAGTTGACTCTGTAATTCTTGCATCTCGGAAGGTGCGAGTCTATAAGGTGCGCGAGCTACAAGTGCAGCTCCTGGCACTAAATCAATCTGAAACTCTACGGCTCTCTGCGGTGGTAATCCAGGCAATTCCTCTGGGAAGACATCGGAAAATTCGTTCACAATTCGAACGTCTTTCACGCTCTTCACCTCAGTTTCTACCGCTTTCACATGTGCTAGGACAGGAAAACGTCCCTTCTTCATAATCTTTTGCGCTTTCACGCAACTAATGAGGTTCAACTTCGAGGTACATCTCTCTCCATAGATAACCATTGGTTCGCCATCTCCTTGTGGTATGCGAAGTGCTTTATCTCCACAGATAATATCGGCCTTTATCTTGCTCAACCAATCCATACCGACGATCACGTCAAAACTTCCCAGTTTGATAGGTATCAAATCAATTTCGAAATCTGCACCATCTATGTTGATAATAGCTCCACGACTAATATGGTCAACCTTTTCAAGTTTTCCATTGGCGACCTCGACAAGCATACTCTCTTTTAACGGGACTAATGACCAATTAATCTTATCGCAAAAATGTCTACATACATAACTTCTATCCGCACCAGTATCAAACAAGACAGAAGCTAAAAGATTGTTGATTGTGAATATACCTGTCACCAAGTCGGGGTTATCGCGTGCATCCCTTGCATTAACATTAAAAGCTCTAGCACGCGGTGGTCCGCCATCCTTTCGTTTGTTCGGGCACTCGTTTCTGAAATGGCCCGTCTGCCCGCATTCGTAACACTTTTTCGGCCCGTTGGTGTTCGGCCTCCCTGTCATCGTGGTAGTCTTGCAGTCTCTACCGATGTGCCCGCTCTTCTTGCACTTCTCACAAACAGCATTACAATACCCGGTGTGGTGCTTGTAGCACCTCTTGCATTGTGGTAGCGTGCCTTTGTAGTTCGAGTTGGAGTTGTTGTTATTGGGGTTGGGGTTGTTGTTGTTTTTCCTGAACCCTTCATGTCGCTTCGCCGGGTTTTGATCATAGTTTCTACCCCTGTTGTTGTTATTGTTGTTGTGGTTGTTGTGGTTGTTATCCCATTTCCTCTTTTCGCTACTACCAGCTTCAAACTTAGCCTTCTCCGGCTCATCAATAAGGATCTGATTCATGAGAGTATGCGCCATGCGCATTGCTTCGGGAACATTCGGTGGTTTGGATGAGGTGACATTTCATTTAATGGACTTAGGGAGTCCCGAGAAGTATTTCTCCATGCGCTTGAATTCGGGGGTGACCATGGTCGGACACATTAATGCTAACTCCAAAAACCTACGATTATAACTGTTAAGGTCGTTCCCTACGGCCTTCAACTGCATGAATTCAATTTCCATCTTCTGAATTTCGGTTCTCGGACAATACTCATCAATCATAGCAGCCTTGAATTCCTCCCATGGCGTAGCATACGCCTCATCGATACCTTTCGCTTGAGCTAACGTGTTCCACCACGTTAGCGCGCCGTCTGATAGCGTGCAAGATGCAAACTTGGTCTTATTGTCCTCCGAACAGTTGCTAACTCGGAATACTGATTCAAGTTTTTCGAACCATCTGGTGAGACCAACTGGTCCCTCGGTGCCGCTGAAGTTATGCGGTTTGCAACTCTGGAATTCCTTGTAAGTACACCCATTTCGAACGGGTGGGATAACTGGTGGTGGTGGCGGTGGAGCTTGGAGATTTCTTTCTGCTAGGGCTGCAGCGACCCGTTCGCTAATCATGTCCTCAATCTGGGCGGCGGTAGGTGTGGTTCTTCCGTTAGCCATGGTATTCTAAACAAAAATTTTGACTCAAGTCAAAATCCAGCATTCGATATGTAGTAATATATTACATAGTAACCAACATGGAATCAAAACATCACATGTTATTAAATAATGCATCTAGGTACAAATACCACAGAATCATCGTACAGCAATGTAAATAGAACATCGTGCAAGAATTAAATAACGCAAAGTTCCATTCATTAACAATAATAAGTTTCATACATCTGAATAAGTTCGTACAATACATATGAAATACATGAAACTATAACTAGATTACATCATGAAATCTAAATACAAAGTCCTACGGTGAAGGCGGGTGAATTGCTCCTCGAGCCAACTGCTCCTCGAGCTCAGTGACTCGAGCTCGGAGAGTCTCAACCTCCCTCATCAGTTCCTCGTTAGAGGGAGCTGGTGGGGCAGGCGGTGCAGGTGGGGCAGGTGGTGCCGGTGGTGCTGATGTAGATGGTCCGGCTCCGGATGTAGACGGTACGTCCCTAGATGTAAGTGGTCCGTATCTAAATCTAGGTGGTACGGTTCCAGGAATAGTCAATAGGTAACGGGGAACCTTACGTATCTGTGGGTCGGCAGGGTATGGCACAACTCGTTTACGAGCAGTAACCCTACGACGATGGCCAAAAGCATCAGTAAAAGCACGACCTCCATTCACCCCTGGAATGACGGTGCCATCGGAACGGTACCGCTTCTTCGGCGGGGTGGAGGGTGCCTGAATAGGTCTATCAGCAGGATCCTCATCATCGCTGGAGTCGTCTGATGATGAAGAATCGGCGGATGATGAGTCATCCGAATCGTGTGGTGGTGACACTGGTGGCTGAGCTGGTAATCCGAAGCGTCCGAAGGCGGCCAACATCTGTCGGTGTCTGCCTGGCAGAATCACGACTAAACGTCCGTCGGGAGTGCGTCGGCAAGGCGTGCACATGTGGTTACGAAACGGCCCTTCCCCGAACTCTGCGGGGATCTCAATACCACCAATGCGGGGCTGTGACCTCGAGGGTCCGGGAGTAGAAACTGGGGCAGGTGCACTAGTACCAACTCCGGAAGTAGAAGCGCCGGGATCACTAGTGGGTGTCGGGGCCGGTGTATCGGCAGTAGCAGCAGCATGTGTAGCAGTAGGTAGGGTGACGGGGTCTGAGTCTGTACTGCCCGAAATGTCAGCAGGTGGAACATCCGACATCTGAACAAGGAAAAATAAATTTTCCATGTCAGTATGTCATAAAGCAAGCAAATAATAGACCAACAGTTTAAATCATCTATAACAATAAGTAGCATGGCAATATCAGTAATCGTACGAAACTAGCATGCAATCAAAAGCAAGTAATAGCATGCAGTAGTGAAATCACGTAGTAGCATACGGCATATAGCAGTAACAGTAAGCAGCAGCATGTAGTAAGTTCAGCGGAAACAAGTAAACTAGCAAGTTGTAGATTAGTCCTATTAGTGAATCCTACTCGGGTCGGTCTTAGACTCACTAATGCAACCTAATTCCCTACAACCAATGCTCTGATACCAAATGTGATGCCCCGTACAAAACCATCGTGTACGAATCATCAACAACAGGATCATTACAAGGTTAAGTACTATATGATGTAATTAAAGAAGTTGCATTCATGATAAAAAGGTGATGTCATAACCGACATCAAATGTTTTACATTCCAAAAACATGCTTCGCTAAGTAGAAGCAATAAATAAGTGTACGTGACCCCAAAGGTCGTTACATAACATAGTTTCAAAAGTAAATAAGTTTGAATCCAAGATAAGTAGTCATGCGATAACAACTCTAAGCAGCGGGTTCTACAGCACGACAAGTAAGACAGCGGAAGCAACCTCAAGCACCTGAGAAATACATGCTTAAAAACGTCAACACAAAGGTTGGTGAGCTATAGTTTAAGTATAACAGTATGTAAGGTAGGCCACGAGATTTCAGTGCTACAAAGAGCGTTTCAAAACAGTATGATAAAGTATATGTTAACCGTGGGCACTTGGTAACTAACTTAACGTTTAAAATACCCCCTGTAAGTACACTTGGCGAGTGCGTATGTTTACGAAGTATTAAACACTCGTTGACTGCTAGCGCGACTAGCCCGAGTGGGGATGTCAAACCCTATGGATCCATATCTAACATTCGCGTTCACGGTTCAAAAACCAATGATTAAACGTTACCGAGCTAAAGGGAATGTTTATGCCGTTGTATAACCCACACATATATAAGTTTAAGTACTCGTGCCTAGTATGTAAAACATAAAATCCGCATGTATTCTCAGTTCCCAAAATAAGTTAAAGTAAAAAGGGAATGCTATAACTCACAATGATATGTAGCGGTAAAGTAGTAGTCGGGAAAGGTGTGCAAGTAAATGGTCCGAAGTCCTCAACCTAAGTCAAATAGTACTAAGTCAGTAAATCATCTTAATAGGTTTAAAAGTATGTAATTAAGGTCTTAAGGGTCATAATCATTCATCATCAAACAAAAGGCGTAAAGTAAGTTTTGTTTATGAAAGTAGTTTAAAACAAAGGCTGACTTCGATCAGTCACCACGGCCACTACCCTTACCGAATTAAGGTGAGACCAGTGGACATGGCTCCGTCTATGAGTCCCTTAAGTGTGGTAAAATTTATAGAAGCAAACTCGTCTTGGTTTGACCGTGGCGACGGTCTAAGTGCGAGTAGGTCAGAAATTTCTGCACAACGTTAAAGGACATAGTGACGATCGGAGGGCCATAAATCCTAAACCGTAACTCGGATTAAGACGAGTCCTATATGAAAATTTATCTAAACGAACTGAGATATCTGAAAATCAAGGTTACAGTAGCCCAGGTGTACTGGTCTGTTACAGAAACCAGAAAAACAGAAACTGTACACAGAAAACAGAAAAGTAAATGGACATAGTGACGCTCGGAGGGCCGTAGACTCTAAACCGTAACTCGGATTAAGACGAGTCTTATATGAAAATTTATCTACTCAAAAATTTATATCTAAAAATCAAGGTTAGAACAGCCCAAGTCTACTGGTCTGTTCCAGAATCATCAGGTCAGTAGGTTTTGGACAGAACAGTGAGTTTAAAAGGGGTTCCGGTGGTCTTGGTGCTTGATGTTCATCATGGTTCTCATCCTTGATGCATATAGCTTCAAGTGTACAACTCATTGATGTATATACATCATCTTAACCAAGTCTTGACCATCATAACCCTAGTGCAAGTCTAAGACATGAAGCACAACTCACTTAAGAGTTGCATGTAGTTTGATGAACCAAAGTTACATCAAAGTCTTAGGTTTGACACTTACATGAACTATAATAGAAATATTGAACTCTAAACTTGAAAATAAACTAAGTACATGAAATTAAAGTGCAATAAATGAAGAAGTAACTAAGTAAACATGTAGTTTGTTCATGGTTGTTCATACTTTAAAGATTCAAACCAAAGTTTGATCTTTAGAAAGTAAACTTTAAAGTTTATTTCATGAACTTCAAGTATGAGTTTAATCAACACATGAACTTGCAATCTTTTAAGAAAGTATATGTAGAATCATAACTAGTAAGCTATGTTCTTGAGTGTTCTTGCAATTACAAGATAAAAGAAGAATCTAACTAGAAAGTTGATTCTTGTAACAAGTATGTAACAACAACAAGTAAGTAAACAACTATAACTAACAAGTAATCAAACAACAAAGATGATGATGATTTAAGGTGTATAAATTCAGTTTTGTAAGAAAAGAAAGGAAGAAAAGAAGTTCATAATGCTTACAATCTAGAGAGAAAAAGAAAGGAAAGTTGAAGTGCAAGTTGAAGTGTGTTTTGGAGAATGAGAGAATGAGAGTGTAAGTAAGTAGTGTAAAAGAAAATTTTAATCCCCTTGTAGTAAACAAAGGCCGACGGTTTAGCAAGGTGTGGGGGAAAGGAGATTACACTCTAGTCACTTACATGTAAAGCTCATAAAGTTGGATAAAAGATGGCCATGCATGTGGATAAGTTGTTAACTAGATTCCAATTGATAAAACTAACTAGTTACCTCACTAAATGATACTTACACTTAAAGTCATGGGCTAACTAAGTCCACTTAAAAGGTAGGGTGGGCTTGGAAGCCCAATATCAAGAGTCCATTACACTAATAAAGCCCAAGTTCAAATAAATCACAAGTTAAACCAATTAAAGCTCAAGTAACTAACTAATAGCCTTAGTTAATTAAAATGATTAATAAATTTAATCCTGAATGTAAACAATATCTAAAAATATTATTCGTGAAAGTTCTGGGTGTCACAAAGACGTTTCGGGCTCTTAAAAGTCAAGTACGGGCAATCAAGGTAACATGTAAATGTAATAACATACATTCGTTTAATCATACGTATTAATAATAGTAATTATTAATAAATAAATGTTGGAAATTCTAGGGTCGTTACATGTTCTTCTATACCGGTCAAATAATACGGATCAATGGCTGGTGATAATGCAGAAACATTCGCTGTTCATCGTCATAGTATCCGTTTTCACCTTGTTTTCTCTTCTCGACTTTAAATTAAGCAAGTAATGGTCCAGAATTCGTAGGTATGGAGTTTCGAATGATCATAATATACAAAGTAGAAAGGAAAGGTAATAGCACAATTTGATTTGTCAAATTACCAGAATATCTGAAAAAGACCGAATCATCAAGAAATATATTTCCTTGATATGTTTAGAAGTTAAATAGAATGAAAGAGTTATGTAACATGGTTTATGATGATTGTAAGGTCTGTGAATCATCATCTTCCATTAGAAATTCAGCATGACTTCGGAGCAAGATATTCTCTAAAGATGTCATCGGATCCAGAATTACCTGGATTCTTTGAATATAGGGTTTGGTCCTTGTATTTGTCCTTGGTCTCCTTCATGGTTAGCTCAATCCGTTTTTCTGTTCCAAATATGAGCCTTTTTCAATACGTTATTCTTTATCATCAAACTTTTGGCCATTAAGACAATCTATAGCTTTTGCTGCTTCGTCAGCATTCTCAAGGTTAACGAATCTGAATCGTTGGTTATCAATCCGAGATGGTTTCAAGAGATTTTATTTTTAGATGATTAAACGCTGATTGTAATCGTTAACGGATCAATGGTTGACGAATAGGCGTTGTTGATTTCAAAAGTAATGAATGATTATTTCGATGGTTTGATGTGATAATTCATCATAGAATACAAATGAATATAATTCATGAATGTAGTGATCTTTAGGAAGATAACACTTGCTAAAGCTTTACTTAGATTCCGATACGTCAAAATCAGAATATGTAGTAGTTGTTCTTTAGTGAACGGATACACATATCTTATGAGTGTAATTAGTATAGTTACTGATTATTGAATCAGAATTTGAAGAATGTATAATGTAACATATTAATGTGAGATATAAATATTTCTCGGGTTTTACCTACCCGTTAAATATTTTTACAATTTACAGTTTGTACAGAAGAGTTTTTAATTACAATCTTTATGAAGATATATACTCGTATATATTCTTCAGATGTAATCATGGATTTAATGAGTTAATATAATATTAAACTTATTTGATTTACGATTGAAGATAATCTCCAAAACCTTAGAGATTTCATAATTGTCGCGAAATATTTCGCTAATGAAGTTATGAATCAATACTTCATCGTTCATTGTTTATTGATATACCTCGGTATATGATATCGATGCTCGTGAAGTTCTTGTGAAATTTACAAGGCACGAATAATGTTTTCTAGAAAGTTTCGAGTACATCGAAAATAGAAGTGAAAAATCAAACATGTATTTGAATAATACACTTAGTTTATTATGAAATGGAGTTTATTGTGCTGAAGCAGTGATTAATGATTGTTAAGTCATTAACAAAGGATGTACATTATAGCATATTAGTGATATGATTTAACCAAGTAGTACATACTAGTTAAGATTCACACGTAATAGTTTAGTACGAAAAGATTTATTATTGTTCCAAACCATATATATATAAAATATACATATATAATTTTTTTTTTAGGAAGAATGAGTCAATACATCTTAACTCACAATTGCTAATATTCCTTGGTATCTATGGGGTGTATGATGTTGATATCCGAAGTACCGAGTGTGATGTTGAGGTGTGGGATGCGGATGTTGTTGTTGGTGAAGCTGATGCTGTTGGTGGTGATGTTGATGGTACTGGTGGTGCTGGCTATGCTGCTGGTGCTACTGATGCTCTTAGATTTCGCACCATATTCTCCAGAGCCACTACTCGAGCGCGAAGCTCGTTGACTTCTTCTACTATTCCGGGATGATTGGTGGTTCGGATAAGTGGAAGAATAAGATCTAGAATTCTGGATATTAGATATTCGTGGCAGGATATCCTGGAAATGAGGGTGAAAATGGTGTTCCGGATTGGTTCGCCGGTAAGTGCTTCAGGTTCTTCACCAAGAGGTGAATTCGGTTGGTGGAAGGGATCGCCTTCTTCTCGCGTCCATTGATTAAGTCGACTACGAACCCACCCCCAATTCATCCAGAATAGATGATGGCTAATAGGTTCGTTCGTTCCGGTTACGCTGTCCATGGAGCTCAAGAAATCAGATGAGAAATCCATATTATGTGTTTGGAATAGGGTTTGATATGAATTGAGTGTTGGATGCTATGTTTGTCTCCTTGAATACGTGTATATAGCAAAAAGATTTCCGTAATTTACGGAGGAAATTTAGGAAATATATCAGACAAAATCTAATATAATAAGTATGATAGCGACAGGATTAGCCTATATGTAATTGGTAAAATAATTGCAGTAAGATGTCGGTGGATCAAAAATGATAAGCAGTGAGTAGTAGTGATCGGTCGCGACTAGTGGTGAGAGGCGGCATTGAGTAGTAGTAACCAACGATAAATAGCAAGGAGTAGTGGTATAAGATGATGAGTATGTCCAGGCAGTGTCTTCGTAGTGCCAAGTAGAAATCAGGGGTGACGGACAGTGTCGGGTAGTGACGAATTGTGATGTGATTACACGCTCCTTATAGGTTATAATAACAATTAAATCGTACGGTGTAAATTTATACTCATATTTTAAATTAAACTGTTTATGTTCTAAACTGTATTTATCCAAGTAACCTACTTGACTCGCTCCCAATTCCTTATTTTGCGATGTCGGAACTTCTATATGAGTTACCGTAATGTAATCCCGATCATTACATTACGCTATCTCACATTTCCATTCGACATAACTCCATAAGTTCAAGATGGCGTAATCAACTTAATTTAGTTAAATCTCGCGTCGCGTGTACGTATGTGATTCGTAGTATAACATTTAGTTCAAGTCCATATCATATGGGTATAGGGTGTATATGTACGGGATGTAATGTGTAGCCTAATATGTCGTATTGTGAAGCAAATGGTGCAGGTAATGTGTATAAAAGTCATCCAAGACACACGACTATAGACTAGACTTCACTAATGCACCCTACGGTTAGACACACTAATGTATCCTAGTTCCCTATAGCCAAAGCTCTGATACCATCTTTAACACCCCGTCAAAAATCCCTTTAACGGAATGTTAACTCTGGTCCCAGTGCTTGGCTTGACTTTTACGTAACAGCAATATTCTACAGCGGAAGCAATTAATACCTGAGAATAAAACACGCAAAACGGATCAACAACAATGTTGAGTGAATCTACAGGTTTTAGGTAAACAATACAGTATGTTTAAGAAATACATTTCGAAAACGGTTATTAGTGGAAGACCACCAAGGTTCAATGTTAAAAGTTAGACAACTCCGTGTCCCATTTCAAAAGTTTGTTGACACTACCATGTCAAGTTTCAATCATTTGTAGACAATACCATGTCAAGTTTCAAATATTCGTAGACAATACCATGTCAAGTTTTATCTCATTTGTTCGTAAACCACAGTTTTAAATAACGTTGTATAGCATCTGAAAAACAGTTATCAGAAATATAGTTTAGTTTCCTTGACCACGAGATTTTACAAGTACAACTCCAAGTTGCGAAACGTTTGCATAATCTATGAGCACCTGAATACTAGCAATGACCCGAGTATAGAATCCACTATACCCGCCTTTACCTCATAAAAATGTTATACACTTGTACGAATGTATTATGTTCAAAATAAATGCACCACAGTTTTTATAGCGGGTGAGGTTGTCAACCTAACGGATCCGTCCATCTAAATTGTGCCTACACCGATGGTATTTAAAGTATTCAAGCTAGAGGCTTTGTGTACAAACTCAATATGCAGATATAGTACTCGTGTCAATACAAAAATCATTTGATAATATAAGTATAACAGTGTGTATTCTCATCCCTGAAAACATGTAAAAAGCGGGACTGTAGACTCACCTTTGAATAAAGCTCGGATTGAAAAGTGGACAATTTACTTGTACGGTTTATAGCCGAGTAATGCAACCTAAGTATATGTATTTAGGTTGGTCAATAAATATGTCTTAAACAAGTGTAGTTTCATAGTATAAGTTGTCTTATTGCTCGAATCGACGCGTTTCAAAGTAGAAGTCAACATACAGTCAACTAATTCATGCAAGTCAAACAAAGTCAACCGAAGTCAAACCGAAAGTCAAACTTGGTCAAAGTAGTCAACTAAAGTCAACATCAGTAGGTTCATGTCAAATGTTGGTCAACATATCAAACCTAAGTCAAACAACACGTTTTAGATCATAATTGGTCAATTTCACAATTTCAGTTTATCGTTGTGCACAAAGTTCATGTACGTGTAGCAAACTTAGCATATTATCTCATAGTACAAAATTCAAGTAAACATGGAAAACTCCAGATCATAAGTATAATCAAAATCAATTCCAAAAAGTCCAGTCAGGGTCTCATACTATAATTAAAAGTCAGGAATCAGAAGGGGTACATTTGGGGTTCACCAAGTCAGTTTCTGACCGCGCACTGATTTGGTTTTAGCTATAACCGGAGTTAGGAACATGCAATAGATACAAGACCAGTGGCCATAGTTCACAAACAAGTAAACTAACACATATCAAAAATCGAGCAATTTTGGTTTAGCCAATTTGTACAGTTTATTCATGCAAATTGAACATTCAGTTTTTCAGCTCAAATCAGAATTTACATAAAGTATGGCCCTATTGTGCCCAATGCATAAGGTTTCATAGATTGATATTACTAACAATAAGTCACATATCATGTTAAAATTCATATTCCAGAAGCTTACATGCTCATTCAATAAACACAATCCACAGAGTATAAAAGAGAGAGCAATTTACAGATTCGATTCTAGTTTCACTAGTCACATTCGCACGCGATTAGCTGAAGATCTAGATACAATTAGCCTATGATATCTACATGAAAGATGAATTAATTTTTGTGTAGATTTCAAATATGCAAATCTTTAATCACAGAAGCTAACACATTTTATCATACAAGGTTGTTTTCATGCAAGTGCTGTATAAAACTACTTTTACACTAATTCAAGCATATCTCGGGTTTTACATAAGCAAATGACATGATATCCTAGTGTAAACTGAGTGTTTTTAAATTACCTATCCAATGGTATAAATTTCTCAATCCAATTCATTGTCTATCAAACCCAGATTTCTGATCAATCACAAAAACACAAAGTTAATTTCAATTGGTCATAACTTGATCATCCGGAAACGAAATCAAGTGATTCCAAAGCCTAAAGTTAATAGTTTTTCGAAAGCTAATCATCTAAACATGTTATAAGATCAGATCAAAAGTCAACTCTTATCATATCCTAGAGAATAAAATTCGTTTTTCATGTAAACAACATCAATTGATCAAATTAAAGACACCAATCAACAATAACGCGTATACACTTGAGCAATTGACAACATAAACTATGAAACATCAATAAAATCATATTTTTAATAATTTGGGTTTGAGAGATTTTACCACTAATCAAGCAATTACTTGTATCTACGCGTAGAGGAGAACGAGAGGAACACGAATTCGCAAGTGATTTAACGATCAAGCAATTGTGTGATGTTTAATTTGGGATTGAAGATGATGATGATATGATGAAGATGGGGCTGAATGAGAGGAAGAAAAAAAATGGAACATGTTCTCTTATTATTTAGAATTTAAGGGAATGTAGTTAGTTGCCTAAAAACCAAAAGTCAACAAACATGTGCCTAAACTAATAGTCAACATGCATTGGCTACTCATGGGACCAAGGATGATGAGGTATGAGGTCATGGCCATGTGGCCTCGGGCTCGAGTCTCGGGCTCGTTTTGTGTAAAAGCTCGTTCGCTCGTGGTTCGTTTCGAGTGCCATTAACCGTACCGAATCTCCGGAACGTTAACTAGTCGTTGAAACAAAATCATCGTGTTTAATTCATTAAGTAAATAATAAATTAAATTTCTTTCATAAGTTCAATAATTATTAAGAATAATTATTCTATCGTTTTTCTGAGTTCCGTTAACTGAAAAGTTTTCTAGGCGATTAACTTTAATCGTATCGTTTCTAGTTTAATTCGTCAACCGAATTAAGTTCACTAATTAATATAACATATTAATTCAAGTAATCCACTAAGGATTAAGTATGCATTTAATTACTTTAAATACGAAAAAGTTTCACGTAGTCACTGTTAACTATTCTGGAAAAAAAAAATTGGCGTATGAAAATTGTATGATTTAACTAACGATCGTCAAGTATTTAACGGAAGTTTTAACGAAAAAACTCGGGTTGTTACACATATGAACATGATACTATATCCAAAAATCATGGTTAAACTCAAAGTGAAAGTATGTTTTTCAAAATGGTCATCAAGATGTCGTTCTTTCGACGCAAATGACTACTTCTTTCAAAAACGACTTGTAACCTGTATTTCCAACTATAAATTTATACTTTTTCTGTTTAGTTTCATAAATTTCAGTTCATTATGAAACCATTGCAATTTGATTCACTCAAAACGGATTTATAACGAAGAAGTTATGGGTAAAACAAAATTGGATATTTTTACTTGTTTTAGCTACGTGAAACTTTGTAATAAATCTATACTAACCATAACTTAACTAACTTATATTGTATTATACATGTAATCTAACATATATTATGTAATCTTGATAGACCATAGACACGTATACAATGTTTTGACATATCATATCGACGTCATCTATATATATTATTTGGAACAACCATAGACACTCTATATGCGGTAATGCTCGAGTTAGCTATACATGGTTGAGGTTGATTCCAAAATAATATATATACTTTGAGTTATGATCGAGTCTGAGACTTGTATACACTGGGTCATGGATTGAT
Organism: Rutidosis leptorrhynchoides; assembly: GCF_046630445.1. NCBI lineage: Eukaryota > Viridiplantae > Streptophyta > Magnoliopsida > Asterales > Asteraceae > Rutidosis > Rutidosis leptorrhynchoides. The sequence goes on along the minus strand of NC_092336.1, from coordinate 515,265,801 downwards.
TCGAGATAATATATATTAATTTATTTCTGTACTATTAACTGTGGACAACTAATTGTGGACTACTAACGTCGGACTGTTAACTTAACAAATTTAAATCGTTAAAACGTAATAAAAAAATGTTGTTAATATATTTCGATCATACTTTAATATATATGTATATATTTGTTATAGGTTCGTGAATTGACTCGTGGCCAAGTCTAATTCTCGACGAATTGATAATCTGTGAAAGTGAGTTATAGTCCCACTTTTAAAATCTAATATTTTTGGGATGAGAATACATGCAGTTTTATTAATGTTTTACAAAATAGGTACAAGTACTTGAAACTATATTCTATGATTGAATCATTATACCGGATATCACCCTTTTAGCTTGGTAGCCTAAGAATTTGAGAACAGACCCCCAAATTGACGCGAATCCTGAAGATTGATCTATGGGCCTAACGAACCCCATCCAGGTTATGGATGCTTTAGTACTTCGATTTTTATATACAGATGAGTGTACCTGTATATTGGGGATATTCTAGATGCATTTTGTAAATGTCGATTACCCGGTGTTCATCATACGAATAATTTTTTTTATACACTTGCGAGTGTATGATTACTTATTTAATGAAATCTTGTAGCCTATTAATTACAATTTGATATATATATAGGCTAAACCTATAACTCACTAACATTTTTGTTGACGTTTTAAGCATGTTTATTCTCAGGTGACTATTAAGAGCTTCTGCTGTTGCATGCTAAATTAAGGACAAGATTTGGAGTCAGCATGCTTGTATGATAATGTTTAAAGAAAAACTGCATTCGAAAAATAAATTGTTGTAATATATTATCGTAACCCATTATGTAATGGTCGTATGTAAACGTTGTACTTTAGATTACCATTATTTGGTAATCTACGCTATGTATTTTAAACTTTTATCGATAAAGTAAAGGTTATGGTTTGTTTTAAAAATCGAATGCAGTCTTTGAAAAATGTCTCATATAGAGGTCAAAACCTTGCAACGAAACCAATTAATATGAAATGTTTATAATCGATATGAACGGGACATTTCACCTTTCATCAAATACATATTAAAAAAATAAGCTCCAACTTTCAGCTTCTAAAATAAGCTCTAACTACCATCTCCAGCCATAAGCTCCAGCTCTAGGCATAAGCTTCAGCTCCAGCTTGTAACGCCAAGCACACCTAGTAAATATAAAAAGTAAAGAAAAAAATTGAAAAATAATTAAAAAGTACATGTTACCGTCATTTTTTAAACTATGTATTTTTTTTTTGTTCGTAGACAATAGACTTGGAACGACAAAAGTAATTTTTTTGGCTAAAAAAACTTAACTTTATAATAACTCGTGGACTTCATAAAAAAATGTAGTCTCGAAACACAAATACAAGCAACGACAACAAGACCAACAAAAGATGAAACAAACACTACAAACTAACCCTACAAACTAAATTATAATCACCCAAACGAGATACTAACTGTAACATCCTGTTACCGGGACTAGTTGAAAAGACCCCTGATAATGCTAAAAACGAACATATATTTCATAGCATTATTCCTCAAGAAAGACAAGCTTTTAGTTGCAATTATTCTATTTACAAGTGATATTCGTTTAAATAATAAAAGGTGAAGACAAAAGACAGATTCGACGAATTGAAGACGCAAACGACCAAAAAGCTCAAAAGTACAAAAGACAATAAAAAAGGTTCCAATTATTGATAAGAAACGTCTCGAAATTACAAGAGTACAAGATTCAAAACGCAAAGTACAAAATATAAAATTGTACGCAAGGACGTTCGAAAATCCGGAACCGGGACCAGAGTCAACTCTTAACGCTCGACGCAACGGACTAAAAATTACAAGTTAACTATGTATATAAATATAATATAATATATAATTAATTATATTAATTATATATATATTATATATATATTATAAAACCGTCGGCAGAGAAAGACTCCAAGGGTGTGAGCTGTAAATTCATTCTCCGCGACTCGCGGAGTTTGAAGAGGATTTTGCCGCGAGTCGCGGAGCCCCCAAAAAACGAAAATCCCTATAAAGCCAACCGAATTCTGATCACAATTCACAATCTATTTTCTCTCTTCTCTCATATATACGATATATATATATATATATATATATATAATTTATATTTTAATTTTAATTATAATTTTAATAATAAGGGTATGTTAGCGAATATTGTAAGGGTGTAAGTCGAAATTCTGTCCGTGTAACGCTACGCTATTTTTAATCATTGTAAGTTATGTTCAACCTTTTTACATTAATGTCTCGTAGCTAAGTTATTATTATGCTTATTTAAAACGAAGTAATCATGATGTTGGGCTAATTACTAAAATTGGGTAATTGGGCTTTGTACCATAATTGGGGTTTGGACAAAAGAACGACACTTGTGGAAATTAGACTATGGGCTATTAATGGGCTTTATATTTGTTTAACTAAATGATAGTTTGTTAATGTTAATATAAAGATTTACAATTGGGCGTCCCTATAAATTACCATATACACTCGATCGGACACGATGGGCGGGGTATTTATATGTACGAATAAACGTTCATTTAACCGGACACGGGAATGGATTAATAGCCACTAGAATAATTAAAACAGGGGTGAAATTACATTCAAGGGTAATTGGTGTAATTGTTAACAAAGTAGTAAAACCTTGGTTTACACGCAGTCGATAACCTGGTGTATTCATTAAACAAAGTATTAAAACCTTGTTACAATTCGAATCCCCAATTAGTTGGAATATTTAACTTCGGGTATAATAATAATTTGACGAGGACACTCGCACTTTATATTTATGACTGATGGACTGTTATGGACAAAAACCAGACGGACAGATTAAATAATCCAGGACAAAGGACAATTAACCCATGTGCATAAAACTAAAATCAACACGTCAAACATTATGATTACGGAAGTTTAAATAAGCATAATTCTTTTATTTCATATTTAATTTCCTTTATTTTATATTTAATTGCACTTCTAATTATCGCATTTTTTATTGTTATTATATTTAATTGCATTTTTAATTATCGTACTTTTTAATTATCGCAATTTTATTTTATAGCACTTTTATTATTCGCAATTTCATTATCGTTATTTACTTTACGCTTTAAATTAAGTCTTTTATTTATTTATTTTACATTAGGTTTTAACTGCGACTAAAGTTTTAAAATCGACGAACCGGTCATTAAACGGTAAAAACCCCCATTTATAATAATAATATTACTTATATATATATTTGTATTTTTATATAGCGTTGAGCTTTGTTTAAAGATTTCCCTGTGGAACGAACCGGACTTACTAAAAACTACACTACTGTACGATTAGGTATACTGCCTATAAGTGTTGTAGCAAGGTTTAAGTATATCCATTCTATAAATAAATAAATATCTTGTGTAAAATTGTATCGTATTTAATAGTGTTTTCTGCTAAAATTAATAACTATTTTATATACACCTCGCATAACATCAAGTATTTTTGGCGCCGCTGCCGGGGACATCTCTTAAAAGCCGGAAGCGGAACGCTAATATATATAAAAAAAAAAAAAGATTTTTTTTTACTTTTATAAAAATTCGTTTTTGTAAAAATACGTTTTAATTATTCGAAAATATAAAAAGAAAAACAAAAATATAAGTATTTTTTAGTATTTTTTTTTAAATATTTAAGTTTTATAAGTTTCTTTATTCTTATTTTAATTTATAAAAATATAAGTTTTATTAAATATCTTTTATATATAAAAAAAATAGAAAACAAAAAATAAAAAAATAATAAATAAAGAAAAAACGCGTCGATTCAAACTGTGCCAGAATTGAATTTCTGAACCCCGCGACTCGCGGGGTTTTCTTCATTAATTACCGCGACTCGCGGAGACTTTCTGACACGCGAACAGGAAGCCCTAATTCAGCATTAATTACGGATTATTATTAATTATTATTATTATTAACCCTAACTATTATTATTATTATAATTAACTTTATTTAAGTTTTATTTAATTTATATACTTTAGTTAAATTTGTTTTATTAAATTGTAAAATTAGTAGTTTTATTAAATAAATAATATAAAAATAATATTTTTATAAAAATTGTACTTTTTACAACTTTTTGTATATTTTTATATTTTGTCCCTTTTTAATCGTTGAAGCGTAATATTTGTATTTTTAGCTCATATTTAATTTTAAACTTAGTTTTTGCTATAGTTATTTTTACTCCTAGATTTTTAGGCTTTGCCGTAGAATTCCTTAAGTGCTTTTTCTTTAGACTAAGATTTAGGTGCTTTAGAATTTTGCGACGCCTTTTTAAGTTTTAGTTTCTTTTTAAGTTATTTCCATTTGGGATTTAGTTTTTCCTGTAAGCTTTAATATTTTTAGACACCTTTTACTATGTATCAATTATCATTCCAATTAGTAATCTCAATTTGCGATTATAATTTTAAGTTAGTTGTAGTAATAAGGTTAGGTTAGTCAAGTATTTTTAAGTTTTTATAAGTTTCTTTTATTTTTCCGTCACCTTTTATTTTTCAACCATTTTTTTCTTTTTCGACCTTTTTCGACGAACTCTTTTTCTTTCTTATTTCTCGCTATTCTAGTTTTTAGGACTTAGAATTTTTTCTACTTCTTATCTAAATTTCTTAAAATTACGAAAATTTATTTTAAGTAGGTTAAATTGATAGACATCAAAATTTTCTGGTTCGTAGTAATAGTTGGATTTGTACGTGGACCGGGTTATTGGAGCCAAACAGTCCTCAATTATATTGAGACCAAACGAATCCTGCCCCTCTGCTGCATCTTTTGGCTATTCGAAACGTGGGCAAAATCAGAAAAGTCTATTAATTGGATAACTTATTATAATTTTTCTTTCCTTTTTAAAAAACTAATAGGATATTCAGTGAATGCACCGAGCAAGACGTTCATCACCTTTTGTACGTTCACCACCTGTAACTAGATCAAGACATTTAGCAAATATAACCGCCGTTGATTTTTCTTTAGAATCGTCATCCAGTCGACCAAGTACTTCAGTTCAAATTTCCGATAATCCATTTTTTGAACCCAACATCACAATTGAGAATCCGGAGAATATTTAGGAACGGTTCATAGATCCTGAACCATTAAACTTTTCTCCGGAGCCACCAATCATTCAAACAGAGATTGTTGAGGAACGAACCATTAAATCAGAATCATCTAGTGATACCGATTCAACAAATTCAATTATGGAGAATCTGAAACCTTTAAGTATGGAAGACCGAATGAGAGCTAAACGCACTGGCCAAGGTCACGCAATTACTCATCCATACATTAATGCGCCAGATTATGAAATCAAAGGACAAATTCTACACATGGTGACTAATCAATGCCAATTTAGTGGTGCGCCGAAGGAAGATCCAAATGAACATCTACGTACCTTTAATAGGATCTGCACACTATTTAAAATCCGAGAAGTGGAGGATGAACAGATATATCTCATGTTATTTCCCTGGACTTTAAAGGGAGAAGCCAAAGATTGGTTGGAATCGTTACCTGAAGGGGCGATTGATACATGGGACGTTTTAGTTGACAAATTTCTTAAACAATTCTTTCCTGCATCTAAAGCCGTAAGACTTCAAGTAGAAATTGTTACGTTCACACAGAAACCAAATGAAACTCTATATGAGGCGTGGACAAGATATGGAAAGTTATTAAGAGGATGTCCGCAACATGGTTTAGACACCTGTCAAATAGTACAAATATTCTACCAAGGATGCGACATCACTACAAGGAAAGACATAGATATAGCAGCTGGTGGTTCTATTATGAAGAAAACCGAAACTGATGCTTACAAAATTATTGATAACACTGCTTCCCACTCACATGAGTGGCACCAAGAAAAAGATATCATTAGATCATCTAAAGCAGCTAGAGCCGATTCTAGTCATGACTTAGATTCCATTTCCGCAAAGATAGATGCTGTGGAGAGACAAATGGAAAAGATGACTAAGGATATTCACTCAATACGAATTAGTTGTGAGCAGTGTGGAGGACCACATTTGACAAAAGATTGTCTCAGTATTGAATTAACAATGGAACAAAGAGAGAATATTTCATACATAAACCAAAGGCCTGGAAATAATTATCAGAATAATTATCAACCGCCAAGACCAATTTACAATCAAAACCAGAATTATAACCGAAATATTCCATACAACAACCAACAAGGTCCTAGCAATCAACAAGTATCCAATAATACTTACAATCAGCAAAGACCGAATTTTCAAAACAAACCACCACAACAAACCGATGATAAAAAACCGAATTTAGAAGATATGATGACGAAGCTAGTTGAAACTCAAACGCAGTTTTTCACATCTCAAAAACAAACTAATGAACAAAATGCTCAAGCATTTAGAAATCAACAAGCTTCTATTCAAAATCTGGAACAAGAAGTGAGTAACCTAGCAAGGTTAATAGGTGAAAGAAAACCGGGAAGTCTACCTAGTGATACAAATGCTAACCCCAGGAATGAAAAAGCTAAAGCTATTACCACAAGAAGTGGTACAACACTTAAACCACCTGAAATACCTGTAACTTCTGATGAAACTATTCCTACTCCACAAGAACCACAACCTGATCAAGATAAGGAAAAAGAACCGGTAGTTGAAAAAGGTTAATGAAAATAACACAGTTAAGGATAAACCTTATGTTAAACCATACCAACCACCACTTCCTTACCCGAGTAAAATGAAGAAAGAGAAACTTGAAGCCGAGCAATCCAAATTCTTGGATATGTTTAAACAGATAAATGTAAATCTTCCTTTCATTGATGTGATTTCAGGAATGCCAAGATATGCTAAATTCTTGAAAGATCTAATCTCAAATAGAAAGAAAATGGAAGAACTCTCGGCTGTTACTATGAATGCTAATTGTTCAGCAGTGCTGTTGAATAAGATACCAGAAAAATTATCTGATCCAGGAAGTTTCACAATTCCATGTTTTCTGGGTAGTCTTAGTTCAATAGAAGCATTGGCAGACTTAGGTGCTAGTATAAATCTAATGCCGTATTCACTATACACTAAACTAGACCTTGGAGAATTAAAACCAACCAGAATAAGCATACAACTAGCCGATAGATCAATAAAATATCCTAGAGGGATAATGGAGAACATGCTAGTTAAAGTTGGTAATTTAGTATTTCCAGTAGATTTTGTTGTTCTGGACATGGAAGAAGATTCTCAAGTTCCTCTCATATTAGGAAGACCATTCTTAAACACGGCTAAAGCAATGATAGACGTGTTCGGTAAGAAACTGACCCTAAGTATAGAGGATGAGAGTGTTACCTTTTCAGTTGATAGAGCAATGCAACAACCACAATCTGCAGATGATACATGTTATTATATTCAAACTATAGATGCACATGCAGAATTATTAGAAGAATTTCCAGAATTACAAGGAACAGGAGAATGTTCTTTAGGAGAAGGTAATGAACCAATTGATGAAGCTGAAATGTTAGCTACACTTATAGCTAATGGATATGAACCAACAACAGAAGAAATTCAAATGCTAAAAGAAGAAGACAGATATCGATATAAATCATCGATAGAAGAACCTCCGAAATTAGAGTTAAAGCCACTTCCAAACCATTTGGAATACGCTTATTTACATGGTGAATCTGAATTACCTGTAATAATATCGTCTTCTCTTACTGAAAATGAGAAATCACAACTCATTTCTGTGTTAAAAGCTCATAAACCAGCCATTGCATGGAAGATTCATGATATTAAAGGAATAAGTCCTTCGTATTGCACACATAAAATCCTTATGGAAGAAGGTCATAAAACGTATGTGCAACGCCAACGAAGACTAAATCCTAATATGCAAGATGTAGTTAAGAAAGAGATTATTAAACTGCTAGATGCAGGTTTGATATATCCAATCTCTGATAGTCCATGGGTAAGCCCAGTTCAATGCGTACCTAAGAAGGGTGGCATGACTGTCATTACAAATGAGAAAAATGAGCTTATTCCTACTAGGACTGTAACAGGATGGCGTGTATGTATTGATTATAGAAAATTAAATGACGCCACCAGAAAAGATCACTTTCCCTTACCTTTCATAGATCAAATGTTGGAAAGATTAGCCGGAAATAGTTACTATTGTTTTCTAGATGGATTTTCCGGATATTTTCAAATTCCAATAGCACCCGAGGACCAAGAGAAAACCACATTCACGTGCCCTTATGGTACTTTTGCTTACAAACGCATGCCATTTGGACTTTGTAACGCCCCTGCAACCTTTCAAAGGTGTATGATGGCAATTTTTCACGACATGATAGAAGAATGCATGGAAGTATTCATGGATGACTTTTCAGTCTTCGGTGATACATTTAAATCATGTCTAGTTAATCTGGAATGAATGCTAATTAGATGCGAACAATCAAATCTAGTACTTAATTGGGAGAAATGCCATTTCATGGTTAAAGAAGGCATCGTTCTTGGACATAAAATTTCAAAAGAAGGAATTGAAGTGGATAGAGCTAAAGTAGATGTAATTGCTAAACTTCCACATCCCACCAATGTTAGAGGAGTTAGGAGTTTCCTAGGGCATGCCGGTTTTTACCGACGTTTCATAAAAGATTTTTCAAAAATTGCCACTCCTATGAATAAACTCCTAGAAAAGGATGCGCCATTCATCTTTTCAGATGAGTGTATCAAATCTTTTAATATTCTTAAAGAGAAACTCACTAATGCGCCGATCATGATAACACCAAATTGGAATCTACCATTTGAACTAATGTGCGATGCAAGTGATTTTGCAATGGGAGCCGTTTTAGGACAAAGGATTGAAAAATGATTTCAACCTATATATTATGCTAGTAAGACATTACAAGGAGCACAAATGAACTATACAACTACTGAAAAAGAACTCCTTGCTATTGTCTTTGCTTTTGACAAATTTCGTTCATATCTCGTTCTAGCAAAAACGGTGGTCTATACCGACCATTCTGCTCTTAGATACCTATTTTCAAAACAAGATGCTAAACCAAGATTAATCCGTTGGATCTTACTCTTACAAGAGTTTGATATTGAAATCCGAGATAAAAGAGGAGCAGAAAATCTCGCCGCTGATCATCTTTCTCGTCTTGAAAATCCCGAATTAGAAGTTCTAAATGAATCGGCCATACAAGACAACTTTCCTGATGAATATCTATTGAAGATAGATTATAAAGAAATCCCATGGTTTGCAGACTATGCAAACTACTTAGTTTGTGGATTCCTTGAAAAAGGATTATCGTACCAAAGACGAAAGAAATTCTTCAGTGATATAAAACACTATTTCTGGGAAGATCCACATCTGTTTAAAAGTTGTCCCGATGGAATAATACGCCGATGTGTATTTGGAGATGAAGCTAGTAAAATTTTAAACCATTGTCACACAGGACCAACAGGAGGGCATTATGGGCCTCAACTAACAGCAAGAAAAGTTTATGAAGCTGGATTCTATTGGCCTACAATTTACAAAGACGCACACCTTCTTTGCAAATCCTGTGATGCTTGTCAAAGGGCTGGAAAAATAAGTCAACGTGATGAAATGCCACAAAATGTCATCCAAGTATGTGAAGTATTTGACATTTGGGGTATTGACTTTATGGGTCCATTTCCAAAATCTCATAATAATTTATATATACTCGTAGCCATTGATTATGTATCTAAATGGGCGGAAGCACAAGCTCTCCCAACTAACGATGCATGAGTTGTAGTCAACTTTTTAAAACGTCTTTTTGCAAGGTTTGGAACACCGAAAGCTTTAATAAGTGATCGGGGTACTCATTTCTGTAATAATCAACTTGAGAAAGTTCTTAAAAGATATGGAGTAACTCATAAAATCTCCACCGCATATCATCCACAAACAAGTGGACAAGTTGAAAATACCAACCGAGCTTTAAAACGTATTCTAGAGAAAACCGTAGGATCAAATCCGAAGGAATGGTCCATTAAATTGGAGGATGCACTCTGGGCTTTTAGAACAGCCTACAAAACTCCAATTGGAACCACACCTTTTAGACTTGTTTATGGAAAAGCATGTCATCTTCCAGTAGAAATTGAACACAAAGCATTTTGGGCTTTGAAGACATGTAATCTTGATTTACATGAAGCCGGACGTCTATGATTAAGTCAACTAAACGAATTAGAAGAATTAAGACATGAAGCATACGAAAATTCGTTAATCTATAAGGAAAGAACGAAGAAATGGCATGATAAAAGAATCAGAAGTTCAAAAGAATTTAAAGAAGGAGACAGAGTTCTTCTTTTCAATTCACGATTCAAGCTATTTCCTGGAAAATTGAAATCAAGATGGTCTGGACCATTCATAGTCAAAAGAGTTTTCCCATACGGAACGATAGAATTAATAAATTCAAATGGGATTGAATTTAAAGTTAATGGTCACAGAGTTAAACATTACATACATGGTCCGATGGAAGTCGACAACGAAGTTAATCACAATTTCGACACCACAGCTAACTAAGTGTGGGGAGAATCAAGTCTTTAAAGGATAATATGTATTTCTGTTAGAGTTAGATTGTCTGTTTTCGTGTAGTTCTCGAAAATGGAACCCGAATGGTCTTTCCCTAGCAGACCCTAAAGAACTAGTCTTCTCCCCCCATTCTGAATTTTTTTTTTTTTTAAGGTTTTTACGAAATGAAGACTGCCTGTGAACTAAACCATGGTCTAATGCTACACGCTTTGATCACTAAAAGTAATAATGACATACTACCGAGTAAAATAGTATCAGTAATCAGAGAAAGAATGGACGGAGTTAGAAAAGAATCCAGATGCGAAGATAATAAGTTACAATTTGGTAAAGGAAAATCAAAATCCGCAGCAAAAAGAAGAGCACGACACCTAGAAAGATGTCACAAATGCGAAAAATGGTCACATGGAGGTAAATGTTCAAATAATCAAACCTATTCAAATACCGAATTTGTTACTTTATGCAGAGACGGACCGTTCATATGTTTAGAAGAAAAGACACTGAATGCTCGAGGTTACGCCTATGTAGCCATGGAAAATCAATTAAACCGACTATCTTATGAATGGGATAGATCATATAACTAAGAAATCTATTTCACAGGTATGTCTGTACAGTTTTTATTTTTATTTTTATTTTTAACCTTTTGATAATAAACGCTAATTTGTTCGCTAAAAAGTATTAAATTGGTATTGAATAAAATTAGGTTTGGCGACCGAAATTATTGATATCATTCAAAAATTTATTACATCACTGCGAAATTTAACGTTTATTCTTAAGGTATAAATATCTTTAATCAATCAACCCAAAATATTTCAAAAATTCGTCATAAGTTAAATTAGGTCTTGGAACCGAAATTACTTTACCGAAAAGAGGGGCGCATATTTTTGATAATATTTTATTGATTAAAGTGGGATAAAAAGACAAAAAGATTTTTAATTTTATTTTTACCATGTTTTTAAAATTAATATTTAAATCTTAAATTAATATTGTAAACTTTATAAAAACAATATATTTAAAATTGTAAATATTTGAAAAATTAATATAAGTTTGATATGAATTTATAAATTTTTAAATTAAGTTTGGTGTGAATTTTTAATTTTTAAAATATAAATTTTTAATTTTATGCATTTCAAATTTTAAGTTTGGTGTGAATTTTTAATATTAATTTTGAATTTTATATTTAAGTTGTGTGAATTTAAAAATAAAAATTTACTTTATCTCATTAAGTTAAGAATATGATTTTTAAAATTCGTCGTAAGTTGAAGACTAGGTCTTTGAACCAAAATTGCTTTACCCGAGGGAGGGACGAGAACTTTTATTATCATTATTTTTAATCTTATTGAATTAAAGTATGCCAAAAACATTGAAAAAACCCAAAAATCTTAGCTTTTAAAACAATCGCTACAAAAAGACAAATTTTAAAATTTTGTCGAAGGACGGACTAGGACATCGATCCGAAACGACCTCGTCCTAAATAACAAGGGAAACAAAATTTTAAAATTAATTACTTAATTGTTTTAATAAGTTAATGATTATAAAAAAAAAAAATATATATATACGAAACTCCGCGACTCGCGGAGTTTGGAGCCTAAATCTCCGTGACTCGCGGAGGGGTCGGAAATCAGAAAAAAAATATAGAGCTGCAACAGCTCAGTTTCACACACCCAAAACAGAATTCTGCACGAAAAAACTCCGAAAAACCACCCAAAAACACCCCAAAAATCCCAATTTTTAACCGTTAATCACCAAATTTTTTGCTAAAATCATGTTGAGAAGGATGCTATCTAAGAATTACTCAAGAAAAATGGTAAATTTCTACACCTAAACACCATTTAATTCGAAATTTGATGTTCTTGAGTAATTTTTTTCCCAATTTGATTTTGATGTTTTTTAGTGTAATTAGGCTTAAATTGTTTATGTATTATGCTTGTATAACCTAGATTGATGCTGTTTAACATGATTAGAAGCCTTAAACTTCAAATTTTGAATAATCTAGGGTTTGTGTTCTTGAGCAAATTTGGGGCTTTTTGATATAAACAGGTTATGGCCGATTTTTGTCATGAATTGTTGCTAAATTGAGTAGTGTAACATGTCTAGGTAGTTAAATGATCCAAACTTTGAGCCTAAACATGATTTTGAGAATTAAAGTGGACTTTTTCAAGTCTAAAATTCATGAACTTGATTTTTGAAAGATAATGCCATTTGAGACTTGTTTGATTGCTAGTAATGATTATTTTGACATGTTATTTGAGTTGAATGCTTATGAACTTGGCGAAAATTTTTGTATATGCTTATTTGAAAAAGTGTAGATTTGATAAAAATGTGAAAATAAGCTTAAGTTTGATATAAATTGATAATGTCATTGTAATTATTTTGATTGATGATTTTGCTGACACTAATGCATATTTGGATGCACAAAAATTGTGTTTGATGTGTTTTGCAGAATGAAAGGGGTGAATCTTCATTCCAAGCCCGCAATGCTCCTGCTGAGAATTTGGAACAACAGGAGGTGGATAACTACTACAAGCAGGATATACCTCATCCAATCATGACCTTTTCCGATATGCACTTGGAAGAGTTGCACCCGAACCTGAGATTTGACAGACTTTGGATAGATTATCCAAAATATCAACGTGGTTTGCATACTCTTCATTCTAAGGTTGTTGAGGTACCGAGGGTCATAGAATGGGGACCCTTAGAAGCTGTAGAATTGGCCGGGCCAATTAGGGAATTACTTGTACAGAGGTATGGTAATTCTTCTTTTAATGACTGGGTACATTTATTCACCATACGTAGACCTGTATATAAAGTATGGTGTGAAGAATTGTTATGTAATATAGAGTTGAATGATCGGGTAGCTAGTTTAACCGATCGTTCTTTTATTAGATTTTTGTTAGGCGGTTCGATGCGCCACATGTCTTTACTGGACATGGCTCAGGCTTTACGTATATATACGCCTGAGGAGTTAGCGTCTGCCGATTGTAGAGGATTGATACTAAACGGTAGAAAGATAGATGAAAATTTTGATACACACGGTGTGTGGAGTCAAATGACAAGCCATCACCGTTTCAAAGGGGGAAATTACTCTTATTTGGATATAGATAGAGCCGAATTAAGAGTGATACATAGGTTTTTAGCTAATTCGATTACACAAAGGGGTAAGAACAAGGAAAAAGTAAATGAACAAGATTTGTTTTACCATATGTGTATTCGAGACCCACAAAGCGCTGTAAGTATACCATATTGTGTGGGTTATTATTTATCAGCTATGGTTCGGGGGATGCGACCACATAGCATAATAGGAGGTGGTATTTTTATTACTTTGATTGGTGAATATCTCGGTGTGGATATAAGTCGGGGGGGATTATTAGTAGAAGAACCAGAACCCCGCGATACTATAGGTTTAAATGTATACCATGGTGTGAAAGTTTTGAAGAGGCGAAATAACGCCGCAGTACGATACCATGGTAGACATCCACAGGTGGAGAGAAACCAACAACAAGGTAATGTAGGAGGGGGGAATGAGATGCAAGAAATGCATAGGTTTATAGCTTCTCAGGAATACGAAAATGCTAGACAGAGAGCATTTGAAGATTGGCAAGTTCATCAGAACCAGATCATAGCTCATTGCCAACATATAGGTAGAAACTATATTCCTACACCGAAACCCATCTTCCCTCCTTGGTCTATAGAGATGCAGCCACCATATCCTACGTATGACCCTGCCGAAGCATTCTATAGCACTTATGGTTATGCCTGGAACCCCTATTGGTACCAATATCATCCTTAGTTTACTTATATTTTTTTTTATTTTGTAATTTGTAATTATTGATACATTTAATATTTTTGTTAATATTGTAATCATTTTTATAATTATCTAACTTTTATTCTTAGATTTTAATAATTTTTTGAATGTGGGGTAATATACCAAACTTCAAAAATATGTATATATGTTTGCAGTTTATCTTATGTACACAACAGGGTAAAACAACGCATTTTCAAAGACTGGCATTAAGTTCAGCAAAAGCAACTAATTTTGACGACAAGATGCAAAATATATGTGAAATAACAACAAGACGGAATGAACAAATGATGTGCACCATTTATCATTCAGCAAACAAACGCCAATATATTTGGAAACTTTGGTAAAAATTTAATCATTTTCACACAAATCACCCTCAATAATTTAAATTGTTACTGATTTCTTGCAAATGAGGGCATTGCAAGATCTTAAGTGTGGGAAGGGGTTAAATTCTTTCGGATTTTAAAATTTTTTACTTTATACACTTGGTTACCATTAAAAATACTAGTAAAGCAGTAGTTGTATTAGAATCTAGTGCTCTCTGATAAAAAAGAACAGCCCTAGTCTTATATACTGACTACCCAATTCTAGTAAAATTTTTCAAAATTTTCAATTAAATGAATTCAAAATCATGTTTATACATATTTATGAACGATAAAACTAGGTTTTAACACCGAAATTATTGTTACCTCGGAAAGGACATAAATTAAGAAACAAACTAAAATGTCAAAATTCATTTAAAATAGAATAGAGGACGATAAAAAGAAAAATAAAAAGCCAAGTGTGGGAAAATTTACCAAGTTATTTTAAACATATGTCACATATATCTGTAACAAATAACTGAAAATACTTTTGCTTTGGACTAAACTAAACTGTTTTACCCGATGAAAGAAAAGAAGAGATGGATCTACACGATGAATCAATTCCATCATTAAAAGGAAGTAAAGTCTTCCGAAAAAGACACGCGCTTCTTGATTTAGGTCATGAAGTTGTCGTCCAGACCAGCTGTAGGTTGACGAAAAATCTAGAAAAGTCATCACTAAAATCAGCAGGAAATCCACGGACCTCAGCATTAAACAGGGTCGCCAAGTGGTCAGATTTATCCTAACCATGAGAAGGATTTATCTCGTACAATGGGGGAGGCACCATGCAAATTAGCTGGATAAGACTAATGAATCAGATCCCCAGAAAGGATAATCTCCTTAAAGATTAAAAATCAGCTTTTAAGACTGATATTACTCAATCCTAGAGATTGACCTTAAAGATTGAGAATTACAAACTCATGGAATTCGATGATATCTAAACTCGAGCTTAAACGAGAAAATATTTTGATCAAAATTACAAACCGATTTGTTTTCTGAAAACCCTATTTTCAATGCGTTCATTACCATTGAACGTAAAATCCTAGGAATTCACCTGGAATTCATTAGGTCACCTGAACTAAATCGGGTGTCAACCGTAAGAACGGTGGTTGCATAGTGGTCAAAGACAGGACCTTGTGCCAGACCGAAAAATTATAAGGG
This sequence comes from Rutidosis leptorrhynchoides, assembly GCF_046630445.1. NCBI lineage: Eukaryota > Viridiplantae > Streptophyta > Magnoliopsida > Asterales > Asteraceae > Rutidosis > Rutidosis leptorrhynchoides. The sequence continues at coordinate 515,249,948 of NC_092336.1, read as the reverse complement.
TGAGCTTTACTATTGCTCCTACCAAGGATAGTAATTACGTCCGACACGTTATAGACCATAATCAAAAGCATGTCACGGGACATTGCCTTAACAGTTGCTTGTTCAACGCTTTCCTTTACAACCGGACGGTAGTTTACCGAAAGGTAATATACGGGACAAGTAAACTGGACGTGTTGCTTTCCAAATACAAGGTTAGCAAGTGGGTGACACAAAACCGCAAGTTTTGAGCTAAAATTTTCAAATCTGAAACCCACCAAACCCACAAAAATATTTTGCAAACACCGGTAAAGGGTTATCCCGGAAAACTTATCTAGGGTAAAAACTAGATTTAATTTTCAAAAGATCAAATGTTTTCATAAAGATCCAATTTCCTTAATGGATCTAAATTTTTATAGTCATGTGGGGCTGTAAACCATATCGTTACTACCATTGTTTATACCGCCGTATAGAAATCACTGATGTACAAAGAGTGAAGAATAAAGAAGTGATTCTAGTATTTCAAGACAATATTGCTTGAGGACAAGCAACGCTCAAGTGTGGGAATATTTGATAATGCTAAAAACGAACATATATTTCATAGCATTATTCCTCAAGAAAGACAAGTTTTTAGTTGCAATTGTTCTATTTACAAGTGATATTCGTTTAAATAATAAAAGGTGAAGACAAAAGACAGATTCGACGAATTGAAGACGCAAACGACCAAAAAGCTCAAAAGTACAAAAGACAATCAAAAAGGTTCCAATTATTGATAAGAAACGTCTCGAAATTACAAGAGTACAAGATTCAAAACGCAAAGTACAAAATATAAAATTGTACGCAAGGACGTTCGAAAATCCGGAACCGGGACCAGAGTCAACTCTTAACGCTCGACGCAACGGACTAAAAATTACAAGTTAACTATGTATATAAATATAATATAATATATAATTAATTATATTAATTATATATATATTATATATATATTATAAAACCGTCGGCAGAGAAAGACTCCAAGGGTGTGAGCTGTAAATTCATTCTCCGCGACTCGCGGAGTTTGAAGAGGATTTTGCCGCGAGTCGCGGAGCCCCAAAAAATGAAAATCCCTATAAAGCCAACCGAATTCTGATCACAATTCACAATCTATTTTCTCTCTTCTCTCATATATACGATATATATATATATATATATATATATATATATATATATATATATAATTTATATTTTAATTTTAATTATAATTTTAATAATAAGGGTATGTTAGCGAATATTGTAAGGGTGTAAGTCGAAATTCTGTCCGTGTAACGCTACGCTATTTTTAATCATTGTAAGTTATGTTCAACCTTTTTACATTAATGTCTCGTAGCTAAGTTATTATTATGCTTATTTAAAACGAAGTAATCATGATGTTGGGCTAATTACTAAAATTGGGTAATTGGGCTTTGTACCATAATTGGGGTTTGGACAAAAGAACGACACTTGTGGAAATTAGACTATGGGCTATTAATGGGCTTTATATTTGTTTAACTAAATGATAGTTTGTTAATGTTAATATAAAGATTTACAATTGGGCGTCCCTATAAATTACCATATACACTCGATCGGACACGATGGGCGGGGTATTTATATGTACGAATAATCGTTCATTTAACCGGACACGGGAATGGATTAATAGCCACTAGAATAATTAAAACAGGGGTGAAATTACATTCAAGGGTAATTGGTGTAATTGTTAACAAAGTAGTAAAACCTTGGTTTACACGCAGTCGATAACCTGGTGTATTCATTAAACAAAGTATTAAAACCTTGTTACAATTCGAATCCCCAATTAGTTGGAATATTTAACTTCGGGTATAATAATAATTTGACGAGGACACTCGCACTTTATATTTATGACTGATGGACTGTTATGGACAAAAACCAGACGGACAGATTAAATAATCCAGGACAAAGGACAATTAACCCATGGGCATAAAACTAAAATCAACACGTCAAACATTATGATTACGGAAGTTTAAATAAGCATAATTCTTTTATTTCATATTTAATTTCCTTTATTTTATATTTAATTGCACTTCTAATTATCGCATTTTTTATTGTTATTATATTTAATTGCATTTTTAATTATCGTACTTTTTAATTATCGCAATTTTATTTTATAGCACTTTTATTATTCGCAATTTCATTATCGTTATTTACTTTACGCTTTAAATTAAGTCTTTTATTTATTTATTTTACATTAGGTTTTAACTGCGACTAAAGTTTTAAAATCGACGAACCGGTCATTAAACGGTAAAAACCCCCCTTTATAATAATAATATTACTTATATATATATTTGTATTTTTATATAGCGTTGAGCTTTGTTTAAAGATTTCCCTGTGGAACGAACCGGACTTACTAAAAACTACACTACTGTACGATTAGGTACACTGCCTATAAGTGTTGTAGCAAGGTTTAAGTATATCCATTCTATAAATAAATAAATATCTTGTGTAAAATTGTATCGTATTTAATAGTGTTTTCTGCTAAAATTAATAACTATTTTATATACACCTCGCATAACATCAACCCCTCTTTACCTTTGGTGTGTTTGTATGTTACTATAATAATTATATGTTTATTGTTAATTGAGTATGTGGTTAACACCAGTTTGTGACAAGGGTCACAGAACATGTTCGTTTATTGAATTTGGACTCCGTTAAGGTTGCCAAATTAAGTACAAAAGATATCAGATAACCGATAAATACCCGTGTGTTACTTGGTATGGGTTTATAACCCACTTAAGTAACTATGTCTGGATGTTTCCATCCATTTTATTCAATATTCCCAAAACAAGCTCGTACCTAATTCATGCTTCTTCTAACCCTAACTTAATTTAAGCTTGGAAATTGAGTGTGTTAGCTTAGAGATTGATTCCTTGCATCATTGCAAGCATATATCCAGGTTTGTTTGCTTGAATTTGTGTTTCAATTCTTAGAAATTAGGGTTCTTGAGCTTTTAGTGAAAAAGTGAATTTTGATGCTTGAATCTTGATGGATTTTGTATGTAAGTGTTAATGGATGTTAAAAATATGTTTAATTGTTATATGGTATTTTTGAGTAAGTTTCATGACCAGATTGAGCAAAAATCAAGATTTGGGTTCAAAAACTCGAAAACAACATGCTGGTGCTGTTCTTCAGCATCCGTACAAGTGACAGCTCAACCACATGGTTGAGCACGCATTTGAGGGCTTAACCACGCGGTTGAGGGCTCGACCACGCGGTTGAGCACTTGTCAGCTTTTAGTAAAATTGAAAAGGGCATAACTTTCAAACCGTAACTCCGTTTTTGATGAATAAACTATCGTTGGAATCATCTTGAGGTCTAATTTTCAATTATCAGGTTCTAAAAAGCTAAATCAATATGTATTTTTGTCGAAAAAGGGGTTTTAGCATGCATGTCCTGTTTTGCACGCATTTGAATGTCGTTTTTGATTGAAGTCATGATGTAGAATTCTCATATAGATTATACATGATTGTATGTGTTGATTTAGAGTATGTATTAAAGTTTGATGTTGTACATTTTGGGTTTAAACCCATCTAAATAGTTGCTGCTACTGTTCTTCATCACTCGCACGAGTGAGTATTCACTCGTACGGTTGAGGTAGTCAGCCGTGTGGTAAATTGTGCAAGTGAGTGGTGTTGGGGAACTTATGTTTTGATTGCAATGATACGTACGATAGAGACGTGACTCGTACGAGTAACTGGTCACTCGTGTGGTGAACCGTACGGATCAGGTGATTCACTATAGAATGTTTGGTCATAGACCAAATGTACGAGTGAGTTGTCAACCGCACGGTTGAGTGTTCTTAAACGTGCGTGTGATGGTGTTACTCGTACGGTTGGCAGACCAATCATAAAGTGCTTAAGTATTGGTATTGGTGTTGCTGTCTTATTGTCGGGTTGTTATCAAGACATGGTTACTGACTGTGTTATGTCTATTTTTAGGTGATAAGAACAAGGAAGAAGCTCAGACTTAGATAACTGAGCTGTTGCTGGTAATCAGTGACTGAGATTATCTTTTGGTATAGTATAGAGTAGCAAGTTACGCTACTATGTTTATATTGTAGTTAGTTGCCATGTTTAGTAGTTATGTTCTACCGTTAATCGCAATTTATGGTTGCCATTCTTGTAGTAAGTATTAGTTGTCTGTAGTAGTAGTTGTTGACTGGTTGTATGTGCACTTATTGTTGTTGTTGGAACCTTGATCTGTTAGGTTAAGCTCAGAGAGGTCAACCTGGTTGTGGTTGGGTCCAGTTGGCTACTGTTTGTTGAGTATAATACTTAATGACGCATCACCTGCATATGGATGACTATATTGGGGATTCAGTAGTAAGGATTATTAGTAGACTCTAGCCTGATCAGCTAGTGGTTGTGTGCCCGTACAAGCCGCCGGTCGTCCAGTTGGAGCATAGTTGACAGTTGTTGTATGTTGTATGTTGTAAGTTGTTACAGTTGTAGTGGTTTAAGTTGATACTGTATGCTAGACCTCTTGATAGTTCCATTCACTTAGTCTTGTGCTAACCCCTCACCTCCTCCCTCGCACGTTTTGGATCTTAGTGCTGGTAGGGATGGGAGTCGGGCTGACGATATGTTTGACAAGCTACTCTGATGTCGTGTCTTTAAGTTGTTTAAAACGATCGTTATGTAACAATGGATTTGTAGTAATATAACTCGTACGATTTCTATTATAAATGTATGTGTGTATGATTTATATAAAAGGGTAATTTGGTAATTGAGTCTTCCGATGTGATTAAAAAAATGGTTGGTGTTACACTAACTAATAAACCTACACACCTAAAACGAAAGAGAAGAAACAAAAACTTCACAAGCTTTTGACATCAAATTATTTGAACCCCTCTCCATGAACTTTCGTTATATTTTTTTTTCCTTTTTGTTAGTACTTATAATAACACATTTATCTTAATAACTACTCCGTATTATAATTATAATATAATAATTACTCCTTACACACTACTTTTTGATTCATATACATTATTGTCTCATAAATTTACAGTTATACTACTAAATTAATCTAAGGAGTTGAACATATATTATTATTGTAAGTATAATTAAGGGTATAATAGTAAATTAGGTATAGATGGATCAAAAAGTGGTGTGTGGATCACCTCCCCTAATGCTAATGAAAAAGATTAAGGGGTACGTGCTTCGCGGCTAAGAATTATCGATGGCTATTCTTTATACATTAATTTTGGCAAAGTATTCTACTGAGAACTAAAACATATGACATAGTATGTAATGGTTTGAGAATTCTTAAAATTAGATATCACAACTGAAAACGTATGTTGCATTATTGAGTGATCCTTAACAACTTGATACATATTATTAACAAAAACATGAGATGTTTAAATACTAATATCCTTTCGTTTAACACAATTCCCGGTTTCCTCAACGCCACCGAGTCTTGTGAACCCCTTTAGTAAACACGACAAAAAATTCTCGTAACTGGATAGGTGGTAAAGACTATTTAAAGCAAAATATCAAACCATCAATCAAATGCGGAAAACTAAACACTGTGCACATAGTAGTTGCAGACAACATTAGAACCTAAAACATTTGTAGAAAAGTTTCATTACAAAGGGAAACATACCTTCAGAAACCGATGTTCCAACATTATTGGAGCAAACACAGTCAACCGCTAATGCATCATGTTTACAATATAATTGTGGTATAAAGAGCATATAGAGTAACACAACATTGAACCAAAATAAATTCAATCTAATTACCCGGAGCAAAACTCGATTACGAATTGCCAATACACATGTAAGATGATTTAGGGAAGGGAGCACATGATATGATCGAAACGGACGGTTTAATTTATGCGGCGTCGTCAGGTCGCAAGGCGTCTGAATCAGCTATCAAGAGAGGGAGGTAATAGTTTTAAATTAATATTTAGCGGGGCCTAAATTGTACTACTCCTTATTAAGAGTAAGGGAAGTATGACCTAGGGTCGTATTTTTAAGATATCGGTAGAATTGAACCTATAATTAAAGCTTAAGATAATCCTAAAGTGAAGGAGTAGTTATTTGTTACCTAATTTTGGGTTTTCTAGTTTATAATATAAAATAAAGTAGATGCGATAAAATTTGTAATTCAGATAATTTTAATACAAGTGCATACTATGGTTTCGTCAGTTACTTTACCGAGATTATGGAATGCTGGCTCATGAATAGGTAGTGGCCTTGTATTCATTACACTGGCCCTAAACGCCCATGTCATAAGACATGTCACTGGGTAATGCGTTAGGCTTGAAGATTCTGAATAGACAGCAACGTCCCTTACCCCCGACGCCGGTGCAGTCTGACTACCGGAATACACGTTCGGACAGCTTATCCAATTGAGCGACTCGGTTGGGTGACGTATTAACATTCCACAAAGGTCTAAACTTTCTTAAGCATAATAGAATACATAGTTTGCCATATTCGAGAGACGTGATGTGTTTTGATGCTTTCGTTAATGCTTGGGTTTAAAAAGGTAGTTAGGCCCTTGAAAAGAGTTCAACCATAAAGAACACCATGTCCAAGTCAGGTTTGACTTCTATGAACACGTTCGGTTATCCTAACGGTCCAATCCTTTATGTGTTTAAACAAACAGTTCCTTAATTAACTAAGAATCCCTCAAGAGGGGTGCAATGCTTGAGACCGCGTTATGGTGAAGTATACTAATCAGCACTGACCAGGTTCCATGGCCTTACTTAGCAGAGGTACAACTTACAACAACCGTTGTGCTTCAACGTGCACGTATGGAATTCATATGCTTGGTGACTACACTAGCATGGTCTAGGACCTACAATGTACTATGGGTCTAGTTAGATGTTTCACTACGAAGGAGTCCTCAATCAGAATCCAAGGCTCGATGGACTTACTACAACAGGTGTGCGTCAGTCAAACTTACGTTGTATCCGATAGACTTCTCTTACCAAGAGGTGACACAGATAGTGTACTCTGAATCGGGGTTCGCGACTTCCCAATAACATAGCCGATAACTACGTTCTATTAGTTCGAAAAATGATTGAGTTTAAAGCATAATCGAAAAACATCCTGACAACATACACAAACCATAATATTATTTCGGCATTATAACTGACTACATCATAGCATACACTAAAGATAACTACTAGCTAATCATGGCAACAATATCACAAAGCATAATAATGAAAGACATTATATAAAGACAAAGGATAGAAGTACAAGTAGATTAAACTCAAGTTCCGAATACCAGCACCTCATCGCTCACCGGACTAACTGGACATTCGAACGAGGTTTGTTTCAGAATATCTTCAGGTGTGAACACTTCAAAATTGGCATGACAGTTCACCACCGGCGAGGAGATGACCGGCGAGGGACAATCAGCTCTAAGACACCCGAGACAGCCCCGCACAAGCGTACCATACTCTCTCCCTCCGCACCAGCCAGATCAGCCATGATTCTCCACATCTCTCTATTTCATTTTATGATCACCTGTTATGTTATGATACAATATAACATTATTTCTGTACACCCAATATTGGGCATAACTACTTTTTATGTTTAAGTGTGTATGATATTGGTAGAATAAAGATGCATGAATAAACGTCACAAACAAACGACGATCGAGACCGTACAAGATGGAAGCACGACTTGGAGCAAGGACGCACTGAACGAGAATGTCGACAGCACCAGATTAGAAGAAATGATAATCGGCGAACCATCCATATACACCTTGCAACCATAGGGGAGTACTACGTCTTCACCACTATTTAAATAGAATATACGCAATATACTAGACCACTTTAAATACTAAGTGTGGGATTGGCAAACCCACCAACATAAGCTTTTAATAACAAAGTGTCTTTTTCAAAACCTAAATGTGGGATACGCCGTATCCTTAACATTGAGGACAATGTTATTTTAAAGTGTGGGATAGCAATATATTGTGAAATGTCCCGTTCTTATTGATTAAAAACGTTCCATATTAATTGATTTCATTGCGAGGTTTTGACCTCTATATGAGACATTTTTCAAAGACTGCATTCATTTTAAAACAAACCATAACCTTTATTTCATCAAAAAGGTTTAAAAAGCTTTACGTAGATTATCAAATAATGATAATCTAAAATATCCTGTTTACACACGACCATTACATAATGGTTTACAATACAAATATGTTACAACAAAAGAAGTTTCTTTAATGCAGTTTTTACACAATATCATACAAACATGGACTCCCAATCTCGTCCTTATTTAAGTATGTGACAGCGGAAGCTCTTAATAATCACCTGAGAATAAACATGCTTAAAACGTCAACAAAAATGTTGGTGAGTTATAGGTTTAACCTATATATATCAAATCATAATAATAGACCACAAGATTTCATATTTCAATACACATCCCATACATAGAGATAAAAGTCATTCATATGGTGAACACCTGGTAACCGACATTAACAAGATGCATATATAAGAATATCCCCATCATTCCGGGACACCCTTCGGATATGATATAAATTTCGAAGTACTAAAGCATCAGGTACTTTGGATGGGGCTTGTTGGGCCCGATAGATCTATCTTTAGGATTCGCGTCAATTAGGGTGTCTGTTCCCTAATTCTTAGATTACCAGACTTGATAAAAAGGGGCATATTCGATTTCGATAATTCAACCATAGAATGTAGTTTCACGTACTTGTGTCTATTTTGTAAATCATTTATAAAACCTGCATGTATTCTCATCCCAAAAATATTAGATTTTAAAAGTGGGACTATAACTCACTTTCACAGATTTTTACTTCGTCGGGAAGTAAGACTTGGCCACTGGTTGATTCACGAACCTATAACAATATATACATATATATCAAAGTATGTTCAAAATATATTTACAACACTTTTAATATATTTTGATGTTTTAAGTTTATTAAGTCAGCTGTCCTCGTTAGTAACCTACAACTAGTTGTCCACAGTTAGATGTACAGAAATAAATCGATAAATATTATCTTGAATCAATCCACGACCCAGTGTATACGTATCTCAGTATTGATCACAACTCAAACTATATATATTTTGGAATCAACCTCAACCCTGTATAGCTAACTCCAACATTCACATATAGAGTGTCTATGGTTGTTCCGAAATATATATAGATGTGTCGACATGATAGGTCGAAACATTGTATACGTGTCTATGGTATCTCAAGATTACATAATATACAATACAAGTTGATTAAGTTATGGTTGGAATAGATTTGTTACCAATTTTCACGTAGCTAAAATGAGAAAAATTATCCAATCTTGTTTTACCCATAACTTCTTCATTTTAAATCCGTTTTGAGTGAATCAAATTGCTATGGTTTCATATTGAACTCTATTTTATGAATCTAAACAGAAAAAGTATAGGTTTATAGTCGGAAAAATAAGTTACAAGTCATTTTTGTAAAGGTAGTCATTTCAGTCGAAAGAACGACGTCTAGATGACCATTTTAGAAAACATACTTCCACTTTGAGTTTAACCATAATTTTTGGATATAGTTTCATGTTCATAATAAAAATCATTTTCTCAGAATAACAACTTTTAAATCAAAGTTTATCATAGTTTTTAATTAACTAACCCAAAACAGCCCGCGGTGTTACTACGACGGCGTAAATCCGGTTTTACGGTGTTTTTCGTGTTTCCAGGTTTTAAATCATTAAGTTAGCATATCATATAGATATAGAACATGTGTTTAGTTGATTTTAAAAGTCAAGTTAGAAGGATTAACTTTTGTTTGCGAACAAGTTTAGAATTAACTAAACTATGTTCTAGTGATTACAAGTTTAAACCTTCGAATAAGATAGCTTTATATGTATGAATCGAATGATGTTATGAACATCATTACTACCTTAAGTTCCTTGGATAAACCTACTGGAAAAGAGAAAAATGGATCTAGCTTCAATGGATCCTTGGATGGCTCGAAGTTCTTGAAGCAGAATCATGACACGAAAACAAGTTCAAGTAAGATCATCACTTGAAATAAGATTGTTATAGTTATAGAAATTGAACCAAAGTTTGAATATGATTATTACCTTGTATTAGAATGATAACCTACTGTAAGAAACAAAGATTTCTTGAGGTTGGATGATCACCTTACAAGATTGGAAGTGAGCTAGCAAACTTGAAAGTATTCTTGATTTTATGAAACTAGAACTTTTGGAATTTATGAAGAACACTTAGAACTTGAAGATAGAACTTGAGAGAGATCAATTAGATGAAGAAAATTGAAGAATGAAAGTGTTTGTAGGTGTTTTTGGTCGTTGGTGTATGGATTAGATATAAAGGATATGTAATTTTGTTTTCATGTAAATAAGTCATGAATGATTACTCATATTTTTGTAATTTTATGAGATATTTCATGCTAGTTGCCAAATGATGGTTCCCACATGTGTTAGGTGACTCACATGGGCTGCTAAGAGCTGATCATTGGAGTGTATATACCAATAGTACATACATCTAAAAGCTGTGTATTGTACGAGTACGAATACGGGTGCATACGAGTAGAATTGTTGATGAAACTGAACGAGGATGTAATTGTAAGCATTTTTGTTAAGTAGAAGTATTTTGATAAGTGTATTGAAGTCTTTCAAAAGTGTATAAATACATATTAAAACACTACATGTATATACATTTTAACTGAGTCGTTAAGTCATCGTTAGTCGTTACATGTAAGTGTTGTTTTGAAACCTTTAGGTTAACGATCTTGTTAAATGTTGTTAACCCAATGTTTATAATATCAAATGAGATTTTAAATTATTATATTATCATGATATTATCATGTATGAATATCTCTTAATATGATATATATATACATTAAATGTCTTTACAACGATAATCGTTACATATATGTCTCGTTTAAAAATCATTAAGTTAGTAGTCTTGTTTTTACATATGTAGTTCATTGTTAATATACTTAATGATATGTTTACTTATCATAGTATCATGTTAACTATATATATATCCATATATATGTCATCATATAGTTTTTACAAGTTTTAACGTTCGTGAATCACCGGTCAACTTGGGTGGTCAATTGTCTATATGAAACATATTTCAATTAATCAAGTCTTAACAAGTTTGATTGCTTAACATGTTGGAAACATTTAATCATTTAAATATCAATCTCAATTAATATATATAAACATGGAAAAGTTCGGGTCACTACATATTGCACATAACGATTCTCGCAAAATCCTCAAGTGTTTATAAAACTAAATTTGTCACAAAATTTAAAACTTTATGAGCCATAAAACACTTAGGATTACAAAATTCTATAAATGATCAAAAAAGTTTTTGTTACAAAATAGACAAAGGAGTAAAATAAGGTCAACACTTTTTGCGAAAACCGAACCAATAAGGTCACAAAATACCCAGTGGATAGTTTTGGTTGCTTGTTAAGAAACTGGCTGACTTGCGAAGACAGGTTGTTTCAACAATCTCGGAAGTTACATCCTTTATTGATCGGCTCATTTGTCATCCTTTATTCTTCTACTCTACTTTATTACACGGGTTGCCTCCCGAGAAGCTCTTTTGTTTAAGGTCGTTGGCTCGACCATAATGATGTATAAAAAGCATACATTCCCCTCTGGTAGTTGTAATCGTGGTCTTCTCGGGAGAATGTGAGTCTTGGTGGATAAATTCGGAGAAAGTGTCATACCAAAAGTGGTCGCATTGAAGATCTTCTGAAAGAGAGATAATGTGTGGTTTCAGCTCGTGACTAATCTTGAAGTGTAACACCCTGAATTTTAGTACATCAGAAAGTATCACCAGAAAGTGTTCTGAGAAGTGCCACTAAAAGTGAATCTAACATTTATGCATTTTCAAATTTTACATCAGAATCAGAATATCACAGTTTCAGTCCCTGAATTTCTAAAAACTGTGTTGTCTTCATTTTATGTTGTAGTGCGCGTCGCGCAAAATGATCTGACAGACTCCTTCGTTATTTTTTATATTTTAGAGGGGCATTTGGGTCTTTTCGCGTGGGGGTCGGTTTTGAGCCATAAAACTGATCAAATCCTATCCTTATCTTTGTTTCCACCTCATCTCTACCTCTCTAAACACTCTCAACCTCTTTAGAGAGAGGAACCCATTCTAGAGTGAGAAAGTTGCATTTGGGGAAGAAGAAGGGCGATTCGAGTGAAAGCTCAAGTGTTAAAGTTGTTCATTGCGTTCTTGGCTACATTTTGGTAGTGGTGGTACTTGTGACAACCCGGAAATTTCCAACCAAATTTAAACTTTAATCTTTATATGTTTCCGACACGATAAGCAATATTTGTTAAGTTAAATTTCAAGAATTTTAAACTATGTTCATACATTCATTCAACCTCGACCAAGTTCCAACGATTCACGAACCATTAAACGAATATGATTATATATGTATATGTGTATATATATTATAACTTGAAACGTAAACAAAATATTAGATTAAATACTTTATATGATTGTATCTGTTTCAAAATGTTTATCAATGGAATTAGAAGATAAGATCAAATGATTGAATTATCAGATATATTGAATTATGATTACAAGTCTCTGTTGAAAGGCCCACGTTGATTTGAGAAATCTTTCCATTTTAACAATATTCGGAAAATGGTAAAGTGATTTATAAATAAGAACAAATTGTCAATCATTGAGAACTAGACAAAGGATAGTGGAAGATTGAATCTCATAAAGACTCGATTGATCTATTTAGTTTCAAACGTACAAAAACGTTTTCATTTTAAAAAGAACTTTATTATTAAAACGTATATAACTTTTATAAATATCTAGAACCACTTTTGACAACTCATTACTTAACTAGTATGATAAAGATAACGATATTTATATTTTATTTTATATATATAACGATTTAAATTAATATTATATATATTTATACGCGTATTATATGTACATAGTTTTATACTTTTACTATACTTAAACTTTACCTTTACTTTATTTTTACTTTACTTTAACTTTAATAATTCACTTTAATAATTCATACTTTAATAATTCACTTTAATAATTCATACTTTAATAATTTACTTTAATAATTCATACTTTAATAATTCACTTTAATAATTCATACTTTAATAATTCACTTTAATAATTCATACTTTAATAATTCACTTTAATAATTCAAAAATCTATTATAAATAGAATTTAATAGGTTTCATTATTTTATAGAAACTTGAAAATATTTTTCTCTAAACTCTCTCAATCGATTTACATATATATATTTACTCCGTATTATTTCAAGATATTATTAATATACATAAAATATTACGACGGAGTGCTATCCGAGTGATTTCAAAATTATTTTTCGAGTGGGATAGGATTAAGGAAATTATGGGTTATAGCTATGGAGGTGATTGAGTATGGTTCATGGGTATGCTCATGAGGTCAATATAGTGTTTATCATTTCCGTTACGTCTACGTACCTTTCCTGCAATATTGAATCTCAATATTGATACGTGAGTACTCATAATTTAACTTTTACATAACAATAGTGTATCCCTGACTAGTGCTCGAGTATTTAGGATTATGCATGCTTGTACTTTTGATATTGCCCTTAGACAGGTTAGGTTGAATGTTGAATTAGTTACACGTGCGGTTGAGATAAGGTATAAGATATGCATGTCCTTGGAAAGCTAGCGAAAAATTAAGAACTTTTCCTTTAGATATCGAATGGTTTCGATGAACGGATTAGAAGTTATAATCAATTGAATTTTCGATATTTTTATTAAAAATGATTATTATTATCGTCGTTTTTATCGTCGTTCTAGTTTTATCTTATTATTATCATTATTATTATCTTTATCAATAAAAGGGATTTATCATTAAAAATTGTTATTTTTTTATTATTACTATCGTTATTATCGTTAAAGTAATAATTAGTATTATTATTATTATCCAATTATTATTATTATTATTGGTATTATTATTATTATCATTATTAATATATATATCATTATTTAAAAATGGTTATTGTTATTGTTATTATTATTATTACTATATTATCATTAAGATAATTATTAGTATTATCGTTAATAATGTTATAGTAACTATCATTATTAATATTAGTGTAATTAAAACAAATATTTGTAACACCTAATTATTTTGATTACTATTATTATCATTATTATGAACACGATATAAAAGATGATTAAAAGCTATTAAACGAAACGATTAGGAAATAATGGGTAAGAGTATCATGATGAAATTAAAATATTATAAGATATTGATTTAGATAAAATTATCGTTCTTATTATTTTTATCATTACTATTATTATTAAAAGTATCGTTAGTATTAAAACTATCATTTTAACAAAAATTATCATTTTAATAAAAATGTCATTGTTACTATAAAATATCATTATTATTATTATTTTAAATAGAATTATTATTTTAAAGATAATATTAAAAATTATCGTAAATATTAAAGTTATCATAATTAGAATTATCGTTTTATCTAATGTCATCTTAGTAATTATAAATATTGATATTTTTATAAAAATAATTATTATTACAAAATAATACAACTTTTACTTACTATCATTATAGATATTATTTTATCAAATAAATATATGATACAAACATATTTTACTACGTTTAATAACTTACTTTAATAATACCTATCATATTATCTTTATGATATTAAATGAACCCTATAAATTTTATTACTTAATATATATAAAAGTATATTTTATTATATAAATTTAATATAAAATTTTATTTATTAATAAATAAATTATATTATTTACTCCAATAAATCTTGTAAAAATATTTAAAAATATAAAACAACGATATTTAAACTATATATTAATCATGTATAGATTTTTGGAAATTATTTTGAGTCAAATTTACTTTTGTTGACTTTTGCATATTAATCTCGAGCATTAGGATTGTGGTACACTATGACTTGACCTAATTTGTTAGACAAATATTGACCAACACATAAATATATATAATTAATTTAGGTTCGTGAATCCGAGGCCAACCTTGCACTTGTTCAATGACGTTATATGTATTTTTACTACGAAATACAGTATGGTGAGTTTCATTTGCCTTTTTACCCTTTATATTTTTGGGACTGAGAATACATGCGCTTTTATAAATGTTTGACGAAATAGACACAAGTAATTGAAACTACATTCTATGGTTGAATTATCGAAATCGAATATGCCCCTTTTTATTAAAGTCTGGTAATCTAAGAATTAGGGAACAGACACCCTAATTGACGCGAATCCTAAAGATAGATCTATTGGGCCTAACAAACCCCATCCAAAGTACCGGATGCTTTAGTACTTCGAAATTTATATCATGTCCGAAGGAGGATCCCGGAATGATAGGGGATATTCTTATATGTATCTAGTTAATGTCGGTTACCAGGTGTTCACCATATGAATGATTATTTTTGTCTCTATGCATGAGACGTATATTTATGAGAACTGGAAATGAAATTCTTGTGGTCTATTAAAATGATGGAAATAAATGATTATGATAAACTAATGAACTCACCAACCTTTTGGTTGACACTTTAAAGCATGTTTATTCTCAGGTGTTAAAGAAATCTTCCGCTGTGCATTTGCTCATTTTAAAGATATTACTTGGAGTCTTTCATAGCATATTTTGAAGAACGTTGCATTCGAGTCATTGAGTTCATCAAAGATTATTATTAAATCAATTTATAGTTGGATAGTGGATATTATGAAATGGTATGCATGCCTGTCAATTTTCGATGTAAAGAAAGATTGTCTTTTAAAAACGAATGCAATGTTTGTAAAATGTATCATATAGAGGTCAAATACCTCGCAATGTAATCAACTATTGTGAATCGTTTATAATGTATATGAATGGGTCCTTTCAGTACTCTAACTCCGAATTTCCTTGTTTATGTTTATTGTTCAAATTGGGGCTTTGAAATTGTAAGTTCTTGAGAAAAACCCATTTAGCTCTTTAATGGAAGTTAGGAGCTAGTAATCGGGTTTAATGTTGTTGTTGGTGGATTTTAGGTTGGTTGATGTTTTGATCATGTTTAGGACTTGTAAATTGGGTATAATCACTAGTGTTAGTGATTATGGAGGTATTGGAACCCATTTGGGGATAATTGGAAGACTAATTTTGAAATGGGTTAAAATTAGGGCTTGTGTGTCAAATTGGGTAAGACAAGTGTTTTTACACTTATGATTTGGTTTAATTGGCATAATAGGACCATTTGCACTTGTGTTACGTGATTATTGGTTAGTTTGGGCATTGGTTGTGCTTAGAAGTGCAATTGGGTCAAAATTACACTAAGTGTCAATTTGGGTTGGTTTGTAATTTACCCTAATTGTGTTGTTTGTTATGTGATAAATGGAATAGGTACTTTCCATTGACGTGTTTCGGATTATTTCGGTTGCATTCATCAAGGCACTAAGGTGAGTGTAATTGTATTATATGCGTATGTATGCATAGGATGGGAGCGAGTGGGGTAGAGTGATCCTTGGCATTCGGGTTCACTTTACATGTGTATGAGATGATGGACTCTATGAGTTTTGGGTCTTTGTGGCACGTCTGTGCGTTTGTGTTACCACCCGTGGGGTAGTGAATCTTGGGCGATACGAATTCACGTTGACAAGTAGGTCAACCCCGTTGTTGTTGATGAAATGAGTTGGGTAGTGATTCGCATGTAGTTTCGGCTTGACTAGTGAATCGCGTGTGGTTTCGGATTCACGATGTCGCATGTGATTTTGGACATTCCCATTGTTGTTGACTTAGGGTAGTGAATCCCGTGTAGTTTCAGATTCACTGGGCGCGTGTGGTTTTGGCCGGCCTTCATGAGTTTGAGGTTAAGGGGTTAACCTTGGGATTTTTGGGTAGACGCATATATCTATGTATATATATTGTTGTGTTGTAGCTAATCTTGCAGTTTTGGCTTGATGGTACGTTATGTATAGGTTTGCTTAGTTATACTTGGAATGCGGTATGTGTTTATTACTTGTGTTAGTGATCCGTGTTCATTTTATGCATATGTATGTATATAATTCCGTTGCATTCACTAAACATTAGCTTATCCTCTCGTTGATATTATTATTATAGGTTCGCAAGGAGGTGGTTCGGGTAAGCGTCGGAACTAGTTGCTTTGCGGGTTGCTTTGGAAGATTATGCTTTAGGTTAACGACTAGGATTGGGTAGCGTATTCCCAATCACCATGCTCGGTCTTTGTTTTGAGTTAAACTAAAATGGGTCGTAATTGTCACTTTGAAGTAATAATGGGTCGTTGGCGTCCTAAGGGTCGTATTACATTTTCGTCGTTAATACCCCTTGTATAATGTTTGAAAAGTGTCGAATTTGGTTTTGGGCTAACGAAACTTGGGTTGGGTGAGAAATGGTTTGTTTTGTGTTTAAAAATGGCTGACCAGGTTTCTAGTTAAAGAGCGCGCCGCACAGGCACTTGCGCGCCGCGCAAATCGTCAGTTGCTGGTGGTCAGGCCAGTTGTCAAGTTCTGTTTCTGTTTTGTGTTATAAACAGCGCCGCGCACCCATATGTGCGCCGCGCATATGGTCAGACAGGAAACTATTGTTGTTTAAAAAAAAGAAGTCGTGTTTTCTCGTAAATGTATTGGGTCGTTTCATGAAGTCCGATAAGAGTATGATCTACGGCTCTGCTGATTGATCCATGAATGTCAATCATCGAGGCAGTGCTTCTAGTGATTACTTCTATGATAGGATGTTCATTTCGGAGGTCTTCAAATGGTGTCAGAAATTGTATCTTCAGTATCTCAAAATCTTCTGAACGGTGATCTTCATAGTAGGAGTCTGTAGCTTTGCACAAATTTGTTAAGAGGCCAAGCTGAAAAGAAGTGAAAAGTAGCCCTAACCCAAGGATTAATGTCACCGTCTTAGAATATATCTCTTGACATCCAGATCCATGGATTCGTGGAAGATACGTGTTATCTTCTTCGTAACATAGGTGACAATGTTGACTCGGTCTGGTTCAAGATGTGAAAACGGATTGTTGCGTCTTCCTTCTTTCGCTACTACGTCTCGTAACTCCTTGATAATCAGATCAGCATGATGATCAATTGTTACGTAAATCACTAGCCCGTCTGGTGTGCTTTCGAAATTATCTTTTTCCAAGAGAATAAAAAGACTGTGAATATCTTCAATCATTTGCAAATTAGAGTGATAAGTCGGGCATCCGGTGGAAAGATCCATATGCTTCCGGATGAGAGTCAGTAGTGCTCGTTAGTTTACCAAGAACGGAAGTGCAGATCCAGCTAAGGCGTTGTAAACCTTAGAGTAAATGATCTTCTGATCTCGACAAAATTTTGTCTCAAGAATAGTGTGAACCACTGAATTGTGCTCTCGTTGCATTTCTTCATGGTAGATATGATCGTGAAGAGTATTGATAAAGCCTTGAATGTGCACTTCTAAGATTTCAACATTATCATGTTCTCTCTGTAGATAGAGATTGTACTCATCTTCGATAGCCTTGATCCTTTCCTTTAAGCGTAGTGTAAAATCAATTGTTGATTTACGGATGGCTTCCAGAATATCTTCAAATTCATCGGTGTCATTGATTAAAGTTATCATGTCGACGTGATTAGATATGATTGGAATCTGATCTGAAGAAGAGTTCGGCTCCTCTTGTTCCGGTTCGGGTGGAGAATAAGAATCATCCAGAATGTGTTCATGTTGCTCTTCCTCGTCATCATCGGTATAGTTTTCTTCCGTTGATTCATCTGATGAACGGGCTTCTATAGTATTCTGGTGCTTTATTTCAACACTTGCAGGGTCAATCTCTATATCTTTAACATCAGCCTTAGTGGTTTTCTTCTTGAAACGAATGAATAAAACAGTGATCCTCCGTCTCGAGCCTCATTAATTCTTCGTGACATTTCAAGTTTGGACAGGGTATTACTATAGTTTCTTTTACGTCTCCCATTTCATCTTCCTCCTCAGATTCTTCTTCTTCCTCTATTTCTTCACTGAGATCCTCTTCTTCCATTTTTGGGTCGTCAACAGACTGTGATTCGACACCCATCTCGATATCATCGGCTGGTGGTGGAGACTCATCATCGGAAGTGATCCGTCTGGTGGAAATAGAAAACATCTCTGCCTATCTAGAAAGATCGGTAGGTCGATCAATTTTGAAGGCAACGCTCTCCTCATGTGATCGAAAGATCAAGGTTTGATTGTACACATCTATGACAGCCCTAGCCATATTCATGAAAGGTCTTCCTAACACTATCGGTGTCTGAAGGTCTTCTTAATGTCCATCACCACGTAATCCGTAGGATACAAGAATTTGTCGACTTTCACCAAGACGTTCTCAACTATGCCCTTAGAATATCGAATTGTGTGATCGACAAGTTGGATTGTCATTTTAGTTTGTGAAAAGTCTCCTAATTCTAATCTCTTGTAGAGAGAATAGGGTATTAGGTTGATACTTGCTCCTAAATCTGTGAAACAACCCAACCCGTATTAAAACCTGCCCATAAAATTTTTTCCTTTTAATACGCTTTAAATAACACTTTAGGTCCCAATTGTGTTTCCATAAACATCTTTAATACAATAGAAGGTTTAATAAACCTTAAAACATTTAATACATTAATTAATTGTCCAAACGGACATACACGACCCGACTAGTTTAATTTCTAACAAAATCGAGCATGGTGATTTGGGACTACGCTACCCAAATCCTAATCGAGTCCAAAAGCAAGATCTTCTAAAGCAACCTAGCCAAGATCTCTAATCCCCATGCTTACCCGAGCCGCCATCACGCGAACCTATAAAAATATCAACAACGAGAGGGTAAGCTAATGCTTAGTGAATGATAATATACTACATACATATATGTGTATAAAATGGACACGCCACACAAATATCAAATACCGTATACCGAAGCATCCAAGTATAAGGCAACTACACTAAGCATACCGTACGATCTCTAAGCAACAAGCTAAAGATATCAACAAAGTATAAGTTCACCAACGACGATGTGAACAACGCCAATAAGCTACACCCGGAGGGTTAGCTATAACACAACATTACATTAATATATATAACAATATAAAACGAATAAGGTTAACCCCTTAACCCATTACCGAATACCAAACGCCACAATGAAGATTGGCCGAACTACACGAGCCTTAGTAATCCGAACCCCTACCACACAACATTACATTAATATATATAACAATATAAAACGAATAAGGTTAACCCCTTAACCCATTACCGAATACCAAACGCCACAATGAAGATTGGCCGAACTACACGAGCCTTAGTAATCCGAAACCACACGAGATTACTATCTTCACAACATCGAGGTTGGCCGAACTACACGAGCCTTAGTAATCCAAAACCACACGAGATTACTACCTCAATAAGATGACCGAACTACACGAGTCATCGTGAATCCGAACTACACGCGATTCACTTCTCAACATCAAAACCCACGGTCACGGGATTATAAAATCCACCACATCGGGGTCATCCACATCACAACCAAGTGTGATGACGTACACACATAGTGTGCACCTCGCCAAAGGTAGTCAACCAAAATGCACAACCGTGCCAATTGGACCTATACACAAGTCCATCAAAACCACCTATATGTGAAGTGAGCTCTATAACCGAGAACCACTTCACCCGACCCGCACCCATCCTACACATACATATGCATATAGGATATTAACACTCACCTTGTCGCCTCGATGAATGCCTCCAAGTAATCCGCAACTCGTCAATGGAAAGTACCTATTCCATTATCACAAATTCAACAACACACTTAGATTGGATCTACAAACCAACCCAATTTGACGCTTAGTGCAATTTCGACCCAAATGCACTTCCAAGGACAAACCGCGCCCAAACTAACCAATAATCACTAACACAAGTGATAATGGTGATAATATGCCAATTAAACTCGAACACAAGTGTTAAACACTTATCGTTCTCAAAATCGCCCATAAACCCTAATTTTGACCCATAAGGTCAAAATCTCACCATTTACAAGTTTTGACACCAAAACGTATTTAACTCGGTTTTATACTTCAACTTAATCCATTTTAAGTTTACAAACCTCATCGAATCGACATTCGGGTCATAATCCTCAACAAACCCTAATTTTGACTCTAGTCAAAATTAGTCAACCACGAAAACCCTAAAAGTCTCCAAAACACCAATAATCACTAATGCTAGTGATTATACACCATTCTCAAGTCTTAAAAATGGTTAAATCATTAACCAACCCAAAACCTGCCTTTAACACTTACAAACCCGAATCTTGGTGTTAATCTCCAATTAACAACTAAATGGGTTCCATCTATGAATCATACAATCAAAAGCCCCAAATTTGAATGATGAACATGAAAATGAAATTTGGAGTTAGAGCTTACCACTAGTATCACCGTGTAGCTAAGAACGAGGAGAACAAACTTGTCAACTACGCCGAAGATCAAAACCCGCTTCTTCCTTTCCAAAATCCCACTTGAATCACTTGAGGAATTTATGTTTTGAGAGGAAAATAGGAAAGAAAAGGAAAATGAAATTAGGAAAATGAAAGAGTGGATGACGTTAAAGCCTCAAATCTGGCTCAAATGTGAAAAGACCAAATTGCCCTTGAACTTCATTTAAAATTACAAGAATTCGGTGCCTGCTCGCACAGTTTGCCGCGCCGCGGCCTAATTCGTCGCGCCACGACCTATATCTAGGTCTGGGATCATTTTTTGTCCTACTTCTGATCTCAATTTTAGTCCATTGCCGCGCCGCGGCCTCCTTTGTCGCGCCGCGACACAAGGCACGATCTGAGTCATCTTCTCCTCACACAGGACTTAACACTAGAAAATGTCCCGAACCCTTCATACGCCTATCGTACATACCCAATTCACCTATAAATCATATACGGGGAAAACGTGGTGTTACAATCTGCTAGCGCATGAATGGTTCTAGATTGGTAGATCGATCACAGGAAAATGAATCGGCCCGTATCTCTTAGCTTTTGCGGTAGAGAGTTTCTGAGTAATGCCAAGCATTCTTCACTTAGTGGAATTTTGTTGGAATCTGGTATCCTTTCCTTTTTAGAGAGAATCCTTCAGATGTATCTCTTCTGGTTGGAAACTTTGGACATAGTGTCCAGGAATCTTCCATCAAGTTTGTAAGTATCAAGCTTGGATGGTTCTTCCTGTAGCCTTAGAGGATAAGGTACATGAACTGGAGTTTGAGGGGGTAGCTTCTGAGTATATGTTGATTTGTTCTTGAGCATAGTTGACCTTCTCCGTGGTTCTTCCATTGGGATTATGGAGTCTATTTGCTTAGCTTCCTCTATGTGGGGATTTTGGATAGTATTACTAGGTAATCTTCCTTGTGGTCGGGTTTCAAGGCGTTGTGATAACTGTCTGAGCTGCGTTTCTAGACATTTGAGCAGAGCTAATTGGTTTCGCATTAGTATCTCGGTCTGGTCTTGTCCAGATGCAGTTCTCTAATTTAGCTGTTGTTGTCCTTGAATAAACTGAGTCAACTGATCATCGGCCGGGAGAGTAGGGTTGGTTACTTTCGTAATTTGGGTGGTTGGGGAATTTTCCTCAGCTGGTGGACTAGTGAGTGGAAGTGGTTGGTAGTAGATCAATTGAGATTGTTGGGGTGGATAAGGTGGGTAACGATAGTGAAAAGGCTGGTTATTTCTTTTAAATTGGTTAACCCTAGGTTGTTGATTGAATCCGGGATTTGATTGACGAGCTGGGTGTTGAACGTAACAGACTGAACCGTCAGGATTCTCGTACTTAACTTGATATTCTTCAGTAGGTTGTAGGTTGGTATAATTAACACAGGCCTAAACCTGCTTAACCTGTTGCGGTTGCTTCTTCAATTCTACGAGTTGTTTGGCAAGAGATTCCATCTTATCCGTGAGGGATTTGATGGCCTCCGTTTGATTGTTAAGTGCGAAGAGTCGAGCAGATGTTGAGGTTGTTTCACCACTGTTCCAGTCATGATGATGCATCGTCATGTTCTCAAGCAACTCCCATGCTTCGTTTGCGATTTGGTTCATCACATTTCCTTGAGCTGCTGCATTGATCGTCGTCATATGATTTACCGTAACACCATTGTAGAAGGTACAGATTGGGATGACCGTTCTAACTGGTGATTAGGGCATTTCTTCAGCAGGTTTTGAATCACTCACATGCGGTGTAAAGAGATTCATCATAACTTTGTTTAAAGTTAATGATGTCATTCTTAAGCTTGATTTGTTTAGAAGGAGGGAAATATTTGGTTAGGAATTTAGTAGCCATCTCCGTCCATGACGTGATGGAATCTTTTTCCAATCCTTCAAACCATGTTTGTGCATGATGAGTGAGAGAATAGGAGAACAAGTATAGCCGGACTATATCTTGTCCTATCCTTGGCTGTTTTAAAGAGTTCGAAAGAGATATGAATTTATCAAGGTGAGAGTTAGGATCGTCATTCGGTAATCCATGAAATTGACAGCCATTTTGAATGAGCTGTATAATATGATGTTTTAACTCGAACGAGTGTCCTTGAATCTCTTGGAATCTGATCGGTCTTCCTCGACCTTCAATCGAGGGTTTGGTGTTTTCTGCTAGAGTAACGCATAATGCCATTCGATTTTCGATTCGTTCTTCTTTGCATGCTAAAGTGATTATTGCGTCTGGATCAGGTACGAATAACAACGGCCCTAGTCTAGATCGGGTTTGGGTCATATACCGAGTATGCTCTTTTGTTTTAAATTTTAAGTAGATAAGCTAAGTTCCTAATTTAACCTAAAAGTAATCTAAGGTAATTATCCTAAGTTTAAATATATTTTTGGTTCTTGCTACTGATTCCCTGGTATTTTAATAACAAAGGTTCGTACGAACTATTCAACAAACCAAGTTGCCAGGCCGACTACGGAGAGGTAGAATCCTTTTGGTTCCAATATAATTGGAGACTGTTCAGAAAATCCAACAACCAAGTCCGTGTATAATTGTCTTTCTTAGACACCATAAATGCTTGCGAATAAGTTTGATAAAAGCAGTATTGTCTGATACCAGTTCCTCGACAGCGGTGCCAAAAACTTAACTCCCTCTTGATATGATCAAAATGGACGGTTTTATTTATGCGGTGTCGTCAAGCCGCAATCCGTCAAAATCAGCTATCAAGAGAGGGAGGTAATAGTTTTAAATTTATATATAGCGGGGCCTAAATCGTACTACTCCTTATTATGAGTAAGGGAAGTATGACCTAGGGTCGTATTTTTAAGATATCAGTAGAATCGAACCTATAATTAAAGCTTAAGATAACCTTCGGTTTCACATTGTGCTGAAATTCTAAAGATCACATTAAAACGGCCGAACGAGCAAGACTCTATGAACTTTCTTGCCATTCGAGGTCATCTAGATTTCGAAAAAGTCATATTTTCTCGCAAAATCGCACCACGCACCAAACACCACCGACGGTTCGTGGCGCTTGGTGTTTTGTGTCTTTGGCCAAAATGTTAGATCTATCGTATCTTGACTCGTAGCTCTGATTTAGTCACCGTTTTTTTTCAAATCGTGTATTTTTCGGGATCTATCCATTGAAAAACTACCGTAGGCAGTTTGTCCCAAGTATTTTTCAAAACAAGACCTCGAAAGCCTTCAGTTTTGCCTTTTTTCGATTTTGACCGTTTTGAATTTCATTCATATTATTCCTTTTGTGTATGCATGACTTAGCATGGTACATATTGTTTTAAGGCATTTAATTTTATTCGCAATGTAATTATGTATAATGCATATAAATTTGAATATAATGTCTCTTCATTAAAAACGTTTTTTTAAATCATTAATATGCGCCGCTAGATGGAGTACCATTTGGCGGCGCATAACCTTCGGTTTTAGATTGTGCTGAAATTCTCGAGGTCACCCTAAAACGACCCTTATATCAAGACTCCTGGATAGTGTCTTGACATTCGAGGTCGTCAGGATGCCGAAAAAAGACATTTTACTCATTTTTAATATTCTCTTTGAACGTTTTCAATTTATATCGTATTATTAGTTTTGTGTATGCAAGACTTAGCATGGTATATATCATTTTAAGGCCTAGTATTTCACTCGCAATGTAATTATGTATAACGAGTATAAATTTGAATATAATTTCACTTTATTAAACTCTTTTTTTAAATCATTAGTATGCGCTGCCAGATAGAGTACCATTTGGCGGCGCATAACCTTCGGTTTCAGATTGTGCTGAAATTCTCAAGATTACATTAAAACAGCCGAACGAGCAAGACTTTATGAACTTGCTTGCCATTCGAGGTCGTACAGATTCCAAAAAAGACATCTTTCCTCGCAAAATAGCACCACGCACCAAACACCACCGACGGTTCGTGGTGCTTGGTGTTTTGTGTCTTTGGCCAAAATGTTAGTTCTATCATATATTTTGACTCGTAGCTCCGATTTAGTCACTATTCTTTTCACATAGTATATTTTTTCGGGATCTATCCATTGGCAAAATGCCGTAGGCGGTTTGTCCCAAATATTTTTCGAAAAGATACCTCGTAAGCCTTTAATTTTGCCTTTTTCGATTTTGACCGTTTTGAATTTCATTCATATTATTCCTTTTGTGTATGCATTACTTAGCATATGGTACATATTGTTTTAAGGCCTATTATTTCACTCGCAATGTAATTATGTATAACACATATAAATTTGAATCTAATGTTACTTTATTTACCACGCTTTTTAAATCATTAATATGCGCCGCCAGATGGAGTGCCATTTGGCGGCGCATAACCTTCGGTTTCAGATTGTGCTGAAATTCTCGAGATCGCCCTAAAACGACCCTAACATCAAGACTCCTGGATAGTGTCTTGACATTCGAGGTCGTCAGGATACCGAAAAACGATATTTTACTCATTTTTAATGTTCTCTTTGAATGTTTTCAATTTATATCTTATTATTAGTTTTTGTATGCATGACTTAGCATGGTATATATCGTTTTAAGGCCTATTATTTTACTCGCGATGTAATTATATATAACGGGTATAAATTTGAATATAATTTCACTTCATTAAACACGTTTTTTAAATCATAAATATGCGCCGCCACATGGAGTACCTTTGGCGGCACATAACTTTCGGTTTCAGATTGTGCTGAAATTCTCATGATCACCCTAAAATGGCTGAACGCGCAATTCTCTCTGAACGTGCTTGCCATTCGAGGTCGTCTAGATTTCAAAAAATACATCTTTCCTAGCAAAATCGCACTGTGCACCAAACACCACCGACGGTCCGTGGTGCTTGGAGTTTTGTGTCTATGGTCAAAATGTTAGATCTATCATATCTTTTGACTCGTAGCTCTGATTTAGTCAGCGTTTTTTTCAAATCGTGTATTTTTGCGGGATCTATCCATTGGCAAATAGCCGTAGGCGGTTTGTCTCAAATATTTTTTCGAAACGAGAACAAGAAAGCCTTCAGTTTTGCCCTTTTTTCGATTTTGACCGTTTTGAATTTCATGGATATTATTTCTTTTGTGTATGCATGACTTAGCATGGCACATATTGTTTTAAGGCCTATTATTTCACTCGAAATGTAATTATTTATAACACATATAAATTTAAATCTAATGTCACTTCATTAAACACGCTTTTTTAAATCATTAATATTTGCCGCCAGATGGAGTACCATTTGGCGGCGCACAACCTTCTGTCTCAGATTGTGCTGAAATTCTCGAGATCACCCTAAAACGACCCTAACATCAAGACTCCTGGATAGTGTCTTGACATTCGAGGTCGACAAGATGCCGAAAAAAGACATTTTACCCATTTTTAATATTCTCTTTGAACGTTTTCAATTTATATCGTATTATTAGTTTTGTGTATGCATGACTTAGCATGGTATATATCGTTTTAAGGCCTATTATTTCACTCGTAATGTAATTATGTATAACGGATACAAATCTGAATTTAATGTCACTTCTTTAAACACGATTTCTAAATCATTAGT
Organism: Rutidosis leptorrhynchoides; assembly: GCF_046630445.1. Classification (NCBI taxonomy): domain Eukaryota; kingdom Viridiplantae; phylum Streptophyta; class Magnoliopsida; order Asterales; family Asteraceae; genus Rutidosis; species Rutidosis leptorrhynchoides. The sequence goes on along the minus strand of NC_092336.1, from coordinate 515,222,974 downwards.
ATGCATCGCCAGATGGAGTACCATTTGGCGGCGCATAACCTTCAGTTTCAGATTGTACTGAAAATCTCAAGATCACCATAAAACGGCTGAACCAGCAAGATTCTACGAACTTTCTTGCCATTCGAGGTCGTCTAGATTCTGAAAAGAAATCTTTCCTCGCATAATCGCACCACGCACCAAACACCACTGACGATTCGTGGTGTTTGGTGTTTTGTGTCTTTGGCTAAAATGTTAGATCTATCGTATCTTTTAACTCGTAGCTCCGATTTAGTCACGGTTTTTTTAAATCGTGAATTTTTCGGGATCTATCCGTTGGCAAACTGCCGTAGGCGGTTTGTCCCAAATTTTTTTCGAAACGAGACCTCGAATGCCTTGTATTTTGCCTTTTTTAGAATTTGACCGTTTTGAATTTCATTCGTATTATTCCTTTTGTGTATGCATGACTTAGCATGGTACATATTGTTTTAAGGCCTATTATTTCACTCGCAATTTAGTTATGTATAACGCATATAAATTTGAATCTAATGTCACTTCATTAAACACGCTTTTTTAAACCATTAATATGCACCGCCAGATGGAGTACCATTTGGTGGCGCATAGCCTTCGGTTTCAGATTTCGCTGAAATTCTCAAGATCACCATAAAACGGCCGAACCAGCAAGACTCTATGGACTTACTTCCCATTCGAGGTCGTATAGATTCCGAAAAAGACATCTTTCCTCGCATAATCGCACCACGCACCAAACACCACCGACGGTTCGTGGTGCTTGGTGTTTTGTGTCTTTGGCCAAAATGTTAGATCTATCTTATCTTTTGACTCATAGCTCCGATTTAGTCACCGTTTTTTTAAATCGTATAATTTTTCGGGATCTATCCGTTGGAAAGTTGGCGTAGGCGGTTTGTTCCAAATATTTTTCGAAACGAGACCTCGAAAGCCTTCAATTTTGCATTTTTTTTTATTTTGACCGTTTTGAATTTCATTCATATTATTCCTTTTATGTATGCATGACTTAGCATGGTATATATTGTTTTAAGGCCTATTATTTAACTCGAAATGTAATTATGTATAACGCATATAAATTTTAATCTAATGTCACTTCATTAAACACGCTTTTTTAAATCATTAATATGCGCTGCAAGATGGAGTACCATTTGGCGGCGCATAACCTTCGGTTTCACATTGTGCTGAAATTCTCGAGATCACCCTAAAACGACCCTAACATTAAGACTCCTGGATAGTGTCTTGACATTCGAGGCCGTCAAGATGCGGAAAAAAGACATTTTACTCATTTTTAATGTTCTCTTTGAATGTTTTCAATTTTTATCTTATTATTAGTTTTGTGTATGCATGACTTAGCATGGTATATATCGTTCTAAGGCCTAATATTTCACTCGAAATGTAATTATGTATAACGGGTATAAATTTGTATCTAATGTCATTTTATTAAACACATTTTTATAAATCATTTGTATGCGGCGCCAGATGGAGTACCATTTGGCGGCGCATAACCTTCGGTTTCAGATTGTGCTGAAATTCTCAAGATCACCCTAAAAACGGCCGAACGAGCAAGATTCTTTGAACATACTTGCCATTCGAGGTCATCTAGATTCCGAAAAAAACATCTTTCCTCGCAAAAATCGCACCACGCACCAAACACCACCGACGGTTCGTGGTGCTTGGTGTTTTGTATCTTTGGCCAAAATGTTTGATCTATCGTATCTTTTACTCGTACCTCCGATTTAGTGACCGTTTTTTTTTAAATCATGTATATTTCGGGATCTATCCGCTGGAAAATTGCCGTAGGCGATTTGTCCCAAATTTATTTCGAAACGAGGCCTCGAAAGCCTTCAATTTTTTCTTTTTTCGATTTTGACCGTTTTGAATTTCATTCATATTATTCCTTTTATGTATGTATTACTTAGCATGGTACATATTGTTTTAAGGCCTATTATTTCACTCGCAATGTAATTATGTATAACCCTTATAAATTTGAATATAATGTCACTTCATTAAACATGCTTTTTAAATCATTAATATGCGCCGCCAGATGGAGTACAATTTGGCGGCGCATAACCTTCGGTTTCATATTGTGCTAAAATTCTCGAGATCACCCTAAAACGACCCTAACATCAAGACTCCTGGATAGTGTCTTGACATTTGAGTTCGTCAGGATGCCGAAAAAAGACATTTTACTCATTTTTAATGTTCTCTTTGGACGTTTTCAATTTATATTTTATTATTAGTTTTGTGTATGCATGACTTAGCATGGTATATATCATTTTAAGGCCTATTGTTTCACTTTCAATGTAATTATATATAACGGGTATAAATTTGAATCTAATGTCACTTCATTAAACACGTTTTTTTAAATCATTAGTATGCGCCGTGATGTGTAAAAGTGTGCAGTGCTTAATTTGCCTTTCAAACTTTTAAATTTATATAACCTTTATTATTACACTTTTAACACTCTAACGAGAAACAAAATCCGATCAGAGGTAGTATTTTAGGTTATCGTCCCAAGGAAAGTGTGGGTATGGATAATAATTGTTTTATTATTTAATTCTTATTAAAGAATTAAAGATATATTTTTATATCTTTTATGGGATAGATTTATCTCTTAGGAAAGAGTTACTTTTAAAGATAAACAAAGTAAAATAAGGAATTATTAAAGATTCAAAATAAAATACAATACAAGTAAAGATACAAGTGATTACATGGACAACCAATTCATACGGGAATCATATTAGATAAGTTTCATAACTTATATTAACACAAATCAAGATAACAATCATAGACCAATTATTATCCCTAAGCAGATTAAGACAAGTGTTGTATATTAATTAATAAGCAGGACTTAAAGCATATGTGAGATATGTGATGTGCATAACTAACATCTTAATTCTTCATGTTCAATTCAATTACATGATATATACCAATCTTGTGATGAGGATCAATATGCAAATAGACTGACAAATTATATAAGCTATTAAACACCAAGTAGATCAACTCAAGTTACTAGCTGAAAGTCAATTACTACTAAGTTTTCATGCAATCATTAATTAAACAAATCCAAACGAAGGTTCTTCGATTAAGCCTAACAATATTAACTTCTATTATATAAGCGTAACTTAAATCAAATAAGTTTATCACTATTAAGTTCTTTAACCTAGTTGCATGCAATTCAATTTAACAAGTTTGATGGACTAGATCTAAAAAAGTAGCATGAATCGAATAATAGATTATCGGATCAAGGACTAAACAACTCTAAAATCATGTTATTTAATCATTAAGCATGGGAAACAAGTATAGTCAAACAAAACAGACTCAAAACAATTCAAATATCATTACGGAAACTCAACCATACAGATCTGGAAAAGAACCAGAAATTGCACCGAATAAAGCACTAAGCTGGCGGCTTCCTTCACTCCAAGCCGGCGGCTTAAGAGTGAAGCCGGCGGCTTCATCTGACTCCCATATGAAGTTTAGTTTCGTCCACGTAATCGCTATGAACGTTTAGTTCATGATAAAAGACGGACAGAAACGAATACAGTAAATAAAATATATAAAACAATAAGATAGGGATAGAATCATACCTTGAAAAGAAGGTAGATGTAAAATAACTTTAATTGAAACTTGAATCTTGATTACAATAAGTAAATCTAACCTAAGGGTTTAGAGAAAATCCCTAAAAACGACCTACAGAATTATTAAATTCTGGAAAAACTAAACTACTTATGAAAACTGAGACCAGAGGCCGAAATTTATAGGATTTTGGGACGGTGGCTAAGCCGGCGGCTTCAGTGGGAAGCTGGCGACTTGCCTTGAGTCGGTGACTCCTTGTGCAAGTTATACTTTATCCACAAGCTAAGATCTTGTAACCGTTTTATCCAAGCCGGCGGCTTCAGTCTAGGCCGACAGCTTCCTTGATTTGCCAGATCTTTATAATTTTGCCTTGATTTTGTTTCCATTTTTACTTGAACTTGGTTGATAAGTTAAGAAACAGTGTCAACCAGGTCGGCGGCTTCCTTGCCTTTTTCTTGATCAACAAGTTCTTTCAATTTTACATCGATTCTGGAACATTCTGGTGTATTCAGCTCCAAGTCGGCGGCTTCAGTGACTCCATGTCGGCGGCTTCATCTAGCTGATTTGTAATTTTCTCTTTTTTTGATCCTGTTTAATACATAACTTTGACATAATCATTAGAAATATGTTTTTCCCATTTTTACCCATTTTAGTATTTTTTTGGCATCAAAATGACTTAAAAATACTAAGGTAATTCCTCAAAATGTTACCAAAAAATGGTATAATTTAGGAGTTATCCCGCCGCCAGATGGAGTACCATTTGGCGGTGCATAATCTTCGGTTTCAGATTGTTCTGAAATTCTCAAGATCACCCTAAAAACGGCCGAACGAGCAAGACTCTCTGAACGTACTTGCCATTCGAGGTCGTCTAGATTTCGAAAAAGACATCTTTACTCGCAAAATCGCACCATGCACTAAACACCACCGAAGGTTCGTGGTGCTTTGTGTTTTGTGTCTTTGGCCAAAATGTTTGATCTATCGTATCTTTTGACTCGTTGCTCCAATTTAGTCACCGTTTTTTTTTCAATCCGTTGGCAAACTCCCGTAGGCGGTTTGCCCAAAAATATTTTTCAAAACGAGACCTCGAAAGCCTTTAATTTTGCCTTTTTCGATTTTGACCGTTTTGAATTTCATTCATATTATTCCTTTTGTGTATGCATGACTTAGCATTGTACATATTGTTTTAAGGCCTATTTTTTAACTCGCAATGTAGTTATTTATAACGCATATAAATTTGAATCTAATGTCACTTCATTAAACACGCTTTTTTAAATCATTAATATGCGCTGCAAGATGGAGTACCATTTGGCGGCGCATTACCTTCGGTTTCAGATTGTGCTGAAATTCTCGACATCACCCTAAAACGACCCTAACATCAAGACTCCTGGATAGTGTCTTGACATTCGAGGTCGTCAGGATGCCGGAAAAAGACATTTTACTCATTTTTAATGTTCTCTTTGAACGTTTTCAATTTATATCGTATTATTAGTTTTGTGTATGTATGACTTAGCATGGTATATATCGTTTTAAGGCCTATTATTTCACTCGCAAAGTAATTATATATAACGGATATAAATTTGAATCTAATGTCACTTCTTTAAACACGTTTTTTAAATCATTAGTATGCACCGCTAGATGGAGTACCGTTTGGCGGCGCATAACATTCGGTTTCAGATTGTGCTGAAATTCTCAAGTTCACCATAAAACGGCTAAACCAGCAAGACTCTTGAACTTGCTTTCCATTCGAGGTCGTCTAGATTCTAAAAAAGACATCATTCCTCACATAATTGCACTACGTAGCAAACACCATTGACGGTTCGTGGTGCTTAGTGTTTTGTATCTTTGGCCAAAATGTTAGATCTATCGTATCTTTTGACTCGTAGCTTCGATTTAGTGACCGTTTTTTTTAAATCGTGTATTTTTCGGGATCTATCCGTTGGAAAACTGCCGTAGGCAGTTTGTCCCAAATATTTTTCGAAACGAGACCTCGAAAGCCTTCAATTTTGCCTTTTTTCGATTTTGACCGTTTTGAATTTCATTCATATTATTCCTTTTGTGTATGCATTACTTAGCATGGTACATATTGTTTTAAGGCCTATTATTTCACTCGCAATGTAATCATGTATAACGCTTATAAATTTGAATATAATGTCACTTCATTAAACATGCTTTTTTAAATCATTAATATGTGCCGCCAGATGGAGTACCATTTGGCGGCGCATAACCTTCAGTTTCATATTGTGCTGAAATTCTCGAGATCACCTTAAAACGACCCTAACATCAAGACTCTTTGATAGTGTCTTGACATTCGAGGTCATCAGGAAGCCGAAAAAAGACATTTTACTCATTTTTAATGTTCTCTTTGAACTTTTTCAATTTATATCTTATTATTAGTTTTGTGTATGCATGACTTAGCATTGTATATATCGTTTTAAGGCCTATTGTTTCACTCGCAATGTAATTATGTATAACGGGTTTAAATTTGAATCTAATGTCACTTCATTAAACACGTTTTTTTAAATCATTAGTATGGGTCGCCAGATGGAGTACCATTTGGCGGTGCATAACCTTCGGTTTCAGATTGTGCTGAAATTCTCAAGATCACCCTAAAAACGGCCGAACGAGCAAGACTCTCTGAACGTACTTGCCATTCGAGGTCGTCTAGATTCCGAAAAAGACATCTTTCGTCGCAAAATCACACCACGCACCAAACACCACCGACGGTTCGTGGTGCTTGATGTTTTGTGTCTTTGGCCAAAATGTTTGATCTATCGTATCTTTTGACTCGTTGTTCCGATTTAGTCACCGTTTTTTTTTCAAATCGTGTATTTTTTCGGGATCTATCTGTTGGCAAACTCCCGTTGGCGGTTTGTCCCAAATATTTTTCGAAACGAGACCTCGAAAGCCTTCAATTTTGCCTTTTTTCGATTTTGACCGTTTTGAATTTCATTCATATTACTCCTTTTGTGTAAGCATGACTTAGCATGGTACATATTGTTTTAAGGGATATTATTTAACTCGCAATGTAATTATGTATAACGCATATAAATTTGAATCTAACGTCACTTCATTAAACACGCTTTTTTATATCATTAATATGCGCCGCCAGACGGAATACCATTTGGCGGCGCATAACTTTCGGTTTCAGATTGTGCTGAAATTCTCGAGATCATCCTAAAACGACCCTAACATCAAGACTCCTGGATAGTATCTTGACATTCGAGGTCATCGGGATGCCGAAAAAAGACATTTTACTCATTTTTAATGTTCTCTTTGAACTTTTTCAATTTATATTTTATTATTAGTTTTGTGTATGCATGACTTAGCATTGTATATATCGTTTTAAGGCCTATTGTTTCACTCGCAATGTAATTATGTATAACGGGTTTAAATTTGAATCTAATGTCACTTCATTAAACACGTTTTTTAAATCATTAGTATGGGTCGCCAGATGGAGTACCATTTGGCGGTGCATAACCTTCGGTTTCAGATTGTGCTGAAATTCTCAAGATCACCCTAAAAACGGCCGAACGAGCAAGACTCTCTGAACGTACTTGCCATTCGAGGTCATCTAGATTCCGAAAAAGACATCTTTCGTCGCAAAATCACACCACGCACCAAACACCACCGACGGTTCGTGGTGCTTGGTGTTTTGTGTCTTTGGCCAAAATGTTTGATCTATCGTATCTTTTGACTCGTTGTTCCGATTTAGTCACCGTTTTTTTCCAAATCGTGTATTTTTTCGGGATCTATCCGTTGGCAAACTCCCGTTGGCGGTTTGTCCCAAATATTTTTCGAAACGAGACCTCGAAAGCCTTCAATTTTGCCTTTTTCGATTTTGACCGTTTTGAATTTCATTCATATTACTCCTTTTGTGTAAGCATGACTTAGCATGGTACATATTGTTTTAAGGCCTATTATTTAACTCGCAATGTAATTATGTATAACGCATATAAATTTGAATCTAATGTCACTTCATTAAACACGCTCTTTTAAATCATTAATATGCGCCGCCAGATGGAGTAGCATTTGGCGGCGCATAACTTTCGATTTCAGATTGTGCTGAAATTCTCGAGATCACCCTAAAACGACCCTAACATCAAGACTCCTGGATAGTATCTTGACATTCGAGGTCGTCAGGATTCCGAAAAAAGACATTTTACTCATTTTTAATGTTCTCTTTGAACGTTTTAAATTTACATCGTATTATTAGTTTTGTGTATGCATGACTTAGCATGGTATATATCATTTTAAGGCCTATTATTTCACTCGCAAAGTAATTATGTATAACGGATATAAATTAATGTCACTTCTTTAAACACGTTTTTTAAATCATTCGTATACGCCGCTAGATGGAGTACCATTTGGCGGCACATAAGCTTCGGTTTCAGATTGTGCTGAAATTCTCAAGTTCACCATAAAACGGCCAAACTATCAAGTCTCTATGAACTTGCTTGCCATTCGAGGTCATCTAGATTCTGAAAAAGACATCATTCCTCGCATAATCGCACTACGTAGCAAACACCATTGACGGTTCGTGGTGCTTGGTGTTTTGTATCTTTGGCCTAAATGTTAGATCTATCGTATCTTTTAACTCGTAGCTCCGATTTAGTGACCGTTTTTTTAATCGTGTATTTTTCAGGATCTATCCGTTGGAAAACTGCCGTAGGTGGTTTGTCCCAAATATTTTTCGAAACGAGACCTCGAAAGCCTTCAATTTTGCCTTTTTTCGATTTTGACCGTTTTGAATTTCATTCATATCATTCCTTTTGTGTATGCATTACTTAGCATGGTACATATTGTTTTAAGGCCTATTATTTCACTCGCAATTTAATTATGTATAACGCTTATAAATTTGAATATAATGTCACTTCATTAAACATGCCTTTTTAAATCATTAATATGCGCCGCCAGATGGAGTACCATTTGGCGGCGCATAACCAACGGTTTCAGATTTTGCTGAAATTCTCGAGATCACCCTAAAACAACCCTAACATCAAGACTCCTGGATAGTGTCTTGACATTCGAGATCGTCAGGACGCCGAAAAAAGACATTTTACTCATTTTTAATGTTCTCTTTGAACGTTTTCAATTTATATCTTATTATTAATTTTGTGTATGCATGACTTAGCATGGTATATATATCGTTTTAAGGCCTATTGTTTCACTCGCAATGTAATTATATATAACGGGTATAAATTTGAATCTAATGTCATTTCATTAAACACGTTTTTTTAAATCATTAGTATGCACCGCCAGATGGAGCACCATTTGGCGGCGCATAGCCTTCAGTTTCAGATTGTGCTGAAATTCTCAAGATCACCATAAAACGGCTGAACCTGCAAGACTCTATGAACTCGCTTGCCATTCGAGGTCGTCTAGATTCCGAAAAAGACATCTTTCCTCGCAAAATTGCACCACGCACCAAACACCATCGACGGTTCGTGGTGCTTGGTGTTTTTTGTCTTTGGCCTAAATGTTTGATCTATCGTATCTTTTGTCTCGTTGCTCTGATTTTGTCACCGTTTTTTTTCAAATCGTGTATTTTTTCGGGATCTATCCGTTGGCAAACTCCCGTAGGCGGTTTGTGAGACGACCCGTTGATAATGCTAAAAACTAACATATATTTCATAGCATTATCCCCCAAGAAAGACAAGCTTTTAGTTGCAATTGTTCTATTTACAAGTGATATTCGTTTAAATAATAAAAGGTGAAGACAAAAGACAGATTCGACGAATTGAAGACGCAAATGACCAAAAAGCTCAAAAGTACAAAGTACAATCAAAGAGGTTCAAATTATTGATGAGAAACGTCTCGAAATTACAACAGTACAAGACGCAAAACGTAAAGTACAAGATATTAAATTGTACGCAAGGACGTTCGAAAATCCGGAACCGGGACCAGAGTCAACTCTCAACGCTCGACGCAACGGACTAAAAATTACGAGTCAACTATGCACATAAATATAATATAATATTTAAATAATTCTTAAAATTATTTATATATTATATATATTTATATAAACCGTCGGCAGAATGCAAAAAAATCTTGTGAGCTGGAAAAAGGGGCCATGCGATCACATGGCCTGGAGGCTATAACTCCATGCGATCGCATGGTGAACAGTGACAGGTCAGGTCCTATAAAGTTCTCGAGTTTTGGACGAATTTTTACACCATCTTTTTCTTCCCTTTCTCTCATACGTAAATATATATATATATATATATATATATATATATATATATATATATATATATATATATATATTATAATTTTAATTTTAATTTTAATTTTAAATTCTAATAATAAGGGTATGTTAGCGAATGTTGTAAGGGTGTAAGTCAAAATTCTGTCCGTGTAATGCTACGCTATTTTTAATCATTTTAAGTTATGTTCAACCTTTTTAAATTAATGTCTCGTAGCTAAGTTATTATTATGCTTATTTAATGCCGAAGTAATCGTGATGTTGGGCTAAATATTAAAATTGGGTAATTAGGCTTTGTACCATAATTGGGGTTTGGATAAAAGAACGACTCTTGTGGAAATTAGACTATGGGCTATTAATGGGCTTTATATTAACTAAATGATAACTCGTTGATTTAATATATAGACTTATAATTTGACGTATTTATATATAACCACATACGCTTGACTGGGTACGGTGGGCGGGATATCTATAAATACCAATAATTTTTCATTTTACCGGACACGGGACTGGATTAATAGTTAATAGACTTGTTGAAACAGGGGTGGATTACATTCAAGGGTAATTGGTGTAATTGTTAACAAAGTAGTAAAACCTTGATTTATCTGCAGTCGATAACCTGGTGTATTCATTAAACAAAGTATTAAGACCTTGTTACAATTCGAATCCGCAATTAGTTGGAATATTTGACTTCGGGAATAAGAATAATTTGACGAAGACTTTCGCACTTTATGATTATGACTGATGGACTATTATGGACAAATCCGTATGGACATATCGAATAATCCAGGACAAAGAACAATTAACCCATAGTAATAAAACTAAAATCAACATGTCGAACATCATGATTACGGAAGTTTAAATAAGCATAATTCCTTTATTTCATATTTAAATTCCTTTATTTCATATTTAAATGCACTTTTACTTATCGCACTTTTATTTATTGTCATTTTATTTAATTGCACTTTTAATTATCGTACTCTTTAATTATCGCAATTTTATTTTATCGCACTTTTATTTATCGCAATTTCATTATCGTTATTTAATTTACGCTTAAAATTAAGTTATATTTATTTTTAATATTTTACATTAGGTTTTAACTGCGACTAAAGTTTTAAAATCGACAAACCGGTCATTAAACGGTAAAAATCCCCTTTTATTATAATAATACTACTTATATATATATATATATATATATATATATATATATATATATATATATATATATATATATATATATATATATATATATATATATATATATATATTTGTATTTTTTATATAGCCTTAAACTTGGTTAAGTCTCCCTGTGGAACGAACTGGACTTACTAAAAACTAAACTACTGTACGATTAGGTACACTGCCTATAAGTGTTGTAGCAAGGTTTATGTATATCCACTCTATAAATAAATAAATAACTTGTATAAAATTGTATCGTATTTAATAGTTTTTCGTAGTAAAAATATAACTATTTTGTATACACCTCTACGCACATCAAGTATTTTTGGCGCCGCTGCCGGGGAAACTAAAACGCCGAAAGAGCAACGCTATAAAACAAAAACAAAAGATATTTTTTATTAAGTTCTTTGTATAAAAAAAAATATACGTTTTAAATATTAAAAATACAAAAATATAAAAAGAAAAACAAAATATATATATATATATATATATATATATATATATATATATATATATATTTAAGAGTTGTTCAAAAATATATAAAATTATAAAATATTTCTATTTCTAATTTTTTTTTGTAAAAATATAAGTTTTATTTAATTTATATAAATACTTTTTATAAATATTAAAACAAAAAATTAAAAAAAAAAGATAAAACACTCGGGCCGGTCACTGTAGAAGCCCAACAACTTTGGCCTGGAAACCCAAGCCATGCGACCGCATGAAATTTCTGCATACAATCCATGCGATCGCATGGATTGATTTGACAGACCCTGTTCCTCAGTCGACCAGTTTAGGGTTAAATTTAATAATTTTTATTATTATTAACCCTAATTAGGGTTTAGTTTTAATTATTTAGTTTAGTTATTTATTTAATTTGTATTTTTAGTTTAATTAGTTTTATAAATATATAAAATTAATACTTTTATAAAATAATAATATATAAATAATATTTTTATAAAAATTGTGTTTTTACAACTTTAAGTTAATTTTTATATTTTGTTTCTTTTTATTTGTTTTAGCGCAATATTTTTATATTTTTCGCTCGTATTTAGTTTTAAGTCATAGTTTTTCCATAGTTATTTTTATTTCTAGATTCTTAGGCTTTGCCGTAAAATTCCTTAAGTACTTTTTCTTTAGACTAAGATTTAGGTGCTTTAGAATTTTGCGACGCCTTTTTAATATTTTAGTACCTTTTTAAGTTTATACTGTTTTGAATATAGAATTCCTTTTAAGCTTTAATATTTTTTGACGCAACTTTTAATTCTTAGTTTTTAGACTTTTAAGTTTCGACGCGCTACGTTCTTTTTATTATTTTTCGACCTTTTATTTTTCGACGTTTTTCGACGCGCTCTTTTTCTTTCTTATTTTTTCGCCACTCTAGTTTTTAGGACATAGAATTTTCTATTTCTTCTCTCTAATTTCTTTAAATTTCAACGAAAAATTATTTTAAGTGGTTGAATTGATAGACATTCAAATTTTCTGCTTCGTAGTAATAGTTGGATTTGTTAGTGGCGAGTTGTGGGCTTCAGATTTAAAGGGTTCTGGCTCCCAGCGTCTATTAATTTGATAACTTATAAAATTTTTATCTTTTATAACTAATAGGATATTCAGTGAATGCACCGAGCAAAACGTTCACCACCTTTTGTACGTTCACCACCTGTAACTCGATCAAGACATCTAGCAAATATTGTCGCCGTTGATTTTTCTTTAGAATCGTCATCTAGTCGACCAAGTACTCCAATTCAAATTTCCGATAATCTATTTTTTGAACCCTACCTCACAATTGAGAATCCGGAGGATAGTCAGGGACAATTCAGAGATCCTGAACCATTAATCTTTCCTCCGGAACCACCAATCATTCAAACGGAGATTGTCGAAGAACAACCCATTAAATCAGAATACTCTAGTGATTCAGATTCAGCAAATTCAATCATGGAGAATCTGGAACCTCTAAGTATGGAAGACCGAATGAGAGCTAAACGCACTGGCCAAGGTCACGCAATTACTCAACCAGACATTAATGCGCCAGATTATGAAATCAAAGGACAAATTCTACACGTGGTAACTAATCAATGCCAATTTAGTGGTGCGCCGAAGGAAGATCCAAATGAACATCTTCGTACCTTTAATAGGATCTGTACACTATTCAAAATCAGAGAAGTGGAGGATGAACAGATCTATCTCATGTTATTTCCCTGGACTTTAAAGGGAGAAGCCAAAGATTGGTTAGAATCGTTACCTGAAGGGGCAATTGATACATGGGACGTTTTAGTTGAAAAATTTCTTAAACAATTCTTTCCGACATCTAAAGCCGTGAGACTTCAAGGAGAAATTGTTATGTTCACACAAAAGCCAAATGAAACTCTATATGAAGCGTGGACCAGATTTGGAAAGTTATTGAGAGGATGTCCGCAACATGGTTTAGACACTTGTCAAATAGTACAAATATTCTACCAAGGATGCGACATCAGTACAAGGAAAGACATCGATATAGCAGCTGGTGGTTCCATTATGAAAGAAACAGCAACTGATGCTTACAAAATTATTGATAACACTGCTTCCCACTCACATGAGTGGCACCAAGAAAAAGATATCGTTAGATCATCTAAAGCAGCTAGAGCCGATTCTAGCCATGACTTCGATTCCATTTCTGCAAAGATAGATGCTGTCGAGAGACGAATGGAAAAGATGACTAAGGATATACACTCAATACAAATTAGTTGTGAGTAGTGTGGAGGACCACATTTGACAAAAGATTGTCTCAGTATTGAACTAACAATGAAACAAAGAGAGAATGTTTCATACATAAACCAAAGGCCTGGAAATAATTATCAGAATAATTATCAACCGCCAAGACCAATCTACAATCAAAACCAGAACTATAACTGAAATGTTCCATACAACAACCAACAAGGTCCTAGTAATCAACAAGTATCCAACAATACTTACAATCAGCAAAGACCTAATTTTCAAAACAAATCACCACAAACCGATGATAAAAAGCCAAATCTAGAAGATATGATGTCGAAGCTAGTTGAATCTCAAACGCAGTTTTTCACATCTCAGAAACAAACCAATGAACAAAATGCTCAATCATTTAGAAATCAACAAGCTTCTATTCAAAATTTGGAACAAGAAGTAAGCAACCTAGCAAGGTTAATAGGTGAAAGAAAACCGGGAAGTCTACCTAGTGATACAAATGCTAACCCCCGAAATGAAACATCTAAAGCCATTACCACGAGAAGTGGTATCACACTTAAACCACCTGAAATGCCTGTAATTTCTGATGACACTATTCCTACTCCACAAGAACCACAGTCTGCGCAAGATAAGGAAACATAACCGGTAGTTGAAAAGGTTAATAAAGATAACACGGTTAAGGCAAAACCTTATGTTAAACCATACCAACCACCACTTCCTTACCCAAGTAAAATGAGAAAAGAAAGACTTGAAGCCGAGCAATCTAAATTCTTGGATATGTTTAAACAGATAAATGTAAATCTTCCTTTCATTGATGTAATTTCAGGAATGCCTAGATATGCTAAATTCTTGAAAGATCTAATCACAAATAGAAAGAAAATGGAAGAACTCTCGGCTGTTACTATGGATGCTAATTGTTCTGCAGTACTGTTGAATAAGATATACCAGAAAAACTTTCAGATCCAAGAAGTTTCACAATTCCATATTTTCTGGGTAGTCTTAGTTCAATAGAAGCATTGACAGACTTAGGTGCTAGTATAAATCTAATGCCGTATTCACTATACGCTAAACTAGACCTTGGAGATTTGAAACCAACACGAATAAGCATACAACTAGTCGATCGATTAGTAAAATATCCTAGAGGGATAATGGAAAATATGCTAGTTAAAGTTGGTACTTTAGTATTTCCAGTAGATTTTGTTATTCTGGACATGGAAGAAGATTCTCGAGTTTCTCTCATATTAGGAAGACCATTCTTAAACACGGCCAAAGCAATATTAGACGTGTTTGGTAAGAAACTGACCCTAAGTATAGAGGACGAGAGTGTTACCTTTTCAGTTGATAGAGCCATGCAACAACCGCAATCTGCAGATGATACATGTTATTATATTCAAACTATAGATTCACATGCAAAATTATTAGAAGAATTTCTAGAATTACAAGGAACAGGAGAATGTTCTTTAGGAGAAGGAACTGAACCAATTGATAAAACTGAAATGTTAGCTACACTTATGGCTAATGGATATGAACCAACAACAGAAGAAATTCAAATGCTAAAAGAAGAAGACAGTTATCGATATAAATCGTCGATAGAAGAACCACCGACATTTGAGTTAAAGCCACTTCCAAACCATTTGGAATACGCTTATTTACATAGTGAATCTGAATTACCTGTAATAATATTGTCTTCTCTTACTGAAAATGAAAAATCTCAACTCATTTCTGTGCTAAAAGCTCATAAACCAACTATTGCATGGAAGATTCATGATATTAAAGGAATAAGTCCTTCGTATTGCTCACATAAAATCCTTATGGAAGAAGGTCATAAAACGTATGTGCAACGCCAACGAAGACTAAATCCTAATATGCAAGATGTTGTTAAGAAAGAAATTATTAAACTGCTAGATGCAGGTTTAATTTATCCAATCTCTGATAGTCCATGGGTAAGCCTAGTTCAATGCGTACCTAAGAAGGGTGGCATGACTATCATCACAAATGAGAAAAATGAGTTTATTCCTACTAGGACTGTAATAGGATGGCGTGTTTGTATTGATTATAGAAAATTAAATGACACCACCAGAAAAGATCACTTTCCCTTGCCTTTCATTGATCAAATGTTGGAAAGATTAGCCGGAAATAGTTACTATTGTTTTCTTGATGGTTTTTTCGGATATTTTCAAATTCCAATAGCACCTGAGGACCAAGAGAAAACCACGCTCACGTGCCCTTATGGTACTTTTGCTTACAAACGCATGCCATTCGGACTTTGCAACGCCCCTGCAACCTTTCAAATTTACATGATGGCGATTTTTCACGACATGATAGAAGAATGCATGGAAGTTTTCATGGATGACTTTTCAGTCTTCGGTGATACTTTTGAAACATGTCTAGTTAATCTTGAACGAATGCTTATTAGATGTGAACAATCAAATCTAGTACTTAATTGGGAGAAATGCCATTTCATGGTTAAAGAAGGCATCGTTCTTGGTCATAAGATTCCAAAGGAAGGAATTGAAGTGGATAGAGCTAAAGTAGATGTAATTGCTAAACTTAGTATGTGGATTCCTTGAAAAAGGATTATCCGCATTTGTTTAAAACACTATTTCTGAGAAGATCCACATTTGTTTAAAAGTTGTCCCGATGGAATAATCCGCCGATGTGTATTCGGAGATGAAGTTAGTCAAATCTTAAACCATTGTCACACAGGACCAACAGGAGGGCATTATGGGCCTCAACTCACAGCAAGAAAAGTTTACGATGCTGGATTCTATTGGCCTGCAATTTTCAAAGACGCACACCTTCTTTACAAATCCTGTGATGCTTGTCAAAGGGCCGGAAAAATAAGTCAACGTGATGAAATGCCACAAAATGTCATTCAAGTATGTGAAATATTTGACATTTGGGGTATTGACTTTATGGGTCCATTTCAAAAATCTCATAATAATCTCTACATTCTCATTACCATTGATTATGTATCTAAATGGGTGGAAGCACAAGCTCTCCTGACTAACGATGCACGAGTTGTAGTCAACTTTTTAAAACGTCTTTTTGCTAGGTTCGGAACACCGAAAGCTTTAATAAGTGATCGGGGTACTCATTTTTGTAATAATCAACTTGAGAAAGTTCTCAAAAGATATGGAGTAACTCATAAAATCTCCACTGCTTATCATCCACAAACAAGTGGACAAGTTGAAAATACCAACCGAGCATTAAAACGTATTCTAGAGAAAACCGTAGGATCAAATCCGAAGGAGTGGTCCATGAAATTGGAGGATGCACTCTGGGCTTTTAGAACAGCCTACAAAACTCCAATTGGAACCACACCTTTTAAACTCGTTTACAAAAAAGCATGTCATCTTCCAGTAGAAATTGAACATAAAGCATTTTGGGCTTTGAAGACATGTAATCTTGATTTACATGAAGCCGGACGTTGTCATAACCCGACCTTAACCATAAGGACGAATACAATAACATATGATTTCATCGCGAGGTATTGACCTCTATATGCGACGTTTTACAAAAACTGCATTCGTTTTTACAATACAAACCATAACTTTTATTAAAAATACAAGGTTTAAACAACATAATAATGATTATCGTTTAGCGATAATCTTAGCCTTACAAACTTTACATGTGATGATAACAACACGATTTCCAACGTATTTTACATTACAAATTCTTCGATATGCAGTTTTATTTTTGACTCAAATATGCATACTCAAGATCTTGCTTAAATTCAACATGTTGCAGCGGCAGCTTTTAGTTATCACCTGAGAATAAACATGCTTAAAACGTCAACATAAAGTTGGTGAGATATAGGTTTAATGCCTGCAGCGTCATAAATATAGACCACAAGATTTCATATATAAACGTTTTAATAAAAATATTCTAAGTTGTTGAGCACTTGATAACCATACTTAACATTTAATCAACGTCGCATATTCCCTTTATTATGAAATCTTACTACACCGTACCAAGTGTAGTCACCGAAACGAAGTACTGTGCAACCGTTGAATACTGGTCGTCCAGTCCGGTTGGGGTTGTCAGGCCCGATAGATCTATCAACAGGATGTGCGTTTACAATACCTCATGTAAATAGTAGTTACCAAGTTACAGGGAAGTATGCCAGTGGTACAACTCAACGTAGAATATATATTTTTAATCACTTGTGTCCATAACGTAAATCATAAAATGCATGTATTCTCATCCCGAAATATTTAGAGTTTAAAAATGGGACTATATACTCACTTTTGCCTTGAAGGTATTTAACTCGACTTGGTCTCCGATAGATATCACGAACCTAACCATATATATAATATATCAACATATTTTCTTTTCAAGTAATCGTTGCATATATATATATATATATATATATATATATATATATATATATATATATATATATATATATATATATATATATATATATATATATACTTATAATACTTTTAATATTTTCTTAGTCCGTAGTTAGCAGTCCGATGGTTAGTGGTCCACAATTAGTTGCTCAATAAAATAAATAAAGACCCCATCGTATTCGTATTGATCAGAATTAATCTCGACCCATGGTACCATGTTGTCAAATGACGTGTTGCGTACATAGAGTACCGTGTTGTCAAATGACGTGTTGCGTACAATCATGAGGTCTTATGATTAATCTTCTCGTGTTGTTTACGGGTGGTCCTGAAATATATAAAATCAAATCATAAGTAATTATATATAAAATATCATATTAATTAGCAAAGATATGATTAATTAAATTTTTCTCCAAATATTTTCGTAGCTAAACTAGCTTTGGATACCCGATCTTGTTTTAGTCGTAGTTTCTTCACTACAACTCCGTTTTTGTTGGTTCAACTTGCCACTTCCTTGGATCGAGTCAAATTTTAAGAATATGAACTGAAAATACCTTAGTTTGTATTCGAAATCACAGGTTATAGGTCAAACTTTGGTGAAACTTATGAAAGTGATCATTTTTCCTCATAAAAACAACATCTAATGATCATTTTTATAAAAATACTTACACTTTGAGTTAAATCATGAAATTTTTATATATTAACATATTCATAAGAAATATCATTTTTCCAGAACATAAACTTCCAATTCAAAGTTCAAGATGGTTTTTAATTATCCAACCCAAAACAGCCCCCGGTTGCACTCCGACGACGTAGATTCAGTTTTTAAGATGTTCTTTGTAAATCCAAGTTATATCTTGTTAAGTTAGCATATCATTATGATATATTACAGGTCTTGAAGTATTTTAAAAGTTAAGTTAGAAGGATCTATTTAGTTTGCAAACAAGTTTGAAATCATTCAAACTATGTTCTTGTTGTTAAAATTTTACAACATAAAATAAGTTAGCTATATAATTATGAATCGAACAAGATTATGAACAAGGTTACTACCTCAAGTTACTTGGAAAAAGTTACTGCAAGAGATAAGAAATAATCTTGGAATCAAAGAGTGGTGGAGTTAGATCAAAAGGTTAGAAGTAAACTTGTATAGTTGGAAGGATTATTGAAGTGTTCTTGAAAGGAATTTCTTATGATGATTAAGGCTTGTTTTTGAAGCTAGATCTTCATGGTTATTTTCTGAGATTGTGAAGAACACTTAAGGTTCCTAAGAGTGTGTTTTTGGTTAGAGAAATAGGTAGTAAAAATTGAAGATGGATGGTGTATATATGGTGGTGATGGTGTGATTTAATGGGGAACAAAAACAAAATTTTGTGTTGTAATCTTGTGTAATTAGTCAACTAACTTCCAAATTATAATTACCTCTTATCTAGGGCAGTATTAAAGGTAATTAGGATGTTGATTCGATATGTATATACTAATAGTAAATACGTATAGAAGCTGGGTATGATACGGGTACATATACTCTAGATATACTTGTAGAAATCTTGAGAAAACGGAACGAGGATTCAAATATAACTATCTTTTGTAAATATACTTATATTGTTTTATGTATAAAAGCCCTTTAAAAGTGATTAAATACATATCTATACGATACTTGTATAAACATTATAAGTTATAAGTATTTATGTCAAAGAACGTTACGTATAGTTATCGTTTTGAAAACTTAAGTTAGTAGGTTCAAAGTATACTTTTATCTTATTGTTATTAGTACACAATGAGATGTTAAACCATCCTTAGATCATGTTAAATATATAAATATATATATATACACAAACGTATAATTATCGTATGTTATATAGTTCGTGATATCATCGGTCAAATTGGACGGTCAAATGTTGTGTAAAACTCTTTTCAAAAACATAAGTCTCAACAATTTAAATTGCTTATCATGTTGGTAAGGTTTAATTTATGTAAATATTAATCTTATACGTATAAAATGATCGGAAAAATCCGGGTCATTACAGACGTCTACGATTAAGTCAACTAAACGAATTAGAAGAATTAAGACTTGAGGCATATAAAAATTCCTTAATCTATAAGGAAAGAACGAAGAAATGGCATGATAAAAGAATCAGAAGTTTAAAAGAATTTAAAGAAGGAGACAGAGTTCTTCTTTTCAATTCACGATTCAAGCTATTTCCTGGAAAATTGAAATCAAGATGGTCTGGACCATTTATAGTCAAAATAGTTTTCCCATATGGAACAATAGAGTTAATAAATTCAAATGAGATTTAATTTAAAGTTAATGGTCACAGAGTTAAACATTACATACATGGTCCGATGGAAGTTGACAATGAAATCAATCATAATTTCACCACCCAAGAAATCCTTCAAAATGAAAACATAAATATGTTATCAACAACATATGAAAAATCAAAATTGGAAAATAGGGAGGATTCAAATTGGATTGATGAAGAAGAATTCTTATACAAACCTCCCATTCCAAGAAACGAAGAAAAATGTGAACAAGAAGTTCAAATAGAAGTGAAAGAACCAAGAAAAGAACATCCGAAAAAGGTTTACAAACCAACTCGACTTACTAAAGCAGGAGACTCGGGTGAATTTATCATTTCTTGTTTGCTTAATGATGGTGCTGTATATAATGGACTCGCAGATTTAGGAGCAAGTGCAAATATTATGCCTCTTTCCTTGTACAAAAGATTAGGTATGGGTAAATTAAAACCAACCAAAATAGGTGTTCAATCATTTGGCCTAACCATTAAACACCCGGTTGGAATAGCAAATAATTTACTTGTTAACGTGGGAAGTTTGACCTTTGTGGTAAACTTCATAGTGATTAATATGGAGGAAAACCTTGATATTCCTCTAATTTTAGGTCGTCCATTTTTAGCAACCACCGAAGCATTCATTGATGTAAGAGAAGGTAGAATGACACTTAGGGATGGTGATAAATCGATCACCTTTGTGAACCGAAAGTTTAGATCTCCACCAACCAAAAATGTTAAACCAATAAAAATGCATAAGTGTGGGGAAGATGAAGAAACACTTAATGATGATCTGATCACAAAGAACCCCATTGATAATACGAAATTAGATGAACCCGTTTTTAACAGTTCAATGAAGAAACTTTATAAACGGATTCACGATGCTAGGATTAAGAGACACTTTAAGTTATGTAACCGATTAGTATCCAATTTATCGCCAAAAGAAAAGGCAATGTTAGTTGAATTTGTGAAAGTTACGGAGGAAATCAACAAATGGATTGAAGCAAAAGTCAGAGATATACAAGTTGTTGATGATACAATTGAAAATAACGTTAATCAGAATTTCAACACCACATCTAACTAAGTGTGGGGAGGTTCGAATCTTTTTAGGGTAATATGTATTTCTGTTAGAGTTAGATATTCTGTTTTCGTGTAGTTCTCGAGAATGGAATCCGAATGGTCTTTTCCTACCAGACCCTAAAGAACTAGTCTTCTCCCCCATTCTGAATTTTTATATTTTTTAGGTTTTACGAGATGAAGAATTCCTTTGATCTGAACCATGGTCTAATGCTACACGCTTTGATCACTAAACGTAATAATGACACACTCCCGAGTGACCTGGTATCAGTAATAAGAGCCAAATTGGACGGAGTAAGAAAAGAACTCAGAAACGATCATAATAAGTTACATTTTGGTAAAGGAAAATCAAAATCCACAGCGAAAAGAAGAGCACGACACCTTGAAAGATGTCACAAATGCGGAAAATGGTCACACGAAGGAAAATGCTCGACGAATCAGACATATTCCAATACCGAGTTCGTTACTTTATGCAGAGAAGGACCGTTCATATGTTTCGAAGAAAAATCATTGAATGCTCGAGGTTATGCCTATGTAGCTATGGAAAACCAATTAGTCCGACTATCTTATGAGTGGGCTAAAGCAGGTCACTGAGAATTCTATCTCACAGGTAAGTATGTACAGTTTTTATTTTTACTTTATTGCTTTTAACCTTTTGATAATAAACGCTGAATCGTTCGCTATAAAGTATTAAATTGGTATTCAATAAAATTAGGTATGCGTAACCGAAATTATTGATATCATACAAAAATTTATTACATCACTGCGAAATTTACCGTTTATTCTTAAGGTATAAATATCTTTAATCAATCAACCCAAAATATTTCAGAAATTCGTCAGGAGTAAAACTAGGTAATATAGCCGAAATTACTTTACCAAAAAAGAGGGGCGTATATTTTTGATAATATTTGATTGATTAAAGTGGGATAAAAGACCAAAAAGATTTTTAATTTTTATTTTTACTTTGTTTTTAAAATTAATATATTAATATTAAATTATTATTGTAAACTTTTAAAATCAAGATATTTAAGTTTGTAAATATTTGAAAAATTTATGTTTTTAATATAAGTTTGTATGTATAAAAACAAAATTATAATATAAATTTGGTGTGAATTTTTAAAATTTTAATAATATGAATTTTTAATTTTATGCATTTTAAATTTAAGTTTGGTGTGAATTTTAAAAACAAAAATTTACTTTATTTCGCTAAGTTAAAAATTGATTTTTAAAATTCATCGTGAGTTGAAACTAGGTCATTGAACCGAAATTGCTCTACCCAAGGGAGGGACGAGAACTTTTATTATCATTATTTTTAATCTTATTGAATTAAAGTAAGCCAAAAACATTAAAAAACCCAAAAATCTTTACTTTTAAAACCGCGCTTTGAATTAACAAATTTTAAAATTTTGTCGAGGGACGGACTAGGACAACGATCCGAAACACCCTCACTCCTAAAAAGAAACAAATTTTTAAAATTTTTTATTAATTTATGTTTTATTAGTATAAGGTTTTTTATATTAAAAAAAAAAAAAGCACTGTACCCGGACCTCATGCGATCGCATGGGATTTGGCCTTCAGAGCCATGCGATCGCATGGAACTGAAAATTTGGCCAGAATCAAATATCAGTCGAGTTCTGCTTCTGTCTCCACTCCACACATACACAAACACACGAACACATACACACATATCACCCTAAAATCACCAATTTTTCACCAAAATCAACTAAATTTCTCGCTATAATCCGCTCTAAACATGAATTTGATAAGAAGTTTATCAAGAAGGGTAACAATTACATCCCTAAACCTCTTTAAATTTGATTTTTAGTGTTCTTGAGCTATATTTTTCCTAATTTGATTTTGTTAATTTCTAGTGTAATTAGAGTTAAATTGTTAGTATTTTATGCATGTATAACCTAGATTGATGCTATTTAACATGATTTGAAGCCAAAAACTTCAAAAAATTTAGGAATCTAGGGTTTGTGTTCTTGAGCAATTTGGGGCTTTTTGATATAAACAGGTTATGCCCGATTTTTGTCATGAATTATTGCTAAATTAAGTAGTGTAACATGTTTAGGTAGCTAAATGATCCAAACATTGATCCTAAACATGATTTTTGAGAATTAAAGTGGACTTTTTAGGTCCAAAATTCATGAACTTGATTAATTTAATATAATTGCCATTTGAGACCTGTTTAATTGCTAGTAATGACTATTTTGACATGTTATTTGAGTTAAATGCTTATGAACTTTGTATACATTTTCATATTTGCTTATTTGAAAAAGTGTAGAATTGTAAAATTTGTGAAAATATGTATAAGTTTAATTTTGATTTAACATGTTATTGTAATTGTGTTAATTTGTTATTTTGCTAACACTAATGCATATTTGGATGCACAAATTTTGTGTTTAATGTGTTTTGCAGAGATTTACTAATACTGAAACTGGAGGTGCATCATCATTATCTAGACAACCACAACCGGAACCTGAACCAGAAATGCAATATGAACCTGAGCCGGAACAACAACAGGAACCACAACAACAACCTGATCAACACGTACCATATTATGATCCGCTACAATTTGTTGATGCCTTCATAGTATTTCTGATGCATCCACCAGTAGAATACCCAACGATTCCTGAACACACGTTGCATCCTAATCTGAGATTCGATAGAAGCTGGAGAGATTACCCAACATATCAAAGTAACAAATTCAAACTGATACCGAAAAATGTAGAAATGCCAAGGGTAATCGATTGGGAGCCTTTGGAAAGGGTCCAACTTGCTAACTCAGTTAGACAGCATTTGATCCAAAGGTATGGCAGCTCTTCTTTTCACGATTGGGAGCGTTTATTCACCATTCGTAGACCTGTATATAAGGAATGGTGTATTGAGCTTATGAGTACTATAGCGTTAAATGCAGATGTAGATAGATTAGATGATAGAAGTTTTCTTAGATTTATACTTGGCCACAGGATGTACAGGATGTACAGGATGTCCATGCTGGACATGGCTAGGGCTTTGCAGATATATACTCCTAGTGAATTACTACTACCCGATTGTATGAATTTGATTTATCGTGGTGAAAGGGTAGATAGGAATTTTGATGCGAACGCCGTCTGGAGGCGTATGTCAGATTATAATGTTTTTACGCTGGGAGGAAAACACTCCTACTTACATATTAACAAAGCCTAACTTCGTATAATTCATAGATTTTTGGCTAACTTGATTACACGGAGAGGTTACAATAAGGAGAAAATGACCTTACCTGATTTATTTTACCTAAAGTGTATTCGAGACCCAAGAGGCTTTGTTAATATCCCTTACTGTGTTGGTTTTTATTTGGCTAAGATGGTGGAAGGAATACAGGAAGGGGGAATAATAGGAGGAGGTATTTTTGTTACTCTCGTTGGAGAGTATTTGGATGTAGATAGGGACCAAGGGGGTCCAGTTTTGAAATGTAGGGAACAGGTTGAGCCTTTAGGATTGAAGGTCTATCAGGGTGCTAAGGTATTAAAGAGCAGACGAAACCAGGCAGTACCCTATGAAGGTCATCATCCACAGGTAGAGAGAGGATCAGATGAGGAAATGGAAGAAGCGGATGACATTAGGGATGTCATTAGGGAGGCTATGACTGACGTCTACCAGCGTGTAGATGAGGTAGATATGACAAACGGGGAGAGATTGAGTCGGATGGAGCAGTGGCAAGCCCGGAATGATTACGAGCATTCCATGCAACGACAGCATGATAGATGGGACTATCATCAGTGTCAGATCATGAGCCGGCTGTCACCTCAGGATCACTATGTACCGACCCGACGCGCTTACTATCCTCCACACCAGCCCGAGATGAGACCACCATATACTATCTACGACCCTAACCAGGCCTACCAGTACACCTATCACCAACCATGGAACCCGGACGACGATATGAACTGGAACCCCTATCCAGATTGATATAGTTCCTGTTGGTGATTTTTATGATTTTTATCTTTTTATTATTTTTATCTATTTATGTTTAAACATATGATATTGTGATACATTAATGTATTGTTTTATATTTTTATTATTTTGTACTAATATTTCATATTTGATTTGAAAGTGAGATTTTAAGTCCCATTTCAAATTACCATGCATGTTTATATTTGTATTGTATGTATTTTATTTCATATACACAACAGGGTAAAACAGCGCATTTTCAAAGACTGGCATTAAGTTCAGCAAAAGCTACTGATTTTGACGACAAAACGAAAAACAAATGTTATGTAACAACAAGACGGAATGAACAAATGATGTGCACCATTTATCATTTAGCAAACAAACGCCAATATGTTTGGAAACTTTGGTAAAATTTAATCATTTTTCTACGCTAATCACCCGCAATAATTTAAATTGTTACTGATTTCTTGCAAATGAGGGCATTGCAAGATCTTAAGTGTGGGAAGGGGTTAAATTCTTTCGGATTTTTAAAATTTTAAATTTAAACACTTGGTTACCATTAAAAATACTAGTAACGCAGTAGTTGTATTAGAATCTAGTGCTCTCTGATAATAAAGAACAGCCCTAGTCTTATATACTGACTACCCAATTCTAGTAAAAAATTTCAAAATTTTCAATTAAATGAACTCAAAATCTTGTTTATACATATTTATGAATGATAAAACTAGGTGTTAAACACCGAAATTATTGTTACCTCAGAAAGGACATAAATTGAGAAACAACCCAAAATGTTAGAATTCAATGAAAATGGAATAGAGGACAATAAAAAGGCAAAGAAAGAAAAATATAACTAAAAGCCAAGTGTGGGAAAAATTTACCAAGTTATTTAGAACATATGTCACATATTTTTGTAAAAATAATTAAAGATACTTTTGCTTTGGACAATTTAATCAGTTTTACCCGATTTACTGGAATATATTTGAAAGAAAGATGGATCTACATGATGAATCAATTCCATCATTAAAAGGAAGTAAAGTCTTCCGAAAAAGAAACGTGCTTCTTGATTTAGGTCAGGAAGTTGTCATCCAGACCAGTTGTAGATCTACGAAGAACCTTGAAAAGTTTTCTCAAAAATCAGCTGGAAATCCACGGACCTCAGCATCAAACAGGGTCGCCAAGTGGTCAGACTTATCCTAACCATGAGAGGATCTGTCTCGTAAAATGGGGAGGGCGCCATGCAAATTAGCTTGATAAGACTAATGAATCAGACCCCCAGAAAGGATAATCTCCATAAAGATCAAAAATCAGCTTTTAAGACTAATATTACTCAATCCTAGAGATTGACTTTTAAAGATTGAGAATTCAAACTCATGGAATTCGATGATATCTAAACTCAAGCTTGAACGAGAAAATATTTTGATCAAAATTACAAACATATTTGTTTTTCTAAAAAACCCATTTTTAATGCATTCATTACCATTGAATGTAAAATCCTAGGAATTCACCTGGAATTCATTAGGTCACCTGAACTAAATTGGGTGTCAACCGTAAGAACGGTGGTTGCATAGTATGGTCAAAGACAGGACCTTGTGCCAGACCGAAAAACTATAAGATGATCTTTACTATTGCTCCTACCAAGGATAGTAATTGCATCCGACACGTTATAGACCATAATTAAAAGCATGTCAGGGGACATTGCCTCAACAGTTGCTTGTTCAATGCTTTCCTTTACAACCAGACGGTAGTTTATCGAAAGGTAATATACGGAGCAAGTATACTGGACGTGTTGCTTTCCTAATACAAGGTTAGCAAGTCGGTGACACAAAACCATAAGTTTAGAGCTAAAATTTTCATATCTGAAACCCACCAAACCCACAAAAATAATTTGCAAACACCGGTGAAGGATTATTCCGAAAAACTTATCTAGGGTAAAAGCTAGATCGTATTTTCAAAAGATCAAATGTTTTCATAAAGATCCAATTTCCTTAAGGATCTAAATTTTGATAGTCATGTGGGACTGTAAACCACATCGTTACTACCATTGTTCATACCGCCGTATAGAAATCACTGATGTACAAAGTGTGAAGAATAAAGAAGTGATTCTAGTATTTTTATTTCAAGACTATATTGCTTGAGGATAAGCAACGCTCAAGTGTGGGAATATTTGATAATGCTAAAAACGAACATATATTTCATAGCATTATCCCTCAAGAAAGACAAGCTTTTAGTTGCAATTGTTCTATTTACAAGTGATATTCATTTAAATAATAAAAGATGAAGACAAAAGACAGATTCGACGAATTGAAGACGCAAACGACCAAAAAGCTCAAAAGTACAAAGTACAATCAAAGAGGTTCAAATTATTGATGAGAAACGTCTCGAAATTACAAGAGTACAAGACGCAAAATGTAAAGTACAAGATATTAAATTGTACGCAAGGACGTTCAAAAATCCGGAACCAGGACCAGAGTCAACTCTCAACGCTCGACACAACGGACTAAAAATTACGAGTCAACTATGCACATAAATATAATATAATATTTAAATAATTCTTAAAATTTATAAACCGTCGGCAGAATGCAAACAAACTCTTGTAAGCTGGAAAAAGGGGCCATGTGATCGCATGGGCTGGAGGCTATAACTCCATGCGATCGCATGGTGAACAGTGACAGGTCAGGTCCTATAAAGTTCGCGAGTTTTGGACGAATTTTTACACCATCTTTTTTTCTTCCCTTTCTCTCATACGTATATATATATATATATATATATATATATATATATATATATATATATATATATATATATATATATATATATATATATATATTATAATTTAAATTTTAATTTTAAATTCTAATAATAAGGGTATGTTAGCGAATGTTGTAAGGGTGTAAGTCGAAATTCTGTCCGTGTAACGTTACGCTATTTTTAATCATTGTAAGTTATGTTCAACCTTTTTAAATTAATGTCTCGTAGCTAAGTTATTATTATGCTTATTTAATGCTGAAGTAATCGTGATATTGGGCTAAATATTAAAATTGTGTAATTGGACTTTGTACCATAATTGGGGTTTGGATAAAAGAACGACACTTGTGGAAATTAGATTATGGGCTATTAATGGGCTTTATATTAACTAAATGATACCTCGTTGATTTAATATATAGACTTATAATTTGACGTATTTATATATAACCACATACGCTTGACTGGGTACGGTGGGCGTGATATCTATAAATACCAATAATTATTCATTTTACCGGACACGGGACTGGATTAATAGTTAATAGACTTGTTGAAACAGGGGTGGATTACATTCAAGGGTAATTGGTGTAATTGTTAACAACGTAGTAAAAGCTTGGTTTACACGCAGTTGATAACCCGGTGTATTCATTAAACAAAGTATTAAGACCTTGTTACAATTCGAATCCCCAATTAATTGGAATATTTGACTTCGGGAATAAGAATAATTTGACGAAGACTTTCGCACTTTATGATTATGACTGATGGACTATTATGGACAAATCCGTATGGACATATCGAATAATCCAGGACAAAGAACAATTAACCCATGGTAATAAAACTAAAATCAACATGTCGAACATCATGATTACGGAAGTTTAAATAAGCATAATTCCTTTATTTCATATTTAAATTCCTTTATTTCATATTTAATTACACTTTTAATTATCGCACTTTTATTTATTGTCATTTTATTTAATTGTACTTTTAATTATCGTACTCTTTAATTATCGCAATTTTATTTTATCGCACTTTTATTTATCGCAATTTCATTATCGTTATTTAATTTACGCTTAAAATTAAGTTATATTTATTTTTAATATTTTACATTAGGTTTTAACTGCGACTAAAGTTTTAAAATCGACAAACCGGTCATTAAACGGTAAAAAACCCCTTTTATTATAATAATACTACTTATATATATATATATTTGTATTTTTTATATAGCGTTAAACTTGGCTAAGTCTCCCTGTGGAACGAACCGGACTTACTAAAAACTACACTACTGTACGATTAGGTACACTGCCTATATGTGTTGTAGAAAGGTTTAGGTATATCCACTCTATAAATAAATAAATAAATTGTGTAAAATTGTATCGTATTTAATAGTTTTTCGTAGTAAAAATATAACTATTTTGTATACACCTCTACGCACATCACCCGTCCCAATCCATAAGGACGAATACAATAACGTATGATTACATCGCGGGGTATTTAACCTCTATAAGATACATTTTACAAACATTGCATTCGTTTTTAAAAGACAAACTTCCATTATATCGAAAGTTGACAGATATATGCATAACCTTTCATAATATATCCAAACTATGAATAACTTAATAATAATCTTGATGAACTCAACGACTCGAATGCAACGTCTTTTGAAATATGTCATGAATGACTCCAAGTAATATCTTTAAAATGAGCAATTTCACAGCGGAAGACTTCTTTCATACCTGAGAATAAACATGCTTTAAAGTGTCAACCAAAAGGTTGGTGAGTTTATTAGTTTAACATAGATAATCATTTCCATCATTTTAATAGACCACAAGATTTTCATTTTCAGTTCTCATAAATAAACGTCCCATGCATAGAGACAAAAATATCATTCATATGGATTGAACACCTGGTAACCGACATTAACAAAATGCATATAAGAATATCCCCTATCATTCCGGGAAATCCTTCGGACATGATAAAAACGAATTCGAAGTACTAAAGCATCCGGTACTTTGGATGGGGTTCGTTAGGCCCAATAGATCTATCTTTAGGATTCGCGTCATTCGTAGACTGGTTTACTAATTCTTAGGTTACCAAGCAAAAGGGGCATATTCGGCTTCGATCATTCAACCATATAATGTAGTTTCGATTATTTGTGTCTATTTCGTAAAACATTTATAAAAATTGCGCATGTATTCTCAGCACAAAATTATAAATGGTAAAAAGGCAAATGAAACTCACAAAACTGTATTTTGTAGTAAAAATACATATGACGAATCTGAACAATGCAGGGTTGGCCTTCGATTCACTAACCTATATCATTCGTATATATATATATATATATATATATATATACTCGTAATTGAACAATTTCATATATTATAACCTTATGTATTATATATTTAATTTGTATATATATTTGAAAATGATTATTATTTATATAGTTATATTAATATCTCTATATCTGAAAAATACCTAATTTGTTGTATATAAGTTTTTATATAAGAAATGTTAATATGCTTCATATATAGTTATATGGCTTATTAGTATATTTGTAGTATATGTAATAAGTATGTTTCATATTCAAAATATTTATTTGTTTAAAAATGATAGTTTTGATATTAATGTTTTACTAAGAATAATAATAATACTAATAATAACTTTATTAAAAAAATGATAATTTTTAATATTAAGAATGATATTGTTAATAATGATACTTTTATCTAATTATAAGATCAATAATACTAATAGTTACAACAGTGATACTAATATCATAATCATATTACTAATAATAACACTAAAATGACAAGATTTATAATAATCTTACTTATAACAATATTAATGATATTTAATGTTTCTAATATTTAAAAAGATAATTATAAGATTTGTAATAATAATATTTGTAATACTAATAATATCAATAATAATAATAATAATAATAATAACAATGATAGTAGTAGTAGTAATAAAAATGATAATAATTATAATATTAATATAATTATAGTAATGATAAAATCATAAATTTAGTAATAATTATAATAAAGTTTCAATAATAAAAGACGTGTTATACATATACAATCCATAAACTTATCTAGATTTCCTACGTATTCATAATATAATGTATGGTCACTACTGTTAATTTTATCTCTATTTATCATACATATCGTACTCATGTTCATAATAATAATAATACAATGATATTAATAATAATAATAATATTTCGTTTTAAGTCTTTACTCAATTATAAGTATCATCATCTTTATAATCGTTTTTGTATTTATAATTTGTATACATATGTAATTATAGTCTTAACTAATAATTTTACTTATTTATAGCCTTAGTCATGATCATGGTAATAATAATAACAATGATGATTATAATAATATTAGTTATGTAAATGATGATAACATTCATAATATTAATATTAATGATAACAATAATTATAATTATAATAATTAATAATAAGAACAATAATAATTATAATAATAATAATAATAATAATAATAATAATAATAATAATAATAATAATAAGAATTAGAAAACTACATCATAAAGTTTTTCTAAAAAGAAATGTCCCGACACGGACTCGAACCCGCGACCTCCCGCTTATATGCAAACACCCTAAACCATAGCTCCATTTCCATTTTTCTCAAATATATTGCACCCCAATTATATTTATTTATAGCTTAACTGTTTCCCCTTTATCTCTTCTTCTTCTCAGACTTTCGCAAACCAAAAAAAAAATAAAAAAAAATATACCAATTCAATTTGTATATGACGAATTAAATGACTGACTATGAGTTTGAAAATATAACAACCTTAATACGTTCGTTCAATAGACCATAATCAAAATTAAAAAAAATAAATAAATACAAAAACAACCTGCTGTTGCTGTCGCGGCAGTTGATAAAAAAAATTGATTTTTCAATTGATAAGGTTATAGGTCAAGATCACAACATGAAATACATTGTAATTTACTTTTAGAAACAATTGGAATCGTCATTTGGACTTGAAACATCAAAACGAACTCGAATTTTAGGATGAACGATTCGTTTGACTTTTTGGTAATTAACTTTGACTCCAAAATTCTCTTTTGTTTTGAAGAATTGAAAGATGAGATTTTGCAGATAGAATCACGACTAGTTTTAGAACAGTTTTACATTTATAGATTTTGGTAATTGGTTCAAATTGGAATTATGGCCAAAAAGTAGAAACACAGAGTACTCCGTCGAGTTTTTAAATAAAAAAAATTGTTCTACAATTGTGAACGCAGAGACGAATGATATAGAATTATTGCAGTCAACACTTCTAATCAGAAGAAACAAAAAAAATTAAAAGTAGAAAACGAGAGATAACCAAATCGTACAAAATTTTTAACTTATTAATATTAATAAATAATAATAAAAAAAATTCTATTAATAATAAATAGCAATAATACAGAGATATTATTAATAACAACAACATAATAATAATTCTGTTATTAATAATTATCATAATAATACTGATAAATAATAATTATTAGTAATAATACTGATTTTTATTAATAGGAATACCATTAATAATAAAAATAGAATAAAAATACTAATTAATAATACTTACATTAACATAAAAAAATAATAATGATAGTAATTAAAATGATAATTTTTATTAATCATTTTAATAAAGGTAATAATATTAACAATATTGATAATATTATTAATAGTTTGATAATGTTATTAATAACAATATTGATAGTTATATTAATCTCAATAATTATAATATAACAAATTATATATAACAAATTTCATATTACATTATAAATATTACTAATAATACTAATGTTATTAATGATAAGAAATGTAATAATAAAATAACAACTATAATTAACTTGTAATTACATTTAATATCTTAATGCTACGATTTATTATTTATGCAATGTTTACTAATTATATACATAATTGAGTATTTATTATATATTTATATATTACAATATACATTCAATTACACAAAGAATCATATCTATTTATACGTAGATTCATCTTCATAATTATTTTGTATTTTATTTACGTATTTAATTCTAATGTTTAATTTATATTATTTCAAATTATTATATATACTTACATGTAGGTATATGTATATATTTACTTATATATTTACTTACAAACAATTGTTCGTGAATCGTCGAGCACAGTCAAAGGGTATTTGAATATATGAAGACAGTTCAAAATTTTTCCGAGACTTAACATTACAGACTTGCTTATCGTGTCGAGATCAGATATAAAGATTAAGTTTAAATTTGATTGGAAATTTTCGGGTCGTCACAGTACCTACCCGTTAAAGAAATTTCGTCCCGAAATTTGAGTGGGGTGGTCATGGCTAACAATAAAAATGTTTTTATGACGAATATGAGTTGATAAATAGAGTTTTATCATCATTGAGTAGTATGGATAAAACAATTCGATTATTTGAAGAGCACGAATGAAGCTATCACAAAAGAGTGAATCGTAGAAATAAAGTTTCGTCTTAACTTTTGACGTTGTCTTGGTTGAATTTTGAAAGTAAGGTGCATCTTAACTTTTGACGTAGTCACGATTGAATTTAGAAAACAGGATGCGTCTTAACTTTTGACGTTGTTTTGGTTGAATTCCGAAATTCAAGGGATTTGAAGAAAATCTTCGAAATCTATAAGATTTGATTCTTCAGTGAATAAGAAAATTAAGATCTCTATAATTAAATACGGTGACCTGCCTCGATTACTCTGTCTGATATTTCCATTATAAATGAAGCTCTTTTGTTCCATTATTCTCACCATTCATATACTTTCTTTCTTAGTTCTTACATCCAAAAGATTGTGAAAATGCCTAATCAGTTTTAATCCTTGATATTTTCCTGATTATCATTTCTGTCATCCTTCTTTTCAATCTCCCACTAGAAAAATCTGTTTACTTCTACTATTACCTTGAGGTGATACTATTCTTAATTCTACCGTGTCTTTATATTACTATTCGTATTAATACCCAGGGTTTGTAATTTATGTGCTGTTATCGGGCTTTATAGTCTCCCTTATATTTCGGAGTCCCTGCTCCCGTCTTCTATAATCATTGTCATTCACAGTTAATGCTCTCTCTTATTTGCTGCTATTTATACCCCCTTTGTATTTCGAAGCTTCATGCTTTTGTTTTCTTTTCGCAAGTAAAGGTCCAGAATTCGTAGGTATGGAGTTTCGAATTATCACAATATACAAGGTAGAAAGGAAATGTAGTAGCATGATTTGATTTGTCAAATTACCAGAATATCCGGAAAAGACCGAATCATCAAGAAAATATTTTCTTGATATTTTTGAGGTTAAATAGAATACAAGAGTTGTGTATCATGGCACATGATGATGTTAAGATTCTGTGAATCATTACGTTCCATTAGAAACTCAGCATGACTTACTGTAATATAATCACATTGATCAAGTGTCATTATATTATACTAATTCATGCATCAATTTCTTTACGTTTCTCCAGAATTCATTCATAAATTGAACTTAGATTTTACAGAAGTTTCCAATATAATGAAACGCATGAAGCACGAAGAGGTATATAATTTCGAACGAGAATATTTATGAAAATATCCTCTGAAATATCGAAGATATTTATGATGATATTTTGAAATTTCCAAGTTCGAAGGTTGATGATGAAAAAATTTTCCGCAAGATTTTAACATGACTTTGGAGCAAGATATTCTCTAAAGATTTCAATGGATCCAGATTACCTGGATTCTTTGAATATAAGGTGTGGTCCTTGTATTTGTCCTTGGTCTCCTTCGTAGTTAGCTCAATCCGTTTTCCAGTTCCAACTCTTTTTTTTAAGCTTTTCCAACATACTATTCTTTATCATCAAACTTCCGACGATTAAGGTCGTTTACAGTTGCCCACAGTTTCTGCTGCTTCATTCAGCTTTTTCAAAGTTCAATGTATTGATTCATAGGCTGGGTGCTTTTCAAAAATTTCAGAATTGAAGGTCGTAATTCTAGGAGATAATTGTTATATGTATACATATAACTATTGATGTAGAAATACTACGAGATTCAAAATACTGATTGCTGATTCTCAGTAATTGGTATGGCAATTGTTGTTACAGGGTATAGATGTATACATGATGGGGTTTCAATGAATATAATGATTTTTCGGAAAGTCCTTATTCATTGAAGTTGCTGGTAAGTTTACTGCTAAAGTGGTGGAATATAAACGGTTCTCCGGTAACGATGACGATAGGCAAACTTATATATCGAGGTTATAATATGGCTAATTCAAATGGAAGTCGAAGTTGATTTGCTGAAGCTATGACAAAATTGGCTAATTGGAAAAATAGTTGAAATGTTATTTTCGGTAATAACAATGCCAAAGGAGCTAGAACAGACACGTGTTAAACGTTTACACAGGTTCCGAGTGTTTTCAGGTGCATAACTATATGCATCAATCTTTTCTTCCGTAGATGAAGTGCAGTTGGTTCATCCTCTCGATTGAGGTGTTTTTAAGAATCTTGAAAGGTTTCAACGTAGATTGGGATCGTCAAAATACAAATGAGGTTTAAGATGAAATCAAGTGGCAAACTTGAAGAATTATTTAGTTTCATATATTATAATCAATATTTTAATTCATTTTAATTGTCCAATGTCATTAGTCCACAGTCGATAATCCACAGTTAACAGTCCAATAATTCATATATAATTTAATATATAATATTCGAATTAATTAATACGTATCGTGACCCGTGTACATGTCTCAGACTCGATCACAACTCAAAGTATATATATTATTTAAGAATCAACCTCAACCCTGTATAGCGAACTCGATCATTACAGCATATAGAGTGTCTATGGTTATTCCAAATAATATATATATATGCGTCGATATGATATGTCAAAACCTTGTATACGTGTCCCGACATTTAAAGTGCGTAAAAATAAATAACAGAAATCAAATGACGATAAATAAAATGCGTAAAGTAAATAACAGAAATTAAATGACGATAAATAAAATTGCGAGAATGTAAATTGTGGTAATTAAATTGCGATAAATAAAATGTAATACGGAATTAACAATTAGCTAGGAACAGTTAGTTAGGATTTCGTTAGCGTGGTTTCTTAACAAATTTCCTCATAGTTAATTTGTCTGTTTCTAACATATTTTATTTTATCAAATGTTTTCTTCATTATGCCACTTATTGGATTCTGATAGGTCAAAATCCAAATACGAAATTGAATGAAAATGGTTATTCTGTGGTGAACGGATACGTATATCTGTGGATGTAAGTAGGATAGTAAATGACTGTTGAATTAGATTCGAAGAACGTACAATGTAACTTATTAATGTGAAATCTAAATATTCCTCGGGTATCACCTACCCGTTAAAATATTTTCACCATTAACAGTTTGTACAAAAGAATTTTTAATTACAATCTTTATGAAAACATATATACATATATATTTTCTTCAGATGTAATCATGGATTTAATGAGTTAACATAATATTAAACTCATTTAGTTTTTGGTTGGAACTAGAATAAATAATCTCTAAAACTTTAGAGATTACATATTCGCCATGTCGAACGAAGATAAATGAGGTAGAACGATACGTAGAACGAAGATCATACTCGAAGTACAGATGGTGATATTGAGGCATGGATTGTTGATGGTACTGGTGCTGTTATTGATGGTACTGTTGGTGTTGGTGATGTTGCTGAAGCTGGTAGATTTTGCACCATATTCTCCAAATTGATTACTCGAGCGCGAAGTTCGCTAACTTCTTCTATTATTCCGGGATGATTGTCGGTCGGAACGAGTGGATGAATAAGGTTTAGAATTGTGGATAGAATATAATCATAGCGAGATATTTGGGAAATGAGAGTGGAAATGGTTTTTCGGATTGGTTCGCCGGTGAATGCTTCAGGTTCTTCGCCCAGAGGACAATATGGTAGATGAAAGGTATCGCTTCTTCTTGTCTCAAATGATTAAGTAGACTAGGAACCCATCAGATGAATTGGGGATGGTTGATTGGCTGATTCATTCTGGGGACGCTGCTTCTGGAGCTTAAGTGAAACTCCATATCGAAATAGCTGTCGGAATCCGAGGAATTCGAACTGGTTGAGGGATTCATCTCGTATGATCAAATGAAGGATTTTCGATAAGAAATAGATTATAGGATATAGATTAGTACTCTGCAATACATAATTTACATATGCATATATAATACTAAAATCCCATAAGTTACGGAGGAATCTACGGAATATGTCAGGCAAAGGTAACAATAACAGATACGCTAAGATATGAATTAGCAGATACACTAAGATATGAATTTTGTCTATACACTATTCATGCAATCATTGTAGTATGATGTGTCTAGACAAAGAATGATAAGCAAATGATTCCCTAAGATTGATGAGCAGGTAATTTTCGACACGAAATGATAAGCAAAACTTT
This sequence comes from Rutidosis leptorrhynchoides, assembly GCF_046630445.1. Classification (NCBI taxonomy): domain Eukaryota; kingdom Viridiplantae; phylum Streptophyta; class Magnoliopsida; order Asterales; family Asteraceae; genus Rutidosis; species Rutidosis leptorrhynchoides. The sequence continues at coordinate 515,185,470 of NC_092336.1, read as the reverse complement.
TGACATGCAGATACGGTCGAAGTCCAGACTTACTAATGCATCCTAACGACTATCAGTTAGACACACGAATGCAAGACCTGGTTCACTAAGACCACCGCTCTGATACCACATGAGACGACCCGTCCCAATCCATAAGGATGAATACAATAACATATAATTACATCGCGGGGTATTTGACCTCTATAAGATACATTTTACAAACATTGCATTCGTTTTTAAAAGACAAACTTCCATTATATCGAAAGTTGACAGATATGCATAACCTTTCATAATATATCCAAACTATGAATAACTTAATAATAATCTTGATGAACTCAACGACTCGAATGCAACGTCTTTTGAAATATGTCATGAATGACTCCAAGTAATATCTTTAAAATGAGCAATTTCACAGCGGAAGACTTCTTTCATACCTGAGAATAAACATGCTTTAAAGTGTCAACCAAAAGGTTGGTGAGTTCATTAGTTTAACATAAATAATCATTTCCATCATTTTAATAGACCACAAGATTTTCATTTTCAGTTCTCATAAATAAACGTCCCATGCATAGAGACAAAAATATCATTCATATGGATTGAACACCTGGTAACCGACATTAACAAGATGCATATAAGAATATCCCCTATCATTCCGGGAAATCCTTCGGACATGATAAAAACGAATTCGAAGTACTAAAGCATCTGGTACTTTGGATGGGGTTCGTTAGGCCCAATAGATCTATCTTTAGCATTTGCGTCAATTAGTAGACTGGTTTACTAATTCTTAGGTTACCAAGCAAAAGGGGCATATTCGGCTTCGATCATTCAACCATATAATGTAGTTTCGATTACTTGTGTCTATTTCGTAAAACATTTATAAAAATTGCGCATGTATTCTCAGCCCAAAAATATAAAGGGTAAAAAGGCAAATGAAACTCACAAAACTTTATTTTGTAGTAAAAATACATATGACGAATCTGAACAATGCAGGGTTGGCCTTCGATTCACGAACCTATATCATTCGTTTATATATATTAAAATATATACTCGTAATTGAACAATTTCATATATTATAACCTTATGTATTATATATTTAATTTGTATATATATTTGAAAATGATTATTATTTGTATAGTTATATTAATATGTCTATATCTGAAAAATACCTAATTTGTTGTATATAAGTTTTTATATAAGAAATGTTAATATGCTTTATATATAGTTATATGGCTTATTAATGTATTTGTAATATATGTAATAAGTATGTTTCATATTCAAAATATTTATTTGTTTAAAAATGATGGTTTTGATATTAATGTTTTACTAAGAATAATAATAATACTAATAATAACTTTATTAAAAAATGATAATTTTTAATATTAATAATGATATTGTTAATAATGATACTTTTACCTAATTATAAGATCAATAATACTAATAGTTACAACAGTGATACTAATATCATAATCATATTACTAATAATAACACTAAAATGACAAGATTTATAATAATCTTACTTATAACAATATTAATGATATTTAATGTTTCTAATATTTACAAAGATAATTATAAGATTTGTAATAATAATATTTGTAATACTAATAATATCAATAATAATAATAATAATAACAATGATAGCAGTAGTAGTAATAAAAATGATAATAATTATAATATTAATATAATTATAGTAATGATAAAATCTTAAATTTAGTAATAATTATAATAAAGTTTCAATAATGAAAGACGTGTTATACATATACAATCCATAAACTTATCTAGATTTCCTACGTATTCATAATATTATGTATGGTCACTACTGTTAATTTTATCTCTATTTATCATACATATCGTACTCATGTTCATAATAATAATAATACAATGATATTAATAATAATAATAATAATAATAATAATAATAATAATATTTCGTTTTAAGTCTTTACTCAATTATAAGTATCATCATCTTTATAATCGTTTTTGTCTTTATAATTTGTATATATATATAATTATAGTCTTAACTAATAATTTTACTTATTTATAGCCTTAGTCATGATCATGGTAATAATAATAACAATGATGATTATAATAATATTAGTTATGTAAATGATGATAACATTCATAATATTAATATTAATGATAACAATAATTATAATAATAATAACATAATTAATAATAAGAACAATAATAATAATAATAATAATAATAATAATAATAATAATAATAATAATAATAATAATAATAATAATAATAATAATAATAAGAATTAGAAAACTACCTCATAAAGTTTTTCTAAAAAGAAATGTCCCGACACGGACTCGAACCCGCGACCTCCCGCTTATACGCAAACACCCTAAACCATAGCTCCATTTCCATTTTTCTCAAATATGTTGCACCCCAATTATATTTATTTATAGCTTAACTGTTTCCCCTTTATCTCTTCTACTTCTCAGACTTTCGCAGACAAAAAAAAAATATATATATATATATATACCAATTCAATTTGTATATGACGAATTAAATGACTGACTATGAGTTTGAAAATATAACAACCTTAATACGTTCGTTCAATAGACCACAATCAAAAAAAAAAAATAAATATAAAAACAACCTGTTGTTGCTGTCGCGGTAGTTGATAATAAAAAAATTGATTTTTCAATTGATAAGGTTATAGGTCAAGATCACAACATGAAATACATTGTAATTTACTTTTAGAAACAATTGGAATCATCATTTGGACTTGAAACATCAAAACGAACTCGAATTTTGGGATGAACGATTCGTTTGACTTTTTGGTAATTAACTTTGACTCCAAAATTCTCTTTTGTTTTGAAGAATTGAAAGATGAGATTTTGCAGATAGAATCATGACTAGTTTTAGAACAGTTTTACATTTATAGATTTTGGTAATTGGTTCGAATTGGAATTATGGCCAAAAAGTAGAAACACAGAGTACTCCGTCGGGTTTTTAAATAAAAAAAAAATTGTTCTACAATTGTGAACGCAGAGACGAATGATATAGCATTATTGCAGTCGACACTTCCAATCAGAAGAAACAAAAAAAATTAAAAGTAGAAAACGAGAGATAACCAAATCGTACAAAATTTTTAACATATTAATATAAATAAATAATAATAAAAAAATTCTATTAATAATAAATAGCAATAATACAGAGATATTATTAATAACAACAACATAATAATAATTCTGTTATTAATAATTATCATAATAATACTGATAAATTATAATTATTAGTAATAATACTGATTTTTATTAATAGGAATGCCATTAATAATAAAAATAGAATAAAAATACTAATTAATAATACTTATATTAACATCAAAAAATAATAATGATAGTAATTAAAATGATAATTTTTATTAATCATTTTAATAAAGGTAATAATATTAACAATATTGATAATATTATTAATAGTTTGATAATGTTGTTAATAACAATATTGATAGTTATATTAATCTCAATAATTATAATATAACAAATTATATATAACAAATTTCATATTACATTATTAATATTACTAATAATACTAATGTTACTAATGATAAGAAATGTAATAATAAAATAACAACTATAATTAACTTGTAATTACATTTAATATCTTAATGCTACGATTTATTATTTATGCAATGTTTACTAATTATATACATAATTGAGTATTTATTATATATTTATATATTACAATATACATTCAATTACACAAAGAATCATATCTATTTATACGTAGATTCATCTTCATAATTATTTCGTATTTTATTTACGTATTAAATTCTAATGTGTAATTTATATTATTTCAAATTATTATATATACTTACATGTAGGTATATGTATATATTTACTTATATATTTACTTACAAACAATTGTTCGTGAATCGTCGAGCACAGTCAAAGTGTATTTGAATATATGAAGACAGTTCAAAATTTTTCCGAGACTTAACATTACAGACTTGCTTATCGTGTCGAGATCAGATATAAAGATTAAGTTTAAATTTGATCGGAAATTTTTGGGTCGTCACAGTTTGTCCCAAATATTTTTCGAAACGAGACCTCGAAAGCCTTCAATTTCGCCTTTTTTGAGTTTGACCGTTTAGAATTTCATTCATATTATTCCTTTTGTGTATGCATGACTTAGCATGGTACATATTGTTTTAAGGCCTATTATTTAACTCGCAATGTAATTATGTATAACGCATATAAATTTGAATATAATGTCACTTCATTAAACACGCTTTTTTAAACCATTAATATGCGCCGCCAGATGGAGTACCATTTGGCGGTGGATAACCTTCGATTTCAGATTGTGCTGAAATTCTCGAGATCACCCTAAAACGACCCTAACATCAAGACTCCTGGATAGTGTCTTGACATTCGAGGTCGTCAGGATGCCGAAAAAAGACATTTTACTCATTTTTAATGTTCTCTTTGAACGTTTTCAATTTATATCGTATTATTAGTTTTGTGTATGCATGACTTAGCATGATATATATCGTTTTAAGGCCTATTATTTCACTCGCAAAGTAATTATTTATAACAAATATAAATTTGAATCTAATGTCACTTCTTTAAAAACGCTTTTTAAATAATTAGTATGCGCCGCTAGATGTAGTACCATTTGGCGGCGCATAAGCTTCGATTTTAGATTGTGCTGAAATTCTCAAGTTCACCATAAAACGGCCAAACCAGCAAGACTCTATGAACTTGCTTGCCATTCGAGGTCATCTAGATTCTGAAAAAGACATCATTACTCGTATAATCGCACCACGTATCAAACACCATTGACGGTTCGTGGTGCTTGGTGTTTTGTATCTTTGACCAAAATGTTAGATCTATCGTATCTTTTGACTCGTAGATCCGATTTAGTGACTGTTTTTTTAAATCGTGTATTTTTCGGGATCTATCCGTTGGAAAACTGCCGTAGGTGGTTTGTCCCAAATTTTTTTCGAAACGAGACCTCGAAAGCCTTCAATTTTGACTTTTTTCGATTTTGACCGTTTTGAATTCATTCATATTATTCCTTTTGTGTATGCATGACTTAGCATGGTACATATTGTTTTAAGGACTATTATTTCACTCGCAATGTAATTATGTATAACGCTTATAAATTTGAATATAATGTCACTTCATTAAACATGCTTTTTTAAATCAATAATATGCGCCGCCAGATGGAGTACCATTTGGCGGCGCATAACCAACGGTTTCAGATGGTGCTGAAATTCTCGAGATCACCCTAAAATGACCCTAACATCAAGACTCCTGGATAGTGTCTTGACATTCGAGGTCGTCAGGATGCCGAACAAAGCCATTTTACTCATTTTTAATGTTCACTTTGAACGTTTTCAATTTATATCTTATTATTAGTTTTGTGTATGCATGACTTAGCATGGTATATGTTGTTTTAAGGACTATTGTTTCACTCGCAGTGTAATTATGTATAACGGGTATAAATTTGAATCTAATGTCACTTCATTAAACACGTTTTTTTAAATCATTAGTATGCGCCGCCAGATGGAGCACCATATGGCGGCGCATAACCTTCGGTTTCAAATTGAGCTGAAATTCTCGAGATCACCCTAAAACGACTCTAACATCAAGACTCCTGGATAGTGTCTTGACAATCGAGGTCATCAGGATGCTAAAAAAGATATTTTACTCAGTTTTAATGTTCTCTTTGAACGTTTTCAATTTATATCATACTATTAGTTTTGCGTATGCATGACTTAGCATGATATATATTGTTTTAATGCCTATTATTTCACTCGCAATATAATTATGTATAATGGATATAAATTTGAATCTAATGTCACTTCTTTAAACACGTTTTTAAATCATTAGTATGCGCCGCCAGATGGAATACCATTTGATGGCGCAAAACCTTCGGTTTCAGATTGTACTGAAATTCTAAAGATAACCATAAAACGGCCGAACTAGATGGACTCTATGAACTTTCTTGCCATTCCAAGTCATCTAGATTCCGAAAAAGACATCTTTCCTCGCATAATCGCACCACGCACCAAACACCACCGACGGTTCATGGTGCTTTGTGTTTTGTGTCTTTAACCAAATGTTAAATCTATCGTATCTTTTGACTCGTAGCTCCGATTTAGTCATCGTTTTTTTTAAATCGTGTATTTTTTCGGGATCTTTCCATTGGAAAACTGTTGCAGGAGGTTTATCCTAAATATTTTTCGAAACAAGACCTCGAAATCCTTCAGTCTTGCCTTTTTTCGATTTTGATCGTTTTGAATTTCATTCATATTATTCATTTTGTGTATGCATGACTTAGCATGGTACATATTGTTTTAAGGCCTATTATTTCACTCGTAATGTAATTATGTATAACGCATATAAATTTGAATATAATGTCACTTCATTAAACACGTTTTTTTTAAATCATTCATATGCGCCGCCAGATGGAGTACCATTTGGCGACGCATAACCTTCGCTTTCAGATTGTGCTGAAATTCTCGAGATCACCCTAAAATGACCCTAACATCAAGACTCCTGGATAGTGTCTTGACATTCGAGGTCTTCAGGATGCCGAAAAAAGACGTTTTACTCATTTTTAATGTTCTCTTTGAACGTTTTCAATTTATATGGTATTATTAGTTTTGTGTATGCATGACCTAGCATGGTATATATCGTTTTAAGGCCTGTTATTTCACTTGCAATGTAATTATGTATAACGGATATAAATTTGAATCTAATGTTACTTCTTTAAACACGTTTTTTAAATCATTAGTATGCACTGCCAGATGGAGTACCATTTGGCGGCGCATAACCTTCGGTTTCAAATTGTGCTGAGATTCTCAAGATCACCATAAAATGGCCGACCAGCAAGACTCTATGAACTTGGTTGCCATTCGAGCTCGTCTAGATTCCGAAAAAGACATCTTTTCTCGCAAAATCGCACCATGCACCAAACACCACCGATGGTTTGTAGTGCTTGGTGTTTTGTGTCTTTGGCCAAAATGTTAGATCTATCGTATCTTTTGACTCGTACGTCTGATTTAGTCACCGTTTTTTTAAATCGTATAATTTTTCGGGATCTATCCATTGGAAAACTGCCGTAGGCGGTTTGTCCCAAATATTTTTCGAAACGAGACCTCGAAAGCCATCAATTTTGCCTTTTTCCGATTTTGATCGTTTTGAATTTCATTCATATTATTCCTTTTGTGTATGCATGACTTAGCATGATACATATTGTTTTAAGGCCTATTATTTAACTCGCAATGTAATTATGTATAACGCATATAAATTTGAATCTAATGTCACTTCATTAAACACGCTTTTTTAAATCATTAATATGCACCGCCAGATGGATTACCATTTGGCCGCGCATAACCTTCAGTTTCACATTGTGCTGAAATTCTCGAGATCACCCTAAAATGACCCTAACATCAAGACCCCTGGATAGTGTATTGACATTCGAGGTCGTCAGGATGCCGAAAAAGACATTTTACTCATTTTTAATGTTCTCTTTGAACGTTTTCAATTTATATCTTATTATTAGTTTTGTGTATGCATGACTTAGCATGGTATATATCGTTTTAAGGCCTGTTATTTCACTAGCAATATAATTATGTATAACGGATATAAATTTGGATCTAATGTCACTTCTTTAAACACGTTTTTTAAATCATTAGTATGCGCCGCCAGATGGAGTACCCTTTGGCGGCACATAACCTTCGGTTTCAGATTGTGATGAAATTCTCAAGATCACCATAAAACGGTCGAACCAGCAAGACTCTATGAACTTGCTTGCCATTCGAGGTCGTCTAGATTCCAAAAAATACATCCTTTCTAGCATAATCGCACCAGGCACCAAACACCACCGACGGTTCGTAGTGCTTGGTGTTTTGTGTCTTTGGCCAAAATGTTAGATCTATCGTATCTTTTGACTCGTACGTCCGATTTAGTCACCGATTTTTTAAATCGTATAATTTTTCGGGATCTATCCTTGGAAAACTGCCGTAGGAGGTTTGTCCCAAATATTTTTCGAAACGAGACCTTGAAAGCCTTCAATTTTACCTTTTTTTGATTTTGACCATTTTGAATTTCATTCATATTATTCCTTTTGTGTTTGCATGACTTAGCATGATATATATTCTTTAAGGCCTATTATTTCACTCGCAATGTAATTATGTATAACGCTTATAAATTTGAATCTAATGTCACTTCATTAAACACGCCTTTTTAAATCATTAATATGCGCCGCCAGATAGAGTTCCATTTGGCGGCGCATAACCTTCGATTTCAGATTGTGCGGAAATTCTCGAGATCACCCTAAAAAGACCCTAACATCAAGACTCCTAGATAGTGTCTTGACATTTGAGGTCGTCAGGATGCCGAAATAAGACATTTTACTCATTTTAATGTTCTCTTTGAACGTTTTCTATTTATATCGTATTATTAGTTTTGTGTATGCATGACTTAGCATGGTATATATCGTTTTTTAAGGCCTATTATTTCACTCGCAATGTAATTATGTATAACGGATATAAATTTGAATCTAATATCAATAATTAAACGGGTTTTTTAAATCATTAGTATGGGCCGCCAGATGGAGTACCATTTGGCGGCGTATAACCTTCGGTTTCAGATTGTGCTGAAATTCTCAAGATCACCTTAAAACGGATGAATGAGCAAGACTCTATGAACTTTTTTGCCATTTGTGGTCGTCTAGATTCCGAAAAAGACATATTTCCTCGCAAAATCTCACCACACACCAAACACCAGTGACGGTCTGTGGTGCTTGGTGTTTTGTGTGTCTTTGGCCAAAATGTTAAATCTATCGTATCTTTTGACTCGTAGCTCCGATTTAGTCACCGTTTTTTTTTTCAAATCGTGTATTTTTTGGGATCTATCCATTGGGAAACTGCCGTAGGAGATTTGTTCCAAATATTTTTCACAACGAGACCTCGAAAGCCTTCAACTTTGCCTTTTTTCGATTTTGACCGTTTTGAATTTCATTCATATTATTCCTTCTGTGTATGCATGACTTAGCATGGTACATATTATTTTAAGACCTATTATTTAACTCGCATATCTAATGGTACATATGTATAATGCATATCTAATGTCACTTCATTAAACAAGCTTTTTTAAATCATTAATATGCGCCGCCAGATGGATTACCATTTGGCGGCGCATAAACTTCGGTTTCAGATTGTGCTGAAATTCTCGAGATCACCCTAAAACAACCCTAACATCAAGACTCCTGGATAGTGTCTTGACATTCGAGGTTGTTAGGAAGCCGAAAATAGACATTTTACTCATTTTTAATGTTCTCTTTGAACGTTTTCAATTTATATCGTATTATTAGTTCTGTGTATGCATGCTTAGCATGACATATATCGTTTTAAGGCCTATTATTTCACTCGCAAAGTAATTATGTATAACAGACATAAATTTGAATCTAATGTCACTTCTTCAAACACGATTTTTTAAATCATTAGTATGCGCCGCCAAATGGAGTACCATTTGGCGGAGCATAACCTTCTTTTTCAGATTGTGCTGATATTCTTAAGTTCTCCATAAAATGGTCGAACCAACAAGACTCTATGAACTTTCTTGCCATTCGAGGTCGTCTAGATTCTAAAAAATACATCTTTCCTCGCATAATCGCACCACGCAGCAAACACCACTGACGGTTCGTGGTGCTTGGTGTTTTGTATATTTGGCCAAAATGTTAGATCTATCGTATCTTTTGACTCGTAGCTCCGATTTAGTGACCGTTTTTTTTAAATCGTGTATTTTTCGAGATCTATGCGTTGGAAAACTGCCGTAGGCGGTTTTTCTGAAATATTTTTCGAAACGAGACCTCGTATGCCTTCAATTTTGACTTTTTTTCGATTTTGATCGTTTTGAATTTCATTCATATTATTCCTTTTGCGTATGCATGACTTAGCATGATACATATTGTTTTAAGGCCTATTATTTAACTTGCAATGTAATTATGTATAAGGCATATAAATTTGAATCTAATGTTACTTCATTAAACACGCTTTTTTAAATCATTAATATGCGCCGCCAGATGGAGTACCATTTGGCGGTTTATAACCTTCGGTTTCAGATTGTGCTGAAATTCTCGAGATCACCCTAAAACGACCCTAACATCAAGACTCCTGGATAGTGTCTTGACATTCTAGGTCGTTAGGATCCCGAAAAAAGACATTTTACTCATTTTTAATGTTCTCTTTGAACGTTTTCAATTTATATCGTATTATTAGTTCTGTGTATGCATGACTTAGCATGGTATATATCGTTTTAAGGCCTATTATTTCACTCGCAAAGTAATTATGTATAACAGACATAAATTTGAATCTAATAACACTTCTTTAAACACGTTTTTAAAATCATTAGTATGCGCCGCCAGATGGTGTACCATTTGGCGCAACATAACCTTCAGTTTCAGATTGTGCTGAGATTCTCAAGTTCACCATAAAACGGCCGAACCAGCAAGACTCTATGAACTTTCTTGCCATTCGAGGTCGTCTAGATTCTGAAAAGACATCTTTCCTCGCATAATCGCACCACGCAGCAAACACCACTGACGGTTCGTGGTGCTTGGTCTTTTGTATATTTGACCAAAATGTTAGATCTATCGTATCTTTTGACTCGTAGCTCCGATTTAGTGACCGTTTTTTTAAATCGTGTATTTTTTGGGATCTATCCGTTGGAAAATTGCCAGAGGCAGTTTGTCCGAAATATTTTTCGAAACGAGACCTCGAAAGCCTTCAATTTTTCCTTTTTTCAATTTTGATCGTTTTGAATTTCATTCATATTATTCCTTTTATGTATGCATGACTTAGCATGATACATATTGTTTTAAGGCCTATTATTTAACTCGTAATGTAATTATGTATAACGCATATAAATTTGAATCTAATGTCACTTCATTAAACAAGCTTTTTTAAATCATTAATATGCGCCGCCAGATGGAGTACCATTTGGCGGCGCACAACCTTCGGTTTCACATTGTGCTGAAATTCTCGAGATCACCCTAAAATGACCCTAACATCAAGACTCCTGGATAGTGTATTGACATTCGAGGTCGTTAGGTGAAATCTCCCGTTCTTATTGACTAAAAACGTTCCATATTAATTGATTTCGTTGCGAGGTTTTGACCTCTATATGAGACGTTTTTCAAAGACTGCATTCATTTTTAAAACAAACCATAACCTTTATTTCATAAATAAATGTTTAAAAAGCTTTACGTAGATTATCAAATAATGATAATCTAAAATATCCTGTTTACACACGACCATTACATAATGGTTTACAATACAAATATGTTACAACGAAATCAGTTTCTTGAATGCAGTTTTTACACAATATCATACAAACATGGACTCCAAATCTTTTCCTTATTTTAGTATGCAACAGCGGAAGCTCTTAGTATTCACCTGAGAATAAACATGCTTTAAACGTCAACAAAAATGTTGGTGAGTTATAGGTTTAACCTATATATATCAAATCGTAACAATAGACCACAAGATTTCATATTTCAATACACATCCCATACATAGAGATAAAAATCATTCATATGGTGAACACCTGGTAACCGACATTAACAAGATGCATATATAAGAATATCCCCATCATTACGGGACACCCTTCGGATATGATATAAATTTCGAAGTACTAAAGCATCCGGTACTTTGGATGGGGTTTGTTAAGCCCAATAGATCTATCTTTAGGATTCGCGTCAATTAGGGTGTCTGTTCCCTAATTCTTAGATTACCAGACTTAATAAAAAGGGGCATATTCGATTTCGATAATTTAACCGTAGAATGTAGTTTCACGTACTTGTGTCTATTTTGTAAATCATTTATAAAACCTACATGTATTCTCATCCCAAAAATATTAGATTTTAAAAGTGGGACTATAACTCACTTTCACAGATTTTTACTTCGTCGGAAAGTAAGACTTGGCCACTGGTTGATTCACGAACCTATAACAATATATACATATATATCAAAGTATGTTCAAAATATATTTACAATACTTTTAATACATTTTGATGTTTTAAGTTTATTAAGTCAGCTATCCTCCTTAGTAACCTACAACTAGTTGTCCACAGTTAGATGTACATAAATAAATCGATAAATATTATCTTGAATCAATCCACGACCCAGTGTATACGTATCTCAGTATTGATCACAACTCAAACTATATATATATTTTGGAATCAACCTCAACCCTGTATAGCTAACTCCAACATTCACATATAGAGTGTCTAAGGTTGTTCCGCAATATATATATATATATATATATATATATATATATATATATATATATATATATATATATATATATATATATATATATATATATATATATGGGTCGATATGATAGGTCGAAACATTGTTTACGTGTCTATGGTATCTCAAGATTACATAATATACAATATAAGTTGATTAGGTTATGGTTGAAATGGATTTATTACTAACTTTCACGTAGGTAAAATGAGTAGTTTTTATCAATCTTGTTTTACTCGCCATTTTTCTTCGTTTCTAATCCGTTTTGAGTGATTTTAGTGGCCACGGTTTTGTATTGAACTTAACTTTATGAATCTAAATAGAAAAAGTATAAGTTTGTAGTCAGAAATACAAGTTACAGGTCGTTTTTGAAAGAGGTAGTCATTTCTGTCGAAAGAACGACATCTTGATGACCATTTTGAAAAACATACTTTCACTTTGAGTTTAACCATGATTTTTGGATATAGTTTCATGTTTATAAGAAAAATCATTTTTCCAGAAGTATAGCTTTTAAATCAAAGTTCTTCTTAGCTTTTAATTATCCCAACCAAAACAGCCCCCGGTTTTACTACGACGGTGTATATCCAGTTTTATGGTGTTTATCGTGTTTCCGGGTTTTAAATCATTAAGTTAGCATATCATATAGATATAGAACATGTGTTTATTTGATTTTAAAAGTCTAGTTAAAAGGATTAACTTTATTTGCAAACAAGTTTAGAATTAACTAAACTATGTTCTAGTGATTACAAGTTTATAACGTTGAATAAGACAACTTTTTATGTATGAATCGAATGATGTTATGAACATCATTACTACCTCAAGTTCCTTGGATAAACCTACTGGAAATGAGAAAAATGGATCTAGCTTCAAAGGATCCTTGGATGGCTTGAAAGTTCTTGAAGCAGAATCATGACACGAAAACAATTTCAAGTAAGATTTCCACTCGAAATAAGATTGTTATAGTTATAGAAATTGAATTAAAGTTTGAATATGATTATTACCTTGTATTAGAAATATAACCTACTGTAAGTAACAAAGGTTTCTTGATCTTGGATGATTACTTGGAATGGATCTAGAAAACTTGGAAGTAAACTTGCAATCTTGGAAGTATTCTTGATTTTATGAAACTAGAACTTTTGGAATTTATGAAGAACACTTAGAACTTGAAGATAGAACTTGAGAGAGATCAATTAGATGAAGAAAATTGAAGAATAAAAGTATTTTTAGGTGTTTTTGGTCGTTGGTGTATGGATTAGATATAAAGGATATGTAATTTTGTTTTTATGTAAATAAGTCATGAATGATTACTCATATTTTTGTAATTTTATGAGATATTTCATGCTAGTTGCCAAATGATGGTTCCCACATGTGTTAGGTGACTCACATGGGCTGCTAAGAGCTGATCATTGGAGTGTATATACCAATAGTACATACATCTAAAAGCTGTGTATTGTACGAGTACGAATACGGGTGCATACGAGTAAAATTGTTGATGAAACTGAACGAGGATGTAATTGTAAGCATTTTTGTTAAGTAGAATTATTTTGATAAGTGTCTTGAAGTCTTTCAAAAGTGTATGAATACATATTAAAACACTACATGTATATACATTTTAACTGAGTCGTTAAGTCATCGTTAGTCGTTACATGTAAATGTTGTTTTGAAACCTTTAGGTTAACGATCTTGTTGAATGTTGTTAACCCATTGTTTATTATAACAAATGAGATGTTAAATTGTTATATTATCATGATATTATGATATATAATATATCTTAGTATGATATATATACAGTTAAATGTCGTTACAACGATAATCGTTACATATATGTCTCGTTTCGAAATCATTAAGTTAGTAGTCTTATTTTTACATATGTATTTCATTGTTAATACACTTAATAATATATTTACTTATCATTTAACATAATTAACCAAGTGTATCAATATCTTAATATGATTCATATGTACCTAGTAAGACGTTGTTATAACGATAATCGTTATATATATCGTTTTCGAGTTTCTTAAATTAATAGTCTCATTTTTATGTATATAACTCATTGTTAAAATACCTAATGAGATACATACTTATAATAAAATCATGTTAACTATATATATAACCATATATATGTCATCGTATAGTTTTTACAAGTTTTAACGTTCGTGAATCACCGGTCAACTTGGGTGGTCAATTGTCTATATGAAACCTATTTCAATTAATCAAGTCTTAACAAGTTTGATTGCTTAACATGTTGGAAACACTTAATCATGTAAATAACAATTTCATTTAATATATATATAAACATGGAAAAGTTCGGGTCACTACATTAGGATGCCGAAAAAGACATTTTACTCATTTTTAATGTTCTCTTTGAACGTTTTTAATTTATATGTTATTATTAGTTTTGTGTATGTATGACTTAGCATGGTATATATCGTTTTAAGGCCTGTTATTTCACTCGCAAAGTAATTATGTATAACGGATATAAATTTGAATCTAATGTCACTTCTTTAAACACGTTTTTTAAATCATTAGTATGCGCCGCCAGATGGAGTACCATTTGGCGGCGCATAACATTCGTTTTCAGATTATGATGAAATTCTCAAGTTCACCATAAAACGACCGAACCAGCAAGACTCTATGAACTTGCTTGCCATTCGAGGTCGTCAAGATTCCGAAAAACACATCTTTCCTCGCATAATCGCACCACGCTGCAAACACCACCGATAGTTCGTGGTGTTTTGTGTCTTTGGCAAAAATGTTAGATCTATCGTATCTTTTGACTCGTAGTTCTGAATTAGTCACCGTTTTTTAAATCGTGTATTTTCGGGATTTATCCGTTGGAAAAGTGCAGTAGGTGGTTTGTCCCAAATTTTTTTCAAAACGAGACTTCGAAAGCCTTCAATTTTGCCTTTTTTCAATTTTGACCGTTTTGATTTTCATTCATATTATTCCTTTTGTGTATGCATGACTTAGCATGGTACATATTGTTTTAAGGCCTATTAATTCACTCGCAATATAATTATGTATAACGCTTATAAATTTGAATCTAATGTCACTTCATTAAAAACACTTTTTTAAATCATTAATATGCGCCGCCAGATGGAGTACCATTTGGCGGCGCATAACCTTCGGTTTCAGATTGTGCTGATACTTAGATCAACCTAAAATGAACTTAACATCAAGATTCCTGGATAGTGTCCTGACATTCGAGGTCGTCAGGATTCCGAAAATAGACGTTTTACTCATTTTTAATGTTCTCTTTGAACGTTTTCTATTTATATCGTATTATTAGTTTTGTGTATGCATGACTTAGCATGGTATATATTTTTTTAAGGCCTATTATTTCACTCGCAATGTAATTATGTATAACGGATATAAATTTGAATCTAATGTCACTTTATTAAAAATATTTTTTTTAAATCATTAGTAAGCACCGCCAGATGGAGTACCATTTGACGCGCATAACCTTCGGTTTCAGATTGTGATGAAATTATAAAGATCACCATAAAACGACCGACCAGCAAGACTCTCTGAACGTACTTGCCATTAGAGGTCATCTAGATTCCGAAAAAGTCATCTTTCCTCGCAAAATCGCACCACGCACCAAACACTACTGGCGGTTCGTGGTGCTTGGTGTTTTGTTTCTTTGGCCAAAATGTTTGATCTATCGTATCTTTTGACTCGTAGCTCCGATTAATCAAAGTTTTTTTTTAAATCTTGTATTTTTTCGGGATCTATCCGTTGGAAAACTGCCATGGGCGATTTGTCCCACATATTTTTTGAAACGAGACCTCGAATGCCATCACTTTTGCCTTTTTTGGAATTTGACCGTTTTGAATTTCATTCATATTATTCCTTTTGTGTATGCATGACTTAGGATGGTACATATTGTTTTAAGGCCTATTATTTCACTTGCAATGTAATTATGTATAACGCATATAAATTTGAATCTAATGTCACTTCAGTAAACACGCTTTTTTAAATCATTAATATGAGCCGCCAGATGGAGTACCATTTGGCGGCACATAACCTTCGGTTTCAAAGTGTTATGAAATTCTATAGATCAACCTATAACGACTCTAACATTAAGACTCCTGGATAGTGTCTTGACATTCGAGGTCGCCAGGATGCCAAAAAAAGATATTTTACGCATTTTTAATGTTCTCTTTGAACGTTTTCAATTTGTATCATATTACTAGTTTTGTGTATGCATGACTTAGCATGGTATATAACGTTTTAAAGCCTATTATTTCACTCGCAATGTAATTATGTATAACGGATATAAATTTGAATCTAATGTCACTTCTTTAAACACGTTTTTTAAATCATTAGTATGCGCCGCCAGATGGAGTACCATTTGGCGGCGCATAACCTTCGGTTTCAGATTGTGCTGAAATTCTCAAGATCACCATAAAACGGCCGAACCAGCAAGATACTATGAACTTTCTTGCCATTCGAGGCTGTCTAGATTCCGAAAAAGACATCTTTGCTCGCATAATCGCACCACGCACCAAACACCATCGACGGTTCGTGGTGCTTGGTGTTTTGTGTCTTTGGCCAAAATGTTAGATCTATCGTATCTTTTGACTCGTAGCTCCGATTTAGTCACCGTTTTTTTTAAATCATGTATTTTTTTAGGATCTATCCGTTGGCAAACTGTTGTAGACGGTTTGTCCCAAATATTTTTCAAAACAAGACCTCGAAAGCCTTCAGTCTTGCCTTTTTTCGAAATTGACCGTTTTGAATTTAATTCATATTATTCATTTTGTGCATGCATGACTTAGCATGGTACATATTGCTTTAAGGCTTATTATTTCACTCGTAATGTAATTATGTATAACGCATATAAATTTGAATCTAATGTCATTTCATTAAACACGTTTTTTTTAAATCATTCATATGCGCCGCCAGATGGAGTACCATTTGCGATGCATAACATTCGCTTTCAGATTGTGCTGAAATTCTTGAGATCAAACTAAAACGACCCTAACATCAAGACTCCTGGATAGTGTCTTGACATTCGAGGTCGTCAGGATGTCGAAAAAAGACGATTTTCTCATTTTTAATGTTCTCTTTGAACGTTTTCAATTTATATCGTATTATTAATTTTGTGTATGTATGACTTAGCATGGTATATATCGTTTTAAGGCCTATTATTTCACTCGCAATGTAATTATGTATAACGGATATAAATTTGAATCTAATGTCACTTCTTTAAACAGTTTTTTAAATCATTAGTAAGCGCCGCCAGATGGAATACCATTTGGCGCGCATAACCTTCGGTTTCAGATTGTGATGAAATTCTCAAGATCACCATAAAACAGCCGACCAGCAAGACTCTATGAACTTGCTTGCCAGTCGAGGTCATCTAAAATTCGAAAAAGATATCTTTTCTCGCATAATTGCACCACGAACCAAACACCACCGACGGTTCGTAGTGCTTGGTGTTTTGTGTCTTCGGCCAAAATGTTAGATCTATTGTATATTTTAACTCGTAGGTCCGATTTAGTCACCGTTTTTTCAAATCGTATAAATTTTCGGGATCTATCCGTTGGCAAACTGCCGTAGGCTGTTTTTCCCAAATATTTTTCGAAACGAGATCTCGAAAGCCTTCAATCTTGCCTTTTTTCGATTTTGACCGTTTTGAATTTCATTCATATTATTCATTTTGTGTATGCATGACTTAGCATGGTACATATTGTTTTAAGGCCTATTATTTCACTCGTAATGTAATTATGTAAAGCACATATAAATCTGAATCCAATGTCACTTCATTAAATACGCATTTTTAAATCATTCATATGCGCCGCCAGATAGGGTTCCATTTGGCGGCGCATAACCTTCGGTTTCAGATTGTGCTGAAATTCTCGAGATCACCCTAAAACGACCCTAACATTAAGATTCCTGGATAGTGTCTTGACATTCGAGGTCGTCAGGATGCCGATAAAAGATGTTTTACTCATTTTTAATGTTCACCTTGAACGTTATCTATTTATATCGTATTATTAGTTTTGTGTATGCATGACTTAACATAGTATATATCGTTTTAAGGCCTATTATTTCACTCGCAATGTAATTATGTATAACGGATATAAATATGAATCTAATGTCACTTCTTTAAACACGTTTTTAAATCATTAGTATGCACCGCCAGATGGAGTACCATTTGGCCGCGCATAACCTTCGGTTTCAGATTATGCTAAAATTCTCAAGATCACCATCAAACGGCCGAACCAGCAAGACTCTATGAACTTGCTTGCCATTCGAGGTCGTCTAGATTCCGAAAAAGACATATTTTCTCGCATAATCGCACCACACACCAAACACCACCGACGGTTCGTGGTGCTTAGTGTTTTGTGTCTTTGGCCAAAATGTTAGATCTATCGTATCTTTTGACTCGTACGTCCGATTTAATCACCGTTTTTTTAAATCGTATAATTTTTCGGGATCTATCTGTTAGAAAACTGCCATAGGTGGTTTATCCCAAATATTTTTCGAAACGAGACCTCGAAAGCCTTTAATTTTACCTTTTTTTTTATTTTGACCTTTTTGAATTTCATTCATATTATTCCTTTTGTGTTTGCATGACTTAGCATGGTACATATTGTTTTAAGGCCTATTATTTCACTCGCAATGTAATTATGTATAATGCTTATAAATTTGAATCTAATGTCACTTCATTAAACAGGTTTTTTTAAATCATTAATATGCGACGCAAGATAGAGTTCCATTTGGCGGCGCATAACCTTCGGTTTCAGATAGTGCTGAAATTCTCGAGATCACCCTAAAAAGACCGTAACATCAAGACTCCTGGATAATGTCTTGACATTTAAGGTCGTCAGGATGCCGAAAAAGGACGTTTTACTCTTTTTTAATGTTCTCTTTGAACGTTTTCTATTTATATCGTATTATTAGTTTTGTGTATGCATGACTTAGCATGGTGTATATCGTTTTTTAAGGCCTATTATTTCACTCGCAATGTAATTATGTATAACGGATATAAATTTGAATCTAATGTCACTTCATTAAACACGTTTTTTAAATAATTAGTATGGGCCGCCAGATGGAGTACCATTTGGCGGCGCATAACCTTCGGTTTCAGATTGTGCTGAAATTCTCACGATCAACTTAAAACGGATGAACGATCAAGACTCTATGAACTTTCTTGCCATTTGTGGTCGTCTAGATTCCAAAAAAGACATCTTTCCACGCAAAATCGCACCACGCACCAAACACCAGTGACGGTCTGTGGTGCTTACTGTTTTGTGTCTTTGGCCAAAATGTTAGATCTATCGTATCTTTTGACTCGTAGCTCCGATTTAGTCACCGTTTTTTTCAAATCGTGTATTTTTTGGGATCTATCCATTGGGAAACTACCGTAGGAGGTTTGTTCCAAATATTTTTGAAACGAGACCTCGAAAGCCTTCAACTTTGCCTTTTTTCGATTTTGACCGTTTTGAATTTCATTCATATTATTCCTTTTTTGTATGCATGACTTAGAATGGTACATATTGTTTTAAGACCTATTATTTAACTCGCAATGTAATTATGTATAACGCATATCTAATGTCACTTCATTAAACACACTTTTTTAAATCATTAATATGCGCCGCCAGATGGAGTACCATTTGGCGGCGCATAACCTTCGGTTTCAAATTGTGCTGAAATTCTCGAGATCACCCTAAAACGACCCTAACATCAAGACTCCAGGATATTGTCTTGACATTCGAGGTCGCTAGAATGCCGAAAAAAGACATTTTACTCATTTTTAATGTTCTCTTTAGACGTTTTCAATTTATATAGTATTATTAGTTGTGTGTTTGCATGACTTAGCATGGTATATATCGTTTTAAGGCCTATTATTTCACTCGCAGAGTAAATATGTATAACAGACATACATTTGAATCTAATGTCACTTCTTTAAACACATTTTTTAAATCATTAGTATACGCCGCCAGATGGAGTACCATTTGGCGGAGCATAACCTTCGGTTTCAGATTGTGCTGAGATTCTCAAGTTCACCATAAAACGGCCGAACCAGCAAGACTCTATGAACTTTCTTGCCATTCGAGGTCGTTAAGATTCCGAAAAAGACATCTTTCCTCGCATAATCACATCACGCAGCAAACACCACTGACGGTTCGTGGTGCTTGGTGTTTTGTATATTTTGCCAAAATGTTAGATCTATCGTATCATTTGACATGTAGCTCCGATTTAGTGACCGTTTTTTTAAATCGTGTATTTTTTGGGATCTATCCGTTGGAAAATTGTCGTAGGCGGTTTGTCCGAAATATTTTTCGAAACGAGACCTCGAAAGTCTTTAATTTTGCCTTTTTTCGATTTTGATCGTTTTGAATTTCATTCATATTATTCCTTTTGTGTATGCATGACTTAGCATGATACATATTGTTTTAAGGCCTATTATTTTAACTCGCAATGTAATTATGTATAACGCATATAAATTTGAATCTAATGTCACTTCATTAAACACGCTTTTTAAATCATTAATATGCGCCGCCAGATGGAGTACCATTTGGCGGCGCATAACCTTCGGTTTTACATTGTGCTAAAATTCTCGAGATCACCCTAAAACGACCCTAACATCAAGACTCCTAGATAGTGTATTGACTTTTGAGGTCGTTAGGATCCCGAAAAAGACATTTTACTCATTTTTAATGTTCTCTTTGAATGTTTTCAATTTATATCTTATTATTAGTTTTGTGTATGCATGATTTAGCATGATATATATCGTTTTAAGGCCTATTATTTCACTCGCAAAGTAATTATGTATAACGGATATAAATTTGAATCTATGTCACTTCTTTAAACACATTTTTTAAATCATTAGCATGCGCCGCCAGATGGAGTACCATTTGGCGGCGCATAAACTTCATATTCAAATTGTGATGAAATTCTCAAGTTCACCATAAAACGGCCGAACCAGCAAGACTCTATGAACTTGCTTGCCATTCAAGGTCGTCAAGATTCCGAAAAAGACATCTTTCCGCGCATAATCACACCACGCTGCAAACACCACCGACGGTTCGTGGTGTTTTGTGTCTTTAGCCAAAATGTTAGATCTATCATATCTTTTGACTCGTAGTTCCGATTTAGTCACTGTTTTTGAAATCATGTATTTTCGGGATCTATCCGTTGGAAAACTGCCGTAGGCGGTTTGTCCCAAATATTTTTCAAAACGAGACTTCGAAAGCCTTCAATTTTGCCTTTTTTCAATTTTGACCGTTTTGAATTTCATTCATATTATTCCTTTTGTGTATGCATGACTTAGCATGGTACATATTGTTTTAAGGCCTATTATTTCACTCTCAATGTAATTATGTATAACGCTTATAAATTTGAATCTAATGTCACTTCATTAAAAACGCTTTTTTAAATCATTAATATGCGCCGCCAGATGGAGTACCATTTGGCGGCGCATAACCTTCGGTTTCAGATTGTGCTGAAATTCAGATCACCCTAAAACGAACTTAACATCAAGACTCCTGGATTGTGTCCTGACATTCGAGGTCATCAGGATGCCGAAAAAAGACATTATACTCACTTTTAATGTTCTCTTTGAATGTTTTCTATTTATATCTTATTATTAGTTTTGTGTATGCATGACTTAGGATGGTATATATCGTTTTAAAGCCTATTATTTCACTCGCAATGTAATTATGTATAACGGATATAAATTTGAATCTAATGTCACTTCATTAAACAATTTTTTTTTAAATCATTAGTATGCGCCGCCAGATGGAGTACCATTTGGCGGTGCATAACCTTTAGTTTCAGATTGTTGACACTTGAAAGCATGTTTATTCTCAGGTTTGAAAGAAATCTTCCGCTGTGCATTTGCTCATTTAGAGATTTTACTTGGAGTCATTCATTACATATTTCAAAAGACGTTGCATTTGAGTCGTTGAAGTTCAACAAGAATACTATTTAGTCATTTATAGTTTGGATATATTATGAAAGGTTATGCATGCCTGTGAACTTTTGATGTAATGAAATTTTGTCTTTTAAAACGAATGCAATGTTTGTAAAATGTATCATATAGAGGTCAAATACCTCGCAATGTAATCATATGTTATTGTATTCGTTCTTATGGATTAGGACGGGTCTTTACATGTGGTATCAGAGCGGTGGTTGAAATGTCCCGTTCTTATTGATTAAAAACGTTCCATATTAATTGATTTCGTTGCGAGGTTTTGACCTCTATATGAGACGTTTTTCAAAGACTGCATTCATTTTAAAACAAACCATAACCTTTATTTCATCAATAAAGGTTTAAAAAGCTTTACGTAGATTATCAAATAATGATAATCTAAAATATCCTGTTTACACACGACCATTACATAATGGTTTACAATACAAATATGTTACAACAAAATAAGTTTCTTGAATGCAGTTTTTACACAATATCATACATGCATGGACTCCAAATATCATCCTTATTTAAGTATGCGACAGCGGAAGCTCTTAATAATCACCTGAGAATAAACATGCTTAAAACGTCAACAAAAATGTTGGTGAGTTATAGGTTTAA
The DNA here is from genome assembly GCF_046630445.1 of Rutidosis leptorrhynchoides. NCBI lineage: Eukaryota > Viridiplantae > Streptophyta > Magnoliopsida > Asterales > Asteraceae > Rutidosis > Rutidosis leptorrhynchoides. The sequence goes on along the minus strand of NC_092336.1, from coordinate 515,162,672 downwards.
CCTATATATATCAAATCATAATAATAGACCACAAGATTTCATATTTCAATACACATCCCATACATAGAGATAAAAATCATTCATATGGTGAACACCTGGTAACCGACATTAACAAGATGCATATATAAGAATATCCCCATCATTCCGGGACACCCTTCGGATATGATATAAATTTCGAAGTACTAAAGCATCCGGTACTTTGGATGGGGTTTGTTAGACCCAATAGATCTATCTTTAGGATTCGCGTCAATTAGGGTGTCTGTTCCCTAATTCTTAGATTACCAGACTTAATAAAAAGGGGCATATTCGATTTTGATAATTCAACCATAGAATGTAGTTTCACGTACTTGTGTCTATTTTGTAAATCATTTATAAAACCTGCATGTATTCTCATCCCAAAAATGTTAGATTTTAAAAGTGGGACTATAACTCACTTTCACAGATTTTTACTTCGTCGGGAAGTAAGACTTGGCCACTGGTTGATTCACGAACCTATAACAATATATACATATATATCAAAGTATGTTCAAAATATATTTACAACACTTTTAATATATTTTGATGTTTTAAGTTTATTAAGTCAGCTGTCCTCGTTAGTAACCTACAACTAGTTGTCCACAGTTAGATGTACAGAAATAAATCGATAAATATTATCTTGAATCAATCCACGACCCAGTGTATACGTATCTCAGTATTGATCACAACTCAAACTATATATATTTTGGAATCAACCTCAACCCTGTATAGCTAACTCCAACATTCACATATAGAGTGTCTATGGTTGTTCCGAAATATATATAGATGTGTCGACATGATAGGTCGAAACATTGTATACGTGTCTATGGTATCTCAAGATTACATAATATACAATACAAGTTGATTAAGTTATGGTTGGAATAGATTTGTTACCAATTTTCACGTAGCTAAAATGAGAAAAATTATCTAATCTTGTTTTACCCATAACTTCTTCATTTTAAATCCGTTTTGAGTGAATCAAATTGCTATGGTTTCATATTGAACTCTATTTTATGAATCTAAACAGAAAAAGTATATGTTTATAGTCGGAAAAATAAGTTACAAGTCGTTTTTGTAAAGGTAGTCATTTCAGTCGAAAGAACGACGTCTAGATGACCATTTTAGAAAACATACTTCCACATTGAGTTTAACCATAATTTTTGGATATAGTTTCATGTTCATAATAAAAATCATTTTCTCAGAATAACAACTTTTAAATCAAAGTTTATCATAGTTTTTAATTAACTAACCCAAAACAGCCCGCGGTGTTACTACGACGGCGTAAATCCGGTTTTACGGTGTTTTTCGTGTTTCCAGGTTTTAAATCATTAAGTTAGCATATCATATAGATATAGAACATGTGTTTAGTTGATTTTAAAAGTCAAGTTAGAAGGATTAACTTTTGTTTGCGAACAAGTTTAGAATTAACTAAACTATGTTCTAGTGATTACAAGTTTAAACCTTCGTATAAGATAGCTTTATATGTATGAATCGAATGATGTTATGAACATCATTACTACCTTAAGTTCCTTGGATAAACCTACTGGAAAAGAGAAAAATGGATCTAGCTTCAACGAATCCTTGGATGGCTCGAAGTTCTTGAAGCAGAATCATGACACGAAAACAAGTTCAAGTAAGATCATCACTTGAAATAAGATTGTTATAGTTATAGAAATTGAACCAAAGTTTGAATATGATTATTACCTTGTATTAGAATAATAACCTACTGTAAGAAACAAAGATTTCTTGAGGTTGGATGATCACCTTACAAGATTGGAAGTGAGCTAGCAAACTTGAAAGTATTCTTGATTTTAAGTAACTAGAACTTGTAGAATATATGAAGAACACTTAGAACTTGAAGATAGAACTTGAGAGAGATCAATTAGATGAAGAAAATTGAAGAATGAAAGTGTTTGTAGGTGTTTTTGGTCGTTGGTGTATGGATTAGATATAAAGGATATGTAATTTTGTTTTCATGTAAATAAGTCATGAATGATTACTCATATTTTTGTAATTTTATGAGATATTTCATGCTAGTTGCCAAATGATGGTTCCCACATGTGTTAGGTGACTCACATCGGCTGCTAAGAGCTGATCATTGGAGTGTATATACCAATAGTAGATACATCTAAAAGCTGTGTATTGTACGAGTACGAATTCGGGTGCATACGAGTAGAATTGTTGATGAAACTGAACGAGGATGTAATTGTAAGCATTTTTGTTAAGTAGAAGTATTTTGATAAGTGTATTGAAGTCTTTCAAAAGTGTATAAATACATATTAAAACACTACATGTATATACATTTTAACTGAGTCGTTAAGTCATCGTTAGTCGTTACATGTAAGTGTTGTTTTGAAACCTTTAGGTTAACGATCTTGTTAAATGTTGTTAGCCCAATGTTTATAATATCAAATGAGATTTTAAATTATTATATTATCATGATATTATCATGTATGAATATCTCTTAATATGATATATATACATTAAATGTCTTTACAACGATAATCGTTACATATATGTCTCGTTTATAAATCATTAAGTTAGTAGTCTTGTTTTTACATATGTAGTTCATTGTTAATATACTTAATGATATGTTTACTTATCATAGTATCATGTTAACTATATATATATCCATATATATGTCATCATATAGTTTTTACAAGTTTTAACATTCGTGAATCACCGGTCAACTTGGGTGGTCAATTGTCTATATGAACCATATTTCAATTAATCAAATCTTAACAAGTTTGATTTCTTAACATCTTGGAAACATTTAATCATGTAAATATCAATCTCAATTAATATATATAAACATGGAAAAGTTCGGGTCACTACAGTACCTACCCGTTAAATAAATTTCGTCCCGAAATTTTAAGCTGTTGAAGGTGTTGACGAATCTTCTGGAAATAGATGCGGGTATTTCTTCTTCATCTGATCTTCACGCTCCCAGGTGAACTCGGGTCCTCTACGAGCATTCCATCGAACCTTAACAATTGGTATCTTGTTTTGCTTAAGTCTTTTAACCTCACGATCCATTATTTCGACGGGTTCTTCGATGAATCGAAGTTTTTCGTTGATTTGGATTTCATCTAATGGAATAGTGAGATCTTCTTTAGCAAAACATTTCTTCAAATTCGAGACGTGGAAAGTGTTATGTACAGCCGCGAGTTGTTGAGGTAACTCAAGTCGGTAAGCTACTGGTCCGACACGATCAATAATCGTGAATGGTCCAATATACCTTGGATTTAATTTCCCTCGTTTACCAAATCGAACAACGCCTTTCCAAGGTGAAACTTTAAGCCTGACCATCTCTCCAATTTCAAATTCTATATCTTTTCTTTTAATGTCAGCGTAGCTCTTTTGTCGACTTTGGGCGGTTTTCAACCGTTGTTGAATTTGGATGATCTTCTCGGTAGTTTCTTGTATAATCTCCGGACCCGTAATCTGTCTATCCCCCACTTCACTCCAACAAATCGGAGCCCTGCACTTTCTACCATAAAGTGCTTCAAACGGCGCCATCTCAATGCTTGAATGGTAGCTGTTGTTGTAGGAAAATTCTGCTAACGGTAGATGTCGATCCCAACTGTTTCTGAAATCAATAACACATGCTAATAGCATGTCTTCAAGCGTTTGTATCGTCCTTTCGCTCTGCCCATCAGTTTGTGGATGATAGGCAGTACTTATGTCTAGACGAGTTCCTAATGTTTGCTGTAATGTCTGCCAGAATCTTGAAATAAATCTGCCATCCCTATCAGAGATAATAGAGATTGGTATTCCATGTCTGGAGACGACTTCCTTCAAATACAGTCGTGTTAACTTCTCCATCTTTTCATCTTCTCTTATTGGCAGGAAGTGTGCTGATTTGGTGAGACGATCAACTATTACCCAAATAGTATCAAAACCACTTGCAGTCCTTGGCAATTTAGTGATGAAATCCATGGTAATATTTTCCCATTTCCATTCCGGGATTTCGGGTTGTTGAAGTAGACCTGATGGTTTTTGATGCTCAGATTTGACCTTAGAACACGTCAAACATTCCCCTACGTATTTAGCAACATCGGCTTTCATACCTGGCCACCAAAAATGTTTCTTGAGATCCTTGTACATCTTCCCCGTTCCAGGATGTATTGAGTATCTGGTTTTATGAGCTTCTCTAAGTACCATTTCTCTCATATCTCCAAATTTTGGTACCCAAATCCTTTCAGCCCTATACCGGGTTCCATCTTCCCGAATATTAAGATGCTTCTCCGATCCTTTGGATATTTCATTCTTTAAATTTCCCTCTTTTAAAACTCCTTATTGAGCCTCCTTTATTTGAGTAGTAAGGTTATTATGAATCATTATATTCATAGATTTTACTCTAATGGGTTCTCAGTCCTTCCTGCTCAAGGCATCGGCTACCACATTTGCCTTCCCCGGGTGGTAACGAATCTCAAAGTCGTAATCATTCAATAATTCAATCCACCTACGCTGCCTCATATTCAGTTGTTTCTGATTAAATATGTGTTGAAGACTTTTGTGGTCGGTATATATAATACTTTTGACCCCATATAAGTAGTGCCTCCAAGTTTTTAATGCAAAAACAACCGCGCCTAATTCCAAATCATGCATCGTATAATTTTGTTCGTGAATCTTCAATTGTCTAGACGCATAAGCAATCACCTTCGTTCGTTGCATTAATACACAACCGAGACCTTGCTTTGATGCGTCACAATAAATCACAAAATCATCATTCCCTTCAGGCAATGACAATATAGGTGCCGTAGTTAGCTTTTTCTTCAATAACTGAAACGCTTTCTCTTGTTCATCATTCCATTCAAATTTCTTCCCTTTATGCGTTAATGCAGTCAAGGGTTTTGCTATTCTGGAAAAGTCTTGGATGAACCTTCTGTAGTAACCAGCTAGTCCTAAAAACTGGCATATGTGTTTCGGAGTTTTCGGGGTTTCCCACTTTTCAACAGTTTCTATCTTTGCCGGATCCACCTTAATACCTTCTTTGTTCACTATGTGACCGAGGAATTGAACTTCTTCCAACCAAAATGCACACTTTGAAAACTTAGCGTACAATTCTTCCTTCCTCAATACTTCTAACACCTTTCTCAAATGTTCACCGTGTTCTTGGTCATTCTTTAAGTAAATAAGTACGTCATCAATGAAAACAATGACAAACTTGTCAAGGTATGGTCCACACACTCGGTTCATAAGGTCCATGAACACAGCTAGTGCATTAGTTAAACCAAACGGCATGACCATAAACTCGTAATGACCGTAACGTGTTCTGAAAGCAGTCTTTGGAATATCATCTTCTTTCACCCGCATTTGATGATACCCGGAACGTAAGTCAATCTTTGAATAAACAGACGAGCCTTGTAGTTGATCAAATAAGTCGTCGATTCTCAGTAGTGGGTAGCGGTTCTTGATGGTAAGTTTGTTCAACTCTCGGTAGTCGATACACAACCTGAATGTACCATCTTTCTTCTTGACAAACAAAACAGGAGCTCCCCACGGTGATGTGCTTGGTCGAATGAAACCACGCTCTAAAAGTTCTTGTAATTGGCTTTGCAGTTCTTTCATCTCGCTGGGTGTGAGTCTGTAAGGAGCACGAGCTATTGGTGCAGCTCCTGGTACAAGATCTATTTGAAATTCAACAGATCGATGTGGGGGTAATCACGGTAATTCTTTCGGAAATACATCGGGAAATTCTTTTGCGACGGGAACATCATTGATGCTCTTTTCTTCAGTTTGTACTTTCTCGACGTGTGCTAGAACAGCATAGCAACCTTTTCTTATTAGTTTCTGTGCCTTCAAATTACTAATAAGATGTAGCTTCGTGTTGCCTTTTTCTCCGTACACCATTAAGGGTTTTCCTTTTTCTCGTATAATGCGAATTGCATTTTTGTAACAAACGATCTCTGCTTTCACTTCTTTCAACCAGTCCATACCAATTATCACATCAAAACTCCCTAACTCTACTGGTATCAAATCAATCTTAAATGTTTCGCTAACCAGTTTAATTTCTCGATTCCGACATATATTATCTGCTGAAATTAATTTACCATTTGCTAATTCGAGTAAAAATTTGCTATCCAAAGGCGTCAATGGACAACTTAATTTAGCACAAAAATCTCTACTCATATAGCTTCTATCCGCACCCGAATCAAATAAAACGTAAGCAGATTTATTGTCAATTAGAAACGTACCCGTAACAAGCTCTGGGTTTTCCTGTGCCTCTGCCGCATTAATATTGAAAACTCTTTCGCGGCCTTGTCCATTCGTGTTCTCCTGGTTCGGGCAATTTCTAATAATGTGGCCCGGTTTTCCATATTTATAACAAACTACATTGGCATAACTTGCTCCGACACTACTTGCTCCGCCATTACTCGTTCCGACACCATTTGTTCCTTTCGTTCTATTAGCCCCTGGTCCGTAGACCTCACACTTCGCCGCACTATGACCATTTCTTTTACACTTGTTGCAAAATTTGGTGCAGAACCCCGAGTGATACTTTTCACACCTTTGGCATAGCTGCTTCTGATTGTTGTTATTGTTGCGGTTATTATTGTTATTGGGATGATTGTTGTAGTTGCTGTTGTTGTTGTTGTTGGGCCGTTTGTTGTAGTTGCGATTGATGTTGCGATTGTTGGGATAATTGTTGCGATTATTGTTGTAATTGCTGTTGTTGTTGTATTGGTGATTCTTATCACCGTTTTCCTCCCACTTTCTTTTGACTTGCTTCACATTGGCCTCTTCAGCAGTCTGTTCTTTACTTCTTTCTTCAATCTGGTTCACTAGTTTGTGAGCCATTCTACATGCCTGTTGTATGGAGGCGGGCTCGTGTGAACTTATATCTTCTTGGATTCTTTCCGGTAATCCTTTCACAAACGCGTCGATCTTCTCTTCCTCATCTTCGAATGCTCCCGGACACAATAGGCACAATTCTGTGAATCGTCTTTCGTACGTGGTAATATCAAATCCTTGGGTTCGTAACCCTCTAAGTTCTGTCTTGAGCTTATTGACCTCAGTTCTGGGACGGTACTTCTAGTTCATTAAGTGCTTGAATGCTGACCACGGTAGTGCGTAAGCATCATCTTGTCCCACTTGCTCTAGATAGGTATTCCACCATATTAACGCAGAACCTGTGAAGGTATGCGTAGCGTACTTCACTTTGTCCTCTTCAGTACACTTACTTATGGCAAACACCGATTCGACCTTCTCGGTCCACCGTTTCAATCCGATCGGTCCTTCGGTTCCATCAAATTCCAAAGGTTTGCAGGCAGTGAATTCTTTGTAGGTGCATCCTACACGATTTCCTGTACTGCTAGATCCAAGGTTATTGTTGGTATGTAGCGCAGCCTGTACTGCGGCTATGTTTGAAGCTAGAAAAGTATGGAATTCCTCTTCATTCATATTCACGGTGTGTCGAGTAGTCGGTGCCATTTCCTTCAAAATAGTCAAATGGAACAAGTTAATCATACAGAATATTAAGAGTAGTTTATAGTATTTCGTAGCATAATATGAACTCATTTATAAAAGCTTTTTCTTCATATTAGCGTTTTATAAGTTTAAATTCGGGTAGTACCTACCCGTTAAGTTCATACTTAGTAGCTAATATACAATTCAACTACTACAATTCTATATGAAAAACTGATTATAATAATATTTTGCGTTCAAACTTTTACACAATATTTTACAAACTTACAATACCGCTTATTTTACATATAGCATGAAATATAGCACACAATAAATTTGATACAAGATGGTTGTGAAGATAATTCTAGCTAGTGCACAAGTCGTTCAGCAAAGGCAATAAAGACACGTAATTCATACGTCCAGAAACAAGTCATGTATTCTGGTTTTACTAGGATTACTTCTCATCCTTGGTCTTGTGGAACATAACCATTATGGCCGTTGATAAGACAGCGTGTTGTAACGTCATCAAAGGGACGAGGGTTACGTAATGTCCAACAGTCCCGTAACAATCTAAAAACCTCATTTCTTACCCCAATTACCGACTCCGTCACTTGTGGGAACGTTTTGTTTAATAGTTGTAGCCCGATGTTCTTGTTCTCACTTTGGTGAGAAGCGAACATTACTAATCCGTAAGCATAACATGCTTCTTTATGTTGCATGTTAGCCGCTTTTTCTAAATCACGAAGTCCAATATTCGGATATATTGAGTCAAAATAATTTCTTAACCCATTGCGTAAAATAGCATTTGGGTTCCCCGCAATATATGCGTCAAAGTAAACACATCGTAACTTATGGATTTCCCAATGTGATATCCCCCATCTTTCGAACGAAAGCCTTTTATAAACCAAGGCATTCTTGGAACGTTCTTCGAATGTCTTACAAACTGATCTCGCCTTAAATAGTTGTGCTGAAGAATTCTGACCGACTCTAGACAAGATTTCATCAATCATGTCTCCGGGTAGGTCTCTTAAAATATTGGGTTGTCTATCCATTTTGTGTTTTTATACTGTAAAATAGACAAGAGTTAGATTCATAAAAAAAAATACTTATTAATACAAGCAATTTTTACATATATCATAAAGCATAAGCACACTATATTACATATATTACACCACACGAATATAACTATCTTATTCCGACTCACTTGTTTCTTCTTCTTCGGTTTTGGTTCGTTTTGCCAAGTTTCTAGGGATATATGATGTTCCCCTAATACGAGCCGTCGTTATCCACATTGGTTTAGAAAAACCTGGTGGTTTAGAGGTTCCCGGGTCATTATTACAACTTAAGGACTTCGGGGGTTGACGATACATATAAAGTTCATCGGGGTTGGAATTAGATTTCTCTATTTTTATGCCCTTTCCCTTATTATTTTCTTTTTCCTTTTTAAATTCAGTTGGGGTAATTTCTATAACATCATCGGAATTCTCGTCGGAATCCGATTCATCGGAGAATTGGTAATCCTCCCAATATTTTGCTTCCTTGACGGAAACACCATTGACCATAATTAACCTTGGTCGGTTGGTTGAGGATTTTCTTTTACTTAACCGTTTTATTATTTCCCCCACCGGTTCTATTTCTTCATCCGGTTCCGATTCTTCTTCCGGTTCCGACTCTTCTTCTGGTTCCGACTCTTCTTCCGGTTCCTCTTCGGGAACTTGTGAATCAGTCCACGAATCATTCCAATTTACATTTGACTCTTCATTATTATTAGGTGAGTCAATGGGACTTGTTCTAGAGGTAGACATCTATCACATAATATCAAACGCGTTAAGAGATTAATATATCACATTATATTCACATGTTAAAAATATATAGTTTCCAACAAAATTTGTTAAGCAATCATTTTTCAAGTAAACACGGTCAAAGTCCAGACTCACTAATGCATCCTAACAAACTCGATAAGACACACTAATGCAAAATTCTGGTTCTCTAAGACCAACGCTCGGATACCAACTGAAATGTCCCATTCTTATTGATTAAAAACGTTCCATATTAATTGATTTCGTTGCGAGGTTTTGACCTCTATATGAGATGTTTTTCAAAGACTGCATTCATTTTAAAACAAACCATAACCTTTATTTCATCAATAAAGGTTTAAAAAGCTTTACGTAGATTATCAAATAATGATAATCTAAAATATCCTGTTTACACACGACCATTACATAATGGTTTACAATACAAATATGTTACAACAAAATAAGTTTCTTGAATGCAGTTTTTACACAATATCATACATGCATGGACTCCAAATCTCGTCCTTATTTAAGTATGCGACAGCGGAAGCTCTTAATAATCACCTGAGAATAAACATGCTTAAAACGTCAACAAAAATGTTGGTGAGTTATAGGTTTAACTTATATATATCAAATCATAATAATAGACCACAAGATTTCATATTTCAATACACATCCCATACATAGAGATAAAAATCATTCATATGGTGAACACCTGGTAACCGACATTAACAATATGCATATATAAGAATATCCCCATCATTCCGGGACACCCTTCGGATATGATATAAATTTCGAAGTACTAAAGCATCCGGTACTTTGGATGGGGTTTGTTAGACCCAATAGATCTATCTTTAGGATTCGTGTCAATTAGGGTGTCTGTTCCCTAATTCTTAGATTACCAGACTTAATAAAAAGGGGCATATTCGATTTTGATAATTCAACCATAGAATGTAGTTTCACGTACTTGTGTCTATTTTGTAAATCATTTATAAAACCTGCATGTATTCTCATCCCAAAAATATTAGATTTTAAAAGTGGGACTATAACTCACTTTCACAGATTTTTACTTCGTTGGGAAGTAAGACTTGGCCACTGGTTGATTCACGAACCTATAACAATATATACATATATATCAAAGTATGTTCAAAATATATTTACAACACTTTTAATATATTTTGATGTTTTAAGTTTATTAAGCCAGCTGTCCTCATTAGTAACCTACAACTAGTTGTCCACAGTTAGATGTACAGAAATAAATCGATAAATATTATCTTGAATCAATCCACGACCCAGTGTATACGTATCTCAGTATTGATCACAACTCAAACTATATATATTTTGGAATCAACATCAACCCTGTATAGCTAACTCCAACATTCACATATAAAGTGTCTATGGTTGTTCCGAAATATATATAGATGTGTCGACATGATAGGTCGAAACATTGTATACGTGTCTATGATATCTCAAGATTACATAATATACAATACAAGTTGATTAAGTTATGGTTGGAATAGATTTGTTACCAATTTTCACGTAGCTAAAATGAGAAAAATTATCTAATCTTGTTTTACCCATAACTTCTTCATTTTAAATCCGTTTTGAGTGAATCAAATTGCTATGGTTTCATATTGAACTCTATTTTATGAATCTAAACAGAAAAAGTATATGTTTATAGTCGGAAAAATAAGTTACAAGTCATTTTTGTAAAGGTAGTCATTTCAGTCGAAAGAACGACGTCTAGATGACCATTTTAGAAAACATACTTCCACATTGAGTTTAACCATAATTTTTGAATATAGTTTCATGTTCATAATAAAAATCATTTTCTCAGAATAACAACTTTTAAATCAAAGTTTATCATAGTTTTTAATTAACTAACCCAAAACAGCCCGCGGTGTTACTACGAAGGCGTAAATCCGGTTTTACGGTGTTTTTCGTGTTTCCAGGTTTTAAATCATTAAGTTAGCATATCATGTAGATATATAAAATGTGTTTAGTTGATTTTAAAAGTCAAGTTAGAAGGATTAACTTTTATTTGCGAACAAGTTTAGAATTAACTAAACTATGTTCTAGTGATTACAAGTTTAAACCTTCGAATAAGATAGCTTTATATGTATGAATCGAATGATGTTATGAACATCATTACTACCTTAAGTTCCTTGGATAAACCTACTAGAAAAGAGAAAAATGGATCTAGCTTCAACGGATTCTTGGATGGCTCGAAGTTCTTGAAGCAGAATCATGACACGAAAACAAGTTCAAGTAAGATCATCACTTGAAATAAGATTGTTATAGTTATAGAAATTGAACCAAAGTTTGAATATGATTATTACCTTGTATTAGAATGATAACCTACTGTAAGAAACAAAGATTTCTTGAGGTTGGATGATCACCTTACAAGATTGGAAGTGAGCTAGCAAACTTGAAAGTATTCTTGATTTTATGTAACTAGAACTTGTAGAATATATGAAGAACACTTAGAACTTGAAGATAGAACTTGAGAGAGATCAATTAGATGAAGAAAATTGAAGAATGAAAGTGTTTGTAGGTGTTTTTGGTCGTTGGTGTATGGATTAGATATAAAGGATATGTAATTTTGTTTTCATGTAAATAAGTCATGAATGATTACTCATATTTTTGTAATTTTATGAGATATTTCATGCTAGTTGCCAAATGATGGTTCCCACATGTGTTAGGTGACTCACATGGGCTGCTAAGAGCTGATCATTGGAGTGTATATACCAATAGTACATACATCTAAAAGCTGTGTATTGTACGAGTACGAATACGGGTGCATACGAGTAGAATTGTTGATGAAACTGAACGAGGATGTAATTGTAAGTATTTTTGTTAAGTAGAAGTATTTTGATAAGTGTATTGAAGTCTTTCAAAAGTGTATAAATACATATTAAAACACTACATGTATATACATTTTAACTGAGTCGTTAAGTCATCGTTAGTCGTTACATGTAAGTGTTGTTTTGAAACCTTTAGGTTAACGATCTTGTTAAATGTTGTTAGCCCAATGTTTATAATATCAAATGAGATTTTAAATTATTATATTATCATGATATTATCATGTATGAATATCTCTTAATATGATATATATATACATTAAATGTCTTTACAACGATAATCGTTACATATATGTCTCGTTTAAAAATCATTAAGTTAGTAGTCTTGTTTTTACATATGTAGTTCATTGTTAATATACTTAATGATATGTTTACTTATCATAGTATCATGTTAACTATATATATATCCATATATATGTCATCATATAGTTTTTACAAGTTTTAACGTTCGTGAATCACCGGTCAACTTGGGTGGTCAATTGTCTATATGAAACATATTTCAATTAATCAAGTCTTAACAAGTTTGATTGCTTAACATGTTGGAAACATTTAATCATGTAAATATAAATCTCAATTAATATATATAAACATGGAAAAGTTCGGGTCACTACAGTGGTCTTAGCGAACCAGGTCTGCATTAGTGTGTCTAACTGATAGTCGTTAGGATGCATTAGTGAGTATGGACTTCGACTATGTCTGCATGTCAAAAGTTTTGCTTATCATTTTGTGTCGAAAATTACCTACTTATCATCCTTAGGAAATTATCTGCTTATCATTCTTGTCTAGACACGTCTTGCTGCATTGATTGCATGAATAATGTATACACAAAATTCATATCTTAGCGTATCTGCTAAATCATATCTTATCGTATCTATTACTGTAAACTTTGCCTGACATATTCCGTAAATTCCTCCGTAATCTACGAAATCTTTTGATCTATATATATAGATATTCTATGTAATTAGAATACCACCCGATAGCCGAAAAATCGTTTCATATCAAAAAATCCTTTATTCAATCGTACGAAATGGAATTCGTCATCAGTTCAAGTCCCTCGGATTCCAAAATAGAATCCCACTCAAGTTCCGAAAGTAGTGTGACCGGAATGGATCAACCAATCAGCCATCATCTATTCTGGATGAATTGGGGATGGGTTCGTAGTCTCCTCAATCATTGGAGACAAGAAGAAGGCGATCCCTTCCATCTACCACATTGCCCTCTTGGCGAAGAACCTGAAGCACTTACCGGCGAACCTGTCCGAAACACCATTTTCTCTCTCATTTCCAGAGTATCTCGTCACGATTATATACTACATCAAATTCTAGATTTTATTTATCCGCTTGTCCGAACCGACAAACACCCCGGTGTAATAGAAGAGGTCAATGAGCTTCGCGCTCAGGCAGTGGCTTTGGAGAATATGGTGCAAAGGTTACAAACACCAGCAGCAGCACCAGCAGCATAACCAGTACCACCATCATCAACGCCAACAGAACCATTACCACCACCAACAACATCCACATTCCATGCTTCAACAACATAAACTGTCCCACGAGCATCAACGTCATATGCCCTGTAGATACCAAGGAATACCAACAACAAACGATGAAGTATTGATTCATAACTTCATTGGAGAAACATTCTACGGCGATTAGGTAATCTCCAAAGTCTTAGAGATTATCTATTCTAGCCCTAACCATAAATCAGATGAGTGAACCAAAATGATAGAAGGAAGAGTAGAAACTCTGACAAGAATGGTGCATGATTTACAAACTAGACTTGTTTTACCAACAGCACCAACAGTACCGTTAGCATCACCAGCACAGTCACTACCATCAGCATTGTCAGAATTAGCAGCACCTATAACATCACAAGCTTCGCCAGTTTAAGAACCACCGTGGACATCATTACGAATCAATAACGCGTGTATTGTATCCACGAGTTATGAAGTATTAACTCATTCCCTCTGAAGAAATTATATGTATATTTTATATATATATAAATTTTGAAATCAAAATAAACCTTTCCGTACTAAGCTATTATGTGTGAATCTTAACTACTCGGTTAATTCATATTACTAATATGTTTTGATGTACATCCTTCATACGTAACTTAACCACCGTTAACTACAATCTATGTCTCAATTCAATAAATTCCAATCCATAATAAATCAAGTGAATTATTCAAATATATGTTTGATGTTACACTTTCATCATCAATGTACTAGAAACTTTTCAAATAACATCATTCGTACCCTGCGAAGTTCACCAGGATTCCACAAATACCAACATCATGCATCAACAAATAACGAAGTACTGATTCATAATTTCAATCACATTGAAGAAATACTCCGTAAAAGTTATGTAATTTCTAAAGTTAGGGATTATTCAATTCTAGTTTCAATTGTAAACCAAATGAGTTTAATTTAATATTAACTCATTAAATCTATATTACATCTGAAGAAAATATACATATATATATTTTCATAAAGACTGTAATAAAATTCCTTTGTACAAAATATTAATTGTGAAATTTTTTTTAACGGGTAGGTAATACCCGAGAGATATATAAATTCACGATTAATATGTTACAATTCTTCAAAACTGATTTAATCATCATCCCCTATATTCACTATTTTCATAACAATTTACATTCTTTCATAGAAATCAAAACAACCATACTCATTCAATTTCAATTACATATTTTGATTTTGAAATCGCAAAATTCAATTCGAGATGTAACCGAAATCATCACTCTTAGATCCTTACATCTATCAAAGCTATACTTTGACTTCAAAACTGTGTTAGAACATCATATGCATATTAACAATTACAGCCTGTGTTTAAACCCTCCGAAATTCCTGAAGACACTTCAAATAATGAACAATCGAGATGATTATCCAACCACATGTTATCCCCAGTTATGTACCTGAAAAACTCTCGAAAACAAAGTCATAGTTTAACACATATCCGTGTCAGACCCTTTGGCATTTATTAGCTAAAATAACTTTTTGATCTCTTTTCAAAATAGATAGTTTTGTCATAGCTCTAGCAAGTCAACTTCGATTTTTCAGTAGACTAGGCTTATTATAACCTCGATAGATACGTTGCCCTTTCGCCATCGTTAGTGGGGAACCTTTCATATTCCACCATTTTAGCAATAAACTTACTGACAACTTCACTAATCTTTGACTTTCTGAAAAATCATTATAATTATCAAAACCCCATCATTTACTTAACTGTATCTTGTAACGAGAATTTCCATACGAATAATTGGGAATTAGCAAACAGTATTTTGAAATATCGTAGCATGTCGACGCCAACAATTATACATATAACGTCTATATCCTGAACTTACATACTGTGAATGTGAAGTTTCTGAAAAACACCCTAAACTGCGAACTAGTTCTCCGAAGTTTAGAAAATGCTGACAAAGCAGCAAAAACTGTGAACGACCTTAACAGTCAAAAGTTTGACGATAAAGAATAGTGTGTTGAAAAAGATTAGAAAAAGCGAAGGTTTGGAACTGGAAAACGGATTAAGCAAACCATGAAGGAGACTGTGGACAAATCACAAAGACTAAACCTGCCTTCAAAGAATCCAAATGATTCAGTGTCTGCTGAAGTTATTATTGAGTACCTTGCTCCTGACTCTAAACCCTTGCGGATAATATTCTTCATCATCCTCTGATATAAGAAATTCTAAGATATCATCATATCTTTCATTATAAATACCCTCCGTATTTCTGAAGATATTTCCATAATTATTGTTATCCGAAATTATTTACCTCTTCGCGCTATCTGTAAAGAAACTATTTTAGTTTCTAAATTCTGAAACCTTCAAGTTTAAAAATATGAATGCTTTTGAAGTAGTGTTGGGAACTGAAGCATGAGTTAGTATAATATAATGACACTTGATCAACGTGATTATATTACAGTAAGTCATGCTGAGTTTCTAAATGGAACGAGATGATTCACAGATCATAACGTCATCATGTGCTATGTCACACGACTCTTGTATTCTATTTAACCTCCAAAATATCAAGAAAATATTTTCTTGATGATTCGGTCTTTTCTGAGGTATTCTGGTAATTTGACAAATCAAGATCGTACCACTACGATTTCCTTCTTAGAACATTAACTATGTTCATACCTAAAATTCTGGACCATTAATCGCTTGACTTGAAGCCGGGAAGAGGAGAAAAAAGTATGGAACTCTTGAATATAAAAGAAGATATAAAGCTCTACAACAACACATAATTACAAACCGTGCATATCAATACGTATTGCCACGTAAAGGCACGAGAGAATTAAAAGCACTATAACCCCAAAGTAATAGTAAAAGTAAATAAAATCCTCCGGTGGTAAATGAAAGAGAAGAATGACAGATACGAAAGTTAGGAGTATATCAAGAATCAATACTAGATGGAGCATATTGATGAATGCTTTAAAATATGAGTTGAGGGAGAAAGAATAGAAGGTATGAGTTGTAAGGAAACAATGGAGGTGGATTTATAGTGAAATATCTGACAGAGAAATCAAGATGGATTATCGTATTAACCCGAAGAGGATCATAATTTCCTAAATTGCCGAAGAATCAAATCCAATATAGATTACAAAGATTTTCTTTAAATTCGGAGATCAATTGTGCTAACGTCAAAAGATATGACGAATCACTATAATCTTATTTCATTCATTTACGATGATTTCCCTCATACACCTCGAGTAATCGAATTATTTTATCCATACTTCTTAAATGCGATAAAACTCTATAATCGTCATAATAACATTTTCATTGTTAGCCATGATGACCTCTATCAAATTTCGGCGACGAAATTTCTTTAACGGGTAGGTACTGTGACGACCCAGAAATTTCCGACCAAATTTAAACTTTAATCTTTATATTATTTCGACACGATAAGCAAAGTTTGTTAAGTTAAAATCTCAAGAATTTTAAACTGTGTTCATACATTTATTTAACCCTGACCAAATTCCGACGATTCACGAACCATTATTTTATTGGATATAAATATGTATATATAGGTATATGTATATATAATAGCTTGAGAATGTTAACAAAGTATTAAACGAATAATACTTTACATGAACGTATTTGTTTCAATATGTTTATCAAATGGAATTAGAAGATAATATCAAATGATTGATTTATCAGATACATTGTATGATTACGAGTCTCTGTTGAGAGGTCCACTTTGATTTTGAAAACATTTTCTTTTTAACGGTATTCGGAATAATTGATAAAGTAAATTACATATAAGAACAAAGTGTCAATTAACGGGAACTATATAAGAGTTAGTAGAGATTCCTATTTGATTTTCAATTCATGCTTTACAACATTTTTCTCGTGATTTTAATAAGATAACTATTTTAACTTTCATCTTAAAGTCGGAACGAGAAAAGTAAATAACTTAGATGTTGGATATCGACATTTTACATTAAGATGATTTCATACGTTTATCTAACCTTTGGACTTTATCTCACGTTTCACCAACAAACGTTAATTTAAAGACTTGAAACCTATTAAGAGTATATTTAATCTTGCTTTTCTAAAGCATTTTACGATATAACAACTCTTACTATTATAATCTTTTTAGTGAAATGATTCTTAAATATATTTAGTTTTAGAAAACAAAGTTTTCATATTTTTTTAATATTGTTTCAAACGTACAAAAATATTTTGGTTTAAAAAGAATTTTATTATTAAAACGTTTTATAAGATAATTTGTTCATAAGTTTTAAAGAATTTAATTAAAGCTTTGTATTATAAATTACACACACACACACACATACATATATATATATATACACATATATACATACATACATATATATATATATATATATATATATATATATATGTATATATATATGTATATGTATATATATATGTATATGTATATATATATATATATATGTGTATATATATATATATGTGTATATATATATATATGTATATATATATATATATATATATATATATATATATATATATATATATTCAAAAACGTAAACATGATACGACATAATATTTTTCTACTATCTAAATGATTTCAAAATGAACTTGAAAACATAATTAGTTTTGAAAAACTAAATATTATATTATTAAATAAATATTTCAACTATATATGAACAAATTTATTTTTAATAAAGATATATATATATTTTACAAGCGATGAAATATAATATAAAACGTTTGATCTAAAATAATATATTTTGAAAACCACTGAGAAGTTGATTTATAGAAGTAAATGATCAAAACACTCAAATGAATAAGTTATATTTTGAGTGGGATAGTTTTTCATTGATTTGAGTCTTGTCATATATAAAGGTACATTATACGAAATATAAAGTACCAGTTTTCTAAGCGTACGAAAATGCGTTCGAGAAACCGGAACCAGGACATAAGTCGAGTGACAATGCACGAGTCATTGGAACTAAATTTACAATTTAACTATACACGTAAATATAATATAATATATAATTAATTATATAAATTTAATATATTAAATATTAAATATTAATATAAACCGTCGGTGCATCAAACAATCGATCATGAGCTGTAAGAGGGCCTCATGCGATCGCATGGGTTCCCCCTCACATCCTCATGCGATCACATGAGGTGGTTGGTGAGGCTAAATCCCTTTAAATGTCGAACGTTTTTAGTTTCTAATTTATATTCATTCATCTATCTCGTCTCTTAATCTCTCTATATATCTATTATTTATAATTATTATTATTAATAATAATATTATTATTAAGATTAATATTAATCTTATGGTTCGGAGTATTATTATTATTATTAGTATTACACATAAAATACTACGACGGAGTGCTGCTCGAATGATCTAAAATGAGTTTTCAAAACTGGTTTTCGAGTAGGATAGAGCTAAGGAAATTATGGGTTATAGCTATGGAGGTTATGGGTAATGTTCGGAGGTATGCTCGTGAGGTCGATCTAGTGTTTATCATCTTCGTTGCGTCTACGTACTTTCCTGCAATATTGAATCTCAATATTGATACATGAGCACTTATAACTCAATTTTTATATATTAAAAGTGTATCCATGACTAGTGCTCGAGTATATAGGATTGTGCATGCTTGTATGTTTAATATTGTCGTTAGATAGGTTATGATGAATCCTGAATAAGATATATATATGATACTGGGATAAGGTATATGATATGCATGTCGTTGGAAAGCTAGCGAAAAATTAAGAACTTTTCATTTAGAACTCGAATGGTTTCGATGAACAGATTAGAAGTTATAGTCAACTGAATTATTGTATTATTGTTAAAATGATTATTATTACTATCGTCGTTATTATCGTCGTTACTATTTTTATTTAATAATTATTATTATTATTATGATTATTAATATTATCATTTTTAATATAAGTATAATTATTAAAGATTTTTATTGTTATTAATATTATTATTATTATTATCATTATTATTATTATCATTATTATTATTATCATTATTATTATTATTATTATTATTATTATTATTATTATTATTATTATTATTATTATTATTATTATCATTAAAATAGTTATTAGTATTATCATTAATGTTATTATAATATTTATTATTATTAGTATTATTATCATTAAAAATTGATATTAGTATCATCTAACTATTATGACTAATATTATTATCATTATTATGAATGCGATATAAAAGATGACTAAACGATATTAAACAAATCGATTAGGAAATAATGAGTATGAGTATCATGATGAAATTAAAATATTGTAAGATATTGATTTAGATAAAATTATTGTTCTTATTATTTTTATCATTATTATTATTATTAAAATTATTATTAATATTAAAACTATCATTTTTATTAAAATTATTATTTTTAATAGAAATTTATTTGTTATTATAAATTATCATTTTGTCATAATTAATATCATTTTTAGTAAATATAAATATTGTTATTTTTAGAATAATAATCATTATTATTACAAAATAATACAACTTTTATTTATTATTATTATTATCAATATTATTTTATCAAATAAGTATGTGATACAAAGATATTTTTACCACACGTAATATAATTACATTAAAGTTATATACCACTATATTTTTATGATATTAAATGAACTTTATGAATTTTATTATTTAAAATATATAAAAAATATATTTTTATCATATATAAATTTTAAATATAAATTTTTATTACCAAATGACTTTTATTATTTACTTTAATAAAAGCTGATAAATATATATAAAACGACTATATTTAAGTTATATAATAATCATGTATAGATCTTGGAAGTCATTTTGGAATAATTTGACTTTTTTTGACTTTTGCATATTAGTCTCGAGCATTAGGATTGTGATACACTACGGTTTAACCTAAATTGTTAGACAAATATTGAGCAACATATAAATATATATAATTAATATAGGTTCGTGAATCCGAGGCCAACCTTGCACTTGTTCAATGACGTCATATGTATTTTACCACGAAATACAGTATTGTGAGTTTCATTACTCCCTTTTTATATATATATATATTTGGGACTGAGAATACATGCGCTGATTTTACTAATGTTTTACGAAATAGACACAATTGATCAAAAACTACATTCTATGGCTGGATTATGAATATTGAATATCACCCCTTTTTAGCTTGGTAACCTAATAATTAAGAAACGGGTATGGCCCCTAATTGACGCGAATCCTAAAGATAGATCTATGGACCTCGACAAGTCCCATCCGGGATACGGATGCTTTAGTACTTCGAGATTATTATTATTATACAGATGAGAGGTTCTGTTGGGGGATATTTTCTATGCATTATTATTAGCGTTTTATAATTATATCATGGGTAGTACCTACCCGTTAAAGTTCATACTTAATACCTTAGTATGAAAATCAATTACTACCACCCAAATAATACTTAACCATGGAAAATTATTGCATTTCACACTTCACTATTTTATATATGCTTATCTTACATCAAACATTAAGCAAACCACACTAGTAATATTATACAAAACATTATATGATCCCATGGTTTAAAACAACAGCCCATCATTTAACCCAAAGAGTTTGTGTTCAAAGAAATCGCTTAAAGGTTATCCTGGTTGTCTCCCTGCGTTTTGGCTGAGGAACTGAAGAACTGGATGTCGGGATAGAACTAATAGGAATAGCGGGAATAGGTGTGGAAGTATCTGGTGGAGTTGGTGCGACAACATTCTCTCTAGACTCGGGATTTGGATTTTCCATTTTAGTAGCCTTTCGTTTCTTTCCTCGTTCGAACTTGTCTTTCGTAATTTCCTGTATTTCTTCCTCCTCAGGATCACTTTCTGGTTCCTCTTCAATTGATTCATCCGGAACTTGTGAGTCTTCCCCAAAGGTGTCATTTTCATCATCAGATAGGTTAATGACTAGAACACCATCTGAAGATTCTGGTTCGGAGTCGCTGAATGTGATAATAAGTTCTAAGCCAGACATCTATCACATAACAACTAGCACGTTAATACCACATAATATTTACATATTAATTTTTAACCAACAAGGATAAGCAATAGTTTTCGAAATCAAACACGGTCAAAGTCCAGACTCACTAATGCATCCTAACAAACTCGATAAGACACACTAATGCAAATTTTCTGGTTCTCTAAGACCAACGCTCTGATACCACATGTCATAACCCGACCTTAACCATAAGGATGAATACAATAACATATGATTTCATCGCGAGGTATTGACCTCTATATGCGACATTTTTAAAAAATTGCATTCGATTTTACATTACAAACCATAGCTTTTATTACAAATACAAGGTTTAAACAACTTAATAATGATTATCGTTTAGCGATAATCTTAGACTTACAAACTTTACATGTGATAATAACAATACGACCTCCAACATATTTTACATTACAAATCCTCCGATATGCAGTTTTATTTTTGACACAAATATGCATACTCAAGATCTTGCTTAAATTCAACATGTTGCAGCGGAAGCTTTTAGTTATCACCTGAGAATAAACATGCTTAAAACGTCAACATAAAGTTGGTGAGATATAGGTTTAATGCCGGCAGCGTTATAAATATAGACCACAAGATTTCATATATAAACGTTTTAATAAAAATATTCTAAGTTGTTGAGCACTTGATAACCATACTTAACATTTAATCAACGTCGCATATTCCCTTTATTATGAAATCTTACTACACCGTACCAAGTGTAGTCACCGAAACGAAGTACTGTGCAACCGTTGAATACTGGTCGTCCAGTCCGGTTGGGGTTGTCAGGCCCGATAGATCTATCAACAGGATTCGCGTTTACAATACCTCATGTAAATAATAGTTACCAAGTTACAGGGAAGTATGCCAGTGGTACAACTCAACGTAGAATATATATTTTTAATCACTTGTGTCCATAACGTAAATCATAAAATGCATGTATTCTCATCTCGAAATATTTAGAGTTTAAAAGTGGGACTATATACTCACTTTTGCCTTGAAGGTATTTATCAC
The DNA here is from genome assembly GCF_046630445.1 of Rutidosis leptorrhynchoides. Classification (NCBI taxonomy): domain Eukaryota; kingdom Viridiplantae; phylum Streptophyta; class Magnoliopsida; order Asterales; family Asteraceae; genus Rutidosis; species Rutidosis leptorrhynchoides. The sequence goes on along the minus strand of NC_092336.1, from coordinate 515,140,075 downwards.
GACTTGGTCTCCGATTGATATCACAAACCTAACCATATATATAATATATCAACATATTTTCTTTTCAAGTAATCGTTATATATATATATATATATATATATATATATATATATATATATATATATATATATATATATATATATATATATATATATATATATATATATATATATATATATATATATGTATATATATATACTTTTAATACTTTTAATATTTTCTTAGTCCGTAGTTAGCAGTCCGATGTTAGTGGTCCACAATTAGTTGCTTAAATAAAATAAATAAAGACCCCATCGTATTTGTATTGATCAGAATTAATCTTGACCCATGGTACCATGTTGTCAAATGACGTGTTGCGTACATAAAGTACCGTGTTGTCAAATGACGTGTTGCGTACAATCATGAGGTCTTATGATTAATCTTCTCGTGTTGTTTACGGGTGGTCCTGAAATATATAATATCAAATCATAAGTAAATATATATTAAATATTATGTTAATTAGCCAAGATATGATTAATCCGATTTTGTCATAATATGATATATTACAGGTCTTGAAGTGTTTTTAAAAATCAAATTAGAAGGATCTATTTAGTTTGCGAACAAGTTTGAAATCACTCAAACTATGTTCTTGTTGTTAAAATTTTACAACACAAAATAAGATAGCTATATAAATATGAATCGAATAAGGTTATGAATAAGGTTACTACCTCAAGTTACTTGGACAAAGCTACTGGAAAAGGTAAGAAAAATCTTGGAATCAAAAGAGTGGTGGAGTGGGATTGAAAGATTGGAAGTAATCTCCGTGAAATCGGATGACTATATTGATACGTTCTTGAGTAGGTAAATGAAGAGAGATTAGGGAGTGAATTAACTTGAAAGAAAATTGGAAATGAAATTGTATGTGTGTGTGTGCAAAATAGCATGATTATGGGATGGATATATAGGAGATTTAGTTTGTTTTCTTGCACAAAAGTCACACATGAGGTTAAATGGCTGGTTCCCACATGTAACATCATGTCTAGTGGCTGATCATTGAAGTTTATTGTTGGTATATATCAATAGTAAATACGTATAGAAGCTGGGTATGATACGGTTACATATACCCTAGATATACTTGTAGAAATTTTGAGGAATCGGAACGAGAATTCAAATATGGACGAGTTTATAACTGTAAAAGAGGCTCAAAACTGGGCTTTTATTTTTGGGTCAAACCGGGCCAAAATAAAAATTTAAGACATTTTTGATAAAGCAATGTTAGCCCAGGTCAGCTCGACCCCAGCCAGGGGCTCTGCCCCTTGGACCCCGCCAGGGGTTGCCACCCCTTGGACCCCGCTTATCGGGGGCGCTGCCCTCGAACCCCCGTCATAATCAAGATAAGTTCAAACAAGTGTGCACTCCACATAATCGTAAGTATATATGTCAAAGAACGTTACATATAGTTATTGTTTTGAAAAGTTAAGTTAGTGGTCTCAAAGTATACTTATAACTCATTGTCATTAGTTCACAATGAAATGTTAAACCATCCTTAAATCATGTTAAATATGTATAGATATGTACATATACATAATCGTATAATTATCGTGTGTTATATAGTTCGTGATATCATCAGTCAAATTGGACGGTCAAACGTTGTGTGAAACTCTTTTCAAAAACATAAGTCTCAACAGTTTGGATTACTTATCATGTTGGTAAGGTTTATTTTATGTAAATATTAATCTCATAAGTATAAAACGATCGGAAAAATCCGGGTCGTTACAGTACCTACCCGTTAAATAAATTTCGTCCCGAAATTTTAAAGTTGTACCTATTTTGCGTTGTCGGGAAACAAATGTGGGTACTTTTGTTTCATCTGATCCTCTCGTTCCCAAGTAAACTCGAGACCTCTTCGAGCATTTCAACGAACCTTAACGATTGGTATGTTGCTCTGCTTGACCCGTTTAACTTCACGGTCCATGATTTCGACTGGTTCTTCTATGAATTGTAGTTTCTCATCGACTTGGATTTCTTCAAGAGGAATGGTGAGATCTTCCTTTGCAAGACATTTCTTGAGGTTTGAGACGTGAAATGAATTATGTACTCCGGCGAGTTGTTGTGGTAACTCGAGTCGATAAGCTACCGGTCCGATGCGTTCGATGATCTTGAACGGGCCTACATACCTTGGGTTCAGTTTACCCCTTTTTCCAAAACGTATTACACCTTTCCAAGGTGACACCTTTAGCATAACCATGTCACCAATCTGAAACTCTAATGGTTTCCTTCGGACATCCGCGTAGCTCTTTTGGCGACTACGGGCTGTTTTCAATCTCTCCTTGATTTGCACTATCTTCTCAGTAGTTTCATGGATGATCTCGGGACCAGTTAATTGTCGATCTCCTACTTGGATCAAAACGTGTAAGTTGGCAGGGACACGCTAACCCTGTGTGCCGTAGCACCCACCAATCCCACCCCGAAAGAGACCTGTGCCGGCAAAGTACCTCCTCCCAGGTACCACAGTGACGGCAAGGCGATTTTTACCCCAGCTAGCTAGACCCCCGAAAACACTTCACAAATTTCCCCCCGGAGGGAGAAATAATTCCATGCGGGGCGCCCAGACTGAGAATCGAACTTGCGCCTTACTTGGATCAAAGCTTCCCCCACTGTGGGCCCAGGGATCAAAGGCATCGGGTACCACTGAGCTATAAGCTCGTTGGTGATCTCCTACTTCATTCCAACAGATAGGGGATCTACACTTCCTTCCATACAGTGCTTCGAATGGTGCAGCTTTAATGCTCGCATGATAACTATTATTATACGAGAATTCTGCTAATGGTAGATATTTATCCCATCCATTTCCAAAATCGATCACACATGCCCTGAGCATGTCTTCAAGAGTCTGAATTGTTCTTTCACTCTGCCCGTCAGTTTGCGGACGGTATGCGGTGCTCATATCCAAACGGGTTCCCAGGGCCTCCTGTAGTGATTGCCAAAACATTGATGTAAATCTACTATCACGATCGGATATAATGGAAATAGGTATTCCATGCATTGAAACAATTTCCTTTATGTATAATCGTAATAGTTTCTCCATTCTATCCGTTTCCTTTATAGGCAAGAAATGTGCAGATTTGGTGAGACGATCAACTATTACCCAAATGGTGTCATAACCCCAGGCAGTCTTAGGTAACTTTGTGATGAAATCCATGGTAATACAATCCCATTTCCATTCTGGGATTTCTGGTTGTTGAAGTAACCCTGACAGCTTCTGGTGTTCTGCTTTGACTTTGGAACAAGTTAAACATTCCCCAACATATGTTGCAACATCTGTCTTTAAATTAGGCCACCAATAATGCGTCTTAAGATCTTGATACATCTTTCCAACTCTAGGATGTATCGAGTATCTTGTCTTATGTGCCTCATTCAATATCAACTTCCTTAATCCACCCAACTTCGGTACCCAAATACGGTTTGCAAAATATCGAATTCCATCTTCCCGCATAACGAGTTGCTTCTCATACTTCTTTATTATTTCATTTCCTATGTTTTCTTTAGTAAGAGCTTCTCGTTGAGCCTCTTTGATTTGTGAGTTGAGATTCATGCGAATTTTTATGTTCATTGTTCGTACTCGAATTGGTTCCCGTTCCTTTCTGCTTAGAACGTCGGCCACTACATTCGCTTTCCTGGGATGATAGCGAATCTCACAATCATAGTCGTTTATCAGCTCGACCCACCTACGTTGCCTCATGTTCAGCTGTTTCTGATCAAAAATATGTTGAAGACTTTTATGATCAGTAAACACAGTGCATTTAACCCCATATAAATAGTGTCTCCATATCTTCAATGCAAACACTACTGCTCCCAATTCTAAATCATGCGTCGTATAATTCCGCTCGTGAATCTTCAATTGTCGGGATGCGTATGCTATAACTTTCTTCCGTTGCATAAGGACGCAACCAAAACCTTCTCGCGAAGCGTCACAATATATCTCGAAATCATCGTTCCCTTCAGGTAATGATAAAATAGGTGTTGTAGTCAACTTCTTCTTCAGTAATTGAAATGCACTCTCTTGCTCAGAAGTCCATTCGTACTTCTTCCCTTTTTGCGTTAACGCTGTTAATGGTTTAGCTATTCGGGAAAAATCTTGAATAAACCTTCTATAATAACCATCTAAACCCAAAAATTGGCGTATCTGCGTTGGTGTCTTAGGAGTCTCCCATTTTTCAATGGCCTCAATTTTAGCTGGATCAACCTGAATTCCTTTGCTACTAACAACGTGGCCAAGAAATTGCACTTCTTTCAACCAAAATGCACACTTAGAAAATTTGGCATATAACTGTTCTTTTCTTAACAATTCTAATACCAACCTTAAATGCTGCTCATGCTCTTGCTCACTCTTGGAATAGATAAGAATATCGTCAATGAAAACGATAACAAACTTATCTAAATACGGACTACAAACTCGATTCATGAGGTCCATGAATACAGCTGGCGCATTAGTCAACCCAAACGGCATGACCAAAAATTCATAATGACCGTAGCGTGTCCGAAAAGCAGTTTTCGGAATATCTTCTTCTTTGACACGTAATTGATGATAGCCCGATCTTAAGTCGATTTTCGAGTACACACATGATCCTTGCAATTGATCAAATAAGTCATCAATTCTCGGTAGTGGATACCGATTCTTGATAGTTAACTTATTTAATTCACGATAATCTATACACATTCGGAAAGATCCATCTTTCTTCTTGACGAATAAAATCGGAGCTCCCCACGGTGAAGTGCTCGGTCGAATGAAACCACGGTCCAGTAATTCTTGTAACTGGCTTTGTAACTCTTTCATCTCAGATGGTGCAAGTCTATATGGAGCACGAGCCACTGGTGCAGCTCCTGGTACTAGATCTATTTGAAATTCTACAGATCTAAATGGAGGTAATCCCGGCAACTCTTCCGGAAATACCTCAGGAAAATCTCTTGCCACAGGCACGTCATTGATGCTCTTCACTTTTTCCTTCGTTTCGACTTTATTAACATGTGTTAGGATAGCATAGCACCCTTTCTTCAAGCACTTTTGAGCTTTCAAACAACTAATGAGTTTTAGCTTTGAGTTACCCTTCTCTCCATAAATCATTAATGGCGTTCTATCCTTACGAGGAATGCGAATTGCCTTCTTGGCGCACACAACTTCAGCTCCTATTTTGGACATCCAGTCCATGCCGACTATTACATCAAAACTTCCTAATTCTACGGGTATCAAATCAATCTTAAATGTTTCTCCGGCTAAATTTATTTTACAATCACGACAAATTTTATCGGCTTTAATTAGTTTACCATTAGCTAACTCAATCATGTACTTAGCATCTAGAGGTATTAATGAACAATTCAATTTAGCGTGAAAGTCTCTACACACGTAACTTCTATCGGCACCAGTATTAAATATAATAGATGCAGATAAGTTATTAATGGTAAACGTACCCGTAACAAGCTCCGGGTCTTCATACGCCTCTCTAGCATTAATAACAAATGCTCTTCCACGTGCAGATCCGTTATTCTTCTCTGGATTCGGGCACTGACTCTTATAATGACCATGTTTCCCACACCCATAACAAGTAACAGTAGCCAAGGCAGTTCTATTTGCATTGGTGGCAGGAGTCTTGGTACCATTTGTATTTGTAACGGGAACCCTACAATCTTCAGCAAGATGACCTTTTCGATTACAATTGTTACACACCACATTACAATAACCAGAGTGATGTTTGTGGCATCTGTTACATAAAGGATTTCGTCCCTTGTAACCTGAGTTCGAACCGCTACCAGCACCTTGCGTGGTTTCTTGTTTCTTGTTGGATTGTTGATGATTATCTTCCCACTTTCTTTTGTTTCCCGATGTCTTGACATCGGTGTTCTTATCCAGAATAATCTGGTCCATCAACTCGTTCGCCATGGTGAGAGCTTCATGAATAGTCTTGGGTTTGGATGCTGTAACATTTGCCTTGACCTTTTTAGGCAACCCGTCTTTGTACAGTTCAATCTTCCGTTCTTCGGTTGGTGCCAATTCGGGACATAGCAAAGCTAATTCCATGAATCGCTGATTGTAGTTGGTGAGTTCAGTACCAACAACTTTCAGGCTTCGTAATTCAGCTTCCAACTTCCTAACCTCGTTCCTTGGACAATATTCGTTGATTAGCATTGTTTTGAATTCTTTCCAAGGAGTATCATAAGCTACATCTCCTCCTACAGCCTTCACATAGTTTTTCCACCATGTGAGTGCACTATCTTGTAGGGTGCACGATGCATACTTGGTCATGTCCTTCTCAATACAACCACTGATTTTAAACACAGACTCAATCTTTTCGATCCACCGGGTTAAACCAACCGGTCCTTCTTTTCCACTGAATGATGAGGGCTTGCAACCTTGAAAAGTTTTGTAAGTGCACCCCACACGAGGATTTGGGTTAACTGCAGCACCTCTTGCAGCCTCAACCCATAACATTCTGTCGTTCACTCGCTGATTGATGAGTTCCTGGATTTCTTGTTCCGTCATTCGGTTCAATCGCGCCATAATCTTCAACAAGAATGAAAAAAAATAATTATTCACATGGAATATTATAGATGTAGTATGTATTTACAGTACATCGTAGCTTATTAATAATATGAACCAGTTATTATTATAAAAGCCTTTTCTTCTTATTAGCGTTTTATAATTATATCTAGGGTAGTACCTACCCGTTAAAGTTCATACTTAATAGCTTAGTACCAAAATCAATTACTACCACCCAAATAATACTTAACCATGGAAAATTATTGCATTTCACACTTCACTATTTTACATATGCTTATCTTGCATCAAACATTAAGCAAACCACACTAGTAATATTATACAAAACATTATATGATCCCATGGTTTAAAACAACAGCGCATCATTTAACCCAAAGCGTTTGTGTTCAAAGAAATCGCTTAAAGGTTATCCTGATTGTCTCCCTGCGTTTTGGCTGAGGAACCGAAGAACTGGATGTCGGGATAGAACTAATAGGAATAGCGGGAATAGGTGTGGAAGTATCTGGTTGAGTTGGTGCGACAACATTCTATCTAGACTCGGGATTTGGATTTTCCATTTCAGTAGCCTTTCGTTTCTTTCCTCGTTCAAACTTGTCTTTCGTAATTTCCTGTATTTCTTCCTCCTCAGGATCACTTTCTGGTTCCTCTTCAATTGATTCATCCGGAACTTGTGAGTCTTCCCCAAAGGTGTCGTTTTCATCATCGGATAGGTTAATGACTGGAACACCATCTGAAGATTCTGGTTCGGAGTTGCTGAATGTGATAATAAGTTCTAAGCCAGACATCTATCACATAACAACTAGCACGTTAATACCACATAATATTTACATATTAATTTTTAACCAACAAGGATAAGCAATAGTTTTCGAAATCAAACACGGTCAAAGTCCAGACTCACTAATGCATCCTAATAAACTCGATAAGACACACTAATGCAAATTTTCTGGTTCTCTAAGACCAACGCTCTGATACCACATGTCATAACCCGACCTTAATCATAAGGACGAATACAATAACATATGATTTCATCGCGAGGTATTGACCTCTATATGCGACATTTTTCAAAAACTGCATTCGTTTTTACATTACAAACCATAGCTTTTATTACAAATACAAGGTTTAAACAACTTAATAATGATTATCGTTTAGCGATAATCTTAGACTTACAAACTTTACATGTGATAATAACAATACGACCTCCAACATATTTTACATTACAAATCCTCCGACATGCAGTTTTATTTTTGACACAAATATGCATACTCAAGATCTTGCTTAAATTCAACATGTTGCAGCGGAAGCTTTTAGTTATCACCTGAGAATAAACCTGCTTAAAACGTCAACATAAAGTTGGTGACATATAGGTTTAATGTCGGCAGCGTTATAAATATAGACCACAAGATTTCATATATAAATGTTTTAATAAAAATATTCTAAGTTGTTGAGCACTTGATAACCATACTTAACATTTAATCAACGTCGCATATTCCCTTTATTATGAAATCTTACTACACCGTACCAAGTGTAGTCACCGAAACGAAGTACTGTGCAACCGTTGAATACTGGTCGTCCAGTCCGGTTGGGGTTGTCAGGCCCGATAGATCTATCAACAGGATTCGCGTTTACAATACCTCATGTAAATAATAGTTACCAAGTTACAGGGAAGTATGCCAGTGGTACAACTCAACGTAGAATATATATTTTTAATCACTTGTGTCCATAACGTAAATCATAAAATGCATGTATTCTCATCCCGAAATATTTAGAGTTTAAAAGTGGGACTATATACTCACTTTTGCCTTGAAGGTATTTATCACGACTTGGTCTCCGATTGATATCACAAACCTAACCATATATATAATATATCAACATATTTTCTTTTCAAGTAATCGTTACATATATATAAAAATATATATATATATATATATATATATATATATATATATATATATATATATATATATATATATATATATATATATATATATATATATATATATATATATATATACTTTTAATACTTTTAATATTTTCTTAGTCCGTAGTTAGCAGTCCGATGTTAGTGGTCCACAATTAGTTGCTTAAATAAAATAAATAAAGACCCCATCGTATTCGTATTGATCAGAATTAATCTTGACCCATGGTACCATGTTGTCAAATGACGTGTTGCGTACATAAAGTACCGTGTTGTCAAATGAAGTGTTGCGTACAATCATGAGGTCTTATGATTAATCTTCTCGTGTATTTTACGGGTGGTCCTGAAATATATAAAATCAAATCATAAGTAAATATATATTAAATATTATGTTAATTAGCCAAGATATGATTAATCCGATTTTGTCATAATATGATATATTACAGGTCTTGAAGTGGTTTTAAAAATCAAATTAGAAGGATCTATTTAGTTTGCGAACAAGTTTGAAATCACTCAAACTATGTTCTTGTTGTTAAAATTTTACAACACAAAATAAGATAGCTATATAAATATGAATCGAATAAGGTTATGAATAAGGTTACTACCTCAAGTTACTTGGACAAAGCTACTGGAAAAGGTAAGAAAAATCTTGGAATCAAAAGAGTGGTGGAGTGGGATTGAAAGATTGGAAGTAATCTCCTTGAAATCGGATGACTATATTGATACGTTCTTGAGTAGGTAAATGAAGAGAGATTAGGGAGTGAATTAACTTGAAAGAAAATTGGAAATGAAATTGTATGTGTGTGTGTGCAAAATAGCATGATTATGGGATGGATATATAGGAGATTTAGTTTGTTTTCTTGCACAAAAGTCACACATGAGGTTAAATGGCTGGTTCCCACATGTAACATCATGTCTAGTAGCTGATCATTAAAGTTTATTGTTGGTATATACCAATAGTAAATACGTATAGAAGCTGGGTATGATACGGTTACATATACCCTAGATATACTTGTAGAAATTTTGAGGAATCAGAACGAGAATTCAAATATGGACGGGTTTATAACTGTAAAAGAGGCTCAAAACTGGGCTTTTATTTTTGGGTCAAACCGGGCCAAAATAAAATTTTAAGACATTTTTAATAAAGCAATGTTAGCCCAGGTTAGCTCGACCCCAGCCAGGGGCTCTGCCCCTTGGACCCCGCCAGGGGTTGCCACCCCTTGGACCCCGCTTATCGGGGGCGCTGCCCCCGTACCCCCGTCATAATCAAGATGAGTTCAAACAAGTGTGCACTCCACATAATCGTAAGTATATATGTCAAAGAACGTTACATATAGTTATCGTTTTGAAAACTTAAGTTAGTGTTTTGACATTTGAGGTCGTCAGGATGCAAAAAAAATACGTTTTACTCATTTTTAATGTTCTCTTTGAACGTTTTCTATTTATATCGTATTATTAGTTTTGTGTATGCATGACTTAGCATGGTATATATCGTTTTAAGGCCCATTATTTCACTCGCAATGTAATTATGTATAACGGATATACATTTGAATCTAATGTCACTTCATTAAACACTTTTTTTAAATCATTAGTATGCGCCGCCAGATGGAGTACCATTTGGCGGTGCATAACCTTCGGTTTCAGATTGTGCTGAAATTCTCAAGATCACTATAAAACTGACGAACCAGTAAGACTCTCTAAACTTGCTTGCCATTTGAGGTCGCCGAGATTCCAAAAAAGACATCTTTCCTCGCATAATCGCACCACGTACCAAACACCACCGACGGTTCGTGGTGCTTAGTGTTTTGTGTATTTGGCCAAAAGGTTAGTTCTATCATATCTTTTGACTCGTAGCTCTGATTTAGTCACCGTTTTTTTTAAATCGTATAATTTTTCGGGATCTATCCGTTGGAAAACTTTCGTAGGGGGTTTGTCCCAAATATTTTTCGAAACGAGACCTCGAAAGCCTTCAATTTTGCCTTTTTTTTATTTTGACCGTTTTGAATTTCGTTCTTATTATTCCTTTTACGTTTGCATGACTTAGCATGGTAAATATTGTTTTAAGGCCTATTATTTCACTCACAATGTAATTATGTATAACGCTTATAAATTTTAATCTAATGTCACTTCATTAAACACGTTTTTTTAAATCATTAATATGCGCCGCCAGATGGAGTATCATTTGGCGGCGCATAACCTTCGGTTTCAGATTGTGCTGAAATTCTAGAGATCACCCTAAAAAGACCCTAACATCAAGACGCCTGGATAGTGTCTTGACATTTGAAGTCGTCAGGATGCCAAAAAAAGACGTTTTACTCATCTTTAATGTTCTCTTTGAACGTTTTCAATTTATATCGTATTATTAGTTTTGTGTATGCATGACTTAGAATGGTATATATCGTTTTTTAAGGCCTATTATTTCACTCGCATTGTAATTATGCATAACGGATATAAATTTGAATCTAATGTCACTTCATTAAACACGTTTTTTAAATCGTTAGTATGGGCCGCCAGATGGAGTACCATTTGGCGGCGCATAACCTTCGGTTTCAGATTGTGCTGAAATTCTCAAGATCACCTTAAAACGGATGAACGAGCAAGACTTTATGCACTTTATTGCCATTCGTGGCCGTCTAGATTCTAAAAAAGACATCTTTCCTCACAGAATCGTACCACGCACCAAACACCACTGACGGACTGTGGTGCTTGGTGTTTTGTGTCTTTGGCCAAAATGTTAGATCTATCGTATCTTTTGACTCGTAGCTCCAATTTAGTCACCATTTTTTTTTTCAAATCGTGTAATTTTTTGGGATCTATCCATTGGCAAACTGCCGTAGGAGGTTTGTTTCAAATATTTTTCGAAACGAGACCTCGAAAGCCTTCAGTTTTGCCTTTTTTTGATTTTGACCGTTTTGAATTTCATTCATATTATTCCTTTTGTGTATGCATTGCGTAGAATGGTACATATTGTTTTAGGGCTTATTATTTCACTCGCAACATAATTATGTATAATGCATATAAATCTGAATCTAATGTCACTTCATTAAACACGCTTTTTTAAATCATTAATATGCGCCGCCAGATGGAGTACCATTTGGCGGTGCATAACATTCAGTTTCAGATTATGCTGAAATTCTCAAGATCACCTTAAAACGACCTTAAAATCAAGACTCCTGGATAGTGTCTTGACATTCGAGGTCGTCAGGATGCCGAAAAAAGACATTTTACTCATTTTTAATGTTCTCTTTGAACGTTTTCAATTTATATCTTATTATTAGTTTTGTGTATGCATGACTTAGCATGGTATATATCATTTTAAGGCCTATTATTTCACTCGAAATGCAATTATGTATAACGGGTATAAATTTCAATCTAATGTCACTTCATTAAACACGTTTTTTTAAATCATTAGTATGCGCCGCCAGTTGGAGTACCATTTGGCCGCGCATAACCTTCGGTTTCAGATTGTGCTGAAATTCTCAAGATCACCCTAAAATGGTCGAACGAGCAAGACTCTCTGAACGTACTTGCCATTCGAGGTCGTCTAGATTTCGAAAAAGACATCTTTCCTCGCAAAATCACACTACGCACCAAACACCACCGACGGTTCGTGGTGCTCCATGTTTGTGTCTTTGGGTAAATAGTTTGATCCATCCTATCCTTTGACTCGTAGCTCCGATTTAGTCACCGTTTTTTTTTTTTCAAATCGTGTATTTTTTCGGGATCTATCCATTGGCAAACTACCGTAGGCGGTTTGTCCCAAATATTTTTTGAAACGAGACCTCGAAAGCTTTCAATTTTGCCTTATTTCGATTTTGACCGTTTTGAAATTCATTCATATTATTCCTTTTTTGTATGCATGACTTAGCATGGTACATATTGTTTTAAGGCGTATTATTTAACTCACAACGTAATTATGTATAACGCATATAAATTTGAATCTAATGTCACTTCATTAAACAAGTTTTTTTAAATCATTAATATGCGCCTTCAGATGGAGTACCATTTAATTTGGCGGCGCATAACCTTCGGTTTTAGATTGTGCTAAAATTCTCGAGATCACCCTAAAATGACCCTAACATCAAGATTCCTGGATAGTGTCTTGACATTCGAGGTCTTCAGGATGCCGAAAAAAGACATTTTACTCATTTTTTATGTTCTCTTTGAACGTTTTCAATTTATATCTTATTATTAGTTTTGTGTATGCATGACTTAGCATGGTATATATCGTTTTAAGGCCTATTATTTCACTTGCAATGTAATTATTTATAACGGATATAAATTTGAATCTAATGTCACTTCTTTAAACACGTTTTTTAAATCATTAGTATGCGCCGCCAGATTGTAGTGACCCGAACTTTTCCATGATTATATATTTAATGAAAACTATATTTGTATGATTAAATGTTTTTAACATGTTAAGAAATCAAACTTATTAAGACTTGATTAATTGAAATAGGTTTCATGTAGACAATTGACCACCCAAATTGACCGTCGATTCACGAACGTTAAAAATTTTAAAAACTATATGATGATATATATATATATATATATATATATATATATATATATATATATATATATATATATATATATATATATATATATATATATATATATATATATATATATATATATATATATATATATATATATATATATATATATAGTTAACATGATATTATGATAATGTAACGACCCGGATTTTTCCGATCATTTTATACCTATAAGATTAATATTTACATAAATTAAACCTTACCAACATGATAAGCAATTTAAATTGTTGAGACTTATGTTTTTGAAAAGAGTTTTACACAACGTATGACCGTCCAATTTGACCGATGATATCACGAACTATATAACATACGATAATTATACGTTTGTGTATATATATTTATTTATATATATTTAACATGATCTAAGGATGGTTTAACATCTCATTGTGTACTAATAACAATAAGATAAAAGTATACTTTGAAACTACTAACTTAAGTTTTCAAAACAATAACTATACGTAACGTTCTTTGATATAAATACTTATAACTTATAATGTTTATACAAGTATCGTATAGATATGTATTTAATCACTTTTAAAGGGCTTTTATACATAAAACAATATAAGTATATTTACAAAAGATAGTTATATTTGAATCCTCGTTCCGTTTTCTCAAGATTTCTACAAGTATATCTAGAGTATATGTACCCGTATCATACCCAGCTTCTATACGTATTTACTAGTAGTATATACATATCGAATCAACATCCTAATCACCTTTAATACTGCCCTAGATAAGAGGTAATTATAATTTGGAAGTTAGTTGACTAATTACACAAGATTACAACACAAAATTTTGTTTTTGTTCCCCATTAAATCACACCATCACCACCATATATACACAATCCATCTTCAATTTTTACTACCTATTCTCTAACCAAAAACACACTTCAATAATCCTTCCAACTATACAAGTTTACTTCCAACCTTTTGATCTAACTCCACCACTCTTTGATTCCAAGATTATTTATTATATCTTGTAGTAACTTTGTCCAAGTAACTTGAGGTAGTAACCTTGTTCATAATCTTGTTCGATTCATAATTATATAGCTAACTTATTTCATGTTGTAAAATTTTAACAACAAGAACATAGTTTGAATGATTTCAAACTTGTTTACAAACTAAATAGATCCTTCTAACTTAACTTTTAAAATACTTCAAGACATGTAATATATCATAATGATATGCTAACTTAACAAGATATAACCTGGATTTACAAAGAACATCTTAAAAACTGAATCTACGTCGTCGGAGTGCAACCGGGGGGCTATTTTAGGTTGGATAATTAAAAACCATCTTGAACTTTGAATTGGAAGTTTATGTTCTGGAAAAATGATATTTCTTATGAATATGTTAACAAATAAAAATTTCATGGTTTAACTCAAAGTGTAAGTATTTTTATAAAAATGATCATTAGATGTTGTTTTTATGAGGAAAAATGATCACTTTCATAAGTTTCACCAAAGTTTGACCTATAACCTGTGATTTCGAATACAAACTAAGGTATTTTCAGTTCATATTCTTAAAATTAGACTCGATCCAAGGAAGTGAACAAGTTGAACCAACAAAAACGGAGTTGTAATGAAGAAACTACGACTAAAACAAGATCGGGTATCCGAAGCTAGTTTAGCTACGAAAATATTTGGAGAAAAATTTAATTAATCATATCTTTGCTAATTAATATGATATTTTCTATATAATTACTTATGATTTGATTTTATATATTTCAGGACCACCCATAAACAACACGAGAAGATTAATCATAAGACCTCATGATTGTACGCAACACGTCATTTGACAACACGGTACTTTATGTACGCAACACGTCATTTGACAACATGGTACCATGGGTCGAGATTAATTCTGATCAATACGAATACGATGGGGTCTTTATTTATTTTATTGAGCAACTAATTGTGGACCACTAACATCGGACTGCTAACTACGGACTAAGAAAATATTAAAAGTATTATAAGTATATATATATATATATATATATATATATATATATATATATATATATATATATATATATATATATATATATATATATATATATATATATGCAACGATTACTTGAAAAGAAAATATGTTGATATATTATATATATGGTTAGGTTCGTGATATCTATCGGAGACCAAGTCGAGTTAAATACCTTCAAGGAAAAAGTGAGTATATAGTCCCATTTTTAAACTCTAAATATTTCGGGATGAGAATACATGCATTTTATGATTTACGTTATGAACACAAGTGATTAAAAATATATATTCTATGTTGAGTTGTACCACTGGCATACTTCCCTGTAACTTGGTAACCACTATTTACATGAGGTATTGTAAACGCGAATCCTGTTGATAGATCTATCGGGCCTGACAACCCCAACCGGACTGGACGACCAGTATTCAACGGTTGCACAGTACTTCGTTTCGGTGACTACACTTGGTACGGTGTAGTAAGATTTCATAATAAAGGGAATATGCGACATTGATTAAATGTTAAGTATGGTTATCAAGTGCTCAACAACTTAGAATATTTTTATTAAAACGTTTATATATGAAATCTTGTGGTCTATATTTATAACGCTGCTGGCATTAAACCTATATCTCACTAACTTTATGTTGACGTTTTAAGCATGTTTATTCTCAGGTGATAACTAAAAGCTTCCGCTGCAACATGTTGAATTTAAGCAAGATCTTGAGTATGCATATTTGTGTCAAAAATAAAACTGCATATCGGAGAATTTGTAATGTAAAATACGTTGGAAATTGTGTTGTTATTATCACATGTAAAGTTTGTAAGGCTAAGATTATCGCTAAACGATAATCATTATTATGTTGTTTAAACCTTGTATTTGTAATAAAAGTTATGGTTTGTATTGTAAAAACAAATGCAGTTTTTGAAAAACATCGCATATAGAGGTCAATACCTCGCGATGAAATCATATGTTATTGTATTCATCCTTATGGTTAAGGTCGGGTTATGACAGATAAGTAAGTATATCACTAGGTATATTAATAATGAGTTATATACATAAAATGAGACTATTGAATTACGAAACTCGAAACGATATATATAACGATTATCGTTATGACAACGTCTTACTAAGTACATATGTATCATATTAAGATATTGTTACACTATATTTAACATGATAAAATGATAATTATATATATCATTAAGTATGCTAATAATGAACTAGATATGTAAAACAAGACTACTAACTTATGAATTTCGAAACGAGGCATATATGTTACGATTATCGTTGTAACGACATTTTAATGTATATATATATATATCACATTAAGATATATTCATACATCATAATATCATGATAATGTAATAATTTAACATCTCATTAGATATAATAAACATTGGGTTAACAACATTAAATGAGATCGTTAACTTAAAGGTTTCAAAACAACACTTACATTTAACAACTAACGATGACTTAACGACTCAGTTAAAATGTATAAACATGTAGTATATTAAGATGTATTAGTACACTTTTGAAAGACTTCATGACACATACGAAAGTACTTCTACTTAACAAAAATGCTTACAATTACATTCTCATTCATTTTCATCAACAATTCTACACGTATGCACCCGTATTCGTACTCGTACAATACCTAGCTTCTAAATGTATTTACTATTGGTATATACACTCCAATGATCAGCTCTTAGTAGCCCTTGTGAGTCACCAAGACACGTGGGAACCATCATTTGGCAACTAGCATGAAATATCTAACAAAAATACAAACTAATGGAGCCTATATGGAGACTCCATATTCACGTGAATGAGGTACCTAACAAACACATTCACTTTGCAATTTTCTTGAATCAAATTACTCTCTCTTAAGTGTTCTTCCATTGTTCTAAGTGTTCTTCATCATCTTCAACAAAATCTAGCTCAATATAGTTCATAAATCCTAACCTAGTTCAACTTTCAAAACAACTACTCAAGTAAACTTCAAGAACACTTCCAAGTTTGCAAGACAACTTCCAAGCTTTCTAATCCATTCCAAGTAATCATCTAAGATCAAGGAACCTTTATTATTTACAGTAGGTTATCTTTCTAATTCAAGATAATATTCATATTCAAACTTTAATTCAATTTCTATAACTATAAACTATCTTAATTCGAGTAAAAATCTTACTTGAACTTGTTTTTGTGTCATGATTCTACTCCAAGAATTTTCAAGCCATCCAAGAATCCTTTGAAGCTAGATCAATTTTTGTCATTTCTAGTAGGTTTACCTACTAAACTTTAGGTAGTAATGATGTTCTTAACATCATTCGATTCATATATATATAACTATCTTATTCAAAGAATTAAACTTGTAATCACTAGAACATAGATTATTTAATTCTAAACTTGTTCGCAAACAAAGTTAATCCTTCTAACTTGATTTTTAAAATCAACTAAACACATGTTCTATATCTATATGATATGCTAACTTAATAATTTAAAACCTGGAAACACGATGAACACTGTAAAACCGGACATACACCGTCGTAGTAACACCGCGGGCTGTTTTGGGTTTGATAATTAAAAACTATGTTAACCTTTGATTTAAAAGTTGTTCTTCTGGGAAAATGATTTTTCTTATTAACATGAAACTATATCCAAAAATCATGGTTAAACTCAAAGTGGAAGTATGTTTTTCGAAATGGTCATCAAGACGTCGTTCTTTCGACTGAAATGACTACCTCTTACAATATTGACTTGTAACCTGTATTTCTGACTATAAACTTATACTTTTTCTGTTTAGATGCATAAATTTCAGTTCAATATGAAACCATAGCAATTTGATTCACTCAAAACGGATTTAAAACGAAGAAGTTATGGGTAAAACAAAATTGGTTAAAAATGATTAATTTGACTACGTGATGAATTTACAAAAATCTATACTAACCATATCCTAACTAACTTATATTGTATTATACATGTATTCTAACATATATTATGTAATTTTGAGACAATATTTTGACATATCATATCGACGTCATCTATATATATTATTTGGAACAACCATAGACACTCTATATGCGGTAATGATCGAGTTAGCTATACAGGGTTGAGGTTGATTCCAAAATAATATACTTTGAGTTGTGATCGAGTCTGAGACTTGTATGCACTGGGTCATGGATTGATTTGAGATAATATATTGATTTATTTCTGTACTACTAACTGTGGACAATTATTTATGGACTACAAACGTTGGACCATCAACTTAACAAACTTAAATCGTTAAAATATAATAAAATATGGTAAAATTATATTTCGATCATAATTTGATATATATATATATATATATATATATATATATATATATATATATATATATATATATATATATATATATATATATTTGTTATGGGTTCGTGAATCAACCTGTGGCCAAGTCTAATTCTCGACGAATTGATAATATGTGAAAGTGAGTTATAGTCCCACTTTTGAAATCTATTATTTTTGGGATGAGAATACATGAAGTTTTATAAATGTTTTACAAAATAGACACAAGTACGTGAAACTACATTCTATGGTTGAATTATCGAAATCGAATATGCTCCTTTTAGCTTGGTAGCCTAAGAATTAGGGAACTGGCCCATAATTGACGCGATTCCTAAAGATAGATCTATGGGCACTAACAAGTCCCAGTCAGAGGTATTTGAACTGCTTTAGTACTTCGATTTTATCATGTCCGAAGGGAGTCCCAGAATGATGGGGATATTCTATATGCATGTTGTTAATGTCGGTTACTAGGTGTTCACCATATGAATGATTTTTATCTCTATGTATGGGATATATATTTATGAAAATTGGAAACATGAAATCTTGTGGTATATTATTACAATATGATAAACATATAGGTTAACCCTATAACTCACCAACATTTTTGTTGACGTTTAAAGCATGTTTATTCTCAGCTGATTATTAAGAGCTTCCGCTGTTGCATGATAAATAAAGACAGGATTAGAGTCTGCATGCTTGTATTATATTGTTTAAAAATTTCATTCGAAGACTTAAGTTGTTGTGTAATATTATTGTAAACCATTATGTAATGGTCGTGTGAAAACGCTATAGTGTAGATTATCATTATTTGATAATCTTTGGAATGTTTTTAAACCTTTATCGATAAAATAAAGGTTATGGTTTGTTTTAAAAATCGAATGCAATCTTTGAAAAACGTCTCATATAGAGGTCAAAACCTCGCAACGAAATCAATTAATGTGAAACGTTTATAATCGATATGAACGGGATATTTCAGTTGGTATCCGAGCGTTGGTCTTAGAGAACCAGAGTTTTACATTAGTGCATCTTATCGAGTTTGTTAGGATGCATTAGTGAGTCTGGACTTCGACCGTGTTTTCTTTAAAAACGATTGCTTAACACTTTTTGTTGGAAACTATATATTATTAACATGTAAATATTATGTGATATATTAATCTCTTAACATGTTTGATATTGTGTGATAGATGTCTACCTCTAGTACAAATCTCATCGACTCACCTAATAATAATGAAGAGTCGAATATATATTGGGAAGATTCACAAATTCCCGAAGAGGAATCGGAAGAAGAGGAACCGGAAGAAGAGGAACCGGAAGAAGAAGAGGTTCAGGAGGAAGAAATATTAGGAACCACAGAAAAACAGTTAAATAAAAGAAAATCCTCAACCAGTGGACCAAAGTTAATAATGGTCATTGGTGTTTCCACTAAGGAAGCAAAATATTGGGAAGATTACCAATTTTTTGATGAATCAAATCCGATGAGGATTCCGATGATGTTATAGAAATTACCCCGACCCAATTTGAGAAAGCAAAAGAAAATAATAACGGAAAAGGCATCAAAATAGAGAAACCTGATTCCAACCCCGATGAACTTTATATGTATCGTAAACATCCATACTTCTTAAATTTTAACAATAACCTAGGAACCTCTAAGCCACCAGGTTTTTCTAAACTATTTGTGAAAACAACGGCTCGTATTAGGGGAGCACCATATATCCCTAGGAAATTAGCGAAACGAACCAAGTCCGAAGAGGAAGAAACAAGTGAGTCAGAATGAAGAGTAGTAATCATGATGTGTAATATATGTATTAAAGTGTGCTTCTACTTTTATGTTATATGTAAAAATTTCTTGTTTGTTTGTTAATTATCTTTTACGAATCTAATCCTCGTCTATTTTACAGTATAAAAACACACAATGAACATTAAGGATAGACAACCGAATATTTTAGAAGACCTACCCGGGGATATGATTGATGAAATCTTGTCTAGAGTCGGTCAGAATTCATCGGCACAATTATTTATGGCGAAATTAGTTTGTCAGACATTTGAAAGACATTCCAGGCATGCCTTAGTTTATAAAAGGCTTTCCTTTGAAAGATGGGGTATATCACATTGGGGAGACTTTAAGTTACACCGTGTTTTTTTTAAAGCATTAAGTGCAGGAAACCCAAATGCAATTTTACGCTACGGGTTAAGAACCTATTTTGACTCCACTTATCCCAACATAGGACTTCGTTTTTTAGAAAGAGCTTCTAACATGCAACATAAAGAAGCATGTTATGCTTACGGGTTAGTGATGTTCGCTTCTCACCAAAGTGAGAAAAAGAACATCGGATTACAACTGTTAAATGAAACATTCCCACAAGTGACGGACTCAGTAGTTAGGGTAAGAAACAAGGTTTTTAGATTGTTACAGGGCTGTTGGGCATTACGAAACCCTCGTCCTTTTGACGACATTACAACATGCTTCCTAGCCAACGGTCATAACGGTTATTTTCTACAAGACCAAGGATGGGAAATAGTCTTAGTAAAACCAGAATGCATGACTTGTTTCTGGACTTATGAATTACGTGTCTTTATTGCCTTTGCTGAAAAACTTGCGTATTAACTAGAATTGTCTTCACAACTGCCTTGTATCAAAGATATTGTGTGTTATATTTCATGCTATATGTAAAATAACGGTATTGTAAGTTTGTAAAATATTGTATAAGAGTTTGAACGCGAAATATTATTGTAATCAGTTTTTCATATAGAATAATAGTAGTTGATTTGTATATTAGCTACTAAGTATGAACTTAACGGGTAGGTACTACCGGAATAAAAAATTATAAAACGCTAATATGAAGAAAAAGCTTTTATAAATAAGTTCATATTATGCTACAAAATACTATTGACTACTCTTAATATTCTATATGATTAACTTAATTCTTTTGGCTATTTTTTAAGGAAATGGCACCGACTACTCGTCAGAAATTGAACTCAAGTGAGGAAGACTTCTGTATTTTCCTTGCAGCAAACATAGCAGCAGTGTAAGCCGCAATGTAGAATAACAACAATAACTCTGGATCTAGCAGTGGAACTAATTCCACAAGAAATCGTGTGGGATGCTCCTACAAAGAATTCACTGCTTGTAAACCTTTGGAATTTGATGGAACCGAAGGACTAATCGGATTGAAACGGTGGACCGAGAAGGTCGAATCTGTGTTTGCCATAAGTAAATGTAGCGAAGAAGATAAGGTGAAGTACGCCGCACATACCTTCACAGATACTGTGTTAACATGGTGGAATACCTATCTAGAGCAAGTGGGACAAGATGCTGCTTACGCACTACCGTGGTCAGCATTTAAACACCTGATGACTGAGCAGTACCGTCCCAGAAACGAGGTCAATAAGCTCAAAGTAGAGCTTAAAGGATTACGAACACAAGGATTCGACATTACCACCTACGAACGACGATTCACATAGTTGTGCCTATTGTGTCCAAGAGCGTTCGAGGATGTAGAAGAGAATATCGACACATTTGTAAAAGGGTTACCAGAAAGGATTAAAGAAGATGTGAGTTCACACGAACCCGCCTCCATACAAAAGGCAAGTCGAATGGCTCACAAACTCATAAACCAGATTGAGGAAAGAATTAATGAGGAGGCGACAGAAGAGGCCAATATGAAACAAGTCAAGAGAAAGTGGGAAGAAACCAGTGACAAGGGTCACCAATACTACAACTACAACAACAATCACAATCACAATCGCAACAACTATCCCAACAACCGCAACATCAATCGCAACAACAACAATCGCAATCCCAACAACAACTATAATAACCACCATAACAATTATAACAAACGTCCCAACAACAACTACAACAATCGCCCCAACAACAATAAGAACCGCAACAACAACAATTCCTATAACAACAAGAAGCAGAAGCAGCCATGTCAAAGGTGTGAAGAGTACCATCCGAATGTGTTTTGCACGACATTTTGCACTAAGTGTAAAAGAACTGGTCATAGTGCGACGAAGTGTGAGCCCTGCGGACCGATAAAAAACAGAATTAAAGGAACAAATAATGTTGGAACAAAAGATGCCACCGTAGTTTGTTATAGATGTGGAAAACCGGGCCACATTATTAGAAATTACCCGAATAAGGGGAATATTAATGGGCAAGGCCGCTGAAGAGTTTTCAATATTAATGCGGCAGAAGCACAGGAAGACCTGGAGCTTGTTACAAGTACGTTTCTTATTGACAATAAATATGCTTATGTTTTATTTGATTCGGGTGTGGATAGAAGCTATATGAGTAGAGATTTTTGTGCAAAATTAAGTTATCCATTGACGCTTGTGGATAATAAATTTTTACTCGAATTAGCAAACGGTAAATTAATTACAGCAGATAATATATGTCGGAATCAAGAAATTAAACTGGTTAGCGAAACGTTTAAGATTGATTTGATACCTGTAGAGTTAGGAAGTTTTGATGTGATAATCGGCATGGACTGGTTGAAAAAGGAGAGAGCAGAATCGTATGTTACAAAAATGCAATTCGCATTGTACGAGAAAAAGGAAAACCTTTAATGGTGTACGGAGAAAAGAGCAACACGAAGTTAAATCTTATTACTAACCTGAAGGCGCAAAAACTAATAAGAAAATGTTGCTATGCCGTTATAGCACACTTCGAGAAAGTCAATACAGAAGAAAAGAACATTAATGATGTTCCCGTCGCAAAAAGAATTTCCTGATGTATTTTTGAAAGAATTACTGGGACTACCTCCACACCGATCTGTTGAATTTCAAATAGATCTCGTACCAGGAGCTGCACCAATAGCTCGTGCTCCATATAGACTCGCACCCAGCAAAATGAAGGAACTCCAAAGCTAATTACAAGAACTTTTAGAGCGTGGTTTTATAGACCAAGTACATCACCATGGGGAGCTCCTGTTTTGTTTGTCAAAAAGAAGGATGGTACATTCCGGTTGTGTATCGACTACCGAGAGTTGAACAAACTTATCATCCAGAACCGTTACCCACTACTGAGAATAGATGACTTATTTGATCAACTATAAGGCTCGTCAGTTTATTCGAAGATCGATTTACATTCCGGGTATCATCAAATGCGGGTGAAGGAGGATGATATTCCGAAGACTGCTTTCAGGACGCGTTACGGTCATTACGAGTTTATGGTTATGCCGTTTGGTTTGACTAACGTACCAGATGTGTTCATGGACCTCATGAACCGAGTGTGTGGACCATACCTTGACAAGTGTGTCATTGTTTTCATCGATGACATACTTATTTACTCAAAGAATAAGCAAGAGCATGAAGAACATTTGAGAAAAGTGCTAGAATTGTTGAGAAAAGAAAAACTGTACGCTAAGTTTTCAAAGTGTGCATTTTGGTTGAAAGAAGTCCAATTCCTCGGTCACATAGTGAACAAAGAAGGTATTTAAGTGGATCCGGCAAAGATTGAAACCGTTGAAAAATGGGAAACCCCGAAAACTCCAAAACATATACGCCAATTTTTAGGACTGACTGGTTACTACAGAAGATTCATCCAAGATTTTTCCAAAATAGCAAAACCTTTGACTGCATTAACGCATAAAGGGAAGAAATTTGAATGGAAGGATGAATAAGAGAAAGCGTTTCAATTGTTAAAGAAAAAGCTAACTACGGCACCTATATTGTCATTGCCTGAAGGGAATGACGATTTTGTAATTTATTTTGACGCTTCGAAGCAAGGTCTTGGTTGTGTATTAATGCAACGAACGAAGGTAATTGCTTATGCGTCCAGACAATTGAAGATTCACGAGCAAAAATTATACGACTCACGATTTGGAATTGGGCGCTGTTGTTTTTACATTAAAGACTTGGAGGCACTACTTATATGGGGTCAAAAGTATCATATATACCGACCACAAAAGTCTCCAACATATATTTCATCAGAAACAACGGAACATGAGACAGCGTAGGTGGATTGAATTGTTGAATGATTACGACTTTGAGATTCGTTACCACCCGAGGAAGGCGAATGTGGTAGTCGACGCTTTGAGTAGAAAGGACAGAGAACCTATGCGGGTAAAAGGTATGAATATAATTATTCGTACTAACCTCACTACTCAAATAAAGGAGGCGCAACATGGAGCTTTAAAAGAAGGAAATTTGAAGAAAGAAATACCCAAAGGATCGGAAAAACATCTTAATATTCGGGAAGACGGAACTCGATATAGGGCTGAAAGAATTTGGGTACCAAAGTTTGGAGATGTGAGAGAAATGGTACTTAAGGAAGCACATAAAACCAGATACTCAATACATCCTGGAGCGGGAAAGATGTACAAAGATCTCAAGAAACACTTTTTGTGCCGGGTATGAAAGCTGATATCGCTAAATACATAGGATAATGTTTGACGTGTTCTAAGTTAAAAGCAGAACATCAAAAACCATCGGGTCTACTTCAACAACCTGAAATCCGAGAATGGAAATGGGAAAACATTACCATGGATTTCATTACTAAATTGCCAAGGACTGCAAGTGGTTATGATACTATTTGGGTAATAGTCGATCGTCTCACCAAATCAGCACACTTTCTACCAATGCGAGAAGATGATAAAATGGAAAAGTTAGCACGATTATACTTGAAGAAAGTCGTCTCCAGACACGGAATACCAATCTCTATTATCTCTGATAGGGACGATAGATTTGTTTCAAGGTTTTGGCAAACGTTACAACAAGCATTGGGAACTCGTTTAGATATGTGTACTGCCTATCATCCACAAAATGATGGGCAGAGGGAAAGGACGATACAAACGCTTGAAGACATGCTACGAGCATGTGTTATTGATTTTGGAAACAGTTGGGAGTGACATCTACCGTTAGCAGAGTTTTCCTACAACAACAGCTACCACTCGAGTATTGAGATGACACCGTTTGAGGCACTTTATGGTAGAAAGTGTAGGTCTCCGATTTGTTGGAGTGAATTTGGGGATAGTCAAATTACGGGTCCAGAGATAATCCAAGAAATTACCGAGAAAATCATTCAAATTCAACAACGATTGAAAGCCGTCCAAAGTCGACAAAAGAGTTACGCGGACCTTAAAAGAAAAGATATAGAATTTGAAATTGGAGAGATGGTCATGCTTAAGATTTCACCTTGGAAAGGCGTTGTTCGATTTGGTAAATGGGGGAAACTAAATCCAAGGTACATTGGGTCATTCAAGATTATTGATCGTGTCGGACCAGTAGCTTACCGACTTGAATTACCTCAACAATTTGCCGGCGTACATAATACTTTTCACGTCTCGAATATGAAGAAATGCTTAGCCAAAGAAGATCTCACTATTCCGTTAGACGAAATTCAAATTAATGAAAAACTCCAATTCATTGAAGAACCCGTCGAAATAATGGATCGTGAGGTTAAAAGACTTAAGCAAAATAAAATACCAATCGTTATGGTTAGATGAAATGCCCGTAGAGGACCCGAGTTCACCTGGGAACATGAAGATCAGATGAAGAAGAAATACCCGCACTTATTTTCAGAAGATGCGTCAACACCTCCAACAGCTTAAAATTTTGGGACGAAATTTATTTAACGGGTAGGTACTATAGTGACCTGAACTTTTCCATGATTATATATTTAATGAAAACTATATTTGCATGATTAAATGTTTCTAACATGTTAAGCAATCAAACTTGTTAAGACTTCATTAATTGAAATAGGTTTCATGTAGACAATTGACCACCCAAATTGACCGGCGATTCACGAACGTTAAAACTTGTAAAAATTATGATATATATATATATATATATATATATATATATATATATATAGTTAACATGATATTATGATAAGTAAGTATATCACTAGGTATATTAACAATGAGTTATATACATAAAATGAGACTATTGAATTAAGAAACTCGAAACGATATATATAACGATTATCGTTATGACAACGTCTTACTAAGTACATATGTATCATATTAATATATTGTTACACTATATTTAACATGATAAAATGATAATTATATATATCATTAAGTATGTTAACAATGAACTACATATGTAAAACAAGACTACTAACTTAAGAATTTCGAAACGAGGCATATATGTTACGATTATCGTTGTAACGACATTTTAATGTATATATATCACATTAAGATATATTCATACATCATAATATCATGATAATGTAATAATTTAACATCTCATTAGATATAATAAACATTGGGCTAACAACATTAAATGAGATCGTTAACTTAAAGGTTTCAAAACAACACTTACATTTAACGACTAACGATGACTTAATGACTCAGTTAAAATGTATATACACAACTACAGAACGGGATATTTGGACGTGTGTAAAAGGCCACGTAGACGTGTTGAATGACACGTCTAAATGGCACAGCTCTAATTGATATTGCCAATTACACCGGTTCCTTGCACCGGTCTAATAAACTTATATAGACGTGTCGAATCTCAACAGATAGACGTTTTCAACAGAGTTAGACGGTAGGTAGTTAGACGTGTTCCGTTATATCAATTAGACGTGGTCTGTTATGTGAGTTAGACGTGTTCCATTACTTCAAATAGACGTGGTCAAAAGCCATTTGGACGTGTTCCGTTAGTGTAGTTAGTCGTGTTGTTAGTAAGAACTAGACGTGTTGATGAATTTGAAAACCCAATTAGTCGTGTCCCGTATTAACTTGTGCCCGCCATTTTTTTCCCAAATTTTTTAAATATCAGAATATAATATTAAATTTTTAAATTTTTAAATAGCCGCTAATATTAACTACCATTCAAAATTTCACGCCAAATACAACAGACTATCAATTAGACGTGTTAGCAAATAGATGTGTTAGCAATTAGACTTGTTTGCAAGTTACCAATTAGACGTGTTAGCTTGGTAAGTTTCTGCTGGCAATTAAAATGTGCTGTAAAAGTGGTTTAACTGAAAAAATTATTACATGATTATAAATAAATGTATAAACATTCTCCAGGTAGACAAATTAAAATTATTACACCACACTCAACTATACAATTGACATAATGTATTTGATTTGTACCTATATCTAACAAAATGTAATACAAAATACATCTATCGTTAATATACTTTAAACATAGAAAAAACGAAGGTCTTTGCACCAAATATATATCATGCCCAACTTGCATTCTGCCCATTTTGTAAGCATCCAAGTATGTCATTCTGCTATAAACCTACATAAACATCCAAATATGACATCAATTAATGCAAACTTGATATGCAAAATGATTCTTGATCAGTGCAAATAGTAATACAAACAGTTAATTTAACTTATAATTATACAACCATTATAACATACCTTGTTGAGATCAAAAAGGACTCCACAAATGTCATCTTTCAAAAATATCGTCTAGATCGATAGTAGAAAGGCAACGTTCATCCCACGAAAGCTGTAGATTTCAAATAGATTCCCAATATATACTTTATTATATAATTAATATTAACATATATAATAAAGTATAAGTTTTATTTAAAAATATACAAACAGAAATAATTTAGTAATTTTTCACAATACCAACAACTTACTTCGTCAATACGAAATTCTCTCTTTATACCACCACTTGCGATCGAATACATCCAACTGAGGACATAGTAACCGCACTCCCAACTGCCTGGTTGTTGATTGCACTGCATGACAATTGCAAACGCGTTTAACATGTAAAACGTATACAATAACATTAACATAAACATATGAACCTCAACATTAACATAAGACTATAGATGTTTGTACAAACATATAATTAGATAAAAATACAAATAATTAACAGTTAATGCAGAATACGGTTATTTAAAATATTATTTAAATAAAAAATTAATTAAAATAAACAAAGCCGTCTAACCGATTTATACAATCTGCGAGTAGATAATTGTTTATCGTCTTCTGTTGTTTCCTATTCAGTGAATCAAGTATAATTCCTTGGTTCTCTTTTAGCGATACAAAAAACAACACCCAGTGGCCTCTAGAAAAACAAAAACAACGTTCATTTAGAAGAAAAAATATATGTAAGCATTATTATATATATTAGTAATGATATAATTTGAAGATTTACATACTTCTGAACATATGGTGCGAAGAAATAATCATAAGTGGATTTGAAGGTGGTCTTCAAGTAGTCTATCACATCATTTTTGCCAGATTCAATCAATTTGCCTTGGATCGAATAAGGATTAATTAACCCATATGGTTTGGTAAAGGCTATTCTCATAAAGTTGTGTAGACCCCTAACAAATATGAAGTAAAAGGCCAAATGATGTTACCGTTCAACTTAAACTATAGTCAAACATGTGCATAAGTAAAATATGATACATATGAAAACATGTTACTGTCAATGTAACCTATATGAATATGAAAACATGTGCAAAAGATAACATAAATGTACTTACATCATGAAGGAAAATATAATGCTGCAATCCAACCAACCCTTTTTCCAAAATGTCATGATGTCATCAACATCAATCGTAGTTACCAAATTACCTGTTAAGCCTGCAAACACACCAGGAGGGGTATTAAGTGTACATCCGGATGTAGGATCTTCTCTAGTCATCCATCTAGTATACACTTCTTGTACAATTGGTCTGTCGTGTATGGCATTCTCCAATATGATCAGCTGGGTAAGCACATCTTGTTTTTTCTTTTTTTTTGTAAATCTGTTATTGGTTGGTTAGTTGCAACAACCTGAACACCACATCATCAAAATTTTTTATATATTAATATAATTTTGTAAGTTGAATTATATATGGTGAGTACTTCGTTGAACATATACCTGCTTCCTAATAGGAGCAGCACTTATATCCATCTGCTTATTACTTGGAGCAATATTTTTATCATTTTTTTTTTTGTAATTCACCAGTGTTTGATTTTGTTTCACACTCCTGTTAACAAATATAATATTTACATTAAAAAATAGTTACTAATCACACTAGTTTTGTAGTTACTATTGTATAGTGATTTATCATTTTAGGAAATTCTAAAAATAAGCAATTATGTAGGTACCTTTTTATTTAACAGATGCATTCTCAAGACAGGCCTTGGTATGAAATGTAGTGACCCGAACTTTTCCATGTTTATATATATATATATTAAATGAAATTGTTATTTACATGATTAAGTGTTTCCAACATATTAAGCAAACAAACTTGTTAAGACTTGATTAATTGAAATAGGTTTCATATAGACAATTGACCACCCAAGTTGACCGGTGATTCACGAACGTTAAAACTTGTAAAAACTATATGATGACATATATATGGTTATATATATAGTTAACATGATATTATGATAAGTAAACATATCATTAAGTATATTAATAATGAACTACATATGTAAAAACAAGACTACTAACTTAATGATTTTGAAACGAGACATATATGTAACGATTATTGTTGTAACGACATTTAATGTATATATATCATATTAAGAGATATTCGTACATCATAATATCATGATAATATAATAATTTAAAATCTCATTTGATATTATAAAAATTGGGTCAACAACATTTAACAAGATCGTTAACCTAAAGGTTTCAAAACAACACTTACATGTAACGACTAACGATGACTTAACGACTCAGTTAAAATGTATATACATGTAGTGTTTTAATATGTATTCATACACTTTTGAAAGACTTCAAGACACTTATCAAAATACTTCTACTTAACAAAAATGCTTACAATTACATCCTCATTCAGTTTCATCAACAATTCTACTCGTATGCACCCGTATTCGTACTCGTACAATACACAGCTTTTAGATGTATGTACTATTGGTATATACACTCCAATGATCAGCTTTTAGCAGACCATGTGAGTCACCTAACACATGTGGGAACCATCATTTGGCAACTAGCATGAAATATCTCATAAAATTACAAAAATATGAGTAATCATTCATGACTTATTTACATGAAAATAAAATTACATATCCTTTATATCTAATCCATACACCAACGACCAAAAACACCTACAAATACTTTCATTCTTCAATTTTCTTCGTCTAATTGATCTCTCTGAAGTTCTATCTTCAAGTTCTAAGTGTTCTTCATAAATTCTACAAGTTCTAATTTCATAAAATCAAGAATACTTCCAAGTTTGCTAGCTTACTTTCAATCTTGTAGAGTGATCATCCAACCTCAAGAAATTTTTCTTATTTACAGTAAGATATCTTTCTAATACAAGGTAATACTCATATTCAAACTTTGATTCAATTTCTATAACTATAACAATCTTATTTCGAGTGAAAATCTTACTTGAACTGTTTTCGTATCATGATTCTGCTTCAAGAACTTTCAAGCCATCCAAGGATCCTTTGAAGCTAGATCCATTTTTTTCATTTCCAGTAGCTTTATCCAGAAAACTTGAGGTAGTAATGATGTTCATAACATCATTCGATTCATACATATAAAGCTATCTTATTCGAAGGTTTAAACTTGTAATCACTAGAACATAGTTTAGTTAATTCTAAACTTGTTCGCAAACAAAAGTTAATCCTTCTAACTTGACTTTTAAAATCAACTAAACACATGTTCTATATCTATATGATATGCTAACTTAATGATTTAAAACCTGGAAACACGAAAAACACCGTAAAACCGGATTTACACCGTCGTAGTAACACCGCGGGCTGTTTTGGGTTAGTTAATTAAAAACTATGATAAACTTTGATTTAAAAGTTTTTCTTCTGGGAAAATGATTTTTCTTATGAACATGAAACTATATCCAAAAATCATGGTTAAACTCAAAGTGGAAGTATGTTTTCTAAAATGGTCATCTAGACGTCGTTCTTTCGACTGAAATGACTACCTTTACAAAAACGACTTGTAACTTATATTTCCGACATTAAACCTATACTTTTTCTGTTTCGATTCATAAAATAGAGTTCAATATGAAACCATAGCAATTCGATTCACTCAAAACGGAATTAAAATGAAGAAGTTATGGGTAAAACAAGATTGGATAATTTTTCTTGTTGTAGCAACGTGAAAATTGGTAACAAATCCATATTAATCATATCTTAGCTTACTTATATTGTATTATACATGTATTATAATATATTATGTATCTTGGGATACCATAGACACGTATGCAAATGTTTTCACATATCATATCGACCAATGTGTATATATTATTTGGAACAACCATAGACACTCTATATGCAGTAATGTGGGAGTTAGCTATACAGAGTTGAGGTTGATTCCAAAAATATATATACTTTGAGTTGTGATCTAGCCTGAGACGTGTATACACTGGGTCGTGGATTGATTCAAGATAATATATATCAATTTTTTTCTGTACATCTAACGTTGGACAACTAGTTGTAGGTTACTAACGAGGACAGCTGACTTAATAAACTTAAAACATCAAAATGCATTAAAAGTATTGTAAATATATTTTGAATATACTTTGATATATATGTACATATTTGTTATAGGTTCTTGAATCGACCAGTGGCCAAGTCTTACTTCCCGACGAAGTAAAAATCTGTGAAAGTGAGTTATAGTCCCACTTTTAAAAATCTAATATTTTTGGGATGAGAATACATGCAGGTTTTATAAATGATTTACAAAATAGACACAAGTACGTGAAACTACATTCTATGGTTGAATTATCGAAATCGAATATGCCCCTTTTTATTAAGTCTGGTAATCTAAGAATTAGGGAACAGACACCCTAATTGACGCGAATCCTAAAGATAGATCTATTGGGCCTAACAAACCGCATCGAAAGTACCGGATGCTTTAGTACTTCGAAATTTATATCATATCCGAAGGGTGTCCCGGAATGATGGGGATATTCTTATATATGCATCTTGTTAATGTCGGTTACCAGGTGTTCACCATATGAATGATTTTTATCTCTATGTATGGGATGTGTATTGAAATATGAAATCTTGTGGTATATTGTTACGATTTGATATATATAGGTTAAACCTATAACTCACCAACATTTTTGTTGACGTTTAAAGCATGTTTATTCTCAGGTGAATATTAAGAGCTTCCGCTGTTGCATACTAAAATAAGGACAAGATTTGGAGTCCATGTTTGTATGATATTGTGTAAAAACTGCATTCAAGAAACATATGTCGATGTAATATATTTCTATTGTAAACCATTATGTAATGGTCGTGTGTAAACAGTATATTTTAGATTATCATTATTTGATAATCTACGTAATGCTTTTGAAACCTTTATTGATAAAATAAAGGTTATGGTTGTTTTAAAAATGAATGCAGTCTTTGAAAAACGTCTCATATAGAGGTTAAAACCTCGCAACGAAATCAATTAATATGGAACGTTTATAATCAATATGAACGGGACATTTCAGTTGGTATCCGAGCGTTGGCCTTAGAGAACCAGAATTTTGCATTAATGTGTCTTATCGAGTTTGTTAGGGTGCATTAGTGAGTCTGAACTTCGACCGTGTTTACTTGAAAAATGATTGCTTAACAAATTTTGTTGGAAACTATATATTTTTAACATGTGAATATTATGTGATATATTAATCTCTTAACGCGTTTGATATTATGTGATAGATGTCTACCTCTAGAACAAGTCCCATTGAATCACCTAATAATAATTAAGAGACAAATGTAAATTGGAATGATTCGTGGACTGATTCACAAGTTCCCGAAGAGGAACCGGAAGAAGAGTCGGAACCGGAAGAAGAATTGGAACCGGAAGAAGAATTGGAACCGGAAGAAGAAATAGAACCAGTGGGGGAAATAATAAAACGGTTAAGTAGAAGAAAATCCTCAACCAACCGACCAAAGTTAATTATGGTCAATGGTGTTTTCGCCAAGGAAGCAAAGTATTGGGAGGATTACTAATTCTCCGATGAATCGGATCCCGACAAGGATTCCGATGATGTTATAGAAATTACCCCAACACAATTTAATAAGGCAAAAGAGAACAATAAGGGAAAGGGCATAAAAATAGAGAAATTTGATTCCAAACCCGATGAACTTTATATGTATCATCAACACCCGTATTTCTTAAGTTGTGACAATAACCCGGGAACTTCTAAACCACCAGGTTTTTCTAAACCAATGTGGAAAACGACGGCTCGTATTAGTGGAACATCATATATCCCTAGAAACTTGGCAAAACGAACCAAAACTGAAGAAGAAGAAGAAACGAGGGAGTCGGAATAAAATAGTTGTATTCGTGTGGTGTAATATATGTAATATCGTGTGCTTATGCTTTATGATATATGTAAAAATTGCTTGTATTAATAAGTAATTTTTTATGAATCTAACTCTTGTCTATTTTACAGTATAAAAACACAAAATGGATAGACAACCCAATATTTTAAGAGACCTACCCGGAGACATGATTGATGAAATCTTGTCAAGAGTCGGTCAGAATTCCTCGGCACAACTATTTAAGGCGAGATCAGTTTGTAAGACATTCGAAGAACGTTCCAAGAATGCCTTAATTTATAAAAGGCTTTCGTTCGAAAGATGGGGGATATCACATTGGAAAATCCATAAGTTACGATGTGTTTACTTTGACGCATATATTGTGGGGAACCCAAATGCTATTTTACGCAACGGGTTAAGAAATTATTTTGACTCAATATATCCGAATATAGGACTTCGTGATTTAGAAAAAGCGGCTAACATGCAACATAAAGAAGCATGTTACGCTTACGGGTTAGTAATGTTCGCTTCTCACCAAAGTGAGAACAAGAAAATCGGGCTACAACTATTAAACAAAACTTTCCCACAAGTGACGGAGTCGGTAATTGGGGTAAGAAATGAGGTTTTTAGGTTATTACGAGACTGTTGGTCATTACGTAACCTTCATCCTTTTGATGACGTTACAACACATTGTCATACTATCGGCCACAACAGTTATGTTCCACAAAACCAAGGATGGGAAGTGGTATTAGTAAAACCAGAATGCATGACTTGTTTCTGGACGTATGAATTACGTGTCTTTATTGCCTTTGTTGAACGCCTTATTTATTAACTAGAATTATCTTCGCAACTACTTTGTATCAAAGTTTTATGTGCTATATTTCATGCTATATGTAAAAAAAGCGGTATTGTAAGTTTGCAAGTTATTGTATAAAGGTTTGAATATGATATTTTTTTTTTGTGATTAGTTTTTCATATAGAATTGTAGTAGTTGAAATGGTATGTTAGCTACTAAGTATGAACTTAACGGGTAGGTTCTACCCGAATTAAAGAGTATAAAACGCTAATATGAAGAAAGAGCTTTTATAAATAAATTCATATTACGCTACGAAATACTATTGACTACTCTTGATATTCTATATGATTAAGTCGTTTCATTTGACTATTTTGAAGGAAATGGCACCGACTACTCGACACACCTTGAATATGAGCGAAGAGGAATTTCGTGCCTTTCTTGCTTCAAACATAGCCACAGTACAGGCTGCGCTACATACCAACAATAACCTTGGATCTAGCAGTACAGGAAATCGTGTAGGATGCACCTACAAAGAATTCACTGCCTGCAAACCTTTGGAATTTGAATGAACCGAAGGACCGATCAGATTGAAACGGTGGACCGAGAAGGTCGAATTGGTGTTTGCCATAAGTAAGTGTACCGAAGAAGACAAAGTTAAGTACGCTACGCATACCTTCATAGGTTCTGCGTTAACATGGTGGAATACCTATCTAGAGCAAGTGGGACAAGATGATGCTTACGCACTACCGTGGTCAGCATTCAAGCACTTGATGAACGAGAAGTACCGTCCCAGAACCGAGGTCAATAAGCTAAAGACAGAACTTAGAGGGTTACGAACCCAAGGATTTTATATTACCACGTACGAAAGACGATTCACAGAATTATGCCTATTGTGTCCGGGAGCGTTCGAAGATGAGGAAGAGAAGATCGACGCGTTTGTGAAAGGATTACCGGAAAGAATCCAAGAAGATATAAGTTCACACGAGCCCGCCTCCATACAACAGGCATGTAGAATGGCTCACAAACTAGTGAACCAGATTGAAGAAAGAATTAAAGAACAGACTGTTGAAGAAGCCAATGTGAAGCAAGTCAAAAGAAAGTGGGAGGAAAACGGTGATAAGAATCACCAATACAACAATAACAGCAATTACAACAATAATCGCAACAACTATCCCAACAATCGTAACATCAATCGCAACTACAACAAATGGCCTAACAACAACAACAACAACAACAACAACAACAACGACAACAACAACAGCAACTACAACAATCATCCCAACAACAATAATAACCACAACAACAACAACAATCAGAAGCAGCTATGCCAAAGGTGTGAAAAGTATCACTCGGGGTTCTGCACCAAATTTTGCAACAAGTGTAAAAGAAATGGTCATAGCGCGGCGAAGTGTGAGGTCTACAGACCAGGGGTTAACAGAACGAAAGGAACAAATGGTGTCGGAACGAGTAATGGCAGAGCAAGTAGTGTTGGAGCAAGTTATGCCAATGTAGTTTGTTATAAATGTGGAAAACCGGGCCACATTATTAGAAATTGCCCGAACCAGGAGAACACGAATGGACAAGGCCGCGGAAGAGTTTTCAATATTAATGCGGCAGAGGCACAGGAAGACCCGGAGCTTGTTACGGGTATGTTTCTTATTGACAATAAATCTGCTTATGTTTTATTTGATTCGGGTGCGGATAGAAGCTATATGAGTAGAGATTTTTGTGCTAAATTAAGTTGTCCATTGACGCCTTTGGATAGTAAATTTTTACTCGAATTAGCAAATGGTAAATTAATTTCAGCAGATAATATATGTCGGAATCGAAAAATTAAACTGGTTAGCGAAACATTTAAGATTGACTTGATACCAGTAGAGTTAGGGAGTTTTGATGTGATAATCGGTATGGACTGGTTGAAAGAAGTGAAAGCAGAGATCGTTTGTTACAAAAATGCAATTTGCATTATACGAGAAAAAGGAAAATCCTTAATGGTGTACGGAGAAAAGGGCAACACGAAGCTACATCTTATTAGTAATTTGAAAGCACAAAAACTAATAAGAAAAGGTTGCTATGCTGTTCTAGCACACGTCGAGAAAGTACAAACTGAATAAAAGAACATCAATGATGTTCCCGTCGCAAAAGAATTTCCCGATGTATTTTCGAAAGAATTACCGGGATTACCCCCACATCGATCCGTTGAATTTCAAATATATCTTGTACCAGGAGCTGCACCAATAGCTCGTGCTCCTTACAGGCTCGCACCCAGCGAGATGAAAGAACTGCAAAGCCAATTACAAGAACTTTTAGAGCGTGGTTTCATTCGACCAAGCACATCACCATGGGGAGCTCCTGTTTTATTTGTCAAGAAGAAAGATGGTACATTCAGGTTGTGTATCGACTACCGAGAGTTGAACAAACTTACCATCAAGAACCGCTACCCACTACCGAGAATCGATGACTTATTTGATCAACTACAAGGCTCGTCTATTTATTCAAAGATTGACTTACGTTCCAGGTATCATCAAATGCGGGTGAAAGAAGATGATATTCCAAAGACTGCTTTCAGAACACGTTACGGTCATTAAGAGTTTATGGTCATACCGTTTGGATTAACTAATGCACCAGCTGTGTTCATGGACCTTATGAACCGAGTGTGTGGACCATACCTTGACAAGTTTGTCATTGTTTTCATTGATGATATACTTATTTACTCAAAGAATGACGAAGAACACGGTGAACATTTGAGAAAGGTGTTAGAAGTATTGAGGAAGGAAGATTTGTACGCTAAGTTTTCAAAGTGTACATTTTGGTTGGAAGAAGTTCAATTCCTCGGTCACATAGTGAACAAAGAAGGTATTTAGGTGGATCCAGCAAAGATTGAAACTGTTGAAAAGTGGGAAACCCCGAAAACTCCAAAACACATACGCCAGTTTTTAGGACTAGCTGGTTACTACAGAAGGTTCATCCAAGACTTTTCCAGAATAGCAAAACCCTTGACTGCATTAACGCGTAAAGGGAAGAAATTTGAATGGAAGGATGAACAAGAGAAAGCGTTTCAGTTATTGAAGAAAAAGCTAACTACGGCTCCTATATTGTCATTGCTTGAAGGGAATGATGATTTTGTGATTTATCGTGACGCATCAAAGCAAGGTCTCGGTTGTGTATTAATGCAACGAACGAAGGTGATTGCTTATGCGTCTAGACAATTGAAGATTCACGAACAAAATTATACGACGCATGATTTGGAATTAGGCGCGGTTGTTTTTGCATTAAAGACTTGGAGGCACTACTTATATGGGGTCAAAAGTATTATATATAACGACCACAAAAGTATTTAACATATATTTAATCAGAAACAACTGAATATGAGGCAGCGTAGGTGGATTGAATTGTTGAATGATTACAACTTTGAGATTTGTTACCACCCGGGGAAGGCAAATGTGGTAGCCGACGCCTTGAGCAGGAAGGACAGAGAACCCATTCGAGTAAAATCTATGAATATAATGATTCACAATAACCTTACTACTCAAATAAAGGAGGCGCAACAAGGAGTTTTAAAAGAGAGAAATTTAAAGGATGAAATACCCAAAGGATCGGAGAAGCATCTTAATATTCGGAAAGACGGAACCCGGTATAGGGCTGAAAGGATTTGGGTACCAAAATTTGGAGATATGAGAGAAATGGTACTTAGAGAAGCTCATAAAACCAGATACTCAATACATCCTGGAACGGGGAAGATGTACAAGGATCTCAAGAAACATTTTTGGTGGCCAGGTATGAAAGCCGATGTTGCTAAATACGTAGGAGAATGTTTGACGTGTTCTAAGGTCAAAGCTGAGCATCAGAAACCATCAGGTCTACTTTAATAACCCGAAATCCCAGAATGGAAATGGGAAAACATTACCATGGATTTCATCACTAAATTGCCAAGGACTGTAAGTGGTTTTGATACTATTTGGGTAATAGTTGATCGTCTCACCAAATCAGCACACTTCCTGCCAATAAGAGAAGATGACAAGATGGAGAAGTTAGCACGACTGTATTTGAAGGAAGTCGTCTCCAGACATGGAATACCAATCTCTATTATCTCTGATAGGGATGGCAGATTTATTTCAAGATTCTGGCAGACATTACAGCAAGCATTAGGAACTCGTCTAGACATGAGTACTGCCTATCATCCACAAACTGATGGGCAGAGCGAAAGGACGATACAAACGCTTGAAGACATGCTACGAGCATGTGTTATTGATTTCGGAAACAGTTGGGATCGACATCTACCGTTAGCAGAATTTTCCTACAACAACAGCTACAATTCAAGCATTGAGATTGCGCCGTTTGAAGCACTTTATGGTAGAAAGTGTAGGTCTCCGATTTGTTGAAGTGAAGTGGGGGATAGACAGATTACGGGTCCAGAGATAATACAAGAAACTATCGAGAAGATCATCCAAATTAAGCAACGGTTGAAAACCGCCCAAAGTCGACAAAAGAGCTACGCTGATATTAAAAGAAAAGATATAGAATTTGAAATTGGAGAGATGGTCATGCTTAAAGTTGCACCTTGGAAAGGTGTTGTTCGATTTGGTAAACGAGGGAAATTATAACAATCTTATTTCAAGTGATGATCTTACTTGAACTTGTTTTCGTGTCATGATTCTGCTTCAAGAACTTCGAGCCATCCAAGGATCCGTTGAAGCTAGATCCATTTTTTTCTTTTCCAGTAGGTTTATCCAAGGAACTTAAGGTAGTAATGATGTTCATAACATCATTCGATTCATACATAAAAAGCTATCATATTCGAAGTGGTAAACTAGTAATCACTAGAACATAGTTTAGTTAATTCTAAACTTGTTCGCAAATAAAGTTTATCCTTCTAACTACACTTTTAAAATCAACTATACACATGATCTATATCTATATGATATGCTAACTTAATTATTTAAAACCCGGAAACACGATAAACACCATAAAACCGGATTTACGCCGTCGTAGTTACAACCGGGGGCTGTTTTG
This sequence comes from Rutidosis leptorrhynchoides, assembly GCF_046630445.1. Taxonomy (NCBI): domain Eukaryota; kingdom Viridiplantae; phylum Streptophyta; class Magnoliopsida; order Asterales; family Asteraceae; genus Rutidosis; species Rutidosis leptorrhynchoides. The sequence continues at coordinate 515,100,804 of NC_092336.1, read as the reverse complement.
GTTTAGATAATTAAAAACTATGAAAAACTTTGATTTAAAAGCTATACTTCTGGGAAAATTATTTTTATTATGAACATGAAATCATATCCAAAAATCATGGTTAAACTCAAAGTGAAGGTATGTTTTTCAAAACAGTCATCAAGATGTCGTTCTTTCGACGGAAATGACTACCTCTTTCAAAAACGACTTGTAACTTGTATTTCCGACTATAAACCTATACCTTTTCTGTTTAGTTTCATAAAGTCAAGTTCAATACGAAACCGTTGCCGCTTAAAACACTCAAAACGGATTAGAAACGAAGAAATGGCGAGCAAAACAAAATTGGTAAAAACTACTCATTTTAGCTACGTGAAAATTGGTAACAAATCTATTCCAACCATAACTTAATCAACTTGTATTGTATATTATGTAATCTTGAGATACCATAGACACGTATACAATGTTTCGACCTATCATGTCGACACATCTATATATATTTCGGAACAACCATAGAAACTCTATATGTGAATGTTGGAGTTAGCTATACAGGGTTAAGATTGATTCTAAAATATATATAGTTTGAGTTGTGATCAATACTGAGATATGTATACACTGGGTCGTGGATTGATTCAAGATAATATATATCGATTTATTTATGTACATCTAACTGTGGATAACTAGTTGTAGGTTACTAACGAGGACAGCTGACTTAATAAACTTAAAACATCAAAATGTATTAAAAGTGTTGTAAATATATTTTGAACATACTTCGATATATATGTACATATTTGTTATAGGTTTGTGAATCGACCAGTGGCCAAGTCTTACTTCCCGACGAAGTAAAAAAAATCTGTGAAAGTGAGTTATAGTCCCACTTTTAAAATATAATATTTTTGGGATGAGAATACATGCAGGTTTTATAAATGATTTACAAAATAGACACAAGTACGTGAAATTACATTCTATGATTGAATTATCAAAATCGAATATGCCCCTTTTTATTAAGTCTGGTAATCTAAGAATTAGGGAACAGACACCCTAATTGACGCGAATCCTAAAGATAGATCTATCGGGCTCAACAAGCCCCATCCAAAGTACCGGATGCTTTAGTACTTCGAAATTTATGTCATATCCGAAGGGTGTCCCGGAATGATGGGGATATTCTTATATATGCATCTCGTTAATGTCGGTTACCAGGTGTTCACCATATGAATGATTTTTATCTCTATGTATGGGATGTGTATTGAAATATGAAATCTTGTGGTCTATTGTTACGATTTGATATATATAGGTTAAACCTATAACTCACCAACATTTTTTGTTGACGTCTTAAGCATGTTTATTCTCAGGTGATTATTAAGAGCTTCCGCTATCGCATACTTAAATAAGGACAAGATTTGGAGTCCATGCTTGTATGATATTGTGTAAAAACTGCATTCAAGAAACTTATTTCGTTGTAACATATTTGTATTGTAAACCATTATGTAATGGTCGTGTGTAAACAGGATATTTTAGATTATCATTATTTGATAATCTATGTAAAGCTTTTTAAACCTTTATTGATGAAATAAAGGTTATGGTTTATTTTAAAATGAATGCAGTCTTTGAAAAACGTCTCATATAGAGGTCAAAACCTCGCAACGAAATCAATTAATATAGAACGTTTTTAATCAATAAGAACGGGACATTTCAGTTGGTATCCGAGCATTGGTCTTAGAGAACCAGAAAATTTGCATTAGTGTGTCTTATCGAGTTTGTTAGGATGCATTAGTGAGTCTGGACTTCGACCGTGTTTTTCTTTAAAAATGATTGCTTAACATTTTTGTTGGAAACTATATATTATTAATATGTATATATTATGTGATATATTAATCTCTTAACATGTTTGATATTGTGTGATAGATGTCTACCTCTAGCACAAATCTTATTGACTCACCTAATAATAACGAAGAGTCGAATATATATTGGACTGATTCACAAGTTCCCGAAGAAGAACCAGAAGAAGAATCAGAACCGGAAGAAGAATCAGAACCGGAAGAGGCGGAATCGGAAGAGGAAATAGAACCAGTGGGGGAAATAATAAAACGGTTAAGTAAAAGAAAATCCTCAACCAACTGACCAAGGTTAATTATGGTCAATGGTGTTTCCGCCAAGGAAGCAAAATATTGGGAGGATTAACAATTCTCCGATGAATCGGATTCCGACGAGAATTCCGATGATGTTATAGAAATTACCCCAACTGAATTTAAAAAGGCAAAAAAAAAAAATAATAAGGGAAAGGGCATAAAAATAGAGAAATCTAATTCCAACCCCGATGAACTTTATATGTATCGTCAACCCCCGAAGCCCTTAAGTTGTAACAATGACCCGGGAACCTCTAAACCAACAGGTTTTTCTAAACCGTTGTGGATAACGACAGCTCGTATTAGGGGAACATCATATATCCCTAGAAACTTGGCAAAACGAACCAAAACCAAAGAAGAAGAAACGAGCGAGTCGGAATAAAATAGTTGTATTTGTGTGGTGTAATATATGTAATATAGTGTGCTTATGCTTTATGTTATATGTAAAAATTGTTTGTATTAAAAATATTTTTTTTTATGAATCTAACTCTTGTCTATTTTACAGTTTAAAAACACAAAATGGATAGACAACCCAATATTTTAAGAGACCTACCCGGAGACATGATTGATTAAATCTTGTCTAGAGTCGGTCCGAATTCTTCGGCACAACTATTTACGATGAAATCAGTTTGTAAGACATTCGAAGAACGTTCCAAGAATGCCTTGGTTTATAAGAGACTTTCGTTTGAAAGATGGGTGATATCACATTGGGAAACCCATAAGTTACGATGTGTTTACTTTGATGCATATATTGCGGGGAACCCAAGTGCTATTTTACGCAACGGGTTAAGAAATTATTTTGACTCAATATATCCGAATATAGGACTTCGTAATTTAGAAAAAGCGGCTAACATGCAACATAAAGAAGCATGTTATGCTTACGGGTTAGTAATGTTCGCTTCTCACCAAAGTGAGAACAAGAACATCGGGCTACAACTATTAAACAAAAAGTTCCCACAAGTGACGGAGTCGGTAATTGGGGTAAGAAATGAAGTTTTTAGATTGTTACGGGACTGTTGGACATTACGTAACCCTCATCCCTTTGACGACGTTACAACATGCTGTCTTATCAACGGCCATAATGGTTATGTTCCACAAGACCAAGGATGGGAAGTAGTCCTAGTAAAACCAGAATGCATGACTTGTTTCTGGACGTATGAATTACGTGTCTTTATTGCCTTTGCTGAACGACTTGTGTACTAGCTAGAATTATCTTCACAGCTATCTTGTATCAAAGTTATTGTGTGCTATATTTCATGCTTTATGTAAAATAAGCGGTATTGTAAGTTTGTAAAATATTGTATAAAAGTTTGAACGCGAAATATTATTATAACCAGTTTTTCATATAGAATTGTAGTAGTTGAATTGTATATTAGCTACTAAGTATGAACTTAACGGGTAGGTACTACCCGAATTTAAACTTATAAAATGCTAATATGAAGAAAAAGCTTTTATAAATGAGTTCATATTATGCTACGAAATACTATTAACTACTCTTAATATTCTGTATGATTAACTTGTTCCATTTGACTATTTTGAAGGAAATGGCACCGACTACTCGACACACCGTGAATATGAATGAAGAGGAATTCCGTACTTTTCTAGCTTCAAACATAGCCGTAGTATAGGCTGCGCTACATACCAACAATAACCTTGGATCTAGCAGTACAGGAAATCGTGTAGGATGCACCTACAAAGAATTCACTGCCTGCAAACCTTTGGAATTTGATGGAACCGAAGGACCGATCATATTGAAACGGTGGACCGAGAAGGTTGAATCGGTGTTTACCATAAGTAAGTGTACTGAAGAGGACAAATTGAAGTATGCTACGCATACCTTCACAGGTTCTGCGTTAACATGGTGGAATACCTATCTAGAGCAAGTGGGACAAGATGATGCGTACGCACTACCGTGGTCAGCATTCAAGCACTTGATGAACGAGAAGTACCATCCCAGAACCGAGGTCAATAAGCTCAAGATAGAACTTAGAGGGTTACGAACCCAAGGATTTGATATTACCACGTACGAAAGACGATTCACAGAATTGTACCTATTGTGTCCGGGAGCGTTCGAAGATGAGGAAGAGAAGATCGACGCGTTTGTAAAAGGATTACCTGAAAGAATCCAAGAAGATATAAGTTCACACGAGCCCGCCTCCATACAACAGGCATGTAGAATGGCTCACAAACTAGTGAACCAGATTGAGGAAAGAATTAAAGAACAGACTGCTGAAGAGGCCAATGTGAAGCAAGTCAAAAGAAAGTGGGAGGAAAACGGTGATAAGAATTACCAATACAACAACAACAACAACAACAATTACAACAATAATCGAAACAATTATCCCAACAATCGCAACATCAATCGCAACTACAACAAACGGCCCAACAACAACAACAACAACAACAACAGTAACAGCAACTACAACAATCATCCCAACAACAATAACAACCGCAACAACAACAACAATCAGAAGCAGCTATGCCAAAGGTGTGAAAAGTATCACTCAGGGTTCTGCACCAAATTTTGCAACAAGTGTAAAAGAAATGGTCATAGCGCGGCGAAGTGTGAGGTCCACGGACCAGGGGTTAACAGAACGAAAGGAACAAATGGTGTCGGAACGAGTAATGGCGGAGCAAGTAGTGTCGGAGCAAGTTATGCCAATGTAGTTTGTTATAAATGTGGAAAACCGGGCCACATTATTAGAAATTTCCCGAACCAGGAGAACACGAATGGACAAGGCCACGGAAGAGTTTTCAATATTAATGCGGCAGAGGCACAGGAAGACCCGGAGCATGTTACGGGTACGTTTCTTATTGACAATAAATCTGCTTACGTTTTATTTGATTCGGGTGCGGATAGAAGCTATATGAGTAGAGATTTTTGTGCTAAATTAAGTTGTCCATTGACGTCGTTGGATAGTAAATTTTTACTCGAATTAGCAAACGATAAATTAATTTCAGCAGATAGTATGTGCCGGAATCGAGAAATTAAACTGGGTAGCGAAATATTTAAGATTGATTTGATACCAGTAGAGTTAGGGAGTTTTGATGTAATAGTTGGCATGGACTGGCTGAAAAAAATGAAAGCAGAGATTGTATGTTACGAAAATGCAATTTGCATTGTACGAGAAAAAGGAGAACCCTTAATGGTGTACGGAGAAAAGGGCAACACAAAGCTACATCTTATTAGTAATTTGAAGGCACAAAAACTAATAAGAAAAGGTTGCTATGCTATTCTAGCACACGTCGAGAAAGTACAAACTGAAGAAAAGAGCATCAATGATGTTCCCGTCGCAAAAGAATTTCCCGATGTATTTCCGAAAGAATTACCGGGATTACCCCCACATCGATCCGTTGAATTTCAAATAGATCTTGTACCAGGAGTTGCACCAATAGCTCGTGCTCCTTACAGACTCGCACCCAGCGAGATGAAAGAACTGCAAAGCTAATTACAAGAACTTTTAGAGCGTGGTTTCATTCGACCAAGCACATCACCGTGGGGAGCTCCTGTTTTGTTTGTCAAGAAGAAAGATGGTACATTCAGGTTGTGTATCGACTACCGAGAGTTGAACAAACTTACCATCAAAAATCGTTATCCACTGCCGAGAATTGACGACTTATTTGATCAACTACAAGGCTCGTCGGTTTATTCGAAGATCGATTTACGTTCTGGATATCATCAAATGCGGGTGAAAGAATATGATATTCCAAAGACTGCTTTCAGAACACGTTACGGTCATTACGAGTTTATGGTCATGCCGTTTGGTTTAACTAATGCACCAGCTGTGTTCATGGACCTTATGAACCGAGTGTGTGGACCATACCTTGACAAGTTTGTCATTGTTTTCATTGATGACATACTTATTTACTCAAAGAATGACCAAGAACACGGTGAACATTTGAGAAAGGTGTTAGAAGTATTGAGGAAGGAAGAATTGTACGCTAAGTTTTCAAAGTGTGCATTTTGGTTGGAAGAAGTTCAATTCCTCGGTAACATAGTGAACAAAGAAGGTATTTAGGTGGATCCAGCAAAGATTGAAACTGTTGAAAAGTGGGAAACCCCGAAAACTCCAAAACACATACGCCAGTTTTTAGGACTAGCTGGTTACTACAGAAGGTTCATCCAAGACTTTTCTAGAATAGCAAAACCCTTGACTGCATTAACGCATAAAGGGAAGAAATTTGAATGGAAGGATGAACAAGAGAAAACGTTTCAGTTATTGAAGAAAAAGTTAACTACAACACCTATATTGTCATTACCTGAAGGGAATGATGATTTTGTGATATATTGTGACGCCTCAAAGCAAGGTCTCGGTTGTGTATTAATGCAACGAACAAAAGTAATTGCTTATGCGTCTAGACAATTGAAGATTCACGAACAAAATTATACGACGCATGATTTGGAATTAGGCACGGTTGTTTTGCATTAAAGACTTGGAGGCACTACTTATATGGGGTCAAAAGTATTATATATACCTATCACAAAAGTCTTCAACACATATTTAATCAGAAACAACTGAATATGAGGCAGCGTAGGTGGATTGAATTATTGAATGATTACGACTTTGAGATTCGTTACCACCTGGGGAAGGCAAACGTGGTAGCCGACGCCTTGAGCAGGAAGGACAGAGAACCCATTCGAGTAAAATCTATGAATATAATGATTCACAATAACCTTACTACTCAAATAAAGGAGGCACAACAAGGAGTTTTAAAAGAGAGAAATTTAAAGGATGAAATACCCAAAGGATCGGAGAAGCATCTTAATATTCGGGAAGACGGAACCCGGTATAGGGCTGAAAGGATTTGGGTACCAAAATTTGGAGATATGAGAGAAATGGTACTTAGAGAAGCTCATAAAACCAGATACTCAATACATCCTGGTACGGGGAAGATGTACAAGGATCTCAAGAAACATTTTTGGTGGCCGGGTATGAAAGCAGATGTTGCTAAATACGTAGGAGAATGTTTGACGTGTTCTAAGGTCAAAGCTGAGCATCAGAAACCATCAGGTCTACTTCAACAACCCGAAATCCCGGAATGGAAATGGGAAAACATTACCATGGATTTCATCACTAAATTGCCAAGGACTGCAAGTGGTTTTGATACTATTTTGGTAATAGTTGATCGTCTCACCAAATCAGCACACTTCCTGCCAATAAGAGAAGATGACAAGATGGAGAAGTTAGCACGACTGTATTTGAAGGAAGTCATCTCCAAACATGGAATACCAATCTCTATTATCTCTGATAGGGATGGCAGATTTATTTCAAGATTCTGGCAGACATTACAGCAAGCATTAGGAACTCGTCTAGACATGAGTACTGCCTATCATCCACAAACTGATGGGCAGAGTGAAAGGACAATACAAACGCTTGAAGACATGCTACGAGCATGTGTTATTGATTTCAGAAACATTTGGGATCGACATCTACCGTTAGCAGAATTTTCCTACAACAACAGCTACCATTCAAGCATTGAGATGGCGCCATTTGAAGCACTTTATGGTAGAAAGTGCAGGTCTTCGATTTGTTGGAGTGAAGTGGGGGATAGACAGATTACGAGTCCAGAGATAATACAAGAAACTACTGAGAAGATCATCCAAATTCAACAACGGTTGAAAACCGCCCAAAGTCGACAAAAGAGTTACGCCGACATTAAAAGAAAAGATATAGAATTTGAAATTGGAGAGATGGTCATGCTTAAGGTTGCACCTTGGAAAGGTGTTGTTCGATTTGGTAAACGAGGGAAATTAAATCCAAGGTATATTGGACCATTCAAGATTATTGATCGTGTCGGACCAGTAGCTTACCGACTTGAGTTACCTCAACAAGTCGTGGCTGTAGATAACACTTTCCACGTCTCGAATTTGAAGTAATGTTTTGCTAAAGAAGATCTCACTATTCCGTTAGATGAAATCCAAATCAACGAAAAACTTCAATTCATCGAAGAACCCGTCGAAATAATGGATCGTGAGGTTAAAAGACTTAAGCAAAACAAAATACCAATTGTTAAGGTTCGATGGAATGCTCGTAGAGGACCCGAGTTCACCTGGGAACGAGAAGATCAGATGAAGAAGAAATACCCGCATTTATTTCCAGAAGATACGTCAACACCTCCAACTGCTTAAAATTTCGGGACGAAATTTATTTAACGGGTAGGTACTGTAGTGACCCGAACTTTTCCATGTTTATATATATATTAAATGAAATTAATATTTACATGATTAAGTGTTTCCAACATGTTAAGCAATCAAACTTGTTAAGACTTGATTAATTGAAATAGGTTTCATATAGACAATTGACCACCCAAGTTGACCGGTGATTCACGAACGTTAAAACTTGTAAAAACTATATGATGACATATATATGGATATATATATATAGTTAACATGATATTATGATAAGTAAACATATCATTAAGTATATTAACAATGAACTACATATGTAAAAGCAAGACTACTAACTTAATGATTTTGAAACGAGACATATATGTAACGATTATCGTTTTAACGACATTTAATGTATATATATCATATTAAGAGATATTCATACATCATAATATCATGATAATATAATAATTTAAAATCTCATTTGATATTATAAATATTGGGTTAACAACATTTAACAAGATCGTTAACCTAAAGGTTTCAAAACAACACTTACATGTAACGACTAACGATGACTTAACGACTCAGTTAAAATATATATAAATGTAGTGTTTTAATATGTATTCATACACTTTTGAAAGATTTCAAGACACTTATCAAAATACTTCTACTTAACAAAAATGCTTACAATTACATCCTCATTCAGTTTCATCAACAATTCTACTCGTATGCACCCGTATTCGTACTCGTACAATACACGTCTTTTAGATGTATGTACTATTGGTATATACACTCCAATGATCAGCTCTTAGCAGCCCATGTGAGTCATCTAACACATGTGGGAACTATCATTTGGCAACTAGCATGAAATATCTCATAAAATTACAAAAATATGAGTAATCATTCATGACTTATTTACATGAAAACAAAATTACATACCCTTTATATCTAATCCATACACCAACGACCAAAAACACCTACAAACACTTTCATTCTTCAATTTTCTTCATCTAATTGATCTCTCTCAAGTTCTATCTTCAAGTTCTAAGTATTCTTCATAAATTCTACAAGTTCTAGTTACATAAAATCAAGAATACTTTCAAGTTTGCTAGCTCACTTCCAATCTTGTAAGGTGATCATCCAACCTCAAGAAATCTTTGTTTCTTACAGTAGGTTATCATTCTAATACAAGGTAATATTCATATTCAAACTTTGGTTCAATTTCTATAACTATAACAATCTTATTTCAAGTGATGATCTTACTTGAACTTGTTTTCGTGTCATGATTCTGCTTCAAGAACTTCGAGCCATCCAAGGATCCGTTGAAGCTAGATCCATTTTTTTCTTTTCCAGTAGGTTTATCCAAGGAACTTAAGGTAGTAATGATGTTCATAACATCATTCGATTCATACATAAAAAGCTATCATATTCAAAGTGGTAAACTAGTAATCACTAGAACATAGTTTAGTTAATTCTAAACTTGTTCGCAAATAAAGTTAATCCTTCTAACTACACTTTTAAAATTAACTATACAAATGATCTATATCTATATGATATGCTAACTTAATTATTTAAAACCCGGAAACACGATAAACACCATAAAACCGGATTTACGCCGTCGTAGTTACAACCGGGGGCTGTTTTGGTTTAGATAATTAAAAACTATGAAAAACTTTGATTTAAAAGCTATACTTCTGGGAAAATGATTTTTATTATGAACATGAAATCATATCCAAAAATCATGGTTAAACTCAAAGTGAAGGTATGTTTTTCAAAACAGTCATCAAGATGTCGTTCTTTCGACGGAAATGACTACCTCTTTCAAAAACGACTTGTAACTTGTATTTCCAACTATAAACCTATACCTTTTCTGTTTAGTTTCATAAAGTCAAGTTCAATACGAAACCGTGGCCGCTTAAATCACTCAAAACGGATTAGAAACGAAGAAATGGCGAGCAAAATAAAATTGGTAAAAACTACTCATTTTAGCTACGTGAAAATTGGTAACAAATCTATTCCAACCATAACTTAATCAACTTGTATTGTATATTATGTAATCTTGAGATACCATAGACACGTATACAATGTTTCGACCTATCATGTCGACACATCTATATATATTTCGGAACAACCATAGAAACTCTATATGTGAATGTTGGAGTTAGCTATACAGGGTTAAGATTGATTCTAAAATATATATAGTTTGAGTTGTGATCAATACTGAGATATGTATACACTGGGTCGTGGATTGATTCAAGATAATATATATCGATTTATTTATGTACATCTAACTGTGGATAACTAGTTGTAGGTTACTAACGAGGACAGCTGACTTAATAAACTTAAAACATCAAAATGTATTAAAAGTGTTGTAAATATATTTTGAACATACTTTGATATATATGTACATATTTGTTATAGGTTTGTGAATCGACCAGTGGCCAAGTCTTACTTCCCGACGAAGTAAAAAAATATGTGAAAGTGAGTTATAGTCCCACTTTTAAAATCTAATATTTTTGGGATGAGAATACATGCAGGTTTTATAAATGATTTACAAAATAGACACAAGTACGTGAAATTACATTCTATGGTTGAATTATCGAAATCGAATATGCTCCTTTTTATTAAGTCTGGTAATCTAAGAATTAGGGAACAGACACCCTAATTGACGCGAATCCTAAAGATAGATCTATCGGGCCCAACAAGCCCCATCCAAAGTACCGGATGCTTTAGTACTTCGAAATTTATATCATATCTGAAGGGTGTCCCGGAATGATGGGGATATTCTTATATATGCATCTTGTTAATGTCGGTTACCAGGTGTTCACCATATGAATGATTTTTATCTCTATGTATGGGATGTGTATTGAAATATGAAATCTTGTGGTCTATTGTTACGATTTGATATATATAGGTTAAACCTATAACTCACCAACATTTTTTGTTGACGTCTTAAGCATGTTTATTCTCAGGTGATTATTAAGAGCTTCCGCTATCGCATACTTAAATAAGGACAAGATTTGGAGTCCATGCTTGTATGATATTGTGTAAAAACTGCATTCAAGAAACTTATTTCGTTATAACATATTTGTATTGTAAACCATTATGTAATGGTCGTGTGTAAACAGGATATTTTAGATTATCATTATTTGATAATCTACGTAAAGCTTTTTAAACCTTTATTGATGAAATAAAGGTTATGGTTTATTTTAAAATGAATGCAGTCTTTGAAAAACGTCTCATATAGAGGTCAAAACCTCGCAATGAAATCAATTAATATAGAACATTTTTAATCAATAAGAACGGGACATTTCACGTGAGGTTAAAAGACTTAAGCAAATCAAGATACCAATTGTTAAGGTTCGATGGAATGCTCGTAGAGGACCCGAGTTCACATGGGAACGAGAAGAACAGATGAAGAAGAAATACCCGCATTTATTTCCAGAAGATACGTCAACACCTCCAATTACTTAAAATTTCGGGACGAAATTTATTTAACTGGTAGGTACTGTAGTGACCCGAACTTTTCCATGTTTATATATATATATATATATATATATATATATATATATATATATATATATATATATATATATATATATATATATATATATATTAAATAAAATTGTTATTTATATGATTAAGTGTTTCCAACATATTAAGCAATCAAACTTGTTAAGACTTGATTAATTGAAATAGGTTTCATATAGACAATTGACCACCCAAGTTGACCGGTGATTCACGAACGTTAAAAATTGTAAAAACTATATGATGACATATATATGGTTATATATATAGTTAACATGATATTATGATAAGTAAACATATCATTAAGTATATTAATAATGAACTACATATGTAAAAGCAAGACTACTAACTTAATGATTTTGAAACGAGACATATATGTAACGATTATCGTTGTAACGACATTTAATGTATATATATCATATTAAGAGATATTCGTACATCATAATATCATGATAATATAATAATTTAAAATCTCATTTGATGTTATAAACATTGGGTTAACAAAATTTAACAAGATCGTTAACCTAAAGGTTTCAAAACAACACTTACATGTAACGACTAACGATGACTTAACGACTCAGTTAAAATGTATATACATGTAGTGTTTTAATATGTATTCATACACTTTTGAAAGACTTCAAGAAACTTATCAAAATACTTCTACTTAACAAAAATGCTTACAATTACATCCTCGTTCAGTTTCATCAACAATTCTACTCGTATGCACCCGTATTCGTACTCGTACAATACACAGCTTTTAGATGTATGTACTATTGGTATATACACTCCAATGATTAGCTCTTAGCAGCCTATGTGAGTCACCTAACACATGTGGGAACCATCATTTGGCAACTAGCATGAAATATCTCATAAAATTACAAAAATATGAGTAATCATTCATGACTTATTTACATGAAAACAAAATTACATATCCTTTATATCTAATCCATACACCAACGACCAAAAACACCTACAAACACTTTCATTCTTCAATATTCTTCATCTAATTGATCTCTCTCAAGTTCTATCTTCAAGTTCTAAGTGTTCTTCATAAATTATACAAGTTCTAGTTTCATAAAATCAAGAATACTTCCAAGTTTGCTAGCTAACTTCCAATCTTGTAGAGTTATCATCCAACCTCAAGAAATCTTTCTTATTTATAGTAATATATCTTTCTAATACAAGGTAATACTCATATTCAAACTTTGATTCAATTTCTATAACTATAACAATCTTATTTCGAGTGAAAATCTTACTTGAACTGTTTTCGTGTCATGATTCTGCTTCAAGAACTTTCAAGCCATCCAAGGATCCTTTGAAGCTTGATCCATTTTTCTCATTTCCAGTAGCTTTATCCAGAAAACTTGAGGTAGTAATGATGTTCATAACATCATTCGATTCATACATATAAAGCTATCTTATTCGAAGGTTTAAACTTGTAATCACTATAACATAGTTTAGTTAATTCTAAACTTGTTCGTAAACAAAAGTTAATCCTTCTAACTTGAATTTTAAAATCAACTAAACACATGTTCTATATCTATATGATATGCTAACTTAATGATTTAAAACCTGGAAACACGAAAAACACCGTAAAACCGGATTTACGTCGTCGTAGTAACACCGCGGGCTATTTTGGGTTAGTTAATTAAAAACTTTGATAAACTTTTATTGAAAATTTGTTCTTCTGGGAAAATTATTTTTCTTATGAACATGAAACTATATACAAAAATCATGGTTAAACTCAAAGTGGAAGTATGTTTTCTAAAATGGTCATCTAGACGTCGTTCTTTCGACTGAAATGACTACCTTTACAAAAATGACTTGTAACTTATATTTCCGACTTTAAACCTATACTTTTTCTATTTAGATTCATAAAATAGAGTTCAATATGAAACCATAGCAATTTGATTCACTCAAAACGGATTTAAAATGAAGAAGTTATGGGTAAAACAAGATTGGATAATTTTTCTTGTTGTAGCAACGTGAAAATTGGTAACAAATCTATATTAATCATATCCTAGCTAACTTATATTGTATTATACATGTATTCTAATATATTATGTAATCTTGGGATACCATAGACACGTATGCAAATGTTTTCACATATCATATCGACCCATGTGTATATATTATTTGGAACAACCATAGACACTCTATATGCAGTAATGTGGGAGTTAGCTATACAGGGTTGAGGTTGATTCCAAAAATATATATACTTTGAGTTGTGATCTAGCCTGAGACGTGTATACACTGGGTCGTGGATTGATTCAAGATAATATATATCAATTTTTTTTCTATACATCTAACGTTGGACAACTAGTTGTAGGTTACTAACGAGGACAGCTGACTTAATAAACTTAAAACATCAAAATGTATTAAAAGTGTTGTAAATATATTTTGAATATACTTTGATATATATGTACATATTTGTTATAGGTTCGTGAATCGACCAGTAGCTAAGTCTTACTTCCCGACGAAGTAAAAATCTGTGAAAGTGAGTTATAGTCCCACTTTTAAAAATCTAATATTTTTGGGATGAGAATACATGCAGGTTTTATAAATGATTTACAAAATAGACACAAGTACGTGAAACTACATTCTATGGTTGAATTATTGAAATCGAATATGCCCATTTTTATTAAGTCTGGTAATCTAAGAATCAGGGAACAGACACCCTAATTGACGCGAATCCTAAAGATAGATCTATTGGGCCTAACAAACCCCATCCAAAGTACCGGATACTTTAGTACTTCGAAATTTATATCATATCCGAAGGGTGTCCCGGAATGATGGGGATATTCTTATATATGCATCTTGTTAATGTCGGTTACCAGGTGTTCACCATATGAATGATTTTTATCTCTATGTATGGGATGTATATTGAAATATGAAATCTTGTGGTCTATTGTTACGATTTGATATATATAGGTTAAACCTATAACTCACCAACATTTTTGTTGACGTTTAAAGCATGTTTATTCTCAGGTAAATATTAAGAGCTTCCGCTATTGCATACTAAAATAAGGACAAGATTTGGAGTCCATGTTTGTATGATATTATGTAAAAACTGCATTCAAGAAACATATGTCAATGTAATATATTTCTATTGTAAACCATTATGTAATGGTCGTGTGTAAACAGTATATTTTAGATTATCATTATTTGATAATCTACGTAATGCTTTTGAAACCTTTATTGATAAAATAAAGGTTATGCTTGTTTTAAAAATGAATGCAGTCTTTGAAAAACATCTCATATAGAGGTCAAAACCTCGCAACGAAATCAATTAATATGGAACGTTTATAATCAATATGAACGGGACATTTCATGAAAGCCCCTACAACTTCCTTCAATGTATTAATCTCAAAATCTTTATCTGGTATTGGAAGCAACACAGATTCATTGCGAGGCAAGCCATGTTTTACTGACACCTTCATGTATCCAGGTAACATACGTTGTCCATGTATTAGGGTATGGTCGGTTCCATACAAAATCCCCCTAGCACACGGTACAGGTTCTGTACTTTTGGGATTAAGCAACATGATTTCTATATGCGTCTATAGTGAACATGAATAAGGAAAAATTACATTTACAGTTAAAAGTATAAAGTTATGTATCACATAGAAGAATAATGAGTAAATTTTTTTTACAATAATTGAGAGTAGAAACAATAACCTTTATTTGTTGCAATTCAATCACTGATTGTGGTGTCAACCCTGGTATTTTCCCATTACTTTCTTGCACAGTACGATCGAAGGGAGCCATTTTCATAGCAGGCCATTGAACATGTAGTCCTACGACATCCTTTAAGATCTCCTTCTTCTAATCTTTTGAAACACCTTTTAGCGGTATTGGAATTCTCGTGGACATGTAACCCTTAATAATTTTTGTTATTTTAACCTTCATGTAAAAAGGTAACACTTTTTCCCCATCTACTTCTGTATCTTCGTTGGTTGGGTATATCGTACCCAACGCACATACAATATGGTTTATACGATCCGGGTCAAATAAGTAGACTACAACCGGCTCATAAAAACAATAGCAAAATAAGAAATGTATTTATTAGTTTATAATCCAATTTTAAGTGAATGAGAAACTGCCAATTACCTGTGTGGTTTGCAAATTTAACAGTGATTTGTATTTCGCCCGATCCCTCGATTCACGAGACCCTTGATGTTGCATGGCTAGTCCCTCCACGTTATGTTGTTTCATCACCCTTTGCTGTTCAACCACTCTTCGCTGTTCAACATGTCTCCTCTGTTCCTCCTCTATATGCCTTTCCTCCTCCCTACTCTTTTGTACCTCTATCCACATGTCCTCCTCTCTACGCCTTTCCTCCGCCCTCGTTTTTTCCTCCTTTATCCGCCTTTCATCCTCTCTACGCATTTCCTCAACTCTTATTTGTTCTTCCAGATCTTGATTGTTATCAACTACCTCATCATGCAACATCACTTGTTTGTCTACTACTTGTGTGTCCATTAGTGGCATCTGTATCTCTGAGTCAGCATGTGAACCGGAATTTTCTTTTGTTTTACGCTCTTCTATACGCTCGTCTATACGCTTGTCTACTATTGCCTTTATATTTTTCACTGTAAATACTTGTTCTATCTTTTGTCTTTTTCGTTGTAGGCCCGTGCTATAGCCTAACATGCTACTAAGACCCCTAGTTCTACCTCCATGTTCTTTCCCTACATGTTCTAACAACGCATCCCCACCCGCTTTATCCGTCCTAACCTGAAACAAATAAACAAAAAAGTTTATGTCATACAAGTATTTTAAATACTTAATTATAAGAATATAAATTAATACAAATTAAATTCTAATACAATTTTATCTATACGCGACGAATTTGTCGCTGGAAATTTCGTCTTCACTTCTTTATCTGGCCTCATCCTGCCCAAAACATAATTCCTCGCAGCGGGATTACTGATATCATGGTATATCATACGCTTGTTAGGGTCATTTTTTTCCAGCTCCCACTTTTTTTCATGGCCACGATATCCTGACCGACCAACACGGGCATAGTCATCTTTATTTTGTTTCAACGCGTTTTTCCTCCCTTTTTCTCGAAGTTCCTTAACATGTTACATATGATTACAGAACACATCAGTTAAAATAGTACATTATAAATACAAAACCATTAGACGTTCAATGAATAAAACTAACCCTTTTTGCTGGTGTGTTTTCTCGTTCACACAACGTTCTCCATTTATCCGGGGTAATGAAAAAATAAACTTCAACTTCTTCATAAGGAAGCAGATTTTCATCCATATACTTGCGTAACTTGTACCTAAATCTCTTAAAAGCCCCGTTGCAATGATGAAGTGTTTTTATCTTTGCAAAATCATCTCGGATGAAATGTGTTTCCTGTTGAACTAAACTTAGTTGATACAGAAATAAATAACGAATACATACGCTAAAATTACTAATTGGTTACCTTGATTTCTAACCATAATGCATCTTTCTCCTTTTTAGGTATTAGTTGCCAATCATCTACAAGATAATCAATCCTTCGCCTAGTTATAACACCTATATTAGTGGAAAAAATCTTTTGATTTTCTCCAATGGCTTCCCTGAAATTGTTAAACTCTATCTCAATCAGAACCACTGGTGTTTTTAGTTTGTTAACACCTCTCTTTGTCTTGTTATTCCTTTGTGGTTGTTGGGCAACAACACCCATATCAATTGCAATGTTACTGTTTTGATTCTGTACACCATACACATTAGTAAATACAAATGTAACATTGCTAACATTTTCAATTCTGTATAGACACAATACTCATAATTCATAATTCTGTACAAAACATAATTCTGTACAGACACAATATTCATAAATCATCATTTCATACAGACACAGTATTCATAATTCATAATATAATCACAATACTATAAGCAATTAATACACGTACCATGATAAATGATTGAAGCAGATATTGTCGATTTTATGCAGTTGGTTCGAATTGAAGCAGGAAATAGGTTAATGAAGAATTCCAATGGTTTAATTAAGAATTCAAATATGTTGAAGCATCCGAGTATTGTAGTAAATGATTTAGGGGTTTTCGATCAAAGCTTGGGGTATTAGGGTTGAAGTCATGTTGTTCTATGGCGGTTACGAGAAGAAAGTTGATCTGAGCTGGTTTTTGTGTAATCGTGTATTAGATTTGGATTATTTGAATAGATTTTAATAATTTGGCGGTCGATGATGAATTATTTAGCGGGCAACAATTACCAATCTTAATTTCAATGTTAATTGTTTTAATTACGTGATTAAGAAAAAAATACTAATATTATTAAAATTAATAATAATAATAATAGATTTCAGTAAAATAATAATAAAAGCTTACTATATAAAAATAATATCAATAAGTATTAAATATTAACGCAATAAATCTTGTGTGTATAAAAAATTTAAAAAATCTAAATTCAATAATTAAAAAATACCTACAACTTCATAATAAAAATATCAATAATAAAATTTTATGTATCTTGGACCTCGTCTCCCTCACGGTGGTCTTCTCTGAAATAAATTGTATCATTTTCATTAACTTCATTCATAGGTGCAACACCGACTGAAAAGGGACGTAACTCGTCAAATTGGTCGTATTCTTCCTCATCGACAACATCTTCAACACCAACAATCCATCGTTTTCCGAATTGTACCACGTGCCACCTGCTTTCCTTCAAGTCTTCAATATAAAATACTTGGGTAACTAGTGTTGCTAAAACAAATGGTTCTGTCGGATAACCATTAGTGGATAGATTTACTGTCGTAAAACCATCTTCATCAATTTTAACTCTTTTTTGATTATCAGCCCATTTACACCTAAACAAGGGTACAAAGACCGAACCGCCGTATTCTAATTCCCATATTTCTTCAATGACACCGTAATATGAGTTTTTAGCGATCCTTAATCTTTCTTCACGATTGATAATGGTTACTTTAGTCTGAGAGGCTATGACCGTCATTACGCTATTTTGTGTCCTACCCTTATCATCTTGTATTTTGGTATGAAATGTATACCCATTAATCTCATAACCTTGATATCTTATCACTTGTCTGAGACCGAATGCTAAAACCTGTACTGTTTTATCAACATCTGGAAGTGTGCTCCTAACTTTATCTTTCAACCATTCTGAAAATTTGTCTTTGTGTTCTTTAGCCAACCATTTTGCATTCCATTGACGGTTCTCCCATTTCAAGCACGACTCGTGCTCCCGTATGTACATATCAATAGCTGTAATGTGTTGTAACACAGTAAAATGTGCGTCATGTATATCGCCAACATTTTTTGAATACCCCAAATCGCGCCCAATTGTCCCTTGGCCAGATAGTCTACCTTCATGTCGACTTAATGGAATCCCGACACTTTTGATCCCATCCATATAGTCTGTGCAGAAGTCGATGACCTCTTCGGAAGCATATCCTTCGACGATACTACCTTCTGGTCAATTGTGGTTCATTACATACCCTTTTAAGATACTCATATATCTTTCGAATGGATTCATGTAGCGTAAGAAAACTGGACCGGATTCCCTGATTTCTCCGACAATGTGAGAAACCAAGTGAACCATGACATCAAAGAAAGAAGGTGGAAAATACATCTCAAGTTCACAAAGAGTGAGTATAATATCTCTTTGATATTCATTCAAAACCTCAGGATCAATCACCTTCGAATGAATCATGTTGAAAAATAAGCATAGTTTTGTTATTGTGTGTCGTATGCGGTCAGGTAAAATTCCACGAATTGCAATAGGAATCATCTGAGTCATTAGTACATGGTAGTCATGTGACTTCATACCGGATAACTTCAAATCTTTCATCGAAACCAATTTCCTAATGTTAGACGAATAACCTGATGGAACCTTAACACCATATAAACATTCGCAAAATTTAGTTTTCTCGTCCTTTGACCTGGTGTAACAAGCTGGGGGAAGAAACTTGGTGATCCTTCCTGGTATTGGTTTAGGTGTTAACTCAGGTCTGATATTCATTAGTTCCATGTCCTTTCGAACCTTAATTCCGTCTTTTGTTTTTCCAGGAATGTTCAACAATAACCCCACCAAACTTTCACAAACATTTTTCTTGATATGCATAACATCTAGACAATGTCGTAAATGCTTCCAATACAGTAATTCCCAAAATATGGATTTTTTTTCCACATCCCTTTCGGCGGACCATTACCGATTTTTCCCAACACAACTTTTAGCTTCTTAACCATTTTGAAAATAGTTTTTCCATCCGATCGTGGCGGTAGAACGCTTTTCTCTGCAGTACCATCAAATAAGTCTTTTTTGGAGCGATAAGGGAGATTCATAGCGAGCTCTCTTCTATGTCCTATAAATGCTGGTTTCCTACAATTTTTCAACCATATCGAGTGAGTATTTTTCTCACAAACAGGACATGCCTTTTTCCCTTTCATAGCATATCCAGACAAATTGCCATACGCTGGAAAATTGTTAATGGTGCAAAAAAGCATTGCACGTAGTTGGAAGTACTTTTTCTTGTATGAATCATAGACTTGTACACCGGTATCCCATAGTAACTTTAAGTCATCAATCAACGGTGCCAAATAAACATCAACGTCGTTTCCAGGTTGTTTTGGGCCTTGAATTAAAAGGGATAGCATTATGTGTTTTCGTTTCATACATAGCCAAGATGGAAGGTTGTAAATGCATAACAAAACATGCCACGTGCTATGACCGCTACTCAAATCTCCGAAAGGATTCATTCCATCTGAACTAAGTCCCAACCTAATATTTCGTATCTCATTCCCAAAGTCTTCAAATTCATTATCAATAGTTCTCCATTGAATTGAATCGGCCACATGTCTTATTTTTCCATCCTTTTTACGCTCTTCCGCATGCCAACGTAATAATTTTGCAGTTTTTGCATTCGCAAATAACCTCTTCAATCTTGGTATGATAGGGAAATACCATAATACTTTTGCAGGAGGTCCATTTTCATCACTGTCTTTGTCAGTTGGTTTTCCACATTTATACCTAGATGTACTACATACCTTACACTCATGAAGGTTTTCATTTTCATTCATGTATAGCATACAATCATTTGGACATGCAGTATTCTTTGTATTTCCAATCCCATCGGGCACATCAATTTCTTGGCATAGTATGTTGAAACCGGCAACTCATTATCTTCGGGGAGCATTTTATGGAACAACTCTAACAAGCTAGTGAAACTTGTGTCACTCCAACCATTGTTTGCTTTTAGATTTAACAGTTTTATCACGGCAGACAGTTTTGAAAATTTCGTACAACCGTTGTATAATGGTTTTTAAGAGTCAACTTTAAGTTGTTCAAATTTCTCATGATACTTTTCATCAACATTATCCTCAATATCCTCAATATCCTCAAACATGGCCTCAAAGTTATCGTTATCACTAATGTATGAATCTTCTTCGTTTAATTGATTGGAATCTGAAGAGCCTGGGTTATGATCGGTTAATGATTCATCGTGATAAGACCAACACGTGTACCCTCCATAAATCCGTTTATTATAAGATTTAACACCCCGCCAAATTACCATCTGACGGCGCATTAATCAAGGTCCCACAGTTAACAGTTACGCCCTCTATATGAGACGTTTAAAGCAATCGCATTTAATTTTATTAAAAATTGACTTCAAAACATAAGTCGATAAACTCCAAAATAGAAACACTGTTGTGATCGTAACCACAAGCCAACAATATTTAAACAGTTACAAAAGTTTTAAATGCGAATGTAATTAATGTTCTTTAAATAATATGCTGACTCCACGGCCAGACCATGCAGCAAACACAGCGGAAGTCTACCTTTTAAGGACCTGAGAATAAAACACGCAAAAATAGGTCAACAAATAATGTTGGTGAATCTACAGGTTTAAAGTAATGTAACAGTATCTGAAAAACAGTTATCAGAAAAATAGTTTAAGATCCTTGACCACGAGATTCTACAAGTACAACTCCAAGTTGCGAAACGTTTGCATAATCTATGAGCACCTGAATACTAGCAATGACCCGAGTATAGAATCCACTATACCCGCCTTTACCTCATAAAATGTTATACACTTGTTCGAGTGTCTTAATGTTCAAAGTAAATGCACCACAGTTTTTATAGCGGGTGAGGTTGTCAACCTAACGGATCCGTCCATCTAAATTGTGCCTACACCGATGGTATTTAAAGTATTCAAGCTAGAGGCTTTTTGAACAAACTCAATATACATATATAGTACTCGTGTCAATACAAAAGCATTTGATAATGTAAGTATAATAGCGTGTATTCTCATCCCTGAAAAACATGTAAAAAGCGGGACTGTAGACTCACCTTGAATAAAGCTCGGATTGAAAAGTGGACAAATAACTTGTATGGTTTAGTGCCGAGTAATGCAACCTAAGTATACGTATTCAGGTTGGTCAACATATATGTCTTAAGCAAATGTGGTTTCATAGTGTAAGTTGTCTTGTTGCTCGACTCGACGCTTTTCAAAGTAAAAGTCAACATATAGTCAACTAGATCATGCAAGTCAAACAAAGTCAACCAAAGTCAATCCAAAAGTCAAACTTGGTCAAAGTAGTCAACTAAGGTCAACATCAGTAGGTTCATGTCAAATGTTGGTCAACATGTCAAACCTAAGTCAAACAACACATTTTAGGTCATACATGGTCAATTTCACAATTTCAGTTTATCGTTGTGCACAAAGTTCATGTACATGTAGCAAACTTAGCATATTATCTCATAGTACAAAATTCATGCAAACATGGCAAACTCCAGATCATAAGTATACTCAAAATAGATTCCAAAAAGTCTAGCCAGGGTCTCATACGATAATTAAAAGTCAGGAATCAGAAGGGATATATTTATGGTTTGCCAAGTCAGTTTCTGACAGCGCACTGATTTCGTTTTGGCTATAACTGGAGCTAGGGACATGAAATTGATACAAGACTAGTGTCCATGGTTCAAGAACAAGTTAAAATAACACATATCAAAAATCGAGCAATTTTTGTTTAGCCAATTTGTACCGACTAACCGATCTTTACTGATCTATCAGTTTTGGACAGAACTATACATGTCAACTTATCAAACTTATAACTCATGGCAATTAACGTTTTCAGATGTTAACATGCAAATGAAATATGTCAAGGAACATATTAAATAACATAATCCAGAAGATCAAAGCCTCAATCAATTTCTAGTCCACTCTAGGTAATTATTTCTAGCATTAAAACAGTTTCGGTACACTTTAACGTATGAATCTTCGTTTAAACATATCGGGAGCATTACAAAAGCTTTTGATGCAATTCTTAAGTCTAACATGCATGATTTTTCACAAGAATTACACTAGTACACTTTTCATTAGCTAATTCAATAAACACATATCTCAGAGAATTCGGATTTCAATTATAAACTAGTCAAAACTTCGATTTAGCATATCTTAAGCATACGGTAATGAAATCAAGTGAAATCAAAGCCTAAAGTTAATAGTTTTTCGAAAGCTAAACATCTAAACATGTTAAATGATCAGATCAAAAGTCAACTCTCATCAGATCCTTGAAATACAATTCGTTTTTCATGTAAACAATATCAATTGATCAAATTAACGACTAACAACGAGTAATAACACAATCAATTGAGCACTAGACTTGACTACACTATGTAATTGAATAAAATTAGATTTAATTGAATTGGGATCAGTGTAATTATACCTCAAAACACAATTTGTGTATACTAGCGCGTAGAGAACGACGATCGGAGCAAGATTGATCAACGAGTAAGAGCAAACAAGCAAGCTTGATGGTTGATTTGTGTGTGTGTGTTTGAAGTGAAGAAGAAGAGAGGGAGGAGGAATGAGCTGCACTCTTGTGGATGTATGATAGAATGAGAGTATAATAATTGTCTAGACAATTATCTAGTTAGTCATTTAGTGCTTAAAACTAAAAGTCAACAAACATGAGCTTAAAACTAATAGTCAACATGCATGGGCCTAAAACTAATAGTCAACATGCATGGGCTACTCATGAGATCAATGATGATGATGTATGAGGTCATGGCCATGTGACCTCGGGCTCGGGTCTCGGCTCGTTTTGCGTAAAAGCTTGTACTCGTGGTCCGTTTCAAGTGCCGTTTAGTCGTACCGAAGGCCCGGAACGCTAAACCGATCGTTAAAACGCAACCAAACGTTTAATTTATTAAAAACCCAATAAATTAAATATAAAAAAAAGTTAATAATTAATAAATTAATTATTAAAATAAACCCGAGCGTTGCGTTGCTCGAAAAGCAGTTATCAAAACCGTATCGTTTTTATCGTATTTCTTTATCTGAAATGTTTATTCGCATTAATATCAACCCATATTAATTATTGTAACCCTCCAAGGATCAAGTATGTATTTATTACACATAAACGCATAAAATTCAAGTAATCGTCGTTAAATTAATTAACAGAAAGTTAACGGAAGTGACGGAAAAAGCAGGGTTGTTACATTACCCACCTGTTATTGAAAATTTCGTCCCGAAATTTTAGTGATCGTCCACTGAAGTAGTTTCCTCGGGAAACAGTTGCGGGTATTTTAGTCTCATCTGATCTTCACGCTCCCACGTGAACTCTGGTCCTCTTCTCGCGTTCCACCGAACTTTAACGATAGGAATTCTGCTTTGCTTCAACTGTTTGACCTCACGGCCCAAGATTTCGACAGGCTCTTCAATGAAATGAAGTTTGTCGTCGATACGCAGTTCCTCTAATGGAATAATCAAATTCTCGTCAGCTAAACACTTCTTCAAGTTGGATACGTGAAAAACGTCGTGTATACCACTTAGTGCTTGTGGCAGTTCCAACCTGTAAGCTACCGGTCCAACTCTTTCGGTTATCTCGAATGGTCCAACATATCTAGGACTTAATTTACCTCGTTTTCCAAACCGTACGACACCCTTCCAAGGTGATACTTTAAGCATAACTTTGTCACCAACTTGGAATTCTATGTCATTCCGTCTAACATCGACGTAACTCTTTTGACGACTCCGAGCCGTTCTCAATCGTTCCTGAATCTGTAGAACTTTCTCAGTTGTCTCCTGAATAATCTCAGGACCTATCAACTGACTATCCCCCAATTCACTCCAATAAACGGGATATCTACATTTCCTTCCGTACAACGCTTCAAAAGGTGCAGCTTTTATGCTCGCATGGTAGCTGTTATTGTATGAGAACTCAGCTAGTGGTAAGTACTTATCCCATCCATTTCCAAAATCGATGACACATGCTCGCAACATATCCTCAAAAGTTTGAATAGTTCGTTCGCTTTGGCCATCTGTCTGGGGGTGATATGCTGTACTCATATCTAAACGGGTCCCCATTGCTTTCTGTAATGACTGCCAAAACCTTGAAGTGAATCTGCTGTCGCGATCAGATATAATAGATATAGGAACTCCATGCCTAGAGACGACTTCCTTAATGTAAACCTGAGCCAACTTCTCCATTTTATCAGTTTCTCTTATTGGTAAGAAGTGTGCAGACTTAGTGAGACGATCCACGATAACCCAAATAGTATCGTATCCTCCCGCCGTTCTAGGTAGTTTCGTGATGAAGTCCATGGTAATACCTTCCCACTTCCACTTGGGAATCTCTAGTTGAGTTAATAACCCTGATGGCTTCTGATGTTCAGCCTTGACTTTAGCGCAAGTCAAGCACTTTCCGACATAGGTAGCAATATCAGCTTTCAAATTTGGCCACCAATAAAACGTCTTCAAATCTTGGTACATTTTATCTGATCCCGGATGAATTGAGTACCTTGACTTGTGTGCTTCTTCCAACACTAGTTCTCTCAATCTACCAAACTTTGGTACCCAGATTCGATTAGCAAAGTACCGTGTTCCGTCCTCCTTGATGTCAAATTTCTTATCCATTCCTCTTAGAAATTCAACATCGACATTTTCTTGCTTCATGGCTTCTCGTTGTGCTTCCCGGATCTGTGATGTGAGATTTGTACGGACAACTATATTAAGAGCTTTAACCCTGAGGGGTTTCTCTCGCTCCTTTCTGCTTAAAGCATCCGCCACAACATTCGCTTTGCCCGGATGGTATTGAAGTTCACAGTTATAATCGTTAAGTAGTTCCATCCAACGTCGTTGTCTCATGTTAAGCTGTTTCTGATCGAATATGTGCTGTAAACTCTTATGGTCAGTGAAGATAGTAAATTTGGTTCCATACAGGTAGTGTCTCCACATTTTAAGTGCAAAGACAACGGCTCCTAATTCAAGGTCGTGCGTAGTGTAGTTCTGCTCATGAATCTTTAACTGTCGCGATCCATAAGCAATAACCTTATTTCGTTGCATGAGTACGCAACCCATTCCTTGACGTGAAGCATCACAATAAACAACAAAATCTTCACTTCCCTCGGGTAGAGACAATATCGGTGCAGTTGTTAACTTCTCCTTCAACAACTGAAATTCAGTTTCTTGGGGTTCTGACCACTCATACTTCTTGCCCTTATGAGTCAACACGGTTAATGGTCGGGCAATCTTAGAGAATCCCTCGATGAATCTCCTGTAGTAACCAGCTAAACCCAAAAATTTTCGGATCTGAGTTGGCGTCTTTGGAGTTTCCCAATTCTTAACCGACTCAATCTTTGCTGGATCGACCTGTATTCCATTGACCCCTACAACATGGCCAAGAAATTGTACCTCTGGTAACCAAAAGTCACACTTAGAGAACTTTGCATACAACTGCTCTTTTCTAAGCATGGTTAATATCGATCGTAGATGCTATTCATGCTCTTCCTTGTTCTTGGAGTACACCAATATATCATCAATAAACACAATGACGAATTTATCTAGGTATGGCTTACACACACGGTTCATGAGGTCCATGAACACTGCTGGTGCGTTCGTCAAACCAAACGGCATCACTGTAAACTCATAATGTCCATAGCGTGTTCTAAACGCCGTCTTCGGGACATCAGCTTCTTTGACTCTCATTTGGTGATACCCGGATCTTAAATCAATCTTCGAATAACAACTCGATCCTTGTAGTTGATCAAATAAGTCATCAATCCTCGGTAGCGGATACCGATTCTTGATTGTCAACTTGTTCAATTCTCTGTAGTCGATACACAACCTCATCGACCCATCTTTCTTTTTAACAAACAAAACCGGAGCTCCCCAAGGTGAAGAACTCGGTCGGATGAATCCCTTGTCTAACAACTCTTGCAATTGACTAGATAACTCTTGAAGCTCTGGGGGTGCAAGTCTGTACGGTGCGCGAGCCACCGGTGCCGCTCCTGGCACTAAATCTATTTGAAACTCAACTTCTTGATGCGGTGGGAGACCAGGTAATTCCTCCGGAAAAACTTCAAGAAATTCCTTAACTATAGGAACGTCTTCGGGTCTCCTTTCATCAGGTACAATTTGGTTTACATTAGCCATAAACGCGATACATCCCTTTCTCACATATCTCTGAACTTTCAAGCAGTTAATGAGATGCAATTGTGAGCCATTCTTTTCTCCATAAATCATCATAGGTTCACCGTTAGCAATAGGAATACGAATAGCCTTTAGGTCACAGACCACCTCGGCTTTGTTATCAGCTAACCAGTCCATTCCAACCACAAGGTCAAAACTTCCCAGTTTAATAGGTATTACATCAATGCTAAAAGGCTTACCCTCTAATGTCAAAGTACAACCGCGATAAATCTTATCGGCTCTCATCAAGCTACCATTCCCTAGTTCTATGGAATACACGTTATCTAGGGGAGAAACTGTGATGACCCGGGAATTTCCGACCAAATTTAAACTTAATCTTTATATGTTTCGACACGATAAGCAAAGTCTATATTGTTGAATCTTATATATTTTGAAGTGTTTTCATATATGCAATTACCCTTTGACTGTGCTCGACGATTCACGAACCTTTAATTGTAACTAGGAATGTAAATAAAAATAATTATATATGTAAATAATTGTATTAGTATTAATGAACTATTAATTAATTTAGTTATTGTGCAAGATAACTTTAAATAACTAAAGATTATTATTTTGAATATATAGAGTATATTGTATATAAATGGTTCAAACATATTTTTGCCAACGTTATCAAAATATTAAATGTATAATGTTATACTTTGTGATTAATTGTTTAATATACATAATTAATTATCTACTTAACATTTAAAAAATAATTGTATATACATAGTAGTATACATGTATATAAATATAAATCTATATATATGATTTCTAATCAAATTATAATGTAATATATATAAAACGTATACACATTAAATATTTAACGAATGTTATCGTATAATATATTATGTAATTATTAAATATTACATAAATTTAATAAATTGTATATATAAAGTGTAAATACAAGTTAAGAATATAGTCATTATAATAACCATATTATTACTTTCATTATTAGTACTAATATCAATATCAATATCAGTTTTATGTATATATATATTAAAATCGTAATCTAAATATTATCAGTTAATAAAATTGTTATTATTAGGTATTTGTATTAAAAGTATTGTTAGTGTGACTATTATTAAGAATTATAAGTATTATGATTATTAGTATTATTGTTGTTATTAAAAAAATATTAGTACCATTATAGTTAGTATATTCGTTATTAATAATATTATTGATATATATATATGTTTTTGTAATTATTATCATTATCGGTAGTAATATTATTATGGTTATTATTATTTTATAATTATTATTATTAATTATTACTTATAATATTAAAAGCATCATTTTTATAGTTATAATAATAAGGTTAATTAAATTACATAAGCATAGATATATACATATTGATTTATATATATATATAAATATATATGTATATATATTATAATACAAATATATACATATACTGTTATATACAACAAATATATATTAGTATACATACAGATACAAATACAGGAAAATACAGCTATAAATTACGGATATATATACATATACGTAACTACATGTATAGATAAAGATATACACTGATATAGATATTTAAACTCAGATTCGTACGCTTTTTATTTATTTATTTATTCAGTACCTGATATTATGTTTTTGGTACTTTCTGTTCGTCTGTGACCTTGTGTCAAAGTACCATCTCTATTATTAAGCTAACAGCCAATTTATAACGAATCATTCAATTATACATCACATATTCAGTCACAACCACTTTCACCTACTCTAATCAATGGATTAAAAATAGAAGTCTGAAAAAAACTGAACCCGTTCGTTCCCTGTTACCCAACTTTTTAGCCAACTCACGATTTCAAATGAAATGTCAAAATGTAAAAATGCAAAGTTACTAGGAATCGTTCGTTTAAGCTTGCTGCAAAGTTTCAAGGTTTAATTTTTCGTATTGATTAACAATTTTGGAGTCAAATTTTATGATTCAAAAAGTCAACAAATGTTCTTGAGCCAAATTCGAATTCGTTTGGAAGTATTTGGATCGATTAATGATTGATAAAGTTTCTATGAAGTATTTGAAACACAATTTATGTTACAAGTATTAGCTAAAACGTTTTTAAAATCGAAAACCAATTTTTTTTTCTTTTAAGCAGCGACTGCCGCAGCAGTTCTTGTTCTTTTTTTTTCTTTTCTCAAATCAATTAATCATAAATAAGTGTTATTATGTTGGATAGTAAGTCATAAAATATTTTTTGTTTTGCTGTTATAATCTTGGAATTGATATGGGCCGATTGAATTATGAAGAAGATGAAACGGGTGTAAATATAAACGGGTTAAAAGAATTTTTGAGATACAATAAATCAGAAAAGATGGATTGGAGGACTGGTTTGTGTGGGTGTCGGGTGAGCGAGAGGTCTTGGGTTCGAGCCCGGGCTTGGGCAGTTTTATTTTTGGAACATTTTCTTTGTGAGGTAGTCTTTCTTACTATTATTTATTATTATTATTATAATTTATTATTATCATTGTTATTATTATTATTATTATTATTGTTAATTAAATTATTATTGTTATTAACATTAATACAATTTGTATCACTAACATTATTAGTATTAGTATTGTTATTAAGGTAGTTTTATTATTATTATTATTATTATTATTATTATTATTATTATTATTATTATTATTATTATTATTATTATTATTATTATTATTATTATTATTATTATTATTATTATTATTATTATTATTATTATTATTATTATTATTATTATCGTATGTTGTTTTTATTACCTATTACTAGAATTATCATATTACTAAGTATTATTAACTATTACGATTAAGATTAAGGATATATGAATTATCGTTAATACTAACTTGATATTATGAATATGATTATCGTTAACATAGTAAAATTATTATTTTCATTATTATTAAGACTAGTATTAATAATAAGCATTAGATGTATAAATTTTGGTATGAACATAAGAATTAGTTATAAAATCATCATTTTTTTTTTCAATATTAATAATATTACTATCATTATTATTATTATCAATAACAGTACTAGTATCAGTTTTGTAATTATTAGTATTATTATTATTAAAATAAGTATCATTATTGACGATATCATTATTATTATTAGTATTATGATTTTTAATAAAGTTGTTACTATTATTGGTAACTTATTATTATCAAAACTTTCATTTTTAAGCAAATAAATATTTTGTATATAAAATATACTTATTACGTATATTACAATTATATTAATAAGTCATATCACTATATATGAAATATATTAACATTGTTTATATAAAAATTTATATACAACAAATTAGGAATTTTTCAGATTTAAACATATTAATATAACTGTATAAATAATAATCATTTACAAATATTTATATACAAACTAAATATATAATTTATAAATTATAAGATACGAATTTGTTCGATTACGAGTATATATCTTAATATATATATACGAATGATATAGGTTCGTGAATCCGAGGCCAACCCTGCATTGTTTAATGTCGTAATATGTATTTTTACTACAAAATACATTAGGTGAGTTTCATTTGCCTTTTTACCCTTTATATTTTTGGGCTGAGAATACATGCACAATTTTTATAAATGTTTTACGAAATAGACACAAGTAATCGAAACTACTTTATATGGTTGAATTATTGAAATCGAATATGCCCTTTTTTATTAAGTCTGGTAATCTAAGAATTAGGGAACAGACACCCTAACTGACGCGAATCCTAAAGATAGATCTATTGGGCCCAACAAGCCCCTTTCAAAGTACCGGATGCTTTAGTAATTCGAATTTATCATGTCCGAAGGGAGTCCCGGAATGATAGGGGATATTCTATATGCATCTTGTTAAGGTCGGTTACCAGGTGTTCAATCCATATGAATGATATTTTTGTCTCTATGCATGGGACGTTTATTTATGAGAATGGAAATATGAAATCTTGTGGTCTATTAAAATTATGAAATGATTATTTATGTTAAACTAATTAACTCACCAACCTTTTGGTTGACACTTTAAAGCATGTTTATTCTCAGGTATGAAAGAAATCTTCCGCTGTGCATTTGCTCATTTTAGAAATATTACTTGGAGTCATTCATGGCATATTTCAAAAGACGTTGCATTCTAGTCGTTGAGTTCATCAAGATTATTATTAAGTCAACTATGGTTGGATATATTATGAAATGGGTTGTATGCCGTCAACTTTCGTTGTAAAGAAAGATTGTCTTTTAAAATTGAATGCAATGTTTGTAAAATGGATCATATAGAGTTCATGTACCTCGCGATGTAATCAACTGTTGTGAATCGTTTATAATCAATATGGACTTCGTCCGGATGGATTAGGACGGGTCACTACAGTTGGTATCAGAGCGGTGGTCTTAGCGAACCAGGTCTGCATTAGTGTGTCTAGCTGATAAGTCGTTAGGATGCATTAGTGAGTCTGGACTTCGACCGTATCTGCATGTCAAAAGTTTTGCTTATCATTTTTGTCGAAAATCATCTGCTTATCATCCTTAGGAAATTACCTGCTCATTATTCTTAGTCTAGACACGTTTTACTACATTGATTGCATGAATAGTGTATAGACAAATCCATATCTTAGCGTATCTGTTACTGTAGACTTTATCTGACACGTTTCCTTAATTTTCTCCGTAATTCATTGGATCTTTGGAAGTATGTATAGATATTCTATATATAGTTAGAATATCATTCGATATTCGAAAAAAAATCTTTTCATATCAAAACCCTTTAACTGGTCGTGAGAGATGGATCCTACACCTAGCTTGGATTCCATTAGTTCCGGAAGCGATTTCGAGATGTATATTGAAGCAGACTCCGAAGTCAATGAACCAGAAGTGCCTCAACCATTTAGTTATTTTTCTTTTTGGAGGAGATGGGGGTGGTCCGAGACTTACTCACTCGATGGAGAAATGAAGAAGGCGAGCCCTACTGCGAACCAAACTTACCTCCTAACATCGGAGAAAATGATGTACTCACCAGTGAACCTATGCGCAACACTGTATTCACCCTTCTTGCTAAAGTTTTCCACCTCGAAGGTCGTGTTACTGCAATCTCAGAAAATATTCAACCTCTACTTCCGAATACCAATCAAAGGGGAATATTAGAAGAAGTTAGGGAACTTCGAATTGATAATCAAGATCTATCGAATCAGATGAGTGGATGGATAGAAATGATAGAGGGTAGGATAGAAACCCTGACAAGAATGGTGCGTGATTTACAAGCTATACTTACTACACCAACATCAGCACCAACCTCAGCACCAACAACACTTGTAGCACCGACAGCAACAGTACCACCATCAGCAGCACCAGCAGCATAACCAGTACCAACAATCACAACATCATCACACGTCTCAACCTCGTAATCTATACCTCAAGCATAATCATCGTTCTACGAATCGTTCTACATAAACTATCTTCGTCCTTCATGGCAATTATGTAATCTCTAATGTTTTAGAGATTATGTACTCTAGTTCTAGCCGTAAATCTGATGAGTTTAATATCACATTGACTCATTAAATCCATGATTACGTCTGAAGAAAATATATATGTATATATGTTTTCATAGAGATTGTAATTAAAATTTTTATTGTACAAAACTGTTAATGGTGAAAATATTTTAATGGGTAGGTAATACCCGAGGAATATTTAGATTTCGCATTAATAAATTACACTGTACATTCTTCAAATCTGATTCAACAGTCATTTACTATCCTACTCACATCCACAGATATACGTAACCGTTCACCATAGAATAATCATTTTCATTCAATTTCATATTTGGATCTTGATTTATCAGAATTCAACAAGTGGCATAATGAAGAAAACATTGGACAAAATAAAATTTGTTAGAAACAAACAATTTAAATATGAGAAATTTTGTTAAGAATCCACGCTTACTGTTCCTAGCTAACTGATTACATTTTTATTTATCGCAGTTTATTTATCGCAATTTAATTATCGCAATTTTATTTATCGTTATTTAATTTCTGTTATTTACTTTATGCATTTTATTTACCGTCATTTAAATTCTGTATTTATTTTACGCACTTTAAATATCGGGACACGTATACAAGGTTTTGACATATCATATCGATGCATATATATATATATATATATATATATATATATATATATATATATATATATATATATATATATATATATATATATATATATATATATATATATATATATATATATATATATATATTATTTGGAATAACCATAGACACTCTATATGCAGTAATGATCGAGTTCTCTATACAGGGTTGAGGTTGATTCTATAATAATATATATACTTTGAGTTGTGATCGAGTCTGAGACATGTACACGGGTCACGATACTTATTAATTAATTCGAATATTATATATGAATTATTGAACTGCTAATTGTGGACTATCAACTGTGGACTACCAACATTGGACAATTAAAATGAATTAAAATATTAATTATAACATATGAAACTAAACGATTCTTCAAGTTTGCCACTTCATTTCATCTTAAACCTCATTTGTATCTTGATGATTACAATCTGCGTTCAAATCTGTCATGATTCTTAAAAACACCTCAATCGAGAGGATGAACCAACCGCACTTCATCTACGGAAGAAAAGATTGATGCATATAGTTATGCACCTGAAAACACTCAGAACCTGTGTAAACATTTAACACGTGTCTGTTCTAGCTCCTTTGGTATTGTTATTACCGAAAATAACATTTCAATTCTTTTTCCAATTTGCCAATTTTGTCATAGCTTCAACAAATCAACTTCGACTTCCATTCGAATTAGCCTTATTATAACCTCGATATATAAGATTGCCTGTCGTCATCGTTACCGGGGAACCGTTTATATTCCACCACATTAGCAGTAAACTTACCAGCAACTTCAATGAATTTGGACTTTCCGAAAAATCATTATATTCATTGAAACCCCATCATGTATACATCTATACCCTATAACAATAATCACCATACCAATTACCGAGAATCAGTAATTAGTATTTCGAATCTCGTAGTATTTCTACATCAATAGTTATATGTGTACATATAACAATTATCTCCTAGAATTACGACCTTCAATTCTGAAATTTTGAAAAGCACCCAGCCTACGAATCAATACATTGAACTTTGAAAAAGCTGAATGAAGCAGCAGAAACTGTGGGCAGCTGTAAACGACCTTAATCGTCGAAAGTTTGATGATAAAGAATGGAGTATTGGAAACACTCAATAGAAAATTTAGTACCAAAAAGCGGATTATGCGAAACTATGAAGGAAGCCGTGGACAAATCACAAAGAATAAGTTTGACTTCAAAGAATCCAAATGATTCAATGCCTACTGAAGTCTTTAGCGAATATCTTGCTCCTTACTCTAAACCCTTGCGGACAATAGTTTCCATCATCCTCTGATCTTAGATATTCAAAGATATTATCGTATCTTTCATTACAAATATCCTCCATATTTCTGAAGATATTTTCATAACTATTCTTATCTGAAAGCATTAATCTCTTCGTGCTATCAGTGTTACATCATATAGAAACTGTTAGTTTCTATATTCTGTAAACTTTCGAGCTTAAAATATGAATGTTATTGAAGTAATGTTGGGAACTGATGCATGAGTTAGTATAATATAATGACACTTGATCAACGTGATTATATTAGAGTAAGTCATGCTGAGTTTCTAATGGAACGCGATGATTCACAGATCATAACGTCATCATGTGCCATGTTATATAACTCTTTCATTCTGCTTAACTTCTGAACATATCAAGAAAATATATTCTTGATAGTTCTATTCTTAGTGATTCTGGTAATTTGACAAATCAAATCGTGCTATTACGATTCTTCTTCTTAGTATAGTGTGATCATTCAAAATTTTATACATATGAATTCTGGACCATTATTCGCTCGACTTGAGGTCGGGAAGAGAAAACAAAAGTATGGAGCTCCGAAATATAAAGGAGGATATAAAGCTCGATAACAAAACGTAAATTACAAGCCGTGTATGTCAATGTTTATTGCAACATAAAGACACGGGAGAATTAAAAACACTATAACCCCAAGAGCGAAGTAGAAGAAAACAGATCCCTCCGGTGGAAGTTGGAAAAGGAGAATGGTTATGGCGATAGTCAGGATAAGGACCAGGATTAGAACGAAATTAAGCATTTTCACAATCTTTTGGATGTATGAACTAAGAAAGAAAGTATAGGAATGGTAAGAATAATGGAACGGAAGAGCTTAATTTGTAATGGAAATATCAGACAGAGTAATCGAGACAGATCACCGTATTTAATTATAGAGATCTTAATTTCCTTATTTGCCGAAGAATCAAATCTTTTAGATTTTGAAGATGTTCTTTGAATCCCTTGAATTCCGGAATTCAACCAAGACAACGTCAAAAGCTAAGACGCACTTTATTTTCTAAATTCAACCATGACTACGTCAAAAGTTAAAACGAAACTTCATTTATTCATTTCACTCTTTTGTGATAGCTTCATTCATACGCTTCGATTAATAGAATCATTTTATCCATATTATTCAATAATGATAAAACTCTATTTATCAGCTCATATTCGTCAGGAAAACATATTTATTGTTAGCCATGACGACCTCACTCAAATTTCGGGACGAAATTTCTTTAACGGGTAGGTACTGTGATGACCCGGGAATTTCCGACCAAATTTAAACTTAATCTTTATATGTTTCGACACGATAAGCAAAGTCTATATTGTTGAATCTTATATATTTTGAAGTGTTTTCATATATGCAATTACCCTTTGACTGTGCTCGACGATTCACGAACCTTTAATTGTAACTAGGAATGTAAATAAAAATAATTATATATGTAAATAATTGTATTAGTATTAATGAACTATTAATTAATTTAGTTATTGTGCAAGATAACTTTAAATAACTAAAGATTATTATTTTGAATATATAGAGTATATTGTATATAAATGGTTCAAACATATTTTTGCCAACGTTATCAAAATATTAAATGTATAATGTTATACTTTGTGATTAATTGTTTAATATACATAATTAATTATCTACTTAACATTTAAAACATAATTGTATATACATAGTAGTATACATGTATATAAATATAAATCTATATATATGATTTCTAATCAAATTATAATGTAATATATATAAAACGTATAAACATTAAATATTTAACGAATGTTATCGTATAATATATTATGTAATTATTAAATATTACATAAATTTAATAAATTGTATATATAAAGTGTAAATACAAGTTAAGAATATAGTCATTATAATAACCATATTATTACTTTCATTATTAGTACTAATATCAATATCAATATCAGTTTTATGTATATATATATTAAAATCGTAATCTAAATATTATCAGTTAATAAAATTGTTATTATTAGGTATTTGTATTAAAAGTATTGTTAGTGTGACTATTATTAAGAATTATAAGTATTATGATTATTAGTATTATTGTTGTTATTAAAAAAATATTAGTACCATTATAGTTAGTATATTCGTTATTAATAATATTATTGATATATATATATATGTTTTTGTAATTATTATCATTATCGGTAGTAATATTATTATGGTTATTATTATTTTATAATTATTATTATTAATTATTACTTATAATATTAAAAGCATCATTTTTATAGTTATAATAATAAGGTTAATTAAATTACATAAGCATAGATATATACATATTGATTTATATATATATATAAATATATATGTATATATATTATAATACAAATATATACATATACTGTTATATACAACAAATATATATTAGTATACATACAGATACAAATACAGGAAAATACAGCTATAAATTACGGATATATATACATATACGTAACTACATGTATAGATAAAGATATACACTGATATAGATATTTAAACTCAGATTCGTACGCTTTTTATTTATTTATTTATTCAGTACCTGATATTATGTTTTTGGTACTTTCTGTTCGTCTGTGACCTTGTGTCAAAGTACCATCTCTATTATTAAGCTAACAGCCAATTTATAACGAATCATTCAATTATACATCACATATTCAGTCACAACCACTTTCACCTACTCTAATCAATGGATTAAAAATAGAAGTCTGAAAAAAACTGAACCCGTTCGTTCCCTGTTACCCAACTTTTTAGCCAACTCACGATTTCAAATGAAATGTCAAAATGTAAAAATGCAAAGTTACTAGGAATCGTTCGTTTAAGCTTGCTGCAAAGTTTCAAGGTTTAATTTTTCGTATTGATTAACAATTTTGGAGTCAAATTTTATGATTCAAAAAGTCAACAAATGTTCTTGAGCCAAATTCGAATTCGTTTGGAAGTATTTGGATCGATTAATGATTGATAAAGTTTCTATGAAGTATTTGAAACACAATTTATGTTACAAGTATTAGCTAAAACGTTTTTAAAATCGAAAACCAATTTTTTTTTCTTTTAAGCAGCGACTGCCGCAGCAGTTCTTGTTCTTTTTTTTTCTTTTCTCAAATCAATTAATCATAAATAAGTGTTATTATGTTGGATAGTAAGTCATAAAATATTTTTTGTTTTGCTGTTATAATCTTGGAATTGATATGGGCCGATTGAATTATGAAGAAGATGAAACGGGTGTAAATATAAACGGGTTAAAAGAATTTTTGAGATACAATAAATCAGAAAAGATGGATTGGAGGACTGGTTTGTGTGGGTGTCGGGTGAGCGAGAGGTCTTGGGTTCGAGCCCGGGCTTGGGCAGTTTTATTTTTGGAACATTTTCTTTGTGAGGTAGTCTTTCTTACTATTATTTATTATTATTATTATAATTTATTATTATCATTGTTATTATTATTATTATTATTATTGTTAATTAAATTATTATTGTTATTAACATTAATACAATTTGTATCACTAACATTATTAGTATTAGTATTGTTATTAAGGTAGTTTTATTATTATTATTATTATTATTATTATTATTATTATTATTATTATTATTATTATTATTATTATTATTATTATTATTATTATTATTATTATTATTATTATTATTATTATTATTATTATTATTATCGTATGTTGTTTTTATTACCTATTACTAGAATTATCATATTACTAAGTATTATTAACTATTACGATTAAGATTAAGGATATATGAATTATCGTTAATACTAACTTGATATTATGAATATGATTATCGTTAACATAGTAAAATTATTATTTTCATTATTATTAAGACTAGTATTAATAATAAGCATTAGATGTATAAATTTTGGTATGAACATAAGAATTAGTTATAAAATCATCATTTTTTTTTTCAATATTAATAATATTACTATCATTATTATTATTATCAATAACAGTACTAGTATCAGTTTTGTAATTATTAGTATTATTATTATTAAAATAAGTATCATTATTGACGATATCATTATTATTATTAGTATTATGATTTTTAATAAAGTTGTTACTATTATTGGTAACTTATTATTATCAAAACTTTCATTTTTAAGCAAATAAATATTTTGTATATAAAATATACTTATTACGTATATTACAATTATATTAATAAGTCATATCACTATATATGAAATATATTAACATTGTTTATATAAAAATTTATATACAACAAATTAGGAATTTTTCAGATTTAAACATATTAATATAACTGTATAAATAATAATCATTTACAAATATTTATATACAAACTAAATATATAATTTATAAATTATAAGATACGAATTTGTTCGATTACGAGTATATATCTTAATATATATATACGAATGATATAGGTTCGTGAATCCGAGGCCAACCCTGCATTGTTTAATGTCGTAATATGTATTTTTACTACAAAATACATTAGGTGAGTTTCATTTGCCTTTTTACCCTTTATATTTTTGGGCTGAGAATACATGCACAATTTTTATAAATGTTTTACGAAATAGACACAAGTAATCGAAACTACTTTATATGGTTGAATTATTGAAATCGAATATGCCCTTTTTTATTAAGTCTGGTAATCTAAGAATTAGGGAACAGACACCCTAACTGACGCGAATCCTAAAGATAGATCTATTGGGCCCAACAAGCCCCTTTCAAAGTACCGGATGCTTTAGTAATTCGAATTTATCATGTCCGAAGGGAGTCCCGGAATGATAGGGGATATTCTATATGCATCTTGTTAAGGTCGGTTACCAGGTGTTCAATCCATATGAATGATATTTTTGTCTCTATGCATGGGACGTTTATTTATGAGAATGGAAATATGAAATCTTGTGGTCTATTAAAATTATGAAATGATTATTTATGTTAAACTAATTAACTCACCAACCTTTTGGTTGACACTTTAAAGCATGTTTATTCTCAGGTATGAAAGAAATCTTCCGCTGTGCATTTGCTCATTTTAGAAATATTACTTGGAGTCATTCATGGCATATTTCAAAAGACGTTGCATTCGAGTCGTTGAGTTCATCAAGATTATTATTAAGTCAACTATGGTTGGATATATTATGAAATGGGTTGTATGCCGTCAACTTTCGTTGTAAAGAAAGATTGTCTTTTAAAATTGAATGCAATGTTTGTAAAATGGATCATATAGAGTTCATGTACCTCGCGATGTAATAAACTGTTGTGAATCGTTTATAATCAATATGGACTTCGTCCGGATGGATTAGGACGGGTCACTACAGAAACGGGATTTTTAACATTGTGACAGACATCCTTAGATATAAAACTTCTATCATCACCAGAGTCAAACAAAACATAAACAGGTTGATCATTGAGTGAAAACGTACCCGTGACTAGTTTCGGATCATCACGAGCTTCCGCAGAATTGATGTTGAATGCCCTGCCTCGAGCATTCCCATTGTTGTTGTTCTTAGGACAGTCTTTCTTGAAATGACTTGGGTGTCCGCAACCAAAACAGTTCTTACCATTACCAGCATTGTTCGCATTGTTTGTAGCGTTGTTGTTGTTAGTGTTGCCGTTGAGCTTAACCTTACAATCTTTCGCCAAATGGCCAAACTTCTTGCACCGGTCACAAATTAGAATAGCACAGTTTCCGGTGTGATGCTTGCCACACTTTTGACATTGTGGATTTTTGCCCTTATAACCGGAGTTAGTTCCGGCGACCCCAGTGTCGTTGCGGTAAGTATCTTGCTTCTTGAATGGCTGTTGGTTAAAATTCTTATCTTGACCACCATTCCACTTCCTCTTACCATCATTGGACTTATTCTCATTCACTGTAGTACCCTTCCCTCTCTGGGCAATCTGGTCCAATAACAAACTAGCCATGTCAATAGCTTCTTGCACATTTGCGGGTTTAGAAGTAGTGACCCCGCCTTGAATATTCTCACTTAGACCTTCTATGTATAGTTCAACCTTTCGCTTCTCAGGAGTAACCATTTCAGGACACATCAGTGCCAGCTCAAAGAACCTCTTGTTATAGGCGGTGAGATTATTGCCTACTAACTTCAATTCTCGGAACTCGCGTTCCATTTTCTTAATCTCGTTCCGTGAACAATACTCCTCTATCATTCTTTGCTTCAAAGTTTCCCAAGCTATGGCATAAGCTTGATCATGACCCAGGGATTGAGCATAGTTGTTCCACCAGGTGAGCGCACTATCCGACAGCGTGCCCGTAGCAAAACCTACCCGGTCATTATCATTACACCCGCTGATGCGGAAAACCGACTCAAGCTTTTCAAACCAACGAGTGAGACCAACTGGTCCCTCAGTTCTGTTAAAAGGATGCGGGTTGCAACTAGTGAATGTCTTGTAAGAACATCCATTACGGCCTTGAGTGCCGTTCCCATTGGTGTTGCTCGAACCACCGCGATCATTGCTGTTGCGGCCATTGTTGAATTCTCTCAGTAGTTCAGCTCTCTCAGCCGCAATACCTTCAGCGACCAATCTCCTGATCTGAGCAGCGGTTGATTCCTTCGGAGGCATCTTCAACACAGAAAACATACTAGGTCAGTGTCAAAACAACGCTATATGAAAATATACTAGCAACGGGTGTTGAAGACTAGTAAATAATAATAGTACGAAAAGATTCGTAAGTAGTGTAAATAGTATTAGTAGTGGTAGTAGTGATAGTAGTGATAGTAGTTACACTAGTGGTAATAGTAGTGGCACAAGTGTTATGTAGTGATAGCAATGGTAGTAGCACTAAGTAGTAACAATGAAATCATGGCAGTATCACAAAACACAAGTATTATAATCATACAATGTTACTAAATACAGAATATTACCGTAAGCAATAAAAGATAATAATCGTTAATAGCATAATCCACCATTATTATTATTACAATCCAAAAAGTAATAAACCAAATCCCAAAAGTAATAAAACCAAACAATAATCATAATGTGCTAGTAGCCCGGTTTAAAGCACCCGGTAAGTCTTATATAATCAAATAAAGAAAGGATGGTGGATGAAAAAGAAAAGAAAGCTCATGGTCGAATGACCCTTCACTTCCTCTTCTGACGGGTACGGGAGGCAGGTCCATCATTCCTCGGCCTATCACGTTCTGCCTCCAACGCAGCAATCCTGGCAGTCAAGGCTGTTATCAATCGCTCCATGTCGAAGAACCTTGCTTCGGTCTCGTACATATAAGTGTGTATGGACGTAACCCTTGAGTCCAACCTGTCGAGATCATCAGGATGGGGGTATGTCCTCGCAACATCACTCAAAGCATTAACACGATCAATTACATTCCTGTTTCGATTAGTATGAATCAGATCCAACTCATAAAGATTAACGGGATAGTTAGGCATCTGGTGTGGAGCAGGTGCTGGTGCATGAGCAGGTGCATTGGCATCAGCCACACTTGAATTGCTGCTATTTCTGGAATTCTGTGACATCTATCTCACAAGACAAGAACACATATAAAGCAGGTTAGCCAAACAAATAACGTTAGTCATAAAGTACTCATGTAATGACTAAGTCCCGGTCGTAGTCTAGACTCACTAAAGTGTCCTAATGACCAAATCAGACACACTAATGCAAGTCCTAGTTTCCTTACGAACCGTTAGCTCTGATACCATCTTTAACACCCCGCCAAATTACCATCTGACGGCGCGTTAATCAAGGTCCCACAGTTAACAGTTACGCCCTCTATATGAGACGTTTAAAGCAATCGCATTTAATTTTATTAAAAATTGACTTCAAAACATAAGTCGATAAACTCCAAAATAGAAACACTGTTGTGATCGTAACCACAAGCCAATAATATTTAAACAGTTACAAAAGTTTTAAATGCGAAAGTAATTAATGTTCTTTAAATAATATGCTGACTCCACGGCCAGACCATGCAGCAAACACAGCGGAAGTCTACCTTTTAAGGACCTGAGAATAAAACACGCAAAAATAGGTCAACAAATAATGTTGGTGAATCTACAGGTTTAAAGTAATGTAACAGTATCTGAAAAACAGTTATCAGAAAAATAGTTTAAGATCCTTGACCACGAGATTCTACAAGTACAACTCCAAGTTGCGAAACGTTTGCATAATCTATGAGCACCTGAATACTAGCAATGACCCGAGTATAGAATCCACTATACCCGCCTTTACCTCATAAAATGTTATACACTTGTTCGAGTGTCTTAATGTTCAAAGTAAATGCACCACAGTTTTTATAGCGGGTGAGGTTGTCAACCTAACGGATCCGTCCATCTAAATTGTGCCTACACCGATGGTATTTAAAGTATTCAAGCTAGAGGCTTTTTGAACAAACTCAATATACATATATAGTACTCGTGTCAATACAAAAGCATTTGATAATGTAAGTATAATAGCGTGTATTCTCATCCCTGAAAAACATGTAAAAAGCGGGACTGTAGACTCACCTTGAATAAAGCTCGGATTGAAAAGTGGACAAATAACTTGTATGGTTTAGTGCCGAGTAATGCAACCTAAGTATACGTATTCAGGTTGGTCAACATATATGTCTTAAGCAAATGTGGTTTCATAGTGTAAGTTGTCTTATTGCTCGACTCGACGCTTTTCAAAGTAAAAGTCAACATATAGTCAACTAGATCATGCAAGTCAAACAAAGTCAACCAAA
Source organism: Rutidosis leptorrhynchoides (assembly GCF_046630445.1). NCBI lineage: Eukaryota > Viridiplantae > Streptophyta > Magnoliopsida > Asterales > Asteraceae > Rutidosis > Rutidosis leptorrhynchoides. The sequence continues at coordinate 515,057,560 of NC_092336.1, read as the reverse complement.
GTCAATCCAAAAGTCAAACTTGGTCAAAGTAGTCAACTAAGGTCAACATCAGTAGGTTCATGTCAAATGTTGGTCAACATGTCAAACCTAAGTCAAACAACACATTTTAGGTCATACATGGTCAATTTCACAATTTCAGTTTATCGTTATGCACAAAGTTCATGTACATGTAGCAAACTTAGCATATTATCTCATAGTACAAAATTCATGCAAACATGGAAAACTCCAGATCATAAGTATACTCAAAATCGATTCCAAAAAGTCTAGCCAGGGTCTCATACGATAATTAAAAGTCAGGAATCAGAAGGGATATATTTATGGTTTGCCAAGTCAGTTTCTGACAGCGCACTGATTTCGTTTTGGCTATAACTGGAGCTAGGGACATGCAATTGATACAATACCAGTGGCCATGGTTCAAGAACAAGTTAAAATAACACATATCAAAAATCGAGCAATTTTTGTTTAGCCAATTTGTACCGACTAACCGATCTTTACTGATCTATCAGTTTTGGACAGAACTATACATGTCAAATTATCAAACTTATAACTCATGGCAATTAACGTTTTCAGATGTTAACATGCAAATGAAATATGTCAAGGAACATATTAAATAACATAATCCAGAAGATCAAAGCCTCAATCAATTTCTAGTCCACTCTAGGTAATTATTTCTAGCATTAAAACAGTTTCGGTACACTTTAACGTATCAATCTTCGTTTAAACATATCGGGAGTATTACAAAAGCTTTTGATGCAATTCTTAAGTCTAACATGCATGATTTTTCACAAGAATTACACTAGTACACTTTTCATTAGCTAATTCAATAAACACATATCTCAGAGAATTCGGATTTCAATTATAAACTAGTCAAAACTTCGATTTAGCATATCTTAAGCATACGGTAATGAAATCAAGTGAAATCAAAGCCTAAATTTAATAGTTTTTCGAAAGCTAAACATCTAAACATGTTAAATGATCAGATCAAAAGTCAACTCTCATCAGATCCTTGAAATACAATTCGTTTTTCATGTAAACAATATCAATTGATCAAATTAACGACTAACAACGAGTAATAACACAATCAATTGAGCACTAGACTTGACTACACTATGTAATTGAATAAAATTAGATTTAATTGAATTGGGATCAGTGTAATTATACCTCAAAACACAATTTGTGTATACTGGCGCGTAGAGAACGACGATCGGAGCAAGATTGATCAACGAGTAAGAGCAAACAAGCAAGTTTGATGGTTGATTTGTGTGTGTGTGTTTGAAGTGAAGAAGAAGAGAGGGAGGAGGAATGAGCTGCACTCTTGTGGATGTATGATAGAATGAGAGTATAATAATTGTCTAGCCAATTATCTAGTTAGTCATTTAGTGCTTAAAACTAAAAGTCAACAAACATGAGCTTAAAACTAATAGTCAACATGCATGGGCCTAAAACTAATAGTCAACATGCATGGGCTACTCATGAGATCAATGATGATGATGTATGAGGTCATGGCCATGTGGCCTCGGGCTCGGGTCTCGGCTCGTTTTGCGTAAAAGCTTGTACTCGTGGTCCGTTTCAAGTGCCGTTTAGTCGTACCGAAGGCCCGGAACGCTAAACCGATCGTTAAAACGCAACCAAACGTTTAATTTATTAAAAACCCAATAAATTAAATATAAAAAAAAAGTTAATAATTAATAAATTAATTATTAAAATAAACCCGAGCGTTGCGTTGCTCGAAAAGCAGTTATCAAAACCGTATCGTTTTTATCGTATTTCTTTATCTGAAATGTTTATTCGCATTAATATCAACCCATATTAATTATTGTAACCCTCCAAGGATCAAGTATGTATTTATTACACATAAACGCATAAAATTCAAGTAATCGTCGTTAAATTAATTAACAGAAAGTTAACGGAAGTGACGGAAAAAGCAGGGTTGTTACATAAGATGATTTCTGATATCGATAGAATCCTTGAAGGACTTCCCATTCATACATTTTTTACAAGGACAAATGATTACATTGCTTCCTTTATTTAATTGATCAGTCTCCGCAATGGTTATAAATTCTTCAAGCCGTTTCAGATAGTCGGTGCTAGTCCGTCCTATGTCGTACATCCATTTAGTCCGATCAATCCGATCCATCTGTATAAAAATCAGAAAATTAAAGGATTAATACAAATCAATCAACAACTATGATGTATTTAATTATTATTGTAATTTATAAGTATAAGTAAAAGTATAAGTATATATATACATATATATATATATACATATATATACATATACATATATATATATATATATATATACATATATATATATATATATATATATATATATATATATATACATATATATATATATATATATATATATATATATATATATATATATATGTATATATATATATAATAACATAAGTAAATATAATATCATACTTTATAAGTATTTAATTATTATCATCTGTATTTAATTAATAACATAATTTATCTGTATCGCCATCGACATTACTCATCGACATTCTGTACTTGAACCCCAATTCCCAACTTCCAAATCCCAATTACTCGTCGATCACCATCGACATTCTTTAAACCCTAATAGATATAACAAGACCCCGTAATTGTTAAATCTTCAACAAAACCTAATCCTATTCAATTTGTATAACCTAATTTCTAATCCGTACAAGAAGTAAGATGTCTAGTGAGTTCCCCAATCGAATTGTTTGATTTACTTTTTATATGCATGTGCGATTCTAATTCAATTTTGATTTCAATCTTCAGTATTTTAATTACGTTATCTTCGATTTTAATTTGTAGGAATTTGTTACACTAAAAGAACAGCAAATAAATTGTACAAATGAACTGCTAATATGAATTCTGTGAGTACATTACTTTAATTTTGAATGATGTTCTTGTTCATGTTACTTCTTGTTGTGTTTGTTTTATGAATTCTTTAAGTATACTAGTTATTGACATAAAAATGATATATAAGTAGAATTAATAAAAGCTTTATGTCCAGCATGTTGTTCTTGTTATGTTACTAGAATTAATAAAACTAGTTTACTTACTGTTGTTCAGGTTATGAATTTTTGTTGGGTTCAATTTTTAACTGTTGTTCAAACTTTTATTTTTCATCGGTCAAGAAAACAAATGTGGTAGGGTTCAAGTGTTCAACCATTATGGACATTATGTTTTAGGAATTATGTATAGCTTCTATACAGATAAACTAGTTATGTATAGAAAATGATCTGAAAAGTGACAAGTGACAAGCAAAACACATATCAAACTAAAGCACAAACATGATAACTTTAAGATTTAATTATTGTGTTGTTGACTAATGTATTTTTATGTGCACAGGACCGACATGATAACAGTGATACGGATATGAACGAGGAATTTCAGGAAAATTATGTTCCGCTGAAAAGAGGCATCAACAAGCAACTGAAAAAAATATCCGGTGAGGTTGAATTCAACAGCCTCGGCGAAGCTATAGGAAAAAATCAAAAAGCCTTTTTCCAGTAACATAGGTGTTTTGACAAGGCGTAGGATTAATTTTCTTGTCGATACTTGGAAAAAGGTACATCCTGACGATAAAGATGCCTTGTGGTTGAAAATCAAGGTATAAATTACTAAGATCTAAGAAATTTGGGTTTAAGTAATTCTGTCTTTATATATGTAACAACATTGACCACTTATTTTAAACGTCTACAGAAACAACATGCTATAAAAGACGATTTTGCTAAGAAACAGACACTTAAACACTGCAACAGTGTGTTTACGAGATTCAGGAGGAAGCTACGAAATTATATGGATGAAGGGAAGCTTCCTTATAAGGAAGATAAAGAGTACGGATTCATAAGTCCAGAAAAATGGACTAAGTTTTGTGAACTTGAAGACACACCAACAAAATGGGTTAGTGTTACTCATTTATTTTTTAACTCTATGTAGTTAATAATGTATTTTGTAACTAATGTGCTCTAAAATCCCATGTAAAATGTAAAGGAACTACGAGAACAAGGACTCATAAACGCACTGTAAGAAGAGAAAGCAAGCATTGCCCATGTTAGTCGTTGCGGGTATCGAGGCCAACAAGAAAAATGGGAGCAGGAACGAAATGATCCACAAAAGCATACTCTGTACCACGATATCACTGATACTGCTACAAGGAACTATGTGTTGGGTAGGACAAAGATCGATACAGGAGGAAAGAGGAAATTATGTGCCGATACGTCACTGATAGATAAGATGGTAACATAATTTTTTTCTTTTTATTATTAGCCTTATTAATTCCTAATTGTACTATAACCGATTACTTTATTGCTTGTTTACAATCCTATATGAATCATTCTTCAATTTTATCGATATAAATCATCCCGTTTTCATATATTTTTTTGTCAAAATTTCATTTTTTTAATTTTTCAATTATTCTTTTTTCTTTTTTAATTGTTTTTATAAATATGGGTGATTGGAAGCTTTGACCATTGTCATCCCTACGTACATTTGTTGTTTCAATCCAGGTAAAAACTGATAAAGAGGGCGGGGATCCCTTGTTACTACATGTTGGCAAAGAACATGGTGGTAGGACAAGGGGTCTTAGTAGCACAATTGGATTTAGCAAAAGCAGTAAAAAGCAGAAAGTGGGGAGCGGTAAAAAGCAGAAAGTGGGGAGCGGTAAAAAGCATAACGTGGTTTTAGCCTTGAAAAACACAAAGGTAATTGATATAATTGATCAAATTTTTTGCAGGTGCTTAATGGTTAATCTATTCTTTAATTTTTTAACAACGTTTGGTGGTCGAATAACATCATTATTGTATTCTCTATTCTTGTTTTTGTTCCTATCAATGTAATATTGTATGATCAGAATCGGGCTGTTGATAATAATGAGAAGATGGTTGACAATGAGAATCTTCATGAAGATCCAGCGACCGATGTCGTTATTGTTGACAATGAGAAGCATGATGAAGATCCAGCGATCGAAGAAGATATTGTCAACCATGAGAATTTTGATGACTATCCAGTGATTGAAGAAGCCTCAGATACAGAGACCGAAGAAGAAGAACAAGAAGAAGAACAAGAACAATCAACTGACGAAGATGGTGACGATGGAGAATCAGCAACAGGAGGAGAACCAGAGAGCGAAGAAGAAAGCGATCCAGTGATTAAAGAAAAAGATGCAATGTTGAAGAATCCAAGAATTGAAGAAAAAATTCCGGTACAACCAATAAGAAGAAGGAAATCGGAACGAATCCTAAAGATCAAGCTATCAAAAAATATTTTTGTCAAAGATGGAAAAGGTATGACTGAAATTAATCCAATTATTATGGACTAAATATCCTTGATCGATACTTGAACATGTTTTAATAGGTTCGTGTACACAGTATATATGTAGTTTTATGTTTCTGTGGGCTATTCTGCAACAATTTATGTTCTGTGCAATGGCTGGCATATACAGATGTATTATATTGGTGTGTATGTTTTGTTTGTTTAGTTCCTGCACACTTGTATGCTCTGTATGTGTTAACAGTTTTGTTGTATTGTAGAGTCGGATATAGAATCAATCATATCAATTGTGTCATTTTATATTGTTATTAGCTGATTGTTACAGCAAAACAATTGAATACAATTAATTGATTACAATTGTATTCATACAATTGTTTACAATTGTATTCGTACAGGGACTAGCACAAAAATATCCAAAACTTCAGTTCCAGATCACTGATTCAATTACTATATTACCAATTACAACTATATTTTCTAGTATGATTACAAACAACAACCATATGTATTAAATTCAACACAACAACAAAACATAAAAAGAAAGAAAGTGTTACCTCTGATTGAATACGAAAACTACAGCTGAAGATGATGATCAACGAATGGATTAAACTTAAAAGCTATGAATGAATGAATGAATAGATAACTCTTGTACGTTCGTATTATTTTTTTATAAGATTTTATGGGTGATTATATAAGTTATTAGTTTTAGATAATTATAGTATAGTTAATTTTGTATTTTAATTATAAGTATAGTTTTCCTAATTAAAATCAAATTCAAACTCGATCGTAACAAACTTCCTATTTTTTAGCTCTTAGTATATTAATTGGACGTGTTAAATAATTTGTTATTTAGACGTGTTCATAGTTGGTGTTACGTCCAAGCCCAGTTAAGGATCCATTAAAAGTTTTAAACCGACCCAAGCCCAATTAAGGATCCATTTTAAGTTGCAAACCAACCCATTAGATGATATCGGTAACCGAGCTTCATATTTTATTTAAATATATACAGAAGATCAAAAGATCTTCTTCACTTGCTTCCATCCTTCGACATCGAAACTGCTTAACCTACTTTCGTTCGTGCATCTCTAAGTTGATCAGGTTATTCTTTTTTCTCGATCATCATTTATAATACTTCTATACAGTTATCGATCTATTAAAAATTGTTAAAGAAGTATTTTAATATGTTAAACTTTAGCTTCGACTTTTCTTAGGGTTTATACTCAAGCAACTATTTTTTTTTTACTTTAAAATTGCATAATCTATCACCAATTTAATGAATCTTTCTTTATTTGTTTGCTTTTTCATCGATTTGATTATTTGGTTCACATATTACGTAGAACCCTTAAAAATGCTTCATTAAAAATGCTTCATTGTCGGAACAGTCATGTGTATTTGTAAAATGATTCATTGTTGCAAGATTTTAACAATCTTGTTGCTTATGGTTTTTCTAACAAATTTTTTTATTATGAATGATAGAGTTAACAAATCCTTTTGCAATTTAATTATTATTTAAAGTATATAAATTTAAATTTTCTTATAGAACTTAAGACATCTTTTTGTTTCTTTACAACATCACAAAATTTCATAAGTATATAGACTTTCAGTATATCCTTATGTTAACAATTTTGGTGCCGTTTGACACGAATTTAAATTAATAATACATTGAAATAAGTATAAGGATTTTTCAATTGATATGTATCTGACATATGTTTGCTTAAATGCAATATTTAATGAAGAAAACATGGGTGATAATGACGACATTGTGATGATCATGGCTGAAGAGTTTGCTTCTGCAGTTGCACACGCTCCTCCAAGGTTGAAGTATACTCATGTCTGGTGTTTCTTAGACGTACCAAAAGGGAATGTTTTGGTAAGTTACTACTATTTTCATAAATAATATACTTGACTCAATCATTATTTATTGCATACATGTGTGCATTTGACACTTAGGGTGTGCTTGGTTCAAAATTTTGAATGGTAAGGGCAATAGAAAGGTAATGGTAATACAAATACAATGAGATTCATATTGTATGCAAGCACACCCTAAGTGTGCTTGCATACAATATTATTTATTGTATGCAAGCACATGTTAACATTTAAAATTTTGTAAACTAACACTGCTTGTAATATAACTCAACTTTGAATGTATACATCATCATTGAAATCTTATCTTGCATTACTATGAATTATATTATTTTCTATTAAAAGATTAGTTGAATACGACATAGTTTAATACTCGGATGAATTCTTTTGATTAGTTGTTTAAGACCCATTAACCACTTTAGGGTAACCCCAACCAAGCATGCCCTTACATATTTTACGTGTTCTTCACAAATATTGATGCATTGTTTAACAATTATAATACGAATGTGATTAAGCGTTTACCAAAAGAACTTCTTGAGAAAGCACCGGAGTTAAAGAAAGGAAATTCTTATCAATGCGTTGACATAGATGACCGAGTTCACACCTGGGGGCTTTTGGAGGAGAAGAACAGAAAAAAACCCCAACTTGTGTGTTTCTTCTGGCTAGAAGAAATTTGTTCGTTTATGTGGCTATAGTCCAAGGGACAAAATTTGGATGGTATTCAACCGCAGGCAGCAAAAGTTTGAATTTGCGTGGGATGACGTTCACAACTTCGATTGACAGTATGTGTTTGGGATGTTTGGGTATGGAAGCAGAGGTTAGGTTTCTGCATTTTTTGTGTTTGTATGGGCAGTTTCAGTAATTAGTAGGTATGAATGGTATTTGTGTTTGGGATGTTTAGATGCTTTTTTATGAAACTTTGGATGTGTAAGTATGGATGGTTCATTTTTTAAGCTAACGCGTTATGTGAATGTGAATCAGCGCGTAATGTTTTAATTGTAACTCCTTTGGTGAGGTAAATTGTGCAACCAATGTAATTAACTTTAAGAATTTGTTATGTAATTATGTTGATCGAAATGAATCCTGATTTATGTCCCATGGTTATGTCTATTTGTTGTTTACTTATGTCCAGATTTATGTCCAATGTCGGTGTTATTTCCAGATTAAGTGTTTGTGGTTTATGTTTATATAGGATAGAGGATTTCAAGTTTATGTTTATGGGCATGTGTATACGTGTTTATGGGGTCATGTTTACAGAAAACTAACTTCCGTTAATGTGCTACGGGGGTTATATGACAAATTAGACGTGTTAGGTTACTTAGACGTGTGCCTGGTAAGTATTTAGACGTGATAGCATAATTAGAAGTGTTCCTTGTGATGTTGTGTGCATCTTAGGTAGATTAATTAGCCTTGTTGTCAATTAGACGTGTTCCCGGTAAAACTAATTAGACGTGGTAACCAATTAGAGGTGTTATACTTATTTAGACGTGTTGCTGGTTTGTAATTAGACGTGCACCTTCTGTTGTTTAGACGTGTTCCGTATTTTTGACTAGTAAATTTAATTAGACGTGTCCCGATTGTTTAATTAGACGTGTTGCATCAATTATTAGTACGTGTTCCGATTTTATATTAAGTTTAATCTTAATTAGACGTGTTCCTTATGTTTAATTAGACGTGATATTTGGTAATCACGTCTAAATGAGGGGCACTATATGAGCCGAAATGTAGTAGTGACATGTAGTATATTAAGATGTATTAGTACACTTTTGAAAGACTTCATGACACATACCAAAGTACTTCTACTTAACAAAAATGCTTACAATTACATTTTCATTCATTTTCATCAACAATTCTACTCGTATGCACCCGTATTCGTACTCGTACAATACCCAGCTTCTAAATGTATTAACTATTGGCATATACACTCCGATGATCAGCTCTTAGTAGCCCTTGTGAGTCACTAAGACATATGAGAACCATTATTTGGCAACTAGCATGAAATATCTAACAAAAATACAAACTAATGGAGCCTATATGGAGACTCCATATTCACGTGAATGAGGTACCTCACAAACACATTCACTTTGCAATTTTCTTGAATCAAATTACTCTCTATCAAGTGTTCTTCCATTGTTCTAAGTGTTCTTCATCATCTTCAACAAAATCTAGCTCAATCTAGTTCATAAATCGTAACCTAGATCAACTTTCAAAACAACTACTCAAGTAAACTTCAAGAACATTTCCAAGTTTGCAAGACTACTTCCAAGCTTTCTAATCCATTCCAAGTAATCATCTAAGATCAAGGAACCTTTGTTGTTTACAGTAGGTTATCTTTCTAATTCAAGGTAGTATTCATATTCAAACTTTGATTCGATTTCTATAACTATAAACTATCTTAATTCGAGTAAAAATCTTACTTGAAGTTGTTTTTGTGTCATGATTCTACTCCAAGAACTTTCAAGCCATCCAAGAATCCTTTAAAGCTAGATCAATTTTTGTCATTTCCAGTAGGTTTACCTACTAAACTTGAGGCAGTAATGATGTTCTTAACATCATTCGATTCATATATATATAACTATCATATTCGAAGATTTAAACTTGTAATCACTAGAACATAGTTTAGTTAATTCTAAACTTGTTCGCAAACAAAGTTAATCCTTTTAACTTGACTTTTAAAATCAACTAAACACATGTTCTATATCTATATGATATGCTAACTTAATGATTTAAAACCTGGAAACACGATGAACACTGTAAAACCGGACATACGTCGTCGTAGTAACACCGCGGGCTGTTTTGAGTTTGATAATTAAAAACTATGTTAAACTTTGATTTAAAAGTTGTTCTTCTGGGAAAATGATTTCTCTTATTAACATGAAACTATATCCAAATATCATGGTTAAACTCAAAGTGAAAGTATGTTTTTCAAAATGGTCATCAAGACGTCGTTCTTTCAACTGAAATGACTACCTCTTACAAGATTGACTTGTAACCTGTATTTCTGACTATAAACTTATAGTTTTTCTTTTAGATTCATAAATTTCAGTTCAATATGAAACCATAGAAATTTGATTCACTCAAAACGGATTTAAAACGAAGAAGTTATGGGTAAAACAAAATTGGTTAAAAATGGTTAATTTGACTACGGGATGAATTTACAAAAATCTATACTAACCATATCCTAACTAACTTATATTGTATTATACATGTATTCTAACATATATTATGTAATCTTGAGATACCATAGACACGTATACAATGTTTTGACATATCATATCGATGTCATATATATATTATTTGGAACAACCATAGACACTCTATATGCGGTAAAGATCGAGTTAGCTATACAGGGTTGAGGTTAATTCCAAAATAATATATATACTTTGAGTTGTGATCGAGTCTGAGACTTGTATGCACTGGGTCGTGGATTGATTCGAGATAATATATATTGATTTATTTCCGTACTACTAACTGTGGACAATTATTTGTGGACTACAAATGTTGGACTATCAACTTAACAAACTTAAATCGTTAAAATGTAATAAAATATGGTATAATTATATTTGTCGATCATAATTTGATATATATATATATATATATATATATATATATATATATATATATATATATATATATATATATATATATATATATATATATATATATATATATATATATATATATATATATATATATATATATATATATATTATATAGGTTTGTGAATCAACCCGTGGCGAAGTCTAATTCTCGACGAATTGATAATCTGTGAAAGTAAGTTATAGTCCTACTTTTGAAATCTATTATTTTTGGGATGAGAATACATGTAGTTTTATAAATGTTTTACAAAATAGACACAAGTACGTGAAACTACATTCTATGTTTGAATTATCGAAATCGAATATGCCCCTTTTAGCTTGGTAGCCTAAGAATTAGGGAACTGGCCCCTAATTGACGCGAATCCTAAAGATAGATCTATGTGCACTAACAAGCCACAGTCAGAGAATTTGAACTGTTTTAGTACTTCGATTTTATCATGTCCGAAGGGAGTCTAGGAATGATGGGGATATTCTATATGCATCTTGTTAATGTCGATTACCAGGTGTTCATCATATGAATGATTTTTATCTCTATGTATGGGATATATATTTATGAAAATTGGAAACATGAAATCTTGTGGTCTATCATTACAATTTGATAAACATATAGGTTAAACCAATAACTCACCAACATTTTTGTTTACGTTTAAAGCATGTTTATTCTCAGGTGATTATTAAGAGCTTTCGCTGTTGCATGATAAATAAAGACAGGATTGGAGTCTGCATGCTTCTATTATATTGTTTAAAAATTGCATTCGAAGACTTAAGTTGTTGTGTAATATTATTGTAAACCATTATGTAATGGTCGTGTGAAAACGCTATAGTTTAGATTATCATTATTTGATAATCTTTGGAATGTTTCTAAACCTTTATCGATAAAATAAAGTTATGATTTGTTTTAAAAATCGAATGCAATCTTTGAAAAACGTCTCATATAGAGGTCAAAACCTCGCAACGAAATCAATTAATGTGAAAAGTTTATAATCGATATGAACGGGACATTTCACAGATGGAGTACCATTTGGTGGTGCATAACCTTCGGTTTCAGATTGTGCGGAAATTCTCCAGATCACCATAAAACGGCCGGCAAGACTCTATGAACTTGCTTGCCACTTGAGGTCATCTAGATTCCGAAAAAGACATCTTTCCTCGCATAATCGCACCACGCAGCAAACACCACAGACGATTCGTGGTGCTTGGTGTTTTGTGTCATTGGCCAAAATGTTAGATCTATCGTATCTTTTGACTCGTATCTCCGATTTAGTAATCGTTTTTTTTAAATCATGTATTTTTTCGGGATCTATCCTTTGGAAAACTGCCATAGGCGGTTTGTCCCAAATATTTTTCGAAACGAAACCTCGAAAGCCTTCACTTTTGGCTTTTTTCGATTTTGACCATTTTGAATTTCATTTATATTATTCCTTTTGTGTATGCATGACTTAGCATGGTACATGAAATGTCCCGTTCTTATTGATTAAAAACGTTCCATATTAATTGATTTCGTTGCGAGGTTTTGACCTCTATATGAGACGTTTTTCAAAGACTGCATTCATTTTTAAAACAAACCATAACCTTTATTTCATAAATAAAGGTTTAAAAAGCTTTACGTAGATTATCAAATAATGATAATCTAAAATATCCTGTTTACACACGACCATTACATAATGGTTTACAATACAAATATGTTACATCGAAATCAGTTTCTTGAATGCAGTTTTTACACAATATCATACAAACATGGACTCAAAATCTTGTCCTTATTTTAGTATGCAACAGCGGAAGCTCTTAATATTCACCTGAGAATAAACATGCTTTAAACGTCAACAAAAATGTTGGTGAGTTATAGGTTTAACCTATATATATCAAATCGTTACAATAGACCACAAGATTTCATATTTCAATACACATCCCATACATAGAGATAAAAATCATTCATATGGTGAACACCTGGTAACCGACAATAACAAGATGCATATATAAGAATATCCCCATCATTCCGGGACACCCTTCGGATATGATATAAATTTCGAAGTACTAAAGCATCCGGTACTTTGGATGGGGTTTGTTAGGCCCAATAGATCTATCTTTAGGATTCGCGTCAATTAGGGTGTCTGTTCCCTAATTCTTAGATTACCAGACTTAATAAAAAGGGGCATATTCGATTTCGATAATTCAACCATAGAATGTAGTTTCACGTACTTGTGTCTATTTTGTAAATCATTTATAAAACCTGCATGTATTCTCATCCCAAAAATATTAGATTTTAAAAGTGGGACTATAACTCACTTTCACAGATTTTTACTTCGTCAGGAAGTAAGACTTGGCCACTGTTGATTCACGAATCTATAACAATATATACATATATATTAAAGTATGTTCAAAGTATATTTACAACACTTTTAATATATTTTGATGTTTTAAGTTTATTAAGTCAGCTGTCCTCGTTAGTAACCTATAACTAGTTGTCCACAGTTAGATGTACAGAAATAAATCGATAAATATTATCTTGAATCAATCCACGACCCAGTGTATATGTATCTCAGTATTGATCACAACTCAAACTATATATATTTTGGAATCAACCTCAACCCTGTATAGCTAACTCCAACATTCACATATAGAGTGTCTATGGTTGTTCCGAAATATATATAGATGTGTCGACATGATAGGTCGAAACATTGTATACGTGTCTATGGTATCTCAAGATTACATAATATACAATACAAGTTGATTAAGTTATGGTTGGAATAGATTTGTTACCAATTTTCACGTAGCTAAAATGATAAAAATTATCCAATCTTGTTTTACCCATAACTTCTTCATTTTAAATCCGTTTTGAGTGAATCAAATTGCTATGATTTCATATTGAACTCTATTTTATGAATCTAAACAGAAAAAGTATAGGTTTATAGTCAGAAAAATAAGTTACAAGTCGTTTTTGTAAAGGTAGTCATTTCAGTCGAAAGAACGACGTCTAGATGACCATTTTAGAAAACATACTTCCACTTTGAGTTTAACCATAATTTTTGGATATAGTTTCATGTTCATAATAAAAATCATTTTCTCAGAATAACAACTTTTAAATCAAAGTTTATCATAGTTTTTAATTAACTAACCCAAAACAGCCCGCGGTGTTACTACGACGGCGTAAATCCGGTTTTACGGTGTTTTTCGTGTTTCCAGGTTTTAAATCATTAAGTTAGCATATCATATAGATATAGAACATGTGTTTAGTTGATTTTAAAAGTCAAGTTAGAAGGATTAACTTTTGTTTGCGAACAAGTTTAGAATTAACTAAACTATGTTCTAGTGATTACAAGTTTAAACCTTCGAATAAGATAGCTTTATATGTATGAATCGAATGATGTTATGAACATCATTACTACCTTAATTTCCTTGGATAAACCTACTGGAAAAGAGAAAAATGGATCTAGCTTCAATGGATCCTTGGATGGCTCGAAGTTCTTGAAGCAGAATCATGACACGAAAACAAGTTCAAGTAAGATCATCACTTGAAATAAGATTGTTATAGTTATAGAAATTGAACCAAAGTTTGAATATGATTATTACCTTGTATTAGAATGATAACCTACTGTAAGAAACAAAGATTTCTTGAGGTTGGATGATCACCTTACAAGATTGGAAGTGAGCTAGCAAACTTGAAAGTATTCTTGATTTTATGAAACTAGAACTTTTGGAATTTATGAAGAACACTTAGAACTTGAAGATAGAACTTGAGAGAGATCAATTAGATGAAGAAAATTGAAGAATGAAAGTGTTTGTAGGTTTTTTTGGTCATTGGTGTATGGATTAGATATAAAGGATATGTAATTTTGTTTTCATGTAAATAAGTCATGAATGCTTACTCATATTTTTGTAATTTTATGAGATATTTCATGCTAGTTGCCAAATGATGGTTCCCACATGTGTTAGGTGACTCACATGGGCTGCTAAGAGCTGATCATTGGAGTGTATATACCAATAGTACATACATCTAAAAGCTGTGTATTGTACGAGTACGAATACGGGTGCATACGAGTAGAATTGTTGATGAAACTGAACGAGGATGTAATTGTAAGCATTTTTGTTAAGTAGAAGTATTTTGATAAGTGTATTGAAGTCTTTCAAAAGTGTATAAATACATATTAAAACACTACATGTATATACATTTTAACTGAGTCGTTAAGTCATCGTTAGTCGTTACATGTAAGTGTTGTTTTGAAACCTTTAGGTTAACGATCTTGTTAAATGTTGTTAACCCAATGTTTATAATATCAAATGAGATTTTAAATTATTATATTATCATGATATTATCATGTATGAATATCTCTTAATATGATATATATACATTACATGTCTTTACAACGATAATCGTTACATATATGTCTCGTTTAAAAATCATTAAGTTAGTAGTCTTGTTTTTACATATGTAGTTCATTGTTAATATACTTTATGATATGTTTTCTTATCATAGTATCATGTTAACTATATATATATATGTATCCATATATATGTCATCATATAGTTTTTACAAGTTTTAACGTTCGTGAATCACCGATCAACTTGGGTTGTCAATTGTCTATATGAAACATATTTCAATTAATCAAGTCTTAACAAGTTTGATTGCTTAACATGTTGGAAACATTTAATCATGTAAATATCAATCTCAATTAATATATATATAAACATGGAAAAGTTCGGGTCACTACAGTACCTACCCGTTAAATAAATTTCGTCACGAAATTTTAAGCTGTTGAAGGTGTTGACGAATCTTCTGGAAATAGATGCGGGTATTTCTTCTTCATCTGATCTTCACGCTCCCAGGTGAACTCGGGTCCTCTACGAGCATTCCATCGAACCTTAACAATTGGTATCTTGTTTTGCTTAAGTCTTTTAACCTCACGATCCATTATTTCGACGGGTTCTTCGATGAATTGAAGTTTTTCGTTGATTTGGATTTCATCTAACGGAATAGTGAGATCTTCTTTAGCAAAACATTTCTTTAAATTCGAGACGTGGAAAGTGTAATGTACAGCCGCGAGTTGTTGAGGTAACTCTAGTCGGTAAGCTACTGGTCCGACACGATCAATAATCTTGAATGGTCCAATATACCTTGGATTTAATTTCCCTCGTTTACCAAATCGAACAACGCCTTTCCAAGGTGCAACTTTAAGCATGACCATCTCTCCAATTTCAAATTCTATATCTTTTCTTTTAATGTCAGCGTAGCTCTTTTGTCGACTTTGGGCGGTTTTCAACCGTTGTTGAATTTGGATGATCTTCTCGGTAGTTTCTTGTATAATCTCCGGACCCGTAATCTGTCTATCCCCCACTTCACTCTAACAAATCAGAGACCTGCACTTTCTACCATAAAGTGCTTCAAACGGCGCCATCTCAATGCTTGAATGGTAGCTGTTGTTGTAGGAAAATTCTGCTAACGGTAGATGTCGATCCCAACTGTTTCCGAAATCAATAACACATGCTCGTAGCATGTCTTCAAGCGTTTGTATCGTCCTTTCGCTCTGCCCATCAGTTTGTGGATGATAGGCAGTACTCATGTCTAGACGAGTTCCTAATGCTTGCTGTAATGTCTGCCAGAATCTTGAAATAAATCTGCCATCCCTATCAGAGATAATAGAGATTGGTATTCCATGTCTGGAGACGACTTCCTTCAAATACAGTCGTGCTAACTTCTCCATCTTGTCATATTCTCTTATTGGTAGGAAGTGTGCTGATTTGGTGAGACGATCAACTATTACCCAAATAGTATCAAAACCACTTGCAGTCCTTGGCAATTTAGTGATGAAATCCATGGTAATGTTTTCCCATTTCCATTCCGGGATTTCGGGTTGTTGAAGTAGACCTGATGGTTTCTGATGCTCAGCTTTAACCTTAAAACACGTTAAACATTCTCCTACGTATTTAGCAACATCGGCTTTCATACCCGGCCACCAAAAATGTTTCTTGAGATCCTTGTACATCTTCCCCGTTCCAGGATGTATTGAGTATCTGGTTTTATGAGCTTCTCTAAGTACCATTTCTCTCATATCTCCAAATTTTGGTACCCAAATCCTTTCAGCCCTATACCGGGTTCCGTCTTCCCGAATATTAAGATGCTTCTCCGATCCTTTGGGTATTTCATCCTTTAAATTTCCCTCTTTTAAAACTCCTTGTTGCGCCTCCTTTATTTGAGTAGTAATGTTATTATAAATCATTATATTCATAGATTTTACTCGAATGGGTTCTCTGTCCTTCCTGCTCAAGGCATCGGCTACCACATTTGCCTTCCCCGGGTGGTAACGAATCTCAAAGTCGTAATCATTCAATAATTCAATCCACCTACGCTGCCTCATATTCAATTGTTTCTGATTAAATATGTGTTGAAGACTTTTGTGGTCAGTATATATAATACTTTTGACCCCATATAAGTAGTGCCTCCAAGTCTTTAATGCAAAAACAACCGCGCCTAATTCCAAATCGTGCGTCGTATAATTTTGTTCGTGAATCTTCAATTGTCTAGACGCATAAGCAATCACCTTCGTTCGTTGCATTAATACACAACCGAGACCTTGCTTTGATGCGTCACAATAAATCACAAAATCATCATTCCCTTCAGGCAATGACAATATAGGTGCCGTAGTTAGCTTTTTCTTCAATAACTGAAACGCTTTCTCTTGTTCATCATTCCATTCAAATTTCTTCCCTTTATGCGTTAATGCAGTCAAGGGTTTTGCTATTCTAGAAAAGTCTTGGATGAACCTTCTGTAGTAACCAGCTAGTCCTAAAAACTGGCGTATGTGTTTCGGAGTTTTCGGGGTTTCCCACTTTTCAACAGTTTCTATCTTTGCCGGATCCACCTTAATACCTTCTTTGTTCACTATGTGACCGAGGAATTGAACTTCTTCCAACCAAAATGCACACTTTGAAAACTTAGCGTATAATTCTTCCTTCCTCAATACTTCTAACACCTTTCTCAAATGTTCACCGTGTTCTTGGTCATTCTTTGAGTAAATAAGTATGTCATCAATGAAAACAATGACAAACTTGTCAAGGTATGGTCCACACACTCGGTTCATAAGGTCCATGAACACAGCTGGTGCATTAGTTAAACCAAACGGCATGACCATAAACTCGTAATGACCGTAACGTGTTCTGAAAGCAGTCTTTGGAATATCATCTTCTTTCACCCGCATTTGATGATACCCGGTGTGATGACCCGGAAATTTCCGATCAAATTTAAACTTTAATCTTTATATGTTCCTGACACGATGAGCAAAAATATGTAATGTTGAGTCTCGAAAGTTTTGAAACTATATTTCTGTAATCAAATATCCTTTGACCATGCCAAATGATTCACGAACAATTATGTGTAAATAAATATATACATATACATATACATATGTCTGATTTTAAATTGAGTTATATTAATGAAACATTGAACGGATTAGTTATTATGAATATAAGATATGAAATCTATTTTTTTATGAATTTGGAAATGCTATCAAGGTATTGAATGAATAATACTTTACATGAACGTATTTGTTCGATGTAAGTTTATCGACGAGATTAAAAGATAATATCAAATGATTGAATTATCGGATACATTGAACTTTGATTATGAGTCTCTGTTATGAGGTCCACTTTGAATTAGGAAACCCTTACTTTTTAACGGTATTCGGAATAAATGGTAAAGTGATTTACAAGTAAGAACAAAGTATCACTTATTGGGAGGTAGACAAAAGCTAGTGGAGAAATGAATTCTATAATATTAGTTTGAATTATTTTCAAACGTACGAAAACGTTTTTCGATATAATAGAACCTGGTTATTTGATTCGATCGATATTAAAATTTTTATTTAGAAA
Source organism: Rutidosis leptorrhynchoides (assembly GCF_046630445.1). NCBI lineage: Eukaryota > Viridiplantae > Streptophyta > Magnoliopsida > Asterales > Asteraceae > Rutidosis > Rutidosis leptorrhynchoides. The sequence continues at coordinate 515,038,964 of NC_092336.1, read as the reverse complement.
GTTTAAGGAAAACGTTGGCGCATAAATGAATTATATCGACATAAGTTTTAAAGTATAAACGTTACGCGTTATAAGTTTTCCTAAACGAAATTAACTTTGAAATGTTAGTTGTTTTGATAAACTAAATACTATATTAATATTTCCATACGATATGTACAAGGTTATATTTTTAAAAGAAACTATATTTATATTTTACAAATTGATAAAAGTATCAAATCAGTCACAAACCGTTTTGATTCAAACTAATCTTATTAAACATGTTTTGATAAACCACGAGACTAGGATTTATAAAAGGAAATGATCAAAATATTCAAAAGATAAAGTTACACTTTGAGTGGGTTAGTTTTTAATTAATTTAAGTCTAGTTATTAATAAAGGTACATGTCACAAAACGTTTAATTTAAAATAAAATATTTTGACAAACAACGAGTCACTGATTTATAGAAGTAAATGACCACAACGCTCAATTTTATAAGTTATATTTTTATAAAGGAAATTTATTGATGAGTAAGTCAAATTTTTGTAAAAGGTACACGCCACGAAACGTAAAAGGCTAGTTTTCTAAACGTACGAAAGTGCGCCCGAAAAACCGAAAGTGGTACATGAGTTGTGAGACCACGACCTTGTCATTTTTGTAAAAATTATATTTTTACCATGAGCGTAAATTTAATATAATATTTAATTAATTCTAAAGATTAAATATAATATATATTAAATAATATATAACTTTTACGTATCATTTGAATTGTAACAAAATAAAGGGTGTCGGCAGAGTTAGAAGGTGGATACCAGCTGGAAACTTTGGGCATGCCACAGTTTGACAAATTATGTTATAAAGCTCGAGGATTTTATCTTGATTCATTTCACTTAAAACACAACACACTCATATCACGTATTATTACTTGATTCTGGGTTATAAAAAGTGATATTGCTACGTAATATCACATATCACATATCACGAATTATTATGACATGCATATCTTGATTCTTGATTCATTGCTACGTAATATTTACTTATTTATTTTATTTATATACTAATTTTATTATTATTATTATTATTATTATTATTATTATTATTATTATTATTAAGATTAATATTATTATTAATCTTAGGATTAGGAGTATAATTAGTATTAAATATACATAAAATATTACGACGAGGTCATGAGCGAGCCATTCCAAAACAGGTTTTATGAGAGGGATAGAGCTAAGGAAATTATGGGTTATAGCTATGGAGGTGATGGGTAATGATCGAGGGTATGTTCATGAGGTCAATTTAGTGTTTGTCATCTCCGTTGCGTTTGCGTATCTTTCCTGCAATATTGAATCTCAATATTGATACGTGAGTACTCATAATTTAATTTTTACATACTAATAGTGTATCCCTGACTAGTGCTCGAGAAAATAGAATTATGCATGCTTGTACATTTGATATTGCCCTTAGATAGGTTATGTTGAATCTTAAAGGTTGTTATACTAGGGATGAAATAAGGTATAAGATATGCATGTCATTGGAAAGCTAGCGAAAAATTAAGAACTTTTCATTTAGATATCGAATGGATTCGATGAACGGTTAGAAAGTTATGAATTAAACAATTAATTTCGTAATTAAAATTGCTGATAATAATTAGTGAACTAACTTTCTGGGTAATAAAAAGTGGTTATTTGGATTCTACTCGTCGAGTAGATGAATTTTCATATAAAGCACGTCTCGTTTCGTTGAACGGTTGTCAAGTTATGGATAAAAGAAGTTTTGTAAATTTTGATGAAACGTCGATACGGAAACTGAAATTCTCGCTTATCTGCGTTGTTTCAGATTAAAACAAAGATACCACTGAATTCTTTGTTGTAAGGTCTAACAAACCACTCTAGCCAATTGTCAATTCGAGTCTCGACGATTTTTCTAAAAATCGTCAAAGTTGACTGTTGGGTCACATTTTAAAATTCTAAAAAGAGCTGAAACTTTTTTGTTAAAAATGTCAGTTTTGTATCAGTTGTCATGGTCGACCTGATGTGTGTTTACTTTTGCCAAAAATCATGTTATATCTTTGTGGTAACGAGAATTTGAAGGCTTTGACCGTTTGTCAATCCGAGTTTCGAGGAATTTTCTAAAAATCTCCAAAGTAGGCTACTCGGTCACTTTTGTAAATTTATTAAAGCTGAAAAATTAACTTTGAAACGCCGAAACCGCGTTGGCAACTACGAGTTGTCTAGGTTTAGTTTACTTCTGTAAAAATTAATGCTTAATCTTTTTGGTAATGTGTAACTTTTATCTTTGGCCGTTTATCAATCGGAGTTCCGATAATTTTTCTAAAAATCGCTGAAGTGGCCGTTTAGTCATGTTTGACCGAAAAATCATTTTTGTATAAGTTATTGTATTTTTGCATGCGACCTCGTTTTTACTTTAACCTTTGACTTTTGCACATTAGTCTCGAGCATTAGATTGTGGTACACTATGACTTGGCCTAATTTATTAGACAAATATTGACAAATACATAAATATATATAATTACTATAGGTTCGTGAATCCGAGGCCAACCCTACACTTGTTCAATGATGTTATATGTATTTTTACTACAAAATACAGTATGGTGAGTTTCATTTGATTCCCTTTTACTCTTTACATTTTTGGGACTGAGAATACATGCGCAATTTTTATAAATGTTTTACGGAATAGACACAAGTAATCGAAACTACATTATATGGTTGAATGATCGAAATCGAATATGCCCCTTTTTATTAAGTCTGGTAATCTAAGAATTAGGGAACAGACACCCTAATTGACGCGAACTCTAAAGATAGATCTATTGGGCCTAACAAACCCCATCCAAAGTACCGGATGCTTTAGTACTTCGAAATTATATCATGTCCGAAGGAGGATCCCGGAATGATAGGGGATATTCTTATATGTATCTAGTTAATGTCGGTTACCAGGTGTTCACCATTTGAATGATTATTTTTGTCTCTATGCATGGGACGTATATTTATGAGAACTGGAAATGAAATTCTTGTGGTCTATTAAAATGATGGAAATAAATGATTATGATAAACTAATGAACTCACCAACCTTTTGGTTGACACTTGAAAGCATGTTTATTCTCAGGTTTGAAAGAGATCTTCCGCTGTGCATTAGCTCATTTTAAAGATATTACTTGGAGTCATTCATGACATATTTCAAAAGACGTTGCATTCGAGTCGTTGAAGTTCATTAAAGATTATTATTAAGTAAATGACAGATTAGGTCATTTATAGTTTGGATATTATGAAATGGTATGCATACATGTCAATTTTCGATGTAAAGAAAGATTGTCTTTTAAAAACGAATGCAATGTTTGTAAAATGTATCATATAGAGGTCAAATACCTCGCAATGTAATCAACTATTGTGAATCGTTTATAATGTATATGAACGGGCCCTTTCAGTTGGTATCAGAGCGGTGGTCTTAGCGAACCAGGTCTGCATTAGTGTGTCTAACTGATAAGTCGTTAGGATACATTAGTGAGTCTGGACTTCGACCGTGTCTGCATGTCAAAAGTTTTGCTTATCATTTCGTGTCGAAAATTACCTGCTTATCATTTTTAAGTCTAGACGCGCTTTCCTGCATTTATTGCATAATAGTGTATAGACGAATTCTTACCTTAGCATATCTGATACTGTGAACTTTGACTGACATTTTTCAAAGATTCTCCGTAATTTATGGGATTTTGGTATTATATATACATATGTAAATTATGTATAGAAAGATATCAAATCTAACTCCTATAATCTATTTCATATCAAAAATTCATTCCCTTGATCATACGAGATGGATCCCTCAACTAGTTCGAATTCCTCAGATTACGACAGCTATTCCGATATGGAGTCTCATTCCAGCTCCGAAAGCAGTATGACCGGAATAGATCAACCAATCAGACGTCACCTATTCTGGATGAAATGGGGATGGGTTCGTAGCCTCCTCAATTATTGGAGACAAGAAGAAGGTGATCCTTTCCATCCACCACATTGCCCTCTTGGCAATGAACCTGAAGCACTTACCGGCGAACCTATTCGAGAAACCATTTTCTCTCTCATCTCCAGAGCATCTCGTCATGACTATATACTACACCAAATTCTAGATTATATTTATCCGCTCGTCCGAACCGATAATCACCCCGGTGTGATAGAAGAAGTCAACGAGCTTCGCGCTCGGGTAGTGGCTTTGGAGAATACGGTACGAAGGTTACAAACACCATCAGCAGCACCAGCAGCATAACAAGTACCGCCAGTAACATCAACATCGCAAGCCTCAATATCATAAGCACCAGCAGCATCACCGGCATCAACAGCAACCACCATTATTAATATCAACAGGATCATTACCACCACCAACAATCACATCCGCACCACACACCTCAATATCCCAATTTGTATATCGGATATCAACGTCACACGCACCAAAGATACTAAGGAGTGCCAACAACAACAAACGATGAAGTATTGATTCATAATTTCATCGGAGAAACATTCTGTGGTGATTATGTAATCTCTAAAGTTTTAGAGATTATCTATCTCAGCTTTAACCATAAACCAGATGAGTGGACAGAGATGATAGAAAAAAAAAAAAGAATCGAAACCCTGACAAGAATGATGCGCCGTTTACAAGCTAGACTTGTTTTACCAAACAACATCAGCGGTACCCATAGCCTCGTCAACACAGTCTGTGTTGTCAACATCGTTAGAATCGTCAGCACCTCTAACCTCACAAGCTCTGCCAGTTCAAAAAAAAAAAAAAAAAAAAAAAATCACTGTGGAAACCATTACGAATTAATAACGAGTATATTGTATCAATGAGTTATGAAGTATTAACTCAGTTCCTCCAAAGAATTTATATGTATATCCTATATATATATATATATATATAAATTTTAAACCATAATAAATCCTTCTGTACTAAGCTATTATGTATGAAACTTAACTATCTGGTTAATTCATATTACTAATATGCTATGATGTACATCCTTCATTAGCTACGTAACCATCGTTAACTACAACCTCTATTTCAATTAAATGAATTCGGTTTCATAATAAATCAAGTGTATCATTCAATAACATGTTTGATTTTACACTTTCATCTTCGATGTACTCGAAAATTACTGGAAAACAACATTCGTATCTTGCGAAGTTAACAAAAGTTCTATAAACATCAGCATGATTCACTAAGGAAATACTTATAAATATTGAAGTATTGATTACATTAGTGAAATACTCCGCAAGAATTATGTAATCTCTAATGTTTTAGAGATTTTTCATTTCTAATTCAAGCCGAAAATCAGATGAGCTTAGTATGATATCAACTCATTGAATCTGTATTACATCTGAAGAAAATATACCCACATATATTTTTATAAAGATTGTAATGAACACTCTGGTTCAAAATATTATTTGTGAAATTTTTTTTAACGGGTAGGTAATACCCGAGAGATATATAAAATCACAATTAATATGTTACGTTCTTCAATTCTGATTCAACAATCATCAACTATACCAATATGCATTCCTCTATAGAAATCAAAACAACCATACTCATTCGAATCTAATTACATATTCTGATTTTGGAAATTTCAGAATTCAACTCGAGATACAACCGAAATCATCGCTCTTAGATCCTTATATTTTTCAAAACTATACTTTGACTTCAAAACTGTGATAGAACGTCACTTTTAATCGTAACACTCAGATGAATATGAAAATCATTCGGGAGTCAGGACAATTCCATCATTTGGATATTGACTATGACAATCTGCAATTAAAACCCTTCGAAATTCCGGAAGACACTTCAAACATTGAACAAACGAGATGATGATCCAATCACACATTACCCGAAGCCTTGTACCTGAAAAGCTCTCGAAACCAAGGTCGTAGTTTTACATGTACCCGCATCCAATTTTTTTTTTAGCAAAAACAACATTTCGATTTCTTTTCAAAGTAGCCAATTTTGTCACAGCTCCAGCAAGTCAACTTCGATTTTTCAGTCGGACCAGTCTTATTATAACCCCGATAGATACGTTGCCCTTTCGTCATTATTACTGGGGAACCTTTCATATTCCACCATATTACCACCAGCGTTTAATCATCTAAAACACGATTCTTCTGAACCCATCTCGGATTGATAACCAGAGATTCAGATATTATAGCATTAAATGCAGAGGAAACATAAAAATGGTAGATGGTTTAAATGGTCAAAAGTTTGATAATAAAAGATAGTGAGTTGGTAAAGCTCAGAAAAAGAAAGGATTTGGTACTGAAAAACGAATTGAGCAAAGTATGAAGGAAGCCGTGGACAAATCACAGAGACTGATTCTGCCTTCAAAGGATCCAAATGATTCAGTGCCTAATGAACTCGTTAGCAAACACCTTACTTCTTATTCTAAACCTTCACGGACAGATATTCTTCATCATCATCATATCTTAAATATTATAAGATATCTTCGTATCTCCCATTATACATATTCTTCATATTTCTGGAGATATCTTCACCACTATCCTTATCTGAGATCATTTATCTCTCGGTAATATCTGCAACATAAAAGAAACTGTGTTAGTTTCTAAATTCTGAAAAATTCAAATATGAATGTTTTGAAGTAGTGTTGGGAACTGATGCATGAGTTAGTATAATATAATGACACTTGATCAACGTCATTATATTAAAGTAATTCATGCTGAGTTTCTAATGGACGTGATGATTCACAGAATATACCGTCATCATGTACCATTTACATGACTCTTACATTCTATCTAATCTCTAAACATATCAAGAAAATATTTCTTGATGATTCGGTCCTTTCCAGGGTATTCTGGTAATTTAACAAATCAGGATTTACCATTACCCTTTCCTTCTTAGAACAATTACTATATTCCTTCTGAAATCCATACATACGAATTCCGGACCATTACAAGAGCTACTTAATCGCAAGAAGAAGAAACGAAAGGACAAAGCTCCGAAACAGAAATTGGGGTATAAACCGCAGCAAATAGAAGAGAACATTAACTGTGGATGACAATGATTATAGAAGATAGAAACAGGGACATCGAAGTATAAGGGAAGATGTAAAACCCAACAAATCACCCGTAAATTATAAACCGTATATATCGATGCATATAGCAATATAAAGACACGGGAGAACTAGAAACACTATAAACCCAAGAGTATAGTAGAAGTAAATAGATTCTTCCGGTGGCAGATTAAAAAGAAGAATGACAGATATAAAAGTTAAGAGGATATCAAGGATCAGGATGGGATGGAGCATATTAATGAATACTTTAAAATATGAATTGAGGAAGAAAGAATAGAAGGTGTGAGTTGTAAGGAAACGAAGGGGGTGGATTTATAGACAGAGCAATCAAAGCAGATTATCGCGTATAACCAAAGAGGATCATAATCTCCTTAATTACCGACGAATCAAATCTTATTATGGAGATCTTCTTCTAAATTCCTTAAATTTCGGAAATCAATCTTGACTACGCCATCTGTTAAGTCAAACCTACATTTATTCATTTTTCACTCTTTTGCGATAGCTTCATTTATACTCTTCGCATAATCAAATTGGGTTATCTATATTACTCAATGATGATAAAACTCTATGTATCAGTTTACATTCGTCATAATAACATTCTTACTGTTAGCCATGACGACCTCTATCAAATTTCGGGACGAAATTTCTTTTAACGGGTAGGTACTGTGATGACCCGGAAATTTCCGATCAAATTTAAACTTTAATCTTTATATGTTCCTGACACGATGAGCAAAAATATGTAATGTTGAGTCTCGAAAGTTTTGAAACTATATTTCTGTAATCAAATATCCTTTGACCATGCCAAATGATTCACGAACAATTATGTGTAAATAAATATATACATATACATATACATATGTCTGATTTTAAATTGAGTTATATTAATGAAACATTGAACGGATTAGTTATTATGAATATAAGATATGAAATCTATTTTTTTATGAATTTGGAAATGCTATCAAGGTATTGAATGAATAATACTTTACATGAACGTATTTGTTCGATGTAAGTTTATCGACGAGATTAAAAGATAATATCAAATGATTGAATTATCGGATACATTGAACTTTGATTATGAGTCTCTGTTATGAGGTCCACTTTGAATTAGGAAACCCTTACTTTTTAACGGTATTCGGAATAAATGGTAAAGTGATTTACAAGTAAGAACAAAGTATCACTTATTGGGAGGTAGACAAAAGCTAGTGGAGAAATGAATTCTATAATATTAGTTTGAATTATTTTCAAACGTACGAAAACGTTTTTCGATATAATAGAACCTGGTTATTTGATTCGATCGATATTAAAATTTTTATTTAGAAAGTTTAAGGAAAACGTTGGCGCATAAATGAATTATATCGACATAAGTTTTAAAGTATAAACGTTACGCGTTATAAGTTTTCCTAAACGAAATTAACTTTGAAATGTTAGTTGTTTTGATAAACTAAATACTATATTAATATTTCCATACGATATGTACAAGGTTATATTTTTAAAAGAAACTATATTTATATTTTACAAATTGATAAAAGTATCAAATCAGTCACAAACCGTTTTGATTCAAACTAATCTTATTAAACATGTTTTGATAAACCACGAGACTAGGATTTATAAAAGGAAATGATCAAAATATTCAAAAGATAAAGTTACACTTTGAGTGGGTTAGTTTTTAATTAATTTAAGTCTAGTTATTAATAAAGGTACATGTCACAAAACGTTTAATTTAAAATAAAATATTTTGACAAACAACGAGTCACTGATTTATAGAAGTAAATGACCACAACGCTCAATTTTATAAGTTATATTTTTATAAAGGAAATTTATTGATGAGTAAGTCAAATTTTTGTAAAAGGTACACGCCACGAAACGTAAAAGGCTAGTTTTCTAAACGTACGAAAGTGCGCCCGAAAAACCGAAAGTGGTACATGAGTTGTGAGACCACGACCTTGTCATTTTTGTAAAAATTATATTTTTACCATGAGCGTAAATTTAATATAATATTTAATTAATTCTAAAGATTAAATATAATATATATTAAATAATATATAACTTTTACGTATCATTTGAATTGTAACAAAATAAAGGGTGTCGGCAGAGTTAGAAGGTGGATACCAGCTGGAAACTTTGGGCATGCCACAGTTTGACAAATTATGTTATAAAGCTCGAGGATTTTATCTTGATTCATTTCACTTAAAACACAACACACTCATATCACGTATTATTACTTGATTCTGGGTTATAAAAAGTGATATTGCTACGTAATATCACATATCACATATCACGAATTATTATGACATGCATATCTTGATTCTTGATTCATTGCTACGTAATATTTACTTATTTATTTTATTTATATACTAATTTTATTATTATTATTATTATTATTATTATTATTATTATTAAGATTAATATTATTATTAATCTTAGGATTAGGAGTATAATTAGTATTAAATATACATAAAATATTACGACGAGGTCATGAGCGAGCCATTCCAAAACAGGTTTTATGAGAGGGATAGAGCTAAGGAAATTATGGGTTATAGCTATGGAGGTGATGGGTAATGATCGAGGGTATGTTCATGAGGTCAATTTAGTGTTTGTCATCTCCGTTGCGTTTGCGTATCTTTCCTGCAATATTGAATCTCAATATTGATACGTGAGTACTCATAATTTAATTTTTACATACTAATAGTGTATCCCTGACTAGTGCTCGAGAAAATAGAATTATGCATGCTTGTACATTTGATATTGCCCTTAGATAGGTTATGTTGAATCTTAAAGGTTGTTATACTAGGGATGAAATAAGGTATAAGATATGCATGTCATTGGAAAGCTAGCGAAAAATTAAGAACTTTTCATTTAGATATCGAATGGATTCGATGAACGGTTAGAAAGTTATGAATTAAACAATTAATTTCGTAATTAAAATTGCTGATAATAATTAGTGAACTAACTTTCTGGGTAATAAAAAGTGGTTATTTGGATTCTACTCGTCGAGTAGATGAATTTTCATATAAAGCACGTCTCGTTTCGTTGAACGGTTGTCAAGTTATGGATAAAAGAAGTTTTGTAAATTTTGATGAAACGTCGATACGGAAACTGAAATTCTCGCTTATCTGCGTTGTTTCAGATTAAAACAAAGATACCACTGAATTCTTTGTTGTAAGGTCTAACAAACCACTCTAGCCAATTGTCAATTCGAGTCTCGACGATTTTTCTAAAAATCGTCAAAGTTGACTGTTGGGTCACATTTTAAAATTCTAAAAAGAGCTGAAACTTTTTTGTTAAAAATGTCAGTTTTGTATCAGTTGTCATGGTCGACCTGATGTGTGTTTACTTTTGCCAAAAATCATGTTATATCTTTGTGGTAACGAGAATTTGAAGGCTTTGACCGTTTGTCAATCCGAGTTTCGAGGAATTTTCTAAAAATCTCCAAAGTAGGCTACTCGGTCACTTTTGTAAATTTATTAAAGCTGAAAAATTAACTTTGAAACGCCGAAACCGCGTTGGCAACTACGAGTTGTCTAGGTTTAGTTTACTTCTGTAAAAATTAATGCTTAATCTTTTTGGTAATGTGTAACTTTTATCTTTGGCCGTTTATCAATCGGAGTTCCGATAATTTTTCTAAAAATCGCTGAAGTGGCCGTTTAGTCATGTTTGACCGAAAAATCATTTTTGTATAAGTTATTGTATTTTTGCATGCGACCTCGTTTTTACTTTAACCTTTGACTTTTGCACATTAGTCTCGAGCATTAGATTGTGGTACACTATGACTTGGCCTAATTTATTAGACAAATATTGACAAATACATAAATATATATAATTACTATAGGTTCGTGAATCCGAGGCCAACCCTACACTTGTTCAATGATGTTATATGTATTTTTACTACAAAATACAGTATGGTGAGTTTCATTTGATTCCCTTTTACTCTTTACATTTTTGGGACTGAGAATACATGCGCAATTTTTATAAATGTTTTACGGAATAGACACAAGTAATCGAAACTACATTATATGGTTGAATGATCGAAATCGAATATGCCCCTTTTTATTAAGTCTGGTAATCTAAGAATTAGGGAACAGACACCCTAATTGACGCGAACTCTAAAGATAGATCTATTGGGCCTAACAAACCCCATCCAAAGTACCGGATGCTTTAGTACTTCGAAATTATATCATGTCCGAAGGAGGATCCCGGAATGATAGGGGATATTCTTATATGTATCTAGTTAATGTCGGTTACCAGGTGTTCACCATTTGAATGATTATTTTTGTCTCTATGCATGGGACGTATATTTATGAGAACTGGAAATGAAATTCTTGTGGTCTATTAAAATGATGGAAATAAATGATTATGATAAACTAATGAACTCACCAACCTTTTGGTTGACACTTGAAAGCATGTTTATTCTCAGGTTTGAAAGAGATCTTCCGCTGTGCATTAGCTCATTTTAAAGATATTACTTGGAGTCATTCATGACATATTTCAAAAGACGTTGCATTCGAGTCGTTGAAGTTCATTAAAGATTATTATTAAGTAAATGACAGATTAGGTCATTTATAGTTTGGATATTATGAAATGGTATGCATACATGTCAATTTTCGATGTAAAGAAAGATTGTCTTTTAAAAACGAATGCAATGTTTGTAAAATGTATCATATAGAGGTCAAATACCTCGCAATGTAATCAACTATTGTGAATCGTTTATAATGTATATGAACGGGCCCTTTCACCCGGAACGTAAGTCAATCTTTGAATAAACAGACGAGCCTTGTAGTTGATCAAATAAGTCGTCGATTCTCGGTAGTGGGTAGCGGTTCTTGATGGTAAGTTTGTTCAACTCTCGGTAGTCGATACACAACCTGAATGTACCATCTTTCTTCTTGACAAACAAAACAGGAGCTCCCCACGGTGATGTGCTTGGTCGAATGAAACCACGCTCTAAAAGTTCTTGTAATTGGCTTTGCAGTTCTTTCATCTCGCTGGGTGCGAGTCTGTAAGGAGCACGAGCTATTGGTGCAGCTCCTGGTACAAGATCTATTTGAAATTCAACGGATCGATGTGGGGGTAATCCCGGTAATTCTTTCGGAAATACATCGGGAAATTCTTTTGCAATGGGAACATCATTGATGCTCTTTTCTTCAGTTTGTACTTTCTCGACGTGTGCTAGAACAGCATAGCAACCTTTTCTTATTAGTTTTTGTGCCTTCAAATTACTAATAAGATGTAGCTTCGTGTTGCCCTTTTCTCCGTACACCATTAAGGGTTTTCCTTTTTCTCGTATAATGCGAATTGCATTTTTGTAACAAACGATCTCCGCTTTCACTTCTTTCAACCAGTCCATACCGATTATCACATCAAAACTCCCTAACTCTACTGGTATCAAATCAATCTTAAATGTTTCGTTAACCAGTTTAATTTCTCGATTCCGACATATATTATCTGCTGAAATTAATTTACCATTTGCTAATTCGAGTAAAAATTTACTATCCAAAGGCGTCAATGGACAACTTAATTTAGCACAAAAATCTCTACTCATATAGCTTCTATCCGCACCCGAATCAAATAAAACGTAAGCAGATTTATTGTCAATAGGAAACGTACCCGTAACAAGCTCTGAGTCTTCCTGTGCCTCTACCGCATTAATATTGAAAACTCTTCCACGGCCTTGTCCATTCGTGTTCTCCTGGTTCGGGCAATTTCTAATAATGTGGCCCGGTTTTCCACATTTATAACAAACTACATTGGCATAACTTGCTCCGACACTACTTGCTCCGCCATTACTCGTTCCGACACCATTTGTTCCTTTCGTTCTATTAACCCCTGGTCCGTAGACCTCACACTTCGCCGCGCTATGACCATTTCTTTTACACTTGTTGCAAAATTTGGTGCAGAACCCCGAGTGATTCTTTTCACACCTTTGGCATAGCTGCTTCTGATTGTTGTTGTTGTTGCGGTTATTATTGTTGTTGGGATGATTGTTGTAGTTGCTGTTGTTGTTGTTGTTGTTGTTGTTGTTGTTGGGCCGTTTGTTGTAGTTGCGATTGATGTTGCGATTGTTGGGATAATTGTTGCGATTATTGTTGTAATTGCTGTTGTTGTTGTATTGGTGATTCTTATCACCGTTTTCCTCCCACTTTCTTTTGACTTGCTTCACATTGGCCTCTTCAGCAGTCTGTTCTTTAATTCTTTCTTCAATCTGGTTCACTAGTTTGTGAGCCATTCTACATGCTTGTTGTATGGAGGCGGGCTCGTGTGAACTTATATCTTCTTGGATTCTTTCCGGTAATCCTTTCACAAACGCGTCGATCTTCTCTTCCTCATCTTCGAATGCTCCCGGACACAATAGGCACAATTCTGTGAATCGTCTTTCGTACGTGGTAATATCAAATCCTTGGGTTCGTAACCCTCTAAGTTCTGTCTTGAGCTTATTGACCTCGGTTCTGGGACGGTACTTCTCGTTCATCAAGTGCTTGAATGTTGACCACGGTAGTGCGTACGCATCATCTTGTCCCACTTGCTCTAGATAGGTATTCCACCATGTTAACGCAGAACCTGTGAAGGTATGCGTAGCGTACTTCACTTTGTCCTCTTCAGTACACTTACTTATGGCAAACACCGATTCAACCTTCTCGGTCCACCGTTTCAATCCGATCGGTCCTTCGGTTCCATCAAATTCCAAAGGTTTGCAGGCAGTGAATTCTTTGTAGGTGCATCCTACACGATTTCCTGTACTGCTAGATCCAAGGTTATTGTTGGTATGTAACGCAGCCTGTACTGCGGCTATGTTTGAAGCTAGAAAAGTACGGAATTCCTCTTCATTCATATTCACGGTGTGTCGAGTAGTCGGTGCCATTTCCTTCAAAATAGTTAAATGGAACAAGTTAATCATACAGAATATTAAGAGTAGTTAATAGTATTTCGTAGCATAATATGAACTCATTTATAAAAGCTTTTTCTTCATATTAGCGTTTTATAAGTTTAAATTCGGGTAGTACTTACCCGTTAAGTTCATACTTAGTAGCTAATATACAATTCAACTACTACAATTCTATATGAAAAACTGATTGTAATAGTATTTCGCGTTCAAACTTTTATACAATATTTTACAAACTTACAATACCGCTTATTTTACATAAAGCATGAAATATAGCACACAATAACTTTGATACAAGATAGTTGTGAAGACAATTCTAGCTAGTACACAAGTCGTTCGGCAAAGGCAATAAAGACACGTAATTCATACGTCCAGAAACAATTCATGCATTCTGGTTTTACTAGGACTACTTCCCATCCTTGGTCTTGTGCAACATAACCGTTATGGCCGTTGATAAGACAGCGTGTTGTAACGTCATCAAAGGGACGAGGGTTACGTAATGTCCAACAGTCCCGTAATAATCTAAAAACCTCATTTCTTACCCCAATTACCGACTCCGTCACTTGTGGGAACGTTTTGTTTAATAGTTGTAGCCCGATGTTCTTGTTCTCACTTTGGTGAGAAGCGAACATTACTAATCCGTAAGCATAACATGCTTCTTTATGTTGCATGTTAGCCGCTTTTTCTAAATCACGAAGTCCAATATTCGGATATATTGAGTCAAAATAATTTCTTAACCCATTGCGTAAAATAGCATTTGGGTTCCCCGCAATATATGCGTCAAAGTAAACACATCGTAACTTATGGGTTTCCCAATGTGATATCCCCCATCTTTCAAACGAAAGTCTCTTATAAACCAAGACATTCTTGGAACGTTCTTCGAATGTCTTACAAACTGATCTCGCCTTAAATAGTTGTGCCGAGGAATTCTGACCGACTCTAGACAAGATTTCATCAATCATGTCTCCGGGTAGGTCTCTTAAAATATTGGGTTGTCTATCCATTTTGCGTTTTTATACTGTAAAATAGACAAGAGTTAGATTCATAAAAAAAAATACTTATTAATACAAGCAATTTTTACATATATCATAAAGCATAAGCACACTACATTACATATATTACACCACATGAATACAACTATCTTATTCCGACTCGCTTGTTTCTTCTTCTTCGGTTTTGGTTCGTTTTGCCAAGTTTCTAGGGATATATGATTTTCCCCTAATACGAGCCGTCGTTATCCACATTGGTTTAGAAAAACCTGGTGGTTTAGAGGTTCCCGGGTCATTGTTACAACTTAAGGACTTCGGGGGTTGACGATACATATAAAGTTCATCGGGGTTGGAATTAGATTTCTCTATTTTTATGCCCTTTCCCTTATTATTTTCTTTTGCCTTTTTAAATTCAGTTGGGGTAATTTCTATAACATCATCGGAATTCTCGTCGGAATCCGATTCATCTGAGAATTGGTAATCCTCCCAATATTTTGCTTCCTTGGCGGAAACACCATTGACCATAATTAACCTTGGTCGGTTGGTTGAGGATTTTCTTTTACTTAACCGTTTTATTATTTCCCCCACCGGTTCTATTTCTTCATCCGGTTCCGATTCTTCTTCCGGTTCCGATTCTTCTTCCGGTTCCGACTCTTCTTCCGGTTCCTCTTCGGGAACTTGTGAATCAGTCCACGAATCATTCCAATTTACATTTGACTCTTCATTATTATTAGGTGAGTCAATGGGACTTGTTCTAGAGGTAGACATCTATCACATAATATCAAACGCGTTAAGAGATTAATATATCACATAATATTCACATGTTAAAAATATATAGTTTCCAACAAAATTTGTTAAGCAATCATTTTTCAAGTAAACACGGTCGAAGTCCAGACTCACTAATGCATCCTAACAAACTCGATAAGACACACTAATGCAAAATTCTGGTTCTCTAAGACCAACGCTCTGATACCAACTGAAATGTCCCGTTCTTATTGATTAAAAACGTTCCATATTAATTGATTTCGTTGCGACGTTTTGACCTCTATATGAGACGTTTTTCAAAGACTGCATTCATTTTTAAAACAAACCATAACCTTTATTTCATAAATAAAGGTTTAAAAAGCTTTACGTAGATTATCAAATAATGATAATCTAAAATATCCTGTTTACACACGACCATTACATAATGGTTTACAATACAAATATGTTACATCGAAATCATTTTCTTGAATGCAGTTTTTACACAATATCATACAAACATGGACTCCAAATCTTGTCCTTATTTTAGTATGCAACAGCGGAAGCTCTTAATATTCACCTGAGAATAAACATGCTTTAAACGTCAACAAAAATGTTGGTGAGTTATAGGTTTAACCTATATATATCAAATCGTTACAATAGACCACAAGATTTCATATTTCAATACACATCCCATACATAGAGATAAAAATCATTCATATGGTGAACACCTGGTAACCGACAATAACAAGATGCATATATAAGAATATCCCCATCATTCCGGGACACCCTTCGGATATGATATAAATTTCGAAGTACTAAAGCATCCGGTACTTTGGATGGGGTTTGTTAGGCCCAATAGATCTATCTTTAGGATTCGCGTCAATTAGGGTGTATGTTCCCTAATTCTTAGATTACCAGACTTAATAAAAAGGGGCATATTTGATTTCGATAATTCAACCATAGAATGTAGTTTCACGTACTTGTGTCTATTTTGTAAATCATTTATAAAACCTGCATGTATTCTCATCCCAAAAATATTAGACTTTAAAAGTGGGACTATAACTCACTTTCACAGATTTTTACTTCGTCAGGAAGTAAGACTTGGCCACTGTTGATTCACGAACCTATAACAATATATACATATATATTAAAGTATGTTCAAAGTATATTTACAACACTTTTAATATATTTTGATGTTTTAAGTTTATTAAGTCAGCTGTCCTCGTTAGTAACCTATAACTAGTTGTCCACAGTTAGATGTACAGAAATAAATCGATAAATATTATCTTGAATCAATCCACGACCCAGTGTATACGTATCTCAGTATTGATCACAACTCAAACTATATATATTTTGGAATCAACCTCAACCCTGTATAGCTAACTCCAACATTCACATATAGAGTGTCTATGGTTGTTCCGAAATATATATAGATGTGTCGACATGATAGGTCGAAACATTGTATACGTGTCTATGGTATCTCAAGATTACATAATATACAATACAAGTTGATTAAGTTATGGTTGGAATAGATTTGTTACCAATTTTCACGTAGCTAAAATGATAAAAATTATCCAATCTTGTTTTACCCATAACTTCTTCATTTTAAATCCGTTTTGAGTGAATCAAATTGCTATGATTTCATATTGAACTCTATTTTATGAATCTAAACAGAAAAAGTATAGGTTTATAGTCAGAAAAATAAGTTACAAGTCGTTTTTGTAAAGGTAGTCATTTCAGTCGAAAGAACGACGTCTAGATGACCATTTTAGAAAACATACTTCCACTTTGAGTTTAACCATAATTTTTGGATATAGTTTCATGTTCATAATAAAAATTATTTTCTCAGAATAACAACTTTTAAATCAAAGTTTATCATAGTTTTTAATTAACTAACCCAAAACAGCCCGCGGTGTTACTACGACGGCGTAAATCCGGTTTTACGGTGTTTTTCGTGTTTCCAGGTTTTAAATCATTAAGTTAGCATATCATATAGATATAGAACATGTGTTTAGTTGATTTTAAAAGTCAAGTTAGAAGGATTAACTTTTGTTTGCGAACAAGTTTAGAATTAACTAAACTATGTTCTAGTGATTACAAGTTTAAACCTTCGAATAAGATAGCTTTATATGTATGAATCGAATGATGTTATGAACATCATTACTACCTTAATTTCCTTGGATAAACCTACTGGAAAAGAGAAAAATGGATCTAGCTTCAATGGATCCTTGGATGGCTCGAAGTTCTTGAAGCAGAATCATGACACGAAAACAAGTTCAAGTAAGATCATCACTTGAAATAAGATTGTTATAGTTATAGAAATTGAACCAAAGTTTGAATATGATTATTACCTTGTATTAGAATGATAACCTACTGTATTCTTGATTTTATGAAACTAGAACTTTTGGAATTTATGAAGAACACTTAGAACTTGAAGATAGAACTTGAGAGAGATCAATTAGATGAAGAAAATTGAAGAATGAAAGTGTTTGTAGGTGTTTTTGGTCGTTGGTGTATGGATTAGATATAAAGGATATGTAATTTTGTTTTCATGTAAATAAGTCATGAATGCTTACTCATATTTTTGTAATTTTATGAGATATTTCATGCTAGTTGCCAAATGATGGTTCCCACATGTGTTAGGTGACTCACATGGGCTGCTAAGAGCTGATCATTGGAGTGTATATACCAATAGTACATACATCTAAAAGCTGTGTATTGTACGAGTACGAATACGGGTGCATACGAGTAGAATTGTTGATGAAACTGAACGAGGATGTAATTGTAAGCATTTTTGTTAAGTAGAAGTATTTTGATAAGTGTATTGAAGTCTTTCAAAAGTGTATAAATACATATTAAAACACTACATGTATATACATTTTAACTGAGTCGTTAAGTCATCGTTAGTCGTTACATGTAAGTGTTATTTTGAAACCTTTAGGTTAACGATCTTGTTAAATGTTGTTAACCCAATGTTTATAATATCAAATGAGATTTTAAATTATTATATTATCATGATATTATCATGTATGAATATCTCTTAATATGATATATATACATTACATGTCTTTACAACGATAATCGTTACATATATGTCTCGTTTAAAAATCATTAAGTTAGTAGTCTTGTTTTTACATATGTAGTTCATTGTTAATATACTTTATGATATGTTTTCTTATCATAGTATCATGTTAACTATATATATATATCCATATATATGTCATCATATAGTTTTTACAAGTTTTAACGTTCGTAAATCACCGATCAACTTGGGTGGTCAATTGTCTATATGAAACATATTTCAATTAATCAAGTCTTAACAAGTTTGATTGCTTAACATGTTGGAAACATTTAATCATGTAAATATCAATCTCAATTAATATATATAAACATGGAAAAGTTCTGGTCACTACAGTACATATTGTTTTAAGGCCTATTATTTCATTCGCAATGTGATTACGTATAACACTTATAAATTTGAATCTAATGTCACTTCATTAAACACGCTTTTTTAAATCATTAATATGCGCCGTCAAATAGAGTACCATTTGGCGGCGCATAACCTTAGGTTTCAGATTGTGCTGAAATTCTCGAGGTCACCCTAAAAAGACCCTAACATCAAGACTCCTGGATAGTGTCTTGACATTCGAGGTCGTCAGGATGCCAAAAAAAGACGTTTTACTCTTTTTTAATTTTCTCTTTGAAATTTTCTATTTATATCGTATTATTAGTTTTGTGTATGCATGACTTAGCATGGTATATATCGTTTTAAGGCCTATTATTTCACTCACAATGTAAATACGTATAACGGATATAAATTTGAATCTAATGTCACTTGATTAAACACGTTTTTTAAATCATTAGTATGCGCTGCCAGATGGAGTACCATTTGGCGGTGCATAACCTTCGGTTTTAGATTATGCTGAAATTTTCAAGATCACCTTAAAATGACCAAACGAGCAAGACCCTATGAACTTGCTTTCCATTTGAGGTCGTCTAGATTTCAAAAAAGACATCTTTCCTCGTAATATCGCACCACGCACCAAACACCACCGACGGTCTGTGGTGCTTGGTGTTTTGTGTCTTTGGCCAAAATGTTAGATCTATCGTATATTTTGACTCTTAGCTCCGATTTAGTCACCATTTTTTTCAAATCGTGTATTGTTTGTGATCTATTCATTGGCAAACTGCTGTAGGAGGTTTGTTCCAAATATTTTTCAAAACGAGACCTCGAAAGCCTTCAACTTTGCCTCTTTTCGATTTTGACCGTTTTGAATTTCATTCATATTATTCCTTTTGTGTATGCATGACTTAGAATGGTACATATTTTTTAAGGCCTATTATTTCACTCGCAATGTAATTATGTATAACGCATATAAATTTGAATCTAATGTCACTTCATTAAACATGCTTTTTTAAATCATTATATGCGTCGCCAGATGGAGTACCATTTAGCGGCGCATAACCTTCGGTTTCAGATTGTGCTGAAATTTTTGAGATCACCCTATAACGATCCAAAAATCAAGACTTCTGGATAGTGTCTTGACATTCGAGGTCATCAGGATGCCGAAAAAAGACATTTTACTCATTTTTAATGTTCTCTTTGAACGTTTTCAATTTATATCTTATTATTAGTTTTGTGTATGCATGACTTAGCATTTATCGTTTTAAGGCCTATTATTTCACTCGAAATGTAATTATGTATAACGGGTATAATTTTGAATCTAATTTTACTTCATTAAACACGTTTTGTTAAATCATTAGTATGCGCCGCCATATGGAGTACCATTTGG
The DNA here is from genome assembly GCF_046630445.1 of Rutidosis leptorrhynchoides. Lineage (NCBI taxonomy): Eukaryota > Viridiplantae > Streptophyta > Magnoliopsida > Asterales > Asteraceae > Rutidosis > Rutidosis leptorrhynchoides. The sequence goes on along the minus strand of NC_092336.1, from coordinate 515,018,509 downwards.
CACCGCATAACCTTCGGTTTCAGATTGTGCTGAAATTCTCAAGATCACCATAAAATGGCCGACCGAACAAGAGTCTCTGAACATACTTGCCATTCGAGGTCGTCTAGATTCCGAAAAAGACATCTTTCCTCGCAAAATCACGCTACGCCCCAAACACCACCAACGGTTCGTGGTGCTTGGTGTTTGTGTCTTTGGCAAAAATGTTTGATCCATCGTATCTTTTGACTTGTAGCTCTGATTTAGTCACCGTTTTTTTAAATCGCGTATTCTATTAGGATCTATCCGTTGGCAAACTCCCGTAGGCAGTTTGTCCCAAATATTTTTCGAAACGAGATCTCGAAAGCCTTCAATTTTGCCTTATTTCGATTTTGACCGTTTTGAATTGCATTCATATTATTCCTTTTGTGTATGCATGACTTAGTATGGTACATATTGTTTTAAGGCCTATTATTTAACTCACAATGTAATTATGTATAACGCATATAAATTTGAATCTAATGTCACTTCATTAAACACGATTTTTTAAATCATTAATATGCGTCGCCAGATGGAGTACCATTTGGAGGCGCATAACCTTCGATTTCAGATTGTGCTGAAATTCTCGAGATCACCCTAAAATGACCCTAACATCAATACTTCTGGATAGTGTCTTGACATTCGAGGTAGTCATGATGCCGAAAAAGACATTTTACTCATTTTTAATGTTCTCTTAGAACGTTTTCAATTTGTATCTTATTATTAGTTTTGTGTATGCATGACTTAGCATGGTATATATCGTTTTAAGGCCTATTATTTCACTCGCAATGTAATTATTTATAACGGATATAAATTTGAATCTAATGTCACTTCTTTAAACACGTTTTTTAAATCATTAGTATGCACCGCCAGATGGAGTAACATTTGGCGGCGCATAAAATTCGGTTTCAGATTTTACTGAAATTCTCAAGTTCACCATAAAACGGCCGATCCGGCAAGTCTCTATGAAATTGGTTGCCATTCGAGGTCACCTAGATTCTGAAAAAGACATCTTTCCTCGCATAATCGCACCACGCACCAAACACCACCGACGGTTGGTGGTGCTTGGTGTTTTGTGTCTTTGGCCAAAATGTTAGATCTATCGTATCTTTTGGCTCGTAGCTCTGATTTAGTCACAGTTTTTTTTAAATCGTGTATTTTTCGGGATCTATCTGTTGGAAAACTACCGTAGGCGGTCTGACCCAAATATTTTTCGAAACGAGACCTCGAAAGACTTCAATTTTGCCTTTTTTCGATTTTGACCGTTTTGAATTTCATTCATATTATTCCTTTTGTGTATGCATCACTTAGCATGGTACATATTGTTTTAAGGCCTATTATTTCACTCGCAATGTAATTATGTATAACGCATAAAAATTTGAATCTAATGTCACTTCATTAAACATGCTATTTTAAATCATTAATATGCGCCGCCAGATGGAGTACCATTTGGCGGTGCATAACCTTCGGTTTCAGATTGTGCTGAAATTCTCGAGATCACCCTAAACCAACCCTAACATCAAGACTCCTGGATAGCGTCTTGACATTTGAGGTCGTCAGGATGCCGAAAAAAGATATTTTACTCATTTTTAATGTTCTCTTAGAACGTTTTAAATTTATATCTTAATATTAGTTTTGTGTATGCATGACTTAGCATGGTATATATCGTTTTAAAGCCTATTATTTCACTCGCAATGTAATTATTTATAACGGATATAAATTTGAATCTAATGTCACTTCTTTAAACACGTTTTTAAATCATTAGTATGCACCGCCAGATGAAGTAACATTTGGCGGCGCATAACCTTTGGTTGCAAATTGTGCTGAAATTCTCAAGTTCACCATAAAACGGACGAACCGGCAAGACTCTATGAACTTTCTTGCCATTTGAGGTCGTTTAGATTCCCAAAAAGACATCTTTCCTCGCATAATCGCACCACGCAGTAAACACCACAGACGATTTGTGGTGCTTGGTGTTTTGTGTCTTTGGCCAATATGTTAGATCTATCGTATCTTTTGACTCGTAGCTCCGATTTAGTCACCATTTTTTTACAAATCGTGTATTATTTCAGGATCTATCAGTTGGAAAACTGCCGTAGGTGGTCTGTCCTAAATATTTTTCGAAACGAGACCTCGAAAGCCTTCAATCTTGCCTTTTTTCAATTTTGACTGTTTTGAATTTCATTCATATTATTCTTTTTGTGTATGCATGACTTAGAATTGTACATATTGTTTTAAGGCCTATTATTTCACTCGCAATGTAATTATGTATAACATTTATAAATTTGAATCTAATGTCACTTCATTAAACACGCTTTTTTAAATCATTAATATGCGCCGCCAGATGGAGTACCATTTGGTGGCGCATAAACTTCGGTTTCAGATTGTGCTGAAATTCTCGAGATCACCCTAAAACGACCCTAACATCAAGACTCCTGGATAGTGTATTGACATTCGAGGTCGTAAGGATGATGAAAAAAGACGTTTTACTCATTTTTAATGTTCTCTTTGAACGTTTTCAAATTATATCGTATTATTAGTTTTGTGTATGCATGACTTAGCATGGAATATATTGTTTTAAGGCCTATTATTGTAGTGACCCGAACTTTTCCATGATTATATATTAAATGAAAACTATATTTGCATGATTAAATGTTTTCAACATGTTAAGCAATCAAACTTGTTAAGACTTGATTAATTGAAATGAGTTTCATGTAGACAATTGACCACCCAAGTTGACCGGCGATTCACGAACGTTAGAACTTGTAAAAATAACATGATATATATATATATATATATATATATATATATATATATATATATATATATATATATATATAACATGATATTATGATGAGTAAGTATCTCACCAAGTACATTAACAATGAGTTATATACATAAAATGAAAGTAGTGAATTAAGAAATGCGAAACGATATATATAACGGCTATCGTTACAACAACGTCTTACTAAATACATATGTATCATGTTAAGATATTAATACACTATGTTTAACATCATGAAATGATAATTACATATATCATTAAGCGTATTAACAATGAACTACACGAGTAAGATGAGACTACGAACTTAAGGATTTCGAAACAATACATATATGTAACGATTATCGTTGTAATAGTATTTTACACATATATATATGATATTAAGATATATCAATACACCATGTTAACATGTTAACATAACAATTTAACATCTCATTTAAGTGTAATAACAATGGATCAATTACATTTAACAAGATCGTTAACTTAAAGGTTCCGAAACAACACTTACATATAACGACTAACGATGACTTAGCGACTCAGTTAAATGTATATACATGTAGTGTATTTAAATGTATTTGAACACTTTTGGAAGACTTCAAGACACATATCAAAGTACTTCTATTTAACAAAAATGCTTACAATTACATTCTCGTTCAATTTCATCAACAATTCTACTCGTATACAATCGTATTCATACTCGTACAATACACAGCTTCTAGATGTATTTACTATTGGTATATACCAATAGAAAAACATCAAAATCAGACTCCTAATCAGCTACTTTTATTCTCTAGCATGGATGATTGATCAAGTTGGCCATTAGAGGAAATAATTACACTAAAAATCAAACTACAATTTGCATATAAACACATGCATATTCACGTTTTCATCACCATCACACACACTTGCATTTTTCAATTTTCTTTCATCCATTTGATCTCTCTCTTGTTCTATGATGATGTTCTAAGTGTTCTCCAGCATAATCAACAAAATCTACACCAATCTAGCTCCTAAAACCAACCTTTGATCAACCTACAAAACAACTACTCAATAACACTTCAATAACACTTTCAAGTTTACTAGCTTACTTCCACTCTTGCAAATCCATTTCAAGTGATCATCCAACGTTAAGAAATCTTTCTTATTTACAGTAAGATATCTTTCTAATTCAAGGTAATACTCATATTCAAACTTTGATTCAATTTCTATAACTATAACAATCTTATTTCGAGTGAAAATCTTACTTGAACTTGTTTTCGTGTCATGATTCTACTTCAAGAACTTTCAAGCCATCCAAGGATCCTTTGAAGCAAGATCAATTTTTTTCACTTTCAGTCGGTTAATCCACAAAACTTTAGGTAGTAATGATGTTCATAATATCATTCGATTCATATATATAAAACTATCTTATTCGAAGATTTGAACATGTAATCACTAGAACATAGTTTAGTTAATTCTAAACTTGTTCGCAAACAAAGTTAATCCTTCTAACTTGACTTTTAAAATCAACTAAACACATATTCTATATCTATATGATATGCTAACTTAATGATTTAAAACCTGGAAACACGAAGAACACCGTAAAACCGGACATACGCCGTCGTAATGAAACCGGGGGCTGTTTTGGGTTAGAAAAATAAAAACTATCTTAATCTTTGAATTGGAAGTTTCTTTTCTGGAAGAATGATATTACATATGAACATGATACTATATCCGAAAATCATGGTTAAACACAAAGTGAAAGTATGTTTTTTAAAATGGTCATCAAGATGTCGTTCTATCGACGGAAATGACTACCTCTTTAGTAAATGACTTGTAACCTGTATTTCCGACTATAAACTTATATTTTTTCTGTTTAGTTTCATAAATTACAGTTCATTATGAAACCATAGCAACTTTAATCACTCAAAACGGATTTAAAACGAAGAAGTTATGAGTAAAACAAAATTAGAAAATTTTACTTGTTGCAGCTATGAAAATTTTATAACAAATCTACACTAATCATATCCTAGTTAACTTATATTGTATTATACATGTATTCTAATATATATATATTATATAATCTTGGGATACCATAGACACGTATACAATATTTTGACATATCATATCGACCCATCTATATATATTATTTGGAACAACCATAGACACTCTATATGCTGTAATGTTCGAGTTCGCTATATAGGGTTGAGGTTGATTCCAAAAATATATATACTTTGAGTTGTGATCTATCCTGAGATGTGTATACACTGGGTCGTGGATTGATTCAAGATAATATATATTGATTTATTTATGTACATCTAACTGTGGACAACTAGTTGTTGGTTACTAACGAGGACTGCTAACTTAACAAACTTAAATCATAAAAACATAATAAAAAATGTTGTGAATATATTTCAATCATACTTTGATATATATGTACATATTTTTTATAGGTTCGTGAATTGATCAGTGGCCAAGTCTTATTTCCAACAAAGGAAAAATCTGTGAAAGTGAGTTATAATCCCACTTTTTAAATCTAATATTTTTGAGATGAGAATACATGCAGTTTTATAAATGTTTTACAAATTAGACACAAGTACGTGAAGCTACATTCTATGGTTGAATTATTAAACTGAATATGCCCCTTTTTAGTCTGGTAATCTAAGAATTAGGGAACAGACAACCTAATTGACGCGAATCCTAAAGAAAGATCTATTGGGCCCAACAAGCCCCATCCAAAGTACCGGATGCTTTAGTACTTCGAATTTATCATGTCCGAAGGGAGTCCCGGAATGATAGGGGATATTCTATATGAATCTTGTTAAGGTCGGTTACCAGGTGTTCACCATATGAATGATTTTTATCTGTATGCAGTTTGCGAAATGCCTGATACGAGATGTGTATTTATGAGAAATGAAATCTTGTGGTTTATTATTACAATTTGATAAATATATAGGTTAAACCTATAACTCACCAACATTTTTTGTTGACGTTTTAAGCATGTTTATTCTCAGGTGATTGTTAAGAGCTTTCGATGTTTCATACTAAATAAAGGACAAGATTTGGAGTCCATGCTTGTATAATATTGTTTAAAAACTGCATTCGAAGGCATATATTGATGTGTAATATTATTGTAAACCATTATGTAATGGTCGTGTGAAAACGCTATATTTTAGATTATCAATATTTGATAATCGTTGTAATATTTTAAAAGTTATTGTTTGTTTTAAAATCGAATGCAGCCTTTGAAAAACGACTCATATAGAGGTCAAAACCTCGCAACGAAATCAATTAATATGGAACGTTTATAATCAATATGAACGGGACATCTCAATTATTTCACTCGCAATGTAATTATGTATAACGGATATAAATTTGAATCTAATGTCACTTCTTTAAACCCGTTTTTTAAATCATTAGTATGCACCGTCAGATGGAGTATCATTTGGAGGCGCATATCCTTCGGTTTCAAATTGTGCTGAAATTCTTAAGATCACCACAAAACGGCAGAACCAGCAAGACTCTATGAACTTGTTTGCCATTCGAGGTCATCTAGATTCCGAAAAAGACATCATTCCTCGCATAATCGCACCACACACCAAACACCACCGACGGTTCGTGGTGCTTGGTGTTTTGTGTCTTTGGCCAAAATGTTAGATCTATCGTATCTTTTGACTCGTAGCTCCCATTTAGTCACCGATTTTTTTAAATCGTGTATTTTTTCACGATCTATCCGTTGGAAAACTGTCGTAGGCGGTTGGTCCCAAATATTTTTCGAAACGAGACCTCGAATGTCTTCAATTTTGCCTTTTTTCGATTTTGACCGTTTTGAATTTCATTCATATTATTCCTTTTGTGTATGCATGACTTAGCATGGTACATATTGTTTTAAGGCTATTATTTCACTCGCAATGTAATTATGCATAACAGTAATAAATTTTAATAAAATGTCACTTCATTAAAATTGCTTTTTTAAATCATTAATATGCGTCGCCAGATGGAGTACCATTTGGCGGCGAATAACCTTCGATTTCGGATTGTGCTGAAATTCTCTTAGACCACCCTAAAACGACCCTAACATTAAGACACCTGGATGGTGTCATGACATTCGAGGTCGTCAGGATACCGAAAAAAGACATTTTACTCATTTTTAATGTTCTCTTTGAACGTTTTCAATTTATATCGTATTATTAGTTTTGTATATGCATGACTTAGCATGGTATATATAGTTTTAAGGCCTATTTTTTGACTCGCAATGTAATTATGTATAACGGATATAAATTTGAATCTAATGTCACTTCTTTAAACACGTTTTTAAATCATTAGTATGCGCCACCAGATGGAGTACCATTTGGCGGCGCGTAACTTTCGGTTTTTGATTGTGCTGAAATTTTCAAGATCACCATAAAACGGCCGAACCAGCAAGAATCTATGAACTTGCTTGCCCTTCGAGGTCGTCTAGATTCTGAAAAAGACATCTTTTCTCGCATGATCGCACAATGCACCAAACACCACCGACGGTTCGTGGTGCTTGGTGTTTTGTGTCTTTGGCCAAAATGTTAGATCTATCATATCTTTTGACTCGTAGCTCCGATTTAGTCACCTTTTTTTTACAAATCGTGTATTATTTTGGTATCTATCTGTTGGAAAACTGCCGTAGGCAGTCTGTCCCAAATATTTTTCGAAACAAGACCTCGAAAGCCATCAATTTTGCCTTTTTCAATTTTGACCGTTTTGAATTTCATTCATATTATTCCTTTTGTGTATGCATGACTTAGCATGGTACATATTGTTTTAAGGCCTATTATTTCACTCGCAATGTAATTATGTATAACGCTTATAAATTTGAATCTAATGTCACTTCATTAAACACGCTTTTTTAAATCATTAATATGCGCCGCCAGATGGAGTACCATTTGGCGGGCATAACCTTCGGTTTCAGATTGTGCTGAAATTCTCGAGATCACCCTAAAACGACCCTAACATCAAGACTTTTGGATAGTGTCTTGACATTCGAGGTCGTCAGGATGCCGAAAAAGACATTTTACTCATTTTTAATGTTCTCTTTGAACGTTTTCAATTTATATCGTATTATTAGTTTTGTATATGCATTACTTAGAATGGTATATATCGTTTTAAGGCCTATTATTTCACTCGCAATTTAATTATGTATAACGGATATAAATTTGAATATAATGTCACTTCATTAAACACGGTTTTTAAATCATTAGTATGCGCCCCGAGATGGAGTACCATTTGGCGACGCATAACCTTAGGTTTCAGATTGTGCTGAAATTCTCAAGACCACCCTAAAACGGCCGAACCAGCAAGACTCTCTGAACGTACTTGCCATTAGAGGTCATCTAGATTCCAAAAAGACATCTTTCCTCGCAAAATCGCACCACTCACTAAACACTGCCGACGGTTCGTGGTGCTTGGTATTTTGTGTCTTTGGCCAAAATATTTGATCTATCGTATCTTTTGACTCGTAGCTCCGATTTAGTCACCGTTTTATTTTCAAATCATATATTTTTTGGGATCTATCCATTGGCAAACTGCCATAGGCGGTTTGTCCCAAATATTTTTCGAAACGAGACCTCAAAAGCCTTCAATTTTGCTTTTTTCGATTTTGACTGTTTTGAATTTCATTCATATTATTCCTTTTGTGTATGCATGACTTAGCATAATACATATTGTTTTAAGGCCTATTATTTCACTCGCAATGTAATTATTTATAACTCATATAAATTTGAATATAATGTCACTTCATTAAACACGCTTTTTTAAATCATTAATATGCGCCATCAGATGGAGTACCATTTGGCGGCGCATAACCTTCGGTTTCAGATTGTACTGAAATTCTCGAGACCACCCTAAAACTACCCTAACATCACGACTCCGGGATAGTGTCTTGATATTTGAGGTCGTCAGGATGCCGAAAAAAGACATGTTACTCATTTTTAATGTTCTCTTTGAACGTTTTCAATTTATATCGTATTATTAGTTTTGTGTATGCATGACTTAGCAGGGTATATATCTTTTTATGGCCTATTATTTCACTCACATTGTAATTATGTTTACGGATATAAATTTGAAACTAATATCACTTCTTTAAACACGTTTTTTAAATCCTTAGTATGCGCCACTAGATGGAGTACCATTTGGCGGCGCATAACCTTCGGTTTCAGACTGTCCTGAAATTCTCAAGACCACCCTAAAACGGCTGAACCAGCAAGACTCTCTGAACGTACTTGCCATTAGAGGTCGTCTAGATTATGAAAAAGACATCTTTCCTCGCAAAATCGCACCACGCACCAAACATTGCCGACGGTTCGTGGTGCTTGGTGTTTTGTGTCTTTTGCTAAAATTTTAGATCTATCGTATCTTTTGACTCGTAGCTCTGATTTAGTCACTGTTTTTTACAAATCGTGTATTTTTTCCAGGATCTATCTGTTGGCAAACTGCCATAGGCGGTTTATCCCAAATATTTTTCGAAACGAGACCTCGAAAGCCTTCAATTTTGTCTTTTTTCGATTTTGACCGTTTTGAATTTCATTCATATTATTCCTTTAGTGTATGCATGACTTAGCGTGGTACATATTGTTTTAATCCCTATTATTTCACTCGCAATGTAATTATGTATAAAGCATATAAATTTGAATCTAATGTCACTTAATAAAACACGCTTTTCTAAATCATTAATATGCGCCGCCAGATGGAGTACCATTTGACGGCGCATAACCTTCGGTTTCAGATTGTGCTAAAATTCTCGATATCACCCTAAAACGACCCTAACATCAAGACTCCTGGATAGTGTCTTGACATTCGAGGTCGTCAGGATGCCGAAAAAAGACATTTTACTCATTTTTAATGTTCTCATTGACTTAGCATGGTATATATCGTTTTATGGCCTATTATTTAACTCGCAATGCAATTATGTATAACAGATATAAATTTGAATGTAATGTTACTTCTTTAAACATGTTTTTTAAATCATTAGTATGCGCCGCCAGATGGAGTACCATTTGGCGGCGCATAACCTTCGGTTTCAGATTGTGCTGAAATTCTCAAGATCACCTTAAAATGTCCGAACGAGCAAGACTCTATGAACTTGCTTGCCATTCGAAGTCGTCTAGAATCCGAAAAAGACATCTTTCCTCGAAAAATCTCACCAAACACCACTGATGATTCGTGGTGCTTGGTGTTTTATGTCTCTGGCCAAAATGTTAGATCTATCGTATCTTTTGACTCGTATCCCGATTTAGTCACCGTTTTTTTCATATCGTGTACTTTTTCGGGATCTATCCATTGGCAAACTGCCGTAGGCGGTTTGTCCCAAATATTTTTCGAAACGAGACCTCGAAAGCCTTCAATTTTGATTTTTTTTCGATTTTAACCGTTTTGAATTACCCAACTACTATTAGGGAAACTAAACCTCGCGATCTGATTGGTCCACGTGGCAGTTCTCCTCACACAAAAACACTGTTCACGCTGTTAGTTTTTTTTTTTTTTTGTTTCACTTTTTTTATTAATTTAATTTACTTTTTTAAAATTTTATTTTACTTTAGATGACGGTTGAGTCACAAAAGTCTGCTCGTCCCTCACCTCCCTGTTCGTCCCTCACCTCCCACCTTGACCTGCTCCCTTCTCCCACACCTTTAGCCTCACCCTGCTACTTCCTCCCTTACCTTCTTCCATTAATTAATTAATTCTTCATACTTGCTCCAGACCAATTCCATTCCTCTACAGAAATTACAGGTTCGTTTTTCTTTTGTTAATCTACATATTTAATATATTTAATTTATGTTGTTTGCTTGCTATTGTTGGCTGTGGTTTTCGCATCCTTCTTACGTTGTTCAGGTTGTTTACCATTCCTAGCCTTGTTAATTTTTTTGCCTTTTCATTATTTGGCAATTTCCGTTATGAGGAGTTCTCGAAAAAGGAAAAAAACTTAGTGAATTCGAATGTAGTGGGTGGTGTTGTGTTAGAAAGTGTTGGACCTTCAGACGTACAAGTTGTTTCCGATAAACAATCTAAGAAAAGGGCTTCTCTACGTAAGGCACATGCCAGTGCTTCGGGTTCTTCTCATGGTATGATATTGTTTTTTATTCTAATTTGTTGTCACTGAAATTGTTTTTTACAAGTTTTAAGAGATATCTGTTTGTGCAGTTTCTGTTAGCTTTTCCCTTCATGCTCAGTTGACACCCATATATACTATCTTTGCATCTTTTGATGTGTCAGGTAAATCGAGTTTTTAACTATATGTATGCTATTTTAGTGTGAGTTGGACTATGTTTGCCTTATGTTGTCTTTTGTTTCTATGATGTTCTACTGTAGCTTTCACTATCTGTGGATTATGTTGTCTTTTATTTCTTTTTTCTTTTCGTATATGTATGTTGTATTTCAAATATGCATGTTGTCTTTTATATGTATGGTTGTTGACTGCAAGAGCCACTAGAATTGGATTTTTTTTACATTTACTAGCCTGAAAATTCCCTATGCCTCACGTTTTGTGTTATTTGTTTGCTGTTTTTGTGTTTCATTTAATTGTGTCAATTTTTTTCTTTTGTAAACTACCGATTTGAGGCTGCAATGTGTACTGTTTTTTTTGGGTGGTTGTTGAGTGCATGAGGCACTAGAATTCGAATCTTTGGATATTTACTAGCATGAAAATTCCATGTGCTCTGATTGGATTACCTGCACTTGGCCAGCTCTAGAAAACAGTTTTATTTTAATGGCGGTTATCGTTGTTGACTTTGCGAGATATTAATTTTGCCAGCTCTGTTTTTTTCCTTTTGAAAAAAACCAATTTGAGGTTGCAATGTGTATTTGTTTTTTGTTGTGGTTGTTGAGTGCAAGAGGCACTAGAATTGGAATCTTTGGATATTTACTAGCCTTAAAATTCCATGTAGTTTGAGTTGATTACCTGCACTTGGTCTGTTCTAGAAAACAGTAAATTTTAATGTTGGTTATCGTTGTTGAGTGTGCGTGTTATTTGCTTGTTTTCATGTGTGTTTATATATTATTATGTATGGTCTTTGACAATTGTCTTATATTTGTGCAGGCGTATCTCCTTTATATCGTGATTCTGGGGACTGCACATCCGTTTGTATGCAGTGCGGGGCTTTGTTCTGGCGTGCTGAACATGTTAAGTCATATTTCTGGGACAAACAACTTCATTATCATCGTTGTTGTGAAAATGGTCGTGTCTATTTACCACGCTATGAGGATCCTCCTGGAGAATTTAAGCGTTTGTTAGAAACTCCTGCTTTCCTTGATAATGTTCGTGCCTACAACCAGATGTTCAGCATGATGTCCTTTTGCGCTCGTATCGATGAAAATATTAACGATGGTCGTTCTCCTTACGTTTTCAAGATCTCGGGCCAAATTTATCATTGGCTCGGTAGTATGTGCCCTGAACAGGGGAGCCCCCCCAGGTTTCTGCAGCTTTACATTTATGATACGGATCACGAAGTTGAAAACCGAATGGGCCATTTTAGGGGCCGTGATTCAGGCCGGCTTTCTGAAGTAGTTGTTACTCAGTTGGTGAAGTTACTTGATTCAAATAATGCACTAGTCAAGTTGTTTCGCACCGCGAGAGATAAGTGTGCTGGCAGCGAGGTACCTACTTTCAAGGTTTGCTTGTATAGTTTGACGGGGTTAAGCCAACATGCACTGCCTACTTCGGATGCAATAGGCGCTATTGTTTTTTACTCTGTCCCACAATCTATTTCTGATTACGACGTGATAATCGAGCCTCAGTCTCAACTTCCCAGGCGAGTTAATAAGCTGCATCCGCTATATATGTCACTTCAATTCCCGCTGATGTTCTTTTTTGGTGAACCTAGTTTTCACCCGGATCTGAAACTGTGCGCAGCGTCGGGTTCGCAAGGCGCCCGTGTTAGAAAAATGTCAATGAACATGTTTTACAGCTACCAGATTCACGATAGGCTTAACAGTTACAATCTAATTTTGTGACTGGGGCGCCTATTTCAACAGTATGTGGTGACGGCATATTGCAGCATCGAGCTCGACCAAATGGACTACATCAGAAACAAGCAGAACGATATACGGGCTGAGTACCTTTCAGGGTTGTACGACGCTATCGATAGAGGTGATAAAACTGGTTCTGATGTGAGTAGCATGACAATTCTTCCCGCTTCGTTCACTGGTGGACCGCGCTATATGTACAGCCATTATCTCGATGCTCTGGCAATTTCACGCATTTTTAGAAAACCGACATTTTTTGTAACTTTCACGTGTAATGCAAAGTGGCCTGAAATTGCTCGGTACCTGAAACCTTTTCCTCACCTATCACCTTCAGACCGAGCTGACATAGTCGCTCGTGTGTTCCACATGAAGGTACTATTGTACACCCATAATTGCAATTTCTTCTTTACTTCATGAATATTACATGTTTTGTTGTTGCCAATTCATTCACACTATTCTCTTTGCGTCTTGCAGTTTTGTATATGATTGAATTCTAGAAAAGAGGGCTGCCGCATTGCCACACTTTGGTTTGGGTTCACTCCTCGGTTTCTGCAGCTATCAGGGACAATTTAGACGACTACATAAGTGCAGAACTGCATGACCTGAGAATTGATTATCCCAGTTATGCAGTCATATCTGCAACTATGATGCATGGCCCATGTGGCCTTGCCAATAAGTGGGCATCGTGCAATCAAATTTTTCATGTTCAAAAAACTTCCCAAAGAAATACATTGACAAGACGTACTTTGATGACAACGGTCGTGCTCACTATCGCCGGCGTAATACTGGTATATATACAACGCGGGCCGGTGTCCACCTCGATAACAGCTATGTTGTTCCTTAAAATAGGCTACTATGTATGACTTTTCAGGCTCACATAAATGTTAAATGTTGTGGTACGACGAGTCTCATTAAATACATGTTCAAGTATATTTCGAAAGGTACCGACCGTGTGGCTGTTTGTATAGCAAAACCCATACGCAGTGACAGTCACCAATCACAACAGCAGACGCAACCGGTAGATGAAATTAAAAACTTTATAGATGCTCTGTTCATTTGTCCTCACGAAGCCTGTTGGCGGATTTTTAACTTCCCGATTCATCATCGGGAAACTGCTGTCCAGATTCTGGCTTTTCATCTTGAAAATATGCAGTTGGTGAAGTTTCCAGGCAAGCAACCCTTGCGTACTATTGTTGAAAATGCTGAAGCCAAAAAAACTACTCTCACTGAGTGGCTTAATTATAATGCATCTTCAGTTAGCGGTAGCCACCTTACATATTTAGATTTCCCAACCGAATTTGTTTGGTATGAGTCAAAAAAAAGTTGGCAACGCAGGGCAAACCTAAAGAAACCATCAATTGGCAGGATGTCGTATATACATCCCGCCTATGGAGATGCATTTTTTTTAAGGATGCTTTTGTGCCATCAAAAGGGGTGCAAGAGCTTTGCAGATATTAGAACAGTCAACTAGATCCTTCATAATACATACCGGTCTGCGTGTGAAGCAGCTGAGCTACTTGGTGATGATAGAGAGTGGTTAGCGGTACTAGAAGAAGCATCCGTATCTGCCACGTCATCTCAGTTACGCTCTCTTTTTGCACACATTTTGTCTTATTGCACTGTTACGAACCCACTTGCTCTTTGGGAAAATCACTGGAAACTAATGGGTGATGATATACCACTTCGTGCAGCTGCCAATTTAAATATGCCCCACTTGCATATAAATACCAATGACCTACATAACTTTGTCCTGTATGAAGTAGAGATCATTTTAAACCAGTGTTCGAAATCGATTTTCGATTTCGCGTTACCGTCGCTGCCAGTTGACCTACTCGAAGATTTGGCCAACCATCTTATCATGGAGGATAGAAACTATGATCGTGCAGTTTTAAACACCGAACGCCTAGAACTCGAGCGTCAAATGAATTCGAAGCAAAAGCAAATTTACGATCTTATAACAAGCGCTTCGTTGAATGAATGCACTGAACATGTATTTGTATACCGGTGGCACTAGGAAGAAATTCTTATGGAAAGCCATAATCACAGCATTGAGATCTAGAGGTAAGATAGTTCTTGCTGTTGCATCATCTGCATTGCGTCTCTACTTCTACCTTCGGGAAGAACCGCACATTCTCGATTCAAACTATCGCAGGTCATAACCGATGAATCGATGTGCAAAGTAAAGAAAAATACCCATATGGAGATATTACTGCAGAACACATACCTTATTGTATGGTGATGTCAAAGCTAAGGGGTATAAAATACTATTAAATTTTAGCAGAAAATACTATTAAATACGATACAATTTTACACAAGATATTTATTTATTTATAGAATGGATATACTTAAACCTTGCTACAACACTTATAGGCAGTGTACCTAATCGTACAGTAGTGTAGTTTTTAGTAAGTCCGGTTCGTTCCACAGGGAATCTTTTTTAAACAAAGCTCAACGCTATATTGGTTTATTTTTATAAAAGTACAAATATATATATATAAATAATATTATTATTATAAAGGGGGGTTTTTACCGTTTAATGACCGGTTTGTCGATTTTAAAACTTTAGTCGCAGTTAAAACCAAATGTAAAATATTAAAAATAAATACAAGACTTAAATTAAAGCATAAAGTAAATAACGATAATGAAATTGCGAATAATAAAAGTGCGATAAAATAAACTTGCGATAATTAAAAAGTACGATAATTAAAATTGCAATTAAATACAATAACAATAAAAATGCGATAATTAGAAGTGCAATTAAATATAAAATAAAGGAAATTAAATATGAAGTAAAAGAATTATGCTTATTTAAACTTCCGTAATCATGATGTTTGACGTGTTGATTTTAGTTTTATGCCCATGGGTTAATTGTCCTTTGTCCTGGATTATTTAATATGTCCATACGGATTTTTCCATAATAGTCCATCAGTCATAAATATAAAGAGCGAAAGCCTTCGTCAAATTATTCTTATTCCCGAAGTCAAATATTCCAACTAATTGGGGATTCGAATTGTAACAAGGTTTTAATACTTTGTTTAATGAATACACCAGGTTATCGACTGCGTGTAAACCAAGGTTTTACTACTTTGTTAACAATTACACCAATTACCCTTGAATGTAATTCACCCCTGTTTCAACAAGTTTATTAACTATTAATCCAGTTCCGTATCCGGTAAAATGAATAATTATTGGTATTTATAGATATCCCGCCCACCGTACCCAGTCAAGCGTATGTGGTTATATATAAATACGTCAAATTATAAGTTTGTATATTAAATTAACAAGGTATTGTTTAGTTAATATAAAACCCATTAATAGCCCATAGTCTAATTTCCACAAGTGTCGTTCTTTTGTCCAAACCCCAATTATGGTACAAAGCCCAATTACCCAATTTTAGTAATTAGCCCAACATCATGATTACTTTGGATTAAATAAGCATAATAATAATTTAGCTACGAGACATTAATGTAAAAAGGTTGAACATAACTTACAATGATTAAAAATAGCGTAGCGTTACACGGACATAATTTCGACTTACACCCTTACAACATTCGCTAACATACCCTTATTATTAGAATTATAATTAAAATTAAAATTAAAATTATAAATATATATATATCTTTTACGTATGAATGAGGAGAAGAAAAAAAGATGATTAAAATGATCAGAATTCGGTTGGCTTTATAGGCAGTTTCTCATTTTGGGGCTCCGCGACTCGCGGCCAATTTTGCCTTCAAACTCCGCGAGTCGCGGAGTTTACTTTTACAGCTCACCCATATTTGGAGTCTTTCTTGCCGACGATTTATTTTATATATATAATATATATATAATTAATATAATTAATTATATATTATATTATATTTATATACATAGTTAACTTGTAATTTTTAGTCCGTTGCGTCGAGCGTTGAGAGTTGACTCTGGTCCCGGTTCTGGATTTTCGAACGTCCTTGCGTACAATTTTATATTTTGTACTTTGCGTTTTGAATCTTGTACTCTTGTAATTTCGAGACGTTTCTTATCAATAATTGGAACCTCTTTGATTGTCTTTTGTACTTTTGAGCATTTTGGTCGTTTGCGTCTTCAATTCGTCGAATCTGTCTTTTGTCTTCACCTTTTATTATTTAAACGAATATCACTTGTAAATAGAACAATTGCAACTAAAAGTTTGTCTTTCTTGAGGAATAATGCTATGAAATATATGTTCGTTTTTAGCATTATCAAATATTCCCACACTTAAGCGTTGCTTGTCCTCAAGCAATATCGTCTTGAAATACTAGAATCACTTCTTTATTCTTCACACTTTGTACATCAGTGATTTCTATACGGTGGTATAAACAATGGTAGTAACGATATGGTTTACAGTCTCACATGACTATAAAAATTTAGATCCATTAAGGAAATTGGATCTTTATGAAAACATTTGATCTTTTGAAAATTAAATCTAGTTTTTACCCTAGATAAGTTTTCCGGGATAACCCTTTACCGGTGTTTGCAAAATATTTTTGTGGGTTTGGTGGGTTTCAGATTTGAAAATTTTAGCTCAAAACTTATGGTTTTGTGTCACCCACTTGCTAACCTTGTATTTGGAAAGCAACACGTCCAGTTCACTTGTCCCGTATATTACCTTACGGTAAACTACCGTCCGGTTGTAAAGGAAAGCGTTGAACAAGTAACTGTTAAGGCAATGTCCCCTGACATGCTTTTAATTATAGTCTATAACGTGTCGGACGCAATTAGTATCCTTGGTAGGAGCAATAGTAAAGCTCACCCTTATAATTTTTTGGTATGGCACAAGGTCCTGTCTTTGACCACTATGCAACCACCGTTCTTACGGTTGACACCCGATTTGGTTCAGGTGACCTAATGAATTCCAGGTGAATTCCTAGGATTTTACGTTCAATGGTAATGAACGCATTGAAAATAGGGTTTTCAGAAAACAAATCGGTTTGTAATTTTGATCAAAATATTTTCTCGTTTAAGCTCGAGTTTAGATATCATTGAATTCCATGAGTTTGTAATTCTCAATCTTTAAGGTCAATCTCAAGGATTGAGTAATATCAGGCTTAAAAGCTGATTTTTGATCTTTTAAGGAGATTATCCTTTCTGGGGATCTGATTCATTAGTCTTATCAAGCTAATTTGCATGGTGCTCCCCCATTGTACGAGATAAATCCTTCTCATGGTTAGGATAAATCTGACCACTTGGCGACCCTGTTTAATGCTGAGGTCCGTGGATTTCCTGCTGATTTTAGTGATGACTTTTCTAGATTTTTCGTCAACCTACAGCTGGTCTGGACGACAACTTCATGACCTAAATCAAGAAGCGCGTGTCTTTTTCGGAAGACTTTACTTCCTTTTAATGATGGAATTGATTCATCGTGTAGATCCATCTTTTCTTTTCTTTCATCGGGTAAAACAGTTTAGTTTAGTCCAAAGCAAAAGTATTTGCAGTTATTTGTTACAGAAATATGTGATATATGTTTTGAATAACTTGGAGAATTTTCCCACACTTGGCTTTTATTTTCCTTTTTATCGTCCTCTATTCCATTTTAATTGAATTTTAACATTTTGGTTTGTTTCTCAATTTATGTCCTTTCCGAGGTTACAATAATTTCGGTGTTAAAACCTAGTTTTATCGTTCATAAATATGTATAAACATGATTTTGAGTTCATTTAATTGAAAATTTTGAAAAATTTTACTAGAATTGGGTAGTCAGTATATAAGACTAGGGCTGTTCTTTTTTATCAGAGAGCACTAGATTCTAATACAACTACTGCTTTACTAGTATTTTTAATGGTAACCAAGTGTATAAAGTAAAAAATTTTAAAATCCGAAAGAATTTAACCCCTTCCCACACTTAAGATCTTGCAATGCCCTCATTTGCAAGAAATCAGTAACAATTTAAATTATTGAGGGTGATTTGTGTGAAAATGATTAAATTTTTACCAAAGTTTCCAAATATATTGGTGTTTGTTTGCTGAATGATAAATGGTGCACATCATTTGTTCATTCCGTCTTGTTGTTATTTCACATATATTTTGCATCTTGTCGTCAAAATTAGTTGCTTTTGCTGAACTTAATGCCAGTCTTTGAAAATGCGTTGTTTTACCCTGTTGTGTACATAAGATAAACTGCAAACATATATACATATTTTTGAAGTTTGGTATATTACCCCACATTCAAAAATTATTAAAATCTAAGAATAAAAGTTAGACAATTATAAAAACTATTACAATATTAACAAAAGTATTAAACGTATCAATCATTACAAATTACAAAATAAAAAAAAATATAATAAGTAAACTAGGGATGATATTGATACCAATAGGGGTTCCAGGCATAACCATAGGTGCTATAGAATGCTTCGGCAGAGTTATACGTAGGATACGGTGGCTGCATCTCTATAGACCAGGGAGGGAAGATGGGTTTCGGTGTAGGAATATAGTTTCTACCTATATGTTGGCAATGAGCTATGATTTGGTTCTGATGAACTTGCCAATCTTCAAATGCTCTCTGTCTAGCATTTTCGTACTCCTGAGAAGCTATAAACCTTTGCATTTCTTGCATCTCATTCCCCCCTCCTACATTACCTTGCTGTTGGTTTCTCTCAACCTGTGGATGTCTACCATGGTATGGTACTGCGGCGTTATTTCGCCTCTTCAAAACTTTCGTACCATGGTATACATTTAAACCTATAGTATCGTGGGGTTCTGGTTCTTCCACTAATAATCCCCCCCGACTTATATCCACACCGAGATATTCAGCAATCAAAGTAATAAAAATACCACCTCCTATTATGCTATGCGGTCTCATCCCCCGAACCATAGCTGATAAATAATAACCCACACAATACGGTATACTTACAGCGCTTTGTGGGTCTCGAATACACATATGGTAAAACAAATCCTGTTCATTTACCTTTTCCTTGTCTTACCCCTTTGTGTAATCGAATTAGCTAAAAACCTATGAATCACTCTTAATTCGGCTCTATCTATATCCAAATAAGAGTAATTTCCCCCTTTGAAACGGTGATGGCTTGTCATTTGACTCCACACACCGTGTGTATCAAAATTTTCATCTATCTTTCTACCGTTTAGTATCAACCCTCTACAATCGGCAGATGCTAACTCCTCAGGCGTATATATACATAAAGCCTGAGCCATGTCTAGTAAAGACATGTGGCGCATCGAACCGCCTAACAAAAATCTAATAAAAGATCGATCGGTTAAACTAGTTACCCGATCATTCAACTCTATACTACACAATAATTCTTCACACCATACTTTATATACAGGTCTACGCATGGTGAATAAACGTACCCAGTCATTAAAAGTAGAATTACCATACCTCTGTACAAGTAATTCCCTAATTGGCCCGGCCAATTCTACAGCTTCTAAGGGTCCCCATTCTATGACCCTCGGTACCTCAACAACCTTAGAATGAAGAGTATGCAAACCCCTTTGATATTTTGGATAATCTATCCAAAGTCTGTCAAATCTCAGGTTCGGGTGCAACTCTTCCAAGTGCATATCAGAAAATGTCATGACTGGATGCGGTATATCCTGCTTGTAGTAGTTATCCACCTCCTGTTGTTCCGCATTCTCAGCAGGAGCATTGCGGGCTTGGGATGAAGATTCACCCCTTTCAGTCTGCAAAACACATCAAACACAATTTTTGTGCATCCAAATATGCATTAGTGTCAGCAAAATCATCAATCAAAATAATTACAATGACATGATCAATTTATATCAAACTTAAGCTCATTTTCATATTTTCATCAAATCTACACTTTTTCAAATAAGCATATACGAAAATGTTCGTCAAGTTCATAAGCATTCAACTCAAATAACATGTCAAAATAATCATTACTAGCAATTAAACAAGTTTCAAATGGCATTATCTTTCAAAAATCAAGTTCATGAATTTTAGACTTTGAAAAAGTCCACTTTAATTCTCAAAATCATGTTTAGGCTCAAAGTTTGGATCATTTAACTACCTAAACATGTTACGCTACTTAATTTAGCAACAATTCATGACAAAAATCGGCCATAACCTGTTTATATCAAAAAGCCCCAAATTTGCTCAAGAACACAAACCCTGGATTACTCTAAATTTGAAGTTTAAGGCTTCTAATCATGTCAAATAGCATCAATCTAGGTTATACAAGCATAATACATAAACAATTTAATCATAATTACACTAAAAAGCATCAAAATCAAATTGGGGAAAAAATTGCTCAAGAACACCAAATTTCGGATTAAATGGTGTTTAGGTGTAGAAATTTACCGTTTTTCTTGAGTAATTCGTAGATAGCATCCTTCTCAACATGATTTTAGCAAAAAATTTGGTGATTAACGGTTAAAAATTGTGATTTTGGGGTGTATTTTTCGGGTTTTTGCGTGTTTATGTTCGCAGTATTTGTGTGTTTTGTGGGTTGGGACTGATCTGTTCCAGCTCTTTATTTTTTTCTGATTTCCGGTCCTCCCGCGACTCGCGGCATTTAAGCCTTCAAACTCCGCGAGTCGCGGAGTTTGGTATATTTTTTTATTTTATTTTATTTTATTTTTTTTATATAATCTTTAACTTATAAAACAATTAAGTAAATAATTTTTAAAATTTTTTTTTCCTTATTATTGAGGACGAGGTCGTTTCGGGTCGATGTCCTAGTCCGTCCTTCGACAAAATTTTAAAATTTGTCTTTTTGTAGCGATTGTTTTAAAAGCTAAGATTTTTGGGTTTTTTAATGTTTTTGGCATACTTTAATTCAATAAGATTAAAAATAATGATAATAAAGTTCTCGTCCCTCCCTCGGGTAAAGCAATTTCGGTTCAAAGACCTAGTCTTCAACTTACGACGAATTTTAAAAATCATATTTTTAACTTAATGAGATAAAGTAAATTTTTGTTTTTAAATTCACACAACTTAAATATAAAATTCAAAATTAATATTAAAAATTCACACCAAACTTAAAATTTGAAATGCATAAAATTAAAAATTCACACCAAATTTAATTTAAAAATTCATATTATAAATTCACACCAAACTTATATTAATTTTTCAAATATTTACAATTTTAAAAATATTGTTTTTACAAAGTTTACAATATTAATTTAAGATTTAAATATTAATTTTAAAAACATGGTAAAAATAAAATTAAAAAACTTTTTGTCTTTTTATCCCACTTTAATCAATCAAATATTATCAAAAATATGCGCCCCTCTTTTCGGTAAAGTAATTTCGGTTCCAAGACCTAATTTAACTCATGACGAATTTTTGAAATATTTTGAGTTGATTGATTAAAGATATTTATACCTTAAGAATAAACGTTAAATTTCGCAGTGATGTAATAAATTTTTGAATGATATCAATAATTTCGGTCGCCAAACCTAATTTTATTCAATACCAATTTAATAGTTTTTAGCGAACAAATTAGCGTTTATCATCAAAAGGTTAAAAATAAAAATAAAAATAAAAACTGTACAGAAATACCTGTGAAATAGATTTCTTAGTTATATGATCTATCCCATTCATAAGATAGTCGGTTTAATTGGTTTTCCATGGCTACATAGGCGTAACCTCGAGCATTCAGTGTCTTTTCTTCTAAACATATGAACGGTCCGTCTCTGCATAAAGTAACAAATTTGGTATTTGAATAGGTTTGATTATTTGAACATTTACCTCCATGTGACCATTTTCCGCATTTGTGACATCGTTCTAGGTGTCGTGCTCTTATTTTTGCTGCGGATTTTGATTTTCCTTTACCAAATTGTAACTTATTATCTTCGCATCTGGATTCTTTTCTAACTCCGTACATTCTTTCTCTGATTACTGATACTAATTCACTCGGTAGTATGTCATTATTACGTTTAGTGATCAAAGCGTGTAGCATTAGACCATGGTTTAGTTCACAGGCAGTCTTCATTTCGTAAAAACCTAAAAAAAATAAAAATTCAGAATGGGGGGAGAAGACTAGTTCTTTAGGGTCTGCTAGGGAAAGACCATTCGGGTTCCATTTTCGAGAACTACACGAAAACAGACAATCTAACTCTAACAGAAATACATAAACCCCTTTGATTCTCCCCACACTTAGTTGGTTGTGGTATCGAAATTGTGATTAACATTATTTTCAATTGAATCATCAACAACTTGTATATCTTTGACTTTTACTTCAATCCATTTGTTGATTTCCTCCGTAACTTTCACAAATTCAACTAACATTGCCTTTTCTTTTGACGATAAATTAGATATTAATCGGTTATATAACTTAAAGTTTCCTTTAATCTTAGCATCGTGAATCCGTTTATAAATTTTCTTCGTTGAACTGTTAAAAATGGATTCATCTAATTTCGTATCATCAACGACATTCTTTGTGATTGGATCATCATTAAGTGTTTCTTCATCTTCCCCACACTTATGCATTTTTATTGGTCTAACAGTTTTGGTTTGTGGAGATCTAAACTTTTGGTTCACAAAGGTGATCGATGTATCACCATTCCTAAGTGTTATTCTACCTTCTCTTACATCAATTAATGCCTCGGTGGTTGCTAAAAATGGGCGACCTAGAATTAGAGGAATATCAAGGTTTTCCTCCATATTAATCACTATGAAGTTTGTAACAAAGGTCAAACTTCTCACGTTAACAAGTAAATTATTTGCTATTCCAACCGGGTGCTTAATGGTTTGGTCAAATGATTGAACACCTATTTTGGTTGGTTTTAATTTACCCATGCCTAATCTTTTGTATAAGGAAAGAGGCATAATATTTGGACTTGCTCCTAAATCTGCGAGTCCATTATATACAGCACCATCATTAAGTAAGCAAGAAATGATAAATTCACCCGGGTCTCCTGCTTTAGTAAGTCGAGTTGGTTTGTAAACCTTTTTCGGGTGTTCTTTCCTTGGTTCTTTCATTTCTATTTGAATTTCTTGTTCACATTTTTCTTCGTTTCTTGGAATGGGAGGTTTGTATAGGAATTCTTCTTCATCACTCAAATTTGAATCCTCCCTATATTCCAGTTTTGATTTTTCATATGTTGTTGATAACATATTTATGTTTTCATTTTGAAGGTTTTCTTGGGTGGTGAAATTATGATTAACTTCATTGTCAACTTCCATCGGACCATGTATGTAATGTTTAACTCTGTGACCATTAACTTTAAATTCAATCCCATTTGAATTTATCAATTCTATCGTTCCGTATGGGAAAACTCTTTTGACTATGAATGGTCCAGACCATCTTGATTTCAATTTTCCAGGAAATAGCTTGAATCGTGAATTAAAAAGAAGAACTCTGTCTCCTTCCTTAAATTCTTTTGAACTTCTGATTCTTTTATCATGCCATTTCTTCGTTCTTTCTTTATAGATTAACGAATTATCGTATGCTTCATGTCTTAATTCTTCTAATTCGTTTAGTTGACTTAATCGTAGACGTCCGGCTTCATGTAAATTAAGATTACATGTCTTTAAAGCCCAAAATGCTTTGTGTTCAATTTCTACTGGAAGATGACATTCTTTTCCATAAACAAGTCTAAAAGGTGTGGTTCCAATTGGAGTTTTGTAGGCTGTTCTAAAAGCCCAGAGTGCATCCTCCAATTTAATGGACCATTCCTTCGGATTTGATCCTACGGTTTTCTCTAGAATACGTTTTAAAGCTCGGTTGGTATTTTTAACTTGTCCACTTGTTTGTGGATGATATGCGGTGGAGATTTTATGAGTTACTCCATATCTTTTAAGAACTTTCTCAAGTTGATTATTACAGAAATGAGTACCCCGATCACTTATTAAAGCTTTCGGTGTTCCAAACCTTGCAAAAAGACGTTTTAAAAAGTTGACTACAACTCGTGCATCGTTAGTTGGGAGAGCTTGTGCTTCCGCCCATTTAGATACATAATCAATGGCTACGAGTATATATAGATTATTATGAGATTTTGGAAATGGACCCATAAAGTCAATACCCCAAATGTCAAATACTTCACATACTTGTATGACATTTTGTGGCATTTCATCACGTTGACTTATTTTTCCGGCCCTTTGACAAGCATCACAGGATTTGCAAAGAAGGTGTGCGTCTTTGTAAATTGTAGGCCAATAGAATCCAGCATCATAAACTTTTCTTGCTGTTAGTTGAGGCCCATAATGCCCTCCTGTTGGTCCTGTGTGACAATGGTTTAAAATTTTACTAGCTTCATCTCCAAATACACATCGGCGTATTATTCCATCGGGACAACTTTTAAACAGATGTGGATCTTCCCAAAAATAGTGTTTTATATCACTGAAGAATTTCTTTCGTCTTTGGTACGATAATCCTTTTTCAAGGAATCCATAAACTAAGTAGTTTGCATAGTCTGCAAACCATGGAATTTCATTATAATCTATCTTCAATAGATATTCGTCAGGAAAGTTGTCTTGTATGGCCGATTCATTTAGAACTTCTAATTCAGGATTTTCAAGACGAGAAAGATGATCAGCGACGAGATTTTCTGCTCCTCTTTTATCTCGGATTTCAATATCAAACTCTTATAAGAGTAAGATCCAACGGATTAATCTTGGTTTAGCATCTTGTTTTGAAAATAGGTATCTAAGAGCAGAATGGTCGGTATAGACCACCGTTTTTGCTAGAACGAGATATGATCGAAATTTGTCAAAAGCAAAGACAATAGCAAGGAGTTCTTTTTCAGTAGTTGTATAGTTTGTTTGTGCTCCTTGTAACATCTTACTAGCATAATATATAGGTTGAAATCGTTTTTCAATCCTTTGTCCTAAAACGGCTCCCATTGCAAAATCACTTGCATCGCACATTAGTTCAAATGGTAGATTTCAATTTGGTGTTATCATGATCGGCGCATTAGTGAGTTTCTCTTTAAGAATATTAAAAGATTTGATACGCTCATCTGAAAAGATGAATGGAGCATCCTTTTCTAGGAGTTTATTCATAGGAGTGGCAATTTTAGAAAAATCTTTTATGAAACGTCGGTAAAAACCGGCATGCCCTAGAAAACTCCTAACTCCTCTAACATTGGTGGGATGTGGAAGTTTAGCAATTACATCTACTTTAGCTCTATCCACTTCAATTCCTTCTTTTGAAATTTTATGACCAAGAACGATGCCTTCTTTAACCATGAAATGGCATTTCTCCCAATTAAGAACTAGATTTGATTGTTCGCATCTAATTAGCATTTGTTCCAGATTAACTAGACATGATTCAAATGTATCACCGAAGACTGAAAAGTCATCCATGAAAACTTCCATGCATTCTTCTATCATGTCGTGAAAAATCGCCATCATACACCTTTGAAAGGTTGCAGGGGCGTTGCAAAGTCCAAATGGCATGCGTTTGTAAGCAAAAGTACCATAAGGGCACGTGAATGTGGTTTTCTCTTGATCTTCGGGTGCTATTGGAATTTGAAAATATCCGGAAAATCCATCTAGAAAACAATAGTAACTATTTCCGGCTAATCTTTCCAACATTTGATCAATGAAAGGTAAGGGAAAGTGATCTTTTCTGGTGGCGTCATTTAATTTTCTATAATCAATACACACACGCCATCCTGTTACAGTCCTAGTAGGAATAAGCTCATTTTTCTCATTTGTAATGACAGTCATGCCACCCTTCTTAGGCACGCATTGAACTGGGCTTACCCATGGACTATCAGAAATTGGATAAATTAGACCTGCATCTAGCAGTTTAATAATCTCTTTCTTAACTACATCTTGCATATTAGGATTTAGTCTTCGTTGGCGTTGCACATACGTTTTATGACCTTCTTCCATAAGGATTTTATGTGTGCAATACGAAGGATTTATTCCTTTAATATCATGAATCTTCCATGCAATGGCTGGTTTATGAGCTTTCAACACAGAAATGAGTTGTGATTTCTCATTTTCAGTAAGAGAAGATGATATTATTACAGGTAATTCAGATTCACCATGTAAATAAGCGTATTCCAAATGGTTTGGAAGTGGCTTTAACTCTAATTTCGGAGGTTCTTCTATCGATGATTTGTATCGATATCTGTCTTCTTCTTTTAGCATTTGAATTTCTTCTGTTGTTGGTTCATATCCATTAGCTATAAGTGTAGCTAACATTTCAGCTTCATCAATTGGTTCATTACCTTCTCCTAAAGAACATTCTCCTGTTCCTTGTAATTCTGGAAATTCTTCTAATAATTCTGCATGTGCATCTATAGTTTGAATATAATAACATGTATCATCTGCAGATTATGGTTGTTGCATTGCTCTATCAACTGAAAAGGTAACACTCTCATCCTCTATACTTAGGGTAAATTTCTTACCGAACACATCTATCATTGCTTTAGCCGTGTTTAAGAATGGTCTTCCTAAAATGAGAGGAACTTGAGAATCTTCTTCCATGTCCAAAACAACAAAATCTACTGGAAATACTAAAGTACCAACTTTAACTAGCATGTTCTCCATTATCCCTCTAGGATATTTTGTTGATCTATCGGCTAGTTGTATGCTTATTCTGGTTGGTTTCAATTTTCCAAGGTCTAGTTTAGCGTATAGTGAATACGGCATTAGATTTATACTAGCACCTAAGTCTGCCAATGCTTCTATTGAACTAAGACTACCCAGAAAACATGGAATTGTGAAACTTCCTGGATCAGATAATTTTTCTGGTATCTTATTCAACAGCACTGCTGAACAATTAGCATTCATAGTAACAGCCGAGAGTTCTTCCATTTTCTTTCTATTTGAGATTAGATCTTTCAAGAATTTAGCATATCTAGGCATTCCTGAAATCACATCAATGAAAGGAAGATTTACATTTATCTGTTTAAACATATCCAAGAATTTGGATTGCTCGCCTTCAAGTTTCTCTTTCTTCATTTTACTCGGGTAAGGAAGTGGTGGTTGGTATGGTTTAACATAAGGTTTATCCTTTGCTGTGTTATCTTCATTAACCTTCTCAACTACCGATTCTTTTTCCTTATCTTGATCAGGTTGTGGTTCTTGTGGAGTAGGAATAGTTTCATCAGAAGTTACAGGTATTTCCGGTGGTTTAAGTGTTGTACCACTTCTTGTGGTAATGGCTTTAGCTGTTTCATTCCGGGGGTTAGCATTTGTATCACTAGGTAGACTTCCCGATTTTCTTTCACCTATTAACCTTGCTAGGTTACTTACTTCTTGTTCCAGATTTTGAATAGAAGCTTGTTGATTTCTAAATGCTTGAGCATTTTGTTCATTGGTTTGTTTTTGAGATGTGAAAAACTGCGTTTGAGTTTCAACTAGCTTCGTCATCATATCTTCAAAATTCGGCTTTTTATCATCGGTTTGTTGTGGTGGTTTGTTTTGAAAATTAGGTCTTTGCTGATTGTAAGTATTATTGGATACTTGTTGATTGCTAGGACCTTGTTGGTTGTTGTATGGAATATTTCTGTTATAATTCTGGTTTTGATTGTAAATCGGTCTTGGCGGTTGATAATTATTCTGATAATTATTTCCAGGCCTTTGGTTTATGTATGAAATATTCTCTCTTTGTTCCATTGTTAATTCAATAGTGAGACAATCTTTTGTCAAATGTGGTCCTCCACACTGCTCACAACTAATTCGTATTGAGTGAATATCTTTAGTCATCTTTTCCATTCGTCTCTCCACAGCATCTATCTTTGCGGAAATGGAATCTAAGTCATGGCTAGAATCGGCTCTAGCTGCTTTAGATGATCTAACGATATCTTTTTCTTGGTGCCACTCATGTGAGTGGGAAGCAGTGTTATCAATAATTTTGTAAGCATCAGTTTCGGTTTTCTTTATAATAGAACCACCAGCTGCTATATCTATGTCTTTTCTTGTAGTGATGTCGCATCCTTGGTAGAATATTTGTACTATTTGACAGGTGTCTAAACCATGTTGCGGACATCCTCTTAATAACTTTCCATATCTTGTCCACGCCTCATATAGAGTTTCATTTGGCTTCTGTGTGAACGTGACAATTTCTGCTTGAAGTCTTACGGCTTTAGATGCAGGAAAGAATTGTTTAAGAAATTTTTCAACTAAAACGTCCCATGTATCAATCGCCCCTTCAGGTAACGATTCCAACCAATCTTTGGCTTCTCCCTTTAAAGTCCAGGGAAATAACATGAGATATATCTGTTCATCCTCCACTTCTCGGATTTTAAATAGTGTGCAGATCCTATTAAAGGTACGTAGATGTTCATTTGGATCTTCCTTCGGCGCACCACTAAATTGGCATTGATTAGTCACCATGTGTATAATTTGTAATTTGATTTCATAATCTGGCGCATTAATGTCTGGATGAGTAATTGCGTGACCTTGGCCAGTGCGTTTAGCTCTCATTCGGTCTTCCATACTTAAAGGTTCCAGATTTTCCATAATTGAATTTGTTGAATCGGAATCACTAGAGGATTCTGATTTAATGGTTCGTTCCTCAACAATTTCTGTTTGAATGATTGGTGGTTCCGGAGGAAAGTTTAGTGGTTCAGGATCTACAAACCGTTCCTGAATATTCTCCGGATTCTCAATTGTGAGGTTTGGTTCAAAAAATGGATTATCGGAAATTTGAACTGAAGTACTGGGTCGACTGGATGACGATTCTAAAGAAAAATCAACGGCAGTAATATTTGCTAAATGTCTCGATCTAGTTACAGGTGGTGAACGTACAAAAGGTGGTGAACGTCTTGCTCGGTGCATTCACTGAATATCCTATTAGTTTTTAAAAGGAAAGAAAAATTATAATAAGTTATCCAATTAATAGAATTTTCTGATTTTGCCCACGTTTCGAATAGCCAAAAGATGCAGCAGAGGGGCAGGATTCGTTTGGTCTCAATATAATTGAGGACTGTTTGGCTCCAATAACCCGGTCCACGTACAAATCCAACTATTACTACGAACCAGAAAATTTTGATGTCTATCAATTTAACCACTTAAAATAAATTTTCGTAATTTTAAGAAATTTAGATAAGAAGTAGAATAAAAATCTATGTCCTAAAAACTAGAATAGCGAGAAATAAGAAAGAAAAAGAGCGCGTAGGAAAAAAAATCGAAAAAGAAAAATGGTTGAAAAATAAAAGTTGACGGAAAAATAAAAGAAACTTATAAAACTTAAAAATACTTGACTAACCTAACCTTATTACTACAACTAGCTTAAAATTATAACCGCAAATTGAGATTACTAATTGGAATGATAATTGATACATAGGTAAAAGTCGTCTAAAAATATTAAAGCTTACAGGGAAAACTAAATCCCAAATGGAAATAACTTAAAAAGAAACTAAAACTTAAAAAGGCGTCGCAAAGTTCTAAAGCACCTAAATCTTAGTCTAAAGAAAAAGTACTTAAGGGATTTTACGGCAAAGCCTAAAAATCTAGAGGTAAAAATAACTATGGCAAAAACTAAGTTTAAAACTAAATATGAGCTAAATATACAAATATTACGCTAAAACGATTAAAAAGGGATAAAATATAAAAATATACAAAAAGTTGTAAAAAGTACAATTTTTATAAAAATATTATTTTTATATTAATTGTTTATTAAAACTATTAATTTTACAATTTAATTAAACTAATTTAACTAAAATATAAATTAAATAAAACTTAAATTAAAATAAAACTAATTATAATAATAATAATAATTAGGGTTAATAATAATTATAATTAATAATAATCCGTAATAAATGCAGTTTAGGGTTTCTGTCGGTGTCAGAGAAACTTCGCGAGTCGCGTTTCTCAAAGCTGCAAACCCCGCGAGTCGCGGGGTTCCAGTTTTCAACTCTGGAACAGGAAATTTACGCGTTTTTTTTTTTAATTTTTTTTTCTGTTTTTAATTTTTCTGTTTATATATTTAAAAAAAAATATGTGTATAATAAAAACTTATATTTTAAAAACTTAAATAAAATAGAACTACTTTATAATTTTAATAAATAAAATGCTTAAAACTAGATTTATATATATATATATTTTTTTTATGTTTTTAAATAAAAACAAAATACTTAAATAAAACTTATATAAAAATAAAGAAACTTTATAAAACTTAAATATTTAACAAAATCTTAAAAATACATAAATTTTTGTTTTTTCTTTTTATATTTTCGAATATTTAAAACGTACTTTTATAAAAACGAATTTTAATAAAAAAAAATAAAAATCTTTTTTTTTTTATGTAGCGTTGCGCTTCCGGCGTTTAAGAGAATCCCCGGCAGCGGCGCCAAAAATAACTTGATGTGAAAGCTAAGGGGTATAAAATACTATTAAATTTTAGCAGAAAATACTATTAAATACGATACAATTTTACACAAGATATTTATTTATTTATAGAATGGATATACTTAAACCTTGCTACAACACTTATAGGCAGTGTACCTAATCGTACAGTAGTGTAGTTTTTAGTAAGTCCGGTTCGTTCCACAGGGAATCTTTTTTAAACAAAGCTCAACGCTATTTTGGTTTATTTTTATAAAAGTACAAATATATATATATATATAAATAATATTATTATTATAAAGGGGGTTTTTACCGTTTAATGACCGGTTTGTCGATTTTAAAACTTTAGTCGTAGTTAAAACCAAATGTAAAATATTAAAAATAAATACAAGACTTAAATTAAAGCATAAAGTAAATAACGATAATGAAATTGCGAATAATAAAAGTGCGATAAAATAAACTTGCGATAATTAAAAAGTACGATAATTAAAAGTGCAATTAAATACAATAACAATAAAAATGCGATAATTAGAAGTGCAATTAAATATAAAATAAAGGAAATTAAATATGAAGTAAAAGAATTATGCTTATTTAAACTTCCGTAATCATGATGTTTGACGTGTTGATTTTAGTTTATGCCCATGGGTTAATTGTCCTTTGTCCTGGATTATTTAATATGTCCATACGGATTTGTCCATAATAGTCCATCAGTCATAAATATAAAGAGCGAAAGCCTTCGTCAAATTATTCTTATTCCCGAAGTCAAATATTCCAACTAATTGGGGATTCGAATTGTAACAAGGTTTTAATACTTTGTTTAATGAATACACCAGGTTATCGACTGCGTGTAAACCAAGGTTTTACTACTTTGTTAACAATTACACCAATTACCCTTGAATGTAATTCACCCCTGTTTCAACAAGTTTATTAACTATTAATCCAGTTCCGTATCTGGTAAAATGAATAATTATTGGTATTTATAGATATCCCGCCCACCGTACCCAGTCAAGCGTATGTGGTTATATATAAATATGTCGAATTATAAGTTTGTATATTAAATTAACAAGGTATTGTTTAGTTAATATAAAACCCATTAATAGCCCATAGTCTAATTTCCACAAGTGTCGTTCTTTTGTCCAAACCCCAATTATGGTACAAAGCCCAATTACCCAATTTTAGTAATTAGCCCAACATCATGATTACTTTGGATTAAATAAGCATGATAATAATTTAGCTACGAGACATTAATGTAAAAAGGTTGAACATAACTTACAATGATTAAAAATAGCGTAGCGTTACACGGACAGAATTTCGACTTACACCCTTACAACATTCGCTAACATACCCTTATTATTAGAATTATAATTAAAATTAAAATATAAATTATAAATATATATATCTTTTACGTATGAATGAGGAGAAGAAAAAAAGATGATTAAAATGATCAGAATTCGGTTGGCTTTATAGGCAGTTTCTCATTTTGGGGCTCCGCGACTCGCGGCCAATTTTGCCTTCAAACTCCGCGAGTCGCGGAGTTTACTTTTACAGCTCACCCATATTTGGAGTCTTTCTTGCCGACGATTTATTTTATATATATAATATATATATAATTAATATAATTAATTATATATTATATTATATTTATATACATAGTTAACTTGTAATTTTTAGTCCGTTGCGTCGAGCGTTGAGAGTTGACTCTGGTCCCGGTTCCGGATTTTCGAACGTCCTTGCGTAAATTTTATATTTTGTACTTTGCGTTTTGAATCTTGTACTCTTGTAATTTCGAGACGTTTCTTATCAATAATTGGAACCTCTTTGATTGTCTTTTGTACTTTTGAGCTTTTTGGTCGTTTGCGTCTTCAATTCGTCGAATCTGTCTTTTGTCTTCACCTTTTATTATTTAAACGAATATCACTTGTAAATAGAACAATTGCAACTAAAAGTTTGTCTTTCTTGAGGAATAATGCTATGAAATACATGTTCATTTTTAGCATTATCATATGGGATGAGGCGCCAATGAATGATAAGCACTGTTTCGAAGCTCTTGATAGGAGTCTTCGAGATATTTTAGGAAACACTGGAGAATTTTTTGGGGGTAAGTCTGTGATACTTGGTGGTGACTTTAAATAAACGTTACCTATTCAGACAAAAGGAGGGAAATCAGCTATCCTTGGTGCTTGTATTACGACTTCGCATTTGTGGCAGCGATTCAACGTTTTCATACTTGCAGAAAACATGCGACTACTTAGGCCAGGGCTTACACCATCAATGAGGGTGAAGAACGCAGAATTTTCAAAGTGGTTATTGAGGGTAGGAAATGGTGAAATTGGTCTGCCTGACAAAGAAGACCCGTTGAATAGTCATTGGGTACAAATCCCTGATCAGTTCTGTATCCCTGATGATGAAAATGGATTGGCAAATCTGATTTCTTTTATATACCCATGTGAATCGCTGCAAAATCCATCCGCAGTCGACCTGCAGCAAAAAGCAATTGTCTGTCCCAAAAACGACGCTGCCGATATGATAAACGGCTTAATCGTCAATATGGTTGATGGTCCAGTTAGAATTTACTGCAGCTACGACACTGCAACTCTACATGGAAATGACGGTGGTGAGGCGGAGTTGCTCTACCCTGCAGAATATCTAAATACGCTGAACTACCCTGGGTTGTCACCGCATGAACTGCATTTAAAAAAGGGTGTAACGGCTATTCTGCTTCGCAACATTAACATAGCAGGTGGGCTTTGTAATGGCACCCGAATGATAATTACGCAGATGTTAGCCAAGTCAGTGGAAGCTGAAATAATTACGGGTACCCGCGTCGGTGAGAAGGTCTTTTTCCCAAGAATGAGCCTTATCCACAAGGAACCAATGTTGCCATTCATTCTGAAGAGACAAAAACTCCCATTAAAAATCTCATACGCGATGACTATAAACAAAAGCCAGGGTCAACCGCTCAACCAAATTGGAGTTTATCTACTAAAACCTCTATTCGGTCACGGGCAGCTCTATGTTGCGCTGTCGAGAGCTACATCACCGGGCGGTTTGAAACTGCTAATTAAAAAACACGAAGACCACGGGCCTAATGTAACTAAAAATATTGTCTACACATATTGTTTGTCCGCAATTACCGACTTAGAGGCAGCACCACCTGCACGTTTCGCCTGCTAACGAAGACCACAGCCATAGATGCATTATGTATATAGTTAATATATATTTATATTTAGTACTAATTATTTTTTTCCTTTTGATAGTATGGTACAAATAACGGGTCTTGGGCAACTAACACCGGGTGATAGAGACAGAACAATTGCAGCTAGAATCTATCGGAAATGGGTGACTTACAATTATCACAACCAGACTCCAACTGGTTACTGTTGCATGCTTATCGAAGAGATGGTATTCATGTCTTACATCTCTATTAACCTATTTTCCTCTTTTATTTATACCGTCTGTTTGATGTCCTTTACGTGGTACAGAACTACCCTACGCTTGTGAATATGCAATACAACGATAAGCAATATTTTGACAAACTTATGCACTTGAACAAGGTGTATGTGATAACAAAGTTTTCGGCTCATGCTACAACTCGGTGGGAGAAAATATTACCAGGCCCAACGACATTATCTTTTGATCGCAATACAACTTTTGAAGAGCTTCTATTTGCAGATTATCCTGATCATTACTTCCAGTTTGTAGCTTATAATCAACTGCGTACACGTGTGCCGAGCACCACTGTTCTCGCTGGTATGTTTTGCATAATTGCATAATAACCTATGATTTAAAATTAAGCTCTTAAACATACATTCATATGAAATGCACGTGAACAGACTACATTGGCCGCATCGATTGCCTTGGAGACCTAGTGATCATCGGAGACGTTAACCACAAGCAGCTTATAAGAAGAAAAATCGACCTCACAAATCTTGAGTAAGTCATCATTTACCGAATAAAAATAAAGAAATACATTGTTTGGGATTTTCTTTATTTAGTTTGCAAAAATTCAACCACAACAGCATTTATTCAATAGAATATGTTAATGGGAATAGATTGACTTGCTTTTCGCAACACGGGTAACCTACAAGAATTACTTCTAACGAAGAGCAATCCCCCCCCCCCCCCCTGTTTTTTTAGCATGTATTTCTAGCTAAAATTTTGGCATACATTCATGTACAGCGGTGACACAATTCAGCTAACTCTCTAGAATGAGCTCGCAACTATTTTTGACTCGGACGCATACGACGCTATGGAAAAACTAGTTGTTTTGGCAGTCAGCTCGTGTCGGTCTAAGCTTTACCGTGGTATCTAACAATTAAAAACACTGTCTTTGTAATTACTGCATGTAATTGTTATACTCCCATTTAAAAACTTTATAACCATTTGTTGTCTTTTTTTCACTTTGCTTTGTAAAAGGGAAACTCCAACTTGCTTGTACCCAGGTAACACATTGTTATGTCAATCCACCAATACCAGAATTTAATGACTCGATAGATGAGTAAGCAATGTCATTTAAGCTAGCATCGTATGGCTTTTTAAAAATACCACTACCTGCTAATTTGCACTAAATATTTGTACAGCCACCGGGCGCGTTATTTCGCAAACCTACCAACTGTCCAGTTAAAGAAGCAGGAGCAAACAAAGAAAGGAGAACCAGAAGAAGAGAGTACAGAGAAGACAGCTAAGCGAAGTTTATTCTCCAAAGAGTTCAAGAAAGGTAACGCTGGAGCAAAGAGAAAGTGTAGAAGGCTTCCGGCCTGATCACGAGCGGGGTAGCGGGCACAATAAGCAATTTCTTTTGGTTTGACGACTGGAATTTTGTAAACCAGGTTACTTGGTGCTGTTTTCAAAACTTTTTATCCGAAATGTTAATCATGTGTATGCTTGCTGGAAACTTGCTTTGTGTACTTCTATTTGTAACCCTTAGCTACTTTAGGGTGTAGATTACCGTTGTCTGTTAACTTCCTGGTCCTTGGTTAAACAATTTGATCTGTAAATTATGGTTTTTATGAAATACAGTCTTTTAAGTGAATATGATGAGTTAGGTAATTTCAGTATGTCTATGTAATTAGTTGGATTCTGTTTGCTGCCTTTATAATCAGTAATTTCACATATATTAACTGCTTCTAATGAATACCTATAACGTGCGAGCATAAATTTTGAAGCGCTTTAAACTTTCCAAATCGTTCGATTCATCAAATTTCTATAATACATGTTTAGCCGCGTACTAATTTTTATCAATAATATTTAGCCGCGTAGCGCATACCTTCAATCTTGTTTCATTCATATTATTCCTTTTATGTATGCAAGACTTAGCATGGTACATATTGTTTTAAAGCCTATTATTTCACTCGCAATGTAACTATGTATAACGCATATAAATTTGAATCTAATGTCACTTCATTAAACAGGCTTTTAAAATCAGTAATATGCGCCGCCAAATGGAGTACCATTTGGCGGCGCATAACCTTCGGTTTCTGATTGTGCTGAAATTCTCGAGATTATCCTAAAACAACCCTAACATCAAGACTCCTGGAGTCTTGACATTCGAGGTCGTCAGGATGCCGAAAGAAGACATGTTACTCATTTTTAATGTTCTCTTTGAACGTTTTCAATTTATATCATATTATTAGCTTTGTGTATGCATCACTTAGCATGGTATATATCATTTTAAGGCCTATTATTTCAATCGCAATGTAATTATGTATAACGGATATAAATTTGAATTTAATGTCACTTCTTTAAACACGTTTTTTAAATAATTAGTATGCACCACCAGATGGAGTACCATTTGGCGACGCATAACCTTCGATTTCAGATTGTGCTGAAATTCTCCATATCACCTTAAAACAGCCGAACGAGCAAGACTCTATGAACTTGCTTGCCATTCGAGGTCGTCTAGATTCCAAAAAAGACATCTTTCCTCGCAAAATCTCACCACGCACCAAATACCACTGACGGTTGGTGGTGCTTGGTGTTTTGTGTCTCTGTCCAAAATGTTAGATCTATCGTATCTTTTGACTCGTAGCTCCGATGTAGTCACCGTTTTTTTCAAATCGTGTACTTTTTCGGGATCTATCCATTGGCAAACTGTCGTTTACGGTTTGTGTAGTGACCTGAACTTTTCCATGTTTATATATATTAATTGAGATTGATATTTACATGATTAAATGTTTCCAACATGTTAAGCAATCAAACTTGTTAAGACTTGATTAATTGAAATATGTTTCATATAGACAATTGACCACCCAAGTTGACCGGTGATTCACGAACGTTAAAACTTGTAAAAACTATACAATGACATATATATGGTTATATATATAGTTAGCATGTTTTTATTATAAGTATGTATCTCATTAGGTATTTTAACAATGAGTTATATACATAAAAATGAGACTATTAATTTAAGAAACTCGAAAACGATATATATAATGATTATCGTTATAACAACGTCTTACTAGGTACATATGAATCATATTAAGATATTGATACACTTGGTTAATTATGTTAAATGATAAGTAAATATATTATTAAGTGTATTAACAATGAAATACATATGTAAAAATAAGACTACTAACTTAATGATTTCGAAACGAGACATATATGTAACGATTATCGTTGTAACGACATTTAACTGTATATACATCATACTAAGATATATTATATATCATAATATCATGATAATATAATAATTTAACATCTCATTTGTTATAATAAACAATGGGTTAACAACATTCAACAAGATCGTTAACCTAAAGGTTTCAAAACAACATTTACATGTAACGACTAACGATGACTTAACGACTCAGTTAAAATGTATATACATGTAGTGTTTTAATATGTATTTATACACTTTTGAAATACTTCAATACACTTATCAAAATACTTCTACTTAACAAAAATGCTTACAATTACATTCTCGTTCAGTTTCATCAACAATTCTACTCGTATGCACCCGTATTCGTACTCGTACAATACACAGCTTTTAGATGTATGTACTATTGGTATATACACTCCAATGATCAGCTCTTAGCAGCCCATGTGAGTCACCTAACACATGTGGGAACCATCATTTGGCAACTAGCATGAAATATCTCATAAGATTACAAAAATATGAGTAATCATTCATGACTTATTTACATGAAAACAAAATTACATATCCTTTATATCTAATCCATACACCAACGACCAAAAACACCTACAAACACTTTCATTCTTCAATTTTCTTCATCTAATTGATCTCTCTCAAGTTCTATCTTCAAGTTCTAAGTGTTCTTCATAAATTCTACAAGTTCTAGTTACATAAAATCAAGAATACTTTCAAGTTTGCTAGCTCACTTCCAATCTTGTAAGGTGATCATCCAACCTCAAGAAATCTTTGTTTCTTACAGTAGGTTATCATTCTAATACAAGGTAATAATCATATTCAAACTTTGGTTCAATTTCTATAACTATAACAATCTTATTTCAAGTGATGATCTTACTTGAACTTGTTTTCGTGTCATGATTCTGCTTCAAGAACTTCGAGCCATCCAAGGATCCGTTGAAGCTAGATCCATTTTTCTCTTTTCCAGTAGGTTTATCCAAGGAACTTAAGGTAGTAATGATGTTCATAACATCATTCGATTCATACATATAAAGCTATCTTATTCAAAGGTTTAAACTTGTAATAACTAGAACATAGTTTAGTTAATTCTAAACTTGTTCGCAAACAAAAGTTAATCCTTCTAACTTGACTTTTAAAATCAACTAAACACATGTTCTATATCTATATGATATGCTAATTTAATGATTTAAAACCTGGAAACACGAAAAACACCGTAAAACCGGATTTACGCCGTCGTAGTAACACCGCGGGCTGTTTTGGGTTAGTTAATTAAAAACTATGATAAACTTTGATTTAAAAGTTGTTATTCTGAGAAAATGATTTTTATTATGAACATGAAACTATATCCAAAAATTATGGTTAAACTCAAAGTGGAAGTATGTTTTCTAAAATGGTCATCTAGACGTCGTTCTTTCGACTGAAATGACTACCTTTACAAGAACGACTTGTAACTTATTTTTCCGACTATAAACCTATACTTTTTCTGTTTAGATTCATAAAATAGAGTTCAATATGAAACCATAGCAATTTGATTCACTCAAAACGGATTTAAAATGAAGAAGTTATGGGTAAAACAAGATTGGATAATTTTTCTCATTTTAGCTACGTGAAAATTGGTAACAAATCTATTCCAACCAAAACTTAATCAACTTGTATTGTATATTATGTAATCTTGAGATACCATAGACACGTATACAATGTTTCGACCTATCATGTCGACACATCTATATATATTTCGGAACAACCATAGACACTCTATATGTGAATGTTGGAGTTAGCTATACAGGGTTGAGGTTGATTCCAAAATATATATAGTTTGAGTTGTGATCAATACTGAGATACGTATACACTGGGTCGTGGATTGATTCAAGATAATATTTATCGATTTATTTCTGTACATCTAACTGTGGACAACTAGTTGTAGGTTACTAACGAGGACAGCTGACTTAATAAACTTAAGACATCAAAATATATTAAAAGTGTGGTAAATATATTTTGAACATACTTTGATATATATGTATATATTGTTATAGGTTCGTGAATCAACCAGTGGCCAAGTCTTACTTCCCGACGAAGTAAAAATATGTGAAAGTGAGTTATAGTCCCACTTTTAAAATCTAATATTTTTGGGATGAGAATACATGCAGGTTTTATAAATGATTTACAAAATAGACACAAGTACGTGAAACTACATTCTATGGTTGAATTATCGAAATCGAATATGCCTCTTTTTATTAAGTCTGGTAATCTAAGAATTAGGGAACAGACACCCTAATTGACGCGAATCCTAAAGATAGATCTATCGGGCCCAACAAGCCCCATCCAAAGTACCGGATGCTTTAGTACTTCGAAATTTATATCATATCCGAAGGGTGTCCCGGAATGATGGGGATATTCTTATATATGCATCTTGTTAATGTCGGTTACCAGGTGTTCACCATATGAATGATTTTTATCTCTTTGTATGGGATGTGTATTGAAATATGAAATCTTGTGGTCTATTATTATGATTTGATATATATAGGTTAAACCTATAACTCACCAACATTTTTGTTGACGTTTTAAGCATGTTTATTCTCAGGTGATTATTAAGAGCTTCCGCTGTCGCATACTTAAATAAGGACGAGATTTGGAGTCCATGCTTGTATGATATTGTGTAAAAACTGCATTCAAGAAACTTATTTTGTTGTAACATATTTGTATTGTAAACCATTATGTAATGGTCGTGTGTAAACAGGATATTTTAGATTATCATTATTTGATAATCTACGTAAAGCTTTTTAAACCTTTATTGATGAAATAAAGGTTATGGTTTGTTTTGAAATGAATGCAGTCTTTGAAAAACGTCTCATATAGAGGTCAAAACCTCACAACGAAATCAATTAATATGGAACGTTTTTAATCAATAAGAACGGGACATTTCAGTTGGTATCCGAGCGTTGGTCTTAGAGAACCAGAATTTTGCATTAGTGTGTCTTATCGAGTTTGTTAGGATGCATTAGTGAGTCTGGACTTCGACCGTGTTTACTTGAAAAAATGATTGCTTAACAAATTTTGTTGGAAACTATATATTTTTAACATGTGAATATTATGTGATATATTAATCTCTTAACGCGTTTGATATTATGTGATAGATGTCTACCTCTAGAACAAGTCCCATTGACTCACCTAATAATAATGAAGAGTTAAATGTAAATTGGAATGATTCGTGGACTGATTCACAAGTTCCCAAAGAGGAACCAGAAGAAGAGTCGGAACCGGAAGAAGAATCGGAACCGGAAGAAGAATCGGAACCGGATGAAGAAATAGAACCGGTGGGGGAAATAATAAAACGGTTAAGTAAAAGAAAATCCTCAACCAACCGACCAAGGTTAATTATGGTCAATGGTGTTTTCGCTAAGGAAGCAAAATATTGGGAGGATTACCAATTCTCCGATGAATCGGATTCTGACGAGAATTCCGATGATGTTATAGAAATTACCCCAACTGAATTTAAAAAGGCAAAAGAAAATAATAAGGGAAAGGGCATAAAAATAGAGAAATCTAATTCCAACCCCGATGAACTTTATATGTATCGTCAACCCCCGAAGTCCTTAAGTTGTAACAATGACCCGGGAACCTCTAAACCACCAGGTTTTTCTAAACCAATGTGGATAACGACGGCTCGTATTAGGGGAACATCATATATCCCTAGAAACTTGGCAAAACGAACCAAAACCGAAGAAGAAGAAACAAGCGAGTCGGAATAAGATAGTTGTATTCGTGTGGTGTAATATATGTAATATAGTGTGCTTATGCTTTATGATATATGTAAAAATTGCTTGTATTAATAAGTATTTTTTTTATGAATCTAACTCTTGTCTATTTTACAGTATAAAAACACAAAATGGATAGACAACCCAATATTTTAAGAGACCTACCCGGAGACATGATTGATGAAATCTTGTCTAAAGTCGGTCAGAATTCTTCGGCACAACTATTTAAGGCGAGATCAGTTTGTAAGACATTCGAAGAACGTTCCAAGAATGTCTTGGTTTATAAGAGACTTTCATTTGAAAGATGGGGATATCACATTGGGAAACCCATAAGTTACGATGTGTTTACTTTGACGCATATATTGCGGGGAACCCAAATGCTATTTTACGCAACGGGTTAAGAAATTATTTTGACTCAATATATCCGAATATTGGACTTCGTGATTTAGAAAAAGCGGCTAACATGCAACATAAAGAAGCATGTTATGCTTACGGATTAGTAATGTTCGCTTCTCACCAAAGTGAGAACAAGAACATCGGGCTACAACTATTAAACAAAACGTTTCCACAAGTGACGGAGTCGGTAATTGGGGTAAGAAATGAGGTTTTTAGATTGTTACGGGACTGTTGGACATTACGTAACCCTCGTCCCTTTGACGACGTTACAACACGCTGTCTTATCAACGGCCATAACGGTTATGTTCCACAAGACCAAGGATGGGAAGTAGTCCTAGTAAAACCAGAATGCATGACTTGTTTCTGGACGTATGAATTACGTGTCTTTATTGCCTTTGCTGAACGACTTGTGTACTAGCTAGAATTATCTTCACAACTATCTTGTATCAAAGTTATTGTGTGCTATATTTCATGCTTTATGTAAAATAAGCGGTATTGTAAGTTTGTAAAATATTGTATAAAAGTTTGAACGCGAAATATTATTATAATCAGTTTTTCATATAGAATTGTAGTAGTTGAATTGTATATTAGCTACTAAGTATGAACTTAACGGGTAGGTACTACCCGAATTTAAACTTATAAAAAGCTAATATGAAGAAAAAGCTTTTATAAATGAGTTCATATTATGCTACAAAATACTATTAACTACTCTTGATATTCTGTATGATTAACTTGTTTCATTTGACTATTTTGAAGGAAATGGCACCGACTACTCGACACACCGTGAATATGAATGAAGAGGAATTCCGTACTTTTCTAGCTTCAAACATAGCCGCAGTACAGGCTGCGCTACATACCAACAATAACCTTGGATCTAGCAGTACAGGAAATCGTGTAGGATGCACCTACAAAGAATTCACTGCCTGCAAACCTTTGGAATTTGATGGAACCGAAGGACCGATCGGATTGAAACGGTGGACCGAGAGGGTCGAATCGGTGTTTGCTATAAGTAAGTGTACTGAAGAGGACAAAGTAAAGTACGCTACGCATACCTTCACATGTTCTGCATTAACATGGTGGAATACCTATCTAGAGCAAGTGGGACAAGACGATGCGTACGCACTACCGTGGTCAGCATTCAAGCACTTGATGAACGAGAAGTACCGTCCCAGAACCGAGGTCAATAAGCTCAAGACAGAACTTAGAGGGTTACGAACCCAAGGATTTGATATTACCACGTACGAAAGACGATTCACAGAATTGTGCCTATTGTGTCCGGGAGCATTCGAAGATGAGGAAGAGAAGATCGACGCGTTTGTGAAAGGATTACCGGAAAGAATCCAAGAAGATATAAGTTCACACGAGCCCGCCTCCGTACAACAGGCATGTAGAATGGCTTACAAACTAGTGAACCAGATTGAAGAAAGAATTAAAGAACAGACTGCTGAAGAGGCCAATGTGAAGCAAGTCAAAAGAAAGTGGGAGGAAAACGGTGATAAGAATCACCAATACAACAACAACAGCAATTATAACAATAATCGCAACAACTATCCTAACAATCGCAACATCAATCGCAACTACGACAAACGGCCCAACAACAACAATAACAACAACAGCAACCACAACAATCATCTTAACAACAATAATAACCTCAACAACAACAACAATCAGAAGCAGCTATGTCAAAGGTGTGAAAAGTATCACTCGGGGTTCTGCACCAAATTTTGCAACAAGTGTAAAAGAAATGGTCATAGCGCGGCGAAGTGTGATGTCTATGGACCAGGAGTTAACAGAACGAAAGGAACAAATGGTGTCGGAACGAGTAATGGCGGAGCAAGTAGTGTCGGAGCAAGTTATGCCAATGTAGTTTGTTATAAATGTGGAAAACCGGGCCACATTATTAGAAATTGCCCGAACCAGGAGAACACAAATGGACAAGGCCGCGGAAGAGTTTTCAATATTAATGCGGCAGAGGCACAGGAAGACCCGGAGCTTGTTACGGGTACGTTTCTTATTGACAATAAATCTGCTTACGTTTTATTTGATTCGGGTGCGGATAGAAGCTATATGAGTAGAGATTTTTGTGCTAAATTAAGTTGTCCATTGACGCCTTTGGATAGTAAATTTTTACTCGAATTAGTAAATGGTAAATTAATTTCAGCAGATAATATATGTCGGAATCGAGAAATTAAACTGGTTAGCGAAACATTTAAGATTGATTTGATACCAGTAGAGTTAGGGAGTTTTGATGTGATAATCGGTATGGACTGGTTGAAAGAAGTGAAAGCAGAGATCGTTTGTTACAAAAATGCAATTCGCATTATACGAGAAAAAGGAAAACCCTTAATGGTGTACGGAGAAAAGGGCAACACGAAGCTACATCTTATTAGTAATTTGAAGGCACAAAAACTAATAAGAAAAGGTTGCTATGCTGTTCTAGCACACGTCGAGAAAGTACAAACTGAAGAAAAGAGCATCAATGATGTTCCCATTGCAAAAGAATTTCCCGATGTATTTCCGAAAGAATTACCGGGATTACCCCCACATCGATCCGTTGAATTTCAAATAGATCTTGTACCAGGAGCTGCACCAATAGCTCGTGCTCCTTATAGACTCGCACCCAGTGAGATGGAAGAACTGCAAAGCCAATTACAAGAACTTTTAGAGCGTGGTTTCATTCGACCAAGCACATCACCGTGGGGAGCTCCTGTTTTGTTTGTCAAGAAGAAAGATGGTACATTCAGGTTGTGTATCGACTACCGAGAGTTGAACAAACTTACCATCAAGAACCGCTACCCACTACCGAGAATCGACGACTTATTTGATCAACTACAAGGCTCGTCTGTTTATTCAAAGATTGACTTACGTTCCGGGTATCATCAAATGCGGGTGAAAGAAGATGATATTCCAAAGACTGCTTTTAGAACACGTTACGGTCATTACGAGTTTATGGTCATGCCGTTTGGTTTAACTAATGCACCAGCTGTGTTCATGGACCTTATGAACCGAGTGTGTGGACCATACCTTGACAAGTTTGTCTTTGTTTTCATTGATGACATACTTATTTACTCAAAGAATGACCAAGAACACGGTGAACATTTGAGAAAGGTGTTAGAAGTATTGAGGAAGGAAGAATTGTACGCTAAGTTTTCAAAGTGTGCA
This sequence comes from Rutidosis leptorrhynchoides, assembly GCF_046630445.1. Lineage (NCBI taxonomy): Eukaryota > Viridiplantae > Streptophyta > Magnoliopsida > Asterales > Asteraceae > Rutidosis > Rutidosis leptorrhynchoides. The sequence continues at coordinate 514,973,643 of NC_092336.1, read as the reverse complement.
TTTTGGTTGGAAGAAGTTCAATTCCTCGGTCACATAGTGAACAAAGAAGGTATTAAGGTGGATCCGGCAAAGATAGAAACTGTTGAAAAGTGGGAAACCCCGAAAACTCTGAAACACATACGCCAGTTTTTAGGACTAGCTGGTTACTACAGAATGTTCATCCAAGACTTTTCCAGAATAGCAAAACCCTTGACTGCATTAACGCATAAAGGGAAAAAATTTGAATGGAAGGATGAACAAGAGAAAGCGTTTCAGTTATTGAAGAAAAAGCTAACTACGGCACCTATATTGTCATTGCCTGAAGGGAATGATGATTTTGTGATTTATTGTGACGCATCAAAGCAAGGTCTCGGTTGTGTATTAATGCAACAAACGAAGGTGATTGCTTATGCGTCTAGACAATTGAAGATTCACGAACAAAATTATACGATGCATGATTTGGAATTAGGAGAGGTTGTTTTTGCATTAAAGACTTGGAGGCACTACTTATATGGGGTCAAAAGTATTATATATACCGACCACAAAAGTCTTCAACACATATTTAATCAGAAACAACTGAATATGAGGCAGCGTAGGTGGATTGAATTGTTGAATGATTACGACTTTGAGATTCGTTACCACCCGGGGAAGGCAAATGTGGTAGCCGATGCCTTGAGCAGGAAGGACAGAGAACCCATTCGAGTAAAATCTATGAATATAATGATTCATAATAACCTTACTACTCAAATAAAGGAGGCGCAACAAGGAGTTTTAAAAGAGGGAAATTTAAAGGATGAAATACCCAAAGGATCAGAGAAGCATCTTAATATTCAGGAAGACGGAACCCGGTATAGGGCTGAAAGAATTTGGGTACCAAAATTTGGAGATATGAGAGAAATGGTACTTAGAGAAGCTCATAAAACTAGATACTCAATACATCCTGGAACGGGGAAGATGTACAAGGATCTCAAGAAACATTTTTGGTGGCCGGGTATGAAAGCCGATGTTGCTAAATACGTAGGAGAATGTTTGACGTGTTCTAAGGTCAAAGCTGAGCATCAGAAACCATCAGGTCTACTTCAACAACCCGAAATCCCGGAATGGAAATGGGAAAACATTACCATGGATTTCATCACTAAATTGCCAAGGACTGCAAGTGGTTTTGATACTATTTGGGTAATAGTTGATCGTCTCACCAAATCAGCACACTTCCTGCCAATAAGATAAGATGACAAGATGGAGAAGTTAGCACGACTGTATTTGAAGGAAGTCGTCTCCAGACATGGAATACCAATCTCTATTATCTCTGATAGGGATGGCAGATTTATTTCAAGATTCTGGCAGACATTGCAGCAAGCATTAGGAACTCGTCTAGACATGAGTACTGCCTATCATCCACAAACTGATGGGCAGAGCGAAAGGACGATACAAACGCTTGAAGACATGCTACGAGCATGTGTTATTGATTTCGGAAACAGTTGGGATCGACATCTACCGTTAGCAGAATTTTCCTACAACAACAGCTACCATTCAAGCATTGAGATGGCGCCGTTTGAAGCACTTTATGGTAGAAAGTGCAGGTCTCCGATTTGTTGGAGTGAAGTGGGGGATAGACAGATTACGGGTCCGGAGATTATACAAGAAACTACCGAGAAGATCATCCAAATTCAACAACGGTTGAAAACCGCCCAAAGTCGACAAAAGAGCTACGCTGATATTAAAAGAAAAGATATAGAATTTGAAATTGGAGAGATGGTCATGCTTAAAGTTGCACCTTGGAAAGGTGTTGTTCGATTTGGTAAACGAGGGGAATTAAATCCAAGGTATATTGGACCATTCAAGATTATTGATCGTGTCGGACCAGTAGCTTATCGACTTGAGTTACCTCAACAACTCGCGGCTGTACACAACACTTTCCACGTCTCGAATTTGAAGAAATATTTTGCTAAAGAAGATCTCACTATTCCGTTAGATGAAATCCAAATCAACGAAAAACTTCAATTCATCGAAGAACCCGTCGAAATAATGGATCGTGAGGTTAAAAGACTTAAGCAAAACAAAATACCAATTGTTAAGGTTCGATGGAATACTCGTAGAGGACCCGAGTTCACCTGGGAGTGTGAAGATCAGATGAAGAAGAAATACCCGCATCTATTTCTAGAAGATTCGTCAACACCTTCAACAGCTTAAAATTTCGGGACGAAATTTATTTAACGGGTAGGTACTGTAGTGACCCGAACTTTTCCATGTTTATATATATTAATTGAGATTGATATTTACATGATTAAATGTTTCCAACATGTTAAGCAATCAAACTTATTAAGACTTGATTAATTGAAATATGTTTCATATAGACAATTGACCACCCAAGTTGACCGGTGATTCACGAACGTTAAAACTTGTAAAAACTATACAATGACATATATATGGTTATATATATAGTTAGCATGTTTTTATTATAAGTATGTATCTCATTAGGTATTTTAATAATGAGTTATATACATAAAAATGAGACTATTAATTTAAGAAACTCGAAAACGATATATATAATGATTATCGTTATAACAACGTCTTACTAGGTACATATGAATCATATTAAGATATTGATACACTTGGTTAATTATGTTAAATGATAAGTAAATATATTATTAAGTGTATTAACAATGAAATACATATGTAAAAATAAGACTACTAACTTAATGATTTCGAAACGAGACATATATGTAACGATTATCGTTGTAACGACATTTAACTGTATATACATCATACTAAGATATATTATATATCATAATATCATGATAATATAATAATTTAATATCTCATTTGTTATAATAAACAATGGGTTAACAACATTCAACAAGATCGTTAACCTAAAGGTTTCAAAACAACATTTACATGTAACGACTAACGATGACTTAACGACTCAGTTAAAATGTATATACATGTAGTGTTTTAATATGTATTTATACACTTTTGAAAGACTTCAATACACTTATCAAAATACTTCTACTTAACAAAAATGCTTACAATTACATTCTCGTTCAGTTTCATCAACAATTCTACTCGTATGCACCCGTATTCGTACTCGTACAATACACAGCTTTTAGATGTATGTACTATTGGTATATACACTCCAATGATCAGCTCTTAGAAGCCCATGTGAGTCACCTAACACATGTGGGAACCATCATTTGGCAACTAGCATGAAATATCTCATAAGATTACAAAAATATGAGTAATCATTCATGACTTATTTACATGAAAACAAAATTACATATCCTTTATATCTAATCCATACACCAACGACCAAAAACACCTACAAACACTTTCATTCTTCAATTTTCTTCATCTAATTGATCTCTCTCAAGTTCTATCTTCAAGTTCTAAGTGTTCTTCATAAATTCTACAAGTTCTAGTTACATAAAATCAAGAATACTTTCAAGTTTGCTAGCTCACTTCCAATCTTGTAAGGTGATCATCCAACCTCAAGAAATCTTTGTTTCTTACAGTAGGTTATCATTCTAATACAAGGTAATAATCATATTCAAACTTTGGTTCAATTTCTATAACTATAACAATCTTATTTCAAGTGATGATCTTACTTGAACTTGTTTTCGTGTCATGATTCTGCTTCAAGAACTTCGAGCCATCCAAGGATTCGTTGAAGCTAGATTCATTTTTTTCTTTTCCAGTAGGTTTATCCAAGGAACTTAAGGTAGTAATGATGTTCATAACATCATTCGATTCATACATATAAAGCTATCTTATTCAAAGGTTTAAACTTGTAATAACTAGAACATAGTTTAGTTAATTCTAAACTTATTCGCAAACAAAAGTTAATCCTTCTAACTTGACTTTTAAAATCAACTAAACACATGTTCTATATCTATATGATATGCTAATTTAATGATTTAAAACCTGGAAACACGAAAAACACCGTAAAACCGGATTTACGCCGTCGTAGTAACACCGCGGGCTGTTTTGGGTCAGTTAATTAAAAACTATGATAAACTTTGATTTAAAAGTTATTATTCTGAGAAAATGATTTTTATTATGAACATGAAACTATATCCAAAAATTATGGTTAAACTCAAAGTGGAAGTATGTTTTCTAAAATGGTCATCTAGACGTCGTTCTTTCGACTGAAATGACTACCTTTACAAAAATGACTTGTAACTTATTTTTCCGACTATAAACCTATACTTTTTCTGTTTAGATTCATAAAATAGAGTTCAATATGAAACCATAGCAATTTTATTCACTCAAAACGGATTTAAAATGAAGAAGTTATGGGTAAAACAAGATTGGATAATTTTTCTCATTTTAGCTACGTGAAAATTGGTAACAAATCTATTCCAACCAAAACTTAATCAACTTATATTGTATATTATGTAATCTTGAGATACCATAGACACGTATACAATGTTTCGACCTATCATGTCGACACATCTATATATATTTCGGAACAACCATAGACACTCTATATGTGAATGTTGGAGTTAGCTATACAGGGTTGAGGTTGATTCCAAAATATATATAGTTTGAGTTGTGATCAATACTGAGATACGTATACACTGGGTCGTGGATTGATTCAAGATAATATTTATCGATTTATTTCTGTACATCTAACTGTGGACAACTAGTTGTAGGTTACTAACGAGGACAGCTGACTTAATAAACTTAAGACATCAAAATATATTAAAAGTGTTGTAAATATATTTTGAACATACTTTGATATATATGTATATATTGTTATAGGTTCGTGAATCAACCAGTGACCAAGTCTTACTTCCCGACGAAGTAAAAATCTGTGAAAGTGAGTTATAGTCCCACTTTTAAAATCTAATATTTTTGGGATGAGAATACATGCAGGTTTTATAAATGATTTACAAAATAGACACAAGTACGTGAAACTACATTCTATGGTTGAATTATCGAAATCGAATATGCCCTTTTTTATTAAGTCTGGTAATCTAAGAATTAGGGAACAGACACCCTAATTGACGCGAATCCTAAAGATAGATCTATCGGGCCCAACAAGCCCCATCCAAAGTACCGGATGCTTTAGTACTTCGAAATTTATATCATATCCGAAGGGTGTCCCGGAATGATGGGGATATTCTTATATATGCATCTTGTTAATGTCGGTTACCAGGTGTTCACCATATGAATGATTTTTATCTCTATGTATGGGATGTGTATTGAAATATGAAATCTTGTGGTCTATTATTATGATTTGATATATATAGGTTAAACCTATAACTCACCAACATTTTTGTTGACGTTTTAAGCATGTTTATTCTCAGGTGATTATTAAGAGCTTCCGCTGTCGCATACTTAAATAAGGACGAGATTTGGAGTCCATGCTTGTATGATATTGTGTAAAAACTGCATTCAAGAAACTTATTTTGTTGTAACATATTTGTATTGTAAACCATTATGTAATGGTCGTGTGTAAACAGGATATTTTAGATTATCATTATTTGATAATCTTCGTAAAGCTTTTTAAACCTTTATTGATGAAATAAAGGTTATGGTTTGTTTTGAAATGAATGCAGTCTTTGAAAAACGTCTCATATAGAGGTCAAAACCTCGCAACGAAATCAATTAATATGGAACGTTTTTAATCAATAAGAACGGGACATTTCAGTTTGTCCCAAATATTTTTCGATACGAGACCTCAAAAGCCTTCAATTTTGCCTTTTTTCGATTTTAACCGTTTTGAATTTCATTTATATTATTCCTTTTGTGTATGCATGACTTAGCATGGTACATATTGTTTTAAGGCCTAATATTTCACTCCCAATGTAATTGTGTATAACGCATATAAATTTGAATCTAATGTCACTTATTAAACACGCTTTTTTAAATCATTAATATGCACCGCCAGATGGAGTACCATTTGGTGGCGCACAACCTTAGATTTCAGATTCTGCTGAAATTCTCGAGATCACCCTAAAACGACCCTAACATCAAGACTCCTGGATAGTGTCTTGACATTCGAGGTCGTTAAGATTTCGAAAAAGATATTTTACTCATTTTTAATGTTCTCTATGAACGTTTTCAATTTATATCGTATTATTAGTTTTGTGTATGCATGACTTAGCATGGTATATATCGTTTAAGGCCTATTATTTCACTCGAAATGTAATTATGTATAACGGATATAAATTTAAATCTAATGTCACTTCTTTAAACACATTTTTAAATCATCCGTATGCGCCGCCAGATGGAGTACCATTTGGCGCCGCATAACCTTCGATTTCAGATTGTGCTGAAATTCTCAAGATCACCTTAACAGTCGAACGAGCAAGACTCTATGAACTTGCTCGCCATTCGAGGTCGTCTAGATTCCAAAAAAGACATATCCTCGCATAATCGAACCACGCACCAAACACCACCGACGGTTCGTGGTGCTTTGTGTTTTGTGTCTCTGTCCAAAATGTTAGATCTATCGTATCTTTTGACTCGTAGCTATGATTTAGTCACCGTTTTTTTTTCAAATCGTATATTTTTTCGGGATCTATCCGTTGGCAAACTCCCGTAGGTGGTTTGTCCCAAATATTTTTCGAAACGAGACCTCGAAAGCCTTCAATTTTGACTTTTTTGATTTTGACCCTTTTGAATTTCATTCATATTATTCCTTTTGTGTATACATGACTTAGCATGGTACATATTGTTTTAAGGCTTATTATTTCACTTGCAATGTAATTATGTGTAACGCATATAAATTTGAATCTAATGTCACTTCATTAAAGACGCTTTTTTAAATCATTAATATGCGCCGCCAAATGGAGTACCATTTGGCGGCGCATAACCTTCAGTTTCAGATTGTGCTGAAATTTTCGAGATCACCCTAAAACGACCCTAAAATCAAGACTCCTGGATAGTGTCTTGACATTCGAGGTCGTTAGGATGCCGAAAAAAGATATTTTACTCATTTTTAATATTCTCTTTAAACGTTTTCAATTTATATCGTATTATTAGTTTTGTGTATGCAAGACTTAGCATGGTATATATCGATTTAAGGCCTGTTATTTCACTCGCAATGTAATTATGTATAAAGGATATAAATTTGAATCTAATGTCACTTCTTTAAACACGTTTTTTAAATCATTAGTATGCGCCACCAGATGGAGTACCATTTGGCGGCGCATAACCTTCGGTTTCAGATTGTTCTGAAATTCTCAAGATCACCTTAAAATGGCCGAACGAGCAAGACTCTATGAACTTACTTGCCATTTGAGGTCATCTAGATTCTGAAATCTCACCACGCACCAAACACCACTGACGGTTCGGGGTGCTTGGTGTTTTGTGTCTCTAGCCAAAATGTTAGATCTATCGTATCTTTTGACTCGTAGCTCCGATTTAGTCACCGTTTTTTTCAAATCGGGTACTTTTTCAATTTTGCCCCAAATATTTTTCGAAACGAGACCTCGAAAGCCTTCAATTTTGCCTTTTTTAATTTTGACCATTTTGAATTTCATTCATATTATTCCTTTTGTGTATGCATGACTTAGCATGATACATATTGTTTTAAGGCCTGTTGTTTCACTCGTAATGTAATTATGTATAACGCATTTAAATTTGACTCTGATGTCACTTCATTAAATACGTTTTTTTAAATCATTAATATGCGCCGCCAGATGGAATACCATTTGGCGGCGCATAAACTTCGGCTTCAGATTGTGCTAAAATTCTCGAGATCACCCTAAAACGACCCTAACATCAAGACTCCTGGATAGTGTCTTGACATTCGAGGTCGTCAGGATGCTGGAAAAAAGACATTTTACTCATTTTTAATGTTCTCTTTGAACGTTTTCAATTTATATTGTATTATTAGTTTGTGTATGCATGACTTAGCATGATATAAATCGTTTTAAGGCCTTTTATTTCACTCGCAATGTAATTATGTATAACGGATATAAATTTGAATCTAATGTCACTTTTTTAAACACGTTTTTTAAATCATTAGTATGCGCCGCCAGATGGAGTACCATTTGGCGGCACATAACCTTCGGTTTAAGATTGTGCTGAAATTCTCAAGACCTTAAAACGGCCGAACGAGCAAGACTCTATGAACTTGCTTTCCATTTGAGGTCGTCTAGATTTCGAAAAAGACATCTTTCCTTGGAAAATCTCACCACGCATCAAACACCACTGACGGTTCGTGGTGCTTGGTGTTTTGTGTCTCTGGCCAAAATGTTAGATCTATGGTATCTTTTGACTCGTAGCTCCGATTTAGTCACCGTTTTTTTCAAATCGTGTACTTTTTCGGGATCTATCCGTTGGTAAACTGCCGTAGGCGGTTTATCCCAAATATTTTTCGAAACGAGACAACTAAAGCCTTCAATTTTGCCTTTTTTGATTTTGACCATTTTGAATTTCATTCATATTATTTCTTTTGTGTATGCATGACTTAGCATGGTACATATTGTTTTAAGGCCTATTATGTATACCGCATATAAATTTGAATCTAATGTCACTTCATTAAACACGCCTTTTTAAATAATTAATATGCGCCGCCAGATGGAGTACCATTTGGCGGCGCATAACCTTCAGTTTCAGATTATACAGAAATTCTCAAAATCACCCTAAAACGACCCTAAAATCAAGACTCCTGGATGGTGTCTTGACCTTCGTGGTCGTCAGGATGCCGAAAAAAGGCATTTTACTCATTTTTAATGTTCTCTTTGAACGTTTTCAATTTATATCGTATTATTAGTTTTGTGTATGCATGACATAGCATGGTATATATCGTTTTAAGACCTATTATTTCACTCGCAATGTAATTATGTATAACGGATATAAATTTAAATCTAATATCAATTCTTTAAACACATTTTTTAAATCATTAGTATGCGCCGCCAGATGGAGTACTATTGGCGGCGCGTAGCCTTCGGTTTCAGATTATGGTGAAATTCTCAAGATCACCTTAAAACGGCCGAACGAGCAAGTCTCTATGAACTTTCTTGCCATTCGAGGCCGTCTAGGTTCCGAAAAAGATATCTTTCCTCACAAAATCGCACCACGCACCAAACACCACTGACGGTTCGTGGTGATTGGTGTTTTGTGTCTCTGGCCAAAATGTTAGATCTATCGTATCTTTTGACTCGTAACTCCGATTTAGTCACCTTTTTTTTTCAAATCATGTATTTTTTCGAGATCTATCCGTTAGCAAACTGCCGTAGCCGGTTTGTCTCAATTATTTTTCAAAATGAGACCTCGAAATCCTTCAATTTTGCCTTTTTTCGATTTTGACCGTTTTGAATTTCATTCATTTTATTCCTTTTGTGTATGCGTGACTTAGCATGGTACATATTCTCTTAAGGCCTATTATTTCAATCGCAATGTAATTATGTATAACGCATATAAATTTGAATCTAATGTCACTTCATTAAACACGTTTTTTCAAATCATTAATATGCGCCGCCAGATGGAGTACCATGTGGCGGCGCATAACCTTTGGTTTCAGATTGTGCTGAAACTCTTGAGATCACCCTAAAACGACCCTAACCTTAAGACTCCTGGATAGTGTCTTGACATTCGAGGTCGTTAAGATGCCAAAAAAAACATTTTACTCATTTTTAATGTTCTCTTTGAACGTTTTTAAATTATATCGTATTATTAGTTTTGTGTATGCATGACGTAGCATGGTATATATCGTTTTAAGGCCTATTATTTCACTCGCAATGTAATTATGTATAATGGATATAAATTTGAATATAATGTCACTTCTTTAAACACGTTTTTTAAATCATTAGTATGTGCCGCCAGATGGAGTACCATTTGGCGTCGCATAACCTTTTGTTTCAGATTGTGCTGAAATTCTCAATATCACCTTAAAACGGCCGAACGAGCAAGACTCTATGAACTTTCTTGCCATTCGAGGTCGTCTAGATTCCGAAAAAGACATCTTTCCTCACAAAATCTCACCACGCACTAATCACCACTGACGGTTCGTGGTGCTTGGTGTTTTGTGTCTCTGGCCAAAATGTTAGATCTATCGTATCTTTTGACTCGTAGCTCCGATTTAGTCACCGTTTTTTTCAAATCGTGTATTTTTTCGGGATCTATCCGTTGGCATTGGCGCCAAAAATTTTATGTGCAAAAGTGTGCAGTGCTTAATTTGCCTTTCAAACTTTTAAATTTATGTAACCATTATTTAATACACTTTTAACACCCTAACAAGTAACAAAACCCGGTCAGAGGTAGTATTTTAGGTTATCATCCCAAGAGAGCGTAGATGCGTTATAAGTTGTTTATAGCTTAGCTCTTATTAAAGAACTAAGGATATATTTTTATGTATTTTATTGGATAGATTCTTATCTCTTAGGAAAGAGATGATTTAAGATAAACAAAATAAAGCAATAAAGTAAAAGAATCAATTTAAACAATTATAAATAAAAGCAGCTACATGAACGAATAACTCATACGAGAATCATATTAGGCAAGTTTCATAACTTATATTAACACAAATCAAGATAACAATCATAGACCAATTATTATCCTTAAGCAGGTTAAGACAAGTATTGCATATCATTTAATAAGCAGGACTTAAAGCATATACTAGACATGTGATGTGCATGACTAATATCTCAATTCTTGGCATTTAATTCAATTACATGATACATGTCAACCTTATGATGCGGATCAACATGCAAATAGATTGACAAATTATATAAGCTATTAAACATCAAGCTGATTAACTCAAGTTACTAGCTGAAAGTCAATTACTACTTAGTTTTCTTGTAATCATTAATTAAACACATCCAAATGAAGGTTCTTTGATTTAGCCTAACAATATCAAACTTTATTATATAAGTGTAATTCCAATTAAACAAGTTTATCACTATTATGCTGTTTAACTTAATTGCATGCAATTCAATTTAACAAGTTTGATGGACTAGATCTAAAAAAGTAGCATGAATCGAATAATAGATCGTCGGATCAAGTACTAATCAATCCTAAAATCATGTTATCTAATCATTAAGCATGACAAACAACTATATTAAGACATAATAGATTTGAAACAGTTTAAACATTATCACAGAAACTCGACCACATAGATCTGGAAAAGAACCAGAAACTGTAAGGATGAAGCACTGAAGCCGGCGACTTCCTTCCCATCAAGCCGACGGCTTGGGGGTGAGGCTGGCGGCTTCATCTGATTCTCAGATGAAGTTCAATCTTCGTCCAAGTAACCACTATGAACGTTTAGTTCATAGCAGAAGACGAACAGAAACGAATACAATAAATAAAATAAGTCAAACAATAAAATAAGGATATAATCATACCTTAAAAAGAAGGTAGATGTAAAATAACTTGAATTAAAACTTGAATCTTGATTACAATGACTAAATCTAACCTAAGGGTTTAGAGAAAACCCTAAAAAATGACATAACCAGAATTATTGAATTCTGAAAACTAATACATACGAAAACTGAGACTAGAGGCCTTTATTTATACTGTTTAAGTTTGGTGGCCAAGCCGGCAGCTTCAGTGGGAAGTCGGCGGCTTGCCTTGAGTCGGTGACTCCTTTTGCAAGTTAAACTTAATCCGCAAGCTAAAGCATTTTTATAAGTCATACTTAAGTCGGCGGCTTCAAGAAAGCCCGGCGGCTTTGTAGATTCGCCAAATCTTTTTGATTTTGTTTCCATTTTTGCTTGAACTTGATCAACAAGTTGAGAAACCGTGTTAATTAGGCCGGCAGCTTCAGTACCAAGCCAGCGGCTTCCCCTGCCTTTTCCTTGATCAACAAGTTCTTTCAATTTTACGAAGATTCTGGAACATTCTGCACATGTGAACCCAAAGCCAGCGGCTTCATGTAGATGTTCTGCAATTTGCGGTGTTTTTGATCCTGTTTGATACATAACTTTGATAAAATCATTAGAAATACTTTTTACCATTTTTACCCATTTTAGCTTGTTTTGGGGTTAAAATGACTCTAAAATACTATGATAACTCCTCAAAATGTTATTAAAAAACTGTATAATTTACGAGTTATCAATTAGTTTTGTGTATGCATGACTTAGCATGGTATATATCGTTTTAAGGCATATTATTTCACTCGCAATGTAATTATGTATAACGGATATAAACTTGAATGTAATGTAACTTCTTTAGACACGTTTTTTAAATCATTAGTGCGGCGAATAACCTTCGGTTTCAGATTGTACTGAAATTCTCAAGATCGCCTTAAAACGGCCGAACGAGCAAGACTCTATGAACTTGCTTGCCATTCGAGGTCGTCTAGATTCCGAAAAAGACATCTTTCTTCGCAAAATCACAACATACACCAAACACCACTGACGATTCGTGGTGCTTGATGTTTTGTGTCTCTGGCCAAAATGTTAGATCTATAGTATCTTTTGACTAGTATCTCCTATTTAGTCACTGTTTTTTTTTCAAATCGTGTATTTTTTCGGGATCTATCCGTTGGCAAACCGCCGTAGTCGGGTTGTCCCAAATATTTTTTGAAACGTGATCTCGAAAGCCTTCAATTTTGCCTTTTTTCGATTTTGACCATTTTGAATTTCATTCATTTTATTCCTTTTGTGTATGCGTGACTTAGCAAGGTACATATTGTTTTAAGGCCTATTATTTCTCGCAATGTAATTATGTATAACGCATATAAATTTGAATCTAATGTCATTTCATTAAACACGCTTTTTTAAATCATTAATATGCGCCGCCAGATGGAGTACCATTTGGCGGCGCATAACCTTCGGTTTTAGATTGTGCTGCAATTCTGGAGATCACCCTAAAACGACCCTAAAATCAAGACTCCTGGATGGTGTCTTGACATTCGAGGTCGTCAGGATGCCGGAAAAGACATTTTACTCATTTTTAATGTTCTCTTTGAACGTTTTCAATTTATATCGTTTCTATTAGTTTTGTGTATGCATGACTTAGCATGGTATATATCGTTTTAAGGCCTATTATTTCACTTGTAATGTAATTATGTATAACGGATATAAATTTGAATCTAATGTCACTTCTTTAAACACCTTTTTTAAATCATTAGTATGCGCCACCAGATGAAGTCCTATCTCGCGGCGCATAACCTTCGATTTCATATTGTGCTGAAATTCTCAAGATCAACTTAAAACGACCGAACGAGCAAGACTCTATGAACTTGCTTACCATTCGACGTCGTCTAGATTCCGAAAAAGACATCTTTCTTCGCAAAATCTCACCACGCACCAAACACCACTGACTGTTCGTGGTGCTTGGTGTTTAGTGTCTCTAGCTAAAATAGTAGATCTAGCGTATCTTTTCACTCGTAGCCTCGATTTAGCCACCGTTTTTTTTCAAATCGTGTATTTTTTTGGGATCTATCCATTGGCAAACTGCCGTAGGCGGTTTATCCCAAATATTTTTCGAAACGAGACCTCAAAACCCTTCAATTTTGCCTTTTTCAATTTTGACCGTTTTGAATTTCATTCATATCATTCCTTTTGTGTATGCATGACTTACCATGGTATATATTGTTTTAAGACCTATTATTTAACTTGCAATGTAATTATGTATAACGCATATAAATTTGAATCTAATGTCACTTCATTAAACACGCTTTTTTAAATCATTAATATGCGCCGCCAGATGGAGTACCATTTGGCGGCGCATAACCTTCGATTTCAGATTGTGCTGAAATTCTCGAGATTACCCTAAAACGACCCTAACATAAAGACTCCTGGATAGTGTCTTGACATTCGAGGTCTTCCGGATACCGAAAAAAGACATTTTACTCATTTTTAATGTTCTCTTTGAACGTTTTCAATTTATATCGTATTATTAGTTTTGTGTATGCATGACTTAGCATGGTATATATCGTTTTAGGGCTTATTATTTCACTTGCAATGTAATTATGTATAACGGATATAAATTTGAATATAATGTCACTTCTTTAAACACATTTTTTAAATCATTCGTATGTGCCGCCAGATTGAGTACCATTTGGCGGCGCATAACCTTCGGTTTCAGATTGTGCTGAAATTCTCAAGATCACCTTAAAACGGCCGAACGAGCAAGACTCTATGAACTTGCTTTCTATTTGAGGTCGTCTAGATTCCAAAAAAGACATCTTTCCTCGCAAAATCGTACCACGCACCAAACACCACTGACGGTTTGTGGTGCTTGGTGTTTTGTGTCTCTGGCCAAAATTTTAGATCTATCGTATCTTTTGACTCGTATCTCCGATTTAGTCACTATTTTTTTCAAATCGTGTATTTTTTTGGGATCTATCCATTGACAAACTGCCGTAGTCGGTTTGTCCCAAATATTTTTCGAAACGAGATCTCGAAAGCCTTCAATTTTGCCTTTTTTCGATTTGACCGTTTTGAATTTCATTCATATTATTCCTTTTGTGTATGCACGACTTATCATGGTACATATTGTTTTAAGGCCTATTATTTCACTCGCAATATAATTATGTATAAAGCATGTAAATTTGAATCTAATGTTACTTCATTAAACACGCTTTTTTAAATTATTAATATGCGCCGCCAGATGGAGTACCATTTGGCGGCGCATAACCTTCTGTTTCAGATTGCGCTGCAATTCTCGAATTCACCCTAAAACAACCCTAACATCAAGACTCCTGGATAGTGTCTTGACATTCGAGGTCGTCAGGATGCCGAAAAAAGACATTTTACTCATTTTCAATGTTCTCTTAGAACGTGTTCAATTTATATCGTATCTATTAGTTTTGTGTATGCGTGACTTAGCATGGTATATGTCGTTTTAAGGCCTATTATTTCACTCGCAATGTAATTATATATAACGGATATAAATTTGAATCTAATGTCACTTCTTTAAACACGTTTTTTAAATCATTAGTATGCGCCGCCAGATGGAGTACAATCTGGGCGCATAACCTTCGGTTTCAGGTTGTGCTGAAATTCTCAAGATCAACTTAAAACGGCCGAACGAGCAAGACTCTATGAACTTGCTAACTATTCGACGTCGTCTAAATTCCGAAAAAGACATCTTTCCTCGCAAAATCGCACCACGCACCAAACACCACTGACTGTTCGTGGTGCTTGGTGTTTTGTGTCTCTAGCTAAAATAATAGATCTATCGTATCTTTTGACTCGTAGCTCCAATTTAGTCACCGTTTTTTTTCAAATCGTGTATTTTTTCAGGATCTATGCGTTGGAAAACTGATCTAGGCGGTTTGTCCCAAATATTTTTTGAAACGAGACCTCAAAAGCCTTCTATTTTGCCTTTTTTCAATTTTGACGGTTTTGAATTTCATTTATATCATTCCTTTTGCGTATGCATGACTTAGTTTGGTATATATTGTTTTAAGGCCTATTATTTCACTCGCAATGTAATTATGTATAACGCATATAAATTTGAATCTAATGTCACTTCATTAAACACGCTTTTTTAAATCATTAATATGCGCCGCCAGATGGAGTACCATTTGGCGGCGCATAACCTTCGGTTTCAGATTGTGCTGCAATTCTCGAGATCACCCTAAAACGACCCTAACATCAAGACTCCTGGATAGTGTCTTGACATTCGAGGTCGTCAGGATGCCGAAAAAAGACATTTTACTCATTTTTAATGTTCTCTTTGAATGTTTTCAATTTATATCGTATCTATTAGTTTTGTGTATGCATGACTTAGCATGGTATATATCGTTTTAAGCCCTATTATTTCACTCACAATGTAATTATGTATAACGGATATATATTTGAATCTAATGTCACTTCTTTAAACATGTTTTTTTAATCATTAGTATGCACCGCCAGATGGAGTACAATGTGGCGGCGCATAACCTTCGGTTTCAGATTGTGCTGAAATTCTCAGGATCAACTTAAAACGGCTGAACGAGAAAGACTCTATGAACTTGCTTACCATTCAACGTTGTCTAGATTCCGAAAAAGACTTCTTTCCTCGCAAAATCGCACCACGCACCAAACACCACTTATTGTTCGTGGTGCTTGGTGTTTTGTGTCTCTTGCTAAAATAATAGATCTATCGTATCTTTTGGATCGTAGCTCCGATTTAGTCACCGTTTTTTTCAAATCGTGTATTTTTTCAGGATCTATCCATTGGAAAACTACTATAGGCTGTTTTTCCCGAATATTTTTCAAAACGAGACCTCAAAAGCCTTCTATTTTGCCTTTTTCAGTTTTGGCCGTTTTGAATTTCATTTATATCATTCCTTTTGTGTATGCATGACTTAGCATGGTATATATTGTTTTAATCCTATTATTTCACTCGCAATGTAATTATGTATAATGCATATAAATGTGAATCTAATGTCTCTTAATTAAACACGCTTTTTTAAATCATTAATATGCGTCGCCAGATGGAGTACCATTTGGTGGCGCATAACCTTTGGTTTCAGATTGTGCTAAAATTCTCGAGATTACCCTAAAACGACCCTAACATCAAGACTCCTGGATAGTGTCTTGCATGCGAGGTCGTCAGTATGCCGAAAAAAGATATTTTATTCATTTTTAATGTTCTCTTTGAACGTTTTCAATTTATATCGTATTATTAGTTTCGTGTATGCATGACTTAGCATGGTGTAACGACCCTACTCTTTCCGTTATCTTTTACCGTTAATCATTTAACGACCGTTAACTGTTATTCGTGCCACGTCATTTCTATGATATATATTATTATTTTTGTAATAATATATTAATTATTATGTGTTATATGAATATTTGTATTCATATTTTAAGTTGTATGTTTCTACGTGTCGTGGATTTCTATCCGGCGAATATTTTCGGTTTTCAAACCAACGGTCAAGATTTTAGGATTTTTAAGTCTAAATTATTTTAAATATGATATTTTGATGTCATATGAATATATATAGTATATATATATTTTATTTGTCGCGTACGGATTATCTCTCTGAATATTTAATCGCGTAGAGGTGTTTTCGCGCTTCGGGCTTCGTTCGGGCACTAGGGCCACAAGAATTCTTCCATTTATCAAATTGGCCCACTAAGGGGCCCACCATACCCCTCTTTTGGCCAAAAATCCCACATAGTGGGTGGTTTAGCTCATTTCACAAATTACTTTCATGTTTTACTACTTGTTTCTTTTTTTTTTTGACCTAGCCTTTCTCATTTACACTTTTATTTTTATATCTTCCTCTCTTTTTCTCCATTGAGCCGTCTCCAACCTCCACCATGTTCATCATCATCTTCAATCAAAACAAGCTTGGATCAAGGGGCTTTTAGTATAATCGGATTCATCTCTTCGTTCTCTACGCGACTACATCATTTGATTCTTGATTAAGGTATAAACCCTAACCCTAGATTTTTAATTTTTCTTTATTTTTATGTATTTTGATTATATTTTAATAGTATGGTGATTACTTGTTGTTGTAATGGTGTTTGTATGCATAGAATTACTCATAAACACATGTTTCCGGTTTGATAAAATTGGGACAGCAGCTATTTCGTGTATTTCTGATATTGTGACTGTTATAAAAGTTAAAATAAGGTATCTAGATGAGTTCCTCTCATCAAGACATTAATTTTAGACTCCGGATTCATGTCGTTTCGATTCCCGGAGCCCTAGATATGATCAAAGTGGTATTTTGTTAAGATTGAAATGTGATATTGGTATGAACCAGGTTTGGTCCGACTTTGTGATCATATTTGGTGACTTTCATGACTTTTGGGCTGTTCTTGGTGTGTTCTTGAGTGTGCCAAAGTTTTGGGTGGTTTGATTAGGCGGAGATATATGTAAGGCTCGCCGAAAACCGACACCCGGGGCTCAAGTTACGACCCGATGAACTTTTGATTTAAAATTCATGTTTAATTATTAAACTTATGATATAAATAATGAATTTCATTATCATTTAATTACTTATGATTAAAAAAAATAATTATTATTATTTAAGACTTATGATATATATTTATTATATCATTTAATTATTACTTATGATTTAATTAACATTTTAATTAAACTTACGATTAATAATACTTTTTTTATTAATGGAAAATACTTATGATAAGTATTAAACTTATATTATGATATTATTATAATAAGACTTATAATAAGGATTAATTAATTACTTAATTATTATAAGACTTGGTTATTATTAAATTATAAATCTAATTATTAAACACTTATGATTTAATAATTATAATTAGAAACTTATGATATGATTAATAATTCATTATTAATTAATAATACTTATGATATGATTTAAAATTTATTATTAATTAATAATACTTATATTATGATTAATATTTAATTAATTAATTAAATACTTATGTTATATTAATTATATCATTTAAACTTATGTTAACTTTAATAATTCATTTTAATTTAATTAAATTTTTGTTATGACATAATTATACATATTTAACTTTAATTAACATTATAACTTATATTATTATTACAACTTACACTTTTAAAATTAATGTTGACTATGTTTGACCAAGGTTGAATTTTGAGTTGACTTTCGGTTGACTTTGACTTTTAGTTGACTTTTGTTGACTTTCTAAATAAGAAAACTTTCCCAACTTATAAACTTTCCTAAAATAGCAACTTTCTAAATTTGGAAACTTTCCAAAAATAGAAACTTTCCAAAAATAGAAACTTTCCAAAAATAGAAACTTTCCAAAAATAGAAACTTTTCAAAAATAGAAACTTTCCAAAAATGGAAACCTGCTAAAAATAGAAACTTTCTAAAAAATAGAAAGTGTGTGTACGTACGCTGTTCAGATCAAACCGATGCATGTTGAGTATTGTTCTATGTCTACTTGCAACATGTACAATAGCTATCATACTAAGACTTGACCTAAGTTAGTTATTTATATCGACCTGCTTTATTTATAGGTCGGCGTTGTGATCATTCCTGATCACTTTACTTTGTTGCTGTTCACATTTTTGTGTGGTTTCTTCATTTGCTATTAAGGTGAGTTATAGTCCCATTTTTCTATTTTGAATCTTTTGGGATGAGAATACATGCAATTTATTTATATTTTGGACACAAGTGGAAGTTGGTTTAAATTATTCATTGTGAGTTGAACAAAAATATTCCCTAGTCTGGTAACTGTAATCACTGGTTTCTACTGGTGAACGCGAATCCTATGGATAGATCTACCGAGTTTGACAACCCTATTTCGAGCTAGTCGCGCTAGCAATTTATAATCGGAATGTTTAGTACTTCGTAATTTGTTGTAGATACACTTGTTCGGTGTATATTATTTATTGTGTTTGGCAAGGGTAAATAAATGGTTAAGTGGTTACCAGGTGGCTCGCGGTAAATGGAATAATGTTTTTATATGTTTTCTAGCATATAATTTTGTGGTCCAAAAGGGAGTTTTTATGTTTTCAAACATAAATTTTTATGGTTTAAATTAAATATTATTTGCAATATTAAACCTATAATTCACTCAATATTTTTGTTGACAGTTACTCGCATGTTTTATTCTCAGGTTCATGATAGATTGCTTCCGCTGTGCTTAGAGAGTCTGCATATTTATGATGGCAGCTTTTGTTAAACATTAACTTGCATTCTATTTTGATACATTTAATAGTGGATGCTGTTGACTTTGTTTTGGTCAACTTTTGGTTAAGTAATAATGTACGGTTTCTCTAAACTTACATATTTTGGTAGGTTTCCTTTATAGGAAATTATTTTTAAATAAAGAATGCAAGGTTATTTATTAAATTCATATAGAGTTGTGATCAAGCTGTGGGACCAAGATAACGATGGTCGTCAAGTGTACTTTGACGGGTCGTTAAAGTTGGTATCAGAGCCTTGGTTGTAGGGAATTAGGCTGCATTAATGTCGTCACCCCGAGTCAATAGGGTGCATTAGTGAGTCTAGTCTACAGCCCGGCCTATAATGTATTATTATATATGATTATTTGTATCGTATTAGTATGTATATTGTTATCATACATACATCTGGTTATGTTCTGAATCCGGGAAGAACTCCCATTCTGATTTAAACGTATTCTCCGACTCATGCGAGTTTATCATTATAAGATCACCTCGGAAAGTGAAACTGAGGGATGTCATTCTTGACTTCTGAAATTCTAGACATTTCTATGTCATCTATTATGGTTATGTATATAATTTTTGAGTTATATTACGCGAGATGTCATTCTTGACTTCTAAAGGCTCGGTATTTCAATGCCAGCTATTATGTTTAGGTATATAACATTCTTGCTATATTACGTGCCTTTGTGCCGTTGAGCCGTTGTACTTTGGTTTTTGAACCGAAAAATGTCATTCTTGACTTTTAGAGATTCTTGGTACCTCGAAGACATTTTTATGTCATCGTTACTCATATTCGTTACTTATGATGTTTTGTCTCTTGTGTTATCCTTAGCACATTGTTTAAGAAATTGTTTTAGAGAAATTGTATGGAAATTCGAGGTTGATCGCGTGTCCTGACCTCATGTAGTGCTATTGGAATGGAACTATGAATTAGTGAAATATAATGGCATCAGGCCAACGTGATTATATTACGTTAATTTATAAAGAAGTCCCAATATTGTGACATGAGGAATAGAAAGCGAGTCAAAGAAAATTTTTACACTACTCATTTAGAAATTCCGATGTATTACATGGGTAGGGAAAATATTCATTATCTTATTTGTTGATATACGAGGAGCTCGTCTTAACTAGATTATCTATCTCATGCTCTACCCTTTCATAACTCGCTTGTTAGCAACAGCTTCGCTCGGGAACAGTTTTGGCCCAAGGACTTATGTCCTGATAATAGTCAAAACAACATTTTACTCATTGGTTTTCATGACCTCGTAACATTTGTTGGTCAAATGTCGCACGACGATTCAAGTCATTTACTCGATCTTTCAAGATCTTACTTCAACTTGTAACCTCTGAAATACAGATACTCTGTTTATCATCGGGAGTTTTAAACATTTGTTTAATTGGGCGGTTCTCACGAGATTTATGGGCGAATAGAAGTAATGAAATATTTTGTCATGTATACAATTTATAAAATCATATATGTATGTATGGATTCAAAAGAATAAATTTACCCTTACCTATTTTGGCTAGTATATACTAAATTATACCTCCAAAATTATTTTAAGACCACTCATTTATTGAGCTGTTTAACGAACTCAATTTGTTTTTATATAAAATGGTACACGTTGTACATGCTTCTAAATTTACTAAGAACTTCGTTCCGTTTATGTTGTCACATCAAACGTTTAAAGCTTTTTCAAAACTCCTTTGATTGATTTTATCAAATTTTTGCATTACTCCACAGAGTGTCTGGATCACAGTTCTTCTCATCCTTCGTTTAAGGATGAAACTTACCATTAAGTTCATTGATAGAAGCTCTTACACCACTTTGGATGCCGGTTTTATAAAATTTGTTGGAGAGTCTTCGCGTTCATAAAATTTTTCCTCTTATGGTTGGACATTGCCGAAACGCAGACCGATAAATCAATTTTATAGGGTACACTCGGTGGTCACCCTATTGTAGAAAAGGTGCTAGGTGGGTTTCTACCCCAACTGTTGTTATAGTGGGTATCATGGATATATATTACACTAGACCGTTTGAGGAGTTTCTACTCTCAATATTTCGCTGTCAACTGCAATACCCTCGTAAACATCAATTCTAGGATTCAATACTTTGAAGTGCACGAAATTATTTTTGGAGATTCATCTCACCTGGAGCCGGCCATTCTTTATAGTCCACGATTCACGTTTCCTTTCATCCGCATATAAGTTTAAGAATATGGATGAATCTTAGATTTTCTCGCTCATTGTACAAGGAAGTTCACTCTCGTTGAAATATCACACCTTTCGTACGTCTTCCTTTCGGAAATGTAATGAAAATTTACTTTGAAGTCCATGATCCTCGTTATCTCCCTTGAGAGAATTGCCTTATATATCTATGCCACCGATGTGACTACTCTATATATTTCTTCCTTCGTTGTTGCAACTATATTTCATTCGTCTCAGTTCGTCCCCTTGGGGAGCTCCTGTTTTGTTTGTCAAGAAGAAAGATGGTTCGTTCCGATTGTGTATTGATTATCGCGAGTTAAACAAGCGTACTATTAAGAATCGTTACCCTTTTAAGAGAATTGATGATCTGTTCGATCAACTTCAAGGTTCGTCCATTTATTCTAAGATTGATCTTCATTCTGCTTATCACCAATTGCGCGTTAAAGAATCTGATGTTTCGAAAAACGCTTTTCGCACCCGTTATGGTCACTTCGAATTCCTTGTTATGCCGTTCGGATTAACAAATGCACCTGCTGTGTTCATGGACCTCATGAACCGTGTGTGCAGACCCTATCTGGACAGATTCGTTATCGTTTTCATCGACGACATCCCTATTTATTTCAAGAGTGATGAAGAGCACGGAGAACATTTGAAGTTGGTGCTTGATTTGTTGAGGAAAGAAGAGTTGTACACTAAGTTCTCTAATTGTGCTTTTCTAGTTAAGAGAAGTTCAATTCCTTGGACATATTGTTAGTGAACAGGGAATACAAGTTGATCCTGCCAAGATTGAGGCAATTGAGAAGTGGGAAATTCCGAAGACTCCTACTCAGATTCGTCAGTTTCTAGGGTTGACAGGTTACTATAGAAGGTTCATTCAAGATTTCTCTCGTATAGCGAAACCTCTGACTGCTTTAACGCACAAGGGGAAGAAGTATGAGTGAAATGATGAACAAGAGACTGATTTTCAAACTCTGAAGAAGAAGTTGACTACCGCTCCAATATTATCACTACCTGAAGGTAATGACGATTTGGTTATTTGTTGTGATGATTCGCGTCAGGGCTTTGGTTGTGTTTTGATGCAACGAAAGAAAGTCATTGCTTACGCGTTACGTCAGTTGAAGATCCATGAGCATAATTATACAACCCATGATTTAGAATTGGAAGCTGTTGTGTTCGCACTCAAGAGTTAGAGACATTACTTATATGGGGTCAAATGTATAGTGTACAGTGATCACAAAAGTCTTCAACATATCTTTGATCAAAGATAGTGGAATATGAGGTAGCGAAGATGGGTTGAATTGTTGAACGATTATGATTGTGAACTCCTTTAGCCATTCCGGGAAAAAGCCAGTGTCGTGGCTGATGCTTTGAGTCAAAAAGAGAGAGTTGAACCTCGTAGGTTTATGGCCTTGAATATGACCATTTGAACAAACCTCGCAAGGCAGATTCTTGCAGCTCAACAAGAAGCCTTGAAGGAGGAGAATTTTGTAACGGGAAGGTCCGAGGCTTGAGTAAACAGTTAGAGGTATGAATCGATGGTACTCGGTATTTTGCTAGACGTCTTTGGATTCTGAAATTTGGTGATTTGCGACAACTTGTTTTAGATGAAGCTCATAAGTCTGGGTCTATTCATCCTGGTTCAGGAAAGATGTATCATGACCTTAAGGAGCTGTATTGGTGGCCTAATTTGAAAGCTGATGTGGCTACATATGTGGCTAAGTGTTTGACCTATACTAAGGTTAAAGCTGAACATCAGAAACCGTCTGGACTTTTGGTGCAACCTGAGATTCCCAAGTGGAAGTGGGAAGGTATTACAATGGATTTTATTACGAAGTTACTGAGAGTTGTGGGTGGTTATGATACCTTTTGGGTGATTGTTGACCGACTCACAAAATCAGCTCATTTCTTACCGATTAAAGAAACAGATTCGAAGGAGAAGATCACTCGTTTGTATTTGAAGGAGATTGTTTCTAGACATGGTGTTCCTGTACCTGTTATTTCAGACCGATACAGTCGATTTATATCGAGGTTTTGGCAACCCTTTATAGGAAGCTTTGGGAATTAAATTGGATATGAGCACCGCTTATCATCCGCAGACGGATGGTCAGAGTGAAAGGACCATTCAAACTTTGGAAGACATGTTACGAGCATGCGTGATTGATTTTGGTAATGGGTGGGATAGATACTTTCCATTGGCTGAATTTTCTTATAATAATAGTTATCATGGAAGTTTTGAAGCCGCACTGTTTGAAGCTCTGTATGGTAGAAAGTGTAGGTCTCCTATCTGTTGGAATGTGGTTGGGGATGCTCAACTCATAGGCCCAGAAGTTATTCATGAGACTACCGAGAAAATCGTACAGATTAAAGAAAGTTTGAGAACCACCAGAAGTCGCAAAAGAGTTATGCCAATAAGAGAAGGAACGATATTGAATTTCAGGTCGGTGATCGTGTTATGTTGAAGGTATCACCTTGGAAGGGCGTGATACGTTTTGGTAAAAGAGGAAAGTTGAATCCTCATTTTGTTGGACCGTTTGAGATTATTGAGAGAGTTGGACCCATGGCTTATCGTTTGAAATTGCCACAAGAACTCAGTGTTGTTCACGACGTTTTTCACGTGTCGAATTTGAAGAAGTGTTTGGCCGAGGCCGATAAGACTATTCCTCTGGAGGAACTTCGTGTTGATAAGCAACTACATTTTATTGAGGAACCTGTTGAAATTATGGATCGAGAGGTTAAGACTCTTAAGCAGAGTAGAATTCCTATTGTTCGAGTTAGATGGAACGCCAGACGCGGTCCTGAGTTCACTTGGGAGTGTGAAGAGCAGATGAAGCAGAAGTACCCACATTTGTTCCCAAATGCTGAGTCAACCCCTTTACCTGCTTAAATTTCGAGACGAAATTTCCGTAACTGGAAGGTACTGTAACGACCCTACTCTTTCCGTCATCTTTTACCGTTAATTATTTAACGACCGTTAACTGTTATTTGTACCACGTCATTTCTATGATATATATTATTATTTTTGTAATAATATATTAATTATTATGTGTTATATGAATATTTGTATTCATATTTTAAGTTGTATGTTTCTACGTGTCGTGGATTTCTATCCGGCGAATCTTTTCGGTTTTCAAACCAACGGTCAAGATTTTAGGATTTTAAAGTCCAAATTATTTTAAATATGATATTTTGATGTCATATGAATATATATAGTATATATATATTTTATTTGTCGCGTACGCGTTATCTCTCTGAATATTTAATCGCGTAGCGGTGTTTTCGCGCTTCGGGCTTCGTTCGGGCACTAGGTGAAGGTATTTCGTATGCCCGAGGGACATATTAAATTAATGTGGCTAATGTGCTTTGATCCAAGTCGGGTCATACCCAATAACAAGCTTACCAACACTTTATATGTATTTAATCTTAACGACTGGATCGTTAAATAAATACGCGACACTTGAACTTTAGAAAATCGGTTTTCTGAAATGTTATTACTTGAAATAAATTATTTGGATAATTTGTATTTAATTATTTATAGGTTTAAATAATTATGTTGTGTTATATTTTATAAAATGGTTTATAAAATTATTGCAAGAGGAATTACATGTTTATTTTATACAAGGTTTATAAAATCATTTACAAGTTTTATAAAATTTACATCTTGTATAAAATAAAGGATGAATATGGGCAGATTTGGGAGACCCAAGAAGTCATCCCATGCTTATTCCCTTTTGGCATTTTTGAGGTATTAACTCCTAGGTACATGCTTAATAAGTTTACCAAGGCCTTGACTCAAAAAGCACATGCAATACACATCAAACCACAAGTAAAAACTGCACAAAAACTGCTCCTGCTGCTGTCTCCAGGCCGTGGGCTGTTGGGTGCTCAAAAGGGGTTCTAAGTTTACTAATACAAGCTTACATCAAGTGTAAAATAAATCCTAACTAAAGGCAAAAGTGTTGGGATCATTGCTTGTGGGTATAAGTCACTTGAGGCTTCAAGTTAGAAGCTAATTAGTCATCAATTCCATTAAACATTCTGCTCAAATCAACCTTGCTGCTGATCGGGTTTTGGAAGCCAAGCAAGTGAGGTTTCAAGTTAGGTTTCAAGGTGTACAAGGTTTATAACAAGGCAAGGGTGTTTTGGTGCTTTGCTTCTTCATTTCCTTCATCATTGTTCAAGCATTTTGCAGCCCTTAAACTTGTTTAAGGAGGTATAAACATCCTTACTTTCTACTTAGTTTGTAAGCATATTATTTCACAACTTGATCCATGGGGTTTAACTTTAAAATGGTTTAAAGATATACAAGTTCTAAAATGTAACTAACATGCTTCCGCTTTGATAAAATTCTTAAAAGGTTTTAAGTATTATCAAACTTGTTAAATCCCAACAATGGTATCTAGAGCCGAAGTTGTTGAAATATGCTTCGAATTGTTGTTTAAAACCCACTACATTTGCAATCTACTAACATGCATGAATGTAGATTGCAAAAACAAATGGGTTTGGGTGGGTTTGTAAGCTTGGCCGAATTTGAAAGATGTTCCAAGAGGGTTTGGAACTTGCATTTTGGTCAATTTTGGTTGCATGTTAAAGTTCACAATCCTAGCCTTGACCTTGTGTTGATTGCATGTTATATTTGGTTGATTTGTTATATTCATTTGGTATGTAATATTATTCATTCAATTGGCATGTAATAATTATTATTTTGGCTATGTAATTTGTTTTACATTTGGTATGTAAAATAGAATAGGTTGTATTTCATTTTCTAGATAAAAATGTATTAGGATACATATTTTGTAAAAATGAAGAACAAGATCATGAAGACTTCAAGAACACAAGGAGCATATGGATGCAAGGTTAAGTGGGAGATTGTAATCTCCTACTTTGTATGATTAACCCTTACCCGGTGACATTTGTTTTCGGCTAAACAAATGTCCACCAAAATGGCTAGATTGTGAACATACTTATTTTGCATGTGTGGTTGTTTGTATGATTATTGTTTTGTATGTTTGGTTGATACAATTAATCACAAGATAACAACTAACAAAACGACATTTTAATTGGTTAAATTAGACGTGCTAAGTACATGCAAAACGGCAATTTAAATGGTTAAATTTAAAAGGCAACCGAGAACCTTAATAAATGGTTATTAAGAACATGATAAGGATCATACATATAAAATGGTTTATATCAAGTAATTGGCTTAATTACAAAACATGAAAATGGATTTTCAAATAAACCATACACTAAATGCATGTTGGTGTATGGTGCAAAAGTTTTCCTAAACTAGAAATAACGAAAACTCAAAATCCCTTTAACAAACAAGCTTAACAAGTTTAAACGCCATCCTTTTGTGAAAACACTTAGACATATTAAGAAACTCTTGACGGGATAAAGGTCACCTAACCGTCATGAGCGGACTAATATCAATAAGGTAAATTTCGCACACTTGTGGGATAAAGGTCACCTAACCACTTGTATGTTGAATTTACATGTTTACACAAGTGGGACGACTTGATTTGGGAATCATGAACTTAGGGTCACCGAAGCATGAGGAACAAATAGGCGTTGATGGGATAAATATGCCATGCAAAAGGATTGCATGATCCCATAACTTAGAAGTTGCAAAAGGATTGCAATTGTCATATAATGACTACCTAGCTAAATCAAATAACGGGATAAAGGTCACCTAACCGAAATTTGATTTACCGTTGGATTCTAATATTTAATAAGTCAATTAAAATTTTAAAAGGGTATTGAATGTTACATTAAAATCGATACTTAAACGAACTTTGTTAATTTTGTAGATGGCCGCCAATAACAACAACAACATTCCAAACGCACCACTTAACCTGAACCACCTATCATTAAGGTCTCTCTTAGAGAAAGACAAACTCAACCATACAAACTTTATGGATTGGTTCCGCAATCTTCGGATTGTCCTCAAACAAGAGGATAAAATGTATGTGCTTGAGGACCCCATTCCCGATCAACCGGATGAGAATGATGTGGAGGCAATGGCCTCTTACGATAAGTATTGCCACGACTCCCTTCAAGTCTCATGCTTAATGCTTGGGACTATGATACCCGAACTCCAAAAGGATTTCGAGCATCATAGTGCATACGACATGATAACGCAATTGAAGGAGATGTTCCTCCAACAAGCGCGTGTCGAACGCTTCGAAACGGTTCGGGCGCTACATGCTTGTCGTATGGACGATACCCAATCGGTTTCATCTTATGTACTTAAGATGAAAAGCCTTATCGATCGTGCTAACCGTCTTAACCTAAACATATCTAATGAGTTAGCCGCCGATCTTATCCTTAACTCCCTATCAAAAAGGTTTGATCAATTTGTAATTAATTACAATATGAATGGGATGGATAAGAGCATAGGTGAGCTTCACGGTATGCTTAGAACGGCGGAAACTAGCATGGGTAAAAGGGCTTTACCCGTGTTAGCAATTGATCAAGGTGGATCCAAAGGTAACACCTCTAAGCCAAAGGTGGCTAAGAGGAAAGGACCCGCCCATCAAGGCAAAGGGAAGGGTAAGATGGTTACCCCAACCAAGAACAAGGCTAAGAAGCAAAAGGTAGCCGAGAAGGCAAACCCCAAGGAAGACCCATGTTTCGGTTGCGGTGAAATGGGTCATTGGAAACGAAACTGTCCGGTCTATCTTAAGGAGTTGAAGGACAAGAGGGATGCAGGGCAAACCTTAGGTAATATATATATGGTATATATAGAGCTTAGTATTACTTCTTCTAATACATGGGTATTAGACACTGGATGTGGAACTCACATTTGCAATTCATTGCAGGGGTTCAAAAGAAGTAGCAAGCAAACGGGAACATCAAGTCTCTACATGGGTAATGGGGCCAAAGTGCAAGTGAAGGCTCAAGGAGACTTTGTGTTAAAGCTTCCAAGTGGTTTGGAACTTATTTTGAAAGATGTTTTGTATGCACCTGATTTATGTCGAAACATTATTTCCATTTCCCGTTTGAAACAATGTGGTTTTTATCTTAATTTTGTTAATGATGATATCCATATTTATTTAGATAATGTATTCTATTTCAAGGCTTCACCTTCAAATGGAATTTATGAATTGGTTCATGATGACACATCATCTAGTAGCTCAATGTACCATACAAGCACCAAGAAACTCAAAAGGGATTTGAGTGATTCCTATTTATGGCATTGTCGCCTTGGTCACATAAACAAGAACCGAATGCATACACTTCAAAAGGATGGACTTTTGAAATCAAATGAAATGGATTCGTTTGATGTATGTGAATCTTGTTTACAAGGCAAGATGACTAAAGCACCTTTCAAAGGGACTTATGAAAGGGCTAAAGATTTATTGGGATTAATACATTCGGATGTATGTGGACCCTTTAAACCCATGACTAGGAATGGTGAAAGATACTTTGTTACATTCATTGATGACTTTAGTCGTTTCGGATATGTCTATTTATTAAGACACAAGGACGAAACATTTGAAGCATTCAAAGAATATCAAAACGAAGTACAAAATCAACTCAACAAGACAATTAAGGTACTTCGTACCGATAGAGGAGGTGAATACCTAAGCGATGCTTTCCAAGATCATCTTAGGAGTTGTGGGATTATCTCACAACTTACTCCACCCGGAACACCCCAACTTAATGGAGTTTCCGAAAGGAGGAACCGAACCCTAATGGATATGGTTCGATCTATGATGGCAAGAAGCTCGTTGCCTCTATCATTTTGGGGTTATTGTCTAAGCTCCGCGGCTCGTATTTTAAATATGGCCCCAACCAAGAAAGTGGAACGAACTCCTCACGAGATGTGGTTTGGCAAACCTCCATCTCTATCATACTTAAAGGTATGGGGATGTGAAGCTTATCCTAAGCGTTACGTCCCTAATAAGTTGAATGCTCGATCCACGAAGTGTATCTTCATAGGATATCCCAAGGATGATATGGGATACTATTTCTATGATCCATCCGAGCAGAATGTATTTGTTGCTCGGAAGGCGGAATTCCTTGAAACTAAGTTCCTAATGGAAGGAAATAGTGAAAGGAAGATAGATCTTGAAGAGGTTCAAGATCAAGTAGATGATACACAATTGGTTAACACTAGCAATCAACATGAAAATGTTGATAGTGATCAAATGGATGATCAAAATACACAAGACATTCGTAGATCTGGTAGGATTAGCAATCCTCCTGAGAGATATGGGTTTCTCATAGATGGTTGCCATACGGTTGATTTGGATGAACCAACAAACTACCAAGATGCTTTATCAAGGATTGATAAAGATAAATGGCAGGATGCCATGGACGCCGAGATGCAATCCATGTATGAAAACCAAGTGTGGGAACTTGTTGAGCAACCTCCTAGCTCTAAGCTAGTTGATTGCAAATGGCTTTTCAAGAAGAAAACCGACATACATGGAAACTTGGATACATATAAAGCTAGACTTGTAGCAAAAGGTTTCACTCAAACTCAAGGGGTTGATTATGATGAAACTTTCTCGCCAGTGGCAATGCTAAAGTCTATTAGGATATTATTTGCCATTGCTGCTCACTACGACTATGAAATATGGCAAATGGATGTCAAAACCGCTTTCCTAAATGGATATCTTATGGAAGATGTCTATATGGTCCAACCTGAAGGTTTTGTTGATCCAAAATATCCTAAAAGGGTATGCAAGTTAAAGAAGTCAATCTACGGATTGAAACAAGCATCTAGAATGTGGAATCATCGTTTTAATGAGGAAGCCGAGAAATTTGGCTTCATTAAAAATGGTGATGAAGCTTGTGTATATAAGAAAGCTAGTGGGAGCACTATCATATTCCTTGTACTATATGTGGATGATATATTATTATTTGGGAATGATATTACCACAATGCAAGGAGTCAAAACTTGGCTAAAGAGTTGCTTCTCCATTAAGGATCTTGGAGATGCACAATACATATTGGGGATAGGGATCTATAGGAATAGATCCAAGAGATTGATAGGTTTAAGTCAAAGTACATACATTGATAAAATCTTGAAAAGGTTCAAGATGGAGAACTCTAAGAAAGGTTTGGTACCTATTCAAAGAGGAACCAGTCTCAGTTCATCTCAGTGTCCCACCACGAAAGATGAACAAGAGAAAATGAAGAAAGTCCCATACGCATCTGCTATTGGGTCTATCATGTATGCAATGATATGTACTAGACCGGATGTGTCATGCGCTCTAAGCTTGACAAGTAGATACCAGAATAACCCAGGAAACAGTCATTGGATTGCTGTTAAAAGTATATTGAAATACCTTAGGAGGACTAAGGATATGTTTCTAATATATGGGTCTGGTGAGGAGGAACTCGCCGTAAAAGGTTACGTGGACGCGAGTTTCCAAACTGATCGAGATGACTCTCGATCACAATCCGGTTATGTCTTCATGTTAAATGGTGGTGCGGTCTCTTGGAAGAGTTCGAAACAGGAGGTTGTTGCGTTATCCACTACAGAGTCGGAGTACATTGCCGCCTCACTGGCAGCTCAGGAAGCTGCATGGATGAAGAAATTCATCGACGACTTAGGAGTGGTCCCTTCCATTCAGGACCCTCTTGAGATCTTTTGTGACAACGAGGGTGCGATTGCTCAAATCAAGG
Organism: Rutidosis leptorrhynchoides; assembly: GCF_046630445.1. Taxonomy (NCBI): domain Eukaryota; kingdom Viridiplantae; phylum Streptophyta; class Magnoliopsida; order Asterales; family Asteraceae; genus Rutidosis; species Rutidosis leptorrhynchoides. The sequence goes on along the minus strand of NC_092336.1, from coordinate 514,942,335 downwards.
AACCTCGTGCCCATCAAAAGACTCGTCACATTGAGCGGAGATTCAACTACATAAGGGATGAAGTTGAAAAAGGAAAGATATGTATTCGCAAAGTTCATACAGATCATAATGTTGCGGATCCACTCACGAAGCTTTTACATGGGCCAAAACATGAGGGACATGTTTGTGCATTAGGGCTTCGATATTCTAGTGATTGGATATGATCTATTTTAAGTATTTGTACCGGAACGAAATTATTCAAACTCATTAATATAACTATGGTGTTAATTTATTTGAGTTATGTTCCTATTTTGCATATTTCATCCATGAATTAGCAATTATTCAAAATTTCCGTAGTCGATCACATTTGTGGGAACAAGTGTGAGGTTTAGACTATTATGAACTCGGATTGGTATACTTTCATAGGTTGAATGTGGAGCAAGGTTGCAACCAAGGTTCATAGATATTTGTGGGAAACAAATATTGGAAGACCCGCTCTCAAGAATTACTGTATAGAGCCTTTGTGGTTGATCACATGTAATCTTGAGTAAAGGCGAATATCATTGTATCCTCTGACCTGAGATACATATTGGGTTCGGATATTTACCAAGTATTGTGCCTTGATTCTTTCCTTCGCTATTCTGAAACATGGTAGTACATAAGGAAGAACTCAGGCATATTACAAAGTGTATATCTAGGACGTATGTAGTCAAGATGGAATTTGTCCCTCTGATTCGTTGAGAGTCAGATGTCTAAGGCCTGAAAAGTTAAATCTATAAGAGAGTGATCACCCTGTATCTCTTGGATTTAACATGACATCTAAGACAAAAGGATATATATTGAAAGATTCACCTATTCATATTCGAGATGGGAACTCGAAAAGGATGATGTTATTGAATGGCACAAAGTCATAGCATATTGGGGGTGATGGACGGTCGTTAGGTGGTATCTGTCACTTGCATTAATTTCTTATGTTTCTCGTGCAAGTGGGAGATTGAAGGTATTTCGTATGCCCGAGGGACATATTAAATTAATGTGGCTAATGTGCTTTGATCCAAGTCGGGTCATACCCAATAACAAGCTTACCAACACTTTATATGTATTTAATCTTAACGACTGGATCGTTAAATAGATACGCGACACTTGAACTTTAGAAAATCGGTTTTCTGAAATGTTATTACTTGAAATAAATTATTTGGATAATTTGTATTTAATTATTTATAGGTTTAAATAATTATGTTGTGTTATATTTTATAAAATGGTTTATAAAATTATTGCAAGAGGAATTACATGTTTATTTTATACAAGGTTTATAAAATCATTTACAAGTTTTATAAAATTTACATCTTGTATAAAATAAAGGATGAATATGGGCAGATTTGGGAGACCCAAGAAGTCATCCCATGCTTATTCCCTTTTGGCATTTTTGAGGTATTAACTCCTAGGTACATGCTTAATAAGTTTACCAAGGCCTTGACTCAAAAAGCACATGCAATACACATCAAACCACAAGTAAAAACTGCACAAAAACTGCTCCTGCTGCTGTCTCCAGGCCGTGGGCTGTTGGGTGCTCAAAAGGGGTTCTAAGTTTACTAATACAAGCTTACATCAAGTGTAAAATAAATCCTAACTAAAGGCAAAAGTGTTGGGATCATTGCTTGTGGGTATAAGTCACTTGAGGCTTCAAGTTAGAAGCTAATTAGTCATCAATTCCATTAAACATTCTGCTCAAATCAACCTTGCTGCTGATCGGGTTTTGGAAGCCAAGCAAGTGAGGTTTCAAGTTAGGTTTCAAGGTGTACAAGGTTTATAACAAGGCAAGGGTGTTTTGGTGCTTTGCTTCTTCATTTCCTTCATCATTGTTCAAGCATTTTGCAGCCCTTAAACTTGTTTAAGGAGGTATAAACATCCTTACTTTCTACTTAGTTTGTAAGCATATTATTTCACAACTTGATCCATGGGGTTTAACTTTAAAATGGTTTAAAGATATACAAGTTCTAAAATGTAACTAACATGCTTCCGCTTTGATAAAATTCTTAAAAGGTTTTAAGTATTATCAAACTTGTTAAATCCCAACACTAGGGCCACAAGAATTCTTCCATTTATCGAATTCGCCCACTAAGGGGCCCACCCTACCCCTCTTTTGGCCAAAAATCCCACATAGGGGGTGGTTTAGCTCATTTCACAAATTACTTTCATGTTTTACTACTTGTTTCTTTTCTTTTTTTGACCTAGCCTTTCTCATTTACACTTTTATTTTTATCTCTTCCTCTCTTTTTCTCCATTGAGCTGTCTCCAACCTCCACCATGTTCATCATCATCTTCAATCAAAACAAGCTTGGATCAAGGGGCTTTTAGTATAATCGGATTCATCTCTTCGTTCTCTACGCGACTACATCATTTGATTCTTGATTAGGGTATAAACCCTAACCCTAGATTTTTAATTTTTCTTTATTTTTCTGTATTTTGATTATATTTTAATAGTATGAATGATGATTACTTGTTGTTGTAATGGTGTTTGTATGCATAGAATTACTCATAAACACATGTTTTCGGTTTGATAAAATTGGGACAGCAGCTATTTCGTGTATTTCTGATATTGTGACTGTTATAAAAGTTAAAATAAGGTATCTAGATGAGTTCCTCTCATGAAGACATTAATTTTAGACTCCGGATTCATGTCGTTTCGATTCCCGGAGCCCTAGATATGATCAAAGTGGTATTTTGTTAAGATTGAAATGTGATATTGGTATGAACCAGGTTTGGTCCGACTTTGTGATCATATTTGGTGACTTTAGGGTGTGTTAGTGTGTTTGGATCAATGATGGGATGAACTTTCATGTTCGGGTCATCTAAATCCGAGCCACGAATCACCCGTTGCGTCTAAAACACGATTTTGATTGAATTAAAGTTTCAAGTGATGTCTTGGCTGATCACCATGACTTATGGGCTATTCTTGGTGTGTTCTTGAGTGTGCCAAAGTTTCGGGTGGTTTGATTAGGCGGAGATATATGTAAGGCTCGCCGAAAACCGACACCCGGGGCTCAAGATACGACCCGATGAACTTTTGATTTAAAATTCATGTTTAATTATTAAACTTATGATATAAATAATGAATTTCATTATCATTTAATTACTTATGATTAAAGATAATAATTATTATTATTTAAGACTTATGATATATATTTATTATATCATTTAATTATTACTTATGATTTAATTAACATTTTAATTAAACTTACGATTAATAATACTTTTATTATTAATGGAAAATACTTATGATAAGTATTAAACTTATATTATGAGATTATTATAATAAGACTTATAATAAGGATTAATTAATTATTTAATTATTATAAGACTTGGTTATTATTTAATTATAAATCTAATTATTAAACACTTATGATTTAATAATTATAATTAGAAACTTATGATATGATTAATAATTCATTATTAATTAATAATACTTATGATATGATTTAAAATTTATTATTAATTAATAATACTTATATTATGATTAATATTTAATTAATTAATTAAATACTTATGTTATATTAATTATATCATTTAAACTTATGTTATCTTTAATAATTCATTTTAATTTAATTAAACTTTTGTTATGACATAATTATACATATTTAACTTTAATTAACATTATAACTTATATTATTATTACAACTTACACTTTTAAAATTAATGTTGACTATGTTTGACCAAGGTTGACTTTTGAGTTGACTTTCGGTTGACTTTGACTTTCAGTTGACTTTTGTTGACTTTCTAAATAAGGAAACTTTCCTAACTTATAAACTTTCCTAAAATAGCAACTTTCTAAATTTGGAAACTTTTCAAAAATAGAAACTTTCCAAAAATAGAAACTTTCCAAAAATAGAAACTTTCCAAAAATAGAAACTTTTCACAAATAGAAACTTTCCAAAAATGGAAACCTGCTAAAAATAGAAACTTTCTAAAAATAGAAAGTGTGTGTCCGTACGCTGTTCCGATCAAACCGATGCATGTTGAGTATTGTTCTATGTCTACTTGCAAGATGTACAATAGCTATCATACTAAGACTTGACCTAAGTTAGTTATTTATATCAACCTGCTTTATTTATAGGTCGGCATTGTGATCATTCCTGATCACTTTACTTTGTTGCTGTTCGTATTTTTGTGTGGTTTCTTCATTTGCTATTAAGGTGAGTTATAGTCCCATTTTTCTATTTTGAATCTTTTGGGATGAGAATACATGCAATTTATTTATATTTTGAACACAAGTGGAAGTTGGTTTAAATTATTCATTGTGAGTTGAAAAAAAATATTCCCTAGTCTGGTAACTGTAGTCACTGGTTTCTACTGGTGAACGCGAATCCTATGGATAGATCTATCGAGTTTGACAACCCCATTTCGAGCTAGTCGCGCTAGCAATTTATAATCGGAATGTTTAGTACTTCGTAATTTGTTGTAGATACACTTGATCAGTGTATATTATTTATTGTGTTTGGCAAGGGTAAATAAATGGTTAAGTGGTTACCAGGTGGCTCACGGTAAATGGAATAATGTTTTTATATGTTTTCTAGCATATAATTTTGTGGTTCAAAAGGGAGTTTTTATGTTTTCAAACATAAATTTTTATGGTTTAAATTAAATATTGTTTGCAATATTAAACCTATAATTCACTCAACATTTTTGTTGACAGTTACTCGCATGTTTTATTCTCAGGTTCATGATAGATTGCTTCCGCTGTGCTTAGAGAGTCTGCATATTTATGATGGCAGCTTTTGTTAAACATTAACTTGCATTCTATTTTGATACATTTAATAGTGGATGCTGTTGACTTTATTTTGGTCAACTTTTGGTTAAGTAATAATGTACGGTTTCTCTAAACTTACATATTTTGGTAGGTTTCCTTAATAGGAAATTATTTTTAAATAAAGAATGCAAGGTTATTTATTAAATTTATATAGAGTTGTGATCAAGCTGTGGGACCATGATAACGATGGTCGTCAAGTGTACTTTGACGGGTCTTTAAACATGGTATATATCGTTTTAAGGCCTATTATTTCACTCGCAATGTAATTATGTATAACGGATATAAATTTGAATCTAATGTCACTTCTTTAAACACCTTTTTTAAATCATTAGTATGCGCCGCCAGATGGAGTACCATTTGGCGGCACATAACCTTCGGTTTCAGATTGTACTGAAATTCTCAAGATCACCTTAAAATATCCGAACGAGCAACACTCAATGAACTTGCTTGCCATTCGATGTCATCTAGATTCCAAAAAAGACGTCTTTCCTTACAAAATTACACCACGCACCAAACACCACTGACGGTTCGTGGTGCTTGGTGTTTTGTGTCTCTGGCCAAAATGTTAGATCTATCGTATCTTTTGACTCGTAGCTCCGATTTAGTCACTGTTTTTTCTTTCAAATCGTGTATTTTTTCGGGATCTATCCGTTGGAAAACTGCCGTAGTCGGTTTGTCCCAAATATTTTCAAAACAAGATCTCGAAAGACTTCAATTTTTCCTTTTTTCGATTTGACCGTTTTGAATTTCATTCATATTATTCCTTTTGTGTGCTGGAATTCTCAATATCAACTTAAAATGGCCGAACGAGCAAGACTCTATGAACTTGCATACCATTCGATGTCGTCTAGAATCCAAAAAAGACATCTTTCCTCGTAAAATCGCTGACAGTTCGTGGTGCTTGGTGGTTTGCGTCTCTGGCTAAAATAATAGATCTATCGTATATTTTGACTCGTAGCTCCGATTTAGTAACCATTTTTTTTTCAAATCGTGTCTTTTTCTGGATCATAGGCGGTTTGTCCCAAATATTTTTTAAAACGAGACCTCGAAAGCCTTCAATTTTGCCTTTTTTCGATTTTGACCGTTTTGAATTTCATTCTTATAATTCCGTTTGTGTATGCATGACTTAGCATGGTATATATTGTTTTAAGGCCTATTATTTAACTCGCAATGTAACTATGTATAACGCATATAAATTTGAATCTAATGTCACTTCATTAAACACACTTTTTCAAATCATTAATATGCGCCGCCAGATGTAGTACCATTCGGCGGCGCATAACCTTCGATCTCAGATTGTTCTGAAATTCTCGAGATTAACCTAAAACAACCCTAACATCAAGACTCCTGGATATTGTCTTGACATTCGAGATCATCAGGATGCCGAAAAAAGACATTTTACTCATTTTTAATGTTCTCTTTGAACATTTTCAATTTATATCGTATTATTAGTTTTGTGTATGCATGACTTAGCATGATATATATCGTTTTAAGGCCTATTATTTCACTCGCAATGTAATTATGTATAACGGATATAAATTTGAATCTAATGTCACTTCTTTAAACACATTTTTTAAATCATTAGTTTGCGCCGCTAGATGGAGTACCATTTGGCGGCGCATAACCTTCGGTTTCAGATTGTGCTAAAATTCTCAAGATCACCTTAAAATGGCTGAACGAGCAACACTCAATGAACTTGCTTGGCATTCGAGGTCGTCTAGATTTCGAAAAAGACTTTTTTCCTCGAAAAATCGCACCATGCACCGAACACCACTAACGGTTCGTGGTGCTTGGTGTTTTGTGTCTCTGGCCAAAATGTTAGATCTATCGTATCTTTTGACTATTAGCTCCGATTTAGTTACTGTTTTTTTTTTCAAATCGTGTATTTTTTCGGGATCTATCCGTTGGCAAACTACCAAAGTCGGTTTTTCTCAAATATTTTTCGAAACGAGACCTCGAATGCCTTCAATTTTGCCTTTTTTCGATTTTGACCGTTTTGAATTTCATTCATATCATTCCTTTTGTGTATGCATGACTTAGCTTGGTACATATTGTTTTAAGGCCTATTATTTCACTCGCAATGTAATTTTGTATAACGCATATAAATTTGAATCTAATGTCACTTGATTAAACACGCTTTTTTAAATCATTAATATGCGCCGCCAGATGGAGTATCATTTGGCGGCGTATAACCTTCGGTTTCAGATTGTGCTGAAATCTTCGAGATCACCCTAAAACGACCCTAACATCAAGACTCCTGGATAGTGTCTTGACATTCGAGGTCGTCAGGATGCCGAAAAAAGACATTTTACTCATTTTTAATGTTCTCTTAGAAAGTTTCCAATTTATATCGTATCTATTAGTTTTGTGTATGCATGACTTAGCATGGTGTATATCGTTTTAAGGCCTATTATTTCACTCGCAATGTAATTATGTATAACGGATATAAATTTAAATCTAATGTAACTTCTTTAAACATGTTTTTTAAATCATTAGTATGCGCCGCCAGATGCAGTACAATCTGGCGGCGAATAACCTTCGGTTTCAGATTGTGCTGAAGATCAACTTAAAACGGCCGAACGAGCAAGACTCTATGAACTTGCTTGCCATTTGAGGTTGTCTAGATTCTTAAAAAGACATCTTTCCTCACAAAATTACACCACGCGCCAAACACCACTGACGGTTCGTGGTGCTTGGTGTTTTGTGTCTCTGGCTAAAATAATAGATCTATCGTATCATTTGACTTGTAGCTACGATTTAGTCACAGTTTTTTTCAAATCGTGTATTTTTTCGGGATCTATCCGTTGGCAAACTGCTGTAGGCGGTTTGACCCAAATATTTTTCAAAACGGGACCTCGAAAGCCTTTAATTTTGCCTTTTTTGATTTTGACCGTTTTGAATTACATTCATATCATTCCTTTTGTGTATGCATGACTTAGCATGATACATATTGTTTTAAGGCCTATTATTTCACTCGCAATGTAATTATGTATAACACAAATAATTTTGAATCTAATGTCACTTCATTAAACACGCTTTTTGAAATCATTAATATGCGCCGCCAGATGGAGTACCATTTGGCGGCGCATAACCTTCGGTTTCTGATTGTGCTGAAATTCTCGAGATCACCCTAAAACGACCGTAACATCAAGATTCCTGGATAGTGTCTTGACATTCGAGGTCGTCAGGATGCCGAAAAAGACATTTTACTCATTTTTAATGTTCTCTTAGAACGTTTTCAATTTATATCGTATCTATTAGTTTTGTGTATGCATGACTTAGCATGGTAGATATCGTTTTAAGGCCTATTATTTCACTTGCAATGTAATTATGTATAACGGATATAAATTTGAATCTAATGTCACTTCTTTAAACACATTTTTTAAATCATTAGTATGCGCCGCCAGATAGAGTACAATCTGGCGGTGCATAACCTTCGGTTTCAGATTGTGCTGAAATTCTCAAGATCAACTTAAACGGACGAACGAGCAAGACTCTATGAACTTGCTTGCCATTCGAGGTCGTCTAGATTATGAAAAAGACATCTTTCCTTGCAAAATCGCACTACCCACCAAACACCACTAACGGTTCGTGGTGCTTGGTGTTTTGTTTCTCTGGATAATATAATAGATCTATCGTATCTTTTGACTCGTAGCTCCGATTTAGACACCGTTTTTTTTTCAAATCGTGTATTTTTTTGGGATCTATCCGTTGGCAAACCGTAGTAGGCGGTTTGTCCCAAATATTTTTCGACATGAGACCTCGAAAGCCCTCAATTTTTTTCTTTTTTCGATTTTGACCGTTTTGAATTATATTCATATCATTCCTTTTGTGTATGCATGACTTAGCTACATATTGTTTTAAGGCCTATTATTTCTCTCTCAATGTAATTATTATAACACATATAAATTTGAATCTAATGTCACTTCATTAAACTCGCTTTTTTAAATTATTAATATGCGCCGCCAGATGGAGTACCATTTGGCGGCGCATAACCTTCGGTTTTAGATTGTGCTAAAATTCTCAAGATCACCTTAAAACGACCCTAACATCAAGAATCCTGGATAGTGTCTTGACATTCGAGGTCGTCAGGATGCCGAAAAAAGACATTTTACTCATTTTTAGTGTTCTCTTAGAACGTGTTCAATTTATATCGTATCTATTAGTTTTGTGTATGCATGACTTAGTATGGTATATATCGTTTTAAGGCCTATTATTTCACTCACAATGTAATTATATATAACGGATATAAATTTGAATCTAATGTCACTTCTTTAAACACGTTTTTTAAATCATTAGTATGCGCCGCCAGATGAAGTACAATCTGGCGGCGCATAACCTTCGGTTTCAGATTGTGCTGAAATTCTCAAGATCAACTTAAAACGGCCGAACGAGCAAGACTCTAGGAACTTGTTTGCCATTCGAGGTCGTTAAGATTCTGAAAAAGACATCTTTCCTCGCAAAATCGCACCACGCACCAAACACCACTGACGGTTCGTGGTGCTTGGTGTTTTGTGTCTCTTGCCAAAATGTTAGATCTATCGTATATTAAACTCGTAGATCCGATTTAGTCACCGTTTTTTTCAAATCGTGTATTTTTTTTGGGATCTATCCGTTGGCAAACTGCCGTAGGCAGTTTGTCCCTAATATTTTTCGATGATACCTCGAAAGCCTTCAATTTTGCCTTTTTACGATTTGACCGTTTTGAATTTCTTTCATATTATTCCTCTTGTGTATGCATGACTTAGCATGGTACATATTGATTTAAGGCCTATAATTTCACTCGCAATGTAATTATGTAAAACGCATATAAATTTGAATCTAATGTCACTTCATTAAACACGCTTTTTTATATCATTAATATGCACCGCCAGATGGATTATCATTTGGCGGCGCATAACCTTCGGTTTCAAATTGTGCTGCAATTCTCGAGAGCCCCCTAAAACGACCCTAACATCAAGACTCCTGGATAGTGTCTTGACATTCGAGGTCGTCAGGATGCCAAAAAAAGACGTTTTATTCATTTTTAATGTTCTCTTTGAACGTTTTCAATTCATATCGTATTATTAGTTTTGTGTATGCATGACTTAGCATGATATATATCGTTTTAAGGCCTATTATTTCACTCGCAATGTAATTATGTATAACGGATATAAATTTGAATCTAATGTCACTTCTTTAAACACGTTTTTTAAATCATTAGTATGCGCCGCCAGATGGAGTACAATCTGGCGGCGCATAACCTTCGGTTTCAGATTGTGCTGAAATTCTCCAGATCAACTTAAAACGGCCGAACGACCAAGACTCTATGAACTTGCTTGCCATTCGAGGTTGTCTAGATTTCGAAAACGACATCTTTCCTCACAAAATTGCACCACGCGCCAAACACTACTGACGGTTCGTGGTGCTTGGTGTTTTGTGTCTCTGGCTAAAATAATAGATCTATCGTATCTTGTGACTTGTAGCTCCGATTTAGTCACAGTTTTTTTCAAATCGTGTATTTTTTTGGGATCTATCCGTTGGCAAACTGCTGTAGGCGGTTTGACCCAAATATTTTTCAAAACGGGACCTCGAAAGCCTTCAATTTTGCCTTTTTTTTTATTTTGACCATTTTGAATTACATTCATATCATTCCTTTTGTGTATGCATGACTTAGCATTATACATATTGTTTTAAGGCCTATTATTTCACTCGCAATGTAATTATGTATAACACATATAATTTTGAATCTAATGTCACTTCATTAAACAAGGTTTTTTAAAATCATTAATATGCGCCGCCAGATGGAGTACCATTTGGCGGCGCATAACCTTCGGTTTCGAATTGTGCTGCAATTCTCGAGATCACCCTAAAACGACCCTAACATCAAGACTCATGGATAGTGTCTTGACATTCTAGGTCTTCAGGATGCCGAAAAAAGATATTTTACTCATTTTTAATGTTCTCTTTGAAAGTTTTCAATTTATATCATATCTATTAGTTTTGTGTATGCATGACTTAGCATGGTATATATCGTTTTAAGGCCTATTATTTCACTCGCAATGTAATTATGTATAACGGATATAAATTTGAATCTAATGTCACTTCTTTAAACACGTTTTTTAACACATTAGTATGCGCCGCCAGATGGAGTACCATCTGGCGGCGCATTACCTTCGATTTCAGATTGTGCTAAAATTCTCAAGATCAACTTAAAACGACCGAACGAGCAAGACTCTATGAACTTGCTAACCATTCTACATCATCTAGATTCCGAAAAAGACATCTTTCCTCGCAAAATCGCACCACGCACCAAACACCACTGACTGTTCGTGGTGCTTAGTGTTTTGTGTCTCTGGCTAAAATAAAAGATCTATCGTATCTTTTGACTCCTAGCTCCGATTTAGTCACCGTTGTTTTTTTCAAATCGTGTATTTTTTCGGGATCTATCCGTTTGCAAACTGCCGTAGGCGTTCTATCCCAAATATTTTTCGGAACGAGACCTCGAATGCCTTCAATTTTGATCGTTTTGAATTTCTTCATATCATTCCTTTTGTGTATGCATGACTTAGCATGGTACATATTGTTTTAAGGCCTATTTTTTCACTTGTAATGTAATTATGTATAACGCATATAAATTTGAATCTAATGTCACTTCATTAAACACGCTTTTTTAAATCATTAATATGCGCCGCCAGGTGGAGTACCATTTGGCGGCGCATAACCTTCACCCTAACATCAAGACTCCTGGATAATGTCTTGACATTCGAGGTCGTCAGGATGTCGAAAAAAGACATTTTACTCATTTTTAATTTTCTCTTTGAACGTTTTCAAATTATATCATATTATTAGTTTTGTGTATGCATGACTTAGCATGGTATATATCGTTTTAAGGCCTATTATTTCACTTGCAATGTAATTATGTATAACGGATATAAATTTGAATCTAATGTCACTTCTTTAAACACGTTTTTTAAATCATTAGTATGCGCCGCCAGATGGAGTACCATCTGGCGACGCATAACCTTCGGTTTCAAATTGTGCTGCAATTCTAGAGATCACCCTAAAACGACCCTAACATCAAGACTCTTGGATAGTTTCTTGACATTCGAGGTCGTCAGTGTGACGACCCGGTAATTTCCGACCAAATTTAAACTTAATTCTTATATTATTCTGACACGATAAGCAAAGTCTGTAATGTTGAGTCTCAAAAACTTTGAACTGTTTTGTATATTCAATTGACCTTTGACCATTGTCGACGATTCACGAACAACTATATATAAATAGATACATATACATTAATTTGAAAATATTATTTGAAATAATATATGATTTAATTGTTGAAAATAAATATGAAAAATAATATGCGATGTAATGAAAACTATTATTATAAATATAAAGATATATATTTATATATATAAATATGTATATAAATATTTCTTGTACATATATAAATTATATTAAATTCAATGGTTTAAAGATATATAATATATTTATTTAGTAGTTAAACTTGCTATTTAAAAAAAAAAAAACTCTTTATATATAGAAAGAGAGTATATTAAAAATAAATGATTTTGAGTCTAATTAGTAAACATCAGTACCACTCGGTTGATGTTTTGTGAGATTTAATATTGATATTGCATATGTTCATGAAGGATTGAAATAAAAGTTAGACTGTAAATTGATTACGAAGATTTTAGATTTGTCAAAAATATTTTTATCTTTTTAGTTCAAAAATATACTTCGTTCTTCATGGCGATTATGTAATCTCTAATGTTTTAGAGATTATGTATTCTAGTTCGGACGTTAAACCAAATGAGATTAATATTATATTATCTCAATAAATCCATAATTACATCTGAAGAAAATATATATATGTAAGTATATTTTCATAAAGATTGTAATTAAAAATTCTTTTGTACAAAGTGTTAATGGTGAAAATATTTTAACGGGTAGGTAATACCCGAGAAATATTTAGATTTCACATTAATAAGTTACACTGTACATTCTTTGAATCTGATTCAACAGTCGTTTACTATCCTATTTACAACCACCGATATACGTATCCGTTCACCGCAGAATAACCATTTTCATTCAATTTTAAATTTGGATTTTGACCTATCAGAATCCAACAAGTGGCATAATGAAGAAAACATTTGATAAAATAAAATTTGTTAGAAACAGACTAATTAACTATGAAAAATTTTGTTAAGAATTCACGCTAACTGTTTCCAGCTAACTGTTCCTAGCTAACTGATTACACTTTATTTATCGCAATTTAATTATCGCAATTTAATTTATCGTCATTTAATTTCTGTTATTTATTTTACGCACTTTAAATATCGGGACACGTATACAAGGTTTTGACATATCATATCGACGCATCTATATATATTATTTGGAATCACCATAGACACTCTATATGCATTAATGATCGAGTTCTCTATACAGGGTTGAGGTTGATTCTATAATAATATATATACTTTGAGTTGTGATCGAGTCTGAGACATGTACACGGGTCACGATACGTATTAATTAATTCAAATATTATATATTAAGCTATATATGAATTATTGGACTGCCAACTGTGGAATATCGACTGTGGACTACCAACATTGGACAATTAAAATGAATTAAAATATTGATTATAACATATGAAACTAAACAAATCTTCAAGTTTGCCACTTGATTTCACCCTAAAACCTCATTTGTATCTTGACAATTACAATATGCGTTCAAACCTTTCATGATTCTTGAAAACACCTCAATCGAGAGGATGAACCAACCGAACTTCATCTACGGGAGGAAAGATTTGGGCATATAGTTATGCACTTGAAAACACTCGGAACCTGAGTAAACGTTTAACACGTATCTGTGTTAGCTTATTTGGCATTGTTATTTTCGAAAATAACAATGCAAATCCTTTTCAAAGTAGCCAATTTTATCACAGCTTCAACAAATCAACTGCAACTTCCATTCGAATTAGCCTTATTATAACCTCGATATATAAGTTTGCCTGTCATCATCGTTACCAGAGAACCGTTTATATTTCACCACATTAGCAGTAAAATTACCAGCAACTTCAATGAATTTGGACTTTCCGAAAAATCATTATATTCATTGAAACCCCATCTTGTATTCATCTATACCCTGTAACAATAATTGCCATACCAATTACCGGGAATCAGCAATCAGTATTTCGAATCTCGTAGCATTTCTACATCAATAGTTATATGTATACATATAACAATTATCTCCTAGGATTACGATCTTCAATTTTGAAATTTTGAAAAGGCACCCAATTTACGAATCGATACTCTGAATGTTGGAAAAGCTCAGAAACGTTGGAACTGGAAAATGGATAAAGTTAACCATGAAGGAGACCAAGGACAAATACAAGGACCATACCTTATATTCAAAGAATCCAGATAATTCTGGATCTGTTGAAATCTTTAGAGAAAATCTTGCTCCGAAGTCATGTTAAAATCTTTCGGAAAATCTTCCTCCATCAACCATCGAACTTAGAAATTCCAAAATATCATCATCAATATCTTCGATATTTCTGAGGATATTTTCATAAATATTCTCGTCCGAAATTATATACCTCTTCGTACTTCCTGTGTATCATTATATTGGAAACATTCAATAGAATATTTAGTACCGAAAAGCAGAGTATGCGAAACTATGAAGAAAGCCGTGGACAAATCACAAAGAATAAGTTTGACTTCAAAGAATTCAAATGATTCAATGTCTGCTAAAGTCTTTAGTGAATATCTTGCTCCTTACTCTAAACCCTTGCAGACAATAGTTTCTATCATCCTCTGATCTTAGATATTCAGAGATATTATCGTATCTTTCATTATAAATATCCTCCATATTTCTGGAGATATTTTTATAACTATTCTTATCTGAAATCATTAATCTCTTCATGCTATCAGTATTACATCATATAGAAACTGTTAGTTTCTATATTCTGTAAACTTTCGAGCTTAAAATATGAATGTTATTGAAGTAATGTTGGGAATTGATGCCTGAGTTAGTATAATATAATGACACTTGATCAACGTGATTATATTACAGTAAGTCATGCTGAGTTTCTAAATGGGACATGATGATTCACAGATTATAACATCATCATGTGCCATGTTACACGACTCTTACATTTTATCTGATATATAAACATATCAAGAACATATTTTCTTTGATAGTTCTATCTTTCCCAGATATTCTGGTAATTTGACGAATCAAGATCGTGCAATTACCATTTCTTTCTTAGAACATTAACTATGTTCCTTTCGAAATTCATATCTATGAATTCTGGACCGTTGCTCGCTTTACTAGAGGTCGAGAGGATAATAAAAAGGCAAAAAGCTCCGAAACATAAGGGAAAATATAAAACTCGACAACAACACAGAAATCACAAACCGTGTACATTAATACGAATAGCAATATAAAGACATGGGAGAATGAGAAATACAATAATCCCTAGAGCATAGTAGAGATAAACAGATTCCTCTGATGGTAGTTGAAAAAGAAGAGAGATTGATGCGATAATCAAGAAAATATCAGGGACTAGAACTAGATTAAGCATTTTCACAATTCTTGGAATTATGAATTAAGAAAGAAAGTATTGAAGTAGTGAAAGTAAGGGAACGGAAAAGGTAAATTTATAGTGAAAATATCAGACAAAGCACTCGAGGCAGATGATCACATTTAATTAAAGAGATCCTAATTTTCTTATTCGTCGAAGAATCAAATCTTTTAGATTTCGAAGATTTTCTTTAAATCCCTTGAATTCCGAAATTCAACCAAGACAACGTCAAAAGTTAAGACGCACCTTATTTTCTAATTTCCACCGTGACTACGTCAAAAGTTAAATCTCTATCTCAATCTGTTGTGACAGCTTCATTCGTACACTTCATCTAATCGAATCATTTTATCTATATTAGTCAATAATGGTTAGCCATGACCACCTCACTCAATAAAATGTATCTAATCGAATCATTTTATCTATATTAGCCATGACCATTTTTATCTAATCATTTTATCTATATTAGTCAATAATGATAAAACATCATTTATCAACTCATATCTGTCATGGAAACATTTTTATGGTTAGCCATGACCACCTCATTTCTTTAACGGGTAGGAACTGTGATGACCCGGCAATTTTCGACCAAATTTAAACTTAATTCTTATATGATTCCGACACGATGAGCAAAGTCTGTAATGTTGAGTCTCAAAAACTTTGAACTGTTTTGTATATTCAATTGACCTTTGACCATTGTCGACGATTCACGAAAAACTATATATAAATAGATACATATACATTAATTTGAAAATATTATTTGAAATAATATATGATTTAATTGTTGAAAATAAATATGAAAAATAATATGCGATGTAATGAAAACTATTATTATAAATATATAGATATATATTTATATATATAAATATGTATATAAATATTACTTGTACATATATAAATTATATTAAATTCAATGGTTTAAAGATATATAATATATTTATTTAGTAGTTAAACTTGCTATTTAAAAAAAAACTCTTTATATATAGAAAGAGAGTATATTAAAAATAAATGATTTCGAGTCTAATTAGTAAACGTCAGTACCACTCGGTTGATGTTTTGTTAGTTTTAATATAGATATTGCATATGTTCATGAAGGATTGAAATAAAAGTTGGACTGTAAATTGATTACGAAGATTTTAGATTTGTCAAAAATATTTTTATCTTTTTAGTTTAAATTTTATTACTCCGTATATGTTAATTGGTACAGAAAATAAATAATTACCGAACCTTTTTGATCAGGTTTCAAACAGTTAATGAGTGAAATAATTAAATATATTTAATCTAAAAATTTAGGATTTTTACGAATACTTTTATATTCTAACTGTTTAGCATTGGTCACGATATAACACAGTTCCTTAAAACTGTCGGTAGATAAGATAAAACACAGATGGCTCACTGTTCTAAATGATTAATATATTACTTTAGGTATACTGTGCAACTTGTGATTGTTATTCTATAAATTATATATATTAGTATTATTATGTATTATATTATATTACCTATACCTAAACACAGAGAATTTATATAAACTTTCACCACACCAATCTCTTATTCCATCCCTCCCTCTCTTATTTGTGATCACCAACGAACCTACATCCTCTACAATTGCTACTCGTCACTTTTTTTTTTCTGTTTCAGTCGAGTCTCGAACCAAAACCATGCTCGAACCATCTCCTTTTTGCTCAACCATTATCGAGTAACCACCACCGGAAGGACCACCATAACCTTCGGCCTATCATCACTGGCCACCATTCACTTCAACCTCCGAGAACCACCACAGCCTAACCACCAACACCACCCCTCTCTCTCTACATCTCTCTTTCCCTCTCTTCTTCTTGAACCACCGTTAACCACAAGCTCCACCACCACTCGCCACCTCTAACCTCATCAAAACGAAACCCATTTAAGATGATGATGAATAGTAACTCATACGCTGTTGCTTATGTTTTTAATTCAGTTTAAATCTCGCAAAACACCACCACTATCCCTTTATTGTTACTTTGGTTCGAAAGGAAAGAAAAGAAGGAAAACCATTTGATGAAATGTTTATGATAACATACTGATTATGTTATGATTATGTTTATGGTGATGGTGAGATGATAACGATGATACAGTGTAATTGTGATGGTGAAACACGATATATTAAGTGATGATGAAAAACGTTGATGGTGATAGATGATTGACGGGATGTATGGATATGGCGTGATTAAAATGATGATGGTGATCATTTGATTACGAGGATGATAATCACGATTATTTAAGATAAGATGTTACAATGAAGATGGTAATGATAAAAACCACGAACATACAGCTCTATCGATCTGTTTCTGGATTTAGTTCATCGTTTGGGTTTTAGAAAAAGAAGAAGTATACATATATAGATGTAGGGTATGAAGTAAAACAGAAACGAGAAACAGAATAGATGGTTGTGCGTTTGGTCTGGTTACAATGAGGTCACGGGTTCAATCCCCGACCATGGCAAATTATTTTCTAATTAACAACATATCTTTTGGGCCGTGAGTCTATAAATCTTGGGCTTGTAGTGATATGGACGAGTTATATGTTTATGTTGGGCTTCAGATCCTGTTGGGCCGTGGCTAATTTTTTCTTCCTGTTGGGCCGTGGAGTTTAAACGTTGAGTCGGGCTTATAGTTGGGTCAAGAGATACATGATAAAAAGAATTATTCGGGTAATAAAAACAGAAAAAACAATATGGATCAAATGGTTTGAGAGGAAGGCGTGTTATCGTGAGGTCTTGGGTTCGAATCTGGGCAGTGGCATTTTGTTTTTAAAGGTTGTCTTCAAAGGTTGTACTTTGCTATATTATTATTATTATTATTATTATTATTATTATTATTATTATTATTATTATTATTATTATTATTATTATTATTATTATTATTATTATTATTATTATTATTATTATTATAATTATAATTATTATTATTATTATTATTATTATTATTATTATTATTATTATTATTATTATTATTATTATTATTATTATTCTTGTTGTTGTTGTTGTTGTTGTTGTTGTTGTTATTAGTTATCATTTATGATTATTATTATGATTATAATTACAAATATAATAATTACTATTATTATTATGACTAATATTATTATCATTACTAATAATATCATTTTTATTGATATTATTGTTATTATCACATTATTATTATTAATATAAGTATTATTATTATTAATATTATCATTATTAGGGATATAATCATTATTATTATTAGGAGTATCATTATTAGAAAAATTATCAATTTTTTATATTTTATTAAAAGTAACATTAATATTTCAAAATTATCATTTTTATTATTATTATTAAAATTAGTACTATTAATAACATTATCATTTTTATTAAGTTTATCATTTTTATTAGAATTATCATTAATATTATTATTATCATTGTTTCTGTAATATTATAATAAACAAATGATATTTATATAAAAAAATATATTTTTTGCATATATCCTAACTATATTAATATTACATTTTGATTTAAATAAAATGTTATTATAAAATGCTAACTAAGTTATATATAATATATAAATACCTTTTAATATAATCATATATATAATTATCCAAAATATATAAAATAGGTATAATTAAACTATTAATTAATATAACATACAAATTATAAAGTATATTAATATTAATATATAAAACTTGTTTAATTGTAATTATATGTGTTAATATATATATGAATGATATAGGTTCGTGAATCCGAGGCCAACTCTACACTTGTTCAATGTCGTTATATGTATATTTACTATAAAATACATTAGGTGAGTTTCATTTGATTCCCTTTTTACTCATTACATTTTTGGACTGAGAATACATGCAAATGCTTTATTTACCATTTTACAATATTTAGATGCGTGAGTTTCATTTGCTCCCTTTTTAAATGCTTTTACAATATATATTTTTGGAACTGAGAATACATGCGCTGCTTTTATAACTGTTTTACGAAATAGACACAAGTAACTGAAACTACATTATATGGTTGAATGATCGAAATCGAATATGCCCCTTTTTATTAAGTCTGATAATCTAAGAATTAGGGAACAGACACCCTAATTGACGCGAACTCTAAAGATAGATCTATCGGGCCCAACAAGCCCCATCCAAAGTACCGGATGCTTTAGAACTTCGAAAATTATATCATGTCCGAAGGAGGATCCCAGAATGATGGGGATATTCTTATACGCATATTATGAATGTCGGTTACTAGGTGTTCAATCCATATGAATGATATTTTTGTCTCTATGCATGGGACGTATGTTTATGAGAAATGGAAATATGAAATCTTGTGGTCTATTAAAATTATGAAATGATTATTTATGTTAGACTAATGAACTCACCAACCTTTTGGTTGACACTTTAAAGCATGTTTATTCTCAGGTATGAAAGAAATCTTTCGCTGTGCATTAGCTCATATTAGAGACATTACTTGGAGTCATTCATGGCATATCTCAAAATACGTCGCATTTGAGTTGTTGAGTTCATCAAGATTATTATTAAGTCTATTATAGTTAGATGTATTATGAAATGGTATGCTTGCCGTCAACTTTCGATGTAATGAAAGTTTATCTTTTCAAACACGAATGCAATGTTTGTAAAATGTATCATATAGAGGTCAAGTACCTCGCGATGTAATCAACTGTTGTGAATCGTTTATAATCGATATGGACTTCGTCCGGATGGATTAGGACGGGTCCTTTCAGTTGGTATCAGAGCGATGGTCTTATCGAACCAGGTCTTGCATTAGTGTGTCTAATTGATAGTCGTTAGGATGCATTAGTGAGTCTGGACTTCGACCATGTCTGCATGTCAAAAGTTTTTCTTATCATTTTTGTCGGAAATCATTTGCTTATCATCCTTAGTAAATTACCTGCTCATTATTCTTAGTCTAGACACATTTTATCGCATTGACTGCATGATTAGTGTATAGATAAAATACATATCTTAGCGTATATGCTAATTCATATCTTAGCGTATCTGTTATTGTTATCTTTACCTGACCGTTTTCGTAGATTCCTCCGTAACTTATGGGATTTTAGTATTATATATGCATATATAAATTATGTATTTCAGGGTACTAATCTACATCCTATAATTTATTTCTTATCGAAAAAAAGAAAAAAAAATCGTTCATCTGATCGTACGAGATGAATCCCTCAACCAGTTCGAATTCTTCGGATTTCTGACAGCCATTCCGATATGGATGTTCACCTAAAGCTCTGTAAGCAGCGTCACCAAAATGAATTAATCAATCAGCCATCCCCAATTCATCTGATGTGTTCGTAATCGACTTAATCAATGGAGATGAGAAGAGAGTGATCCTTTTCATCCACCACATTGCCCTCTTGGCGAAGAACCTGAAGCACTTACAGGCAAACCTATTCGAAACACATTTTTCTCTCTCATTTCTAAAGTATCTTGTCACGATTAAATACTATCTCAAATTCTAAACCTAATTCATCCGCTCGTTTCTATCAACAATCATCCCGGAGAAATGAGTCAACGAGCTTCGCGTTCGAGTTGTAGCTTTGGAACATATGGTGCAAAACATACCAGCTTCAGCAACAGCACCAGCAACATCAATACCATCAACAATCCATGACTCAACATCTCATCCTATACCTCGTGTATAAACATCGTTCTACGTATTGTTCTACATCAATTATCTTCGTTCTTCATGGCGATTATGTAATCTCTAATGTTTTAGAGATTATGTATTCTAGTTCGGACGTTAAACCAAATGAGATTAATATTATATTATCTCATTAAATCCATAATTACATCTAAAGAAAATATATATATGTAAGTATATTTTCATAAAGATTGTAATTAAAAATTCTTTTGTACAAAGTGTTAATGGTGAAAATATTTTAACAGGTAGGTAATACCCGAGAAATATTTAGATTTCACATTAATAAGTTACACTGTACATTCTTTGAATCTGATTCAACAGTTGTTTACTATCCTATTTACAACCACCGATATACGTATCCGTTCACCGCAGAATAACCATTTTCATTCAATTTTAAATTTGGATTTTGACCTATCAGAATCCAACAAGTGGCATAATGAAGAAAAAATTTGATAAAATAAAATTTGTTAGAAACAGACTAATTAACTATGAAAAATTTTGTTAAGAATTCACGCTAACTGTTTCCAGCTAACTGTTCCTAGCTAACTGATTACACTTTATTTATCGCAATTTAATTATCGCAATTTAATTTATCGTCATTTAATTTCTGTTATTTATTTTACGCACTTTAAATATCGGGACACGTATACAAGGTTTTGACATATCATATCGACGCATCTATATATATTATTTGGAATCACCATAGACACTCTATATGCAGTAATGATCGAGTTCTCTATACAGGGTTGAGGTTGATTCTATAATAATATATATACTTTGAGTTGTGATCGAGTCTGAGACATGTACACGGGTCACGATACGTATTAATTAATTCAAATATTATATATTAAGCTATATATGAATTATTGGACTGTCAACTGTGGAATATCGACTGTGGACTACCAACATTGGACAATTAAAATGAATTAAAATATTGATTATAACATATGAAACTAAACAAATCTTCAAGTTTGCCACTTGATTTCACCCTAAAACCTCATTTGTATCTTGACAATTACAATCTGCGTTCAAACCTTTCATGATTCTTGAAAACACCTGAATCGAGAGGATGAACCAACCGAACTTCATCTACGGGAGGAAAGATTTGGGCATATAGTTATGCACTTGAAAACACTCGGAACCTGTGTAAACGTTTAACACGTATCTGTGTTAGCTTATTTGGCATTGTTATTTTCGAAAATAACAATGCAAATCCTTTTCAAAGTAGCCAATTTTATCACAGCTTCAACAAATCAACTGCAACTTCCATTCGAATTAGCCTTATTATAACCTCGATATATAAGTTTGTCTGTCATCATCTTTACCAGAGAACCGTTTATATTTCACCACATTAGCAGTAAAATTACCATCAACTTCAATGAATTTGGACTTTCCGAAAAATCATTATATTCATTGAAACCCCATCTTGTATTCATCTATACCCTGTAACAATAATTGCCATACCAATTACCGGGAATCAGCAATCAGTATTTCGAATCTCGTAGCATTTCTACATCAATAGTTATATGTATACATATAACAATTATCTTCTAGGATTACGATCTTCAATTCTGAAATTTTGAAATGGCACCCAATTTACGAATCGATACTTCGAATGTTGGAAAAGCTCAGAAACGTTGGAACTGGAAAACGGATAAAGTTAACCATGAAGGAGACCAAGGACAAATACAAGGACCATACCCTATATTCAAAGAATCCAGATAATTCTAGATCCGTTGAAATCTTTAGAGAAAATCTTGCTCCGAAGTCATGTTAAAATCTTGAGGAAAATCTTCCTCCATCAACCATCGAACTTAGAAATTCCAAAATATCATCATCAATATCTTCGATATTTCTGAGGATATTTTCATAAATATTCTCGTCCGAAATTATATACCTCTTCGTGCTTCCTGTGTATCATTATATTAGAAACATTCAATAGAAAATTTAGTACCGAAAAGCAGAGTATCCGAAACTATGAAGAAAGCCGTAGACAAATCACAAAGAATAAGTTTGACTTCAAAGAATTCAAATGATTCAATGTCTGCTAAAGTCTTTAGTAAACATCTTGCTCCTTACTCTAAACCCTTGCAGACAATAGTTTCTATCATCATCTGATCTTATATATTCAGAGATATTATCGTATCTTTCATTATAAATATCCTCCATATTTCTGGAGATATTTTTATAACTATTCTTATCTGAAATCATTAATCTCTTCGTGCTATCAGTATTACATCATATAGAAACTGTTAGTTTCTATATTCTGTAAACTTTCGAGCTTAAAATATGAATGTTATTGAAGTAATGTTGGGAATTGATGCCTGAGTTAGTATAATATAATGACACTTGATCAACGTGATTATATTACAGTAAGTCATGCTGAGTTTCTAAATGGGACATGATGATTCACAGATTATAACGTCATCATATGCCATGTTACACGACTCTTACATTTTATGTGATATATAAACATATCAAGAACATATTTTCTTGATAGTTCTATCTTTCCCAGATATTCTGGTAATTTGACGAATCAAGATCGTGCTATTACCATTTCTTTCTTAGAACATTAACTATGTTCCTTTCGAAATTCATATCTATGAATTCTGGACCGTTGCTCGCTTTACTAGAGGTCGAGAGGATAATAAAAAGGCTAAGAGCTCTGAATCATAAGGGAAAATATAAAACTCGACAACAACACTGAAATCACAAACCTTGTAAATTAATACGAATAGATATATAAAGACATGGGAGAATGAGAAATATAATAATCCCTAGAGCATAGTAGACATAAACAGATTCCTCTGATGGTAGTTGAAAAAGAAGAGAGATTGATGCGATAATCAAGAAAATATCAAGGACTAGAACTAGATTAAGCATTTTCACAATTCTTGGAATTATGAATTAAGAAAGAAAGTATTGAAGTAGTGAAAGTAAGGGAACGGAAAAGGTAAATTTATAGTGAAAATATCAGATAAAGCACTTGAGGCAGATGATCGCATTTAATTAAAGAGATCCTAATTTTCTTATTCGCCGAAGAATCAAATCTTTTAGATTTCGAAGATTTTCTTTAAATCCCTTGAATTCCGAAATTCAACCAAGACAACGTTAAAAGTTAAGGCGCACCCTATTTTCTAATTTCCACCGTGACTACGTCAAAAGTTAAATCTCTATCTCAATCTGTTGTGACAGCTTCATTCGTACACTTCATCTAATCGAATCATTTTATCTATATTAGTCAATAATGGTTAGCCATGACCACCTCACTCAATAAAATGTATCTAATCGAATCATTTTATCTATATTAGCCATGACCATTTTTATCGAATCATTTTATCTATATTAGTCAATAATGATAAGACATCATTTATCAACTCATATCTGTCATGGAAACATTTTTATGGTTAGCCATGACCACCTCACTCAAATTTCGGGACGAAATTTCTTTAACGGGTAGGTACTGTGACGACCCGGCAATTTCCGACCAAATTTAAACTTAATTCTTATATGATTCTGACACGATAAGTAAAGTCTGTAATGTTGAATCTCAAAAACTTTGAACTGTTTTATATATTCAATTGACCTTTGACCATTGTCGACGATTCACGAACAACTATATATAAATAGATATATATACATTAATTTGAAAATATTATTTGAAATAATATATGATTTAATTGTTGAAAATAAATATGAAAAATAATATGCGATGTAATGAAAACTATTATTATAAATATATAGATATATATTTATATATATAAATATGTATATAAATATTACTTGTACATATATAATTTATATTAAATTCAATGGTTTAAAGATATATAATATATTTATTTAGTAGTTAAACTTGCTATTTAAAAAAAAAAACTCTTTATATATAGAAAGAGAGTATATTAAAAATAAATGATTTCGAGTCTAATTAGTAAACGTCAGTACCACTCGGTTGATGTTTTGTTAGTTTTAATATAGATATTGCATATGTTCATGAAGGATTGAAATAAAAGTTGGACTGTAAATTGATTACGAAGATTTTAGAATTGTCAAAAATATTTTTATCTTTTTAGTTTAAATTTTAGTACTCCGTATATGTTAATTGGTACAGAAAATAAATAATTACCGAACCTTTTTGATCAGGTTTCAAACAGTTAATGAGTGAAATAATTAAATATATTTAATCTAAAAATTTAGGATTTTTACCAATACTTTTATATTCTAACTGTTTAGCATTGGTCACGATATAATACAGTTCCTTAAAACTGTCGGTAGATAAGTTAAAACATAGATGGCTCACTGTTCTAAATGATTAATATATTGCTTTAGGTATAATGTGCAACTTGTGATTGTTATTCTATATATTATATATATTAGTATTATTATGTATTATATTATATATTATATTACCTATACCAAAACACAGAGAATTTATATAAACTTTCACCACACCTATCTCTTATTCCATCCCTCCCTCTCTTATTTGTGATCACCAACGAAGCTACATCCTCTACAATTGCTACTCGTCACTTTTTTTTTCTGTTTCAGTCGAGTCTCGAACCAAAACCATGCTCGAACCATCTCCTTTTTGCTCAACCATTATCGAGTAACCACCACCGGAAGGACCATCACAACCTTTGACCTATCATCACCGGCCACCATTCACTTCAACCTCCGAGAACCACCACAGCCCAACCACCAACACCACCCCTCTCTCTCTACATCTCTCTTTCCCTCTCTTCTTCTTGAACCACCGTTAACCACAAGCTCCACCACCACTCGCCGCCTCTAACCTCATCAAAACGAAACCCATTTAAGATGATGATGAACAGTAACTCATACGCTGTTGCTTATGTTTTTAATTCAGTTTAAATCTCGCAAAACACCACCACTATCCCTTTATTGTTACTGTTGTTCGAAAGGAACGAAAAGAAGGAAAACCATTTGATGAAATGTTTACGATAACATACTGATTATGTTATGATTATGTTTATGGTGATGGTGAGATGATAACGATGATACAGTGTAATTGTGATGGTGAAACACGATATATTAAGTGATGATGAAAAACGTTGATGGTGATAGATGATTGACGGGATGTATGGATATGGCGTGATTAAAATTATGATGGTGATCATTTGATTATGAGGATGATAATCATGATTATTTAAGATAAGATGTTACAATAAAGATGATAATGATAAAAACCACGAACATACAGCTCTATCGATCTGTTTCTGGATTTGGTTCATCGTTTGGGTTTTAGAAAAAGAAGAAGTATACATATATAGATGTAGGGTATGAAGTAAAACAGAAACGAGAAACAGAATAGATGGTTGTGCGTTTGGTCTGGTTACAATGAGGTCACGGGTTCAATCCCCGACCATGGCAAATTATTTTCTAATTAACAACATATCTTTTGGGCCGTGAGTCTATAAATCTTGGGCTTGTAGTGATATGGATGAGTTATATGTTTATGTTGGGCTTCAGATCCTGTTGGGCCGTGGCTAATTTTTTCTTCCTGTTGGGCCGTGGCTAATTTTTACTTCCTGTTGGGCCGTGAAGTTTAAACGTTGAGTCGGGCTTATAGTTGGGTCAAGAGATACATGATAAATGGAATTATTCGGGTAATCTAAACAGAAAAAACAATATGGATCAAATGGTTTGAGAGGAAGGCGTGTTATCGTGAGGTCTTGGGTTCGAATCTGGGTAGTGGCATTTTGTTTTTAAAAGCTTGTCTTCAAAGGTTGTACTTTGCTATATTATTATTATTATTATTATTATTATTATTATTATTATTATTATTATTATTATTATTATTATTATTATTATTATTATTATTATTATTATTATTATTATTATTATTGTTGTTGTTGTTGTTGTTGTTATTATTTATCATTTATTATTATTATTATGATTATAATTACAAATATAATAATTACTATTATTATTATGACTAATATTATTATCATTACTAATAATATCATTTTTATTGATATTATTGTTATTATCACATTATTATTATTAATATAAGTATTATTATTATTAATATTATCATTATTAGGGATATAATCATTATTATTATTAGGAGTATCATTATTAGAAAAATTATCAATTTTTTTTATTTTATTAAAAGTAACATTAATATTTCAAAATTATCATTTTTATTATTATTATTAAAATTAGTACTATTAATAACATTATCATTTTTATTAAGTTTATCATTTTTATTAGAATTATCATTAATATTATTATTATCATTGTTTCTGTAATATTATAATAAACAAATGATATTTATATAAAAAAAATATATTTTTTGCATATATCCTAACTATATTAATATTACATTTTGATTTAAATAAAATGTTATTATAAAATGCTAACTAAGTTATATATAATATATAAATACCTTTTAATATAATCATATATATAATTATCTAAAATATATAAAATAGGTATAATTAAACTATTAATTAATATAACATACAAATTATAAAGTATATTAATATTAATATATAAAACTTGTTTAATTGTTATTATATGTGTTAATATATATATATATGAATGATATAGGTTCGTGAATCCGAGGCCAACTCTACACTTGTTCAATGTCGTTATATGTATTTTTACTATAAAATACATTAGGTGAGTTTCATTTGATTCCCTTTTTACTCATTACATTTTTGGGCTGAGAATACATGCAAATGCTTTATTAACTGTTTTACAATATTTAGATGCGTGAGTTTCATTTGCTCCCTTTTTAAATGCTTTTACAATATATATTTTTGGAACTGAGAATACATGCGCTGTTTTTATAACTGTTTTACGAAATAGACACAAGTAACTGAAACTACATTATATGGTTGAATGATCGAAATCGAATATGCCCCTTTTTATTAAGTCTGGTAATCTAAGAATTAGGGAACAGACACCCTAATTGACGCGAACTCTATAGATAGATCTATCGGGCCCAACAAGCCCCATCCAAAGTACCGGATACTTTAGTACTTCGAAAATTATATCATGTCCGAAGGAGGATCCCGGAATGATGGGGATATTCTTATACGCATATTGTGAATGTCGGTTACTAGGTGTTCAATCCATATGAATGATATTTTTGTCTCTATGCATGGGACGTATGTTTATGAGAAATGGAAATATGAAATCTTGTGGTCTATTAAAATTATGAAATGATTATTTATGTTAGACTAATGAACTCACCAACCTTTTGGTTGACACTTTAAAGCATGTTTATTCTCAGGTATGAAAGAAATCTTCCGCTGTACATTAGCTCATATTAGAGACATTACTTGGAGTCATTCATT
The DNA here is from genome assembly GCF_046630445.1 of Rutidosis leptorrhynchoides. Classification (NCBI taxonomy): domain Eukaryota; kingdom Viridiplantae; phylum Streptophyta; class Magnoliopsida; order Asterales; family Asteraceae; genus Rutidosis; species Rutidosis leptorrhynchoides. The sequence goes on along the minus strand of NC_092336.1, from coordinate 514,913,998 downwards.
GCATATCTCAAAAGACGTCGCATTCGAGTCGTTGAGTTCATCAAGATTATTATTAAGTCTATTATAGTTAGATGTATTATGAAATGGTATGCATGCCGTCAACTTTCGATGTAATGAAAGTTTGTCTTTTCAAAAACGAATGCAATGTTTGTAAAATGTATCATATAGAGGTCAAGTACCTCGCGATGTAATCAACTGTTGTGAATCGTTTATAATCGATATGGACTTTGTCCAGATGGATTAAGACGGGTCCTTTCAGTCAGGACGCCAAAAAAAGACATTTTACTCATTTTTAATTTTCTCTTTGAACGTTTTCAATTTATATCGTATCTATTAGTTTTGTGTATGCATGACTTAGCATGGTATATATCGTTTTAAGGCCTATTATTTCACTAGCAATGTAATTATGTATAACGGATATAAATTTGAATCTAATATCACTTCTTTAACCACATTTTTTAACTCGTTAGTATGTGCCGCCAGAATGAGTACCATCTGGCGGCGCATAACCTTCAGTTTCAGATTGTGCTGAAATTCTCAAGATCAACTTAAAACGGCCGAACGAGCAAGACTCTATGAATGAGCAAGATCTATCGTATCTTTTGACTCGTAGCTCCGATTTAGTCACCGTTTTTTTTTCAAATCGCGTATTTTTCGGGATCTATCCGTTGGCAAACCGTCGTAGGAGGTTTGTCCCAAATATTTTTCGAAATGAGACCTCGAAAGCCCTCAATTTTTTCTTTTTTCGATTTTGATCGTTTTGAATTTCATTCATATCATTCATTTTGTCTATCCATGACTTAGCATGGTACATATTGTTTTAAGGCCTATTATTTCACTCGCAATGTAATTATTATAAAGCATATAAATTTGAATCTAATGTCACTTCATTAAACTCACTTTTTTAAATTATTAATATGCGCCGCCAGATGGAGTATCATTTGGCGGCGCATAACCTTCGGTTTAAAATTGTGCTAAAATTCTCGAGATCATCCTAAAACGAACCTAACATCAAGACTCCTGGATAGTGTCTTGACATTCGAGGTCGTCAGGATGCCGAAAAAAGACATTTTACTCATTTTTAATGTTCTCTTAAAATGTTTTCAATATATATCGTATCTATTAGTTTTGTGTATGCATGACTTAGCATGGTATATATCGTTTTAAGGCCTATTATTTCACTCGCAATGTAATTATGTATAACGGATATAAATTTGAATCTAATGTCACTTCTTTAAACACGTTTTTTAAATCATTAGTATGCGCCGCCGGATGGAGCACAAACTGACGGCGCATAACCTTCGGTTTCAGATTGTGCTGAAATTCTCAAGATCAACTTAAAACGGCCGAACCAGCAAGATTCTATGAACTTTCTTGCCATTCGAGGTCATCTAGATTCCGAAAAAGACATCTTTCCTCGTAAAATCGCACCACGCACCAAACACCACTGACGGTTCGTGGCGCTTGGTGTTTTGTGTCTCTGGATAAAATAATAGATCTATCGTATCTTTTGACTCGTAGCTCCGATTTATTCACCGTTTTTTTTCAAATCATGTATTTTTTGGGATCTATCCGTTGGCAAACTACCGTAGACAGTTTGTCCCAAATATTTTTTGAAACGAGACCTCAAAAGCCTTCAATTTTGCCTTTTTCGATTTGACCGTTTTGAATTTCATTCATATTATTCCTTTTGTGTATGCATGACTTAGCATGGTACATATTGATTTAAAGCCTATAATTTCACTCGCAATGTAATTATGTATAACGCATATAAATTTGAATCTAATGTCACTTCATTAAACACGCTTCTTTAAATCGTTAATATGCGCCGCCAGATGGATTATCATTTGGCGGCGTATAACCTTCAGTTTCAAATTGTGCTGCAATTCTCGAGATCACCCTAAAACGACCCTAACATCAAGACTCCTGGATAGTGTCTTGACATTCGAGGTCGTCAGGATGCTGAAAAAAGATATTTTACTCATTTTTAATGTTCTCTTAAAACGTTTTCAATATATATCGTATCTATTAGTTTTGTGTATGCATGACTTAGCATGGTATATATCGTTTTAAGGCCTATTATTTCACTCGCAATGTAATTATGTATAACGGATATAAATTTGAATCTAATGTCACTTCTTTAAACACGTTTTTTAAATCATTAGTATGCGCCGCCGGATGGAGCACAAACTGACGGCGCATAACCTTCTGTTTCAGATTGTGCTGAAATTCTCAAGGTCACCTTAAAACGGCGAACGAGCAAGACTCTATGAACTTGCTTGCCATTTGACGTCGTCTAGATTCTAAAAAGACATCTTTCCTCGCAAAATCGCACCACGCACCAAACACCATTAACTGTTCGTGGTGCTTGGTGTATTGTGTCTCTGGCTAAAATAATATATCTATCGTATCTTTTGACTCGTAGCTCCGATTTAGTCACTGTTTTTTTTTCAAATCATGTATTGTTTCCGGATCTATCCATTGGCAAACTACCGTAGGCGGTTTATCCCAAATATTTTTTGAAATGACCTCGAAAGCCTTCAATTTTGCCTTTTTTTTTTTTTTTTTTACCGTTTTGAATTTCATTCATATCATTCCTTTTGTGTATGCAAGACTTAGCATGGTACATATTGTTTTAAGGCCTATTATTTCACTCGCAATGTAATTATGTATAACGCATATAAATTTGAATCTAATGTCACTTCATTAAACACGCTTTTTTAAATCATTAATATGCGCCGCCAGGTGGAGTACCATTTGGCGGTGCATAACCTTCGGTTTCAGATTGTACTGAAATTCTCGAGATCACCCTAAAATGACCCTAACAACAAGACTCCTGGGTAGTGTCTTGACATTCGAGGTCGTCAGGATGTCGAAAAAAGACACTTTACTCAGTTTTAATGTTCTCTTAGAACATTTTCAATTTATACCGTTTCTATTAGTTTTGTGTATGCATGACTTAGCATGTAAGACCTATTATTTCACTCGCAATATAATTATGTATAACGGATATAAATTTGAATTTAATGTCAATTCTTTAAACACGTATTTATATCATTAGTATGCGCCGCCAGATGGAGTACAATCTGGCGGCGCATAACCTTCGGTTTCAGATTGTGCTGAAATTCACAAGATCAACTTAAAGCGGCCGAACGAGGAAGACTCTATGAACTTGATTACCATTCGAGGTCATTAAGATTCCGAAAAAGACACCTTTCCTCGCAAAATCGCACCACGCACCAAACACCACTGACGGTTCGTGGTGCTTGGTGTTTTGTGTCTCTGGCTAAAATAATAGATCTATCGTATCTTTTGACTCGTAGCTTCGATTTAGTCACTGTTTTTTTAAATCGTGTATTTTTTTGGATCTATCTGTTGGCAAACTGCCGTAGACGGTTTGTCCCAAATATTTTTCGAAACGAGACCTCGAAAGCCTTCAATTTTGCCTTTTTTCAATATTGACCGTTTTGAATTTCATTCATATAATTCCTTTTGTGTATACATGACTTAGCATGGTACATATTGTTTTATGGCCTATTATTTCACTCGCAATGTAATTATGTGTAACGCATATAAATTTGAATCTAATGTCACTTCATTTGTGACGTCCTCCAGATAGGGTCTGGAAGAAAACGTCACTAATATCAAATAAACCAACATTTTATATTACGAGAACAATACTATATGATAAAATTTTTTTTTATTGATAACGCAGCGGAAGAAAATAGAATATCGTTACAAGAATTTAAATTAGCATCACATAAGTAGTAAGCCTGATCAATCAGCACCTGAGACAAACATGCTAAAGTGTCAACCAAAAAGGTTGAGTGAAATCATAGGTTTAACAAAAGTAGTTATCTTATTTTTAGACCACAAGATTTTTATTTTCAAAAGTAGATCACACAGATCTTTAGTTGTCAAAGAAGATCACAAAGATCTTAAAAGTTGATCTCGCAGGGATCAAAAAGTTATGCTAGTTCGTGATATTTAGACTAAACGTTTAAAGTTTGCTCCAATGACAAGTTGTTCTGTCCTTGTCGGTTTAATTTCATTATCAAGTAATACAAAGACTTAGTCAAATGTATCGGGGACGTTACTCCCGATAGGCCTACCCCCAATAATTAAGAATGCATTTAACGAGCAATTTAACAGTTGGTACTTGTGTCTAAATTGTAAATTGTAAAAGTAGCATGTGTCTCACCCCAGTAAGTTAAAATAAATTGCGCAATAGTAAATGGGGCTATGAAATTCACCTTAGTAAGTAGGAGAAGTGTTTGTTATTCCTCGAAATAGAAGAGTTGAATGAATGTGAGCAGAGAGTCAACCTAATGACATTTAAGAGTAGGTAAATGTTTGCCCAAGTTTAAGTTAAGTATGCAAGTGTTTAAGTGTAGTTTGTTTTACTAAATTCCCATTTTTAGTAAGTTTCCACTTTTAGCAAGTTTCCATTTTTAGTAAGTTTTCATTTTTAGTAAGTTTCTATTTTTAATAAATAGTGCTGAACACTAGTGAGTTGTTCTTAATAAGTCCACCACTTATTAAGTGTGTAAGTGACTAGGTGTTGTTCACTTAGTGAGTGTATGATTACTATAGTCGGGTTTGATATTGTGCACCATACCCAAACATCTATGCCACCGCCGAGTCACTTGAATGATCAATTGTTACCGGTTGGCCCAGAATTTCTTGACCAAAATCTAAGTTTGGTATTCGAGATCCACAAGCGTCCCATAATGGTACCAAGGATCATCCTAGGCCTTAAGTAGCGTTGACGTTCGAGTAATCACACATTATCGTGTATGTTATAATCTTATAATATAAGTAGTACATTATAAGTGTTAGTAGTAGTATAAGTGTGTAAGTGTTAAGTAGTATAAGAAGTATAGTATAAGTAGTATTAAGTATGTGATTAGTAATATTAGGATTTAGTAGTTAAGTAGTATTAGTAGTTCAAGTAGTAAGTAGTAGTATTAATTAATTAGGTTTAATTAATTAGTGTAGTATTAATTAATGATTAGATAATAATTAATAGTAATAATTATTTAGGGTTTTAGCAGTAGTAGGTTAAAGTAGTAAATTAGGGTTTAATAAATTAGGATTAGGTTAAAGTTAAATTAGGGTTAGGTTAAAGTTAAATTAGGGTTTAAGTAACAAAGATTTAGGGTTTAGTAAAGTAGGTTTAAATTAGGGTTTACTCTCTTTTTTTTTTTAAACCGTGAGTATAGGTATATATGTTTAAATTTTTTTTTTTTACACATATATGTATTGTAGTGACCCGAACTTTTCCATGTTTATATATATATTAAATGAAATTGTTATTTACATGATTAAGTGTTTCCAACATGTTAAGCAATCAAACTTGTTAAGACTTGATTAATTGAAATAGGTTTCATATAGACAATTGACTACCCATGTTGACCGGTGATTCACGAACGTTAAAACTTGTAAAAACTATACGATGACATATATATGGTTATATATATAGTTAACATGGTTTTATTATAAGTATGTATCTCATTAGGTATTTTAACAATGAGTTATATACATAAAAATGAGACTATTAATTTAAGAAACTCGAAAACGATATATATAACGATTATCGTTATAACAACGTCTTACTAGGTACATATGAATCATATTAAGATATTGATACACTTGGTTAATTATTTTAAATGATAAGTAAATATATTATTAAGTGTATTAACAATGAAATACATATGTAAAAATAAGACTACTAACTTAATGATTTCGAAACGAGACATATATGTAATGATTATCGTTGTAACGACATTTAACTGTATATATATCATACTAAGATATATTATATATCATAATATCATGATAATATAACAATTTAACATCTCATTTGTTATAATAAAAAATGGGTTAACAACATTCAACAAGATCGTTAACCTAAAGGTTTCAAAACAACATTTATATGTAACGACTAACGATGACTTAACGACTCAGTTAAAATGTATATACATTTAGTGTTTTAATATGTATTCATACACTTTTGAAAGACTTCAAGACACTTATCAAAATACTTCTACTTAACAAAAATGCTTACAATTACATCCTCGTTCAGTTTCATCAACAATTCTACTCGTATGCACCCGTATTCATACTCGTACAATACACAGCTTTTAGATGTATGTACTATTGGTATATACACTCCAATGATCAGCTCTTAGCAGCCCATGTGAGTCACCTAACACATGTGGGAACCATCATTTGGCAACTAGCATGAAATATCTCATAAAATTATAAAAATATGAGTAATCATTCATGACTTATTTACATGAAAACAAAATTACATATCCTTTATATCTAATCCATACACCAACGACCAAAAACACCTACAAACACTTTCATTATTCAATTTTCTTCATCTAATTGATCTCTCTCAAGTTCTATCTTCAAGTTCTAAGTGTTCTTCATAAATTCTAAAAGTTCTAGTTTCATAAAATCAAGAATACTTCCAAGATTGCAAATTTACTTCCAAGTTTTCTAAATCCATTCCAAGTAATCATCCAAGATCAAGAAACCTTTGTTACTTACAGTAGGTTATCTTTCTAATACAAGGTAATAATCTTATTCAAACTTTAATTCAATTTCTATAACTATAACAATCTTATTTCGAGTGGAAATCTTACTTGAAATTGTTTTCGTGTCATGATTCTGCTTCAAGAACTTTCAAGCCATCCAAGGATCCTTTGAAGCTAGATATATTTTTATCATTTCCAGTAGGTTTATCCAAGGAACTTGAGGTAGTAATGATATTCATAACATCATTCGATTCATACATATAAAGCTATCTTATTCGAAGGTTTAAACTTGTAATCACTAGAACATAGTTTAGTTAATTCTAAACTTGTTCGCAAATAAAAGTTAATCCTTCTAACTTGACTTTTAAAATCAACTAAACACATGTTCTATATCTATATGATATGCTAACTTAATGATTTAAAACCTGGAAACACGAAAAACACCGTAAAATCGGATTTACGCCGTCGTAGTAACACCGCGGGCTGTTTTGGGTTAGTTAATTAAAAACTATGATAAACTTTGATTTAAAAGTTATTATTCTGGGAAAATTATTTTTATTATGAACATGAAACTATATCTAAAAATTATGGTTAAACTCAAAGTGGAAGTATGTTTTCTAAAATGGTCATCTAGACGTCGTTCTTTCGACTGAAATGACTACCTTTACAAAAATGACTTGTAACTTATTTTTCCGACTATAAACCTATACATTTTCTGTTTAGATTCATAAAATTTAGTTCAATATGAAACCATAGCAATTTGATTCACTCAAAACGGATTTAAAATGAAGAAGTTATGAGTAAAACAAGATTGGATAATTTTTCTCATTTTAGCTACGTGAAAATTGGTAACAAATCTATTCCAACCATAACTTAATCAACTTGTATTGTATATTATGTAATCTTGAGATACCATAGACACGTATACAATGTTTCGACCTATCATGTCGACACATCTATATATATTTCGGAACAACCATAGACACTCTATATGTGAATGTTGAGGTTAGCTATACAGGGTTGAGGTTGATTCCAAAATATATATAGTTTGAGTTGTGATCAATACTGAGATACATATACACTGGGTCGTGGATTGTTTCAAGATAATATTTATCGATTTATTTCTGTACATCTAACTGTGGACAACTAGTTGTGGGTTACTAACGAGGACAGCTGACTTAATAAACTTAAAACATCAAAATATATTAAAAGTGTTGTAAATATATTTTGAACATACTTTGATATATATGTATATATTGTTATAGGTTCGTTAATCAACCAGTGGCCAAGTCTTACTTCCCGACGAAGTAAAAATCTGTGAAAGTGAGTTATAGTCCCACTTTTAAAATCTAATATTTTTGGGATGAGAATACATGCAGGTTTTATAAATAATTTACAAAATAGACACAAGTACGTGAAACTACATTCTATGGTTGAATTATCGAAATCGAATATGCCCCTTTTTATTAAGTCTGGTAATCTAAGAATTAGGGAACAGACACCCTAATTGACGCGAATCCTAAAGATAGATCTATTGGGCCTAACAAACCCCATCCAAAGTACCGAATGCTTTAGTACTTCAAAATTTATATCATATTCGAAGGGTGTCCCGGAATGATGGGGATATTCTTATATATGCATCTTGTTAATGTCGGTTACCAGGTGTTCACCATATGAATGATTTTTATCTCTATGTATGGGATGTGTATTGAAATATGAAATCTTGTGGTCTATTGTTACGATTTGATATATATAGGTTAAACCTATAACTCACCAACATTTTTGTTGACGTTTAAAGCATGTTTATTCTCAGGTGAATACTAAGAGCTTCCGATGTTGCATACTAAAATAAGGACAAGATTTGGAGTCCATGTTTGTATGATATTGTGTAAAAACTGCATTCAAGAAACTGATTTCGATGTAACATATTTGTATTGTAAACCATTATGTAATGGTCGTGTGTAAACAGGATATTTTAGATTATCATTATTTGATAATCTACGTAAAGCTTTTTAAACCTTTATTTATGAAATAAAGGTTATGGTTTGTTTTAAAAATGAATGCAGTCTTTGAAAAATGTCTCATATAGAGGTCAAAACCTCGCAACGAAATCAATTAATATGGAACGTTTTTAATCAATAAGAACGGGACATTTCAGTTGGTATCCGAGCGTTGGTCTTAGAGAACCAGAATTTTGCATTAGTGTGTCTTATCGAGTTTGTTAGGATGCATTAGTGAGTCTGGACTTCGACCGTGTTTACTTGAAAAATGATTGCTTAACAAATTTTGTTGGAAACTATATATTTTTAACATGTGAATATTATGTGATATATTAATCTCTTAACGCGTTTGATATTATGTGATAGATGTCTACCTCTAGAACAAGTCTTATTGACTCACCTAACAATAATAAAGAGTCAAATGTAAATTGGAATGATTCGTGGACTGATTCACAAGTTCCCGAAGAGGAACAGGAAGAAGAGTCGGAACCGGAAGAAGAATCGGAACCGGAAGAAGAATCGGAACCGGAAGAAGAAATAGAACCAGTGGGGGAAATAATAAAACGGTTAAGTAGAAGAAAATCCTCAACCAACCGACCAAAGTTAATTATGGTCAATGGTGTTTCCGCCAAGGAAGCAAAGTATTGGGAGGATTACTAATTCTCCGATGAATCGGATCCCGACAAGGAATCCGATGATGTTATAGAAATTACCCCAACACAATTTAATAAGGCAAAAGAGAACAATAAGGGAAAGGGCATAAAAATAGAGAAATTTGATTCCAAACCCGATGAACTTTATATGTATCATCAACACCCGTATTTCTTAAGTTGTGACAATAACCCGGGAACCTCTAAACCAACAGGTTTTTATAAACCAATGTGGAAAACGACGGCTCGTATTAGGGGAACATCATATATCCCTAGAAACTTGTCAAAACGAACCAAAATCGAAGAAGAAGAAATGAGCGAGTCGGAATAAGATAGTTGTATTCTTGTGGTGTAATATATGTAATATAGTGTGCTTATGCTTTATGATATATGTAAAAATTGCTTGTATTAATAAGTATTTTTTTTATGAATCTAACTCTTGTCTATTTTACAGTATAAAAACACAAAATGGATAGACAACCCAATATTTTAAGAGACCTACCCGGAGACATGATTGATGAAATCTTGTCTAGAGTCGGTCAGAATTCCTCGGCACAACTATTTAAGGCGAGATCAGTTTGTAAGACATTCGAAGAACGTTCCAAGAATTCCTTGGTTTATAAAAGGCTTTCATTCGAAAGATGTGGATATCACATTGGAAAATCCATAAGTTACGATGTGTTTACTTTGACGCATATATTGCGGGGAACCCAAATGCTATTTTACGCAACGGGTTAAGAAATTATTTTGACTCAATATATCCGAATATAGGACTTCGTGATTTAGAAAAAGCGGCTAACATGCAACATAAAGAAGCATGTTATGCTTACGGCTTAGTAATGTTCGCTTCTCACCAAAGTGAGAAAAAGAACATCGGGCTACAACTATTAAACAAAACGTTCCCACAAGTGAAGGAGTCGGTAATTGGGGTAAGAAATGAGGTTTTTAGGTTATTACGAGACTGTTGGTCATTACGTAACCCTCGTCCCTTTGATGACGTTACAACACGATGTCTTATCAACGGCCATAACGGTTATGTTCCATAAGACCAAGGATGGGAAGTAGTCCTAGTAAAACCAGAATGCATGACTTGTTTCTGGACGTATGAAATATGTGTCTTTATTGCCTTTGCTGAACGACTTGTGTACTAGCTAGAATTATCTTCACAACTATCTTGTATCAAAGTTATTGTGTGCTATATTTCATGCTTTATGTAAAATAATCGGTATTGTAAGTTTGTAAAATATTGTATAAAAGTTTGAACGCGAAATATTATTATAATCAGTTTTTCATATAGAATTGTAGTAGTTGAATTGTATATTAGCTACTAAGTATGAACTTAACGGGTAGGTACTACCCAAATTTAAACTTATAAAACGCTAATATGAAGAAAAAGCTTTTATAAATGAGTTCATATTATGCTACGAAATACTATTAACTACTCTTAATATTCTGTATGATTAACTTGTTCCATTTGACTATTTTGAAGGAAATGGCACCGACTACTCGACACACCGTTAATATGAATGAAGAGGAATTCCGTACTTTTCTAGCTTCAAACATAGCCGCAGTACAGGCTGCGCTACATACCAACAATAACCTTGGATCTAGCAGTACAGGAAATCGTGTAGGATGCACCTACAAAGAATTCACTGCCTGCAAACCTTTGGAATTTGATGGAACCGAAGGACCGATCGGATTGAAACGGTGGACCGAGAAGGTCGAATCGGTATTTGCCATAAGTAAGTGTACTGAAGAGGACAAAGTGAAGTACGCTACGCATACCTTCATAGGTTCTGCGTTAACAAGGTGGAATACCTATCTAGAGCAAGTAGGACAAGATGATGCTTACGCACTACCGTGGTCAGCATTCAAGCACTTGATGAATGAGAAGTACCGTCCCAGAACCGAGGTCAATAAGCTCAAGACAGAACTTAGAGGGTTACGAACCCAAGGATTTGATATTACCACGTACGAAATACGATTCACAGAATTATGCCTATTGTGTCCGGGAGCGTTCGAAGATGAGGAAGAGAAGATCGATGCGTTTGTGAAAGGATTACCGGAAAGAATCCAAGAAGATATAAGTTCACAGGAGCCCACCTCCATACAACAGGCATGTAGAATGGCTCACAAACTAGTGAACCAGATTGAAGAAAGAATTAAAGAACAGATTGCTGAAGAGGCCAATGTGAAGCAAGTCAAAAGAAAGTGGGAGGAAAACGGTGATAAGAATCACCAATACAACAACAACAGAAATTACAACAATAATCGCAACAACTATCCCAACAATCGCAACATCAATCGCAACTACAATAAACGACCCAATAACAACAACAACAACAACAACAACAACAGCAACTACAACAATCATCCCAACAACAATAATAACCGTAACAACAACAACAATCAGAAGCAGCTATGCCAAGGGTGTGAAAAGTATCACTCGGGGTTCTTGAAATGTCCCGTTCTTATTGATTAAAAACGTTCCATATTAATTGATTTCGTTGCGAGGTTTTGACCTCTATATGAGACGTTTTTCAAAGACTGCATTCATTTTTAAAACAAACCATAACCTTTATTTCATAAATAAAGGTTTAAAAAGCTTTACGTAGATTATCAAATAATGATAATCTAAAATATCCTGTTTACACACGACCATTACATAATGGTTTACAATACAAATATGTTACATCGAAATCAGTTTCTTGAATGCAGTTTTTACACAATATCATACAAACATGGACTCCAAATCTTGTCCTTATTTTAGTATGCAACAGCGGAAGCTCTTAATATTCACCTGAGAATAAACATGCTTTAAACGTCAACAAAAATGTTGGTGAGTTATAGGTTTAACCTATATATATCAAATCGTTACAATAGACCACAAGATTTCATATTTCAATACACATCCCATACATAGAGATAAAAATCATTCATATGGTGAACACCTGGTAACCGACAATAACAAGATGCATATATAAGAATATCCCCATCATTCCGGGACACCCTTCGGATATGATATAAATTTCGAAGTACTAAAGCATCCGGTACTTTGGATGGGGTTTGTTAGGCCCAATAGATCTATCTTTAGGATTCGCGTCAATTAGGGTGTCTGTTCCCTAATTCTTAGATTACCAGACTTAATAAAAAGGGGCATATTCGATTTCGATAATTCAACCATAGAATGTAGTTTCACGTACTTGTGTCTATTTTGTAAATCATTTATAAAACCTGCATGTATTCTCATCCCAAAAATATTAGATTTTAAAAGTGGGACTATAACTCACTTTCACAGATTTTTACTTCGTCAGGAAGTAAGACTTGGCCACTGTTGATTCACGAACCTATAACAATATATACATATATATTAAAGTATGTTCAAAGTATATTTACAACACTTTTAATATATTTTGATGTTTTAAGTTTATTAAGTCAGCTGTCCTCGTTAGTAACCTATAACTAGTTGTCCACAGTTAGATGTACAGAAATAAATCGATAAATATTATCTTGAATCAATCCACGACCCAGTGTATACGTATCTCAGTATTGATCACAACTCAAACTATATATATTTTGGAATCAACCTCAACCCTGTATAGCTAACTCCAACATTCACATATAGAGTGTCTATGGTTGTTCCGAAATATATATAGATGTGTCGACATGATAGGTCGAAACATTGTATACGTGTCTATGGTATCTCAAGATTACATAATATACAATACAAGTTGATTAAGTTATGGTTGGAATAGATTTGTTACCAATTTTCACGTAGCTAAAATGATAAAAATTATCCAATCTTGTTTTACCCATAACTTCTTCATTTTAAATCCGTTTTGAGTGAATCAAATTGCTATGATTTCATATTGAACTCTATTTTATGAATCTAAACAGAAAAAGTATAGGTTTATAGTCAGAAAAATAAGTTACAAGTCGTTTTTGTAAAGGTAGTCATTTCAGTCGAAAGAACGACGTCTAGATGACCATTTTAGAAAACATACTTCCACTTTGAGTTTAACCATAATTTTTGGATATAGTTTCATGTTCATAATAAAAATCATTTTCTCAGAATAACAACTTTTAAATCAAAGTTTATCATAGTTTTTAATTAACTAACCCAAAACAGCCCGCGGTGTTACTACGACGGCGTAAATCCGGTTTTACGGTGTTTTTCGTGTTTCCAGGTTTTAAATCATTAAGTTAGCATATCATATAGATATAGAACATGTGTTTAGTTGATTTTAAAATTCAAGTTAGAAGGATTAACTTTTGTTTGCGAACAAGTTTAGAATTAACTAAACTATGTTCTAGTGATTACAAGTTTAAACCTTCGAATAAGATAGCTTTATATGTATGAATCGAATGATGTTATGAACATCATTACTACCTTAATTTCCTTGGATAAACCTACTGGAAAAGAGAAAAATGGATCTAGCTTCAATGGATCCTTGGATGGCTCGAAGTTCTTGAAGCAGAATCATGACACGAAAACAAGTTCAAGTAAGATCATCACTTGAAATAAGATTGTTATAGTTATAGAAATTGAACCAAAGTTTGAATATGATTATTACCTTGTATTAGAATGATAACCTACTGTAAGAAACAAAGATTTCTTGAGGTTGGATGATCACCTTACAAGATTGGAAGTGAGCTAGCAAACTTGAAAGTATTCTTGATTTTATGAAACTAGAACTTTTGGAATTTATGAAGAACACTTAGAACTTGAAGATAGAACTTGAGAGAGATCAATTAGATGAAGAAAATTGAAGAATGAAAGTGTTTGTAGGTGTTTTTGGTCGTTGGTGTATGGATTAGATATAAAGGATATGTAATTTTGTTTTCATGTAAATAAGTCATGAATGCTTACTCATATTTTTGTAATTTTATGAGATATTTCATGCTAGTTGCCAAATGATGGTTCCCACATGTGTTAGGTGACTCACATGGGCTGCTAAGAGCTGATCATTGGAGTGTATATACCAATAGTACATACATCTAAAAGCTGTGTATTGTACGAGTACGAATACGGGTGCATACGAGTAGAATTGTTGATGAAACTGAACGAGGATGTAATTGTAAGCATTTTTGTTAAGTAGAAGTATTTTGATAAGTGTATTGAAGTCTTTCAAAAGTGTATAAATACATATTAAAACACTACATGTATATACATTTTAACTGAGTCGTTAAGTCATCGTTAGTCGTTACATGTAAGTGTTGTTTTGAAACCTTTAGGTTAACGATCTTGTTAAATGTTGTTAACCCAATGTTTATAATATCAAATGAGATTTTAAATTATTATATTATCATGATATTATCATGTATGAATATCTCTTAATATGATATATATACATTACATGTCTTTACAACGATAATCGTTACATATATGTCTCGTTTAAAAATCATTAAGTTAGTAGTCTTGTTTTTACATATGTAGTTCATTGTTAATATACTTTATGATATGTTTTCTTATCATAGTATCATGTTAACTATATATATATATCCATATATATGTCATCATATAGTTTTTACAAGTTTTAACGTTCGTGAATCACCGATCAACTTGGGTGGTCAATTGTCTATATGAAACATATTTCAATTAATCAAGTCTTAACAAGTTTGATTGCTTAACATGTTGGAAACATTTAATCATGTAAATATCAATCTCAATTAATATATATAAACATGGAAAAGTTCGGGTCACTACAGTACCTACCCGTTAAATAAATTTCGTCCCGAAATTTTAAGCTGTTGAAGGTGTTGACGAATCTTCTGGAAATAGATGCGGGTATTTCTTCTTCATCTGATCTTCACGCTCCCAGGTGAACTCGGGTCCTCTACGAGCATTCCATCGAACCTTAACAATTGGTATCTTGTTTTGCTTAAGTCTTTTAACCTCACGATCCATTATTTCGACGGGTTCTTCGATGAATTGAAGTTTTTCGTTGATTTGGATTTCATCTAACGGAATAGTGAGATCTTCTTTAGCAAAACATTTCTTTAAATTCGAGACGTGGAAAGTGTTATGTACAGCCGCGAGTTGTTGAGGTAACTCTAGTCGGTAAGCTACTGGTCCGACACGATCAATAATCTTGAATGGTCCAATATACCTTGGATTTAATTTCCCTCGTTTACCAAATCGAACAACGCCTTTCCAAGGTGCAACTTTAAGCATGACCATCTCTCCAATTTCAAATTCTATATCTTTTCTTTTAATGTCAGCGTAGCTCTTTTGTCGACTTTGGGCGGTTTTCAACCGTTGTTGAATTTGGATGATCTTCTCGGTAGTTTCTTGTATAATCTCCGGACCCGTAATCTGTCTATCCCCCACTTCACTCTAACAAATCGGAGACCTGCACTTTCTACCATAAAGTGCTTCAAACGGCGCCATCTCAATGCTTGAATGGTAGCTGTTGTTGTAGGAAAATTCTGCTAACGGTAGATGTCGATCCCAACTGTTTCCGAAATCAATAACACATGCTCGTAGCATGTCTTCAAGCGTTTGTATCGTCCTTTCGCTCTGCCCATCAGTTTGTGGATGATAGGCAGTACTCATGTCTAGACGAGTTCCTAATGCTTGCTGTAATGTCTGCCAGAATCTTGAAATAAATCTGCCATCCCTATCAGAGATAATAGAGATTGGTATTCCATGTCTGGAGACGACTTCCTTCAAATACAGTCGTGCTAACTTCTCCATCTTGTCATCTTCTCTTATTGGTAGGAAGTGTGCTGATTTGGTGAGACGATCAACTATTACCCAAATAGTATCAAAACCACTTGCAGTCCTTGGCAATTTAGTGATGAAATCCATGGTAATGTTTTCCCATTTCCATTCCGGGATTTCGGGTTGTTGAAGTAGACCTGATGGTTTCTGATGCTCAGCTTTAACCTTAGAACACGTTAAACATTCTCCTACGTATTTAGCAACATCAGCTTTCATACCCGGCCACCAAAAATGTTTCTTGAGATCCTTGTACATCTTCCCCGTTCCAGGATGTATTGAGTATCTGGTTTTATGAGCTTCTCTAAGTACCATTTCTCTCATATCTCCAAATTTTGGTACCCAAATCCTTTCAGCCCTATACCGGGTTCCGTCTTCCCGAATATTAAGATGCTTCTCCGATCCTTTGGGTATTTCATCCTTTAAATTTCCCTCTTTTAAAACTCCTTGTTGCGCCTCCTTTATTTGAGTAGTAATGTTATTATAAATCATTATATTCATAGATTTTACTCGAATGGGTTCTCTGTCCTTCCTGCTCAAGGCATCAGCTACCACATTTGCCTTCCTCGGGTGGTAACGAATCTCAAAGTCGTAATCATTCAATAATTCAATCCACCTACGCTGCCTCATATTCAATTGTTTCTGATTAAATATGTGTTGAAGACTTTTGTGGTCAGTATATATAATACTTTTGACCCCATATAAGTAGTGCCTCCAAGTCTTTAATGCAAAAACAACTGCGCCTAATTCCAAATCGTGCGTCGTATAATTTTGTTCGTGAATCTTCAATTGTCTAGACGCATAAGCAATCACCTTCGTTCGTTGCATTAATACACAACCGAGACCTTGCTTTGATGCGTCACAATAAATCACAAAATCATCATTCCCTTCAGGCAATGACAATATAGGTGCCGTAGTTAGCTTTTTCTTCAATAACTGAAACGCTTTCTCTTGTTCATCATTCCATTCAAATTTCTTCCCTTTATGCGTTAATGCAGTCAAGGGTTTTGCTATTCTAGAAAAGTCTTGGATGAACCTTCTGTAGTAACCAGCTAGTCCTAAAAACTGGCGTATGTGTTTCAGAGTTTTCGGGGTTTCCCACTTTTCAACAGTTTCTATCTTTGCCGGATCCACCTTAATACCTTCTTTGTTCACTATGTGACCGAGGAATTGAACTTCTTCCAACCAAAATGCACACTTTGAAAACTTAGCGTACAATTCTTCCTTCCTCAATACTTCTAACACCTTTCTCAAATGTTCACCGTGTTCTTGGTCATTCTTTGAGTAAATAAGTATGTCATCAATGAAAACAATGACAAACTTGTCAAGGTATGGTCCACACACTCGGTTCATAAGGTCCATGAACACAGCTGGTGCATTAGTTAAACCAAACGGCATGACCATAAACTCGTAATGACCGTAACGTGTTCTGAAAGCAGTCTTTGGAATATCATCTTCTTTCACCCGCATTTGATGATACCCGGAACGTAAGTCAATCTTTGAATAAACAGACGAGCCTTGTAGTTGATCAAATAAGTCGTCGATTCTCGGTAGTGGGTAGCGGTTCTTGATGGTAAGTTTGTTCAACTCTCGGTAGTCGATACACAACCTGAATGTACCATCTTTCTTCTTGACAAACAAAACAGGAGCTCCCCACGGTGATGTGCTTGGTCGAATGAAACCACGCTCTAAAAGTTCTTGTAATTGGCTTTGCAGTTCTTTCAACTCGCTGGGTGCGAGTCTGTAAGGAGCACGAGCTATTGGTGCAGCTCCTGGTACAAGATCTATTTGAAATTCAACGGATCGATGTGGGGGTAATCCCGGTAATTCTTTCGGAAATACATCGGGAAATTCTTTTGCAATGGGAACATCATTGATGCTCTTTTCTTCAGTTTGTACTTTCTCGACGTGTGCTAGAACAGCATAGCAACCTTTTCTTATTAGTTTTTGTGCCTTCAAATTACTAATAAGATGTAGCTTCGTGTTGCCCTTTTCTCCGTACACCATTAAGGGTTTTCCTTTTTCTCGTATAATGCGAATTGCATTTTTGTAACAAACGATCTCCGCTTTCACTTCTTTCAACCAGTCCATACCGATTATCACATCAAAACTCCCTAACTCTACTGGTATCAAATCAATCTTAAATGTTTCGTTAACCAGTTTAATTTCTCGATTCCGACATATATTATCTGCTGAAATTAATTTACCATTTGCTAATTCAAGTAAAAATTTACTATCCAAAGGCGTCAATGGACAACTTAATTTAGCACAAAAATCTCTACTCATATAGCTTCTATCCGCACCCGAATCAAATAAAACGTAAGCAGATTTATTGTCAATAAGAAACGTACCCGTAACAAGCTCTGGGTCTTCCTGTGCCTCTACCGCATTAATATTGAAAACTCTTCCACGGCCTTGTCCATTCGTGTTCTCCTGGTTCGGGCAATTTCTAATAATGTGGCCCGGTTTTCCACATTTATAACAAACTACATTGGCATAACTTGCTCCGACACTACTTGCTCCGCCATTACTCGTTCCGACACCATTTGTTCCTTTCGTTCTATTAACCCCTGGTCCGTAGACCTCACACTTCGCCGCGCTATGACCATTTCTTTTACACTTGTTGCAAAATTTGGTGCAGAACCCCGAGTGATTCTTTTCACACCTTTGGCATAGCTGCTTCTGATTGTTGTTGTTGTTGCGGTTATTATTGTTGTTGGGATGATTGTTGTAGTTGCTGTTGTTGTTGTTGTTGTTGTTGTTGTTGGGCCGTTTGTTGTAGTTGCGATTGATGTTGCGATTGTTGGGATAATTGTTGCGATTATTGTTGTAATTGCTGTTGTTGTTGTATTGGTGATTCTTATCACCGTTTTCCTCCCACTTTCTTTTGACTTGCTTCACATTGGCCTCTTCAGCAGTCTGTTCTTTAATTCTTTCTTCAATCTGGTTCACTAGTTTGTGAGCCATTCTACATGCTTGTTGTATGGAGGCGGGCTCGTGTGAACTTATATCTTCTTGGATTCTTTCCGGTAATCCTTTCACAAACGCGTCGATCTTCTCTTCCTCATTTTCGAATGCTCCCGGACACAATAGGCACAATTCTGTGAATCGTCTTTCGTACGTGGTAATATCAAATCCTTGGGTTCGTAACCCTCTAAGTTCTGTCTTGAGCTTATTGACCTCGGTTCTGGGACGGTACTTCTCGTTCATCAAGTGCTTGAATGCTGACCACGGTAGTGCGTACGCATCATCTTGTCCCACTTGCTCTAGATAGGTATTCCACCATGTTAACGCAGAACCTGTGAAGGTATGCGTAGCGTACTTCACTTTGTCCTCTTCAGTACACTTACTTATGGCAAACACCGATTCAACCTTCTCGGTCCACCGTTTCAATCCGATCGGTCCTTCGGTTCCATCAAATTCCAAAGGTTTGCAGGCAGTGAATTCTTTGTAGGTGCATCCTACACGATTTCCTGTACTGCTAGATCCAAGGTTATTGTTGGTATGTAACGCAGCCTGTACTGCGGCTATGTTTGAAGCTAGAAAAGTACGGAATTCCTCTTCATTCATATTCACGGTGTGTCGAGTAGTCGGTGCCATTTCCTTCAAAATAGTTAAATGGAACAAGTTAATCATACAGAATATTAAGAGTAGTTAATAGTATTTCGTAGCATAATATGAACTCATTTATAAAAGCTTTTTCTTCATATTAGCGTTTTATAAGTTTAAATTCGGGTAGTACCTACCCGTTAAGTTCATACTTAGTAGCTAATATACAATTCAACTACTACAATTCTATATGAAAAACTGATTGTAATAATATTTCGCGTTCAAACTTTTATACAATATTTTACAAACTTACAATACCGCTTATTTTACATAAAGCATGAAATATAGCACACAATAACTTTGATACAAGATAGTTGTGAAGACAATTCTAGCTAGTACACAAGTCGTTCGGCAAAGGCAATAAAGACACGTAATTCATACGTCCAGAAACAAGTCATGCATTCTGGTTTTACTAGGACTACTTCCCATCCTTGGTCTTGTGCAACATAACCGTTATGGCCGTTGATAAGACAGCGTGTTGTAACGTCATCAAAGGGACGAGGGTTACGTAATGTCCAACAGTCCCGTAATAATCTAAAAACCTCATTTCTTACCCCAATTACCGACTCCGTCACTTGTGGGAACGTTTTGTTTAATAGTTGTAGCCCGATGTTCTTGTTCTCACTTTGGTGAGAAGCGAACATTACTAATCTGTAAGCATAACATGCTTCTTTATGTTGCATGTTAGCCGCTTTTTCTAAATCACGAAGTCCAATATTCGGATATATTGAGTCAAAATAATTTCTTAACCCATTGCGTAAAATAGCATTTGGGTTCCCCGCAATATATGCGTCAAAGTAAACACATCGTAACTTATGGGTTTCCCAATGTGATATCCCCCATCTTTCAAACGAAAGTCTCTTATAAACCAAGACATTCTTGGAACGTTCTTCGAATGTCTTACAAACTGATCTCGCCTTAAATAGTTGTGCCGAGGAATTCTGACCGACTCTAGACAAGATTTCATCAATCATGTCTCCGGGTAGGTCTCTTAAAATATTGGGTTGTCTATCCATTTTGCGTTTTTATACTGTAAAATAGACAAGAGTTAGATTCATAAAAAAAAATACTTATTAATACAAGCAATTTTTACATATATCATAAAGCATAAGCACACTACATTACATATATTACACCACATGAATACAACTATCTTATTCCGACTCGCTTGTTTCTTCTTCTTCGGTTTTGGTTCGTTTTGCCAAGTTTCTAGGGATATATGATTTTCCCCTAATACGAGCCGTCGTTATCCACATTGGTTTAGAAAAACCTGGTGGTTTAGAGGTTCCCGGGTCATTGTTACAACTTAAGGACTTCGGGGGTTGACGATACATATAAAGTTCATCGGGGTTGGAATTAGATTTCTCTATTTTTATGCCCTTTCCCTTATTATTTTCTTTTGCCTTTTTAAATTCAGTTGGGGTAATTTCTATAACATCATCGGAATTCTCGTCGGAATCCGATTCATCTGAGAATTGGTAATCCTCCCAATATTTTGCTTCCTTGGCGGAAACACCATTGACCATAATTAACCTTGGTAGGTTGGTTGAGGATTTTCTTTTACTTAACCGTTTTATTATTTCCCCCACCGGTTCTATTTCTTCATCCGGTTCCGATTCTTCTTCCGGTTCCGATTCTTCTTCCGGTTCCGACTCTTCTTCCGGTTCCTCTTCGGGAACTTGTGAATCAGTCCACGAATCATTTCAATTTACATTTGACTCTTCATTATTATTAGGTGAGTCAATGGGACTTGTTCTAGAGGTAGACATCTATCACATAATATCAAACGCGTTAAGAGATTAATATATCACATAATATTCACATGTTAAAAATATATAGTTTCCAACAAAATTTGTTAAGCAATCATTTTTCAAGTAAACACGGTCGAAGTCCAGACTCACTAATGCATCCTAACAAACTCGATAAGACACACTAATGCAAAATTCTGGTTCTCTAAGACCAACGCTCGGATACCAACTGAAATGTCCCGTTCTTATTGATTAAAAACGTTCCATATTAATTGATTTCGTTGCGAGGTTTTGACCTCTATATGAGACGTTTTTCAAAGACTGCATTCATTTTTAAAACAAACCATAACCTTTATTTCATAAATAAAGGTTTAAAAAGCTTTACGTAGATTATCAAATAATGATAATCTAAAATATCCTGTTTACACACGACCATTACATAATGGTTTACAATACAAATATGTTACATCGAAATCAGTTTCTTGAATGCAGTTTTTACACAATATCATACAAACATGGACTCCAAATCTTGTCCTTATTTTAGTATGCAACAGCGGAAGCTCTTAATATTCACCTGAGAATAAACATGCTTTAAACGTCAACAAAAATGTTGGTGAGTTATAGGTTTAACCTATATATATCAAATCGTTACAATAGACCACAAGATTTCATATTTCAATACACATCCCATACATAGAGATAAAAATCATTCATATGGTGAACACCTGGTAACCGACAATAACAAGATGCATATATAAGAATATCCCCATCATTCCGGGACACCCTTCGGATATGATATAAATTTCGAAGTACTAAAGCATCCGGTACTTTGGATGGGGTTTGTTAGGCCCAATAGATCTATCTTTAGGATTCGCGTCAATTAGGGTGTCTGTTCCCTAATTCTTAGATTACCAGACTTAATAAAAAGGGGCATATTCGATTTCGATAATTCAACCATAGAATGTAGTTTCACGTACTTGTGTCTATTTTGTAAATCATTTATAAAACCTGCATGTATTCTCATCCCAAAAATATTAGATTTTAAAAGTGGGACTATAACTCACTTTCACAGATTTTTACTTCGTCAGGAAGTAAGACTTGGCCACTGTTGATTCACGAACCTATAACAATATATACATATATATTAAAGTATGTTCAAAGTATATTTACAACACTTTTAATATATTTTGATGTTTTAAGTTTATTAAGTCAGCTGTCCTCGTTAGTAACCTATAACTAGTTGTCCACAGTTAGATGTACAGAAATAAATCGATAAATATTATCTGGAATCAATCCACGACCCAGTGTATACGTATCTCAGTATTGATCACAACTCAAACTATATATATTTTGGAATCAACCTCAACCCTGTATAGCTAACTCCAACATTCACATATAGAGTGTCTATGGTTGTTCCGAAATATATATAGATGTGTCGACATGATAGGTTGAAACATTGTATACGTGTCTATGGTATCTCAAGATTACATAATATACAATACAAGTTGATTAAGTTATGGTTGGAATAGATTTGTTACCAATTTTCACGTAGCTAAAATGATAAAAATTATCCAATCTTGTTTTACCCATAACTTCTTCATTTTAAATCCGTTTTGAGTGAATCAAATTGCTATGATTTCATATTGAACTCTATTTTATGAATCTAAACAGAAAAAGTATAGGTTTATTGTCAGAAAAATAAGTTACAAGTCGTTTTTGTAAAGGTAGTCATTTCAGTCGAAAGAACGACGTCTAGATGACCATTTTAGAAAACATACTTCCACTTTGAGTTTAACCATAATTTTTGGATATAGTTTCATGTTCATAATAAAAATCATTTTCTCAGAATAACAACTTTTAAATCAAAGTTTATCATAGTTTTTAATTAACTAACCCAAAACAGCCCGCGGTGTTACTACGACGGCGTAAATCCGGTTTTACGGTGTTTTTCGTGTTTCCAGGTTTTAAATCATTAAGTTAGCATATCATATAGATATAGAACATGTGTTTAGTTGATTTTAAAAGTCAAGTTAGAAGGATTAACTTTTGTTTGCGAACAAGTTTAGAATTAACTAAACTATGTTCTAGTGATTACAAGTTTAAACCTTCGAATAAGATAGCTTTATATGTATGAATCGAATGATGTTATGAACATCATTACTACCTTAATTTCCTTGGATAAACCTACTGGAAAAGAGAAAAATGGATCTAGCTTCAATGGATCCTTGGATGGCTCGAAGTTCTTGAAGCAGAATCATGACACGAAAACAAGTTCAAGTAAGATCATCACTTGAAATAAGATTGTTATAGTTATAGAAATTGAACCAAAGTTTGAATATGATTATTACCTTGTATTAGAATGATAACCTACTGTAAGAAACAAAGATTTCTTGAGGTTGGATGATCACCTTACAAGATTGGAAGTGAGCTAGCAAACTTGAAATTATTCTTGATTTTATGAAACTAGAACTTTTGGAATTTATGAAGAACACTTAGAACTTGAAGATAGAACTTGAGAGAGATCAATTAGATGAAGAAAATTGAAGAATGAAAGTGTTTGTAGGTGTTTTTGGTCATTGGTGTATGGATTAGATATAAAGGATATGTAATTTTGTTTTCATGTAAATAAGTCATGAATGCTTACTCATATTTTTGTAATTTTATGAGATATTTCATGCTAGTTGCCAAATGATGGTTCCCACATGTGTTAGGTGACTCACATGGGCTGCTAAGAGCTGATCATTGGAGTGTATATACCAATAGTACATACATCTAAAAGCTGTGTATTGTACGAGTACGAATACGGGTGCATACGAGTAGAATTATTGATGAAACTGAACGAGGATGTAATTGTAAGCATTTTTGTTAAGTAGAAGTATTTTGATAAGTGTATTGAAGTCTTTCAAAAGTGTATAAATACATATTAAAACACTACATGTATATACATTTTAACTGAGTCGTTAAGTCATAGTTAGTCGTTACATGTAAGTGTTGTTTTGAAACCTTTAGGTTAACGATCTTGTTAAATGTTGTTAACCCAATGTTTATAATATCAAATGAGATTTTAAATTATTATATTATCATGATATTATCATGTATGAATATCTCTTAATATGATATATATACATTACATGTCTTTACAACGATAATCGTTACATATATGTCTCGTTTAAAAATCATTAAGTTAGTAGTCTTGTTTTTACATATGTAGTTCATTGTTAATATACTTTATGATATGTTTTCTTATGATAGTATCATGTTAACTATATATATATATATATATCCATATATATGTCATCATATAGTTTTTACAAGTTTTAACGTTCGTGAATCACCGATCAACTTGGGTGGTCAATTGTCTATATGAAACATATTTCAATTAATCAAGTCTTAACAAGTTTGATTGCTTAACATGTTGGAAACATTTAATCATGTAAATATCAATCTCAATTAATATATATAAACATGGAAAAGTTCGGTTCACTACAGTTCTGCACCAAATTTTGCAACAAGTGTAAAAGAAATGATCATAGCGCGGCGAAGTGTGAGGTCTACAGACCAGGGGTTAACAGAACGAAAGGAACAAATGGCGTCGGAACGAGTAATGGTGGAGCAAGTAGTGTCGGAGCAAGTTCTGCCAATGTAGTTTGTTATAAATATGGAAAATCGGGCCACATTATTAGAAATTGCCCGAACCAGGAGAACACGAATGAACAAGGCCGCGGAAGAGTTTTCAATATTAATGCGGCAGAGGCACAGGAAGACCCGGAGCTTGTTACGGGTACGTTTCTTATTGACAATAAATCTGCTTACGTTTTATTTGATTTGGGTGTGGATAGAAGCTATATGAGTAGAGATTTTTGTGCTAAATTAAGTTGTCCATTGACGCCATTGGATAGTAAATTTTTACTCGAATTAGCAAACGGTAAATTAATTTCAGCAGATAATATATGCCGGAATCGAGAAATTAAACTGGGTAGCGAAATATTTAAGATTGATTTGATACCAGTAGAGTTATGGAGTTTTGATGTAATAGTTGGCATGGACTGGCTGAAGAAGGTGAAAGCAGAGATCGTATGTTATAATAATGCAATTCGCATTATACGAGAAGAAGGAGAACCCTTAATGGTGTACGGAGAAAAGGGCAACCTGAAGCTACATCTTATTAGTAATTTAAAGGCACAAAAACTAATAAGAAAAGGTTGCTATGCTGTTCTAGCACACGTCGAGAAAGTACAAACTGAAGAAAAGAGCATCAATGATGTTCCCGTCGCAAAAGAATTTCCCTATGTATTTCCGAAATAATTACCGGGACTACCTCCACATCGATCTGTTGAATTTCAAATAGATCTTGTACCAGGAGCTGCACCAATAGCTCGTGCTCCTTATAGACTCGCACCCAGCGAGATGAAAGAACTGCAAAGCCAACTGTAAGAACTATTAGAACATGGTTTCATTCGACCAAGCACATCACCATGGGGAGCTCCTGTTTTGTTTGTCAAGAAGAAGGATGGTACATTTAGGTTGTGTATTGACTACAGAGAGTTGAACAAACTTACCATCAAAAATCGTTATCCACTGCCGAGAATTGACGACTTATTTGATCAACTACAAGGCTCGTCGGTTTATTCGAAGATCGATTTACATTCTGGATATCATCAAATGCGAGTAAAGGAGGATGATATTCCAAAAACTGCTTTTAGGACGCGTTATGGTCATTACGAGTTTATGGTTATGCCGTTTGGATTGACTAACGCACCAGCTGTGTTCATAGACCTTATGAACCGAGTGTGTGGGCCATATCTTGACAAGTTTGTCATTGTTTTCATCGATGACATACTTATTTACTCAAAGAATGATCAAGAGCACGAAGAACATTTGAGAAAGGTGTTAGAAGTATTGAGGAAGGAAGAATTGTACGCTAAGTTTTCAAAGTGTGCATTTTGGTTGGAAGAAGTTCAATTCCTCGGTCACATAGTGAACAAAGAAGGTATTAAGGTGGATCCGGCAAAGATAGAAACTGTTGAAAAATGGGAAACCCCAAAAACTCTGAAGCATATACGTCAATTTTTAGGATTGGCTGGTTACTACAGAAGATTCATCCAAGATTTCTCCAAAATAGCAAAACCCTTGACTGCATTAACGCATAAAGGGAAGAAATTTGAATGGAAGGATGAACAAGAGAAGGCGTTTCAATTATTGAAAAAAAAAAGCTAACTACGGCACCTATATTGTCATTGCCTGAAGGGAATGATGATTTTGTGATTTATTGTGACGCATCAAAGCAAGGTTTCGGTTGTGTATTAATGCAACGGACGAAGGTGATTGCTTATGCGTCTAGACAATTGAAGATTCACGAGCAAAATTATACGATGCATGATTTGGAATTTGGCGCGGTTGTTTTTGCATTAAAGAATTGGAGGCACTACTTATATGGGGTCAAAAGTATTATATATACCGACCACAAAAGTCTTCAACACATATTTAATCAGAAACAACTGAATATGAGGCAGCGTAGGTGGATTGAATTGTTGAATGATTACGACTTTGAGATTCGTTACCACCCGGGGAAGGCAAATGTGGTAGCCGACGCCTTGAGCAGAAAGGACAGAGAACCCATTCAAGTAAAATCTATGAATATAATGATTCA
This sequence comes from Rutidosis leptorrhynchoides, assembly GCF_046630445.1. NCBI lineage: Eukaryota > Viridiplantae > Streptophyta > Magnoliopsida > Asterales > Asteraceae > Rutidosis > Rutidosis leptorrhynchoides. Next base: position 514,887,075 of record NC_092336.1, on the reverse strand, counting down.
CACTAACCTTACTACTCAAATAAAGGAGGCGCAACAAGGAGTTTTAAAAGAGGGAAATTTAAAGGATGAAATACCCAAAGGATCAGAGAAGCATCTTAATATTCGGGAAGACGGAACCCGGTATAGGGCTGAAAGAATTTAGGTACCAAAATTTGGAGATACGAGAGAAATGGTACTTAGAGAAGCTCATAAAACCAGATACTCAATACATCCTGGAACGGGGAAGATGTACAAGGATCTTAAGAAACATTTTTGGTGGCCAGGTATGAAAGCCGATATTGCTAAATATGTAGGAGAATGTTTGACGTGTTCTAAGGTCAAAGCTGAACATTAGAAACCATCAGGTCTACTACAACAACCTGAAATCCCGGAATGGAAATGGGAAAACATTACCATGGATTTCATTACTAAATTGCCAAGGACTGCAAGTGGTTATGATACTATTTGGGTAATAGTTGATCGTCTCACCAAGTCAGCACACTTCCTGCCAATAAGAGAAGATGACAAGATGGAGAAGTTAGCACGACTGTATTTGAAGGAAGTCGTCTCCAGACATGGAATACCAATCTCTATTATCTCTGATAGGGATGGCAGATTTATTTCAAGATTCTAGCAGACATTACAGCAAGCATTGGGAACTCGTCTAGACATGAGTACTGCCTATCATCCACAAACTGATGGGCAGAGTGAAAGGACGATACAAATGCTTGAAGACATGCTACAAGCTTGTGTTATTGATTTCGGAAACAGTTGGGATCGACATCTACCGTTAGCAGAATTTTCCTACAGCAACAGCTACCATTCAAGCATTGAGATGAAGCCGTTTGAAGCACTTTATGGTAGAAAGTACAGGTCTCCGATTTGTTGGAGTGAAGTGGAGGATAGACAGATTACGGGTCCGGAGATAATACAAGAAACTACCGAGAAAATCATCCAAATTCAACAAAGATTGAAAACCGCCCAGAGTCGACAAAAGAGCTACGCGGACAGTAAAAGAAAAGATATAGAGTTTGAAATTGGAGAAATGGTCATGCTTAAGGTTTCACCTTGGAAAGGCGTTGTTCAATTTGGTAAACGGGGGAAACTAAATAAAAGGTACATTGGACCATTCAAGATTATAGATCGTGTCGGACCAGTAGCTTACCAACTGGAGCTACCTCAATAACTCGCGGCTGTACATAACACTTTCCACATCTCAAATTTGAAGAAATGTTTTGCTAAAGAAGATCTCACTATTCCGTTGGACGAAATCCAAATCAATGAAAAACTTCAATTCATTGAAGAACCCGTCGAAATAATGGATCGTGAGGTTAAGAGACTTAAACAAAACAAGATACCGATTGTTAAGGTTCGATGGAATGCTCTGAGAGGACCCGAGTTCACCTGGGAGCGTGAAGATCAGATGAAGAAGAAATACCCGCATTTATTTCCAGAAGATACGTCAACACCTCCAACTGCTTAAAATTTCGGGACGAAATTTATTTAACGGGTAGGTACTGTAGTGACCCGAACTTTTCCATGTTTATATATATATATTAAATGAAATTGTTATTTACATGATTAAGTGTTTCCAACATGTTAAGTAATCAAACTTGTTAAGACTTGATTAATTGAAATAGGTTTCATATAGACAATTGACCACCCATGTTGACCGGTGATTCACGAACGTTAAAACTTGTAAAAACTATACGATGACATATATATGGTTATATATATAGTTAACATGATTTTATTATAAGTATGTATCTCATTAGGTATTTTAACAATGAGTTATATACATAAAAATGAGACTATTAATTTAGGAAACTCGAAAACGATATATATAACGATTATCGTTATAACAACGTCTTACTAGGTACATATGAATCATATTAAGATATTGATACACTTGGTTAATTATGTTAAATGATAAGTAAATATATTATTAAGTGTATTAACAATGAAATACATATGTAAAAATAAGACTACTAACTTAATGATTTCGAAATGAGACATATATGTAACGATTATCGTTGTAACGACATTTAACTGTATATATATCATACTAAGATATATTATATATCATAATATCATGATAATATAATAATTTAACATCTCATTTGTTATAATAAACAATGCGTTAACAACATTCAACAAGATCGTTAACCTAAAGGTTTCAAAACAACATTTACATGTAACGACTAACGATGACTTAACGACTCAGTTAAAATGTATATACATGTAGGGTTTTAATATGTATTCATACACTTTTGAAAGAATTCAAGACACTTATCAAAATACTTCTACTTAACAAAAATGCTTACAATTACATCCTCGTTCAGTTCCATCAACAATTCTACTCGTATGCACCCGTATTCGTACTCGTACAATACACAGCTTTTAGATGTATGTACTATTGGTATATACACTCTAATGATCAGCTTTTAGCAGCCCATGTGAGTCACCTAACACATGTGGGAACCATCATTTGGCAACTAGCATGAAATATCTCATAAAATTATAAAAATATGAGTAATCGTTCATGACTTATTTACATGAAAACAAAATTACATATCCTTTATATCTAATCCATACACCAACGACCAAAAACACCTACAAACACTTTCATTCTTCAATTTTCTTCATCTAATTAATCTCTCTCAAGTTCTATCTTCAAGTTCTAAGTGTTCTTCATAAATTCCAAAAGTTCTAGTTTCATAAAATCAAGAATACTTCCAAGATTGCAAGTTTACTTCCAAGTTTTCTAAATCCATTCCAAGTAATCATCCAAGATCAAGAAATCTTTGTTACTTACAGTAGGTTTTCTTTCTAATACAAGGTAATAATCATATTCAAACTTTAATTCAATTTCTATAACTATAACAATCTTATTTCGAGTGGAAATCTTACTTGAAATTGTTTTCGTGTCATGATTCTGCTTCAAGAACTTTCATGCCATCCAAGGATCCTTTGAAGCTAGATCTATTTTTCTCATTTCCAGTAGGTTTATCCAAGGAACTTGAGGTAGTAATGATGTTCATAACATCATTCGATTCATACATATAAAGCTATCTTATTCGAAGGTTTAAACTTGTAATCACTAGAACATAGTTTAGTTAATTCTAAACTTGTTCGCAAATAAAAGTTTATCCTTCTAACTTGACTTTCAAAATCAACTAAACACATGTTCTATATCTATATTATATGCTAACTTAATGATTTAAAACCTGGAAACACGAAAAACACCGTAAAATCGGATTTACGCCGTCGTAGTAACACCGCGGGCTGTTTTGGGTTAGTTAATTAAAAACTATGATAAACTTTGATTTAAAAGTTGTTATTCTGGGAAAATGATTTTTATTATGAACATGAAACCATATCCAAAAATTATGGTTAAACTCAAAGTGGAAGTATGTTTTCTAAAATGGTCATCTAGACGTCGTTCTTTCGACTGAAATGACTACCTTTACAAAAACGACTTGTAACTTATTTTTCCAACTATAAACCTATACTTTTTATTTTTAGATTCATAAAATAGAGTTCAATATGAAACCATAGCAATTTGTTTCACTCAAAATGGATTTAAAATGAAGAAGTTATGGGTAAAACAAGATTGGATAATTTTTCTCATTTTAGCTACGTGAAAATTGGTAACAAATCTATTCCAACCATAACTTAATCAACTTGTATTGTATATTATGTAATCTTGAGATACCATAGACACGTATACAATGTTTCGACCTATCATGTCGACACATCTATATATATTTCGGAACAACCATAGACACTCTATATGTGAATGTTGGAGTTAGCTATACAGGGTTGAGGTTGATTCCAAAATATATATAGTTTGAGTTGTGATCAATACTGAGATACGTATACACTGGGTCGTGGATTGATTCAAGATAATATTTATCGATTTATTTATGTACATCTAACTGTGGACAACTAGTTGTAGGTTACTAACGAGGACAGCTGACTTAATAAACTTAAAACATCAAAATATATTAAAAGTGTTGTAAATATATTTTGAACATACTTTGATATATATGTATATATTGTTATAGGTTCGTGAATCAACCAGTGGCCAAGTCTTACTTCCCGACGAAGTAAAAATCTGTGAAAGTGAGTTATAGTCCCACTTTTAAAATCTAATATTTTTGGGATGAGAATACATGCAGGTTTTATAAATAATTTACAAAATAGACACAAGTACGTGAAACTACATTCTATGGTTGAATTATCGAAATCGAATATGCCCCTTTTTATTAAGTCTGGTAATCTAAGAATTAGGGAACAGACACCCTAATTGACGCGAATCCTAAAGATAGATCTATTGGGCCTAACAAACCCCATCCAAAGTACCGGATGCTTTAGTACTTCGAAATTTATATCATATTCGAAGGGTGTCCCGGAATGATGGGGATATTCTTATATATGCATCTTATTAATGTCGGTTACCAGGTGTTCACCATATGAATGATTTTTATCTCTATGTATGGGATGTGTATTGAAATATGAAATCTTGTGGTCTATTGTTACGATTTGATATATATAGGTTAAACCTATAACTCACCAACATTTTTGTTGACGTTTAAAGCATGTTTATTCTCAGGTGAATACTAAGAGCTTCCGCTGTTGCATACTAAAATAAGGACAAGATTTGGAGTCCATGTTTGTATGATATTGTGTAAAAACTGCATTCAAGAAACTGATTTCGATGTAACATATTTGTATTGTAAACCATTATGTAATGGTCATGTGTAAACAAGATATTTTAGATTATCATTATTTGATAATCTACGTAAAGCTTTTTAAACCTTTATTTATGAAATAAAGGTTATGGTTTGTTTTAAAAATGAATGCAGTCTTTGAAAAACGTCTCATATAGAGGTCAAAACCTTGCAACGAAATCAATTAATATGGAACGTTTTTAATCAATAAGAACGGGACATTTCATGTATATGAGCCGTAGGTTTGTATATGTATATATGTTTATGTATTTTTTTTACAACAAGATTATACAAGAAGATTAAGAACAAGATTTAATTAAATGAATGAATGAATTAAAAGTTTAAGATTTAGGGTTTATACCTTGTAGATCTAGATAAAGATTAACAAGATAAGAAAATATGACATTGAAGATGGAAGATCAAAACCCAAAAACTTCAAGAACACGTTTGAAGATCTTGATGAACACAATGAACATGATGAAGATCTTCAAGAATACGATGAAGATCAATTGAAGATTACCCAGAATCAAGAAGCAAATAACCAAAACTTCAAAGTGGTGTAGGGTGGTGATCGGTTTTGGTGGAAACCGATTGGGGGTGGAGATTTTTGGTGGCCAAAGGTGGCGGCCAAAGGTGGCGGCCAAAGTGGTGGTGATGGGTGGCGGCTATGGTGATGTAATGGCCAAAAGTGGCGGCCAAAAAGAGAGGAGAGGGAGAGGTGTTTAAGAGATGATTTTTGATGAATGATGTGACGACCCAGAAATTTCCGACCAAATTTAAACTTTATCTTTATATTATTCCGACACGATAAGCAAAGTCTGTAATGTTAAATCTCAAGAATTTTAAACTATGTTCACACATTCATTTAACCTCGACCAAATTCCAATGATTCACGAACCATTAAATGAATGTATATGATTATGTATGTAAATGTATATATATTATAACTTGAATATATCAACAAAATATTTAAACGTATAATGCTTTACATGAATGTATTTGTTTCAATATGATCATCGGCGAAATTAGAAGATAAGATCAAATGATTGAATTATCAGAAACATTGAATTATGATTACGAGTCTCTGTTGAGAGGTCCACTATGATTTGAAAAATCTATTCTTTTTAACGTTATTCGAAATAATTGGTAAAGTGATTTTCATATGAGAACAAGGTGTCAAATAACGAAAGTTAGACAAAAGTTAGTGGAAGACTAAATTTAATAATAATGATTTAGTTACTAGTGTACGAAAACGTTTTTCGATATAATGAAACTTGATTATTAGAATATCCCTGTTTAAATAACAAGAATTAGAATATTAGTTGTTGAATATATAAATAACTTGCAACGTGTAATTAGATCGTGTTAATTAAATATATATGTTTTCAACATTAGTTAAGTACACGATAGTAACACTCGCTTAGTGATACGATTGATATTTAAACACTAGTACATAAATGAACTATATCTATTTACGTTTTAAAATTAAAATGATATAGGATATAATATTTTCTATTACGTAAACTGTGACGACCCGGAAATTTTCGACCAAATTTAAACTTAAATCTTTATATGAATTCGACACGATAAGCAAAGTCTGTTAAACTGAATCTCAAAAATTTTGAAATATTTCATGAAATCATTTAACCTTTGACTATTCTCCACGATTCACGAACAATTGTTTGAAAATAAATATGTATTTATAGATAAATATAAATATAAATAATAATTTAAAATTTTAAATACAAATTAAACATTTGAATTAATTATGTAAAATAAGATACATAATAATTAAGTAAAATTTGAAATGAATCTATATGAACATATATGATCTTTATGTATAATTATTTTATATGTACATTGTAATATACATAAGAGATAAATAATCAATATAGGTTATTATATATAGTAGATAGTTGTTAAATATTACATATTTAATAACATATAAACATATTGAAATTACTTACAAGTTAAAATATAATTGTTATCACTATTTTCATTATTAACATTAATACCAGTAATTTTAATATTATTAATTTAATATATATAGATATGAGATTTGATATGTGTGATTTGTTATATCAACACTTTTATTATTATTAATATTAACAATATCATTATTATTATAAATAGTAGAAAATTTTAATTTTTGTACTATTATGATTATTATTAATATTATCACTAAAAATTATTAGTTATATTAAAAATTATCATTATCATAATTTTTACTACTTTTATCATTATTATTAATATTATTAGTATTATCTTGAGATTAATATTATTGATGTTTCTGTTATCATTTTTATTATTAGTGATTATTATAAACTTATTGAAATTATCATTGTTATTATAAATATCATCACATTATTATTATTATCATTATTTTTAAATGTATTATTAGTATTATCTTATAAATAATATTATGATTATTATTATTAATATAATTATTATTATTGTTAGGATTATTATTACACTTATTAATTATTAATACTAAATATTTATAATAATGAATCAAACATAAATAAATTGTTAGATATCAAATCTGTGAATCGTACAATCCATGTTACATCCCATTCAACTTTTACTTATTATATATATTTTTTTGTATTTTCCTTCCTGACTATTAATCCTTGTCGATCCAGCCTCTAATACAAAAAAAAATTTGATATATATCTAAATTCAATTAAGGGTACGATTTACTGAAGGTCCCTATCTAATTTTTTTGTTTTGTTTGCTGAAACTGAATCCGTTGAGCCTCTTTACTATAAACCTACTCATGAATCTAGTCATAACCCAAACTCTTGTATCACCAATACTGTCAATTATCAACTACTACAATTGATTTTTCAGAATGAAATAAATCGAAAAACATTAAAACTGCAGTAATATCTCTGTTCTTGGGTTGTTTTTGTCAAAATCTCAATTCGAGTTCGATTTTAAAAAGTAACAATGCAGATATGTTAGAAATCTTATACTTAATCTATCTGCAAAGATACACAATCCAATTCCTTCTTTTGATTGAGAATTTTGAGGTCAAAGTTTTAAAAAAAAAAGTCAAACTATGTGTCATCCTAAAATTCGAAGTCATTTTGACGTTACTCGTTCGATTGATGGTTCAAAAAGTTTCTTGGATCGATTTAGAATTTAGTTCATCTAGGAATCTCGATCTAAAATGTTTTAGAAATTGATTTTTGAAATTAAAATCAAGTTGGGTTCTTCACGGTTAAACAGCGACTGATTTTAATTAATTTTTTTTTTGTTTGTTTGCTGAACGTATTCAACTAAGGTTGCTTACAATTAAATCACAACTCCAAAAATCCATATAATTGTTAACTGTTAAAGAGGTTTGATTCGTGGGTCGACAGTATACACGAAGAAGAAGAAGGAAAATGTAACAGAAAGAATATCGGGTTAAACAATATTAGATATCGTTATAATCAGGAAAGACTGAAACAGATTATTGGTTGAGGGTGTTAGTGTGTAAACGAGGGGTCACGGGTTCGAACCCGGATCGGAGCATTTTTTTACAAAGGCTTATGGAAGGTAGTTTTTTTATTTTAAATTCATTATTATTAATTTCATTGTTATTATTAAGTAATAAAATTATTATTATTGTTAGTATTACTATTATTATGTGTTATGTTCATTAGGACTATTATTATTATTATTATTATTAGTATTATTATTGATATAAGAAGTGTTATTAATGTTATTATTATTATTTTCATAAATATTAACATTAACGTCAATCTATAAGTATGAGTATTATTATTATGTATTATTAATATTATCATTATTTTTAGTATTATCAGGTTATTATAAGTATTATTATCAATATTATGAGTATCGTTATTATTATTATTAAAACTATTATCCTAACTATTATTAACAGTAAAATTACCATAATTACTATTGTTATCAGTATTGTTATTTTTTTATATTATTATTATAATCAAATACAACTTTTATTTACCATTATTAATATTATTTTACTAAATAAATATTATGTATATAAAAATATAATTATAGGTGATATTACATAAAAGTACGTGTTAATCATATTAACGAATTTTATACGAATATTCATATATAACAAATCAGGTATTTTTAATATAAAAGTAACTGAATATATATTAATATAACTATCTAAACACTAATCATTTTTGTATACACAAATTAAATATATATAATATATAACCTACATTATAATATATGAATTTGTTCAATTGCGATTATATATATTAATAAATATACAAATGATATAGGTTCGTGAATCTGAGGCCAACACTGCATTGTTCAATATAGTCATATGTATTTTTACTACAAAATACATTAGGTGAGTTCATTTGATTCTCTTTTACTCTTTACATTTTTGGGACTGAGAATACATGCGCTACTTTTACAACTGCTTTATTAAATGCTTTTGAAATACATTTTGAACTGCGAATACATGAAATGCTCTTATAAATGTTTGACGAGATAGACACAAGCAAAACATTCCTCGAATGAATTATGTGGATGTGATAATTTCCACCATTGAATTATGTGGACGTGATAATTGCCACAATTGATATGAATATTTTTTCCCCTGATTATTATTGCTTGGTAACCTAAGAATTAGGGAACATCACTAATTTTGAGAATTAGTGCACGCCTAATTGACTCGAATCCTAAAGGTAGCTACCGGGTTTAACACCCCCACCCAGAATGTTCACTAGACGGAAGGGCTAGTGGGCGTGGTGTTTAGTACTTCGAAGTTTATATGATTATTATACATACGAGATGTTCTGTTTTGGGGATATTATTATGCGCATTATATGTGAAAGTCGGTTACCAAGCCAAGCTATGAAAGCAATGAAAAGTGAATGTTATGTATCGAGAGAATGATTTTATACACAGGTTATGTGTATGTTATTTTTGTGCACGAGATATGTGTACGGTTACTAAAATTTATGAAAGATGATTTCGTACACGAGAAAGGTGTACTGTATTTAAAAAGATATCGCATGTACATTACAGGTGGGTATAGGATTCGGGCCCATTTGTACCATGCAGCATTTAAATCTTGTGGTCTATCAAAATGATGAATTTTATTGTTTTATGATAAACCTATGAACTCACCAACCTTTTGGTTGACACTTGAAAGCATGTTTATTCTCAGGTACAAAAGAAATCTTCCGCTGTGCATTTGCTCATTTTAGAGATATTACTTGGAGTCATTCATGACATATTTCAAAAGACGTTGCATTTGAGTCGTTGAGTCAATTATAGTTGGATATATTATGAAATGGTATGCATGCCATCAACTTTCGATTAAAGGAAAGGTTGTCTTTTAAAAATGAATGCAATGTTTGTAAAATGTATCATATAGAGGTCAAGTACCTCGCAATGAAATCAACTTTTATGAATCGTTTATAATGTATATGAACGGGTCCTTTCATAAACGATTTAAATTATATTTTGAAATATAATTAGCATTTGAAAAACTAAATATTTTTTTAAATAGATATATAAATTAATAGTTTTAAATGAATATGTATGTATATGTATATATATATATATATATATATATATATATATATATATATATATATATATATATATATATATATATATATATATATATATTACAAAATGATTAAATATAATATTAACTCAAACATATAAACGTTTTGATTTAAAAAAAATACTATTATATATATATATATGTATATATATTGGGATGACAATTTAAAGAAACAAATAACCAAAACACTCAAATGAATAAGTTACACTTTGAGTGAGATTGTTTTTCATTGATTTGAGTCTTGTTATGTATAAAGGTACACTACACGAAACATAATATATTAGTTTTCTAAGCGTACGAGAATGCGTTCGAGAAACCAAAACCGAGACTATAGTCATGTGACAACGTACGAGTCTTTGGAACTAAAATTACAGGGTAACTATGCACGTAACTATAATATAATATATAATTAATTATATAAATTAATTATATTATATATTAAATATATATATAAACCGTCGGCAGCCTCAAATGATTGAAGTGTGAGCTGGAAACAGTACCTCCGCAATCGCGGAGCTTTTGGCCTTTGTCTCTTCGCAATCGCGGAGCTGAGGTCTACCAAACGGGTCTATAAAACTCGATCGAATTCACCTCTGCACACATACATATATCATACTCCGTATTATTTATATTAAATTTATTATTATTATTGTTATTATTGTTGTTATTATTATTATTATTATTATTATTATTATTTTTATTATTGTTATAAAATCTTATTATTATTAGTATTATACATAAAATACTACGACGAGTTAATGAGCAAGCTATTTCAAAACGGGTTTTTATGAGCGGGATAGAGCTAAGAAAATTATGGGTTATAGCTATGGAGGTTATGGGTATGGATCAGAGGTATAGCTCGTGAGGTCAACCGAGTGTTTATCTTCTCCGTTGCGTCTACGTCCTGCAATATTGAATCTCAATATTGATATGTGAGCACTCATAACTTAACTTTTATATATTATTAGTGTATCCCTGACTAGTGCTCAAGTATATAGGATTATTCATGCTTGTACTTTTGATATTGCCATTACGTAGGTTATGTTGAATCCTGAATTAGTTACATATGCAGTTGAGATAAGGTATAAGATATGCATGTCGTTGGAAAGCTAGCGAAAAATTAAGAACTTTTCATTTAGATATCGAATGGTTTCGATGAACGGATTAGAAGTTATAGTCAATTGAATTTTTGGATTATTATTAAAAATGATTATTATTATCGTCGTCATAGTTTTTATCTAATTATTATTATTATTATTATTATTATTATTATTATTATTATTATTATTATTATTATTATTATTATTATTATTATTATTATTATTATTATTATTGTTGTTATTATTATTATTATTATTATTATTATTATTGCTATTATTATTATTATTATTATTATTATTATTATTATTATTATTATTATTATTATTATTATTATTATTATTATTATTATTATTATTATTATTATTATTGTTATTATTATTATCATTATCAATAAAAGGTATTATCATTAAAAATTGTTATTTTTATTATTACTATCGTTATTATCGTTAAAGTTATAATAATAATTATTATTATTATTATTATTATTATCAATAAAATAGTTATTAGTATTATCATTAATATTATCATAATATTTATTATTATTAGTATTATTATAATTAAAACTAATATTAGTAACACCTAATTATTATGATTACTATTATTATCATTAATATGAACGCGATATAAAACACGATTAAAAGCTATTAAACGAATCGATTAGGAAATAATGAGTATGAGTAACATGATGAAATTTAAAATATCGTAAGATATTGATTTAGATAAAATTATCGTTTTTCATTATTTTTATCACTATTATTATTAAAAGTATTATTAATATCAAAACTATCATTTTTACAAAAATTATTATTCTTAATAGAAATATCATTGTTAATATAAAATTTCATTTTTAATAAGAATTATCATTTTATCATAATACCATTTTTCGTAAATAAAAATATTATTATTATTATTATTAGTAGAATAATAATAATTATTATTACAAAATAATACAACTTTTACTTACTATTATTATTATAGATATTATTTTATCAAATAAATATGTGATACAAACATATTTTGCTACCTGTAATATAATTACATTAATAATACCTATCATTATATTTTATGATATTAAATGAACTTTATAAATTTTATTACTTAAGATATATAAAAGTATATTTTTATCATATATAAATTTTAAATATAAATTAACAAAATGACTTTTATTATTTACTTCATAAAATCTGTTAAAAATATTAGATTTATATAAAACGACGATATTTAAGTTATATGATAATCATGTATGGATTTTGGAAATCATTTTGGGTCAAGTTGACTTTTGTTGACTTTTACATATTTAGTCTCGACCATTAGGATTGTGGTACACTATGACTTGACCTAAATTGTTAGACAGATATTGATCGACATATAAATATATATAATTAATATAGGTTGGTGAATCCGAGGCCAACCTTGCACTCGTTCAATGACGTCATATGTATTTTTACTACGAAATACAATAAGTGAGTTTCATTTACTCCCTTTTTATATATATATTTTTGGGACTGAGAATATATGCGCTACTTTTATAAATGCTTTACGAAATAGACACAAGTGATCGAAACTACATTCTATGGTTGGATTATCGAACCGAATATGCCCTTTTTTAGCTTGGTAGCCTAAGAATTGGTGTTTATTATAATTGCCACCAATTGAAACGAATCCTAAAGATAGATCTATGGGCACTAACAAGCCCCAGTCAGAGAATTTTAACTGCTTTAGTACTTCGATTTATCATGTCCGATGTAAGTCCCGGAATGGTGGGGATATTCTATATGCATCCTGTTAAGGTCGGTTACCAGGTGTTCACCATATGAATGAATTTTAATTCGCGAGTTACGCGTGACAATATATGAGATCTTGTGGTCTATTAAAATTATGGAAATGATTGATTACGACAACCTTCAAGGTTGGTGAGATCTTGGTTGACACTTGAAAGCATGTTTATTCTCAGGTTTGAAAGAAATCTTCAGCTGTGCATTTGCTCATTTTAAAGATATTACTTGGTGTCTTTCATGGCATATTTCAAAAGACGTTGCATTCAAGTTGTTGAGTTCGATAAAGATTATTGTTAAGTAAATGACAGATTAGGTCATTTATAGATTGGATATTATGAAATAGTATGCATGCCTGTCATCTTTCGATGTAATAAAAGTTGTCTTTTAAAAACGAATGCAATGTTTGTAAAATGTATCATATAGAGGTCAAATACCTCGCAATGTATCCATATGTTATTGTATTCGTCCTTATGGATTGGGACGGGTCGCTTCAAGTGGTATCAGAGTGGTGGTCTTAGAAAACCAGGTCTGCATTATTGTGTCTAACTGATAGTCGTTAGGATGCATTAGTGAGTCTGACTTCGACCTTAGCTGCATGTCAAAAGTTTTGCTTATCATTTTCTGTCGGAAATTACCTGCTTATCACTCTTAGTCTAGACACATCTTACTGTATTGATTGCATGAATAGTGTATACATAAAATTCATATCTTAGCGTATCTGCTAATATCTTAGTGTATCTGTTACAGTAAACTTTGCCTGGCATATTCCGTAAATCCCTCCGTACTCTACGAAATCTTTTGTTCTATATATATATATAGATATTCTATGTAATTAGAATACCATCTGATAGCCAGAAATCATTTCATATCGAAAAATCCTTTATTCAATCGTTCAAGTCCCTCGAATTCTGAAATGGAATCCCACTCATGCTCCGAAAGCAATGTGACCGGAATGGATCAACCAATCAGTCATCATCTATTCTGGATGAATTGGGGATGGGTTCATAGTCTCCTCAATCATTGGAGACAAGAAGAAGGTGATCCCTTCCATCCACCACATTGCCCTCTTGGCGAAGAACCGGAAGCACTTACCGGCGATCCAGTCCGAAACACCATTTTCTCTCTCATTTCCAGAGTATCTCGTCACGATTATATACTACATCAAATTCTAGATTTTATTTATCCGCTCGTCTGAACCGACAATCACCCTGGTGTAATAGAAGAAGTCCACAAACTTCGTGCTCGGGTAGTGGCTTTGGAGAATATGGTGCAAAGGTTACAAACACCAGCAGCAGCATCAGCAGCATAAACAGTACCACCATCAGCAACACCAACAGTACATCACCACCACCAACAACAACATCCGCATTCCACACCACAACATCACAATCTGTACCTCAAGTATCAACGTCATACGCCCAGTAAATATCAAGAAATACCAACAACAACAAATGATGAAGTATTAATTTATAACTTCATTAAAGAGGTATCTTTGCGGCAATTATGTAATCTCCAAAGTCTTAGAGATTATTTAATTCTGACCGTAAAGCAGATGAGTAAACGGAGACGGTAGAGTAGAAACTTTGATCGAAAATGGTGCACGATTTACAAGGTAGACTTATTTTACCAACAGCATCAACAGTACCGTTAGCATCACCAGCACAGTCAGTGCCGCCAGCATCGTCAGAATTAACAGCACCTGTAACATCACAAACTCCGTCAGTTCAAGAATCACTGTGGACATCATTACGAATCAACAACAAATATATTGTATCAACGAGTTATGAAGTATTAACTCATTTTCACCGAAAAGATTTATATGTATATCTTATATATATATAAATCTTTAAACCATAATAAATCTTTCCGTACTAAGCTATTATGTGTGAATCATAATTACTAGGTTAATTCATATTACTAATATGCAATAATGTACGTCCTTCGTCTGCAGCTTAACCGTCGTTAACTACAATCTCTGTTTTAAATTCAATGAATTATATCTCATAATAAATCAAATGTATTATTCAAATATATGTTTGATTTTACACTTTCATCATCGATGTACTCTAAACTTTTCAGATGACATCATTCGTACCTTGCGAAGTTCACAAGAATTCCACGAACACCAACATCATGCATCGATAAATAATGAAGTATTGATTCATAATTTCAAATACATTGAAGAAATACTCCGTAAAAGTTATGTAATTTCTAAAGTTTAGGGATTATTCAATTCTAGTTTCAACCGTAAATCAAATGAGTCTAATTTAATATTAACTCATTAAATCTATGTTACATCTGAAGAAAATATACACATATATATTTTCATGAAGACTGTAATAAAATTCTTTTGTACAAAATATTAATTGTGAAATTTTTTTTAACGGGTAGGTAATACCCGAGAGATATATAAATTCACAATTAATATATTACATTCTTCGAATCTGATTCAGCAATCATCAACTGTGACGACCCGAAAATTTCTGACCAAATTTAAACTTGATCTCTAATTGATCTCGACATGATAAGCAAAGTCTGTTAAAGTGAAGCTCAAAAATATTAAACTGTATTTATATGCTCAGTTAACCTTTGACAAATCCCCGACGATTCACGAACAATTGTGTATAAGTAAAAATGTAAATGTATATATACATACATACATATATATATATATATATATATATATATATATATATATATATATATATATATATATATATATATATATATATATATATATATATATATATATATATATATAAAAGTGTAAATACAAAATACAATTTAATCATTTGAAATAACATACAGAATAATTAAGTTGATATTAACATGAATATATATATATATATACATATATGGATTCTAAACTTAACTAATATTATATGTATATTACAATATAAATAAAATATATAAATATTAACTAATCAATATGTGTTATTATGTATATTAGATGTTATTAAATATTACATACTTTAATAATATATAATATCAACAAATTAAATTTACTTACAAGATAAAATATAATATTATTATTACTTTCATTAAAATATAAGATTTATATTGATATCAGTATTAATAGTATTATTAATATTATTATATAGATATGAAATATGATACATTTAAATTGTTATAATCATTACTAATATTATCGTTACTATTAATATAATTATTGATATACTTAGTAGTAAATTATGATTCTTGTCAATTTTTTTTAGTTATCGTCATCATTATTATTAATATAATAATCATTATTAAGATTATATTTTTAATATACCTATTAACATTTAATACTAATTTAATTATGGAAAATAATCAAGAAGTGTACAAATACTGTTAGGAATCACTCTCAACCTTTTTGTTTTGTTCCCTAAAATTCTTACCGAATACAAATTAGTGAGGAATCAAATTCTATCAGTATAATTACAAATATATATTGTTTAAAGTTGTATTTTCTGTACGAACGATTCCTTTCATCTCCACAATCAAACAAAATCTGTTATAATATGCTTTATTATCTCTGTACCTGATTGATTTTGGTTATCGATTTAATCTACAATAAAACAAATGAATTACTCAGTATTATTAACACATTCAACCACCTGCTTTTCTTTCTCCTGCTTCCCTTTTGTTCTTGTTGAGCTCCACAACCGCACCACCACTGTGACAGCTAGTTTGTTTCTACTAAATGAAGTCGTCCACAACGGTTTTGATCATCAACTCAATAACCACATGTCCTTCTATCACCACCTTAACCCACCACCGGACCTCACCACCATCACAAACCCAAGCCACCACCTAGAACAATCAACCACCTTAACCGTCATCGAACCATAACCCTTTTATTGTTGTACTTTAGCTCAATCATTATAGAGGAAGACCACCCTCATCAAACCTATGACTTATTTGCAATGCAATTCGCTATAACCTGTTGGTTTTACATCGGTCCCATTCGAAAACCAAACCCACTTGATAATAGTAGAACATTATTATTGTTGTGAAATTTTTGAATTACTTTGTTAAATGGTTCCTGTTCGATTTTAACCCAAACAAAAACCATCATAAACGGCTACATTTACTTGTGTTCGAACTGTTACAAAACCAAGAACCATCACCAAATTCTGTTGCTCGTTCACATCTGTTTCTAATGCTTTTCTATACAAGGATCATCACCAATCGAAAACCCACTTTATTACCGCTACCACCAAAATATTTGTTCCTGCCTTTGTCCCGTTCGAAGACCCTACATATAAACATCACCATCATCATATACGTGTTGCAACATGCGGTGTTACAGCTGCACTTGCCATTCACTATTTCTGTTTCTTCGGACACCTCCACCACCCTAAAATTCATCACCCTACAAACCCTCACATGCTACCGCTATTGTAAACCACGACCCACCATCAACGAAGCCATTGATATTCAGAAATTACTGCTGTATTTTAACCTCCATAATCACTTTCATCATCAACCGCCACCTTGGAACCCCATGAAAACCCATATAACTCGCCACCTTGTTTTTTCTCTCTATCTCTCTCTTTCTTTGCAAACATAAACCTCCATCGGATCACACACCCTTCTGATTGTTTTCGCTATTTCTGTTGCTGCTCGAATTAGTTGCGTTACGCTGTAATTTTTACAATTTCTGTTTTTGACTTCTGCTAAAAAGAAAGAACGTGATGATTATTTATTAGTGAATGATAGTTGATGTTGATGTCAGTGTAAAAAGGATAAGACACAAATCACGCATAGGATTTTTTTATATAATTGATATGATTAGGGTTGTTGACAGAAACAAATACATGTTAAACTTTCAAGTGGGCTTAGAAAAATATTGAATTGGGTCATTAATGGACTAGAAAATGGACTTCAATGTTTCAGTTTCATATTGGACCGAGATCCCAATGGGCCGTGAAGATAATAAGTTGATGATGATGGATGAAAATGATAAACAAACATGTAATGGCTATATACGTTTAAGCTGTAAATTAAAACAGAAATGAGAAGTAGAGCAGATGGTTCGATGTTTGGTTGGGTAACGAAAGGTCTCAGGATCGAACCCTGGCTGGGGTAGTTTAATTGTTTTCTTGATGCTTTTCTTCAAAGGTAGTTTCCTATTACTCATTACTATTATTATTATTTATTGATATTATTATTGTTATTCTAATTAGTATTAACTATTGTTATCATTAAGTTAATTATTATTATTACAAATATTAGTAGTATGATCATTAGTATAATTGATATTTTTAACATTATTATTATTACTAAGTATTATTAGTACTAGTATTACTATCATAATGAAATTTATTATTATTATTATTAATATTAGTATTAGTATCATTTTGTAATTATTAGTATTATAATTATTATTTTTACTACTAGTATCATTATTATTATTATTACAACTATATTAATATTAAAAGAATCATTATTAGTAAAATTATTGTTTTATCATTATTAATAAAAAATATCATTTTTAGTAAAAATTATCATTATTATTATGATCTTTAATCTAATATTACTACAATTATTAATTTAATAAATAAATGATCTTTATATAAAAATATATATTTAATACACATAACTTAATTATATTACTATCTTTATTTATTTAAAATATATAAAATGAATAAATTTAATTAAATAATACAACCTATAAGTTATTAATATAAAAATGTTACCATATGTATATAAACTTATTCGATTACAATGTGTTAATATATACAAATGATATAGGTTCGTGAATCCGAGGCCAACCCTACACTTGTTTAATATCATCATATGTATTTTTACTACAAAATACAGTATGGTGAGTTCATTTGATTCTCTTTTACTCTTTACATTTTTAGGACTGAGAATACATGCGCTGTTTTTACAACTGCTTTATTAAATGCTTTTGAAATATATTTTAATCTGCGAATACATGAAATGCTTCTATAAATGTTTGACGAGATAGACACAAGTAAAACATTCCTCGAATGAATTATGTGGACATGATAATTGCCACCATTGAATTATGTGGAGATGATAATTGCCACCATTGAATTATGTGGACATGATAATTGCCACCATTGAATTATGTGGACATGATAATTGCCACCATTGAATTATGTGGACATAATAATTGCCACCAATTGATGTGAATGTTATGTATCAAGAGGATGATTTTTATACACAGGTTATGTGTATTATATTTTGTACACGAGATATGTGTAAGGTTACTAAGATTTATGAAAAATAATTTCGTACACGAGAAAGGTGTACTGTATTTAAAAGATATCGCATGTACATTACAGGTGGGTATAGGATTCGGGCCTATTTGTACCATGCATCATTTAAATCTTGTGGTCTATCAAAGTGATGAATTTTATTGTTTTATGATAAACCTATGAACTCACCAACCTTTTGATTGACACTTTAAAGCTTGTTTATTCTCAGGTATGAAAGAAATCTTCCGCTGTGCATTTGCTCATTGTAAAGACATTATTTGGAGTCGATCATCGCAATGGAACCAGATGTTGGTGACTTCGTCCGGACGAATTAGGATGGGGTATGACATGTGGTATCAGAGCGGTGGTCTTAGCGAACCAGGTCTTGCATTAGTGTGTCTAACTAGTAGTTGTTTAGATGCATTAGTGAGTCTGGACTTCGACCGTGTCTGCATGTCAAAAGTTTTGCTTATCATTTAGTGTCGAAAATTATTTGCTTATCATCCTTAAAGTCTAGACACATCTTACTGCCTCTATTGGATAGATAGTGTATAGATAAATTCATATCTTAGCGTATCTATTACTGTTAACCTTGCCTGACATATTCCGTAGATTCCTCCTTAACTTATGGGATTTTAGTATTTTATATGCATATGTAAATTATGTATTGCAGGGTACTAATCTACATCCTATAATCTATTTCCTATCGAAAATACTTCATCTGATTGTACGAAATGAATCCCTCAACCAGTTCGAGTCCCTCAGATTTCGATAGCTATTTCGATAGTTATTCCGACAGCTATTCCGATATGGAGTTTCACCTAAGCTCCGAAAGCAGTGTCACCAGAATAAATCAACCAATCATCCACCCCCAATTCATCTGATGAGTTCGTAGTCGATTTAATCAATAGAGACGAGAAGAAGACGATCCTTTCCACCAATCAAATTCACTTCTTGGCGATGAACCTGAAGCACATACCAGTGAATCCATTCGAAAAACCATTTTCACACTCATTTTTTGAATATCTCACCACGATTATATTCTATCTAAAATTCTAAACCTTATTCATCCGCTCGTTCCTACCGACAATTATCCCGGAGTAATAAGTCAACGAGCTTCGCGCCCGAGTTGTAGCCTTGAAAAATATGGTGCAAAACGTACCAGCTTCATCAACATCAACACAGTACCACCAACAACACAAGTTTCAACATCACACCCCCCAATATCTCATTCTGTATCTCGAGTATAATCATCGTTCTACGAATCATTCTACATTATTTTCCTTCGTTCGACATGGCGATTATATAATCTTTATTGTTTTAGAGATTATATATTCTTATTCTAACGGTAAATCAAATGAGTCTAATATCATATTGACTCATTAAATCCATGATAACATCTGAGGAAATATATATGTAAGTATATTTTCATAAAGATTGTAATTAAAAATTCTTTCGTACAAACTGTTAATGGTGAAAATATTTTAACGGGTAGGTAATACCCGAGGAATATTTAAATTTCACATTAATAAGTTACATTGTACATTCTTCGAATCTGATTCATCAGTCATTTACTATCCTATTTACATTCATCGATATACGAATCCGTTCACCACAGAATAACCATTTTTATTCAATTTCATATTTTTGGATTTTGACTTCTCAGAATCCAACAAGTGGCATAATGAAGAAAACATTGAACAAAATAAAATTTGTTAGAAACAAACAAATTAACTAATTGAAATATTGTTAAGAATCCACGCTAACTGTTCCTAGCTAACTGGTTACATTTTATTTATCGCAATTTATTTATCGCAATTTATTTATCGCATTTTATTTATCGCAATTTTAATACTCGCAATTTTATTATCGTCATTTAATTTCTGTTATTTATTTTACGCACTTTAAATATCGGGACACGTATACAAGGTTTTGACATATCATATCGACGCATCTATATATATTATTTGGAATAACCATAGACACTCTATACACAGTAATGCTGGAGTTAGCTATACAGGGTTGAGGTTGATTCTACAATAATATATATAGTTTGAGTTGTGATCGAGTCGGAGACATGTACACGGGTCACGATACGTATTAATTAATTCGAATATTATATATTAAGCTATATATGAATTATTGGACTGTTAACTGTGGACTTTCAACCGTGGACTGCCGACATTGGACAATTAAAATGAATTAAAATATTGATTATAACATATGAAACTAAACAATTCTTTAAGTTTGCCACTTGATTTCGTCTTAAACCTCATTTGTATCTTGACGATTACAATCTGCGTTCAAACCTTTCACGATTCTTGAAAAACACCTCAATCGAGAGGATGAACCAACCGCACTTCGTCTACGGAAGGAAAGATTTATGCATATAGTTATACACTTGAAAAACACTCGGAACCTGAGTAAACGTTTAACACGTGTTTGTGCTAGCTCCTTTAGCATTGTTATTACCAAAAATAACATTGCAACTCTTTTCAAATTAGCCAAATTTGTCACAGCTCCAGCAAGCCAACTTTGACTTTTCAGTCGGACTAGCCTTACTATAACCTTGATATATATGCGTGCACTTTTATTGTTACTGGGGAACCTTTTATATTCCACCATATTATCAGCAGATGTACCAGCAACCTCGTCGCTCCTTGGTTTAAATCCCTCCGACAAATCACTATATTTATCTATTGAAGTCTCATCATGTACTCATCTACATCTTGTAACAAGAATTGCCATACCAATTACCGGGAATCAGCAAATCTGTATTGTGAGTCTTGCAACATTTCTACATCAACAGTTATATGTATCCATATAACATTTATCTCTTAAAATTATGATCTTCCATTCTGAAATTCTAAAAAGCACCCAGTCTGCGAATTAATACTCTAAATTTTTAAAAGTTGAATGAAGCAACAAAAAAACTATAAACGACTTCAACAGCCAAAAGTTGATGATAAAAAATTGTATGTTAACAAAGCTCAGAAAAAGTTTGAAACTGGAAAAAAAAACTGATTGAGCAAACTACGAAGGAGTCTCTGAACAAATCACAAGGACTAAACTTGTACATTAAGAATCCTGGTGATTCTGTTTCTGATGAAATCTTTAGCGAATACCTTGCTTCTGACTCCAAACTCTTGCGAACAAATTTTCTTCACCATCCTTCGATATTAGAAATTCCAAGATATCATCGTATCTTTCATTATAAATATCCTCCATATTTCTGAAGATATTTTCATAATTATTCTTATCTAAAATCATTAATCTCTTCGTGCTATCAGTGTTACATCATATAGAAACTGTTAGTTTCTATATTCTATAAACTTTCGAGCTTAAAATATGAGTGTTATTGAAGTAATGTTGGGAACTGATGTATGAGTTAGTATAATATAATGACACTTGATCAACGTGATTATATTACAGTAAGTCATGCTGAGTTTCTAATGGAACGTGATGATTCACAGATCATAATGTCATCATGTGCCATGTTACATAACTCTTTCATTCTGCTTAATTTCTGAACATATCAAGAAAGTATATTCTTGATAGTTTTATACTCAGTTATTCTAATAATTTGACAAATCAAATCGCACGATTACGTCCTTTCTTGGTTAGAACATTAAGTTTATTCGAAACTCCATACCTACGAATTCTGGACCATTACTTGCAAAAAGAAAACAAAAGCATGGAGCTCCGAAATAGAAGGGGGTATAAATCGCAGCAAATAAGTGAAAGCATTAACTGTGAATGACAATGATTATAGACGACGAAAGTAGGGACTCCGAAATATAAGGGAGAATATAAAGCCAGATAATGACTCATAAATTACAAACCATGGATATTAATACGAATAGCAATATAAAGACACGGTAGAATTAAGAATAGCATCACCCCACGGTAATAGTAAAAGTAAACAGATTTTTCTGGTGGAAGATTGAAAAGAAGGATGACAAAAATAATAAATAGGGAAAATATCAAGGATTAGAACTGGATTAAGCATTTTCAATCTTTTGGATGTATGAAATAAGAAAGAAAGTATGGGAATGGTGAGAATAATGGAACGGAAGACTTTAATTTATAAAGAAAATATCAGACAGAGTAATCGAGGCAGATCACCGTATTTAATTATAGAGATCTTAATTTCCTTATTCGCCGAAGAATCAAATCTTTTAGATTTCGAAGATTTTTCTTAAATTCTTTGATTTACGGAAATCAACCATGATTACGTCACCGGTTAAGACAAACCTGCATTTATTCATTTCACTCTTTTGTGACAGCTTCACTCGTACGCTTCACATAATTGAATCGTTTTATCTATATTATTTATTGATGATAAAACTCTATTTATCAACTCATATTCGTCATGAAAACATTTTTATTGTTAACCATGACCACCTCACTCAAATTTCGGGACAAAATTTCTTTAATGGGTAGGTACTGTGACGACCCGAAAATTTCTGACCAAATTTAAACTTGATCTCTAATTGATCTCGACATGATAAGCAAAGTCTGTTAAAGTGAAACTCAAAAATATTAAACTGTATTTATATGCTCAGTTAACCTTTGACAAATTCCCAACGATTCACGAACAATTGTGTATAAGTAAAAATGTAAATGTATATATATATATATATATATATATATATATATATATATATATATATATATATATATATATATATAACTGTAAATACAAAATACAATTTAATCATTTGAAATAACATACAGAATAATTAAGTTGCTATTAACATGAATATATATATATATATATATATATATATATATATATATATATATATATATATATATATATATATATATATATATATATATACATATATGGATTCTAAACTTAACTAATATTATATGTATATTACAATATAAATAAAATATATAAATATTAACTAATCAATATGTGTTATTATGTATATTAGATGTTATTAAATATTACATACTTTAATAATATATAATATCAACAAATTAAATTTACTTACAAGATAAAATATAATATTATTATTACTTTCATTAAAATATAAGATTTATATTGATATCAGTATTAATAGTATTATTAATATTATTATATAGATATGAAATATGATACATTTAAATTGTTATAATCATTACTAATATTATCGTTACTATTAATATAATTATTGATATACTTAGTAGTAAATTATGATTCTTGTCAATTTTTTTTAGTTATCGTCATCATTATTATTAATATAATAATCATTATTAAGATTATATTTTTAATATACCTATTAACATTTAATACTAATTTAATTATGGAAAATAATCAAGAAGTGTACAAATGCTGTTAGGAATCACTCTCAACCTTTTTGTTTTGTTCCCTAAAATTCTTACCGAATACAAATTAGTGAGGAATCAAATTCTATCAGTATAATTACAAATATATATTGTTTAAAGTCGTATTTTCTGTATAAACGATTCCTTTCATCTCCACGATCAAACAAAATCTGTTATAATCTGCTTTATTATCTCTGTACCTGATTGATTTTGGTTATCGATTTAATCTACAATAAAACAAATGAATTACTCAGTATTATTAACACATTCAACCACCTGCTTTTCTTTCTCCTGCTTCCCTCTTGTTCTTGTTGAGCTCCACAACTGCACCAGACCGTGACTGCTAGTTTGTTTCTACTAAATGAATTCGTCCACTACGGTTTTGATCATCAACTTAATAACCACATGTCCTTCTATCACCACCTTAACCCACCACCGGACCTCACCACCATCACAAACCCAAGCCGCCACCTAGAACAATCAACCACCCTAACCGTCATCGAACCATAACCCTTTTATTGTTGTACTTTAGCTCAATCATTATAGAGGAAGACCACCCTCATCAAACCTACGACTTATTTGCATTGCAATTCCCTATAACCTGTTGGTTTTACTTCGGTCCCATTCGAAAACTAAACCCACTTGATAATAGTAGAACATTATTATTGTTGTGAAATGTTTGAATTACTTTGTTAAATGGTTCCTATTCGATTTTAACCCAAACAAAAACCATCATAAACGGCTACATTTACTTGTGTTCGAACTGTTACAAAACCAAGAACCATCACCAAATTCTGTTGCTCGTTCACATCTGTTTCTAATGCTTTTCTATTCAAGGATCATCACCAATTGAAAACCCACTTTATTACTGCTACCACCAAAATATTTGTTCCTGCCTTTTTCCCGTTCGAAGACCCTACATATAAACATCACCATCATCATATACGTGTTGCAACATGCGGTGTTATAGCTGTACTTACCATTCACTATTTCTATTTCTTCGGACAACTCCACCACCCTGAAATTCATCACCCTACACACCCTCACATGCTACCGCTATTGTAAACCACGACCCACCATCAACGAAGCCATTGATATTCAGAAATTACTGTTGTATTTTAACCTCCATAATTACTTTCATCATCAACCGCCACCTTAGAACCCCATGAAAACCCATATAACTCGCCACCTTGTTTTTTCTCTCTATCTCTCTCTTTCTTTGCAAACATAAACCTCCATCGGATCACACACCCTTCTGATTGTTTTCGCTATTTCTGTTGCTGCTCGAATTAGTTGCGTTACGCTGTAATTTTTACAGTTTCTGTTTTTGACTTCTGCTAAAAAGAAAGAACGTGATGATTATTTATTAGTGAATGATAGTTGATGATGATGCCGGTGTAAAAAGGATAAGACACAAATCACGCATAGGATTTTTTTATATAATTGATATGATTAGGGTTGTTGACAGAAACAAATACATGTTAAACTTTCAAGTGGGCTTAGAAAAATATTGAATTGGGTCATTAATGGACTAGAAAATGGACTTCAATGTTTCAGTTTCATATTGGATCGAGATCCCAATGGGCCGTGAAGATAATAAGTTGATGATGATGGATGAAAATGATAAACAAACATGAAATGGCTATATACGTTTAAGCTGTAAATTAAAACAGAAATGAGAAGTAGAGCAGATGGTTCAGTGTTTGGTTGGGTAACGAAAGGTCTCAGGATCGAACCCTGGCTGGGGTAGTTTAATTGTTTTCTTGATGCTTTTCTTCAAAGGTAGTTTCCTATTACTCATTACTATTATTATTATTTATTGATATTATTATTTTTATTCTAATTAGTATTAACTATTGTTATCATTAAGTTAATTATTATTATTACTAATATTAGTAGTATGATCATTAGTATGATTGATATTTTTAACATTATTATTATTACTAAGTATTATTAGTACTAGTATTACTATCATAATGAAATTTATTATTATTATCATTAATATTAGTATTAGTATCATTTTGTAATTATTAGTATTATAATTATTATTTTTACTACTAGTATCATTATTATTATTATTACAACTATATTAATATTAAAAGAATCATTATTAGTAAAATTATCGTTTTATCATTATTAATAAAAAAATATCATTTTTAGTAAAAATTATCATTATTATTATGATCTTTAATCTAATATTACTACAATTATTAATTTAATAAATAAATGATCTTTATATAAAAATATATATTTAATACACATAACTTAATTATATTACTATCTTTATTTACTTAAAATATATAAAATGAATAAATTTAATTAAATAATACAACCTATAAGTTATTAATATAAAAATGTTACCATATATATATATATATATATATAAACTTATTAGATTACAATGTGTTAATATATACAAATGATATAGGTTCGTGAATCCGAAGCCAAACCTACACTTGTTTAATGTCGTCATATGTATTTTTACTACAAAATACAGTATGGTGAGTTCATTTGATTCCCTTTTACTCTTTACATTTTTGGGACTGAGAATACATGCGCTGTTTTTACAACTGCTTTATTAAATGCTTTTGAAATATATTTTAAACTGCGAATACATGAAATGCTTCTATAAATGTTTGACGAGATAGACACAAGTAAAACATTCCTCGAATGAATTATGTGAACATGATAATTGCCACCATTGAATTATGTGGACATGATAATTGCCACCATTGAATTATGTGGACATGATAATTGCCACCATTGAATTATGTGGACATGATAATTGCCACCATTGAATTATGTGGACAAGATTAATTGCCACCAATTGATGTGAATGTTATGTATCGAGAGAATGATTTTTATACACAGGTTATGTGTATTATATTTTGTACACGAGATATGTGTACGGTTACTAAGATTTTTGAAAAAGGATTCCGTACACGAGAAAGGTGTACTGTATTTAAAAGATATCGCATGTACATTACAAGTGGGTATAGGATTCGGGCCCATTTGTACCATGCAGCATTTAAATCTTGTGGTCTATCAAAGTGATGAATTTTATTGTTTTATGATAAACCTATGAACTCACCAACCTTTTGGTTGGCACTTTAAAGCATGTTTATTCTCAGGTATGAAAGAAATCTTCCGCTGTGCATTTGGTCATTGTAAAGAAATTATTTAGAGTCGATCATCGCAATGGAACTAGATATTGGTGACTTCGTCCGGACGAATTAGGACGGGGTATGACATCAACTATACTCACTATTTTCATAACAATATACATTCTTTTATAGAAATCAAAACAACCATATTCATTCAAAATCTAATTACATATTCTAATTTTGAAATTTCAGAATTCAACTCGAGATATAACCAAAATCGTCACTCTTAGATCCTTACAGCTTTCAAAGCTATACGTTGACTTCAAAACTATGCTAGAACATCATATGTATATTAGCGATTACAATCTGTGTTCAACTCTTCGAAATTTCTGAAGACACTTCAAATAATGAACAATCGAGATGATGATCCAACCACATGTTACCCACAGTTATGCACCTGAAAAACTCTCGAAACCAAAGTCATAGTTTAACACGTATCCATGTCAGACCCTTTAGCATTTATTAGCTAAAATAATTTTTCAATTCCATTTCAAAATAGACAGTTTTGTCACAGCTCCAGCAAGTCAACTTCGACTTTTCAGTCGGACTAGTCTTATTATAACCTCGATAGATACGTTGCTCTTTCGCCATCATTACTGGGGAACCTTTCATATTTCACCACATTAGCAATAAACCTGCCAATAACTTCACTGATCTTTGAGATTTCGAGAAATCATTATATTTATCAAAACTCCATCAATTACACATCTGCATCATGTAACGAGAATTTCCATTACGAATCATCGGAAATTAACAATCAGTATTTTGAAATCTCGCCGCATGTCTATGCCAACAGTTATATGTGAACATATAACGTCTATCTCCTAGACTTACATACTTCGAATGTGAAGTTTCTGAAAAACACCCTGAACTGCGAACTAGTTCTCGAAATGTTGATGAAGCAGCAAAAACTGTAAACCACCTCAACAGTAAAAAGTTTGATGATAAAGAATAGTGTGTTGGTAAAGCTCAGAAAAAGAGAAGATTTGGAACTGGAAAAAATGAATTGAGCAAAGTATGAAGGAGGCTGTGGACAAATCATAAAGACGAAATCTACCTTCAAAGAATCCAAATGATTCAATATCTACTGAAGTCATTAAAGAATACCTTACTCCTGATTTTAAAACCCTGCGGAAAATATTCTTCATCATCCTCTGATATTAGAAATTCTAAGATATCATCGTATCTTTCATTATAAATATCCTCCATATTTCTGAAGATATTCCCATAATTATTCTTATCTGAAATCATTTACCTCTTCACGCTATCTATGTTACATCATAAAAGAAACTATTTTAGTTTCTAAATTCTGAAACCTTTGAGTTTAAAATAAGAATGTTTTGAAGTAGTGTTAGGAACTAAAGCATGAGTTAGTATAATATAATGACACTAGATCAACGTGATTATATTATAGTAGGTCATGCTGAGTTTCCAAATGGAACACGATGATTCACAGATCATAACGTCATCATGTGCCATGTTACACGACTCTTGTATTCTACTTAATCTCTAAAAATATCAAGAAAATATTTTCTTGATGATTCGGTCTTTTCCGAGATATTCTGGTAATTTAACAAATCAAGATCGTACCATTACCATTTTCTTCTTAAAACATTAACTATGTTCATTTCGAAATTCATATCTACAAATTCTGGACCAGTATTCGCTTGACTTAAAGTCGGGAAGAGGAAACAAAAGTATGAAACTCTGAAATATAAGGGAGAAAATAAAGCCCGATAACAACACAAAAATTACAAACTGTGTATATCAATGTTTATCGTAACATAAAGACACGGGAGAATTAAAAGCACTATAATCCCAAGGGCAAAGTAGAAGTAAGCAGATTCCTCTGGTGGAAGTTGGAAAAAGAGAATGATTGTTGCGATAGTAAGGATAAGGACAAGGATCAGAACTGGATTAAGCATTTTCACAATCTTTTGAATTTGGGAATTGAGTATAGGAATGGTAAAAGTAATGGAATGGAAGAAGTTAATATATAGTGAAATATCTGATAGAGAAATCAAGGCAGATCTCCGCATTTAATTAGAGAGATACTAATTTCCTTATTCGCCGAAGAATCAAATCATTTGGATTTCGAAAATTTTCTTTAAATCCTTTGAATTCCGGATAAGTGACTTTAAATTTTCTTTAAGATTTTATAGATCGCATAAGTGAAAAATCATTTTCTTTATAAATTATGTGATAATTTGAAAATAAAGACAAGTGTAAGAAATATTTGGAAAACAGGATATTTGTATTTAAGAGTTTATTTATTTGAGAAAAATTGATTGAAGATTTTAAAATTCCGGAGGATAATTGTGTAATAATTGTTTCGAGGTAGTGAAAACTAATGAATTGACTTTTATCAGGGCATGAGTCCTTGGACTCAAAATGTTAACATTAAAGTAAGAAGGATGATAATGTGATTATCATCAAATGAGTAAATCTCTCGGATTTAGAGTTATGTATGAAAGAACTTCAAATAAGATTTGCAACTTTGAATCGTTCGAGTGATAATGAGAGTTCGAGAACTCAGCATGAATAATCAGGCAGTCGCATAGACAAGTATAAATAAATGCTAAAGCAGTGACTTTCAACTATGAAATGATCGTTTAAATTCTGCCTTAGTTAGTCTGAGAGGAGGATACGTTAAAGTATGATGGAATCATTTCAGTTGTTACAGCAGTTTTCAGATGTGATGAGTTTAGCTCAAGCCATAACTTGAGGTAGTGTATTTCACCTTTGATTTTCGAGTTGATAATGATCGATTATTGTTTGAGTATGACACCATTACTTGCATGGTGCCAAGTAGTCTATTATAAGTATATGTACGAGTACAGAAGTTTCTTGACTATGATAGTCAAAACGATACACGTATGGAGGTTCCATTCTTCAAAAGATTATGCATATGAGATATTTATCATCTCGACATAGAAAATGTAATATTGGACATGGTGTTCGTAATATCGTCGTTTGAGGGTTCAAATGACATGGGTTTTTGAAAGTCATATGAAAATTTACACCGAAAGTATAATAACATAAAGTATTTGGATATAACAAGTGATGATTAAGTAACAATGATCAGGAGATATCCATTTAGGATAAATTTATGTAAAATTTCAAGATTCGATTGTTTACAACTTTTATGGTACATGAAAGTTTGTTAAATGAGTATGAGATAGATATATAGTTTGATTAGAATGAGTTCTTCATATCTACTAATACCAATCTATCACACCCCCTAAATAGGGCCTGGAGTATTTGTGACTAATTATATCAAATCATAGTTGTATAAACAAGAACGACTCTATATGAGACGATTTATTGAGTTTTGCAGCGGAAGTTAAATAAATTACATTGTATTTAGAGCATTAAATGTCTTTAATTGATATGATATGTAATGAAGACTCCAAGCATAGCAAGCAATCATCATCAAAGCAGCAGATATACAGCGGAAGCAATATTTAAGTACCTGAGAATAAACATGCTTTAAAAAGTCAACACGAAGTTGAGTGAGTTCATAGGTTTATCATAAATCAATAGTTCCGTATAGCATTAGACCACAAGATTTAAGTTTAAAGTTGATTGATACCTAATATAACAATCAAAAGAGTTGCTGTTTGTAATATCGCGACTAAACAAAGTTACCCCGTGACACTTGTTATTCATGTCGTGCAATCATTATTATGTAGCCAAAGAGCAACGGTCAACTGGCTAGAGACGTCACTCTCAGTAGCGCTACTCACAGTAACTAAGTTTGCATCTTATACCTCAGCAATTAACGATATTACGGTGGGGATTTAGCATGACAAAGCACGTATATAGCATAAAAGTTTGAGTACTTGTGTCTAGACGTAAAACGGTTATAAAAGTTGCGCATGTATTCTCAGCCCAAAAATATATATATAAAAAGGGAGCTATGAAAACTCACGATACGATACGATAGTTTGTAGTAAATATGCATATGTTGGCACTACACAAGTGCAGAGTTGGCCTCCGATTCACGAACCTATATTCAATTATATATATTAAAACATATACTTTTAATTGAACAAACATATATATTATTATTAATGATGTAGTTTTTATATTAATAAACTATATATTTCATTATCTTATTAAATATATTCATTTTATATATTTTAATAAATAAGATATTAATATAGTTTAATTATGTGTATTAAGTATATTGTTATATGAATATCATTTGTTAGTTAAATTAATGAAAATATTAAGATAAGGGTAATAATACTACTAGATTTAATAATAATAATAATAATAATGAAATTTTTATATAATATGATAATTTTAATAACACTTATAATGTTAATAATAATGATACTACTAATAATATTCTTAATAATAATACTAGTTTTAATAAAATGATAGATTTAAAAATTAATGATATTTCTAGTATTAATGATAATAGTAATAATACCGATATTAATAATAACTATAAAAATAACCATTTTGTTACTAATGATAATAATAATAGTTTTAATAATAATAATAATACTATTAATGATAATTATACTTATTTTAAATTTTTGATAACAATACTTAGTAATGATAATAATATTGGTAATAACAATAATAATAATAATCATTATGAAAATAATAATAATCGTAACTATTACTTTTATTAGTAATAATAATAATAATAATAACTATAATACTAGTAATAATAACTATAAATAATAGTAACAATAATAATAATAACAATAAATAATATAATAATAATAATAATTAGAAAGCTATCTTTATATGTTTTCCCAAAAAGAAATGCCTACGACCGGGCTCGAACCCGAGACCTCTCGCTAACCCGACATCCCCTCTAACCATTGCTCTGCTGCATACTTTTCTGATTATAACTTATTTTCTAAAATATATAACCCGTATATTAACTTGTTCTTCTTCTTCAATCAGGAACCATTTTAAAATTCAACAGAGATAAAAAATAACGAGTTACTTAATTAATTTAGGATTTGAAATTGAAATACAAATAACCACTTGTATTTGTCTTAAATTAACAGAAAATTAATAAATAAATAAAAATGAAAAGCTGCTGCGCAGCGGTTTAATGCCCACGAAGAACACCAAATCAAATTCTGATTTTTAGACTTTTATATGTGAAAATTTCTACATAAATTTGGTAGTAAATCCTTCCTTAAACCTTCTGAGATTATTAGTTAGAACAAAAACATTAGAACGAATCCGAATTCCATGATGAACAAATAGTTTGACTTTTTGAATTTGAACTTTGACTCGTAAATTCGAACTCGTTTTTAGGAATTGAAGGCTGTAATTTTGCAGAAAGTTTGAGTATGAGATTCCTAATAAGACTGCATTTAAGGAATTTGAAATATTTTTCGAAATCGTGGTGTTAAAAAAATGAAACAGAAACAGAGTTATCGAGCTTAATTTTTTTTCTGTTTTAATTTCAATAATGAAGGTTGATAAAGATTATAGAAACAGAATGAATTTGTCTAATTTCTGAACTTTGATCAATTTATATAAGAAGAATTGTGTTATGGGTGTCGACTAGATTATCAAACAACAGAAAAAAAAATATAAAATAAAAATAAAATAGGAAGAAGATAATCCAAAAGCAGATATGTAAATCACTATCTAATTAAAAAATTAAAAGCAATATTGACCTAATTTAGGTATTGTCTGATTCTTCTTATTTATTTATTATTTTTTTATTTTTTTATAAATATATTAATAAATATAATAATAATAATAATAATTATTATATAATTAATAATACTAATAATACTTTTGATATTATTAATAATGAGAATAATATGATAATTAATAATAATATTAATAATAATGATAATAAGTATATAACAATAATATTAGTAATAATAATACTAATAATGATAATACTAGTAATAATAATAAAAGATTATGTTGATGATCATATTAATCATAATAATAATTGATAAATGATAGTAATAATAATTTTGATAATAATAATATTAATAATAATAAAAATGATATTTCATTATTTTAATATTAATGGTAAGTATTAATACTAATAATATATTAGTAATTATATTAATAATAATGATAATTATTAATAATAATAATTATAATACTAATAATAATAATAATGATTGTAAATGATGTACATAGACTCACATATATATTTACATATTTTTTTTATGACCGGTTATTCATGAATCGTCGGAAACAGTCGAAGTTTAGTTTAAATTTAATCGGAATTTTTCGGGTTATCTCAAAGATCATCATTTTTCTCCTTTCATGCCCTTTCATTTGAGTTTTTGAACAGATAGCTTGAGAGTTTTCTTTGATTCACGTTCTATTCCATACGTCATGATATTGGAATATTTCTATGAATTACCGTAATATAATCACGTTGGCCACCATCATTATATTTCACTAATTCATATTTCCATTCCAAGGTCACTCCATAAGGTCAGGATATGTGATCAATGATGATTTCTAATATAGTGTGTTAAGGATAACAGTAATCTTAGCTGGATCGACAACATGTCGGTTTTTAAGCCAAAACTTGCACTTGGAAAAGTTTGCGTAGAGTTGTTCTTTTTCTTAAGAGTTCAAGAATGAATTTGAAAATGTTGCTCATGTTCTTTCTCACTCTTGGAGCAGATCAAAATGTCATCCATGAAAATAGTTACGAACTTTTCGAGTTATGGTTGGCTAGTTTTAAGTTGCAGTCTTTATAGACTTGGTCAACTTTCATATCTTTGAAAGTTATGGAAGTTGTGAAAGTTATGAAATGGACGTGGTCAAACGAGAAAGTTATGAAACATCGTGGTAATAGTTGGTGCAGTTGGACGAACCGTGATTCTTCACTAAGTTATAGAAGTCTGATAAGTTTGATAGGTCATAAGTTTGAAAAATTTCAAGCGAGATAGGTCACATGTTGGAATATCAGAATTTGTCTTAAGGCATTGCCTTTACATAGATAGGAAAATGGAAAATAAATAAATAGGAAAACATAGAACAAAATAAGCTTCATTTCTTCTCTTTCTCAGCCTCTTTCATAAACTTCTATGCTTTCTCGTTCTTCCCTTTTTGTTTCTCGTAGAGATATTTAAGATTGTTGTAAAGATCCGTTACACAGTTATTGACGGTGTAGTTATTGTACTCCTTTATGGCAAGCTGATGGTTAATCCAGTTCTTCTCCACCTTCATTCGGGAATCAACTTCTTCTTTCAGATAGGCAAGAGATAGTTTTCCCCAGCGGGTATTGCGTTCTTCCTCAGCCTTCGCTTTCATCACTTTCTCCATCACTTTGTCCATGTTATTCTTCACAAGTTTCTCTAGTCTTTCGGTTTGAGAGTCGAAGGACTCTTTAATGATCTCCTTCAAGATTTTGTTTTCTTTTTCTAGGTTGTTTAGACACGTTTCTATCCGAGCAACATGGCGTCTGCTATACTCTTTATTCTTATCACAAATTCAATGAAGGTTGATGAGATCACACTTCACCATCACGTGCTCAATGTTATTACAAAATGATGGACCGGCTTCACCAGTAGTATCGGGTTCGGGTTGCTTTCTCTTTAGAGTTGAGTTTTCAGATGATTCTTCAATAGGCTCTTCTTCAGCCTCATAACATGAGAAGTCACTGTCATAGTTAGGGAGGTCTTGAAGATCATACCATTCGGGAGTACTTATCAATTTATATACCGGTGAGTGATGAGAGCCAGAGTCAGCAGAATCAGCAGGGCGTTTTCCTTTGCTTTCAGATCTTGGAGTCGGGTGATAATCAGGAGAAGTAGGTAGAGTATCCGGGCTATAATTTGGTGAGGGAGGACCACCAAAGCCATACGGTGGACTTTGGACTGGTCTTTCAGTAGAAGCCCTTTCAGTATCTTTTTCGGTTAGCTTGGAAAGATTCATTTTGTTCGCTTGATGAGAATTAGACATCCTAACATCAGGAAAGAGATTTTGATCAGTTTTAAGATAAGATTGTAAAGCATATGTTTTAAGATTACAAGGCAATCCTAAGTCCTTTAAAGTCTAAGGCAGGAAAGGTTATAGTTTCCTAGATTGGTAAGGCACCCTAGCTAGCAAGTAAGGCACATATAAAGATGAAATCCTGGTTCTCTATAACAGCCTGGTTATGCTCTGATACCACTCTGTGACGTCATCCAGATAGGGTTTGGAAGAAATCGTCACTAATATCAAATAAACCAACATATTATATTGAGAGAACAATACTATATGATAAAAACAAATTTTATTGATAACGCAGCGGAAGAAAATAGAATGTCGTTACTAGAATTTAAATTACAATGATGTAAATGTTTCAAATGCAAGAATAATAAATGCGATAGTTCTTGAGATCCTATGTCCAAGTAGCATCACATAAGTAGTAAGCTTGATCAATCAGCACCTGAGACAAACATGCTAAAGTGTCAACCAAAAAGGTTGAGTGAAATCATAGGTTTAACAAAAGTAGTTATCGTTGTTTTTAGACCACAAGATTTTTATATTCAAAAGTAGATCACACAGATCTTTAGTTGTCAAAGAAGATCACAAAGATCTTAAAAGTTGATCTCGCAGGGATCAAAAAGTTATGCCAGTTCGTGATATTTAGACTAAACGTTTAAAGTTTGCCCCAATGACAAGTTGTTCTGTCCTTGTCGGTTTAATTTCATTATCAAGTAATACAAATACTTAGTCAAATGTATCAGGGACGTTACTCCCGATAGGCATGCCCCCAATAATTAAAAATGCATTTAACGAGTAATTAAAAATATCACTGTAGGGACTTTGTTGGACATAGCCAGGTATATCATAGTTTAACAGTTGGTACTTGTATCTAAATTGTAAATAGTAAAAGTAGCATGTGTCTCACACCAGTAAGTTAAAATAAGTTGCGCAATAGTAAGTGGGGCTATGAAATTCACCTTAGTAAGTAGGAGAAGAGTTTGTTATTCCTCGGAATAGAAGAGTTGGATGAATGTGAGCAGAGAGTCAACCTAATGACATTTAAGAGTAGTTAAATGTTTGCCCAAGTTTAAGTTAAGTATGCAAGTGTTTAAGTGTAGTTCGTTTTACTAAATTCCCATTTTTAGTAAGTTTCCACTTTTAGCAAGTTTCCATTTTTAGTAAGTTTCCATTTTTATTAAGTTAGTGCTGAACACTAGTGAGTTGTTCTTAATAAGTCCACCACTTATTAAGTGTGTAAGTGACTAGGTGTTGTTCACTTAGTGAGTGTATGATTACTATAGTCGGGTTTGATATTGTGCACTATACCCAAACATCTATGCCACCGTCAAGTCAATTGAATGATCAATTGTTACCAGTTGGCCCAAGATTTCTTGACCAAAATCTAAGTTTGGCATTCGAGATCCACACGCATCCCATAATGGTACCAAGGATCATCCTAGGCCTTAAGTAGCGTTGACATTCGAGTAATCACACATTATCGTGTATGCTATAATCTTATAATATAAGTATTATAATATAAGTAGTACATTATAAGTGTTAGTAGTAGTATAAGTGTGTAAGTGTTAAGTAGTATAAGTAGTATAGTATAAGTAGTATTAAGTAGGTGATTAGTAATATTAGGGTTTAGTAGTTAAGTAGTATTAGTAGTTCAATTAGTAAGTAGTAGTATTAATTAATTAGGTTTAATTAATTAGTGTAGTATTAATTAATGATTAGATAATAATTAATAGTAATAATTAATTAGGGTTTTAGTAGTATTAGGTTAAAGTAGTAAATTAGGGTTTAATAAATTAGGGTTAGGTTAAAGTTAAATTAGGGTTTAAGTAACAAAGATTTAGGGTTTAGTAAAGTAGGTTTAAATTAGGGTTTACTCTCTTTCTTTTTAAACCGTGAGTATAGGTATATATATTTAATATTTTTTTTTACACATATATGTATATGAGCCGTAGGTTTGTATATGTATATATGTTTATGTATATTTTTTTTTAGAACAAGATTATACATGAAGATTAAGAACAAGATTTAATTAAATGAATGAATGAATGAATTAAAAGTTTAAGATTTAGGGTTTATACCTTGTAGATCTAGATGAAGATTAACAAGATAAGAAAAGATGACTTTGAAGATGGAAGATCAAAACTCGAAAACTTCAAGAACACGTTTAAAGATCTTGATGAACACGATGAACACGATGAAGATCTTCAAGAACACGATAAAGATCAATTAAAGATTACCCGGAATCAAGAAGAAAATAACCAAAAGTTCAAAGTGGTGTAGGGTGGTGATCGGTTTTGGTGGAAACCGATTGGTGGTGGTGATTTTTGGTGGCCAAAGGTGGCGGCCAAAGTGGTGGTGATGGGTGGCGGCTATGGTGGTGTAATGGCCAAAAGTGGCGGCCAAAAAGAGAGGAGAGGGAGAGGTGTTTAAGAGATGATTTGTGATGAATGAGATAAGAAAACCTAAACCCTTGCACCTTCTTTTATACTTGAGCTAGGAAGAATCTAGAATTAGGGTTTAGTTAGGTTTTCTTGGAGGTTAAGTTAGAAATTAGGGTTAGGGTTTAAGGTGGGATGGTGGCCGAAAATTTCAAGGGTATAAGGGTCTTTTCCCTTACCCTAAATGACGGCTAGGGTTAGGGTTTAGTGAGGGAACCTTTTTCATTTTAGACCTTGTAGTTTGGTGTGTTTAAAAGGGTTCCTTATTTGTTCCAAATTAATTATTTAAACACCTTAAGTTTTGAGTTATTACTTTTTGTACACCATGTTTGTAAGATCATTTTAATTACATCTTTTATTAGTTGCCATTTGTTGCACAAAGTTATTTAGTGCACTTTACAACTTTTAAAGTTGACAGTTAAGGATCAAAGTTTATTCATTTCACTTAATCTTTTATTCGGGCATTAAATTTAAAAGGAAGAAAATATAGATGGAAAAATGAGGGTCACTATATCATTAAACACACTTTTTTAAATCATTAATATGTGCCGCCAGATGGAGTACTATTTGGCGGCGCATAACCTTCAGTTTCAGATTGTGCTGCAAACCTCGAGATCACCCTAAAACGTTCCTAACATCAAGACTCCTGGATAGTGTCTTGACATTCGAGATCGTCAGGATGCCGAGAAAAGACATTTTACTCATTTTTAATGTTCTCTTTGAACGTTTTCAATTTATATCGTATCTATTAGTTTTGTGTATGCATGACTTAGCATGGTATATATCGTTTTAAGGCCTATTATTTCACTCGCAACGTAATTATGTATAATGGATATAAATTTGAATCTAATGTCACTTCTTTAAACACATTTTTTAAATCATTAGTATGCGACGCCAGATGGAGTACCATTTGGCGGCGCATAACCTTCGGTTTCAGATTGTGCTGAAATTCTCAAGATCAACTTAAAACGGCCGAACGAGCAAGACTCTATGAACTTTCTTGCCATTCGAGGTCATTAAGATTCCGAAAAAGACATCTTTCCTCGCAAAATCGCACCACGCACCAAACACTCCTGACGGTTCGTGGTGCTTGGTGTTTTGTGTCTCTGGCCAAAATGTTAGATCTATCGTATCTTTGACTCGTAGCGCCGATTTAGTCAACATTTTTTTTATCAAATCGTGTATTTTCTCGGGATCTATCCGTTGGCAAACTGCCGTAGGCAATTTGTCCCAAATATTTTTCGAAACGAGACCTCGAAAACCTTCAATTTTGCCTTTTTTCCGATTTGACTGTTTTGAATTTCCTTCATATTATTCCTTTTGTGTATGCATGACATGGTACATATTGTTTTAAGGCCTATTATTTCACTCGCAATGTAATTATGTATAACGCATATAAATTTGAATCTAATGTCACTTCATTAAACACGCTTTTTTAAATCATTAATATGTGCCGCCAGATGGAGTACCATTTGGCGGCGCATAACCTTCGATTTCAGATTGTACTGCAATTCTCGAGATCACCCTAAAACGACCCTAACATCAAGACTCCTGGATAGTGTCTTGACATTCGAGGTTGTCAGGATGCCAAAAAAGACATTTTACTCATTTTTAATGTTCTCTTTGAACGTTTTCAATTTATATCGTATCTATTAGTTTTGTGTATGCATGACTTAGCATGGTATATATCGTTTTAAGGCCTATTATTTCACTCGCAATAAAATTATGTATAACGGATATAAATTTGAATCTAAAGTCACTTCTTTAAACACATTTTTTAAATCATTAGTATGCGCCGCCAGATGGAGTACCATCTGGCGGCGCATAACCTTCGGTTTCAGATTGTGCTGAAATTCTCAAGATCAACTTAAAACGGCCGAACGAGCAAGACTCTATGAACTTGCTTACATTCGACATCATCTAGATTCTGAAAAACACATCTTTCCTCGCAAAATCACACCACGCACCAAACACCACCGACTGTTCGTGGTGCTTGGTGTTTTGTGTCTCTGGCTAAAATAATAGATCTATCGTATCTTTTCACTCGTAGCTCAGATTTAGTCACCGTTTTTTTTTAAATCATGTATTTTTTCGGGATCTATCCGTTGGCAAACTCCCGTAGGGAGTTTGTCCCAATTATTTTTTGAAACGAGACCTCGAAAGCCTTCAATTTTGCCTTTTTTCGATTTGACCGTTTTGAATTTCATTCATATTATTCCTTTTTTGTAGGCATGACTTCGCATGGTATATATTGTTTTAATGCCTATTATTTCA
Organism: Rutidosis leptorrhynchoides; assembly: GCF_046630445.1. Taxonomy (NCBI): domain Eukaryota; kingdom Viridiplantae; phylum Streptophyta; class Magnoliopsida; order Asterales; family Asteraceae; genus Rutidosis; species Rutidosis leptorrhynchoides. Next base: position 514,846,564 of record NC_092336.1, on the reverse strand, counting down.
CTCGCAATGTAATTATGTATAACGCATATAAATTTGAATCTAATGTCACTTCATTAAACACGCTTTTTTAAATCATTAATATGCGCCGCCAGATGGAGTACCATTTGGCGGCGCATAACCTCCGGTTTCAGATTGTACTGAAATTCTCGAGATCACCCTAAAACGACCCTAGCATCAAGACTCTTGGAGAGTGTCTTGACATTCGAGGTCATCAGGATGCCGAAAAAAGACATTTTACTCATTTTTAATGTTCTCTTTGAACGTTTTCAATTTATATCGTATCTATTAGTTTTGTGTATGCAAGACTTAGCATGGTATATATCGTTTTAAGGCCTGTTATTTCACTCGCAATATAATTATGTATAACGGATATAAATTTGAATCTAATGTCACTTCTTTAAACACGTTTTTTAAATCATTAGTATGCGCCACCAGATGGAGTACCATCTGGCGGCGCATAACCTTCGGTTTCAGATTGTGGTGAAATTCTCAAGATCAACTTAAAACGGCCGAACGAGCAAGACTCTATCAACCTTCTTACCATTAGACATCATCTAGATTCCAAAAAAGACATCTTTCCTCGCAAAATCGCACCACGCACCAAACACCACTGACTGTTCGTGGTGCTTGGTGTTTTGTGTCTCTGGCTAAAATTATAGATCTATCGTATCTTTTCACTCGTAGCTCCGATTTAGTCACCGTTTTTTTTCAAATCGTGTATTTTTTCGGGATCTATCCATTGGAAAACTGCCGTATGCAGTTTGTCCCAAATATGTTTCGAAACGAGACCTCGAAAGCCTTCTATTTTGCCTTTTTTCGATTTTGACCGTTTTGAATTTCATTCATATCATTCCTTTTGTGTATGCATGACTTAGCATGATATATATTGTTTTAAGGCCTATTATTTCACTCACAATGTAATTATGTATAACGCATATAAATTTGAATCTAATGTCACTTCATTAAACACGCTTTTTCAAATCATTAATATGCTCCGCCAGATGTAGTACCATTTGGCGGAGCATAACTTTCGGTTTCAGATTGTGCTGAATTTCTCGAGATTACCCTAAAACGACCCTAACATCAAGACTCCTGGATAGTGTCTTGACATTCGAGGTCGTCAGGATGCCGAAAAAAGGCATTTTACTCATTTTTAATGTTCTCTTTGAGCGTTTTCAATTTATATCGTATTATTAGTTTTGTGTATGCATGACCTAGCATAGTATATATCGTTTTAAGGCCTATTATTTCACTCGCAATGTAATTATGTATAACGGATATAAATTTGAATCTAATGTCACTTCTTTAAACAGGTTTTTTAAATCATTAGTATGCGACGCCAGATGGAGTACCATTTGGCGACGCATAACCTTTGGTTTCAGATTGTACTGAAATTCTCAAGGTCACCTTAAAACGGCAAACGAGCAAGACTCTATGAACTTGCTTGCCATTCGACGTCGTCTAGATTCCGAAAAACACATCTTTCCTCGCAAAATCGCACCACGCACCAAACACCACTGATTGTTCGTGGTGCTTGGTGTTTTGTGTCTCTGGATAAAATAATAGATCTATCGTAGCTTTTGACTAGTAGCTCCGATTTAGTCACCGTTTTATTTCAAATCGTGTATTTTTTCGGGATCTATCCTTTGGAAAAAATGTCATAGGCGATTTGTCCTAAATATTTTTCGAAAAGAGACCTCGAAAGCCTTCAATTTTTCCTTTTTTTAATTTTGACCGTTTTGAATTTCATTCATATCATTCCTTTTGTGTATGCATGACTTAGCATGGTACATATTGTTTTAAGGCCTATTATTTCACTCGCAATGTAAATATGTATAGCACATATAAATTTGAATCTAATGTCACTTCATTAAACATGCTATTTTAAATCATTAATATGCGCCGTCAGATTGATTACCATTTGGCGGCGCATTACCTTCGGTTTCAGATTGTGCTGAAATTCTCGAGATCACCCTAAAACGACCCTAACATCAAGACTCCTGGATAGTGTCTTGACATTCGAGGTCGTCAGGATGCCGAAAAAAGACATTTTACTCATTTTTAATGTGCTCTTAGAACGTTTTCAATTGATATCGTATCTATTAGTTTTGTGTATGCACGACTTAGCATGGTATATATCGTTTTAAGGCCTATTATTTCACTCGCAATGTAATTATTTATAACGGATATAAATTTGAATCTAATGTCACTTCTTTAAACACGTTTCTTAAATCATTAATATGCGCCGCCAGATGGAGTACAATCTGGTGGCGCATAACCTTCGGTTTTAGATTGTGATGAAATTCTCAAGATCAACTTAAAACGGCCGATTGAGCAAGACTCTATGAACTTGCTTGCCATTCGAGGTCGTTAAGATACCGAAAAAGACATCCTTTCTCGCAAAATCTCACCACGCACCAAACACGACTGACGGTTCGTGGTGCTTGGTGTTTTGTGTCTCTGGCCAAAATGTTAGATCTATCGTATCTTTGACTCGTAGATCCGATTTAGTCACCGTTTTTTTTAAATCGTGTATTTTTTGGGATCTATCCGTTGGCAAACTGCCTTAGGCAGTTTGTCCCAAATATTTTTCGAAACGAGACCTCGAAAGCATTCAATTTTGCCTTTTTTCGATTTGACCGTTTTGAATTTCATTCATATTATTCCTTTTGTGTATGCATGACTTAGCATGGTACATATTGTTTTAAGGCCTATTATTTCACTCTCAATGTAATTATGTATAACGTATATAAATTTGAATCTAATGTCACTTCATTAAACACGCTTTTTTAAATAATTAATATGCGCCGCCAGATGGAGTACCATTTTGTGGCGCATAACCTTCGGTTTCAGATTGTGCTGCGATTCTCGAGATCACCCTAAAACGAAGCTAACATCAAGACTCCTGGATAGTGTCTTGACATTCGAGGTCGTCAGGATGCCAAAAAAAAGACATTTTACTCATTTTTAATGTTCTCTTTGAATGTTTTCAATTTATATTGTATCTATTAGTTTTGTGTGTGCATGACTTAGCATGGTATATATCGTTTTAAGACCTATTATTTCAATCGCAATGTAATTATGTATAACGGATATAAATTTGAATCTAATGTCACTTCTTTAAACACGTTTTTTAAATCATTAGTATGCACCGCCAGATGGAGTACCATCTGGCGGCGCATAACCTTCGGTTTCAGATTGTGTTGAAATTCTCAAGATCAACTTAAAACGGCCGAACGAGAAAGACTCTATGAACTTCCTTACCATTCGACATCATCTAGATTTCGAAAAAGACATCTTTCCTCTCAAAATCGCACCACGAACCAAACACCACTGACTGTTCGTGGTGCTTGGTGTTTTGTGTCTCTGACTAAAATAATAGATCTATCGTTTCTTTTGACTCGTAGCTCCGATTTAGTCACCGTTTTTTCTTCAAATCGTGTATTTTTTCGGGATCTATCCGTTGGCAAACTTCCGTAGGCGGTTTGTCCCAAATATTTTTCGAAACGAGACCTCGAAACCCTTCAATTTTGGCTTTTTTCGATTTTGACCGTTTTGAATTTCATTCATATATATATATATATATATATATATATATATATATATATATATATATATATATATATATATATATATATATATATATATATATATATATATATATATATCATTCCTTTTGTGTATGCATGACTTAGCATGGTATATATCGTTTTAAGGCCTATTATTTCACTCGCAATGTAATTATGTATAACTCATATAAATTTGAATCTAATGTCACTTCATTAAACACGCTTTTTCAAATCATTAATATACGCCGCCAGATGTAGTACCATTTGGCGGCACATAACTTTCGGTTTCAGATTGTGCTGAAATTCTCGAGATTACCCTAAAACGACCCTAACATCAAACTCCTGGATAGTGTCTTGACATTCGATGTCGTAAGGATGCCGAAAAAAGAAATTTTACTCATTTTTAATGTTCTCTTAGAACGTTTTCATTTGATATCGTATCTATTAGTTTTGTGTATGCACGACTTAGCATGGTATATATCGTTTTAAGGCCTATTATATCACTCACAATGTAATTATGTATAACGGATATAAATTTGAATCTAATGTCACTTCTTTAAACACGTTTTTTAAATCATTAATATGCGCCGCCAGATGGAGTACAATCTGGCAGCGCATAACCTTCGGTTTCAGATTGTGCTTAAATTCTCAAGATCAACTTAAAACGGCCGAACGAGCAAGACTCTATGAACTTACTTGCCATTAGAGGTCGTTAAGATTTCGAAAAAGACATCTTTCCTCGCAAAATCGCACCACGTACCAAACACCACTGACGGTTCATGGTGCTTGGTGTTTTGTGTCTCTGGCCAAAATGTTAGATCTATTGTATCTTTGACTCGTTGCTCCGATTTGGTCACCATTTTTTTTTTTCAAATCGTGTATTTTTTTTGGGATCTATCCGTTGGCAAACTACCTTAGGCGGTTTTTCCCAAATATTTTTTGAAACGAGACCTCGAAAGCCTTCAATTTTGCCTTTTTTCGATTTTGACCGTTTTGAATTTCATTCATATCATTACTTTTGTGTATGCATGACTTAGCATGATATATATTGTTTTAAGGCCTATTATTTCACTCGAAATGTAATTAAGTATAAAATATATAAATTTGAATCTAATGTCACTTCATTAAACACGTTTTTTCAAATCATTAATATGCGCCGCCTTGTGTAGTACCATTTGGCGGCGCATAACTTTCGGTTTCAGATTGTGCTGAAATTCTCGAGATTACCCTAAAATGACCCTAACATCAAGACTCCTGGATAGTGTCTTGACATTCGAGGTCGCAAGGATGCCGAAAAAAGACTTTTTACTCATTTATAATGTTCTCTTTGAGCGTTTTCAATTTATATCGTATTATTAGTTTTGTGTGTGCATGACTTAGCATGGTATATATCGTTTTAAGGCCTATTATTTCACTCGCAATGTAATTATGTATAACGGATATAAATTTTAATCTAAGGTCAATTCTTTAAACACGTTTTTTAAATCATTAGTATGCGCCGCCAGATGGAGTACCATTTGGCGACGCATAACCTTCAGATTGTACTGAAATTCTCAAGGTCACCTTAAAGCGGCGAACGAGCAAGACTCTATGAACTTGCTTACCATTCGATGTCGTCTAGATTCTGAAAAGGACATCTTTCCTTGCAAAATCGCACCACGCACCAAACACCACTGATTGTTCGTGGTGCTTGGTGTTTTGTGTCTCTGGCTAAAATAATAGATCTATCGTATCTTTTTACTCATAGCTCCGATTTAGTCATCGTTTTTTTTTTTCAAATCGTGTATTTTTTCGGGATCTATCCTTTGGAAAAACTTCCGTAGGCGATTTGTCCCAAATATTTTTCGAAAAGATACCTCGAAAGCCTTCAATTTTTCCTTTTTTTAATTTTGACCGTTTTGAATTTCATTCATATCATTCCTTTTGTGCATGCATGACTTAGCATGATATATATTGTTTTAAGGCCTATTATTTTACTCGCAATGTAAATATGTATAATGCATATAAATTTGAATCTAATGTCACTTCATTAAACACGTTTTTTCAAATCATTAATATGCGCCGCCACATGTAGTATCATTTGGCGGCGCATAACTTTCGGTTTCAGATTGTGCTGAAATTCTCGAGATCACCCTAAAATGACCCTAACATCAAGACTCCTGGATAGTTTCTTGACATTCGAGGTCGTCAGGATGCCGAAAAAAGACATTTTAATCATTTTTAATATTCTCTTAGAACGTTTTCAATTGATATCGTATCTATTAGTTTTGTGTATGCACGACTTAGCATGTTATATATCGTTTTAAGGCCTATTATTTCACTCGCAATGTAATTATGTATAACGGATATAAATTTGAATCTAATGTCACTTCTTTAAACACGTTTTTAAATAATTAATATGCGCCGCCAGATGGAGGACAATCTGGCGGCGCATAACCTTCGGTTTCAAATTGTGCTGAAATTCTCAAGATCAACTTAAAACGGCCGAACGAGCAAGACTCTATGAACTTGCTTGCCATTCGAGGTCGTTAAGATTCCGAAAAAGACATCTTTCCTCGCAAAATTGCACCACGCACCAAACACCACTGACGGTTCGTGGTGCTTAGTGTTTTGTGTCTCTGGCCAAAATGTTAGATCTATCGTATCTTTGACTCGTAGCTCCGATTTGGTCACCGTTTTTTTTCTTTCAAATTTTGTATTTTTCGGGATATATCCGTTGGCAAACTGCCATAGGCAGTTTCTCCCAAATATTTTTCGAAACGAGACCTCGAAGGCCTTCAATTTTGCGTTTTTCGATTTTGACCGTTTTAAATTTCATTCATATCATTCCTTTTGTGTATGCATGACTTAGCATGATATATATTGTTTTAAGGCCTATTATTTCACTCGAAATGTAATTAAGTATAACGCATATAAATTTGAATCTAATGTCACTTCATTAAACACGCTTTTTCAAATGATTAATATGCGCCGCCAGATGTAGTACCATTTGGCGGCGCATAACTTTCGGTTTCAGATTGTGCTGAAATTCTCGAGATTTCCCTAAAACAACCCTAACATCAAGACTCCTGGATAGTGTCTTAACATTCGAGGTCGCAAGGATGCCGAAAAAAGACATTTTACTCATTTTTAATGTTCTCTTTAAGCGTTTTCAATTTATATCGTATTATTAGTTTTGTGTATGCATGACTTAGCATGGTATATATCGTTTTAAGGCCTATTATTTCACTCACAATGTAATTATGTATAATGGATATAAATTTGAATCTAATGTCACTTCTTTAAACACGTTTTTTAAATCATTAGTATGCGCCGCCAGATGGAGTACCATTTGGCGACGCATAACCTTCGGTTTCAGATTGTACTGAAATTCTCAAGATCAACTTAAAATGGCCGAACGAGCAAGACTCTATGAACTTACTTGCCATTCGAGGTCGTTAAGATTCCGAAAAAGACATCTTTCCTCGCAAAATCACACCACGTACCAAACACCACTGACGGTTCATGGTGCTTGGTGTTTTGTGTCTCTGGCCAAAATATTAGATCTATCGTATCTTTGACTCGTAGCTCCGATTTGGTCACCGTTTTTTTTCAAATCGTGTATTTTTTTGGGATCTATCCATTGGCAAACTACCGTAGGCGGTTTTTCCCAAATATTTTTCGAAACGAGACCTCGAAAGCGTTCAATTTTGCCTTTTTTCGATTTTGACCGTTTTGAATTTCATTCATATCATTACTTTTGTGTATGCATGACTTAGCATGATATATATTGTTTTAAGGCCTATTATTTCACTCGAAATGTAATTAAGTATAACGTATATAAATTTGAATCTAGTGTCACTTCATTAAACACGTTTTTTCAAATCATTAATTTGCGCCGCCACATGTAGTACCATTTGGCGGCGCATAACTTTCGGTTTCAGATTGTGCCGAAATTCTCGAGATTACCCTAAAACGACCCTAACATCAAGACTCCTGGATAGTGTCTTGACATTCGAGGTCGCAAGGATGCCGAAAAAAGGCATTTTACTCATTTTTAATGTTCTCTTTGAGTGTTTTCAATTTATATCGTATTATTAGTTTTGTGTATGCATGACTTAGCATGGTATATATCGTTTTAAGGCCTATTATTTCACTCGCAATGTAATTATGTATAACGGATATAATATTGAATCTAAGGTCACATCTTTAAACACGTTTTTTAAATCATTAGTATGCGCCACCAGATGGAGTACCATTTGGCGACGCATAACCTTCGGTTTCAGATTGTACTGAAATTCTCAAGGTTACCTTAAAACGGCGAACGAGCAAGACCCTATGAACTTGCTTGCCATTCGACATCCTCTACATTTCGAAAAAGACACCTTTTCTCGCAAAATTGCACCATGCACCAAACACCACTGATTGTTCGTGGTGCTTGGTGTTTTGTGTCTCTGGCTAAAATAATAGATCTATTGTATCTTTTGACTCGTAGCTCCGATTTAGTCACCGTTTTTTTTCAAATCGTGTATTTTTTCGGGATCTATCCTTTGGAAAAACTGTCGTAGGCGATTTGCCCCAAATATTTTTCGGAAAGATACCTCGAAAGCCTTCAATTTTTCCTTTTTTTAATTTTGACCGTTTTGAATTTCATTCATATCATTCCTTTTGTGTATGCATGACTTAGCATGGTACATATTGTTTTAAGGCCTATTATTTCACTCGCAATGTAAATATGTATAACGAATATAAATTTGAATCTAATGTCACTTCATTAAACACGCTATTTTAAATCATTAATATGCGCCGCCATACGGAGTACTATTTGGCGGCGCATAACCTTCGGTTTCAGATTGTGCTGAAATTCTCGAGATCACTCTAAAACGACCATAACATCAAGACTCCTGGATAGTGTCTTGACATTCGAGGTCTTCAGGATGCCGAAAAAAGACATTTTACTCATTTTTAATGTTCTCTTAGAACGTTTTTTCAATTGACATCGTATCTATTAGTTTTGTGTATGCACGACTTAGCATGGTATATATCATTTTAAAGCCTATTATTTCACTTGCAATGTAATTATGTATAACGGATATAAATTTGAATCTAATGTCACTTCTTTAAACACGTTTTTTAAAGCATTAATATGCGCCGCCAGATGGAGGAGAATCTGGCGGCGCATAAACTTCGGTTTCAGATTGTGCTGAAATTCTCAAGATCAACTTAAAACGGCCGAACGAGCAAGACTCTATGAACTTGCTTGCCATTCGAGGTCGTTAAGATTCCGAAAAAGACATCTTTCCTCGCAAAATCGCACCACTCACCACGCACCAAACACCACTGACGGTTCGTGGTGCTTAGTGTTTTGTGTCTCTGGCCAAAATGTCAGATCTATCGTATCTTTGACTCGTAGCTCCGATTTGGTCACCGTTTTTTTCTTTCAAATTGTGTATTTTTCGGGATATATCCGTTGGCAAACTGCCATAGGCAGTTTCTCCCAAATATTTTTCGAAACGAGACCTCGAAGGCCTTCAATTTTGCCTTTTTTCGATTTTGACCGTTTTAAATTTCATTCATATCATTCCTTTTGTGTATGCATGACTTAGCATGATATATATTGTTTTAAGGCCTATTATTTCACTCGAAATGTAATTAAGTATAACGCATATAAATTTGAATCTAATGTCACTTCTTTAAACACGTTTTTTAAATCATTAGTATGCGCCGCCAGATGGAGTACCATTTGGCGACGCATAACCTTCGGTTTCAGATTGTACTGAAATTCTCAAGGTCACCTTAAAACGGCGAACGAGCAAGACTCTATGAACTCGCTTGCCATTCGACGTCGTCTAGATTCCGAAAAAGACATCTTTCCTCGCAAAATCACACCACGCACCAAACACCACTGATTGTTCGTGGTGCTTGGTGTTTTGTTCTCTGGCTAAAATAATATATCTATCATATCTTTTTACTCGTAGCTCCGATTTAGTCACCTTTTTTTCAAATCGTGTATTTTTTCGGGATCTATCCTTTGGAAAAACTGCCGTAGGCGATTTGTCCCAAATATTTTTCGAAAAGATACCTCGAAAGCCTTCAATTTTTCCTTTTTTCGATTTTGACCGTTTGAATTTCATTAATATCATTCCTTTTGTGTATGCATGACTTAGCATGATATATATTGTTTTAAGGCCTATTATTTCACTCGAAATGTAATTAAGTATAACGTATATAAATTTGAATATAATGTCACTTCATTAAACACACTTTTTCAAATCATTAATATGCGCCGCCAGATGTAATACCATTTGGCGACGCATAACTTTTGATTTCAGATTGTGCTAAAATTCTCGAGATTACCCTAAAACGACCCTAACATCAAGACTCCTGGATAGTGTCTTGACATTCGAGGTCGCAAGGATGCCGAAAAAAACATTTTACTCATTTTTAACGTTCTCTTTGAGTGTTTTCAATTTATATCGCATTATTAGTTTTGTGTATGCATGACTTAGCATGGTATATATCGTTTTAAGGCCTATTATTTCACTCGCAATGTAATTATGTATAACGGATATAAATTTGAATCTAAGGTCACATCTTTAAACATGTTTTTTAAATTATTAGTATGCTTCGCCAGATGGAGTACCATTTGGCGATGCATAACCTTCGGTTTCAGATTGTACTGAAATTCTCAAGGTTACCTTAAAACGGCGAACGAGCAAGACTCTATGAACTTGCTTGCCATTCGACATCCTCTACATTTCGAAAAAGACACCTTTTCTCGCAAAATCACACCACGCACCAAACACCACTGATTGTTCGTAGTGCTTGGTGTTTTGTGTCTATGGCTAAAATAATAGATCTATTGTATCTTTTGACTCGTAGCTCCGATTTAGTCACCGTTTTTTTTCAAATCGTGTATTTTTTCAGGATCTATCCTTTGGAAAAACTGCCGTAGGTGATTTGTCCCAAATATATTTCGAAAAGATACCTCGAAAGCCTTCAATTTTTCCTTTTTTTAATTTTGACCGTTTTGAATTTCATTCATATCATTCCTTTTGTGTATGCATGACTTAGCATGGTACATATTATTTTAAGGCCTATTATTTCACTCGCAATGTAAATATGTATAACGAATATAAATTTGAATCTAATGTCACTTCATTAAACACGCTATTTTAAATCATTAATATTTGCCGCCATACTGAGTACTATTTGGCGGCGCATAACCTTCGATTTCAGTTGTGCTGAAATTCTCGAGATCACCCTAAAATGACCCTAACATCAAGACTCCTGGATAGTGTCTTGACATTCGAGGTCTTCAGGATGCCGAAAAAAGACATTTTACTCATTTTTAATGTTCTCTTAGAACGTTTTCAATTGACATCGTATCTATTAGTTTTGTGTATGCACGACTTAGCATGGTATATATCGTTTTAAGGCCTATTATTTCACTCGCAATGTAGTTATGTATAACGGATATAAATTTGAATCTCACTTCTTTAAACACGTTTTTAAAGCATTAATATGCGCCGCCAGATGGAGGACAATCTGGCGGCGCATAACCTTCAGTTTCAGATTGTGCTGAAATTCTCAAGATCAACTTAAAACGGCCGAACGAGCAAGACTCTATGAACTTGCTTGCCATTCGAGGTCGTTAAGATTCCGAAAAAGACATCTTTCCTTTCAAAATCGCACCACGCACCGAACACCACTGACGGTTCGTGGTGCTTAGTGTTTTGTGTCTCTGGCCAAAATGTTAGATCTATCGTATCTTTGACTCGTAGCTCCGATTTGGTCACCGTTTTTTTTCTTTCAAATTGTGTATTTTTTGGGATATATCCGTTGGCAAACTGCCATAGGCAGTTTCTCCCAAATATTTTTCGAAACGAGACCTCGAAGGCCTTCAATTTTGCCTTTTTTCGATTTTGACCGTTTTAAATTTCATTCATATCATTCCTTTTGTGTATGCATGACTTAGCATGATATATATTGTTTTAAGACCTATTATTTCACTCGAAATGTAATTAAGTATAACGCATATAAATTTGAATCTAATGTCACTTCATTAAACACGCTTTTCCAAATGATTAATATACGCCGCCAGATGTAGTACCATTTGGCGGCACATAACTTTCGGTTTCAGATTGTACTAAAATTCTCGAGATTACCCTAAAACGACCCTAACATCAAGACTCCTGGATAGTGTCTTAACATTCGAGGTCGCAAGGATGCCGAAAAAAGACATTTTACTCATTTTTAATGTTCTCTTTGATCGTTTTCAATTTATATCGTATTATTAGTTTTGTGTATGCATGACTTAGCATGGTATATATCGTTTTAAGGCCTATTATTTCACTCACAATGTAATTATGTATAACGGATATAAATTTGAATCTAATGTCACTTCTTTAAACACGTTTTTTAAATCATTAGTATGCGCCGCCAGATGGAGTACCATTTGGCGACGCATAACCTTCGGTTTCAGTTTGTAGTGAAATTCTCAAGGTCACCTTAAAACGGCTAACGAGCAAGACTCTATGAACTTGCTTGCCATTCGACGTCGTCTAGATTCCGAAAAAGACATCTTTCCTCGCAAAATCACACCACGCACCAAACACCACTGATTGTTCGTGGTGCTTGGTGTTTTCTTCTCTGGCTAAAATAATAGATCTATCGTATCTTTTTACCCGTAGCTCCGATTTAGTCACCTTTTTTTTCAAATCGTGTATTTTTTCGGGATCTATCCTTTGGAAAAACTGCCGTAGGCGATTTGTCCCAAATATCTTTTGAAAAGATACCTCGAAAGCCTTCAATTTTTCCTTTTTTTAATTTTGACCGTTTGAATTTCATTAATATCATTCCTTTTGTGTATGCATGACTTAGCATGATATATATTTTTTTAAGGCCTATTATTTTACTCGCAATGTAATTATGTATAACGCATTTAAATTTGAATATAATGTCACTTCATTAAACACACTTTTTCAAATCATTAATATGCGCCGCCAGATGTAGTACCATTTGGCGACGCATAACTTTCGGTTTCAGATTGTGATGAAATTCTCGAGATTACCCTAAAACGACCCTAACATCAAGACTCCTGGATAGTGTCTTGACATTCGACGTCGTAAGGATGCCGAAAAAAGACATTTTACTCATTTTTAATGTTCTCTTTGAGTGTTTTCAATTTACATCGTATTATTAGTTTTGTGTATGCATGAATGAGCATGGTATATATCGTTTTAAGGCCTATTATTTCACTCGCAATGTAATTATGTATAACGGATATAAATTTGAATCTAATGTCACTTCTTTAAACACATTTTTTAAATCATTAGTATGCGCCGCCAGATGGAGTACCATTTGGCGACGCATAACCTTCGGTTTCAGATTGTACTGAAATTCTCAAGGTTACCTTAAAACGGCGAACGAGCAAGACTCTATGAACTTGCTTGCCATTCCACATCCTCTAGATTTCGAAAAAGACACCTTTTCTCGCAACACGCACCAAACACCACTGATTGTTCGTGGTGCTTGGTGTTTTGTGTCTCTGGCTAAAATAATAGATCTATTGTATCTTTTGACTCGTAGCCCCGATTTAGTCACCGTTTTTTTTTTCAAATCGTGTATTTTTTAGGGATCTATCCTTTGGAAAAACTGCCATATGCAATTTGTGAAATGTCCAGTTTTTATTGATTAAAAACGTTCCATATTAATTGATTTCGTTGCGAGGTTTTGACCTCTATATTGAAATGTCCCGTTCTTATTGATTAAAAACGTTCCATATTAATTGATTTCCTTGCGAGGTTTTGACCTCTATATGAGACGTTTTTCAAAGACTACATTCATTTTTAAAACAAACCATAACCTTTATTTCATAGATAAAGGTTTTAAAAAGCTTTACGTAGATTATCAAATAATGATAATCTAAAATATCCTGTTTACACACGACCATTACATAATGGTTTACAATACAAATATGTTACAACAAAATAAGTTTCTTGAATGCAGTTTTTACACAATATCATACAAGCATGGACTCCAAATCTCGTCCTTATTTAAGTATGCGACAGCGGAAGCTCTTAATAATCACCTGAGAATAAACATGCTTAAAACGTGAACAAAAATGTTGGTGAGTTATAGGTTTAACCTATATATATCAAATCATAATAATAGACCACAAGATTTCATATTTCAATACACATTCCATACCTAGAGATAAAAATCATTCATATGGTGAACACCTGGTAACCGACATTAACAAGATGCATATATAAGAATATCCCCATCATTCCGGGACACCCTTCGGATATGATATAAATTTTGAAGTACTAAAGCATCCGGTTCTTTGGATGGGGTTTGTTAGGCCCAATAGATCTATCTTTAGGATTCGCGTCAATTAGGGTGTTTGTTCCCTATTTCTTAGATTACCAGACTTAATAAAAAGGGGCATATTCGATTTCGATAATTCAACCATAGAATGTAGTTTCACATACTTGTGTCTATTTTGTAAATCATTTATAAAACCTGCATGTATTCTCATCCCAAAAATATTAGATTTTAAAAGTGGGACTATAACTCACTTTCACAGATTTTTACTTCGTCGGGAAGTAAGACTTGGCCACTGGTTGATTCACGAACCTATAAAAATATATACATATATATAAAAGTATGTTCAAAATATATTTACAACACTTTTAATATATTTTGATGTTTTAAGTTTATTAAGTCAGCTGTCCTCGTTAGTAACCTACAACTAGTTGTCCACAGTTAGATGTACAGAAATAAATCGATAAATATTATCTTGAATCAATCCACGACCTAGTGTATACGTATCTCAGTATTGATCACAACTCAAACTATATATATTTTGGAATCAACCTCAACCCTGTATAGCTAACTTCAACATTCACATATAGAGTGTCTATGGTTGTTCCGAAATATATATAGATGTGTCGACATGATAGGTCGAAACATTGTATACGTGTCTATGGTATCTCAAGATTACATAATATACAATACAAGTTGATTAAGTTATGGTTGGAATAGATTTGTTACCAATTTTCACGTAGCTAAAATGAGAAAAATTATCCAATCTTGTTTTACCCATAACTTCTTCATTTTAAATCCGTTTTGAGTGAATCAAATTGCTATGGTTTCATATTGAACTCTATTTTATGAATCTAAACAGAAAAGTATAGGTTTATAGTCGGAAAAATAAGTTACAAGTCGTTTTTGTAAAGGTAGTCATTTCAGTCGAAAGAACGACGTCTAGATGACCATTTTAGAAAACATACTTCCACTTTGAGTTTAATCATAATTTTTGGATATAGTTTCATGTTCATAATAAAAATCATTTTCTCAGAATAACAACTTTAAAATCAAAGTTTATCATAGTTTTTAATTAACTAACCCAAAACAGCCCGCGGTGTTACTACGACGGCGTAAATCCGGTTTTACGGTGTTTTTCGTGTTTCCAGGTTTTAAATCATTAAGTTAGCATATCATATAGATATAGAACATGTGTGTAGTTAATTTTAAAAGTCAAGTTAGAAGGATTAACTTTTGTTTGCGAACAAGTTTAGAATTAACTAAACTATGTTCTAGTGATTACGAGTTTAAACCTTCGAATAAGATAGCTTTATATGTATGAATTGAATGATGTTATGAACATCATTACTACCTTAAGTTCCTTGGATAAACCTACTGGAAAATAGAAAAATGGATCTAGCTTCAACGGATCCTTGGATGGCTCGAAGTTCTTGAAGCAGAATCATGACACGAAAACAAGTTCAAGTAAGATTATCACTTGAAATAAGATTGTTATAGTTATAGAAATTGAACCAAAGTTTGAATATGATTATTACCTTGTATTAGAATGATAACCTACTGTAAGAAACAAAGATTTCTTGAGGTTGGATGATCACCTTACAAGATTGGAAGTGAGCTAGCAAACTTGAAAGTATTCTTGATTTTATGTAACTAGAACTTGTAAAATATATGAAGAACACTTAGAACTTGAAGATAGAACTTGAGAGAGATCAATTAGATGAAGAAAATTGAAGAATGAAAGTGTTTGTAGGTGTTTTTGGTTGTTGGTGTATGGATTAGATATAAAGGATATGTAATTTTGTTTTCATGTAAATAAGTCATGAATGATTACTCATATTTTTGTAATTTTATGAGATATTTCATGCTAGTTGCCAAATGATGGTTCCCACATGTGTTAGGTGACTCACATGGGCTGCTAAGAGCTGATCATTGGAGTGTATATACCAATAGTACATACATCTAAAAGCTGTGTATTGTACGAGTACGAATACGGGTGCATACGAGTAGAATTGTTGATGAAACTGAACGAGGATGTAATTGTAAGCATTTTTGTTAAGTAGAAGTATTTTGATAAGTGTCTTGAAGTCTTTCAAAATTGTATGAATACATATTAAAACACTACATGTATATACATTTTAACTGAGTCGTTAAGTCATCGTTAGTCGTTACATGTAAATGTTGTTTTGAAACCTTTAGGTTAATGATCTTGTTGAATGTTGTTAACCCATTGTTTATTATAACAAATGAGATGTTAAATTGTTATATTATCATGATATTATGATATATAATATATCTCAATATGATGTATATACAGTTAAATGTCGTTACAACGATAATCGTTACATATATGTCTCGTTTCGAAATCATTAAGTTAGTAGTCTTATTTTTACATATGTATTTCATTGTTAATACACTTAATAATATATTTACTTATCATTTAACATAATTAACCAAGTGTATCAATATCTTAATATGATTCATATGTACCTAGTAAGACGTTGTTATAACGATAATCGTTATATATATCGTTTTCGAGTTTCTTAAATTAATAGTCTCATTTTTATGTATATAACTCATTGTTAAAATACCTAATGAGATACATACTTATAATAAAAACATGTTAACTATATATATAACCATATATATGTCATCGTATAGTTTTTACAAGTTTTAATGTTCGTGAATCACCGGTCAACTTGGGTGGTCAATTGTCTATATGAAACACATTTCAATTAATCAAGTCTTAACAAGTTTGATTGCTTAACATGTTGGAAACATTTAATCATGTAAATATCAATCTCAATTAATATATATAAACATGGAAAAGTTCGGGTCACTACAGTACCTACCCGTTAAATAAATTTCGTCCTGAAATTTTAAGCTGTTGAAGGTGTTGACGAATCTTCTGGAAATAGATGCGGGTATTTCTTCTTCATCTGATCTTCACGCTCCCAGGTAAACTCGGGTCCTCTACGAGCATTCCATCGAACCTTAACAATTGGTATCTTGTTTTGCTTAAGTCTTTTAACCTCACGATCCATTATTTCGACGGGTTCTTCGATGAATTGAAGTTTTTCGTTGATTTGGATTTCATCTAACGGAATAGTGAGATCTTCTTTAGCAAAACATTTCTTCAAATTCGAGACGTAGAAAGTGTTATGTACAGCCGCTAGTTGTTGAGGTAACTCAAGTCGGTAAGCTACTGGTCCGACACGATCAATAATCTTGAATGGTCCAATATACCTTGGATTTAATTTCCCTCATTTACCAAATCGAACAACGCCTTTCCAAGGTGCAACTTTAAGCATGACCATCTCTCCAATTTCAAATTCTATATCTTTTCTTTTAATGTCAGCGTAGCTCTTTTGTCGACTTTGGGCGGTTTTCAACCGTTGTTGAATTTGGATGATCTTCTCGGTAGTTTCTTGTATAATCTCCGGACCTGTAATCTGTCTATCCCTCACTTCACTCCAACAAATCGGAGACCTGCACTTTCTACCATAAAGTGCTTCAAACGCCGCCATCTCCATGCTTGAATGGTAGCTGTTGTTGTAGGAAAATTCTGCTAACAGTAGATGTCGATCCCAACTGTTTCCGAAATCAATAACACATGCTCGTAGCATGTCTTCAAGCGTTTGTATCGTCCTTTCACTCTGCCCATCAGTTTGTGGATGATAGGCAGTACTCATGTCTAGACGAGTTCCTAATGCTTGATGTAATGTCTGCCAGAATCTTGAAATAAATCTGCCATCCCTATCAGAGATAATAGAGATTGGTATTCCATGTCTGGAGACGACTTCCTTCAAATACAGTCGTGCTAACTTCTCCATCTTGTCATCTTCTCTTATTGGCAGGAAGTGTGCTGATTTGGTGAGACGATCAACTATTACCCAAATAGTATCAAAACCACTTGCAGTCCTTGGCAATTTAGTAATGAAATCCATGGTAATGTTTTCCCATTTCCATTCCGGGATTTCGGGTTGTTGAAGTAGACCTGATGGTTTCTGATGCTCAGCTTTGACCTTGGAACACGTCAAACATTCTCCTACGTATTTAGCAACATCGGCTTTCATACCCGGCCACCAAAAATGTTTCTTGAGATCCTTGTACATCTTCCCCGTTCCAGGATGTATTGAGTATCTGGTTTTATGAGCTTCTCTAAGTACCATTTCTCTCATATCTCCAAATTTTGGTACCCAAAT
This sequence comes from Rutidosis leptorrhynchoides, assembly GCF_046630445.1. Lineage (NCBI taxonomy): Eukaryota > Viridiplantae > Streptophyta > Magnoliopsida > Asterales > Asteraceae > Rutidosis > Rutidosis leptorrhynchoides. Next base: position 514,828,482 of record NC_092336.1, on the reverse strand, counting down.
CCTTTCAGCCCTATACCGGGTTCTGTCTTCCCGAATATTAAGATGCTTCTCCGATCCTTTGGGTATTTCATCCTTTAAATTTCCCTCTTTTAAAATCCTTGTTGTGCCTCCTTTATTTGAGTAGTAAGGTTATTATGAATCATTATATTCATAGATTTTACTCGAATGGGTTCTCTGTCCTTCCTGCTCAAGGCATCGGCTACCACATTTGCCTTCCCCGGGTGGTAACGAATCTCAAAGTCATAATCATTCAATAATTCAATCCACCTACGCTGCCTCATATTCAGTTGTTTCTGATTAAATATGTGTTGAAGACTTTTGGGGTCGGTATATATAATACTTTTGACCCCATATAAGTAGTGCCTCCAAGTCTTTAATGCATAAACAACCGCGCCTAATTCCAAATCATGCGTCGTATAATTTTGTTCGTGAATCTTCAATTGTCTAGACGCATAAGCAATCACCTTCGTTCGTTGCATTAATACAAAACCGAGACCTTGCTTTGATGCGTCACAATAAATCACAAAATCATCATTCCCTTCAGGCAATGACAATATAGGTGCCGTAGTTAGCTTTTTCTTCAATAACTGAAACGCTTTCTCTTGTTCATCATTCCATTCAAATTTCTTTCCTTTATGCATTAATGCAGTCAAGGGTTTTGCTATTCTGGAAAAGTCTTGGATGAACCTTCTGTAGTAACCAGCTAGTCCTAAAAACTGACGTATGTGTTTCGGAGTTTTCGGAGTTTCCCACTTTTCAACAGTTTCTATCTTTGCCGGATCCACCTTAATACCTTCTTTGTTAACTATGTGACCGAGGAATTGAACTTCTTCCAACCAAAATGCACACTTTGAAAACTTAGCGTACAATTCTTCCTTCCTCAATACATCTAACACCTTTCTCAAATGTTCACCGTGTTCTTGGTCATTCTTTGAGTAAATAAGTATGTCATCAATGAAAACAATGACAAACTTGTCAAGATATGGTCCACACACTCGGTTCATAAGGTCCATGAACACAGCTGGTGCATTAGTTAAACCAAACGGCATGACCATAAACTCGTAATGACCGTAACGTGTTCTGAAAGCAGTCTTTGGAATATCATCTTCTTTCACCCGCATTTGATGATACCCGGAACGTAAGTCAATCTTTGAATAAACAGACGAGCCTTGTAGTTGATCAAATAAGTCGTCGATTCTCGGTAGTGGGTAGCGGTTCTTGATGGTAAGTTTGTTCAACTCTCGGTAGTCGATACACAACCTGAATGTACCATCTTTCTTCTTGACAAACAAAACAGGAGCTCCCCACGGTGATGTGCTTGGTCGAATGAAACCACGCTCTAAAAGTTCTTGTAATTGGCTTTGCAGTTCTTTCATCTCGCTGGGTGCGAGTCTGTAAGGAGCACGAGCTATTGGTGCAGCTCCTGGTACAAGATCTATTTGAAATTCAACGGATCGATGTGGGGGTAATCCCGGTAATTCTTTCGGAAATACATCGGGAAATTCTTTTGCAATGGGAACATCATTGATGCTCTTTTCTTCAGTTTGTACTTTCTCGATGTGTGCTAGAACAGCATAGCAACCTTTTCTTATTAGTTTTTGTGCCTTCAAATTACTAATAAGATGTAGCTTCGTGTTGCCCTTTTCTCCGTACACCATTAAGGGTTTTCCTTTTTCTCGTATAATGCGAATTACATTTTTGTAACAAATGATCTCTGCTTTCACTTCTTTCAACCAGTCCATACCGATTATCACATCAAAACTCCCTAACTCTACTGGTATCAAATCAATCTTAAATGTTTCGCTAACCAGTTTAATTTCTCGATTTTGACATATATTATCTGCTGAAATTAATTTACCATTTGCTAATTCGAGTAAAAATTTACTATCCAAAGGCGTCAATGGACAACTTAATTTAGCACAAAAATCTCTACTCATATAGCTTCTATCCGCACCCGAATCAAATAAAACGTAAGCAGATTTATTATCAATAAGAAACGTACCCGTAACAAGCTCTGGGTCTTCCTGTGCCTCTGCCGCATTAATATTGAAAACTCTTCCGCGGCCTTGTCCATTCGTGTTCTCCTGATTCGGGCAATTTCTAATAATGTGGCCCGATTTTCCACATTTATAACAAACTACATTGGCATAACTTGCTCCGACACTACTTGCTCCGCCATTACTCGTTCTGACACCATTTATTCCTTTCGTTCTATTAACCCCTGGTCCGTAGACCTCACACTTCGCCGCGCTATGACCATTTCTTTTACACTTGTTGCAAAATTTGGTGCAGAACCCCGAGTGATACTTTTCACACCTTTGGCATAGCTGCTTCTGATTGTTGTTGTTGTTGCGGTTATTATTGTTGTTGAGATGATTGTTGTAGTTGCTGTTGCTGTTGTTGTTGTTGTTGTTGTTGGGCCGTTTGTTGTAATTGCGATTGATGTTGCGATTGTTGGGATAATTGTTGCGATTATTGTTGTAATTGCTGTTGTTGTTGTATTGGTGATTCTTATTACCGTTTTCCTCCCACTTTCTTTTGACTTGCTTCACATTGGCCTCTTCAGCAGTCTGTTCTTTAATTCTTTCTTCAATCTGGTTTACTAGTTTGTGAGCCATTCTACATGCCTGTTGTATGGAGGCGGGCTCGTGTGAACTTATATCTTCTTGGATTCTTTCCGGTAATCCTTTCACAAACGCGTCGATCTTCTCTTCCTCATCTTCGAATGGTCCCGGACACAATAGGCACAATTCTGTGAATCGTCTTTCGTACGTGGTAATATCAAATCCTTGGGTTCGTAACCCTCTAAGTTCTGTCTTGAGCTTATTGACCTCAGTTCTGGGACGGTACTTCTCGTTCATCAAGTGCTTGAATGCTGACCACGGGAGTGCGTACGCATCGTCTTGTCCCACTTGCTCTAGATAGGTATTCCACCATGTTGACGCAGAACCTGTGAAGGTATGCGTAGCGTACTTCACTTTGTCCTCTTCAGTACACTTACTTATGGCAAACACCGATTCGACCTTCTCGGTCCACCGTTTTAATCCGATCGGTCCTTCGGTTCCATCGAATTCCAAAGGTTTGCAGGCAGTGCATTCTTTGTAGGTGCATCCTACACGATTTCCTGTACTGCTAGATCCAAGGTTATTGTTGGTATGTAGCGCAGCCTGTACTGCGGCTATGTTTGAAGCTACAAAAGTACAGAATTCCTCTTCATTCATATTCACGGTGTGTCGAGTAGTCGGTGCCATTTCCTTCAAAATAGTCAAATGGAACAAGTTAATCATACAGAATATTAAGAGTAGTTAATAGTATTTCGTAGCATAATATGAACTCATTTATAAAAGCTTTTTCTTCATATTAGCGTTTTATAAGTTTAAATTCGGGTAGTACCTACCCGTTAAGTTCATACTTAGTAGCTAATATACAATTCAACTACTACAATTCTATATAAAAAACTGATTATAATAATATTTCGCGTTCAAACTTTTATACAATATTTTACAAACTTACAATACCGCTTATTTTACATAAAGCATGAAATATAGCACACAATAACTTTGATACAAGATAGTTGTGAAGATAATTCTAGCTAGTACACAAGTCGTTCAGCAAAGGCAATAAAAACACGTAATTCATACGTCCAGAAACAAGTCATGCATTATGGTTTTACTAGGACTACTTCCCATCCTTGGTCTTGTGGAACATAACCGTTATGGCCGTTGATAAGACAGCGTGTTGTAACGTCGTCAAAGGGACGAGGGTTACGTAATGTCCAACAGTCCCGTAATAATCTAAAAACCTCATTTCTTACCCCAATTACCGACTCCGTCACTTGTGGAAACGTTTTGTTTAATAGTTGTAGCCCGATGTTCTTGTTCTCACTTTGGTGGGAAGCGAACATTACTAATCCGTAAGCATAACATGCTTCTTTATGTTGCATGTTAGCCGCTTTTTCTAAATCACGAAGTCCAATATTCGGATATATTGAGTCAAAATAATTTCTTAACCCGTTGCGTAAAATAGCATTTGAGTTCCCCGCAATATATGCGTCAAAGTAAACACATCGTAACTTATGGGTTTCCCAATGTGATATCCTCCATCTTTCAAACGAAAGTCTCTTATAAACCAAGACATTCTTGGAACGTTCTTCGAATGTCTTACACACCGATCTCGCCTTAAATAGTTGTGCGGAGGAATTCTGGCCGACTCTAGACAAGATTTCATCAATCATGTCTCCGGGTAGGTCTCTTAAAATATGGGGTTGTCTATCTATTTTGTGTTTTTAAACTGTAAAATAGACAAGAGTTAGATTCATAAAAAAAATACTTATTAATACAAGCAATTTTTACATATATCATAAAGCATAAGAACACTATATTACATATATTACACCACACGAATACAACTATCTTATTCCGACTCGCTCGTTTCTTCTTCTTCGGTTTTGGTTCGTTTTGCCAAGTTTCTAGGGATATATGATGTTCCCCTAATACTAACTGTCGTTTTCCACAACGGTTTAGAAAAACCTGGTGGTTTAGAGGTTCCCGGGTCATTGTTACAACTTAAGGACTTCGGGGGTTGACGATACATATAAAGTTCATCGGGGTTGGAATTAGATTTCTCTATTTTTATGCCCTTTCCCTTATTATTTTCTTTTGCCTTTTTAAATTCAGTTGGGGTAATTTCTATAACATCATCGGAATTCTCGTCGGAATCCGATTCATCGGAGAATTGGTAATCCTCCAAATATTTTGCTTCCTTGGCGGAAACACCATTGACCATAATTAACCTTGGTCGGTTGGTTGAGGATTTTCTTTTACTTAACCGTTTTATTATTTCCCCCACCGGTTCTACTTCTTCATCCGGTTTCGATTCTTCTTCCGGTTCCGATTCTTCTTCCGGTTCCGACTCTTCTTCCGGTTCCTCTTCGGGAACTTGTGAATCAGTCCACGAATCATTCCAATTTACATTTGACTCTTCATTATTATTAGGTGAGTCAATGGGGCTTGTTCTAGAGGTAGACATCTATCACATAATATCAAACGCGTTAAGAAATTAATATATCACATAATATTCACATGTTAAAAATATATAGTTTCTAACAAAATTTGTTAAGCAATCATTTTTCAAGTAAACACGGTCGAAGTCCAGACTCACTAATGCATCCTAACAAACTCGATAAGACACACTAATGCATAATTCTGGTTCTCTAAGACCAACGCTCTGATACCAACTGAAATGTCCCGTTCTTATTGATTAAAAACGTTCCATATTAATTGATTTCGTTGCGAGGTTTTGACCTCTATATGAGACGTTTTTCAAAGACTGCATTCATTTTTAAAACAAACCATAACCTTTATTTCATAGATAAAGGTTTTAAAAAGCTTTACGTAGATTATCAAATAATGATAATCTAAAATATCCTGTTTACACACGACCATTACATAATGGTTTACAATACAAATATGTTACAACAAAATAAGTTTCTTGAATGCAGTTTTTACACAATATCATACAAGCATGGACTCCAAATCTCGTCCTTATTTAAGTATGCGACAACGGAAGCTCTTAATAATCACCTGAGAATAAACATGCTTAAAAAGTCAACAAAAATGTTGGTGAGTTATAGGTTTAACCTATATATATCAAATCATAATAATAGACCAAAGATTTCATATTTCAATACACATCCCATACATAGAGATAAAAATCATTCATATGGTGAACACCTGGTAACCGACATTAATAAGATGCATATATAAGAATATCCCCATCATTCCGGGACACCCTTCGGATATGATATAAATTTCGAAGTACTAAAGCATCCGGTTCTTTGGATGGGGTTTGTTAGGCCCAATAGATATATCTTTAGGATTCGCGTCAATTAGGGTGTCTATTCCCTATTTCTTAGATTACCAGACTTAATAAAAAGGGGCATATTCGATTTCGATAATTCAACCATAGAATGTAGTTTCACATACTTGTGTCTATTTTGTAAATCATTTATAAAACCTGCATGTATTCTCATCCCAAAAATATTAGATTTTAAAAGTGGGACTATAACTCACTTTCACAGATTTTTACTTCATCGGGAAGTAAGACTTGGCCACTGGTTGATTCACGAACCTATAACAATATATACATATATATCAAAGTATGTTCAAAATATATTTACAACACTTTTAATATATTTTGATGTTTTAAGTTTATTAAGTCAGCTGTCCTCGTTAGTAACCTACAACTAGTTCTCCACAGTTAGATGTACAGAAATAAATTGATAAATATTATCTTGAATCAATCCACGACCCAGTGTATACGTATCTCAGTATTGATTACAACTCAAACTATATATATTTTGGAATCAACCTCAACCCTGTATAGCTAACTCGAACATTCACATATAGAGTGTCTATGGTTGTTCCGAAATATATATAGATGTGTCGACATGATAGGTCGAAACATTGTATACGTGTCTATGGTATCTCAAGATTACATAATATACAATACAAGTTGATTAAGTTATGGTTGGAATAGATTTGTTACCAATTTTCACGTAGCTAAAATGAGAAAAATTATCCAATCTTGTTTTACCCATAACTTCTTCATTTTAAATCCGTTTTGAGTGAATCAAATTGCTATGGTTTCATATTGAACTCTATTTTATGAATCTAAACAGAAAAAGTATAGGTTTATAGTCAGAAAAATAAGTTACAAGTCGTTTTTGTAAAGGTAGTCATTTCAGTCGAAAGAACGACGTCTAGATGACCATTTTAGAAAACATACTTCCACTTTGAGTTTAATCATAATTTTTGGATATAGTTTCATGTTCATAATAAAAATCATTTTCTCAGAATAACAACTTTAAAATCAAAGTTTATCATAGTTTTTAATTAACTAACCCAAAACAGCCCGCGGTGTTACTACGACGGCGTAAATCCGGTTTTACGGTGTTTTTCGTGTTTCCAGGTTTTAAATCATTAAGTTAGCATATCATATAGATATAGAACATGTGTGTATTTAATTTTAAAATTCAAGTTAGAAGGATTAACTTTTGTTTGCGAACAAGTTTAGAATTAACTAAACTATGTTCTAGTGATTACGAGTTTAAACCTTCGAATAAGATAGCTTTATATGTATGAATCGAATGATGTTATGAACATCATTACTACCTTAAGTTCCTTGGATAAACCTACTGGAAAAGAGAAAAATGGATCTAGCTTCAACGGATTCTTGGATGGCTCGAAGTTCTTGAAGCAGAATCATGACACGAAAACAAGTTCAAGTAAGATCATCACTTGAAATAAGATTGTTATAGTTATAGAAATTGAACCAAAGTTTGAATATGATTATTACCTTGAATTAGAATGATAACCTACTGTAAGAAACAAAGATTTCTTGAGGTTGGATGATCACCTTACAAGATTGGAAGTGAGCTAGCAAACTTGAAAGTATTCTTGATTTTATGTAACTAGAACTTGTAAAATATATGAAGAACACTTAGAACTTGAAGATAGAACTTGAGAGAGATCAATTAGATGAAGAAAATTGAAGAATGAAAGTGTTTGTAGGTGTTTTTGGTCGTTGGTTTATGGATTAAATATAAAGGATATGTAATTTTGTTTTCATGTAAATAAGTCATGAATGATTACTCATATTTTTGTAATTTTATGAGATATTTCATGCTAGTTGCCAAATGATGGTTCCCACATGTGTTAGGTGACTCACATGGGCTGCTAAGAGCTGATCATTGGAGTGTATATACCAATAGTACATACATCTAAAAGCCGTGTATTGTACGAGTACGAATACGGGTGCATACGAGTAGAATTGTTGATGAAACTGAACGAGGATGTAATTGTAAGCATTTTTGTTAAGTAGAAGTATTTTGATAAGTGTCTTGAAGTCTTTCAAAAGTGTATGAATACATATTAAAACACTACATGTATATACATTTTAACTGAGTCGTTAAGTCATCGTTAGTCGTTACATGTAAATGTTGTTTTGAAACCTTTAGGTTAATGATCTTGTTGAATGTTGTTAACCCATTGTTTATTATAACAAATGAGATGTTAAATTTTTATATTATCATGATATTATGATATATAATATATCTCAGTATGATGTATATACAGTTAAATGTCGTTACAACGATAATCGTTACATATATGTCTCGTTTCGAAATCATTAAGTTAGTAGTCTTATTTTTACATATGTATTTCATTGTTAATACACTTAATAATATATTTACTTATCATTTAAAATAATTAACCAAGTGTATCAATATCTTAATATGATTCATATGTACCTAGTAAGACGTTGTTATAACGATAATCGTTATATATATCGTTTTCGAGTTTCTTAAATTAATAGTCTCATTTTTATGTATATAACTCATTGTTAAAATACCTAATGAGAAACATACTTATAATAAAAACATGTTAACTATATATATAACCATATATATGTCATCGTATAGTTTTTACAAGTTTTAATGTTCGTGAATCACCGGTCAACTTGGGTGGTCAATTGTCTATATGAAACACATTTCAATTAATCAAGTCTTAACAAGTTTGATTGCTTAACATGTTGGAAACATTTAATCATGTAAATATCAATCTCAATTAATATATATAAACATGGAAAAGTTCGGGTCACTACATATATGAGACGTTTTTCAAAGACTGCATTCATTTTTAAAACAAACCATAACCTTTATTTCATAAATAAAGGTTTAAAAAGCTTTACGTAGATTATCAAATAATGATAATCTAAAATATCCTGTTTATACACGACCATTACATAATGGTTTACAATACAAATATGTTACATCGAAATCAGTTTCTTGAATGCAGTTTTTACACAATATCATACAAACATGGACTCCAAATCTTGTCCTTATTTTAGTATGCAACAGTGGAAGCTCTTAGTATTCACGTGAGAATAAACATGCTTTAAACGTCAACAAAAATGTTGGTGAGTTATAGGTTTAACCTATATATATCAAATCGTAACAATAGACCACAAGATTTCATATTTCAATACACATCCCATACATAGAGATAAAAATCATTCATATAGTGAACACCTGGTAACCGACATTAACAAGATGCATATTTAAGAATATCCCCATCATTCCGGGACACCCTTCGGATATGATATAAATTTCAAAGTACTAAAGCATCCGGTACTTTGGATGGGGTTTGTTAGGCCCAATAGATCTATCTTTAGGATTCGCGTCAATTAGGGTGTCTGTTCCCTAATTCTTAGATTACCAGACTTAATAAAAAGGGGCATATTCGATTTCGATTATTCAACCATAGAATGTAGTTTCACGTACTTGTGTCTATTTCGTAAATCATTTATAAAACCTGCTTGTATTCTCATCCCAAAAATATTAGATTTTAAAAGTGGGACTATAACTCACTTTCACAGATTTTTACTTCGTCGGGAAGTAAGACTTGGCCACTGGTTGATTCACGAACCTATAACAATATATACATATATATCAAAGTATGTTCAAAATATATTTACAACACTTTTAATATATTTTGATATTTTAAGTTTATTAAATCAGCTGTCCTCGTTAGTAACCTACAACTAGTTGTCCATAGTTAGATGTACAGAAATAAATCGATAAATATTATCTTGAATCAATCCACGACCAGTGTATACGTATCTCAGTATTGATCACAACTCAAACTATATATATTTTGGAATCAACCTCAACCCTGTATAGCTAACTCCAACATTCACATATAGAGTGTCTATGGTTGTTCCGAAATATATATAGATGTGTCGACATGATAGGTCGAAACATTGTATACGTGTCTATGGTATCTCAAGATTACATAATATACAATACAAGTTGATTAAGTTATGGTTGGAATAGATTTGTTACCAATTTTCACGTAGCTAAAATGAGAAAAATTATCCAATCTTGTTTTACCCATAACTTCTTCATTTTAAATCCGTTTTGAGTGAATCAAATTGCTATGGTTTCATATTGAACTCTATTTTATGAATCTAAACAGAAAAAGTATAGGTTTATAGTCAGAAAAATAAGTTACAAGTCGTTTTTGTAAAGGTAGTCATTTCAGTCGAAAGAACGACGTCTAGATGACCATTTTAGAAAACATACTTCCACTTTGAGTTTAATCATAATTTTTGAATATAGTTTCATGTTCATAATAAAAATCATTTTCTCAGAATAACAACTTTTAAATAAAATTTTATCATAGTTTTTAATTAACTAACCCAAAACAGCCCGCGGTGTTACTACGACGGCGTAAATCCGGTTTTACGGTGTTTTTCGTGTTTTCAGGTTTTAAATCATTAAGTTAGCATATCATATAGATATAGAACATGTGTTTAGTTGATTTTAAAAGTCAAGTTAGAAGTATTAACTTTTATTTGCGAACAAGTTTAGAATTAACTAAACTATGTTCTAGTGATTACAAGTTTAAACCTTCGAATAAGATAGCTTTATATGTATGAATCGAATGATGTTATGAACATCATTACTATCTCAAGTTCCTTGGATAAACCTACTGGAAATGAGAAAAATAGATCTAGCTTCAAAGGATCCTTGGATGGCTTGAAAGTTCTTGAAGCAGAATCATGACACGAAAACAATTTCAAGTAAGATTTCCACTCGAAATAAGATTGTTATAGTTATAGAAATTGAATTAAAGTTTGAATATGATTATTACCTTGTATTATAAAGATAAACTACTGTAAGTAACAAAGGTTTCTTGATCTTGGATGATTACTTGGAATGGATTTAGAAAACTTGGAAGTAAACTTGCAATCTTGGAAGTATTCTTGATTTTATGAAACTAGAACTTTTGGAATTTATGAAGAACACTTAGAACTTGAAGATAGAACTTGAGAGAGATCAATTAGATGAAGAAAATTGAAGAATGAAAGTGTTTGTAGGTGTTTTTGATCGTTGGTGTATGGATTAGATATAGAGGATATGTAATTTTGTTTTCATGTAAATAAGTCATGAATGATTACTCATATTTTTGTAATTTTATGAGATATTTCATGCTAGTTGCCAAATGATGGTTCCCACATATGTTAGGTGACTCACATGGGCTGCTAAGAGCTGATCATTGGAGTGTATATACCAATAGTACATACATCTAAAAGCTGTGTATTGTACGAGTACGAATACGGGTGCATACGAGTAGAATTGTTGATGAAACTGAACGAGGATGTAATTGTAAGCATTTTTTTTAAGTAGAAGTATTTTTATAAGTGTCTTGAAGTCTTTCAAAAGTGTATGAATACATATTGAAACACTACATGTATATACATTTTAACTGAGTCGTTAAGTCATCGTTAGTCGTTACATGTAAATGTTGTTTTGAAACCTTTAGGTTAACGATCTTGTTGAATGTTGTTAACCCATTGTTTATTATAACAAATGAGATGTTAAATTGTTATATTATCATGATATTATGATATATAATATATCTTATTATGATGTATATACAGTTAAATGTCGTTACAACGATAATCGTTAAATATATGTCTCGTTTCGAAATCATTAAGTTAGTAGTCTTATTTTTACATATGTATTTCATTGTTAATACACTTAATAATATATTTACTTATCATTTAAAATAATTAACCAAGTGTATCAATATCTTAATATGATTCATATGTACCTAGTAAGACGTTGTTATAACGATAATCGTTATATATATCGTTTTCGAGTTTCTTAAATTAATAATCTCATTTTTATGTATATAACTCATTGTTAAAATACTTAATGAGATACATACTTATAATAAAATCATGTTAACTATATATATAACTATATATATGTCATCGTATAGTTTTTACAAGTTTTAACGTTCGTGAATCACCGGTCAACTTGGGTGGTCAATTGTCTATATGAAACCTATTTCAATTAATCAAGTCTTAACAAGTTTGATTGCTTAACATGTTGGAACACTTAATCATGTAAATAACAATTTTATTTAATATATATATAAACATGGAAAAGTTCGGGTCACTACAGTACCTACCCGTTAAATAAATTTCGTCCCGAAATTTTAAGCAGTTGGAAATGTTGACGTATCTTCTGGAAATAAATACGGGTATTTCTTCTTCATCTGATCTTCTCGTTCCCAGGTGAACTCGGGTCCTCTACGAGCATTCCATCGAACCTTAACAATTGGTATCTTGTTTTGCTTAAGTCTTTTAACCTCACGATCCATTATTTCGACGGGTTCTTCGATAAATTGAAGTTTTTCGTTGATTTGGATTTCATCTAACGGAATAGTGAGATCTTCTTTAGCAAAACATTTCTTCAAATTCGAGACGTGGAAAGTGTTATGTACAGATGCGAGTTGTTAAGGTAACTCAAGTCGGTAAGCTACTGGTCCGACACGATCAATAATCTTGAATGGTCCAATATACCTTGGATTTAATTTCCCTCGTTTACCAAATCGAACAACGCCTTTCCAAGGTGCAACTTTAAGCATGACCATCTATCCAATTTCAAATTCTATATCTTTTCTTTTAATGTCAGCGTAGCTCTTTTGTCGACTTTGGGCGGTTTTCAACCGTTGTTGAATTTGGATGATCTTCTCGGTAGTTTCTTGTATTATCTCCGGACCCGTAATCTGTCTATCCCCCACTTCACTCCAATAAATCGGAGACCTACACTTTCTACCATAAAGTGCTTCAAACGGTGCCATCTCAATGCTTGAATGGTAGCTGTTGTTGTAGGAAAATTCTGCTAACGGTAGATGTCGATCCCAACTGTTTCCGAAATCAATAACACATGCTCGTAGCATGTCTTCAAGCGTATGTATCTTCCTTTCTCTCTGCCCATCAGTTTGTGGATGATAGGCAGTACTCATGTCTAGACGAGTTCCTAATGCTTGCTGTAATGTCTGCCAGAATCTTGAAATAAATCTGCCATCCCTATCAGAGATAATAGAGATTGGTATTCCATGTCTGGAGACGACTTCCTTCAAATACAGTCGTGCTAACTTCTCCATATTGTCATCTTCTATTATTGGCAGGAAGTGTGCTGACTTGGTGAGACGATCAACTATTACCCAAATAGTATCAAAACCACTTGCAGTCCTTGGCAATTTAGTGATGAAATCCATGGTAATGTTTTCCCATTTCCATTCCGGGATTTTGGGTTGTTGAAGTAGACCTGATGGTTTCTGATGCTCAGCTTTGACCTTAGAACACGTCAAACATTCTCCTACGTATTTAGCAACATCGGCTTTCATACCCGGCCACCAAAAATGTTTCTTGAGATCCTTGTACATCTTCCCCGTTCCAGGATGTATTGAGTATCTGGTTTTATGAGCTTCTCTAAGTACCATTTCTCTCATATCTCCAAATTTTGGTACCCAAATCCTTTCAGCCCTATACCGGGTTCCGTCTTCCCGAATATTAAGATGCTTCTCCGATCCTTTGGGTATTTCATCCTTTAAATTTCTCTCTTTTAAAACTCCTTGTTGCGCCTCCTTTATTTGAGTAGTAAGGTTATTGTGAATCATTATTTTTATAGATTTTACTCGAATGGGTTCTCTGTCCTTTCTGCTCAAGGCGTCGGCTACCACATTTGCCTTCCCCGGGTGGTAATGAATCTCAAAGTCGTAATCATTCAACAATTCAATCCACCTATGCTGCCTCATATTCAGTTGTTTCTGATTAAATATGTGTTGAAGACTTTTGTGGTCGGTATATATAATACTTTTGACCCCATATAAGTAGTGCCTCCAAGTCTTTAATGCAAAAATAACCGCGCCTAATTCCAAATCATGCGTCGTATAATTTTGTTCGTGAATCTTCAATTGTCTAGACGCATAAGCAATCACCTTCGTCCGTTGCATTAATACACAACCAAGACCTTGCTTTGATGCGTCACAATAAATCACAAAATCATCATTCCCTTCAGGCAATGACAATATAGGTGCCGTAGTTAGCTTTTTCTTCAATAATTGAAACGCCTTCTCTTGTTTATCCTTCCATTCAAATTTCTTCCCTTTATGCGTTAATGCAGTCAAGGGTTTTGCTATTTTGGAGAAATCTTGGATGAATCTTCTATAGTAACCAGCCAATCCTAAAAATTGACGTATATGCTTCGGAGTTTTTGGGGTTTCCCACTTTTCAACGGTTTCGATCTTTGCCGGGTCCACCTGGATACCTTCTTTGTTCACTATGTGACCGAGGAATTGAACTTCTTCCAACCAAAATGCACACTTTGAAAACTTAGCGTACAGTTTTTCTTTCCTCAATACTTCTAGCACTTTTCTCAAATGTTCTTCGTGCTCTTGATCATTCTTTGAGTAAATAAGTATGTCATCGATGAAAACAATGACAAACTTGTCAAGATATGGCCCACACACTCGGTTCATAAGGTCCATGAACACAGCTGGTGCGTTAGTCAATCCAAATGGCATAACCATAAACTCGTAATGACCATAACGCGTCCTAAAAGCAGTTTTTGGAATATCATCTTCTTTCACCCGCATTTGATGATACCCGGAACGTAAGTCAATCTTTGAATAAACAGACGAGCCTTGTAGTTGATCAAATAAGTCGTCGATTCTCGGTAGTGGGTAGCGGTTCTTAATGGTAAGTTTGTTCAACTCTCGGTAGTCGATACACAACCTGAATGTACCATCTTTCTTCTTGACAAACAAAATAGGAGCTCCCCACGGTGATGTGCTTGGTTGAATGAAACCACGCTCTAAAAGTTCTTATAATTGGCTTTGCAGTTCTTTCATCTGGCTGGGTGCGAGTCTGTAAGGAGCACGAGCTATTGGTTCAGCTCCTGGTACAAGATCTATTTGAAATTCAACGGATCGATGTGGGGGTAATCCCGGTAATTCTTTCGGAAATACATCGGGAAATTCTTTTGCTACGGGAACATCATTGATGCTCTTTTCTTCAGTTTGTACTTTCTCGACGTGTGCTAGAACAGCATAGCAACCTTTTCTTATTAGTTTTTGTGCCTTCAAATTACTAATAAGATGTAGCTTCGTGTTACCCTTTTCTCCGTACACCATTAAGGGTTCTCCTTCTTTTCGTACAATGCGAATTGCATTTTTATAACATACGATCTCTGCTTTCACCTTCTTCAGCCAGTCCATGCCAACTATTACATCAAAACTCCCTAACTCTACTGGTATCAAATCAATCTTAAATATTTCACTAACCAGTTTAATTTCTCGATTCTGACATATATTATCTGCTGAAATTAATTTACCATTTGCTAATTCGAGTAAAAATTTACTATCCAACGGCGTCAATGGACAACTTAATTTAGTACAAAAATCTCTACTCATATAGCTTCTATCCGCACCCGAATCAAATAAAACGTAAGCAGATTTATTATCAATAAGAAACGTACCCGTAACAAGCTCCGGGTCTTCCTGTGCCTCTGCCGCATTAATATTGAAAACTCTTCCGCTGCCTTGTCCATTCGTGTTCTCCTGATTCGGGCAATTTCTAATAATGTGGCCTGGTTTTCCACATTTATAACAAACTACATTGGCATAACTTGCTCCGACACTACTTGCTCCGCCATTACTCGTTCCGACACCATTTGTTCCTTTCGTTCTGTTAACCCCTGGTCCGTAGACCTCACACTTTGCCGCGCTATGACCATTTCTTTTACACTTGTTGCAAAATTTGGTGCAGAACCCCTAGTGATACTTTTCACACCTTTGGCATAGCTGCCTCTGATTGTTGTTGTTGTTGCGATTGTTATTGTTGTTGGGACGATTGTTATAGTTGTTGTTGTTGTTGTTGTTGTTGTTGTTGTTGTTGTTGTTGTTGTTGTTGTTGTTGTTGTTGTTGTTGTTGTTGTTGTTATTGTTGTTGTTGTTGTTGGGCCGTTTATTGTAGCTGCGATTGATGTTGTGATTGTTGGGATAATTGTTGCGATTATTATTGTAATTGCTGTTGTTGTTTTATTGGTGATTCTTATCACCGTTTTCCTCCCACTTTCTTTTGACTTGCTTCACATTGGCTTCTTCAACCGTCTGTTCTTTAATTCTTTCCTCAATCTGGTTAACTAGTTTGTGAGCCATTCTACATGCATGTTGTATGGAGGCGGGCTCGTGTGAACTTATATCTTCTTGGATTCTTTCCGGTAATCCTTTCACAAACGCGTCGATCTTCACTTCCTCATCTTCGAACGCTCCCGGACACAATAGGCACAATTCTGTGAATTGTCTTTCGTACGTGGTAATATCAAATCCTTAGGTTCGTAACCCTCTAAGTTCTGTCTTGAGCTTATTGACCTCGGTTCTGGGACAGTACTTCTGGTTCATCAAGTGCTTGAATGCTGACCACGGTAGTGCGTACACATCATCTTGTCCCACTTGCTCTAGATAGGTATTCCACCATGTTAACGCAGAACCGGTAAAGGTATGCGTAGCGTACTTCACTTTGTCCTCTTCACTACACTTACTTATGGCAAACACCGATTCGACCTTCTCGGTCCACCGTTTCAATCCGATTGGTCCTTCGGTTCCATCAAATTCCAAAGGTTTGCAGGCATTGAATTCTTTGTAGGTGCATCCTACACGATTTCCTGTACTGCTAGATCTAAGGTTATTGTTGGTATATAGCGCAGCCTGTACTGCGGCTATGTTTGAAGCTAGAAAAGTACAGAATTCCTCTTCATTCATATTCACGGTGTGTCGAGTAGTTGGTGCCATTTCCTTTAAAATAGTCAAATGGAACAAGTTAATCATACAGAATATTAATAGTAGTTAATAGTATTTCGTAGCATAATATGAACTCATTTATAAAAGCTTTTTCTTCATATTAGTGTTTTATAAGTTTAAATTCGGGTAGTACCTACCCGTTAAGTTCATACTTAGTAGCTAATATACAATTCAACTACTACAATTCTATATGAAAAACTGATTATAATAATATTTCGCGTTCAAACTTTTACACAATATTTTACAAACTTACAATACCGCTTATTTTACATATAGCATGAAATATAGCACACAATAAATTTGATACAAGATGGTTGTGAAGATAATTCTAGCTAGTACACAAGTCGTTCAGCAAAGGCAATAAAGACACGTAATTCATACGTCCAGAAACAAGTCATGTGTTCTGGTTTTACTAGGACTACTTCCCATCCTTGGTATTGTAGAACATAACCGTTATGGCCGTTGATAAGACAGCGTGTTGTAATGTCGTCAAAGGGACGAGGGTTACGTAATGACCAACAGTCTCATAATAACCTAAAAACCTCATTTCTTACCCCAATTACCGACTCCGTCACTTGTGGGAACGTTTTGTTTAATAGTTGTAGCCCGATGTTCTTTTTCTCACTTTGGTGAGAAGCGAACATTACTAACCCGTAAGCATAGCATGCTTCTTTATGTTGCATGTTAGCCGCTTTTTCTAAATCATGAAGTCCTATATTCGGATACATTGAGTCAAAATAATTTCTTAACCCGTTGCGTAAAATAGCATTTGGGTTCCCCGCAATATATGCGTCAAAGTAAACACATCGTAACTTATGGGTTTCCCAATGTGATATCCCCCACCTTTCAAACGAAAGTCTCTTATAAACCAAGACATTCTTGGAACGTTCTTCGAATGTCTTACAAACTGATTTCGCCGTAAATAGTTATGCCGAAGAATTCTAATCGACTCTAGACAAGATTTCATCAATCATGTCTCCAGGTAGGTCTCTTAAAATATTGGGTTGTCTATCCATTTTGTGTTTTTATACTGTAAAATAGACAAGAGTTAGATTCATAAAAAAATATACTTATTAATACAAGCAATTTTTACATATATCATAAAGCATAAGCACACTATATTACATATATTACACCACACGAATACAACTATCTTATTCCGACTCGCTAGTTTCTTCTTCTTTAATTTTGGTTCGTTTTGCCAAGTTTCTAGGGATATATGATGTTCCCCTAATACGAGCTGTCATTTTCCACAACGGTTTAGAAAAACCTGGTGGTTTAGAGGTTCCCGGGTCATTGTTACAACTTAAGGGCTTCGGGGGTTGACGATATATATAAAGTTCATCGGGGTTGGAATTAGATTTCTCTATTTTTATGCGCTTTCCCTTATTATTTTCTTTTGCCTTTTTAAATTCAGTTGGGGTAATTTCTATAACATCATCGGAATTCTCGTCGGAATCCGATTCATCGGAGAATTGGTAATCCTCCCAATATTTTGCTTCCTTGGCGGAAACACTATTGACCATAATTAACCTTGGTCGGTTGGTTGAGGATTTTCTTTTACTTAACCGTTTTATTATTTCCCCCACCGGTTCTATTTCCTCCTCCGGTTCCTCCTCTTCCGGTTCTGATTCTTCTTCTGGTTCTGATTCTTCTTCCGGTTCCTCTTCGGGAACTTGTGAATCAGTCCAATATATATTCGACTCTTCGTTATTATTAGGTGAGTCAATGGGATTTGTGCTAGAGGTAGACATCTATCACACAATATCAAACATGTTAAGAGATTATTATATCACATAATATATACATGTTAATAATATATAGTTTCCACCAAAAATGTTAAGCAATCATTTTTAAAGAAAACACGGTCGAAGTCCAGACTCACTAATGCATCCTAAAAAACTCGATAAGACACACTAATGCAAATTTCTGGTTCTCAAAGACCAACGCTCGGATACCAACTGAAATGTCCCGTTCTTATTGATTAAAAACGTTCCATATTAATTGATTTCGTTGCGAGGTTTTGACCTCTACATGAGACGTTTTTCAAAGACTGCATTCATTTTTAAAACAAACCATAACCTTTATTTCATAAATAAAGGTTTAAATATCTTTACGTAGATTATCAAATAATGATAATCTAAAATATCCTGTTTACACACGACCATTACATAATGGTTTACAATACAAATATGTTACATCGAAATCAGTTTCTTGAATGCAGTTTTTACACAATATCATACAAACATGGACTCCAAATCTTGTCCTTATTTTAGTATGCAACAGCGGAAGCTCTTAGTATTCACCTGAGAATAAACATGCTTTAAACGTCAACAAAAATGTTGGTGAGTTATAGGTTTAACCTATATATATCAGATCGTAACAATAGACCACAAGATTTCATATTTCAATACACATCCCATACATAGAGATAAAAATCATTCATATAGTGAACACCTGTTAACCGACATTAACAAGATGCATATATATAAGAATATCCCCATCATTCCGGGACACCCTTCGGATATGATATAAATTTCGAAGTACTAAAGCATCCAGTACTTTGGATGGGGTTTGTTAGGCCCAATAGATCTATCTTTGGGATTCGCGTCAATTAGGGTGTCTGTTCCCTAATTCTTAGATTACCAGACTTAATAAAAAGGGGCATATTCGATTTCGATAATTCAACCATAGAATGTAGTTTCATGTACTTGTGTCTATTTCGTAAATCATTTATAAAACCTGCATGTATTCTCATCCCAAAAATATTAGATTTTAAAAGTGGGACTATAACTCACTTTCACAGATTTTTACTTCGTCGGGAAGTAAGACTTGGCCACTGGTTGATTCACGAACCTATAACAATATATACATATATATCAAAGTATGTTCAAAATATATTTACAACACTTTTAATATATTTTGATATTTTAAGTTTATTAAGTCAGCTGTCCTCGTTAGTAACCTACAACTAGTTGTCCACGGTTAGATGTGTAGTGACCCGAACTTTTCCATGTTTATATATATTAAATGAGATTGATATTTACATGATTAAATGTTTCCAACATGTTAAGCAATCAAACTTGTTAAGACTTGATTAATTGAAATATGTTTCATATAGACAATTGACCACCCAAGTTGACCGGTGATTCACGAACGTTAAAACTTGTAAAAACTATATGATGACATATATATGGATATATATATATATATATATATAGTTAACATGATACTATGATAAGTAAACATATCATTAAGTATATTAACAATGAACTACATATGTAAAAACAAGACTACTAACTTAATGATTTTTAAACGAGACATATATGTAACGATTATCGTTGTAAAGAAATTTAATGTATATATATCATATTAAGAGATATTCATACATGATAATATCATGATAATATAATAATTTAAAATCTCATTTGTTATTATAAACATTGGGTTAACAACATTTAACAAGATCGTTAACCTAAAGGTTTCAAAACAACACTTACATGTAACGACTAACGATGACTTAACGACTCAGTTAAAATGTATATACATGTAGTGTTTTAATATGTATTTATACACTTTTTAAATACTTCAATGCACTTATCAAAATACTTCTACTTAACAAAAATGCATACAATTACATCCTCGTTCAGTTTTATCAACAATTCTACTCGTATGCACCCGTATTCGTACTCGTACAATACACAGCTTTTAGATGTATGTGCTATTGGTATATACACTCCAATGATCAGCTTTTAGCAGCCCATGTGAGTCACCTAACACATGTGGGAACCATCATTTGGCAACTAGCATGAAATATCTCATAAAATTACAAAAATATGAGTAATCATTCATAACTTATTTACATGAAAACAAAATTACATATCCTTTATATCTAATCCATACACCAACGACCAAAAAAACCTAAAAACACTTTTATTCTTCAATTTTATTCATCTAATTGATCTCTCTCAAGTTCTATCTTCAAGTTCTAAGTGTTCTTCATATATTATACAAGTTCTAGTTACATAAAATTAAGAATACTTTCAAGTTTGCTAGCTCACTTCCAATCTTGTAAGGTGATCATCCAACCTCAAGAAATCTTTGTTTCTTACAGTAGGTTATCATTCTAATACAAGGTAATATTCATATTCAAACTTTGGTTCAATTTCTATAACTATAACAATCTTATTTCAAGTGATGATCTTACTTGAACTTGTTTTCGTGTCATGATTCTGCTTCAAGAACTTCGAGCCATCCAAGGATCTGTTGAAGCTAGATCCATTTTTCTCTTTTCCAGTAGTTTTATCCAAGGAACTTAAGGTAGTAATGATGTTCATAACATCATTCGATTCATACATATAAAGCTATCTTATTCGAAGGTTTAAACTTGTAATCACTAGAACATAGTTTAGTTAATTCTAAACTTGTTCGCAAACAAAAGTTAATCCTTCTAACTTGACTTTTAAAATCAACTAAACACATGTTCTATATCTATATGATATGCTAACTTAATGATTTAAAACCTGGAAACACGAAAAATACCGTAAAACCGGATTTACGCCGTCGTATTAACACCGCGGGCTGTTTTGGGTTAGTTAATTAAAAACTATGATAAACTTTGATTTAAAAGTTGTTATTCTGAGAAAATGATTTTTATTATGAACATGAAACTATATCCAAAAATTATGGTTAAACTCAAAGTGGAAGTATGTTTTCTAAAATGGTCATCTAGACGTCGTTCTTTCGACTGAAATGACTACCTTTACAAAAACGACTTGTAACTTATTTTTCCGACTATAATCCTATACTTTTTCTGTTTAGATTCATAAAATAGAGTTCAATATGAAACCATAGCAATTTGATTCACTCAAAACGGATTTAAAATGAAGAAGTTATGGGAAAAACAAGATTGGATAATTTTTCTCATTTTAGCTACGTGAAAATTGGTAAAAAAATCTATTCCAACCATAACTTGATCAACTTGTATCGTATATTATGTAATCTTGAGATACCATAGACACGTATACAATGTTTCGACCTATCATGTCGACACATCTATATATATTTCGGAACAACCATAGACACTCTATATGTGAATGTTGGAGTTAGCTATACAGGGTTGAGGTTGATTCCAAAATATATATAGTTTGAGTTGTGATCAATACTGAGATACGTATACACTGGGTCGTGGATTGATTCAAGATAATATTTATCGATTTATTTCTGTACATCTAACTGTGGACAACTAGTTGTAGGTTATTAACGAGGACAACTGACTTAATAAACTTAAAACATCAAAATATATTAAAAGTGTTGTAAATATATTTTGAACATACTTTGATATACATGTATATATTGTTATAGGTTCGTGAATCAACCAGTGGCCAAGTCTTACTTCCCGACGAAGTAAAAAATCTGTGAAAGTGAGTTATAGTCCCACTTTTAAAATCTAATATTTTTGGGATGAGAATACATGCAGGTTTTATAAATGATTTACAAAATAGACACAAGTACGTGAAACTACATTCTATGGTTGAATTATCGAAATCAAATATGCCCCTTTTTATTAAGTCTGGTAATCTAAGAATTAGGGAACAGACACACTAATTGACGCGAATCCTAAAGATAGATCTATTGGGCCTAACAAACCCCATCCAAAGTACCGGATGCTTTAGCACTTCGAAATTTATATCATATCCGAAGGGTGTCCCGGAATGATGGGGATATTCTTATATATGCATCTTATTAATGTCGGTTACCAGGTGTTCACCATATGAATAATTTTTATCTCTATGTATGGGATGTGTATTGAAATATGAAATCTTGTGGTCTATTATTATGATTTGATATATATAGGTTAAACCTATAACTCACCAACATTTTTGTTGACATTTTAAGCATGTTTATTCTCAGGTAATTATTAAGAGCTTCCGCTGTCGCATACTTAAATAAGGACGAGATTTGGAGTCCATGCTTGTATGATATTGTGTAAAAACTGCATTCAAGAAACTTATTTTGTTGTAACATATTTGTATTGTAAACCATTATGTAATGGTCGTGTGTAAACAGGATATTTTAGATTATCATTATTTGATAATCTACGTAAAGCTTTTTAAACCTTTATTGATGAAATAAAGGTTATGGTTTGTTTTAAAATGAATGCAGTCTTTGAAAAACGTCTCATATAGAGGTCAAAACCTCGCAACGAAATCAATTAATATGGAACGTTTTTAATCAATAAGAACGAGACATTTCAGTTGGTATCCGAGCGTTGGTCTTAGAGAACCAGAATTTTGCATTAGTGTGTCTTATCGAGTTTGTTAGGATGCATTAGTGAGTCTGGACTTCGACCGTGTTTACTTGAAAAATGATTGCTTAACAAATTTTGTTGGAAACTATATATTTTTAACATGTGAATATTATGTGATATATTAATCTCTTAACGCGTTTGATATTATATGATAGATGTCTACCTCTATAACAAGTCCCATTGACTCACCTAATAATAATGAAGAGTCAAATGTAAATTGGAATGATTCGTGGACTGATTCACAAGTTCCCGAAGAGGAACCGGAAGAAGAGTCGGAACCGGAAGAAGAATCAGAACCGGAAGAAGAATCGGAACCGGGAGAAGAATCGGAACCGGTGGGGGAAATAATAAAACGGTTAAGTAAAAGAAAATCCTCAACCAACCGACCAAGGTTAATTATGGTCAATGGTGTTTCCGCCAAGGAAGCAAAATATTGGGAGGATTACCAATTCTCCGATGAATCAGATTTCGACGAGAATTCCGATGATGTTATAGAAATTACCCCAACTGAATTTAAAAACGTAAAAGGAAATAATAAGGGAAAGGGCATAAAAATAGAGAAATCTAATTCCAACCCCGATGAACTTTATATGTATCGTCAACCCCTGAAGTCCTTAAGTTGTAACAATGACCCGGGAACCTCTAAACCACCAGGTTTTTCTAGACCAATGTGGAAAACGACAGCTCGTATTAGGGGAACATCATATATCCCTAGAAACTTGGCAAAACGAACCAAAACTGAAGAAGAAGAAACGAGCGAGTCGGAATAAGATAGTTGTATTCGTGTGGTGTAATATATGTAATATAGTACGCTTATGCCTTATAATATATGTAAAAATTTCTTGTATTAATAAGTATTTTTTTTATGAATCTAACTCTTGTCTATTTTACAGTATAAAAACACAAAATGGATAGACAACCCAATATTTTAAGAGACCTACCCGGAGACATGATTGATGAAATCTTGTCTAGAGTCGGTCAGAATTCCTCGGCACAACTATTTAAGGCGAGATCAGTTTGTAAGACATTTGAAGAACGTTCCAAGAATGTCTTGGTTTATAAGAGACTTTCGTTTGAAAGATGGGGGATATCACATTGGGAAACCCATAAGTTACGATGTGTTTACTTTGACGCATATATTGCGGGGAACCCAAATGCTATTTTACGCAATGGGTTAAGAAATTATTTTGACTCAATATATCCGAATATTGGACTTCGTGATTTAGAAAAAGCGGCTAACATGCAACATAAAGAAGCATGTTATGCTTACGGATTAGTAATGTTCGCTTCTCACCAAAGTGAGAACAAGAACATCGGGCTACAACTATTAAACAAAACGTTTCCACAAGTGATGGAGTCGGTAATTGGGGTAAGAAATGAGGTTTTTAGATTGTTACGGGACTGTTGGACATTACGTAACCCTCATCCCTTTGACGACGTTACAACACGCTGTCTTATCAACGGCCATAACGGTTATGTTCCACAAGACCAAGGATGGGAAGTAATCCTAGTAAAACCAGAATGCATGACTTGTTTCTGGACGTATGAATTACGTGTCTTTATTGCCTTTGCTGAACGACTTGTGTACTAGCTAGAATTATCTTCACAACCATCTTGTATCAAATTTATTGTGTGCTATATTTCATGCTATATGTAAAATAAGCGGTATTGTAAGTTTGTAAAATATTGTGTAAAAGTTTGAACGCGAAATATTATTATAATCAGTTTTTCATATAGAATTGTAGTAGTTGAATTGTATATTAGCTACTAAGTATGAACTTAACGGGTAGGTACTACCCGAATTTAAACTTATAAAACGCTAATATGAAGAAAAAGCTTTTATAAATGAGTTCATATTATGCTACGAAATACTATTAACTACTCTTAATATTCTGTATGATTAACTTGTTCCATTTAACTATTTTGAAGGAAATGGCACCGACTACTCGACACACCGTGAATATGAATGAAGAGGAATTCCGTACTTTTCTAGCTTCAAACATAGCCGCAGTACAGGCTGCGCTACATACCAACAATAACCTTGGATCTAGCAGTACAGGAAATTGTGTAGGATGCACCTACAAAGAATTCACTGCCTGCAAACCTTTGGAATTTGATGGAACCGAAGGACCGATCAGATTGAAACGGTGGACCGAGAAGGTTGAATCGGTGTTTGCCATAAGTAAGTGTACTGAAGAGGACAAAGTGAAGTACGCTACGCATACCTTCACAGGTTCTGCGTTAACATGGTGGAATACCTATCTAGAGCAAGTGGGACAAGAAGATGCGTACGCACTACCGTGGTCAGCATTCAAGCACTTGATGAACGAGAAGTACCGTCCCAGAACCGAGGTCAATAAGCTCAAGACAGAACTTAGAGGGTTACGAATCCAAGGATTTGATATTACCACGTACAAAAGACGATTCACAGAATTGTGCCTATTGTGTCCGGGAGCATTCGAAGATGAGGAAGAGAAGATCGACGCGTTTGTGAAAGGATTACCGGAAAGAATCCAAGAAGATATAAGTTCACACGAGCCCGCCTCCATACAACAGGCATGTAGAATGGCTCACAAACTAGTGAACCAGATTGAAGAAAGAATTAAAGAACAGACTGCTGAAGAGGCCAATGTGAAGCAAGTCAAAAGAAAGTGGGAGGAAAACGGTGATAAGAATCACCAATACAACAACAACAGTAATTATAACAATAATCGCAACAACTATCCTAACAATCGCAACATCAATCGCAACTACAACAAACGGCCCAACAACAACAACAACAACAACAACAACAACAACAACAACAACAACAACAGCAACCACAACAATCATCTTAACAACAATAATAACCGCAACAACAACAACAATCAGAAGCAGCTATGCCAAAGGTGTGAAAAGTATCACTCGGGGTTCTGCACCAAATTTTGCAACAAGTGTAAAAGAAATGGTCATAGCGCGGCGAAGTGTGATGTCTACGGACCAGGGGTTAACAGAACGAAAGGAACAAATGGTGTCGGAACGAGTAATGGCGGAGCAAGTAGTGTCGGAGCAAGTTATGCCAATGTAGTTTGTTATAAATGTGGAAAACCGGGCCACATTATTAGAAATTGCCCAAACCAGGAGAACACGAATGGACAAGGCCGCGGAAGAGTTTTCAATATTAATGCGGCAGAGGCACAGGAAGACCCGGAGCTTGTTACGGGTACGTTTCTTATTGACAATAAATCTGCTTACGTTTTATTTGATTCGGGTGCGGATAGAAGCTATATGAGTAGAGATTTTTGTGCTAAATTAAGTTGTCCATTGATGCCTTTGGATAGTAAATTTTTACTCGAATTAGCAAATGGTAAATTAATTTCAGCAGATAATATATGTCGGAATCGAGAAATTAAACTGGTTAGCGAAACATTTAAGATTTATTTGATACCAGTAGAGTTAGGGAGTTTTGATGTGATAATCGGTATGGACTGGTTGAAAGAAGTGAAAGCAGAGATCGTTTGTTACAAAAATGCAATTCGCATTATACGAGAAAAAGGAAAACCCTTAATGGTGTACGGAGAAAAGGGCAACACGAAGCTACATCTTATTAGTAATTTGAAGGCACAAAAACTAAAAGAAAAGGTTGCTATGCTGTTCTAGCACACGTCAAGAAAGTACAAACTGAAGAAAAGAGCATCAATGATGTTCCCATTGCAAAAGAATTTCCCGATGTATTTCCGAAAGAATTACCGGGATTACCCCCACATCGATCCGTTGAATTTCAAATAGATCTTGTATCAGGAGCTGCACCAATAGCTCGTGCTCCTTACAGACTCGCACCCAGCGAGATGAAAGAACTGCAAAGCCAATTACAAGAACTTTTAGAGCGTGGTTTCATTCGACCAAGCACATCACCGTGGGGAGCTCCTGTTTTGTTTGTCAAGAAGAAAGATGGTACATTCAGGTTGTGTATCGACTACCGAGAGTTGAACAAACTTACCATCAAGAACCGCTACCCACTACCGAGAATCGACGACTTATCTGATCAACTACAAGGCTCGTCTGTTTATTCAAAGATTGACTTACGTTACGGGTATCATCAAATGCGGGTGAAAGAAGATGATATTCCAAAGACTGCTTTCAGAACACGTTACGGTCATTACGAGTTTATGGTCATGTCGTTTGGTTTAACTAATGCACCAGCTGTGTTCATGGACCTTATGAACCGAGTGTGTGGACCATACCTTGACAAGTTTGTCATTGTTTTCATTGATGACATACTTATTTACTCAAAGAATGACCAAGAACACGGTGAACATTTGAGAAAGGTGTTAGAAGTATTGAGGAAGGAAGAATTGTACGCTAAGTTTTCAAAGTGTGCATTTTGGTTGGAAGAAGTTCAATTCCTCGGTCACATAGTGAACAAAGAAGGTATTAAGGTGGATCTGGCAAAGATAGAAACTGTTGAAAAATGGGAAACCCCGAAAACTTCGAAACACATACGCCAATTTTTAGGACTAGCTGGTTACTACAGAAGGTTCATCCAAGACTTTTCCAGAATAGCAAAACCCTTGACTGCATTAACGCATAAAGGGAAGAAATTTGAATGGAATGATGAACAAGAGAAAGCGTTTCAGTTATTGAAGAAAAAGGTAACTACGGCACCTATCTTGTCATTGCCTGAAGGGAATGATGATTTTGTGATTTATTGTGACGCATCAAAGCAAGGTCTCGGTTGTGTATTAATGCAACGAACGAAGGTGATTGCTTATGCGTCTAGATAATTGAAGATTCACGAACAAAATTATACGACGCATGATTTGGAATTAGGCGCGGTTATTTTTGCATTAAAGACTTGGAGGCACTACTTATATGGGGTCAAAAGTATTATATATACCGACCACAAAAGTCTTCAACACATATTTAATCAGAAACAACTGAATATGAGGCAGCGTAGGTGGATTGAATTGTTGAATGATTACGACTTTGAGATTCATTACCACCCGGGGAAGGCAAATGTGGTAGCCGATGCCTTGAGCAGAAAGGACAGAGAATCCATTCGAGTAAAATCTATGAAAATAATGATTCACAATAACCTTACTACTCAAATAAAGGAGGCGCAACAAGGAGTTTTAAAAGAGGGAAATTTAAAGGATGAAATACCCAAAGGATCGGAGAAGCATCTTAATATTCGGGAAGACGGAACCCGGTATAGGGCTGAAAGGATTTGGGTACCAAAATTTGGAGATATGAGAGAAATGGTACTTAGAGAAGCTCATAAAACCAGATACTCAATACA
The DNA here is from genome assembly GCF_046630445.1 of Rutidosis leptorrhynchoides. Taxonomy (NCBI): domain Eukaryota; kingdom Viridiplantae; phylum Streptophyta; class Magnoliopsida; order Asterales; family Asteraceae; genus Rutidosis; species Rutidosis leptorrhynchoides. The sequence continues at coordinate 514,800,176 of NC_092336.1, read as the reverse complement.
TCCTGGAACGGGGAAGATGTACAAGGATCTCAAGAAACATTTTTGGTGGCCGGGTATGAAAGCCGATGTTGCTAAATACGTAGGAGAATGTTTGACGTGTTCTAAGGTCAAAGCTGAGCATCAGAAACCATCAGGTCTACTTCAACAACCCGAAATCCCAGAATGGAAATGGGAAAACATTACCATGGATTTCATCACTAAATTGCCAAGGACTACAAGTGGTTTTGATACTATTTGGGTAATAGTTGATAGTCTCACCAAATCAGCACACTTCCTGCCAATAAGAGAAGATGACAAGATGGAGAAGTTAGCACGATTGTATTTGAAGGAAGTCGTCTCCAGACATGGAATACCAATCTCTATTATCTCTGATAGGGATGGCAGATTTATTTCAAGATTCTGGCAGACATTACATCAAACATTAGGAACTCGTCTAGACATGAGTACTGCCTATCATCTACAAACTGATGGGCAGAGCGAAAGGACGATATAAACACTTGAAGACATGCTACGAGCATGTGTTATTGATTTCAGAAACAGTTGGGATCGACATCTACCATTAGCAGAATTTTCCTACAACAACAGCTACCATTCAAGCATTGAGATGGTGCCGTTTGAAGCACTTTATGGTAGAAAGTGCAGGTCTCCGATTTTTTGGAGTGAAGTGGGGGATAGACAAATTACGGGTCCGGAGATTATACAAGAAACTACCGAGAAGATCATCCAAATTCAACAACGGTTGAAAACCGCCCAAAGTCGACAAAAGAGCTACGCTGACATTAAAAGAAAAGATATAGAATTTGAAATTGGAGAGATGGTCATGCTTAAAGTTGCACCTTGGAAAGGCGTTGTTCGATTTGGTAAACGAGGGAAATTAAATCCAAGGTATATTGGACCATTCAAGATTATTGATCGTGTCGGACCAGTAGCTTACCGACTTGAGTTACCTCAACAACTCGCGGCTGTACATAACAATTTCCACATCTCGAATTTGAAGAAATGTTTTTCTAAAGAAGATCTCACTATTCCGTTAGATGAAATCCAAATCAACGAAAAACTTCAATTCATCGAAGAACCCGTCGAAATAATGGATCGTGAGGTTAAAAGACTTAAGCAAAACAAGATACCAATTGTTAAGGTTCGATGGAATGCTCGTAGAGGACCCGAGTTCACCTGGGAGCGTGAAGATCAGATGAAGAAGAAATACCCGCATCTATTTCCAGAAGATTCGTCAACACCTTCAACAGCTTAAAATTTCGGGACGAAATTTATTTAACGGGTAGGTACTGTAGTGACCCGAACTTTTCCATGTTTATATATATTAAATGAGATTGATATTTACATGATTAAATGTTTCCAACATGTTAAGCAATCAAACTTGTTAAGACTTGATTAATTGAAATATGTTTCATATAGACAATTGACCACCCAAGTTGACCGGTGATTCACGAACGTTAAAACTTGTAAAAACTATATGATGACATATATATGGATATATATATAGTTAACATGATACTATGATAAGTAAACATATCATTAAGTATATTAACAATGAACTACATATGTAAAAACAAGACTACTAACTTAATGATTTTTAAACGAGACATATATGTAACGATTATCGTTGTAAAGACATTTAATGTATATATATCATATTAAGAGATATTCATACATGATAATATCATGATAATATAATAATTTAAAATCTCATTTGATATTATAAACATTGGATTAACAACATTTAACAAGATCGTTAACCTAAAGGTTTCAAAACAACACTTACATGTAACGACTAACGATGACTTAACGACTCAGTTAAAATGTATATACATGTAGTGTTTTAATATGTATTTATACACTTTTGAAAGACTTCAATACACTTATCAAAATACTTCTACTTAACAAAAATGCATACAATTACATCCTCGTTCAGTTTCATCAACAATTCTACTCGTATGCACCCGTATTCGTACTCGTACAATACACAGCTTTTAGATGTATGTACTATTGGTATATACACTCCAATGATCAGATCTTAGCAGCCCATGTGAGTCACCTAACACATGTGGGAACCATCATTTGGCAACTAGCATGAAATATCTCATAAAATTACAAAAATATGAGTAATCATTCATGACTTATTTACATGAAAACAAAATTACATATCCTTTATATCTAATCCATACACCAACGACCAAAAACACCTACAAACACTTTTATTCTTCAATTTTCTTCATCTAATTGATCTCTCTCAAGTTCTATCTTCAAGTTCTAAGTGTTCTTCATATATTCTACAAGTTCTAGTTACATAAAATCAAGAATACTTTCAAGTTTGCTAGCTCACTTCCAATCTTATAAGGTGATCATCCAACCTCAAGAAATCTTTGTTTCTTACAGTAGGTTATCATTCTAATACAAGGTAATAATCATATTCAAACTTTGGTTCAATTTCTATAACTATAACAATCTTATTTCAAGTGATGATCTTACTTGAACTTGTTTTCGTGTCATGATTCTGCTTCAAGAACTTCGAGCCATCCAAGGATCTGTTGAAGCTAGATCCATTTTTCTATTTTCCAGTAGGTTTATCCAAGGAACTTAAGGTAGTAATGATGTTCATAACATCATTCGATTCATACATATAAAGCTATCTTATTCGAAGGTTTAAACTTGTAATCACTAGAACATAGTTTAGTTAATTCTAAACTTGTTCGCAAACAAAAGTTAATCCTTCTAACTTGACTTTTAAAATCAACTAAACACATGTTCTATATCTATATGATATGCTAACTTAATGATTTAAAACCTGGAAACACGAAAAACACCGTAAAACCGGATTTACGCCGTCGTAGTAACACCGCGGGCTGTTTTGGGTTAGTTAATTAAAAACTATGATAAACTTTGATTTAAAAGTTGTTATTCTGAGAAAATGATTTTTATTATGAACATGAAACTATATCCAAAAATTATGGTTAAACTCAAAGTGGAAGTATGTTTTCTAAAATGGTCATCTAGACGTCGTTCTTTCGACTGAAATGACTACCTTTACAAAAACGACTTGTAACTTATTTTTCCGACTATAAAACTATACTTTTTCTGTTTAGATTCATAAAATAGAGTTCAATATGAAACCATAGCAATTTGATTCACTCAAAACGGATTTAAAATGAAGAAGTTATGGGTAAAACAAGATTGGATAATTTTTCTCATTTTAGCTACGTGAAAATTGGTAACAAATCTATTCCAACCATAACTTGATCAACTTGTATCGTATATTATGTAATCTTGAGATACCATAGACACGTATACAATGTTTCGACCTATCATGTCGACACATCTATATATATTTCGGAACAACCATAGACATTCTATATGTGAATGTTGGAGTTAGCTATACAGGGTTGAGGTTGATTCCAAAATATATATAGTTTGAGTTGTGATCAATACTGAGATACGTATACACTGGGTCGTGGATTGATTCAAGATAATATTTATCAATTTATTTCTGTACATCTATCTGTGGACAACTAGTTGTAGGTTATTAACGAGGACAGCTGACTTAATAAACTTAAAACATCAAAATATATTAAAAGTGTTGTAAATATATTTTGAACATACTTTGATATACATGTATATATTGTTATAGGTTCGTGAATCAACCAGTGGCCAAGTCTTACTTCCCGACGAAGTAAAAAATCTGTGAAAGTGAGTTATAGTCCCACTTTTAAAATCTAATATTTTTGGGATGAGAATACATGCAGGTTTTATAAATGATTTACAAAATAGACACAAGTACGTGAAACTACATTCTATGGTTGAATTATCGAAATCGAATATGCCCCTTTTTATTAAGTCTGGTAATCTAAGAATTAGGCAACAGACACCCTAATTGACGCGAATCCTAAAGATAGATCTATTGGGCCTAACAAACCCCATCCAAAGTACCGGATGCTTTAGCACTTCGAAATTTATATCATATCCGAAGGGTGTCCCGGAATGATGGGGATATTCTTATATATGCATCTTGTTAATGTCGGTTACCAGGTGTTCACCATATGAATGATTTTTATCTCTATGTATGGGATGTGTATTGAAATATGAAATCTTGTGGTCTATTATTATGATTTGATATATATAGGTTAAACCTATAACTCACCAACATTTTTGTTGACATTTTAAGCATGTTTATTCTCAGGTAATTATTAAGAGCTTCCGCTGTCGCATACTTAAATAAGGACGAGATTTGGAGTCCATGCTTGTATGATATTGTGTAAAAACTGCATTCAAGAAACTTATTTTGTTGTAACATATTTGTATTGTAAACCATTATGTAATGGTCGTGTGTAAACAGGATATTTTAGATTATCATTATTTGATAATCTACGTAAAGCTTTTTAAACCTTTATTGATGAAATAAAGGTTATGGTTTGTTTTAAAATGAATGCAGTCTTTGAAAAACGTCTCATATAGAGGTCAAAACCTCGCAACGAAATCAATTAATATGGAACGTTTTTAATCAATAAGACCGGGACATTTCAAGATGTACAGAAATAAATCGATAAATATTATCTTGAATCAATCCATGACCCAGTGTATACGTATCTCAGTATTGATCACAACTCAAACTATATATATTTTGGAATCAACCTCAACCCTGTATAGCTAACTCCAACATTCACATATACAGTGTCTATGGTTGTTCCGAAATATATATAGATGTGTCGACATGATAGGTCGAAACATTGTATACGTGTCTATGGTATCTCAAGATTACATAATATACAATACAAGTTGATTAAGTTATGGTTGGAATAGATTTGTTACCAATTTTCACGTAGCTAAAATGAGAAAAATTATCCAATCTTGTTTTACCCATAACTTCTTCATTTTAAATCCGTTTTGTGTGAATCAAATTGCTATGGTTTCATATTGAACTCTATTTTATGAATCTAAACAGAAAAAGTATAGGTTTATAGTCGGAAAAATAAGTTACAAGTCGTTTTTGTAAAGGTAGTCATTTCAATCGAAAGAACGACGTCTAGATGACCATTTTAGAAAACATACTTCCACTTTGAGTTTAACCATAATTTTTGGATATAGTTTAATGTTCATAATAAAAATCATTTTCTCAGAATAACAACTTTTAAATCAAATTTTATCATAGTTTTTAATTAACTAACCCAAAACAGCCCGCCGTGTTACTACGACGGCGTAAATCCGGTTTTACGGTGTTTTTCGTGTTTCCAGGTTTTAAATCATTAAGTTAGCATATCATATAGATATAGAACATGTGTTTAGTTGATTTTAAAAGTCAAGTTAGAAGGATTAACTTTTATTTGCGAACAAGTTTAGAATTAACTAAACTATGTTCTAGTGATTACAAGTTTAAACCTTCGAATAAGATAGCTTTATATGTATGAATCGAATGATGTTATGAACATCATTACTACCTCAAGTTCCTTGGATAAACCTACTGGAAATGAGAAAAATAGATCTAGCTTCAAAGGATCCTTGGACGACTTGAAAGTTCTTGAAGCAAAATCATGACACGAAAACAATTTCAAGTAAGATTTCCATTCGAAATAAGATTGTGAGAAATTGAATTAAAGTTTGAATATGATTATTACCTTGTATTAGAAAGATAACCTACTGTAAGTAATAAAGGTTTCTTGATCTTGGATGATTACTTGGAATGGATTTAGAAAACTTGGAAGTAAACTTGCAATCTTGGAAGTATTCTTGATTTTATGAAACTAGAACTTTTGGAATTTATGAAGAACACATAGAACTTGAAGATAGAACTTGAGAGAGATCAATTAGATGAAGAAAATTGAAGAATGAAAGTGTTTGTAGGTGTTTTTGGTCGTTGGTGTATGGATTAGATATAAAGGATATGTAATTTTGTTTTCATGTAAATAAGTCATGAATGATTACTCATATTTTTGTAATTTTATGAGATATTTCATGCTAGTTTCCAAATGATGGTTCCCACATGTGTTAGGTGACTCACATGGGCTACTAAGAGCTGATCATTGGAGTGTATATACCAATAGTACATACATCCAAAAGCTGTGTATTGTACGAGTACGAATACGGGTGCATACGAGTAGAATTGTTGATGAAACTGAACGAGGATGTAATTGTAAGCATTTTTGTTAAGTAGAAGTATTTTGATAAGTGTCTTGAAGTCTTTAAAAAGTGTATGAATACATATTAAAACACTACATGTATATACATTTTAACTGAGTCGTTAAGTCATCGTTAGTCGTTACATGTAAATGTTGTTTTGAAACCTTTAGGTTAACGATCTTGTTGAATGTTGTTAACCCATTGTTTATTATAACAAATGAGATGTTAAATTGTTATATTATCATGATATTATGATATATAATATATCTTAGTATGATGTATATACAGTTAAATGTCGTTACAACGATAATCGTTACATATATGTCTCGTTTCGAAATCATTAAGTTAGTAGTCTTATTTTTACATATGTATTTCATTGTTAATACACTTAATAATATATTTACTTATCATTTAACATAATTAACCAAGTGTATCAATATCTTAATATGATTCATATGCACCTAGTAAGACGTTGTTATAACGATAATCGTTATATATATCGTTTTCGAGTTTCTTAAATTAATAGTCTCATTTTTATGTATATAACTCATTGTTAAAATACCTAATGAGATACACACTTATAATAAAATCATGTTAACTATATATATAACCATATATATGTCATCGTATAGTTTTTACAAGTTTTTACGTTCGTGAATCACCGGTCAACTTGGGTGGTCAATTGTCTATATGAAACCTATTTCAATTAATCAAGTTTTAACAAGTTTGATTGCTTAACATGTTGGAACACTTAATCATGTAAATAACAATTTCATTTAATATATATATATATATAAACATGGAAAAGTTCGGGTCACTACAATTTGTCCCAAATATTTTTCGAAAAGATACCTCGAAAGCCTTCAATTTTTTCTTTTTTTAATTTTGACCGTTTTGAATTTCATTCATATCATTCATTTTGTGTATGCATGACTTAGCATGGCACATATTGTTTTAAGGCCTATTATTTCACTCGCAATGTAAATATGTATAACTAATATAAATTTGAATCTAATGTCACTTCATTAAACACGCTATTTTAAATCATTAATATGCGCCGCCATACGGAGTACTTTTTGGCGGCGCATAACCTTCGGTTTCAGATTGTGCTGAAATTCTCGAGATCACCCTAAAACGACCCTAACATCAAGACTCCTGGATAGTGTCTTGACATTCGAGGTCTTTAGGATGCCGAAAAAGACATTTTACTCATTTTTAATGTTCTCTTAGAACGTTTTCAATTGACATCATATCTATTAGTTTTGTGTATGCATGACTTAGCATGGTATATATCGTTTTAAGGCCTATTATTTCACTCGCAATGTAATTATGTATAAGAGATATAAATTTGAATCTAATGTCACTTCTTTAAACACGTTTTTTAAAGCATTAATATGCGCCGCCAGATGGAGGACAATCTGGCGTCGCATAACCTTCGGTTTCAGATTGTGCTGAAATTCTCAAGATCAACTTAAAACGGCCGAACGAGCAAGATTCTATGAACTTGCATGCCATTCGAGGTCGTTAAGATTCCGAAAAAGACATCTTTCCTCGCAAAATCGCACCACGCACCAAACACCACTGACGGTTCGTGGTGCTTAGTGTTTTGTGTCTCTGGCCAAAATGTTAGATCTATCGTATCTTTTACTCGTAGCTCCGATTTGATCACCGTTTTTTTTCTTTCAAATTGTGTATTTTTCAGGATCTAATATTTTTGGAAACGAGACTTCGAAAGCCTTCAATTTTTCATTTTTTTGATTTGACCGTTTTGAATTTCATTCATATTATTCCTTTGGTGCATGCATGACTTAGCATGATAAATATCGTTTTAAGGCCTATTATTTCACTCGCAATGTAATTATGTATAACGGATATAAATTTGAATCTAATGTCACTTCTTTAAACACATTATTTAAATCATTAGTATGAACCGCCAGATGGAGTACCATTTGGCGACGCATAACCTTCGGTTTCATATTGTACTGAAATTCTCAACGTCGCTTTAAAATGGTGAACGAGCAAGACTCTATGAACTTGCTTGCCATTCGACGTCGTCTAGATTTCGAAAAAGACATCTTTCCGCGCAAAATCGTACCACGCACCAAACACCACTGACTATTCGTGGTGCTTGGTATTTTGTGTCTCTGGCTAAAATAATAGATCTATCGTATCTTTTGACTCGCAGCTTCGATTTAGTCACCGTTTTTTTTCAAATCGTGTATTTTTTGGGATCTATCTTTTGGAAAAACTGCCGTAGGCAGTTTGTCCCAAATAGTTTTCGAAAAGAGACCTCGAAAGCCTTCAATTTTTCCTTTTTTTAATTCTGACCGTTTTGAATTTCATTCATATCATTCCTTTTGTGTATGCATGACTTAGCATGGTACATATTTTTTTAAGGCCTAATATTTCACTCGCAATGTAAATATGTATAATGCATATAAATTTGAATCTAATGACACTTCATTAAACACGCTTTTTTAAATCATTTATATGCGCCGCCAGATGGAGTACCATTTGGCGGCGCATAACCTTCAGTTTCAGATTGTGCTGAAATTCCTGAGATCACACTAAAACGACCCTAACATCAAGACTCCTGGATAGTGTCTTGACATTCGAGGTCTTCAGGATGCCGAAAAAAGACATTTTACTCATTTTTAATGTTCTCTTTGAACGTTTTCAATTTATATCGTATTATTAGTTTTGTGTATGCATGACTTTGTAACGATCCGACAAAATCGTCATTGACGGCGCCGCTAACTTAAGTCCCGTTACGTGGTCATAGTCCCTATATGAGACTCGTTTGACCAAAATTATGTCGCGTTCTTTTGAAACGTATCATGCTTGCAAAGTTTAGTTTACAAAACCGTTCGACAACAATTTTAAGTTTGCAAAAGTATAAATTATAAATGAGATAACTTGCGGCATAATTAGTTTAAAATCACGGTTGCTATAAATAGAGTAAGTATGTAAACGATATGTTTGAATCCAAAGGTGCTATCACTAGCGTATGTATGTATGTATGCTTGACCCCAAGAAAGAAATCAGAGTGTATGCATGTATGCTCGACTCCAAGCAAGTATGAGTGTACGCGGAAGCATGTATCAAATAGCCAAGTATAAGCCTGAGAAACATATAGAAAACTGTCAACGAAAAACGTTGGTGAAATCATAGGTGTTTGTAATAAACGTTGTTTTTGAACCACAAGATTTAGTATTCCCATAACGTTGATTATCAAAATCGTTTGCATTCCAAAAGTATTGTTCGCGAGCACCCAATTATCAAGACTTAACATTTCCTTCCATAGAATCCCCTCACAATAGTGTTAGAACATACACTGTTTCTCGAAAATATATATCATCCGTAGACGGTAGCGAACCGTCCGAAATGAGGGTTTGTTAAACCCGTATGTCCACACAATATAAGTTCTCGCTTACACCCTGCAAGTGTAACTAATGATAATCGAATTGAGGATTTTTGTTCTAACTCGCTATGGAATGTTTGTTTTCCTTGTACTTGTGTTCAAAGTATAAAAGTAAGTAGTACAAAATGTAACAAAGTATATGTTTCTCAGCCCACAATTTAAAAGTATAAAAAGTTGTTGAAAAGGTGGGACTATGATCTCACCTCGAGTGCACGAGTATAAAAGTACTTCACAAAGTAAACGTGTGCATGATAGTTGCTTAGCCTTGACCTAAACAAATAAGTTGTATCAATTAACCGGTTACGACACAAGGTCGGGTGAAATGTGTTCAATTAGTCCTATGGCTCGTTACGACTCGGTTATGTAGCATGTGAATCACGTTGTCAAGTTTCATGCAAGAATCACGTATAAAAGCATGTTAGAACGATTGCATAAAAGTTTGGTTAAGTTTGACTAAAAGTCAAACTTGGTCAAAGTCAAAGTCAAAGTCAACGGGGTCGGGTCGGGTATCCGACAATTTTCCTAAGCTTAGAATTCATATATAAACATGTTTGCCAAGTTTCATGTTAATCGGAGTTACGAGTAAGCGGGGGTGAAAATGTGAAAATCAAAAGAATTTGGGACAGGCCCAAATGGCGCGCCACGCGGATTTTGGCGCGCCGCTCCATATAACTGATCAGCAAGTCTGGCAGTTTTCACACTCAAGCACGAATCCAACTTCAAATACCCATAAATCCTAAACCGTAAACATCCAAAACAAGTATCTTATATCGTTGGAAATGTATTTTGACAAGGAATACAACTAACCACTTTTCATCAAGCAAAAACATCATTTACAATAGCCGAAATCTCGTCAAGTGGTCATTAAATGTTCAAAACCATCGTTTCAAGTTTACAAAACGCATTTTAAGATTCGGGAATACAATTCACACATATGATATGCCGTTTTGAAGGTAATGAAACATACAATACAACTAATCACTAACTAATAACATTTCATGGCATTCAAAGCATCAAAATTTCGTTTTAGAGTTCATCAAACCCTAATCAAGAATCACAAAACCAATAATCAAGTTAATGATGTTTTCCAAATCAACCTACACATCAAAATGATGTTAAAGATGCTAGTAACACTTTTAAAACATAAACTCTAAAAATTTAACAACATTAACTCATCCAAAATCAAGGATTAAGCACACCCATTTCAAATGTTCAAACTAGTTACTCAAAACAACGAATCGAGCAAACAAAACATATATTCATGTTATACACGAGCCATAGACACTAACTAACACCATTTCAAGTCAAAAACACGAATTTAGAGAAATCTAGAGTTTTTAGAAACTTTACCCCAAGCTATGAAATTGGTACCAAATCGAAGAGGATGAAGAGAGGATCACGAAAATGTAATTTGTTTTGATGTTTGCTTCTCCAATCGGATTTAGATGATGAATTTGTGAGTTGGGTGTTTATGGTTCAAAAATGGAAGAGAGAAAGGAGGTAGAAGGAGAAGAGGAAAAATGAATGGATGAGATGGGGAGGTGGTGACTAGTCACCAAACATTTGGCCAAATGCCAAGATTAGTCCCTCAAGTTTGTTGTCGGGTGCGGGAGTTAACCAAACGAATATTTCTTAAAACGCTCGAGTAAACGAGTGATGTTATAATTAAATAACGGGAATATTCAGAACGTTAGTCATCGGAAAATACGAATTTAAATAACGAAAGTTATTATATAAAAAAAACGGTGTTAAAATTAAATTTAACGGAAAAACGCGGGATGTTACATTATCCACACCTCAAAAGAAATTTCGTCCCGAAATTTAGTTGGAAGTAGTAGTTGTTGTTTCTTCTTCGAAACCTTGCATTGTAAATTCTACGAATAAGTGAGGGTACTACCTTGGGCATTTCAACGAACTTTGACGGTCGGGATTTTACATTGTTTTAAAGTTGGTTTCACGATTCATAATTTCAACCGGTTCTCCTAGGAAGTGAAGTTTGTCATCGATAGTAAGTTCATCAAAAAAAATAATAAGTTCTTACTCGGCAAGACACTTCTTTAAGTTTGGTATATGGAATGTAGGATGAACGGGGCTCAAATGAATCGAAAAATCTAAATTGCTAGCAACGGGTCCAAAACGGCCCAAGATTTTTAAAAGGATCAAAATATAGCGGATTTAGCTTCCTACGTTTCCCGAAATGAATTACACTTCCTCAAGATGCGACTTTTTACGTTACGCGGTTTTCCACATGGAATTTGAAAAGTTTACGTCTAACAGTGGCATAGCTCCTTTGCTGACTACGGTCGTCTCGAGCCTTTCTGAGGTTAAAGAAGTTTCTTGGTTGTTCCATGAATTAGCTCGGTTTCGGTGGTTTGATTATCATTTACTTGGTTCTACAAAAGGAGAATGACGTTTCCGGTCACATAAGATTTCAAAAGGTGTGACGTTAAGACTTGAATGATAACCATCGGTGTAAGAGAATTTAGTAAAGGCAATGACTTTTCTCAAGAAATTTTGAAGTCGATAACACGAATTCGTTTTATGATTTCCAAGGTTTGAATCGTATGTTTTTTTTTTGGCCCTTCGAGATGCGTTGATGTGTTGTACTCATGTTTAAACGTGGTCCCAGGGCTTTTCGTAAAGCACTCCGAAATCTAGAAGTGAAACAAGAATCTCGATCTGAAATGAGGTACATTTCTGTAAGGTATGTTTGAACGGGTACATCAGGACTCGAAAACGTTAGTTAGAACAAGTTTCTCAAGAAATTTGCATCGTGAAAGATTTATCTGTTTCCAAAAACGTTTGTCGGAGCAAGTTCTCATCGGTTTCTGAAAACGTTCGTCGGGGCTATTCACCCTCGAGGCGAGTACTAGTATAACGTGAAGAGTCTATCTCTCCATTGAAAATTTAGAATCAAAGATTTCCTTATACGGAAGTACGAGTGTAGTACGAGAGAAGTTTCCACCTCGGTGTGAGCATAACAGGTATATTGTAGTTCGTTGATAAAACTGTGCGAGGACGAGATAGTATTCATGTATAACGTATGTTTGAAGTTGAAAGAATTCGTCATTCATTCGGAAGCATAAATATGGTTCGACAATATTTGAAGGTGTGTCCCCGGTATGGTTGTTGTCAGTACTTTCGGAGTTTTCAGATGTCCAAACATGAAAAGATGAAGTCATGTACATGGCACATGGTGGTGATTAGGTTGATCGAGTCTAACCACCATCACGTGTCATTAGAACTTTGGTATGTCTTACCGTAATATAACCACGTTGATCGAGTGTCGTTATATTACGCTAACTCATACCTCCATTCCCACATCACTCCATAGATTCAAGTTCGTGTCATCGTGAAGATCTAAAATGAACAAAATGTAACGACGTCTCAAACGTGACTCGTATTAAATCGAAAGAATTTCTGCAACTCTAAGGAAGCGTTCCCCGAGGGAAGTGTATAAATGATTGTTCACGTCAATGCGGTTCGAGTCAGACAATAATGTATTTAGGTATGAAAAGAGTAACGAGACATGATAACGAGTAGTACGCAACCGTAGTGATAAATAGTGATGACGATACTCATCTAGAGTGGTGGTGGTAACTTTACAACACTTGTGGATAGTAAGCTGAGACGGGGTGGATAACAACCAAGGAGTCAGAATTCCCGAACTAGAGTGACTAACGAAGTCGTGGTCATCCGTACGCGTATAAACCTTGAATTCACATGTGTTACCAAAAAGTGGCGGAATACGAGTTCGTATGATGAAGGTTGGGTACCATTAAAAAGTTTGCCTAAGAATGATTCAAGTATAATGCACAAGTATTCAAGTAAGTGCTATATATAGCAAATGTATGTCAGAATGCAATGGCTAACTATCCGGTTGTAGTCTAGATTCACTAATGCGTCCTAACGACTCTGTCAGACACACTAATGCATATCCTAGTTCCCTACAACCAACGCTCTGATACCATCTGTAACGACCCGACAAAATCATCATTGACGGCGCCGCTAACTTAAGTCCCGTTACGTGGTCGTAGTCCCTATATGAGACTCGTTTGACCAAAATTATGTCGCGTTCTTTTGAAACGTATCATGCTTGCAAAGTTTAGTTTACAAAACCGTTCGACAACAATTTTAAGTTTGCAAAAGTATAAATTATAAATGAGATAACTTGCGACATAATTAGTTTAAAATCACGGTTGCTATAAATAGAGTAAGTATGTAAACGATATGTTTGAATCCAAAGGTGCTATCACTAGCGTATGTATGTATGTATGCTTGACCCCAAGCAAGAAATCAGAGTGTATGCATGTATGCTCGACTCCAAGCAAGTATGAGTGTACGCGGAAGCATGTATCAAATAGCCAAGTATGAACCTGAGAAACATATAGAAAACTTTCAACGAAAAACGTTGGTGAAATCATAGGTGTTTGTAATAAACGTTGTTTTTGAACCACAAGATTTAGTATTCCCATAACGTTGATTATCAAAATCGTTTGCATTCCAAAAGTATTGTTCGCGAGCACCCAATTATCAAGACTTAACATTTCCTTCCATAGAACCCCATCACAATAGTGTTAGAACATACACTGTTTCTCGAAAATATATTTCATCCGTAGACGGTAGAGAACCGTCCGAAATGAGGGTTTGTCAAACCCGTATGGCCACACAATATAAGTTCTCGCTTACACCCTGCAAGTGTAACTAATGATAATCGAATTGAGGATTTTTGTTCTAACTCGCTGTGGAATGTTTGTTTTCCTTGTACTTGTGTTCAAAGTATAAAAGTAAGTAGTACAAAATGTAACAAAGTATATGTTTCTCAGCCCACAATTTAAAAGTATAAAAAGTTGTTGAAAAGGTGGGACTATGATCTCACCTCGAGTGCACGAGTATAAAAGTACTTCACAAAGTAAACGTGTGCATGATAGTTGCTTATCCTTGACCTAAACAAATAAGTTGTATCAATTAACCGGTTACGACACAAGGTCGGGTGAAATGTGTTCAATTAGTCCTATGGCTTGTTACGACTCGATTATGTAGCATGTGAATCACGTTGTAAAGTTTCATGCAAGAATCACGTATAAAAGCATGTTAGAACGATTGCATAAAAGTTTGGTTAAGTTTGACTAAAAGTCAAACTTGGTCAAAGTCAAAGTCAACGGGGTCGGGTCGGGTCTCCGACAATTTTCCTAAGCTTAGAATTCATATATAAACATGTTTGCCAAGTTTCATGTTAATCGGAGTTACGAGTAAGCGAGGGTGAAAATGTGAAAATCAAAAGAATTTGGGACAGGCCCAAATGGCGCGCCGCGCGGATTTTGGCGCGCCGCTCCATATAACTGATCAGCAAGTCTGGCAGTTTTCACACTCAAGCACGAATCCAACTTCAAATACCCATAAATCCTAAACCGTAAACATCCAAAACAATTATCTTATATCGTTGGAAAGGTATTTTGACAAGGAATACAACTAACCACTTTTTATCAAGCAACAACATCATTTACAATAGCTGAAATCTTGTCAAGTGGTCATTAATAGTTCAAAACCATCGTTTCAAGTTTACAAAACGCATTTTAAGATTCGGGAATGCAATTCACACATATGATATGCCGTTTTGAAGGTAATGAAACATACAATACAACTAATCACTAACTAATAACATTTCATGGCATTCAAAGCATCAAAATTTCCTTTTAGAGTTCATCAAACCCTAATCAAGAATCACAAAACCAATAAACATGTTAATGATGTTTTCCAAATCAACCTACACATCAAAATGATGCTAAAGATGCTAGTAACACTTTTAAAACATAAACTCTAATAATTTAACAACATTAACTCATCCAAAATCAAGGATTAAGCACACCCATTTCAAATGTTCAAACTAGTTACTCAAAACAACGAATCGAGCAAATAAAACATATATTCATGTTATACACGAGCCATAGACACTAACTAACACCATTTCAAGTCAAAAACACGAATTTAGAGAAATCTAGAGTTTTTAGAAACTTTACCCCAAGCTATGAAATTGGTACCAAATCGAAGAGGATGAAGAGAGGATCACGAAAATGTAATTTGTTTTGATGTTTGCTTCTCCAATCGGATTTAGATGATGAATTTGTGAGTTGGGTGTTTATGGTTCAAAAATGGAAGAGAGAAAGGAGGTAGAAGGAGAAGAGGAAAAATGAATGGATGAGATGGGGAGGTGGTGACTAGTCACTAAACATTTGGCCAAATGCCAAGATTAGTCCCTCAAGTTTGTTGTCGGGTACGGGAGTTAACCAAACGAATATTTCTTAAAACGCTCGAGTAAACGAGTGATGTTATAATTAAATAACGGGAATATTAAGAACGTTAGTCATCGAAAAATACGAATTTAAATAACGAAAGATATTATATAAAAAAAACGGTGTTAAAATTAAATTTAACGAAAAAACGCGGGATGTTACAGACTTAGCATGGTATATATCGTTTTAAGGCATATTATTTCACACTCAATGTAATTATGTATAACGGATATAAATTTGAATCTAATGTCACTTCTTTAAACACGTTTTTTAAATCATTAGTATGCACCGCCAGATGGAGTACCATTTGCGACGCATAACCTTCGATTTCAGATTGTACTGAAATTCTCATGGTCACCTTAAAACGGCGAACGAGCAAGACTCTATGAACTTGCTTGCCATTCGACGTAGTCTAGATTCCAAAAAAGCCATCTTTCCTCGCAAAATCGCACCACGCACCAAACACCACTGACTGTTCGTGGTGCTTGGTGTTTTTGTGTCTCTGGCTAAAATAATAGATCTATTGTATCTTTTGACTCGTAGGTCCGATTTAGTCACCGTTTTTTTTTTGAAATCGTGTATTGTTTCGGGATCTATCCGTTGGCAAACTGCCGTAGGGAGTTTGTCCCAATATTTTTCAAAACGAGACCTCGAAAGCCTTCAATTTTGCCTTTTTTTGATTTTGACCGTTTTGAATTTCATTCATATCATTCCCTTTGTGTATGCATGACTTAGCATGGTACATATTGTTTTAAGGCCTATTATTTCACTCGCAATGTAATTATGTATAACGCATATAAATTTGAATCTAATGTCACTTCATTAAACACGCTTTTTTAAATCATTAATATGCGCTGCCAGATGGAGTACCATTTGGCGGCGCATAACCTTCGGTTTCAGTTTGTGCTGAAATTCTCGAGATCACCCTAAAACGACCCTAACATCAAGACTCCTGGATATTTTCTTGACATTCGAGGTCGTCGGGATGCTAAAAAAAATACATTTTACTCATTTTTAATGTTCTCTTAGAACGTTTTCAATTTATATCGTATCTATTAGTTTTGTGTATGCATGACTTAGCATGGTATATATCGTTTTAAGGCCTATTATTTCACTCGTAATGTTATTATGTATAACGGATATAAATTTGAATCTAATATCACTTCTTTAAACACGTTTTTAAAATCATTAGTATGCGCCGCCGGATGGAGTACAATCTGGCAGCGCATAACGTTCGGTTTCAGATTGTGCTGAAATTCTCAAGGTCACCTTAAAACGGCCGAACCAGTAAGACTCTATGAACTTGCTTGCCATTCGAGGTCATCTAGATTCCAAAAAAGACATCTTTCCTCACAAAATCGCACCACGCACTAAACACCACTGACGGTTCGTGGTGCTTGGTGTTTTGCGTCTCTGGCTAAAATAATAGATCTATCGTATCTTTTGACTCGTAGCTCCGATTTAGTCACCGTTTTTTTTCAAATCGTGTATTTTTTCGGGATCTATCCATCGGAAAACTGCCGTAGATGGTTTGTCCCAAATATTTTTCGAAACGAGACCTCGAAAGCCTTCAATTTTGCCTTTTTTCGATTTTGACTGTTTTGAATTTCATTCATATTATTCCGTTTGTGTATGCATGACTTAGCATGGTACATATTGTTTTAAGGCTTATTATTTCACTCGAAATGTTATTATGTATAACGCATATAAATTTGAATCTAATGTTACTTCATTAAACAAGCTTTTTAAATCATTAATATGCGCCGCCAGATGGAGTAGCATTTGGCAGCGCATAACCTTCGGTTTCAGATTATGCTGCAATTCTCGAGATCACCCTAAAACGACGCTAACATCAAGACTCCTGGATAGTGTCTTGACATTCAAGGTCGTCAGGATGCGAAAAAAAGACATTTTACTCATTTTTAATGTTCTCTTTGACCGTTTTCAATTTATATCGTATCTATTAGTTTTGTGTATGCATGACTTGTAAAGACCCATCCTAATCCATCTGGACGAATACATTACATTTGGTTACATCGCGAGGTATTTGACCTCTATATGATACATTTTACAAACATTGCATTCGTTTTTAAAAGACAAACTTTCATTTCATCGAAAGTTGACGGCTTGCATACCATTTCATAATATATCCAACTATAATTGACTTAATAATAATCTTGATGAACTTAACGACTCGAATGCAATGTCTTTTGAAATATGTCATGAATGACTCTAAGTAATATCTCTAGAATGAGCAAATGCACAGCGGAAGATTTCTTTCATACCTGAGAATAGACATGCTTTAAAGTGTCAACAAAAAGGTTGGTGAGTTCATTAGTTTAACATAAATAATCATTTCTATCATTTTAATAGACCACAAGATTTTCATTTTCATTTCTCATAAATATACGTCCCATGCATAGAGACAAAAATCATTCATATGGTTAACACCTGGTAACCGACCTTAACAAGATGCATATAGAATATCCACATCATTCCGGGACTCCCTTCGAACATGATAAATTCGAAGTACTAAAGAATCCGATACTTTGGATGGGGCTTGTTGGGCCCAATAGATCTATCTTTAGGATTCGCGTCAAATAGGGTGTCTGTTCCCTAATTCTTAAATTACCAGACTAAAAATGGGCATATTCGGTTTAATAATCCTGCCATAGAATGTAGTTTTAAGTACTTGTGTCTATTTCGTCAAACATTTATAAAGCAGCACATGTATTCTCAGTCCCAAAAATATATATTGCAAAAGCATTTAAAAGGGAGCAAATGAAACTCACTATACTGTATTTTGTAGCAAAAATACATATGACGACATTGAACAACTGAACAATGCAGGGTTGGCCTCAGATTCACTAACCTATATCAGTTATATATATTAAAACATATAATAACAACTAACGAGTTGATATATTAATAATTTACATATCATATTACTAATTAAGTTATATAATATTAATATATTTGTAATGTATTTTTGTAAAATAATATTTATTTGTAATAATAACAATAATAGTGATAATAAAAATGATACTTTTGAAAATGATAATTTTTAATATAAATGGTATTAATAATAACTTCAATAATGATACTAATAATAACCTAAATGATAATAATAATGTTAATTCTAATATCAATGTTAGTAATAATAATAACAATAATTTTATTAATCATTTTAATACCAAGGATAATAATTTTTAATAGAAATGATAATAATAATAATAATAATAATAATAATAATAATAATAATAATAATAATAATAATAATAATAATAATAATAATAATAATAATAATAATAATAATAATAATAATAATAATAATAATAATAATAATAATAATCATGATATTATTAATACTAACAATAATGATAATAATTTTAATTGTATTAATAATACTAATAATTATGTTCTTCATATTAGTAATAACCTAATAATAATAATAACCAATAATAACAATAATAATAATAATGAAAATGAGTAATAAGTAAACTACCTCAATGAAGTAGCCCTTAAAAAATACCCAAGTCCGGGTTTGAACCCGCGACATCCCGCTAACCCGAAACATCCTTAACCAATGCTCTGTTTAATTCATTTCTAGTTAATATGATATTTATATAACCCATTTTCTTCCTGTTTCCTTTTTTTCTTCTTTTTCTAAAAAAAAATGCCATAACCGGGGCTCGAACCCGCAACCTCTTGCTCACCCGCAACCTCTAATCATTGAACCATTGCTTACTTTCTGATAGTAACTCAATCACTTATACACTCAACATATACATATTAAAACACTACATGTATATACATTTTAACTGAGTCATTAAGTCATCGTTAGTCGTTACATTTAAATGTTGATTTGAAACCTTTAAGTTAACGATCATGTTAAATGTTGTTAACCCATTGTTTATTATATCTAAAGAGATGTTAAATTATTACATTATCATGATATTATGATATATTAATATATCTTAGTATGATATATATACAGTTAAATGTTGTTACAACGATAATCGTTACATATATATATATATGTCTCGTTTCGAAATCATTAAGTTAGTAGTCTTGTTTTTACATATGTAGTTCATTGTTAATATACTTAATGATATATTTACTTATCATTTATCATGATTATATAATGTAACAATATCTTAAAATAATCCATATGTATTTAGTAAGGCGTTGATATAACGATAATCGTTATATATATCGTTTTTGAGTTTCATAATTCAATAGTCTCATTTTTATGTATATAACTCATTGTTAAAATACCTAATGAGATACTTACTTATCATAAAATCATGTTAACTATATATATATATATATATATATATATATATATATATATATATATATATATATATATATATATATATATATATATATATATATATATATATCCATATATATGTCATCATATAGTTTTTACAAGTTTTAACGTTCGTGAATCACCGGTCAACTTGGGTGGTCAATTATCTATATAAAACCTATTTCAATTAATCAAGTCTTAACAAGTTTGATTGCTTAACATGTTGGAAACACTTAATCATGTAAATAACAATTTCATTTAATATATATAAACATGGAAAAGTTCGGGTCACTACAGTACCTACCCGTTAAATAAATTTCGTCCCGAAATTTTAAGCAGTTGGAGGTGTTGACGTATCTTCTGGAAATAAGTGCGGGTATTTCTTCTTCATCTGATCTTCTCATTCCCAGGTGAACTCGGGTCCTCTACGAGCATTCCATCAAACTTTAACAATTGGTATCTTGTTTTGCTTAAGTCTTTTAACCTCACGATCCATTATTTCGACGGGTTCTTCGACAAATTGAAGTTTTTCGTTGATTTGGATTTCGTCTAACGGAATAGTGAGATCTTCTTTAGCAAAACATTTCTTAAAATTTGAGACGTGGAAAGTGTTATGTACAGCCGCGAGTTGTTGTGGTAATTCAAGTCGGTAAGCTACTGGTCCGACACGATCAATAATCTTGAATGGTCCTATATACTTTGGATTTAATTTCCCTCGTTTACCAAATCGAACAACGCCTTTCCAAGGTGCAACCTTAAGCATGACCATCTCTCCAATTTCAAATTCTATATCTTTTCTTTTAATGTCGGCGTAGCTCTTTTGTCGACTTTGAACGGTTTTCAACTGTTGTTGAATTTGGATGATCTTCTCGGTAGTTTCTTGTATTATCTCCGGACCCGTAATCTGTCTATCCCCCATTTCACTCCAACAAATCAGAGACCCGCACTTTCTACCATAAAGTGCTTCAAACGGTGTCATCTCAATGCTTGAATGGTAGCTGTTGTTGTAGGAAAATTCTGCTAACGGTAGATGTCGATCCCAACTGTTTCGGAAATCAATAACACATGCTCGTAGCATGTCTTCAAGCGTTTGTATCGTCCTTTCGCTCTGCCCATCAGTTTGTGGATGATAGGCAATACTCATGTCTAGATGAGTTCCTAATGCTTGCTGTAATGTCTGCCAGAATCTTGAAATAAATCTGTCATCCCTATCAGAGATAATAGAGATTGGTATTCCATGTCTGGAGACGACTTCCTTCAAATACAGTCGTGCTAACTTCTCCATCTTGTCATCTTCTCTTATTGGCAGGAAGTGTGCTGATTTGGTGAGACGATCAACTATTACCCAAATAGTATCAAAACCACTTGCAGTCCTTGGCAATTTAGTGATGAAATCCATGGTAATGTTTTCCCATTTCCATTCCGGGATTTCGGGTTATTGAAGTAGACCTGATGGTTTCTGATACTCCGCTTTGACCTTAGAACACATCAAACATTCCCCTACGTATTTAGCAACATCGGCTTTCATACCTGGCCACCAAAAATATTTGTTGAGATCCTTATACATCTTCTCCGTTCCAGGATGTATTGAGTATCTGGTTTTATGAGCTTCTCTAAGTACCATTTCTCTCATATCTCCAAATTTTGGTACCCAAATTCTTTCAGCCCTATACCGGGTTCTGTCTTCTCGAATATCAAGATGCTTCTCCGATCCTTTGGGTATTTCATCCTTTAAATTTCCCTCTTTTAAAACTCCTTGTTGCACCTCCTTTATTTGAGTAGTAAGGTTATTGTGAATCATTATATTCATAGCTTTTACTCGAATGGGTTCTATATCCTTTCTGCTCAAGGCGTCGGCTATCACATTTGCCTTCTCCGGGTGGTAACGAATCTCAAAGTTGTAATCATTCAACAATTCAATCCACCTGCGCTGTCTCATGTTCAGTTGTTTCTGGTAAAATATGTGTTGAAGACTTTTGTGGTCGGTATATATAATACTTTTGACCCCATATAAGTAGTGCCTCCAAGTCTTTAATGCAAAAACAACCGCGCCTAATTCCAAATCATGCGTCGTATAATTCTGCTTGTGAATCTTCAATTGTCTAGACGCATAAGCAATTACCTTCGTTCGTTGCATTAATACACAACCGAGACCTTGCTTTGAGGTGTCACAATATATCACAAAATCATCATTCCCTTCAGGTAATGATAATATAGGTGCCGTAGTTAACTTTTTCTTCAACAATTGAAACGTTTTTTCTTGTTTATCCTTCCATTCAAATTTCCTCCCTTTATGCGTTAATGGAGTCAAGGGTTTTGCTATTTTAGAAAAATCTTGGATGAATCTCCTGTAATAACCAGCTAGCCCTAAAAATTGGAGTATGTGTTTCAGAGTTTTCGGGGTTTCCCACTTTTCAACGGTTTCAATCTTTGCTGGATCCACCTGAATACCTTCTTTGTTCACTATATGACTGAGGAATTGAACTTCTTCCAACCAAAATGCACACTTTGAAAACTTAGCGTACAATTTTTCTTTTCTCAGCAAATCTATCACTTTTCTCAAATGTTCTTTGTGCTCTTAATCATTCTTCGAGTAAATAAGTATGTCATCGATGAAAACAATGACAAACTTGTCAAGATATGGCCCACACACTCGGTTCATGAGGTCCATGAACACAGCTGGTGCGTTAGTCAATCTAAACGGCATAACCATAAACTCGTAATGACCGTAACGCGTCCTAAAAGCAGTCTTTGGAATATCATCCTCCTTCACCCGCATTTGATGATATCCAGAACGTAAATTAATCTTCGAATAAACAGACGAGCCTTGTAGTTGATCAAATAAGTCGTCAATTCTCGGTAGTGGGTAGCGGTTCTTGATGGTAAGTTTGTTCAACTCTCGGTAGTCGATACACAACCTGAATGTACCATCTTTCTTCTTGAAAAACAGAACAGGAGCTCCCCATGGTGATGTACTTGGTCGAATGAAACCACGCTCTAAAAGTTCCTGTAATTGACTTTGTAATTCTTTCATTTCGCTGGGTGCGAGTCTGTATGGAGCACGAGCTATTAGTGCAGCTCCTGGTACAAGGTCTATTTGAAATTCAACGGATCGATGTGGGGGTAATCCCGGTAATTCTTTCGGAAATACATCGGGAAATTCTTTTGCGACGGGAACATCACTGATGTTCTTTTCTTCATGTTTAACTTCCTCGATGTGTGCTAGAATGATGTAACAACCTTTTCTTATTAGTTTTTGCGCCTTCAAACTACTAATAAGATTTAATTTCGCGTTGTTCTTTTCTCCGTACACCATTAAAGGTTTTCCCTTTTCACGCATAATGCGAATCGCATTTTTGTAACAAATGACCTCTGCTCTCACCTTTTTCAACCAGTCCATGCCAATTATTACATCAAACCTCCCTAACTTGACTGGTATTAAATCAATTTTAAACGTTTCATCCCCCAGTTTAATTTCTCTATCCCGACATATATTATCTGCTGAAATTAATTTACCGTTTGCTAATTCGAGTAAAAATTTACTATCCAAAGGTGTCAATGGGCAACTTAGCACAAAAATATCTACTCATATAGCTTCTATCCGCACCCGAATCAAATAAAACATAAGCATATTTATTATCAATAAGAAACGTACACGTAACAAGCTCCGGGTCTTCCTGCGCTTCTGCCGTATTAATATTGAAAACTCTTCCACTGCCCTGCCCATTAGTATTCCCCTTATTTAAGCAATTACTTCTAATGTGGCCCGTTTTTCCACATCCATAACAAACAAAGTCAGCATTACTTGTTTCGCCACTATTTGTTCCTTTAGTTCTGTTAAACTTTGGTCCGTAGACCTCACACTTTTTCGCACCATGGCCAGTTCTTTTACACTTGGTGCAAAATGTCGTGCAGAACCTATTCTGGTGGTACTCTTCACACCATTGGCATTTTTGGTTTTTGTTGCCGTTGTTGTTATTGAGGTTGTTGTTGAGATTGTTATTGTTGTTGGAACGGTTTTTGTAGTTATTGTTGTTGTTGGGATGTTTGTTGTATTTATTATTAGGATTACGGTTATTGTTGCGATTGTTGTTGCGGTTGTTGGGATAGTTGTTGCGATTGTGGTTGTAATTGTTGTTGTTGTTGTTGTTCTGGTGACTCTTGTCACCATTTTCCTCCCACTTCCTCTTGAGTTGTTTCGTGTTGGCTTCTTCAGCCGCCTGCTCTTTAATTCTTCCCTCAATCTGATTTATGAGTTTATGAGCCATTCGACTTGCCTTCTGTATAGAAGCGGGCTAGTGTGAACTCACATCTTCTTGAATCCTTACTGGTAACCCTTTTACAAGCGCGTCGATCTTCTCTTCTTCATCTACGAACGCTCCCGGACACAATAGGCACAACTCTGTGAATCGTCATTCATATGTGGTAATGCCGAACCCTTGTGTTCGTAACTCTCTAAGTTCTGCCTTGAGCTTATTGACTTCGTTTCTAGGACGGTATTGCTCGTTCATCAATTGCTTGAATGCCGACCACGGTAGTGCGTAAGCAGCATTTTGTCCTACCTGTTCAAGATAGGTGTTCCACCACGTTAACGCAGTACCTATGAAGGTATGCGTAGCGTACTTAACTTTGTCCTCTTCAGTACACTTACTTATGGCAAACACCGATTCGACTTTCTCGGTCCACCGTTTCAATCCAATTGGTCCCTCGGTTCCATCAAATTCCAAAGGTTTGCATGCAGTGAATTCTTTGTAGGAGCATCCTACACGATTTCTTATGGAATTAGTTCCACTGCTAGATCCAGAGTTATTGTTATTTTACATCGCAGCCTGTACTGCGGCTATGTTTGCTGCAAGGAAAACACGGAAGTCTTCCTCGCTCATGTTCAAATTCTGACGAGTCGCCGGTGCCATTTCCTTCAAAAATAGCCAAAAGAATTGAGTTAATCATATAGAATTTAAGAGTAGTCAATAGTATTTCGTAGCATTATATGAACTTATTTATAAAAGCTTTTTCTTCATATTAGCATTTTATAGTTTTAATTCGGGTAGTACCTACCCGTTAAGTTCATACTTACTAGCTACTATACAACTCAACTACTATGCTTCTATATGAAAAACTTATTACAATAAAATTTCGCGTTCAAACTTTATACAAAATTATTACAACTTACAATACCGCTATTATACATATAGGATGAAATATAACACATAATAACATTGCTACTCGACAGCTATACAGGTAATTCTAGTTAATACGCAAGTTGTTCAGCAAAAGAAATAAAGACACGTAATTCATAAGTCCAGAAACAAGTCATGCATTCTGGTTTTACTAAGACGACTTCCCATCCTTGGTTTTGTGGAAAGTAACCATTATGACCATTGGCTAGGCAGCATGTTGTAATGTCGTCAAAAGGACGAGGGTTTCGTAATGCCCAACAGCCCCGTAACCATCTAAAAACCTTGTTTCTCATCTCAACTACCGAGTCCGTCATTTGTGGGAACGTTTTATTTAAAAGTTGCAACCCAATGTTCTTTTTCTCAATTTGATGAGAAGCGAACATTATTAACCCGTAAGCATAACATGCTTCTTTATGTTGCATGTTAGAAGCTCTTTCTAACTCACGAAATCCTATGTTGGGATATGTTGAGTCAAAATAGGTTCTTAACCCGTAGCGTAAAATTGCATTTGGGTTCCCCGCATTTGTAGCGACCCCGAAAAATCGTCAAATGACGGCGTCAGCTACCTATTGTAGCGACCCCGACAAATCGTCAAGTGACGGCGTCGGCTACGTGGGTCCCATTACCTGATTATAAGTCTTTAAGATAACGTTTGACCAAAATATGTCGCCTTCATTTCAAAATAAAGCTTATTTCAAAGTTTACAAGAATTGTTCAACCAAAAGTTAAGTTACAACGTTATAGATACGATTGAAATCTAGGCGACACGGTTTAAAGTAAAGTCAAAAGACGCTCCATGAAATGCATGTATACTCGACATCCAATGCAAGTATCAAATAATGAGCGGAAGCATGTATCATGTATCGTTCAAGGACCTGAGAAAAACATAGAAATCTGTCAACGAAAACGTTGGTGAAATCATAGGTTTAATTAAGTAAGTACAAGTGAACCACAAGATTTGCATCAATGAAATAATAGTAATACATTCCAAAAGTTTGTTTCACGAGCACCCAATTATCAAAGCTTAACATTCCTTCCATTGTATACCCCATCACTTAGTGCTAGAACAAACACTGATTCTCGAAAATATATTTCATCCGTAGACGGTAGCGAACCGTCAAGGATGAGGGTTGTCAACCCATATGGCCATATAACATAAGTTCTCGCTTACACCCGGCAAGTGTAACTAATGATAATCGAATTGAGGATTTTGTTCTAAACTCGTATGTAGAATGTTTGTTTTCCCGTTCTTGTGTTCACTTAGTTCAAAAGAATCGTTTATGTTTTCTCATCCCAAATATAAGTTCAAAAAGAGTAAAAGTGGGACTATGATCTCACCTTGAGTACAAGAGTTAATAAAGTACTTCAACAAGTAACCGTGTGCAAGGACAAGGCTAGTCTTGACCTAAACATATAGGTTATATCAATAACGGTAAACACAAACGGTCAAAGATGTTCAATTAGTCCTATGGCTCGTTACGACTCGATTATGAAGCATGTGAGTCAAATTGTCAAGTTTCATGCAAGATACAAGTATAGAATCATGTTAGAAAGATTGCATAATTAATTGGTTAAGTTTGACAAAAAGTCAAACTTGGTCAAAGTCAACGAAAAAGTCAACATGTTCGGGTCGGGTCTCGGACAAATTTTCTATGCTAGTTATTCATATATAAGCATGTTAGAATAAGTTGCATGCGAATTGGAAGTCTAAAACATGGCAAACATTTCACGTGAAACGGACATTGGAGACAGAAGCTGGGCACGGCTTATGCCGCGCCGCGGCCAGGACTGTCGCGCCGCGACAATGGCCGTGGCCTGGTCCCAGGCCTGTTTCACTTGTTCAAGGCTTGGTCAATTTTCAAACAAACGCAAAACTCAAACCGTAAACAACTAGAAGGCGTATCTTATACCGTTGGAAAGCTCTTTTGACAAGGAACACAACTAAACATGTTTCACCAAACAAAAACATCATTTATAATAGCCGAAAACTCATCAAGTGATCATTAAACGTTCATTTTTAAGGTTTCAAGTTCTTCAAATGCAATTTGAGTTTCGGGAAACCAATTCACACATATAATATGCCGTTTTGAAGGTAATGAAACATACATTACAACAAAACACTAACAATTAACATTCCATGGCATTCAAGCATCCAAAAATTCATCTCAAGAACTATCAAACCCTAGTCAAACATCTCAAAATCAATAATCATGTTTTTGGAGTTTCCTTAATCAACCTATACATCAAAATGAAGCTAATGATACTAGTAACACTTTTAAAACATGCACTTTAACAATCTAACAACATTTGTTCATCCAAAATCAAGGATTTAGCAAGTAATTTCATATTGAACTAGTTACACCAAAAATAACGAATCGAGCATACAAATTACATACACGACATCACAATGAGCCATAGACACTAATTAACAACTTTATAACTCAAAAATCTCAAGAACACATAAAATTAGTGATTTTAGAAAGTTACCCAAATGAGATGAAGTTGGTATCAAATTGAAGAGGATGAAGAGAGGATTCCAAATATGTATTTTGTTTTGATTGAAGCTTGCTAGATCATGAATGGATGATGAATCTTGATGATGAAGATTGAAAGAAAAATTGAAAGTGTTAAAGGAAAATGGAAATGAAAATGGAAATGAATGAATGGATGAGAAAGGGTGTTGACAAGTTGACCTAGTCACACCTTTGATCACTTGGCAAAAATGGTCCCTCTAGTTCGGGTGCGGGTGCGTGAATTAACCAAACGAATTATTTTAAATTACACGAGAGTACGGGAGACGTTATCTTCCAACAACGAGAATATTTAAAATGTTACATAACAAAGGATACGAATCTAGATACGAAGGGTATTATTTAAAAAGAAAAAGACGGGCGTTAAAATAATTTAACGGAAAAATGCGGGATGTTACATTATCCACACCTCAAAAGAAATTTCGTCCCGAAATTTAGTTGGAAGTAGTAGTCGATATCTCTTACTCGAGACTTTACGTTGTCCATGCAATGAATAAGTGAAAGTACGTCCTTGAGTGTTCTCATGAGTTGGATAGTCAGGGTTTTACGTTGCATTAAGGTTCGGTTTTTACGATCCCCGGTTTCAACTGGTTTTCCTATGAAGAGAAGTTTGTCATCGATAGTTGATGTATCCAGCAGGATTGCACGTTCCTGTTCCGCAGGACACGTTTCTAAGTTTGTTACACGAAATGTAGGGTAAACGGAAACTTAATTGAGTCGGAAGTTCTAAACGGTAGGGAGCGGTTCCAATACGCCCCAAGGTTTCAAAAGGGTTAACATGTCGCGGGTTTAACTTTCCCTGATTCCCGAAACGGATTACACCCTTCCAAGGTGCGGGTTCTCAATATTACGCGGTTACACACTGGGATTTGTGAGGTTCTCCTCTAAGTTTGGTATAACTCTTCTGGCGACAATGGGTTGTCTCGAGCCCTTCTCGGACTTGAACGATCTCAATTGTTGTTTCTTGATGGAGTTCAGATTTCGGTGGTTGATGCTTTGGTTAAATGAACAGGGGTATGACATTAGCGGCCATATAAGGTTTCGAAAAGTGCGCGTGAACACACGAGTGGTAACTACTGTTGTAAGAGTGATCTACTAAAGGTGACAATACGAGTTTGTGAGATGTCTTTCCAAGACGTAAATCGTTCGTTTGCTCGGTTCGTCAGTTTGTGGGTGGTACGCGGTACTCATGTCTAAGCGGGTTCCCAAGGTTTCTTGTAAAACTAGAAGTGAAACGAGTATTTCGATACAGAATAATTGACAAAGATACACCGTGTTGGAAAAGAATCTCTTAAGATACGTTTGAACAAGTTAGTTAGGGTTCGAAAAATGTTCGTTAGGACTATTCACCCTCGTGGCGAATACTTATGTAATATGAGGAGTTTCTCTATCCATGGAGAAATGTTACAAGGAGTTTCTTTAAACGGAAATGCGAACGGTAAAGATAGTAGTGAAATGAGGACTTAGAATAGGATGAGTTTACATCTCGAGGTTGCTATAACGTGCCTCTAGTTGTCAAAAGTTGAAGTCTGAAAGAGAAACGAGGTAGTACACGTAGTTGTATAGTTCGGGGTTGAATAATAGTTGACCGATTATCAGAAACACAAGGGCGTTAAGTCAAAGAAGAGTGAAGTATCGTTGGATTGTGTGTTATCTTAATTTCCAGTAATATCAGACGGTAACGGTGAAATAACAGAGGTATGTAGTGTGGTACGTGATGACAAGAATATTGATCGGATCCACAATTTAGTATTCGAATTCTTCGTGCAAAATAACGAATTTCCGTCCCGTTGATTTCGAGTCGAGGGAGTATGCCTTTCGGCGTCCAAGTAGAAATATTTCCATATTTGAGTCCCATCTGGTGTTGTACGAATTTAGCTAGAAATGTTGGTGTGAAGAATCACGCTCAAGGTTCGATCGCGGAGAGATTAAAGTCGTGTAATACGAGAAAAGTCAGAAATGAATCTTCGGTAACAACCGGTGAGATCTAAGATTTTTACGAATACAAGTCTGAGTTGGGAGAGTTTCCTGATTACATGTGGCTTGATTTCGAGATTGATTGTAATTCCTTGACCATTAACTTCATGGTCTAGAAAATTGGACTTCGTTCAACAGAAATTCTCACTCGGAGAATTTGGTATAAAGTTGCTCTTTTCTCAAAAGTTCGAGCGTAAGATGGTGATGTTGTTCGTTTTCCTTCTTTACTTAAATAAGTTAAGATGTCATCTATAAATACGATAACAGATTAGTCTATATGAATTTGCATACGCGGTTCAAGAGGTTTATGGATACGGGCGAGTCCTAAATAAATCAAACGGTACTAAGAGAGATTTACAACTAACGTTGCGAGTTCGGAAAAGACTCAGGAGACATCGTCTCCCTTAACCCCCAATTGATGATAACCGGAACGGAGGTCGTTTTGGAATACACACGGGATTCATGCAAGAAATCATGAGGTCATGGATGCGAGGGAGAGGGTATCGGTTTCCAACCGAAAATTACTCAGTTCACAATAATCTATACAAGATGATGGGGAAACATTATTTTTTTTTTTTTTTTTTTTTATTTTATTTTTTTTACGAATAGGTTCCGAGCTCCCTAGTTCTATAGGTGTCAAGTCAAAAGTCTTAACGTATTTCCTCCAATAAAATTTATAGGCACACAATATTTTTCCGTCGGTCACTTAAATCGTCTAAGTAGTATCTGGGGGAAAGAGGTGGAATATAAAGAGCATGAGTCAAATCCTTGGTTATAAAACGTCTAGCGGTAATCGAATCGAACAAGTATGAAATATACGGTTTGTTGTGAAGAAACGTACCCGTTACTAGTCCATCGTCGTTCCGGGCATCCTTGGTGTCGATGTCGAAGGTTCAACGGCGTGCGTTGGGGTTGATTTTCTTATTTGGGCACACATTCCTAAAATGACCCAGTTGGCCACATTCGAAGCAAGCACCCGTTCTGTGTGCGTTGGGCATCTTTCGAGCGACGAGTCCTTGGCGCCGGTGGCGAAACCTGCCACATCCTTCAAAGTGATGCTTGTGGCATTCGTCACAAAAAGGCAGTTTTCCGGCATAGCCTTTCTTGTCGTTGGAGGTAAAAGGCTTCTTGGCGGGGTTGTTGTTATTGTTGTGGTTGCTTGATTGAGAGGCTTCCCATGTTCTTTTGTTGTTACTCGGGTGGTTCTCGACCATTGGTGCCGGTGCTTCCATTTCATTCACCGTTTCTAAGGCTTGGCGGGCCATTGTTAAAGCCTCTTGTAGGTTAGTGGGTTGAGATGTCATTACCTTGTGTTGAATGCTCTTAGGGAGGCCATCCATGTAAAGTTCGACTCTTAGGGATTCGGGAGTCATGAGAATTGGACACATCGAGACTAGTTCGGTAAACCGTTGATTATAAGCCTTGAGGTCATTTCCGGCCGTTTTTAAATTCCTTAGACCCTGTTCGAGCCTTCGAGTCTCGTCGCGCGGGAAGTATTCGGTGATCATTCTTTCTCTTAATTCGGTCCAAGAGAGTGTGTGGGCTTCATCACTTCCCACTAATTGTACATACGTGTTCCACCATGAGAGAGCAATACCGGTGAAAGTGAGGGTGGAAAACTTGACCTTATCTTGGTCTCGACAACCGCTTGTGTTAAAAACGGTCTCCATTTGTTCAAACCATCGGGTGAGAGTAACCGGTCCCCCGGTTCCATCGAAAGTGGGAGGATTGTACTTCATGAAGTTCTTGTAGGAGCAACCTTCGATTGAATTACCGGCTCCATGATTGTTGTTGTTAGAAAAGTGATCGGCCACGGCCGTACCCACGGCGGTGGTTATCATTCGTTGAAGAGCTTGTTCTAGAGTTTCGAGAGGAGTATTGTGTTGACCTTGGTGAGCCATTGTTCCTTCATGAGACAAGAATATCGTTGGTTAGTATTTTCAACAATACTAACCGTGGCATGGAATAAGGATAGAGAGAAAATTTTCCTTGACTCGCCTTAAATTCTCTATGTCATAATGTCGGAACGTCCATGTGAATCACCGTAATATAATCCCGGAAATTATATTACCCTGATTCTCATGTGCATTTAACATTACTTCATAAAGTCAAGGTGGCGCACCAACAAAATTTATCAACGTAAGATCAAGATCGAATACGAGTTAGATATGATAGAAGAGTTCGAGTATAAATGCACAGTTAGTCAAATAATTCCTACTTCAGTCTATATGCCGGTTGTAGTCTAGATTCACCTATGTACCCTATGACTCGGGGTGAACACAAATGAACTCTAAATCCCTACAACCAAGGCTCTGATACCACCTGTAGCGACCCCGACAAATCGTCAAGTGACGGCGTCGGCTACGTGGGTCCCATTACCTGATTATAAGTCTTTAAGATAACGTTTGACCAAAATATGTCGCCTTCATTTCAAAATAAAGCTTATTTCAAAGTTTACAAGAATTGTTCAACCAAAAGTTAAGTTACAACGTTATAGATACGATTGAAATCTAGGCGACACGGTTTAAAGTAAAGTCAAAAGACGCTCCATGAAATGCATGTATACTCGACATCCAATGCAAGTATCAAATAATGAGCGGAAGCATGTATCATGTATCGTTCAAGGACCTGAGAAAAACATAGAAATCTGTCAACGAAAACGTTGGTGAAATCATAGGTTTAATTAAGTAAGTACAAGTGAACCACAAGATTTGCATCAATGAAATAATAGTAATACATTCCAAAAGTTTGTTTCACGAGCACCCAATTATCAAAGCTTAACATTCCTTCCATTGTATACCCCATCACTTAGTGCTAGAACAAACACTGATTCTCGAAAATATATTTCATCCGTAGACGGTAGCGAACCGTCAAGGATGAGGGTTGTCAACCCATATGGCCATATAACATAAGTTCTCGCTTACACCCGGCAAGTGTAACTAATGATAATCGAATTGAGGATTTTGTTCTAAACTCGTATGTAGAATGTTTGTTTTCCCGTTCTTGTGTTCACTTAGTTCAAAAGAATCGTTTATGTTTTCTCATCCCAAATATAAGTTCAAAAAGAGTAAAAGTGGGACTATGATCTCACCTTGAGTACAAGAGTTAATAAAGTACTTCAACAAGTAACCGTGTGCAAGGACAAGGCTAGTCTTGACCTAAACATATAGGTTATATCAATAACGGTAAACACAAACGGTCAAAGATGTTCAATTAGTCCTATGGCTCGTTACGACTCGATTATGAAGCATGTGAGTCAAATTGTCAAGTTTCATGCAAGATACAAGTATAGAATCATGTTAGAAAGATTGCATAATTAATTGGTTAAGTTTGACAAAAAGTCAAACTTGGTCAAAGTCAACGAAAAAGTCAACATGTTCGGGTCGGGTCTCGGACAAATTTTCTATGCTAGTTATTCATATATAAGCATGTTAGAATAAGTTGCATGCGAATTGGAAGTCTAAAACATGGCAAACATTTCACGTGAAACGGACATTGGAGACAGAAGCTGGGCACGGCTTATGCCGCGCCGCGGCCAGGACTGTCGCGCCGCGACAATGGCCGTGGCCTGGTCCCAGGCCTGTTTCACTTGTTCAAGGCTTGGTCAATTTTCAAACAAACGCAAAACTCAAACCGTAAACAACTAGAAGGCGTATCTTATACCGTTGGAAAGCTCTTTTGACAAGGAACACAACTAAACATGTTTCACCAAACAAAAACATCATTTATAATAGCCGAAAACTCATCAAGTGATCATTAAACGTTCATTTTTAAGGTTTCAAGTTCTTCAAATGCAATTTGAGTTTCGGGAAACCAATTCACACATATAATATGCCGTTTTGAAGGTAATGAAACATACATTACAACAAAACACTAACAATTAACATTCCATGGCATTCAAGCATCCAAAAATTCATCTCAAGAACTATCAAACCCTAGTCAAACATCTCAAAATCAATAATCATGTTTTTGGAGTTTCCTTAATCAACCTATACATCAAAATGAAGCTAATGATACTAGTAACACTTTTAAAACATGCACTTTAACAATCTAACAACATTTGTTCATCCAAAATCAAGGATTTAGCAAGTAATTTCATATTGAACTAGTTACACCAAAAATAACGAATCGAGCATACAAATTACATACACGACATCACAATGAGCCATAGACACTAATTAACAACTTTATAACTCAAAAATCTCAAGAACACATAAAATTAGTGATTTTAGAAAGTTACCCAAATGAGATGAAGTTGGTATCAAATTGAAGAGGATGAAGAGAGGATTCCAAATATGTATTTTGTTTTGATTGAAGCTTGCTAGATCATGAATGGATGATGAATCTTGATGATGAAGATTGAAAGAAAAATTGAAAGTGTTAAAGGAAAATGGAAATGAAAATGGAAATGAATGAATGGATGAGAAAGGGTGTTGACTAGTTGACCTAGTCACACCTTTGATCACTTGGCAAAAATGGTCCCTCTAGTTCGGGTGCGGGTGCGTGAATTAACCAAACGAATTATTTTAAATTACACGAGAGTACGGGAGACGTTATCTTCCAACAACGAGAATATTTAAAATGTTACATAACAAAGGATACGAATCTAGATACGAAGGGTATTATTTAAAAAGAAAAAGACGGGCGTTAAAATAATTTAACGGAAAAATGCGGGATGTTACACCTATGGTCCCATTACATGGTCATAAGCATTTATAACAAAGTTTGACCGAAAATATGTCGCATTCAATTCATAAAAGGATGTTTCAATGTTTACAAAAGCAATTCCCAAGACAAGTACATATCAAAAGTTATAGTTCATATGAAACACGTGCGACATAGTTTAAAGTAGCCAAAAAGACGCTCCACGTATGCAAGTATACTCGACATCCAATGCAAGTATCAAAAGTATGAGCGGAAGCATGTATCACCTAAGTTCAAGGACCTGAGAAAAACATAGAGAATCTGTCAACGAAAACGTTGGTGAAATCATAGGTTTAGTAAGTAAGTAAGTGAGTAAGTTGAACCACAAGTGTTGTCACGTTGAAATAATAATAAACCATTCTAAAAGTTGATATCACGAGCACTCAATTATCAAGGCTTAACTATCACGAAACCCCATTAATATAGTGTCAGAACATACACTTATCCCCGAAAATATATTTCATCCGATTAACGGTAGCGAACCGTCCGAATGAGGGTTTGTCAAACCCGTATGGCCACACAACATAAGTTCTCGCTTACACCCTGCAAGTGTAACTAATGATAATTGAATTGAGGCTTTTTGTTCTAACTCGTACGTAGAATGTTTGTTTTCGTACTTGTGTTCACTTTGTAAAATGAAACGTTTATGTTTTCTCATCCCAAATATAAGTATAAAAGAGTAAAAGTGGGACTATGATCTCACCTTGTATGCACGAACCACAAAGTACTTCGACAAGTAAACGTGCAAGAAACAATGCTAGTCTTGACCTAAACAAATAGGTTGTATCAATAACGATAGTCACGAAGGGTCAAAGATGTTCAATTAGTCCTATGGCTCCTTACGACTCGATTAATATAGCACGTGGATCAATTTGTCAAGTTTCATGCACGACACAAGTAGTTAAGCATGTTAGAACGATTGTATAATCGTTTGGTTAAGTTTGACTAAAAGTCAAACTTGGTCAAAGTCAAAGTCAACGGGGTCGGGTCGGGTGTCCGACAATTTTCTCATGATGAGAAGTCATATACGAGCATAATAGTCAAGTTTCATGGTAAACGGGGTTATAGTAAAGCGGGAAACATTTTTGTGACATGAAAAACAAAGACAAAATGAGCTGGGCAGATGCGCGGCGCGCTATGGGTTGCGCGGCGCGCACCCAAGTGTAAATCCGGGTCAGAACTCAACTAAAGGGGCAAATATCTGGGATTTCTAATTCTGCGCGGCGCGCGGGTATATGCGCGGCGCGCAATACCTGGGAAACATGCAGTTTGCAGAAAAATGGTCCAAGTCACGAACCAAAATACAATTTAACACATCTCATGCACCGAAAACACTTAAAACGCATAACCTATATCATTAGAAAGGTAATTTGACAAGGAAAACAACTAAGCACATTTCATCAAGCAATTCATCAATTTCAATAACCGATTTTCCGTCAAGTGATCATTAAGAA
This sequence comes from Rutidosis leptorrhynchoides, assembly GCF_046630445.1. Taxonomy (NCBI): domain Eukaryota; kingdom Viridiplantae; phylum Streptophyta; class Magnoliopsida; order Asterales; family Asteraceae; genus Rutidosis; species Rutidosis leptorrhynchoides. Next base: position 514,764,172 of record NC_092336.1, on the reverse strand, counting down.
TCCATTTTCAAAGTTTCAAGCTCATCAAATGCATTTTAAGTTTCGGGAATCCAATTCACACATGTGATATGCCGTTTTGAAGGTAATCAAACATACATTGCAACTAAACACTTATCAACAACAATTCATAGCATTTGATGCGCCAAAAGTTCATATAAAGCTTATCAAACCCTAATCCAAAATCACCAAAATCACTAATCAAGTTTATGAAGTTTTACAAATCAACCTACACATCAAATTGAAGCTAGTGACACTAGGAACACATCTAATACTTGCACTTTAACATATTAACAACATTTAAGCATCCAAATCATAAATCAAACACACCAAACTTTCAAGTTCATGCTAGTTATCAAAAATAACGAAATCGAACATATAAATCATATATTCATGTTAGACTTGAGCCATAGACACTAATTAACAACTTTATAAGTTAAAAACATCAAGAACACAAAAATCTAGTGATTTTAGAAAGTTACCCAAACGAGATGAGGTTGGTATGAAATCGAAGAGGAAGATGCAAGGATTCCAAATATGTAATTTGTTTGGATTGAAGCTTGATCGATTTAAAATGGATGTTGATTTCTTGTTTGAAGATTTGAGAGAATTCTTGAAAGTGTTAAAAGAAAATGAAAATGAAAATGGAAGGGAATGGGGAGGTGGGTGTTGACTAGTCAAAAGCTAGTCACATCTTTGCTCCCTTGGCGAAACTAGTCCCTCGAGTTTGTTGTCGGGTGCGGGAATTAACCAAATGAAATATTTTAAAACGTTGGAGTAAACGAGTGATGTTATAATTAAATAACGAGAATATTATGAACGTTAGTTAACGAAAGATGCCAAATTAAATGACGAAAGATATTATTTAAAAAAAAAGACGGTGTTAAAATAAATTTAACGGAAAAACGCGGGATGTTACATTATCCACACCTCAAAAGAAATTTCGTCCCGAAATTTAGTTGGAAGTAGTAGTCGATATCTCTTACTCGAGACTTTACGTTGTTCATGACATGAATAAGTGTAGGTACGTCCTTGAGTGTTCTCATGAATTTGGATAGTCAGGGTTTTACGTTGTATTAAGGTTTGGTTTTACGATCCCCGGTTTCAACTGGTTTTCCTATGAAGAGAAGTTTGTCATCGATAGTTGGTGTATCTAGCCGGATTGCACGTTCCTGTTCCGCAGGACACGTTTCTAAGTTTGTTACACGAAATGTAGGGTAAACGGAAACTTAATTTAGTCGGAAGTTCTAAACGGTAGGAAGCGGTTCCAATACGCCCCAAGGTTTCAAAAGGTTCGATATTGCGGATATAGCCTTTCTCGATTTCCCAAAATGGATTACACCTTTCCAAGGTGCGGTTTCTCAATATTACGCGGTTACACACTGGGATTTGTGAGGTTTTCATCTAAGTTTGGTATAACTCTTTTGGCGACTACGGATCGTCTCGAGCCCTCCTCGGATTTGAATGATCTCAATTGTTGTTTCTTGATGGAGTTCAGATTTCGGTGGTTGATGCTTTGGTTAAATGAACAGGGGTATGACATTAGCGGTCATATAGGGTTTCGGAAAGTGCGCGTGAACACACGAGTGGTAACTACTGTTGTAAGAGTGATCTACTAAAGGTGACAATACGAGTTTGTGACATGTCTTTCCAAGACGTAAATCGTTCGTTTGCTCGGTTCGTCAGTTTGTGGGTGGTACGCGGTACTCATGTCTAAGCGGGTTCCCAAGGTTTCTTGTAACACTAGAAGTGAAACGAGTATTTCGATACAGGATAAATGACAAAGATACACCGTGTTGGTGTAGAATCTCTTAAGATATGTTTGAACAAGTCAGTTAGGGTTCGAAAAATGTTCGTTAGGACTATTCACCCTCGTGGCGAATACCAATGTAATATAAGGAGTTTCTCTATCCATGGAGAAATGTTACAAGGAGTTTCCTTAAACGGAAATGCGAGCGATAAAGATAGGAGTGAAATGAGGACCTAGAATAGGATGAGCTTACATCTCGAGGTTGCCATAACGTGCCTCTAGTTGTCAAAAGTTGAAGTCTGAAAGAGAAACGAGGTAGTACACGTAGTTGTATAGTTCGGGGTTGAACAATAGTTGACCAATTATCAGGAACACAAGGGCGTTAAGTCAAAGAAGAGTGAAGTATCGTTGGATTGTGTGTTATCTTAAATTCCAGTAATATCAGACAGTAACGGTGAAATAACAGAGGTATGTGTGTGGTACGTGATGACGAGAAAGTTGATCGGATCTACAGTTTAGTATTCGAATTCTTCGTGCAAAAATAACGAATTTCAGTTCCGTTGATTTCGAGTCGAGAGAGTATGCCTTTCGGGCGTTTAAGTAGAATTATTTCCATATTGAGTTCCGTTATGTGCTATACGAATTTAGCTAGAAAGGTTTTCATGCAAAATTACGTTCAAGGTTCGAACACGGAGAGGTTTAAAGTTTTCCTTAGTGAGTTAACGAGTTTAAAAGTCGTGTAACATGAGAAAAGTCAGAAATGAATCTTTGGTAATAACAGACGAGATCTAAGATTTTTTACGAATACAAGTCCGAGTTGGTAGAGTTTCCTGATTACATGTGGCTTGATTTCGAGATTGATTGTAATGCCTTGACCATTAACATCATGGTCTAGAAAATTGGACTTCGTTCAACAGAAATTCTCACTCGGAGAATTTGGTATAGAGTTGCTCTTTTCTCAAAAGTTCGAGCGTAAGATGGTGATGTTGTTCGTTTTCCTTCTTTACTTAAATAAGTTAAGATTTCATCCATAAATACGATAACAGATTTGTCTAGATAAGTTGCATACGTGGTTTAGGAGGTTCACGAATACGGACGGAGTCCTAAATAAATCAAACGGTACTAAGAGAGATTTACAACTAACGTTGCGAGTTCGGAAAAAAAAAATGGCTTAGGAGACATCGTCTCCCTTAACCCCCAATTGATGATAACCGGAACGGAGGTCGATTTGGAATACACGGGATCCACGCAAATAATCATGAGGTAATGGATACGAGGAAGAGGGTATCGGTTTCCAACCGAAAATTACTCGGTTCACAATAATCTATACCTAGTTGTAGGGAAACAATTTCTCCCTAACGAATAGGTTCTGAGCTCCTTAGTTCTATAGGTGTCGAGTCCAATTTCTTAACGCATATCCTCCGATAAAATTTATAGGCACACAATATATTTTTTTTTCCGTTGGTCGCTTAAATCGCCTAAATAGTATCTAGGGGAAAAGATGGAAGGTAATGAGTACAAGTCAAAGTCTTGGTTGTAAAACGTCTAGCGGTAATCGAATCGAACAAGTATGAAGTATACGGTTTGTTGTGAAGAAACGTACCCGTGACTAGTCCATCGTCGTCTCGGGCATCCTAGGTGTCGATGTTGAAAGTTCAATGGCGTGCGTTGAGGTTGATTTTCTTATTTGGGCATTCATTCCTAAAATGACCCAGTTGACCACATTCGAAACAAGCACCCGTCCTGTGTGCGTTGGGCATCATTCGAGCTACGGGGGTGGTACTTCCACAACGTTTGGCGACGTGACCACTTCCTTGGCACCGGTGGCGAAACCTGCCACATCCTTCAAAGTGATGCTTGTGGCATTTGTTACAAAAAGGTAGTTTTCCAGCATAGCCTTTCTTGCGGCCGAGGGTGAAAGGCTTCTTGGAGATGTTATTATTGTTGTGGTTGCTTGGTTGCGAGGCTTCCCATTTTCTTTTGTTGTTACTCGGGTGGCTCTCGACCATTGGTGTCGGTGCTTTCAGTTCATTCGTCGTTCCTAAAGTTTGGCGGGCCGTTGTTAAAGCCTCTTGTAGGTTAGGGGTTGGGATATTATTACCCCGTGTTGAATGCTCTTAGGGAGGCCATCCATGTAAAGTTCGACCCTTAGGGATTCGGGAGTCGTGAGATTTGGACACATTGAGACTAGTTCGATAAACCGTTGATTATAAGCTTCGAGGTCGTTCCCGACCGTTTTTAAATTCCTTAGACCCTGTTCGAGCCCTCGAGTCTCGTCGCGTAGGAAGTATTCGGTGATCATTCTTTCTCTTAATTCGGTCCAAGAGAGTGTGTGGGCTTCATCGCTATCCATCGATTGTACGTACTTGTTCCACCACGAGAGAGCAATGCCGGTGAAAGTGAGGGTGGAAAACTTCACCTTATCTTGGTCTCGACAACCGCTTGTGTTAAAAACGGTCTCCATTTGTTCAAACCATCGGGTGAGAGTAGTCGGTCCTCCGGTTCCATCGAAAGTGGGAGGGTTGTACTTCATGAAGTTCTTGTAGGAGCAACCTTCGCTTGGATTACCGGCTCCATGATTGGTGTTGTTGGAAAAGTGATCGGCCACGGCCGTACCCACGGCGGTGGTTATCATTCGTTGAAGAGCTTGTTCTAGGGTTTCGAGAGGGGTATTGTGTTGACCTTGGTGAGCCATTGTTCCTTCATGACACAAGAATATCGTTGATTAGTATTCTCAAAAATACTAACCGTGATATGGAATAAGGATAGAGAGAAAATTTTCCTTGACTCTCCTTAAATTCTTTATGTCATAATGTCGGAACGTCCATGTGAATCACCGTAATATAATCCCGGAAATTATATTACCCTGATTCTCATGTGCATTTAACATTACTTCACAAAGTCAAGGTGGCGCATCAACAAAATTTATCAACGTAAGATCAAGATCGAATACGAGTCAGATATGATAGAAGAGTTCGAGTATAAATGCACAAATAGTCAAGTAATTCCTACTTCAGTCTATATGCCGGTTGTAGTCTAGATTCACCTATGTACCCTATGAATCGGGGTGGACACAAATGAACTCTAAATCCCTACAACCAAGGCTCTGATACCACTTGTAGCGACCCCGACAAATCGTCAAATGACGGCGTCAGCTACCTATGGTCCCATTACATGGTCATAAGCATTTATAACAAAGTTTGACCGAAAATATGTCGCATTCAATTCATAAAAGGATGTTTCAATGTTTACAAAAGCAATTCCCAAGACAAGTACATATCAAAAGTTATAGTTCATATGAAACACGTGCGACATAGTTTAAAGTAGCCAAAAAGACGCTCCACGTATGCAAGTATACTCGACATCCAATGCAAGTATCAAAAGTATGAGCGGAAGCATGTATCACCTAAGTTCAAGGACCTGAGAAAAACATAGAGAATCTGTCAACGAAAACGTTGGTGAAATCATAGGTTTAGTAAGTAAGTAAGTGAGTAAGTTGAACCACAAGTGTTGTCACGTTGAAATAATAATAAACCATTCTAAAAGTTGATATCACGAGCACTCAATTATCAAGGCTTAACTATCACGAAACCCCATTAATATAGTGTCAGAACATACACTTATCCCCGAAAATATATTTCATCCGATTAACGGTAGCGAACCGTCCGAATGAGGGTTTGTCAAACCCGTATGGCCACACAACATAAGTTCTCGCTTACACCCTGCAAGTGTAACTAATGATAATTGAATTGAGGCTTTTTGTTCTAACTCGTACGTAGAATGTTTGTTTTCGTACTTGTGTTCACTTTGTAAAATGAAACGTTTATGTTTTCTCATCCCAAATATAAGTATAAAAGAGTAAAAGTGGGACTATGATCTCACCTTGTATGCACGAACCACAAAGTACTTCGACAAGTAAACGTGCAAGAAACAATGCTAGTCTTGACCTAAACAAATAGGTTGTATCAATAACGATAGTCACGAAGGGTCAAAGATGTTCAATTAGTCCTATGGCTCGTTACGACTCGATTAATATAGCACGTGGATCAATTTGTCAAGTTTCATGCACGACACAAGTAGTTAAGCATGTTAGAACGATTGTATAATCGTTTGGTTAAGTTTGACTAAAAGTCAAACTTGGTCAAAGTCAAAGTCAACGGGGTCGGGTCGGGTGTCCGACAATTTTCTCATGATGAGAAGTCATATACGAGCATAATAGTCAAGTTTCATGGTAAACGGGGTTATAGTAAAGCGGAAAACATTTTTGTGACATGAAAAACAAAGACAAAATGAGCTGGGCAGATGCGCGGCGCGCTATGGGTTGCGCGGCGCGCACCCAAGTGTAAATCCGGGTCAGAACTCAACTAAAGGGGCAAATATCTGGGATTTCTAATTCTGCGCGGCGCGCGGGTATATGCGCGGCGCGCAATACCTGGGAAACATGCAGTTTGCAGAAAAATGGTCCAAGTCACGAACCAAAATACAATTTAACACATCTCATGCACCGAAAACACTTAAAACGCATAACCTATATCATTAGAAAGGTAATTTGACAAGGAAAACAACTAAGCACATTTCATCAAGCAATTCATCAATTTCAATAACCGATTTTCCGTCAAGTGATCATTAAGAATCCATTTTCAAAGTTTCAAGCTCATCAAATGCATTTTAAGTTTCGGGAATCCAATTCACACATGTGATATGCCGTTTTGAAGGTAATCAAACACACATTGCAACTAAACACTTATCAACAACAATTCATAGCATTTGATGCGCCAAAAGTTCATATAAAGCTTATCAAACCCTAATCCAAAATCACCAAAATCACTAATCAAGTTTATGAAGTTTTACAAATCAACCTACACATCAAATTGAAGCTAGTGACACTAGGAACACATCTAATACTTGCACTTTAACATATTAACAACATTTAAGCATCCAAATCATAAATCAAACACACCAAACTTTCAAGTTCATGCTAGTTATCAAAAATAACGAAATCGAACATATAAATCATATATTCATGTTAGACTTGAGCCATAGACACTAATTAACAACTTTATAAGTTAAAAACATCAAGAACACAAAAATCTAGTGATTTTAGAAAGTTACCCAAACGAGATGAGGTTGGTATGAAATCGAAGAGGAAGATGCAAGGATTCCAAATATGTAATTTGTTTGGATTGAAGCTTGATCGATTTAAAATGGATGATGATTTCTTGTTTGAAGATTTGAGAGAATTCTTGAAAGTTTTAAAAGAAAATGAAAATGAAAATGGAAGGGAATGGGGAGGTGGGTGTTGACTAGTCAAAAGCTAGTCACATCTTTGCTCCCTTGGCGAAACTAGTCCCTCGAGTTTGTTGTCGGGTGCGGGAATTAACCAAACGAAATATTTTAAAACTTTGGAGTAAACGAGTGATGTTATAATTAAATAACGAGAATATTATGAACGTTAGTTAACGAAAGATGCCAAATTAAATGACGAAAGATATTATTTAAAAAAAAAGACGGTGTTAAAATAAATTTAACGAAAAAACGCGGGATGTTACAGCATTTAACGCTTTAAAAAAAACACAGCGTAACTTACGGTATCCCCAATGTGATATACCCCACCTATCAAAGGAAAGCCTTTTATAAACTAAGGCATTTCTGGAAAGTCTTTCAAATGTTTGACAAGTTAATTTCGCCATAACTAAATGTGCTGATGAATTCTGACTGACTCTAGACAAGATTTCCTCAATCATATCCTCTGGTAGGTCTTCTAAAATATTCAGTTGTCTATCCTTAACGTCCATTTTGTTTTTATACTATAAAATAGACAAGGATTACATTCGTAAAAGATAATTAACAAACAATACAAGCAATTTTTACATAGAACATAAAAGGATAAGCACACTACAATACATATAATACACAATATGATTACAACCCTCTAATCTGAATCACTAGTTTCTTCATCTTCGGACTTGGTTCGTTTTCCTAATTTTCTAGGGATATATGATGTTCCTCTAATACGAGCCGTCGTTTTCCACAAAGGTTTTGAAAAACCTGGTGGTTTAGAGGTTCCCGGGTCATTGTTATATTTTAGAAAATACGGATGTTGCCGATACATATAAAGTTCATCGGGGTTGGAATTGGGTTTCTCTATTTTTATACCTTTTCCCTTATTATTTTCTTTCGCTTTATTAAATTAGGTCGAGGTAATTTCTATAACATCATCGGAATCCTCATCAGGATCCGATTCATCGAAAAATTGATAATATTCCCAATATTTTGCTTCCTCGGCGGAAACACCATTAACCATTATTAACTTTGGTCCGTTGGTTGAGGATTTTCTTTTATTTAATCGATTTACTATAGGTATCAATATTTCTTCCTCCGGAACCTCTTCTTCTTCCAGTTCCTCCTCTTTCGGTTCCTCCTCTTCTGGTTCCTCTTCTTCCGGTTCCTCCTCTTCCGGTTCCTCTTCGGGAATTTGTGAATCTTCCCAAAGTATATTCGACTCTTCATTATTATTAGGTGAGTCGATGGGATTTGTACTAGTGGTAGACATCTATCACACAATATCAAACACATTAAGAGGTTAATATATCACATAATATATACATGTTAATAATATATAGTTTCCAACAAAAGTGTTAAGCAATCGTTTTTAAAGAAAACACGGTCAAAGTCCAGACTCACTAATGTATCCTAACAAACTCGATAAGACACACTAATGCAAATTTCTGGTTCTCTAAGATCAACGCTCGGATACCAACTGAAATGTCCCGTTCATATTGATTATAAACGTTCCATATTAATTGATTTCGTCGCGAGGTTTTGACATCTATATGAGACGTTTTTCAAAGACTGCATTCATTTTTAAAACAACCATAACCTTTATTTTATCTATAAAGGTTTAAAAAGTATTACGTAGATTATCAAATAATGATAATCTAAAATATACCGTGTACACACGACCATTACATAATGGTTTACAACAAGAATATATTACATCAAAAATAAGTTTCTTGAATGCAATTTTTACATAATATCATACAAGCATGGACTCCAAATCTTGTCCTTATTTTAGTATGCAACAGCGGAAGCTCTTAATAATCACCTGAGAATAAACATGCTTAAAACGTCAACAAAAATGTTGGTGAGTTATAGGTTTAACCTATATATTATCAAATCATAATAATAGACCACAAGATTTCATATTTCAATATACATCCCATACATAGAGATAAAAATCATTCATATGGTGAACACCTGGTAACCGACATTAACAAGATGCATATAAGAATATCCCCATCATTCCGGGACATCCATCGAACATGATATAAAACTCGAAGCACTAAAGCATCCAATACTTTGGATGGAGTTTGTTAGGCCCAATAGATCTATCTTTAGGATTCGTGTCAATTAGGCGTGCACTAATTCTCAAAATTAGTGATGTTCCCTAATTCTTAGGCTACCAAGAAAAAGGGGCATATTCGGCTTCGATCATTCAACCACAGAAAGTAGTTTCATGTACTTGTGTCTATTTTGTAAAACATTTATAAAGCTGCATGTATTCTCATCTCAAAAATATTAGATTTTAAAAGTGGGACTATAACTCACTTTTACAGATTTTTACTTCGTCGGGAAGTAAGACTTGACCACTGGTCGATTCACGAACCTATAACAAATATGTACATATATATCAAAGTATGTTCAAAATATATTTACAACTCTTTTAATACATTTTGATGTTTTAAGTTTATTAAGTCAGCTGTCCTTGTTAGTAACCTACAACTAGTTATCCAAAGTTAGATGTACAGAAATAAATTGATATATATTATCTTGAATCAATCCATGACCCAGTGTATACATGTCTCAGGATAGATCACAACTCAAAGTATATATATTTTTGGAATCAACCTCAACCCTGTATAGCTAACTCCAACATTACTGCATATAGAGTGTCTATGGTTGTTCCAAATAATATATATACATGGGTCGATATGATATGTCAAAACATTTGCATACGTGTCTATGGTATCCCAAGATTACATAATATATTAGAATACATGTATAATACAATATAAGGTAGCTAGGAAATGATTTGTATAGAATCGTTACAATATTTCCCGTAGCTACAACAATCAAAAAATATCTAATCTTGTTTTACCCATAACTTCTTCGTTTTAAATCCGTTTTGAGTGAATCAAATTGCTATGGTTTCATATTGAACTATATTTTATGAATCTAAATAGAAAAAGTATATGTTTATAGTCGGTAATATAAGTTACAAGTCATTTTTGTAAGAGGTAGTCATTTCAGTCGAAAGAACGACGTCTTGATGACCATTTTGAAAAACAAACTTCCACTTTGAGTTTAACCATGATTTTTGGATATAGTTTCATGTTCATAATAAAAATCATTTTCCCAGAAGAACAACTTTTAAATCAAAGTTTATCATAGTTTTTAATTATCAAACCCAAAACAGCCCGCGGTGTTACTACGACGGCGTATGTCCAGTTTTACGGTGTTTTTCGTGTTTCCAGGTTTTAAATCATTAAGTTAGCATATCATATAGATATAGAACATGTGTTTAGTTAATTTTAAAAGTCAAGTTAGAAGGATTAACTTTTGTTTGCGAACAAATTTAGAATTAACTAAACTATGTTCTAGCGATTTCAAGTTTAAACCTTCGAATAAGGTAGTTTTATATATATATGAATTGAATGATGTTATAAACATCATTACTACCTCAGGTTTTGATGGCTTGAAAGTTCTTTAAGAAGAATCATGACACAAAAACAAGTTCAAGTAAGATTTACACTCGAAATAAGATTGTTATAGTTATAGAAATTGAATCAAAGTTTGAATATGAGTATTACCTTGTATTAGAAAGATATCTTACTGTAAATAAGAAAGATTTCTTGAGGTTGGATGATCACTTTACAAGATTGGAAGTAAGCTAGCAAACTTGGAAGTATTCTTGATTTTATGAAACTAGAACTTATAGAATTTATGAAGAACACTTAGAACTTGAAGATAGAACTTGAGAGAGATCAATTAGATGAAGAAAACTGAAGAATGAAGTGTTTGTAGGTGTTTTTGGTCGTTGGTATATGGATTAGATATAAAGGATGTGTAATTTTGTTTACATGTAAATAAGTCATGAATGATTACTAATATTTTTGTAATTTTATGAGATATTTCATGCTAGTTGCCAAATGATGGTTCCCACATGTGTTAGGTGACTCACATGGACTGCTAAGAGCTGATCATTGGAGTGTATATACCAATAGTACATACATCTAAAAGCTGTGTATTGTACGAGTACGAATATGGGTGCATACGAGTAGAATTGTTGATGAAACTGAACGAGGATGTAATTGTAAGCATTTTTGTTACGTAGAAGTATTTTGATAAGTTTCTTGAAGTCTTTAAAAAGTGTATGAATACATATTAAAACACTACATGTATATACATTTTAACTGAGTCATTAAGTCATCGTTAGTCGTTACATGTAAATGTTGATTTGAAACCTTTAAGTTAACGATCATGTTAAATGTTGTTAACCCATTGTTTATTATATCTAAAGAGATATTAAATTATTACATTATCATGATATTATGATATTATGATATTATGATATATTAATATATCTTAGTATGATATATATACAGTTAAATGTTGTTACAACGATAATCGTTACATATATGTCTCGTTTCGAAATCATTAAGTTAGTAGTCTTGTTTTTACATATGTAGTTCATTGTTAATATACTTAATGATATATTTACTTATCATTTATCATGATTATATAATGTAACAATATCTTAAAATAATCCATATGTATTTAGTAAGACGTTGATATAACGATAATCGTTATATATATCGTTTTCGAGTTTCATAATTCAATAGTCTCATTTTTATGTATATAACTCATTGTTAAAATACCTAATGAGATACTTACTTATTATAAAATCATGTTATATATATATATATATATATATATATATATATATATATATATATATATATATATATATATATATATATATATATATATATATATCCATATATATGTCATCATATAGTTTTTACAAGTTTTAACGTTCGTGAATCACCGGTCAACTTGGGTGGTCAATTGTCTATATAAAACCTATTTCAATTAATAAAGTCTTAACAAGTTTGATTGCTTAACATGTTGGAAACACTTAATCATGTAAATAAAAATTTCATTTTATATATATAAACATGGAAAAGTTCGGGTCACTACAGACAGTGACCCAAAATAATTCGAGGGTTTCTTGGTTTGGTGATGTGAATTCGAATGATGGATACACACAAAAAAAATACCATACACTCATCATGATTTCATCATTATCACTTCATCATCCATTATCCATTTGAACCAACTCCACTTTAGTATTAAATCGATCTGTCATTGTCTTCTTTAATATATACGACCCCATCATGAACTCACATCTATCCCACTTGTAATCTTAAAGGCAATTAATAATCATTCACTGATTTAATAAATAGGTTTGTTCTCGATTTGAAGAGATAGAAAAAGAACGGCTGTTAGAAGGTTGGTAGTCCTCACCCTTTTATTATCATACATCATCTTTATAATTCATCATCATCGTGGTATATATCAATCATTATCATATGCTATCTATCGATATCACGATATCATACATCATTGAGTCTTCGAAGTTGCAGCAGCAAAACAGTATCTAGTAGCAGGTGTCGAGGTTTAATAGTTATAGGTTATGAGGCTGCAATTATGCAGGTTTTTCTTGTTTTAACGCGAACAGAAAAACAGAAGTAATAACAGGATGCAGGCTTGATGGTATTACAGTGGTTCTTTTTGGTTTATTGTGGCAATTCATGGTGATGATGCAGGTCAAACAAAGCAGAAACTGAAAGGAGATAGTAGCTGCAAAACACGATTGTTGTTGTGGTAGTTTGAGGCGGTTTCATGATGGAAAATGCTTGATGTTGGCAGCTGTAAAAAGGAGGAGAAAGAAACACGGTGACGTATGTTTGATGGTTCGATAGAATAAGGCAAACATGAAGGGGTTTGTGAACTTTGAGCAGGAAACAAATTGATGAGTTTTTTCTGTTTTTATTTCGATTAGATGAAGACTGGTAAAGATGTTTGTGATTGATAATCGATAATTTGAAGTCATTTGATATCCCTTACCACTGTATTTGATAGGATTTTATGATGTATGAGGTTCGACAGAATCAATTAGATACAGAGATAAATAAATTAAATAGATAAAGTATGAAACAGATGGCTAACGATTTTTGTTTGCATTCTGTGATTAGGTATTGATTTGTACTGGATTGAGTTCAAAAAGCAAGATTTTGATCAGCATGATAGGGATACAAAATAGAATACGCCATTATTTAGATAAATATGTATTATCTTATATTATATGTATATACAGTGTTAATATCGTATTATATATTTTAGTATATGGATATGTATATGTATTTGATTATAATATGTATTATTAAATATATACATGTAGTAATACTAATAAAATTTATGGTAATAATATCAATATTTCCAATAATTATTAACTAAGTAATTTAATAATAATACTAATAATATTAATAGTAATTTTGTTAATAATAATAATAATATAGATAATAATAATTATTAATGATAATATTCATAGTAAGTATTAATAATAACTTTGATAATGTTATTAATAAAATACTATTACAAATATTAACAATAGGAGAATACTAATAATATTACTAATAATAATGTCTGGTAATGATACTTATTTTAATCAAAAAAAAAAAAACTAGCATTATAACTTTACTACTAGTTATAATGATGATATTAACAATAACAACATTAATAACTCAAATGTTTCAGATTTCATTATTATCATTTTAAAAATATTAATAATGCCAATATTAATATTAATAATAGTAATGAATGTAATAATAATATAATAACTATAATTAAACTTGTAATTACATTTAATATATTAATATTATAATTTATTAATTATGTAATATTTAATAATTATATCATATGTTACATAATAACATTTATTAATTATTTAATTACAATATAATAATGGTTGATAGTAATCATATATAACTACATATATATATATATATATATATATATATATATATATATATATATATATATATATATATATATATATATATATATATTCTTTTTAATAGTAACTTAATTATTCTATTTATTATTTTACATTTTTAATTCTAATGATTATTTTTCATTTTATTAATTCAATTTAATATGTACTCCTATATTTATATATGTATATATATATTTACATAATTATTTACACACAGATGTTCGTGAATCGTCGGGAAAAGTCAAAGGTCAAATGCATTTATGAAATATAGTTCAAACATTTTGAGACTCGGTTTAATAGACTTTGCTTATCGTGTCGGAATCATAATCAGATTAAGTTTAAATTTGGTCGGAAATTTCCGGGTCGTCACATGACTTAGCATGGTATATATCGTTTTAAGGCCTATTATTTCACTCTCAATGTAATTATGTATAATGGATATAAATTTGAATCTAATGTCACTTCTTTAAACATGTTTTTTAAATCATTAGTATGCGCCGCCAGATGGAGTACCATTTGGTGGCGCATAACCTTCGGTTTCATATTGTACTGAAATTCTCAAGGTCACCTTAAAACGGCGAACGAGCAAGACTCTATGAACTTGCTTGCCATTCGACATCATCTAGATTCCGAAAAAGATATCTTTCCTCGAAAAATCGCACCACGCACCAAACACCACTGACTGTTCGTGGTGCTTGGTGTTTTGCGTCTCTGGCTAAAATAATAGATCTATCGTATCTTTTGACTCGTTGCTCCGATTAATCACCGTTTTTTTTCAAATCGTGTATTTTTTCAGGATCTATCCGTTGGACAACTGCCGTAGACGGTTTGTGAAATGTCCCGTTCTTATTGATTAAAAACGTTCCATATTAATTGATTTCGTTGCGAGGTTTTGACCTCTATATGAGACGTTTTTTTCAAAGACTGCATTCATTTTTAAAACAAACCATAACCTTTATTTCATAAATAAAGGTTTAAAAAGCTTTACGTAGATGATCAAATAATGATAATCTAAAATATCCTGTTTACACACGACCATTACATAATGGTTTACAATACAAATATGTTACATCGAAATCAGTTTCTTGAATGCAGTTTTTACACAATATCATACAAACATGGACTCCAAATCTTGTCCTTATTTTAGTATGCAACAGCGGAAGCTCTTAGTATTCACCTGAGAATAAACATGCTTTAAACGTCAACAAAAATGTTGGTGAGTTATAGGTTTAACCTATATATATCAAATCGTAACAATAGACCACAAGATTTCATATTTCAATACACATCCCATACATAGAGATAAAAATCATTCATATGGTGAGCACCTGGTAACCGACATTAACAAGATGCATATATATAAGAATATCCCCATCATTCCGGGACACCCTTCAGATATGATATAAATTTCGAAGTACTAAAGCATCCGGTACTTTGGATGGGGTTTGTTAGGCCCAATAGATCTATCTTTAGGATTCGCGTCAATTAGGGTGTCTGTTCCCTAATTCTTAGATTACCAGACTTAATAAAAAGGGGTATATTCGATTTCGATAATTCAACAATAGAATGTAGTTTCACGTACTTGTGTCTATTTTGTAAATCATTTATAAAACCTGCATGTATTCTCATCCCAAAAATATTAGATTTTAAAAGTGGGACTATAACTCACTTTCACATATTTTTACTTCGTCGGGAAGTAAGACTTGGCCACTCGTTGATTCACGAACCTATAACAATATATACATATATATCAAAGTATGTTCAAAATATATTTACAACACTTTTAATATATTTTGATGTTTTAAGTTTATTAAGTCAGCTGTCCTCGTTAGTAACCTACAACTAGTTGTCCACAGTTAGATGTACAGAAATAAATCGATAAATATTATCTTGAATCAATCCACGACCCAGTGTATACGTATCTCAGTATTGATCATAACTCAAACTATATATATTTTGGAATCAACCTCAACCCTGTATAGCTAACTCCAACATTCACATATAGAGTGTCTATGGTTGTTCCGAAATATACATAGATGTGTCGACATGATAGGTCGAAACATTGTATACGTGTCTATGGTATCTCAAGATTACATAATATACAATACAAGTTGATTAAGTTATGGTTGGAATAGATTTGTTACCAATTTTCACGTAGCTAAAATGAGAAAAATTATCCAATCTTGTTTTACCCATAACTTCTTCATTTTAAATCCGTTTTGAGTGAATGAAATTGCTATGGTTTCATTTTGAACTCTATTTTATGAATCTAAACAGAAAAAGTATAGATTTATAGTCGGAAAAATAAGTTACAAGTCATTTTTGTAAAGGTAGTCATTTCAGTTGAAAGAACGACGTCTAGATGACCATTTTAGAAAACATACTTCCACTTTGAGTTTAACCATAATTTTTGGATATAGTTTCATGTTCATAATAAAAATCATTTTCTCAGAATAACAACTTTTAAATCAAAGTTTATCATAGTTTTTAATTAACTAACCCAAAACAGCCCGCGGTGTTACTACGACGGCGTAAATCCGGTTTTACGGTGTTTTTCGTGTTTCCAGATTTTAAATCATTAAGTTAGAATATCATATAGATATAGAACATGTGTTTAGTTGATTTTAAAAGTCAAGTTAGAATGATTAACTTTTGTTTGTGAACAAGTTTAGAATTAACTAAACTATGTTCTAGTGATTACAAGTTTAAACCTTCGAATAAGATAGCTTTATATGTATGAATAGAATGATGTTATGAACATCATTACTACCTTAAGTTCCTTGGATAAACCTACTGGAAAAGAGAAAAATGGATCTAGCTTCAACGGATCCTTGGATGGCTCGAAGTTCTTGAAGCAGAATCATGACACGAAAACAAGTTCAAGTAAGATCATCACTTGAAATAAGATTGTTATAGTTATAGAAATTGAACCAAAGTTTGAATATGATTATTACCTTGTATTAGAATGATACCCTACTGTAAGAAACAAAGATTTCTTGAGGTTGGATGATCACCTTACAAGATTGGAAGTGAGCTAGCAAACTTGAAAGTATTCTTGATTTTATGTAACTAGAACTTGTAGAATTTATGAAGAACACTTAGAACTTGAAGATAGAACTTGAGAGAGATCAATTAGATGAAGAAAATTGAAGAATGAAAGTGTTTGTAGGTGTTTTTGGTCGTTGGTGTATGGATTAGATATAAAGGATATTTAATTTTGTTTTCATGTAAATAAGTCATGAATGATTACTCATATTTTTGTAATTTTATGAGATATTTCATGCTAGTTGCCAAATGATGGTTCCCACATGTGTTAGGTGACTCACATGGGCTGCTAAGAGCTGATCATTGGAGTGTATATACCAATAGTACATACATCTAAAAGCTGTGTATTGTACGAGTACGAATACGGGTGCATACGAGTAGAATTGTTGATGAAACTGAACGAGGATGTAATTGTAAGCATTTTTGTTAATAGAAGTATTTTGATAAGTGTATTGAAGTCTTTCAAAAGTGTATAAATACATATTAAAACACTACATGTATATACATTTTAACTGAGTCGTTAAGTCATCGTTAGTCGTTACATGTAAGTGTTGTTTTGAAACCTTTAGGTTAACGATCTTGTTAAATGTTGTTAACCCAATGTTTATAATATCAAATGAGATTTTAAATTATTATATGTATGAATATCTCTTAATATAATATATATACATTAAATGTCTTTACAACGATAATCGTTACATATATGTCTCGTTTAAAAATCATTAAGTTAGTAGTCTTGTTTTTACATATGTAGTTCATTGTTAATATACTTAATGATATGTTTACTTATCATAGTATCATGTTAACTATATATATATCCATATATATGTCATCATATAGTTTTTACAAGTTTTAACGTTCGTGAATCACCGGTCAACTTGGGTGGTCAATTGTCTATATGAAACATATTTCAATTAATCAAGTCTTAACAAGTTTGATTGCTTAACATGTTGGAAACATTTAATCATGTAAATATCAATCTCAATTAATATATATAAACATGGAAAAGTTCGGGTCACTACAGTACTTACCCGTTAAATAAATTTCGTCCCGAAATTTTAAGCTGTTGAAGGTGTTGACGAATCTTCTGGAAATAGATGCGGGTATTTCTTCTTCATCTGATCTTCACGCTCCCAGGTGAACTCGGGTCCTCTACGAGTATTCCATCGAACCTTAATAATTGGTATCTTGTTTTGCCTAAGTCTTTTAACCTCACGATACATTATTTCGACGGGTTCTTCGATGAATTGGAGTTTTTCGTTGATTTGGATTTCATCTAACGAAATAGTGAGATCTTCTTTAGCAAAACATTTCTTTAAATTCGAGACCATGAAAGTGTTATGTACAGCCGCGAGTTGTTGAGGTAACTCAAGTCAGTAAGCTACTGGTCCAACACGATCAATAATCTTGAATGGTCCAATATACCTTGGATTTAATTTTCCTCGTTTACCGAATCGAACAACGCCTTTCCAAGGTGCAACTTTAAGCATGACCATCTCTCCAATTTCAAATTCTATATCTTTTCTTTTAATGTCAGCGTAGCTCTTTTGTCGACTTTGGGCGGTTTTCAACCGTTGTTGAATTTGGATGATCTTCTCGGTAGTTTCTTGTATAATCTCCGGACCCGTAATCTGTCTATCCCCCACTTCACTCCAACAAATCGGAGACCTGCACTTTCTACCATAAAGTGCTTCAAACGGCGCCATCTCAATGCTTGAATGGTAGCTGTTGTTGTAGGAAAATTTTGCTAACGGTAGATGTCGATCCCAACTATTTCCGAAATCAATAACACATGCTCGTAGCATGTCTTCAAGCGTTTGTATCGTCCTTTCGCTCTGCCCATCAGTTTGTGGATAATAGGCAGTACTCATGTCTAGACGAGTTCCTAATGCTTGCTGTAATGTCTGCCAGAATCTTGAAATAAATCTGTCATCCCTATCAGAGATAATAGAGATTGGTATTCCATGTCTGGAGACGAATTCCTTCAAATACAGTCGTGCTAACTTCTCCATCTTGTCATCTTCTCTTATTGGCAGGAAGTGTACTGATTTGGTGAGACGATCAACTATTACCCAAATAGTATCAAAACCACTTGCAGTCCTTGGCAATTTAGTGATGAAATCCATGGTAATGCTTTCCCATTTCCATTCCGGGATTTCGGGTTGTTGAAGTAGACCTGATGGTTTCTGATGCTCAGCTTTGACCTTAGAACAAGTCAAACATTCTCCTTCGTATTTAGCAACATCAGCTTTCATACCCGGCCACCAAAAATGTTTCTTGAGATCCTTGTACATCTTCCCCGTTCCAGGATGTATTGAGTATCTGGTTTTATGAGCTTCTCTAAGTACCATTTCTCTCATATCTCCAAATTTTGGTACCCAAATCCTTTCAGTCCTATATCGGGTTCCGTTTTCCCGAATATTAAGATGCTTCTCCGATCCTTTGGGTATTTCATCCTTTAAATTTCCCTCTTTTAAAACTCCTTGTTGCGCCTCCTTTATTTGAGTAGTAAGGTTATTATGAATCATTATATTCATAGATTTTACTCGAATGGGTTCTCTGTCCTTCCTGATCAAGGCATCGGCTACCACATTTGCCTTCCCTGGGTGGTAACGAATCTCAAAGTCGTAATCATTCAACAATTCAATCCACCTACGCTGCCTCATATTCAGTTGTTTCTGATTAAATATGTGTTGAAGACTTTTGTGGTCGGTATATATAATACTTTTGACCCCATATAAGTAGTGCCTCCAAGTCTTTAATGCAAAAACAACCGCGCCTAATTCCAAATCATGCGTCGTATAATTTTTTTCGTGAATCTTCAATTGTCTAGAAGCATAAGCAATCACCTTCGTTCGTTGCATTAATACACAACCGAGACCTTGCTTTGATGCGTCACAATAAATCACAAAATCTTCATTCCCTTCAGGCAATGACAATATAGGTGCCGTAGTTAGCTTTTTCTTCAATAACTGAAACGCTTTCTCTTGTTCATCATTCCATTCAAATTTCTTCCCTTTATGCGTTAATGCAGTCAAGGGTTTTGCTATTCTGGAAAAGTCTTGGATGAACCTTCTGTAGTAACCAGCTAGTCCTAAAAACTGGCATATGTGTTTCGGAGTTTTCAGGGTTTCCCACTTTTCAACAGTTTCTATCTTTGCCGGATCCACCTTAATACCTTCTTTGTTCACTATGTGACCGAGGAATTGAACTTCTTCCAACCAAAATGCACACTTTGAAAACTTAGCGTACAATTCTTCCTTCCTCAATACTTCTAACACCTTTCTCAAATGTTCACCGTGTTCTTGGTCATTCTTTGAGTAAATAAGTATGTCATCAATGAAAACAATGACAAACTTGTCAAGGTATGGTCCACACACTCGGTTCATAAGGTCCATGAACACAGCTGGTGCATTAGTTAAACCAAACGGCATGACCATAAACTCGTAATGACCGTAACGTGTTCTGAAAGCAGTCTTTGGAATATCATCTTCTTTCACCCACATTTGATGATTCCCGGAACGTAAGTCAATCTTTGAATAAACAGACGAGCCTTGTAGTTGATCAAATAAGTCATCAATTCTCGGTAGTGGGTAGCGGTTCTTGATGGTAAGTTTGTTCAACTCTCGGTAGTCGATACACAACCTGAATGTACCATCTTTCTTCTTGACAAACAAAACAGGAGCTCCCCACAGTGATGTGCTTGGTCGAATGAAACCACGCTCTAAAAGTTCTTGTAATTGGCTTTGCAGTTCTTTCATCTCACTGGGTGCGAGTCTGTAAGGAGCACGAGCTATTGGTGCAGCTCCTGGTACAAGATCTATTTGAAATTCAACGGATCGATGTGGGGGTAATCCCGGTAATTCTTTCGGAAATACATCGGGAAATTCTTTTGCAATGGGAACATCATTGATGCTCTTTTCTTCAGTTTGTACTTTCTCGACGTGTGCTAGAACAGCATAGCAACCTTTTCTTATTAGTTTTTGTGCCTTCAAATTACTAATAAGATGTAGCTTCGTGTTGCCCTTTTCTCCGTACACCATTAAGGGTTTTCCTTTTTCTCGTATAATACGAATTGCATTTTTGTAACAAACGATCTCTGCTTTCACTTCGTTCAACCAGTCCATACCGATTATCACATCAAAACTCCCTAACTCTACTGGTATCAAATCAATCTTAAATGTTTCGCTAACCAGTTTAATTTCTCGATTCCGACACATATTATCTGCTGAAATTAATTTACCATTTGCTAATTCGAGTAAAAATTTACTATCCAAAGGCGTCAATGGACAACTTAATTTAGCACAAAAATCTCTACTC
Source organism: Rutidosis leptorrhynchoides (assembly GCF_046630445.1). Classification (NCBI taxonomy): domain Eukaryota; kingdom Viridiplantae; phylum Streptophyta; class Magnoliopsida; order Asterales; family Asteraceae; genus Rutidosis; species Rutidosis leptorrhynchoides. Next base: position 514,742,942 of record NC_092336.1, on the reverse strand, counting down.
ATATAGCTTCTATCCGCACCCGAATCAAATAAAACATAAGCAGATTTATTGTCAATAAGAAATGTACCCGTAACAAGCTCCGGGTCTTCCTGTGCCTCTGCCGCATTAATGCAGAGGCATTAATATTGAAAACTCTTCCGCGGCCTTGTCCATTCATGTTCTCCTGGTTCGGGCAATTTCTAATAATGTGGCCCGGTTTTCCACATTTATAACAAACTACATTGGCATAACTTGCTCCGACACTACTTGCTCCGCCATTACTCGTTCCGACACCATTTGTTCCTTTCGTTCTATTAACCCCTGGTCCGTAGACCTCACACTTCGCCGCGCTATGACCATTTCTTTTACACTTGTTGCAAAATTTGGTGCAGAACCCCGAGTGATACTTTTCACACCTTTGGCATAGCTGCTTCTGATTGTTGTTGTTGTTGCGGTTATTATTGTTGTTGGGATGATTGTTGTAGTTGTTGTTGTTGTTGTTGTTGTTGTTGTTGTTGTTGTTGTTGTTGGGCCGTTTGTTGTAGTTGCGATTGATGTTGCGATTGTTGGGATAATTGTTGCGATTATTGTTGTAATTGCTGTTGTTGTTGTATTGGTGATTCTTATCACCGTTTTCCTCCCACTTTCTTTTGACTTGCTTCACATTGGCCTCTTCAGCAGTCTGTTCTTTAATTCTTTCTTTAATCTGGTTCACTAGTTTGTGAGCCATTCTACATGCCTGTTGTATGGAGGCGGGCTCGTGTGAACTTATATCTTCTTAGATTCTTTCCGGTAATCCTTTCACAAACGCGTCGATCTTCTCTTCCTCATCTTCGAATGCTCCCGAACACAATAGGCACAATTCTTTGAATCGTCTTTCGTACGTGGTAATATCAAATCCTTGGGTTCGTAACCCTCTAAGTTCTGTCTTGAGCTTATTGACCTCGGTTCTGGGACGGTACTTCTCATTCATCAAGTGCTTGAATGCTGACCACGGTAGTGCGTACGCATCGTCTTGTCCCACTTGCTCTAGATAGGTGTTCCACCATGTTAACGCAGAACCTGTGAAGTTATGCGTAGCGTACTTCACTTTGTCCTCTTCAGTACACTTACTTATGGCAAACACCGATTCGACCTTCTCGGTCCACCGTTTCAATCCGATCGGTCCTTCGGTTCCATCAAATTCCAAAGGTTTGCAGGCAGTGAATTCTTTGTAGGTGCATCCTACACGATTTCATGTACTGCTAGATCCAAGGTTATTGTTGGTATGTAGCGCAGCCTGTACTGCGGCTATGTTTGAAGCTAGAAAAGTACGGAATTCCTCTTCATTCATATTCACGGTGTGTCGAGTAGTCGGTGCCATTTCCTTCAAAATAGTCAAATGGAACAAGTTAATCATACAGAATATTAAGAGTAGTTAATAGTATTTCGTAGCATAATATGAACTCATTTATAAAAGCTTTTTCTTCATATTAGCGTTTTATAAGTTTAAATTCGGGTAGTACCTACCCGTTAAGTTCATACTTAGTAGCTAATATATAATTCAACTACTACAATTCTATATGAAAAACTGATTATAATAATATTTCGCATTCAAAATTTTACACAATATTTTACAAACTTACAATACCGCTTATTTTACATATAGCATGAAATATAGCACACAATAAATTTGATACAAGATGGTTGTGAAGATAATTCTAGCTAGTACACAAGTCGTTCAGCAAAGGCAATAAAGACACGTAATTCATACGTCCAGAAACAAGTCATGCATTCTGGTTTTACTAGGATTACTTCCCATCCTTGGTCTTGTGGAACATAACCGTTATGGCAGTTGATAAGACAGCATGTTGTAACGTCATCAAAGGGACGAGGGTTACGTAATGTCCAACAGTCCCGTAACAATCTAAAAACCTCATTTCTTACCCCAATTACCGACTCCGTCATTTGTGGGAACGTTTTGTTTAATAGTTGTAGCCCGATGTTCTTGTTCTCACTTTGGTGAGAAGCGAACATTACTAATCCGTAAGCATAACATGCTTCTTTATGTTGCATGTTAGCCGCTTTTTCTAAATCACGAAGTCCAGTATTCGGATATATTGAGTCAAAATAATTTCTTAACCCATTGCGTAAAATAGCATTTGGGTTCCCCGCAATATATGCGTCAAAGTAAACACATCGTAACTTATGGATTTCCCAATGTGATATCCCTATCTTTCGAACGAAAGCCTTTTATAAACCAAGGCATTCTTGGAACGTTCTTCGAATGTCTTACAAACTGATCTCGCCTTAAATAGTTGTGCCGAAGAATTCTGACCGACTCTAGACAAGATTTCATCAATCATGTCTCCGGGTAGGTCTCTTAAAATATTGGGTTGTCTATCCATTTTGTGTTTTTATACTGTAAAATAGACAAGAGTTAGATTCATAAAAAAAATTCTTATTAATACAAGCAATTTTTACATATATCATAAAGCATAAGCACACTATATTACATATATTACACCACACGAATACAACTATCTTATTCCGACTCGTTTGTTTCTTCTTCTTCAGTTTTGGTTCGTTTTGCCAAGTTTCTAGGGATATATGATGTTCCCCTAATACGAGCCGTCGTTTTCCACATTGGTTTAGAAAAACCTGGTGGTTTGGGGGTTCCCGGGTCATTGTTACAACTTAAGGACTTCGGGGGTTGACGATACATATAAAGTTCATCGGGGTTGGAATTAGATTTCTCTATTTTTATGCCCTTTCCCTTATTATTTTCTTTTGCCTTTTTAAATTCAGTTGGGGTAATTTCTATAACATCATCGGAATTCTCGTCGGAATCCGATTCATCGGAGAATTGGTAATCCTCCCAATATTTTACTTCCTTGGCGGAAACACCATTGACCATAATTAACCTTGGTCGGTTGGTTGAGGATTTTCTTTTACTTAACCGTTTTATTATTTCCCCCACCGGTTCTATTTCTTCATCCGTTTCCGATTCTTCTTCCGGTTCCTCTTCTTCTTCCGGTTCCGACTCTTCTTCCGGTTCCTCTTCGGGAACTTGTGAATCAGTCCACGAATCATTCCAATTTACATTTGACTCTTCATTATTATTAGGTGAGTCAATGGGACTTGTTCTAGAGGTAGACATCTATCACATAATATCAAACGCGTTAAGAGATTAATATATCACATAATATTTACATGTTAAAAATATATAGTTTCCAACAAAATTTGTTAAGCAATCATTTTTCAAGTAAACACGGTCGAAGTCCAGACTCACTAATGCATCCTAACAAACTCGATAAGAAACACTAATGCAAAATTCTGGTTCTCTAAGACCAACGCTCAGATACCAACTGAAATGTCCCGTTCTTATTGATTAAAAACGTTCCATATTAATTGATTTCGTTGCGAGGTTTTGACCTCTATATGAGACGTTTTTTTCAAAGACTGCATTCATTTTTAAAACAAACCATAACCTTTATTTCATAAATAAAGGTTTAAAAAGCTTTACGTAGATTATCAAATAATGATAATCTAAAATATCCTGTTTACACACGATCATTACATAATGGTTTACAATACAAATATGTTACATCGAAATCAGTTTCTTGAATGCAGTTTTTACACAATATCATACAAACATAGACTCCAAATCTTGTCCTTATTTTAGTATGCAACAGCGGAAGCTCTTAGTATTCACCTGAGAATAAACATGCTTTAAACGTCAACAAAAATGTTGGTGAGTTATAGGTTTAACCTATATATATCAAATCGTAACAATAGACCCAAGATTTCATATTTCAATACACATCCCATACATAGAGATAAAAATCATTCATATGGTGAACACCTGGTAACCGACATTAACAAGATGCATATATATAAGAATATCCCCATCATCCTGGGACACCCTTCGGATATGATATAAATTTTGAAGTACTAAAGCATCCGGTACTTTGGATGGGGTTTGTTAGGCCTAATAGATCTATCTTTAGGATTCGCGTCAATTAGGGTGTCTGTTCCCTAATTCTTAGATTACCAGACTTAATAAAAAGGGGCATATTCGATTTCGATAATTCAACCATAGAATGTAGTTTCACGTACTTGTGTCTATTTTGTAAATCATTTATAAAACCTGCATGTATTCTCATCCCAAAAATATTAGATTTTAAAAGTGGGACTATAACTCACTTTCACAGATTTTTACTTCGTTGGGAAGTAAGACTTGGCCACTGGTTGATTCACGAACCTATAACAATATATACATATATATCAAAGTATGTTCAAAATATATTTACAACACTTTTAATATATTTTGATGTTTTAAGTTTATTAAGTCAGCTGTCCTCGTTCGTAACCTACAACTAGTTTTCCACAGTTAGATGTACAGAAATAAATCGATAAATATTATCTTGAATCAATCCACGACCCAGTGTATACGTATCTCAGTATTGATCACAACTCAAACTATATATATTTTGGAATCAACCTCAACCCTGTATAGCTAACTCCAACATTCACATATAGAGTGTCTATGGTTGTTCCGAAATATATATAGATGTGTCGACATGATAGGTCGAAACATTGTATACGTGTCTATGGTATCTCAAGATTACATAATATACAATACAAGTTGATTAAGTTATGGTTGGAATAGATTTGTTACCAATTTTCACGTAGCTAAAATGAGAAAAATTATCCAATCTTGTTTTACCCATAACTTCTTCATTTTAAATCCGTTTTGAGTGAATCAAAATGCTATGGTTTCATATTGAACTCTATTTTATGAATCTAAACAGAAAAAGTATAGATTTATAGTCGGAAAAATAAGTTACAAGTCGTTTTTGTAAAGGTAGTCATTTAAGTCGAAAGAACGACGTCTAGATGACCATTTTAGAAAACATACTTCCACTTTGAGTTTAACCATAATTTTTGGATATAGTTTCATGTTCATAATAAAAATCATTTTCTCAGAATAACAACATTTAAATCAAAGTTTATCATAGTTTTTAATTAACTAACCCAAAACAGCCCGCGGTGTTACTACGACGGCGTAAATTCGGTTTTACGGTGTTTTTCGTGTTTCCAGATTTTAAATCATTAAGTTAGCATATCATATAGATATATAACATGTGTTTAGTTGATTTTAAAAGTCAAGTTAGAATGATTAACTTTTGTTTGCGAACAAGTTTGGAATTAACTAAACTATGTTCTAGTGATTACAAGTTTAAACCTTCGAATAAGATAGCTTTGTATGTATGAATCGAATGATGTTATGAACATCATTACTACCTTAAGTTCCTTGGATAAACCTACTGGAAAAGAGAAAAATGGATCTAGCTTCAACGGATCCTTGAATGGCTCGAAGTTCTTGAAGCAGAATCATGACACGAAAACAAGTTCAAGTAAGATCATCACTTGAAATAAGATTGTTATAGTTATAGAAATTGAACCAAAGTTTGAATATGATTATTACCTTGTATTAGAATGATAACCTACTGTAAGAAGATAACCTACTGTAAGAAACAAAGATTTCTTGAGGTTGGATGATCACCTTACAAGATTGGAAGTGAGCTAGCAAACTAGAAAGTATTCTTGATTTTATGTAACGAGAACTTATAGAATTTATGAAGAACACTTAGAACTTGAAGATAGAACTTGAGAGAGATCAATTAGATGAAGAAAATTGAAGAATGAAAGTGTTTGTAGGTGTTTTTGGTTGTTGGTGTATGAATTAGATATAAAGGATATGTAATTTTGTTTTCATGTAAATAAGTCATGAATGATTACTCATATTTTTGTAATTTTATGAGATATTTCATGCTAGTTGCCAAATGATGGTTCCCACATGTGTTAGGTGACTCACATGGGCTGCTAAGAGCTGATCATTAGAGTGTATATACCAATAGTACATACATCTAAAAGCTGTGTATTGTACGAGTACGAATACGGGTGCATACGAATAGAATTGTTGATGAAACTGAACGAGGATGTAATTGTAAGCATTTTTGTTAAGTAGAAGTATTTTGATAAGTGTATTGAAGTCTTTCAAAAGTTTATAAATACATATTAAAACACTACATGTATATACATTTTAACTGAGTCGTTAAGTCATCGTTAGTCGTTACATGTAAGTGTTGTTTTGAAACCTTTAGGTTAACGATCTTGTTAAATGTTGTTAACCCAATGTTTATAATATCAAATGAGATTTTAAATTATTATATTATCATGATATTATCATGTATGAATATCTCTTAATGTGATATATATACATTAAATGTCTTTACAACGATAATCGTTACATATATGTCTCGTTTAAAAATCATTAAGTTAGTAGTCTTGTTTTTACATATGTAGTTCATTGTTAATATACTTAATGATATGTTTAATTATCATAGTATCATGTTAACTATATATATATCCATATATATGTCATCATATTGTTTTTACAAGTTTTAACGTTCGTGAATCACCGGTCAACTTGGGTGGTCAATTGTCTATATGAAACATATTTCAATTAATCAAGTCTTAACAAGTTTGATTGCTTAACATGTTGGAAACATTTAATCATGTAAATATCAATCTCAATTAATATATATAAACATGGAAAAGTTCGGGTCACTATAGTTTGCCCCAAAAAATTTTCGAAACGAGACCTCGAAAGCCTTCAATTTTGCCTTTTATCGATTTTGACCGTTTTGAATTTCATTCATATCTTTCCTTTTGTGTATGCATAACTTAGCATGGTACATATTCTTTTAAGGCCTATTATTTCACTCGCAATGTAATTATGTATAAAGCATATAAATTTGAATCTAATGTCATTTCATTAAACACGCTTTTTTAAATCATTAATATACACCGCCAGATGGAGTACCATTTGGCGGCGCATAACCTTCGGTTTCAGATTGTGCTGAAATTCTAGAGATTACCCTAAAACGACCCTAACATCAAGACTCCAGGATAGTGTCTTGACATTCGAGGTCGTCAGGATGCCGAAAAAAGACATTTTACTCATTTTTAATGTTCTCTTATAACATTTTCAATTTATATCGTATCTATTAGCTTTGTGTATGCATGACCTAGCATGGTATATATCGTTTTAAGGCCTATTATTTCACTCTCAATGTAATTATGTATCACGGATATAAATTTGAATCTAATGTCACTTCTTTAAACACGTTTTTTAAATCATTAGTATGCGCCGCCAGATGGAGTACCATTTGGCGGCGCATAACCTTCGGTTTCAGATTGTATTGAAATTCTCAAGGTCACCTTTAAACGGCGAACGAGCAAGACTGTATGAACTTGCCTGCCATTCGACATCGTCCAGATTCCAAAAAAGACATCTTTCCTCGCAAAATCACACCACCCACCAAACACCACTGACTGTTCGTGGTGCTTGGTGTTTTGCGTCTCTGGCTAAAATAATAGATCTATCGTATCTTTTGACTCGTAGCTCCGATTTAGTCACCGTTTTTTTCAAATCGTGTATTTTTTCAGGATCTATCCGTTAGAAAACTGCCGTAGACAGTTTGTCCAAAATATTTTTTGACACGAGACCTCGAAAGCCTTCAATTTTGCCTTTTTCAATTTTGACTGTTTTGAATTTCATTCATATCATTTCTTTTGTGTATGCATGACTTAGCATGTTACATATTGTTTTAAGGACTATTATTTCACTCGCAATGTAATTATGTATAACGCATATAAATTTGAATATAATGTCACTTCATTAAACACACTTTTTTAAATCATTAATATGCGCCGCCAGATGGAGTACCATTTGGCGGCGCATAACCTTCGATTTCAGATTGTGCTGAAATTCTCGAGATCACCCTAAAACGAAACTAACATCAAGACTCCTGGATAGTGTCTTAAAATTCGAGGTCGTCAGGATGCCGAAAAAAGACATTTTACTCATTTTTAATGTTCTCTTTGAACGTTTTCAATTTATATCGTATTATTTAGTTTTGTGTATGCATGACTTAGCATGGTATATATCGTTTTAAGGCCTATTATTTCACTCACAATGTAATTATATATAACGGATATAAATTTGAATTTAATGTCACTTCTTTAAATACATTTTTAAAATCATTAGTATGCGCCGCCAGATGGAGTATAATTTGGCGGTCCATAACCTTCGGTTTCAGATTGTACTGAAATTCTCAAGGTCACCTTAAAACAACGAACGAGTAAGACTCTATGAACTTGCTTGCCATTCGACGTCGTCTAGATTCCAAAAATGACATCTTTCCTCGCAAAATTGCACCACGCACAAAACACCACTGACGGTTCGTGGTGCTTGGTGTTTTGCATGTCTGGCTAAAATAATAGATCTATCGTATCTTTTGGCTCGTAGCTCCGATTTAATCACCATTTTTTTTTCAAATCGTGTATTTTTGCAGGATCTATCCGTTGGAAAATGATAATGCTAAAAACGAACATATATTTCATAGCATTATCCTTCAAGAAAGATAAGCTTTTAGTTGCAATTGTTCTATTTACAAGTGATATTCGTTTAAATAATAAAAGGTGAAGATAAAAGACAGATTCGACGAATTGAAGACGCAAATGACCAAAAAGCTAAAAAGTACACAGTACAATCAAAATGGTTCAAATTATTGATGAGAAACGTCTAAAAATTACAAGAGTACGAGCCGCAAAACGCAAAGTACAAGATATTAAATAGTATGAAAGGACGTTCGAAAATCCAGAACCGGGTCCAGAGTCAACTCTCAACGCGCGACGCAACGGACTAAAAATTACAAGTCAACTATGCACATGAATATAATATAATATATAATTAATTCTTAAAATTATATATATATTATATTATTTAATAAAACCGTCGGCAAATAAAAAAACAAAAGCATGTGAGCTGTAAAAGAAGGCCATGCGATCGCATGGCCATGAAGACCAATTTCCATGCGGTCCCATGCTGAACAGTATCTGCTCAGGTCCTATAAAGTTCGCGTGTTTTGGCCGAATTTTGACACATCTTTTTCTACTCTCTATCTCACGTAATATATATATATTTATAATTTTAATTTTAATTTTAATTTTAATTTTAATTTAATAATAATAAGGGTATGTTAGCGAATGTTGTAAGTGTGTAATTCGAAATTCTGTCCGTGTAACGCTACGCTATTATTAATCATTGTAAGTTATGTTCAACCTTTTTAAATTAATGTCTCGTAGCTAAGTTATTATTATGCTTATTTAAATTGAAGTAATCATGATGTTAGGCTAAATAATAAAGACGGGGTAATTGGGCTTTGTACCATAATTGGGGTTTGGACAAAAGAACGACACTTGTGGAAATTAGACTATGGGCTATTAATGGGCTTTATATTTGTTTAATTGAATGATAGTTCGTTAATTTAATATAAAGATTTACAATTGGACGTACCTATAAATAACCATATACACTCGATCGGACACGATGGGCGGGATATTTATAAGTACTAATAATCGTTTATTTAACCAGACACGGGAATGGATTAATAGTTAATGGACTTATTAAAACATGGGTGAATTACATACAAGGAAAATTGGTGTAATTATAGTTTAAGTCCCCAATTAGTTGGAATATTTGACTTCGAATATAAGAATAATTTGACGAGGACACTCGCACTTTATATTTATGACTGATGGACTGTTATGGACAAAAACCAGATGGACATATTGAATAATCCAGGACAAAGGACAATTAACCCATCGTAATAAACTAAAATCAACACGTCAAACATCATGATTACGGAAGTTTAAATAAGCATAATTCCCTTATTTCATATTTCATCGCACTTTTATTTTCTGTCATTTTATTTAATTGCACTTTTAATTATCGTACTTTTTAATTATCGCAATTTTATTTATTGTCATTTTAATTATCGCATTTTAATTTATCGCACTTTAATTATTGTCATTTACTTTACGCTTTAAATTAAGTTATATTTATTTTTAATATTTTACATTAGGTTTTAACTGCGTCTAAAGTTTTAAAATCGACAAACCGATCATTAAACGGTAAAAACCCCCTTTTAAAATAATAATACTACTTATATATTTATATATTTACAAATATAGTTTTAAAAATATAGCGTTAAACTTGGCTAGATATCTGTGGAACGAACCGGACTTACTAAAAACTAAACTACTGTACGATTAGGTACACTGCCTATAAGTGTTGTAGCAAGGTTTAGGTATATCCACTCTATAAATAAATAAATAACTTGTGTAAAATTGTATCGTATTTAATAGTATTTCGCAATAAAAATATAACTATTTCATATACACCTCTACGCACATCAAGTATTTTTAGCGCCGCTGTCGGGGAACGCTTAAACGCCGGAAGAGAAACGCTATATATATATAAAAAAAAAAATTTACTTTTGTAAAAATAAATTTTAAAGTTTCTTTATTTTTAAGAGTTTGTTAAATATATATATATAAAATTATAAAGTTTCTTTATTTTTATTTTAGTTTTTAAAATATAAGTTTTTTTTGTTTGTATAAATATTTTATAAAAACAGAAAAATTAAAAAAATTAAAAAATTTTCGGGCCTGGTACTGTAGCAGCCCATAATAAGGCCTGGAACCCTAACCCATGCGACCGCATGAAAATATAATGCGATATCCATGCGATCGCATGGCCTGATCTGACACACCATATTTGACCTAGTTCTGCATTAATTACGGTGTATAATTTTATTATTATTATTATTATTATAAACCCTAATTAGGGTTAATTATTTAATTAATTAGTTTTAGTTTTATTATTTTTGTATTTTTAGTTTTAATTAGCTTTATTAAATATATAAACTTATTACTTTTATAAAATAAATAATATAAAATAATATTTTTTTTTTAAATTGTATTTTTATAACTTTAGTTTTATTTTTATTTTTGTATCTTTTTAATTAGTTTAATTCGTAATTGTATATTTTTTCGTTCGTAATTAGTTTTAATATAGTTTTTGCCGTAGTTATTTTTATTTCTAGATTTTTAGGCTTTGCCGTAAAATCCCTTAAGTGCTTTTTCTTTAGATTAAGACTTAAGCACTTTAGAATTTTGCGACGCCGTTTTAGTATTTTAGTACTTTTTAAGTTATTGCCGTTTTGAATATAGAATTCCTTTAAGCTTTAATACCTTTAGACGTAAGTTTTAATATTTAGTTTTTAGATTTTAAGTTTCGACGCTGCATTTTATTATTTTTCGACGCTTATTTTTTGACCTTTTATTTTTCGATGCGCTCTTTTTCTTTCTCATTTCTCGACACTCTCGTTTTTAGGATATAGAATTTTCTATTTCTTCTCTAAAATTTCTTTAAATTTCGACGAAAAATTATTTTAAGCGGTTAAATTGATAGACATCCAAAATTTTCTGGTTCGTAGTAATAGTTGGATTTAATAGTGGCGAGTTGTGGGCTTCCGATTTAAAGGGTCCTGGCTACCTGCTGCATCTATTGGCTATTCGAAACGTGGGCAAAATCAGAAAAGTCTATTAATTTGATAACTTATATAATTTTTATTTTTATAACTAATAGGATATTCTGTGAATGCACCGAGCAAAACGTTCACCACCTTTCATACGTTCACCACCTGTAACCAGGTCAAGACATTTAGCCAATATTGTCGCCGTTGATTTTTCTTTAGAATCGTCATTCAGTCGACCAAGTACTCCAATTCAAATTTCCGATAATCCATTTTTTGAACCCGACCTCACAATTGAGAATCCGGAAGATATTCAGGGACAATTCAGAGATCTTGAACCATTAATCTTTCCTCCGGAACCACCAATCATTCAAACAGAGATTGTCGAGGAACAAACCATTAAATCAGAATCCTCTAGTGATTCAGATTCAATAAACTCAATTATGGAAAATCTGGAACCTCTAAGTATGGAAGACCGAATGAGAGCTAAACGCACTGGCCAAGGTCACGCAATTACTCAACCAGACATTAATGCGCCAGATTATGAAATTAAAGGATAAATCCTACACATGTTGACTAATCAATGCCAATTTAGTGGTGCGCCGAAGGAAGATCCAAATGAACATCTTCGTACCTTTAATAGGATCTATACTCTATTTAAAATCCGAGAAGTTGAGGATGAACAGATTTATCTCATGTTATTTCCCTGGACTTTAAAGGGAGAAGCCAAAGATTGGTTAGAATCGTTACCTGAAGGGGCGATTGATACATGGGACGTTTTAGTTGAAAATTTTCTTAAACAATTCTTTCCGGCATCTAAAGCCGTGAGACTTCAAGGAGAAATTGTTACGTTCACACAAAAGCCAAATGAAACTCTATATTAGGCGTGGACAAGATTTGGAAAGTTATTGAGAGGATGTCCGCAACATGGATTAGACACTTATCAAATAGTACAAATATTCTACCAAGGATGCGACATCACTACAAGAAAAGACATCGATATAGCAGCTGGTGGTTCCATTATGAAGAAAACCGCAACTGAAGCTTACAAAATTATTGATAACATTGCTTCCCACTCACATGAGTGGAACCAAGAAAAAGATATCGTTAGATCATCTAAAGAAGCTAGAGCCGATTCTAGCGATGACTTTGATTCCATTTCTGCAAAGATAGATGCTATTGAGAGACGAATGGAAAAGATGACTAAAGATATTCACTCAATATGAATTAGTTGTGAGAAGTAGGGAGGACCACATTTGACAAAAGATTGTCTCAGTATTGAACAAACAATGGAATAAAGAGAGAATGTTTCATACATGAACCAAAGGCCTGAAAATAATTAATCAGAATAATTATCAACCGCCAAGACCAATCTACAATCAAAACCAGAATTATAACTGAAACATTCCATACAACAACCAACAAGGTCCTAGTAATCAGCAAGTATCCAATAATAATTACAATCAGCAAAGACCTATTTTTTAAAACAAACCACCACAAACCGATGATGAAAAGCCAAATTTTGAAGATATGATGTCGAAGCTAGTTGAATCTCAAATGCAGTTTTTCACATCTCAAAAACAAACGAATGAACAAAATGCTCAAGCATTTAAAAATCAACAAGCTTCTATTCAAAATCTGGAACAAGAAGTAAGCAACCTAGCACGGTTGATAGGTGAAAGAAAATCGGGAAGTCTACCTAGTGATACAAATGCTAACCCCCTGAATGAAACAACTAAAGCTATTACCACAAGAAGTGGTATTACACATAAACCCCCTGAAATACCTGTAATTTCTGATAACGCTATTCCTACTATACAAAAACCACAATCTGAGCAAGAAAACGAAAAAGAACCGGTAGTTGAAAAGGTTAATGAAGATAACACGGTTAAGACTAAACCTTATGTTAAACCATACCAACCACCACTTCCTTACCCGAGTAAAATGAGAAAAGAAAGACTTGAAGCCGAGCAATCCAAATTCTTGGATATGTTTAAACAAATAAATGTAAATCTTCCTTTCATTGATGTAATTTCAGGAATGCCAAGATATGCTAAATTTCTGAAAGATCTAATCACAAATAGAAAGAAAATGGAAGAACTCTCGGCTGTTACAATGAATGCTAATTGTTCTACAGTGCTGTTGAATAAGATACCAGAAAAACTTTCAGATCCAGGAAGTTTCACAATTCCATGTTTTCTGGGTAGTCTTAGTTCAATAGAAGCATTGGCAGACTTAGGTGCTAGTATAAATCTATTGTCATATTCACTATACGCTAAACTAGACCTTGGAGAATTGAAACCAACATGAATAAGCATACAACTAGTCGATCGATCAGTAAAATATCCTAGAGGGATAATGGAAAATATGCTAGTTAAAGTTGGTACTTTAGTATTTCCAGTAGATTTTGTTATTCTGGACATGGAAGAAGATTCTCGAGTTCCTCTCATATTAGGAAGACCATTCTTAAACACGGCTAAAGTAATAATAGACGTGTTCGGTAAGAAATTGACCCTAATTATAGAGGACGAGAGTGTTACCTTTTCTGTTGATAGAGCCATGCAACAACCACAATCTGCAGATGATACATGTTATTACATTCAAACTATAGATTCACATGCAGAATTGTTAGAAGAATTTCAAGAATTACAAGGAACAAGAGAATGTTCTTCAGGAGAAGGAACTGAACCAATTGATGAAGCTGAAATGTTAGCCGTACTCATGGCTAATGAATATGAACCAACAACAGAAGAAATTCAAATGCTAAAAGAAGAAGACAGATATCGATACAAATCATCGATAGAAGAACCACCGACATTAGAGTTAAAACCACTTCCAAACCATCTGGAATATGCTTATTTACATGGTGAATCTGAATTACCTGTAATAATATCGTCTTCTCTTACTGAAAATGAAAAATCTCATATCATTTCTGTGTTAAAAGCTCATAAACCAGCTATTGCATGGAAGATTCATGACATTAAAGGCATAAGTCCTTCGTATTGCACACATAAAATCCTTATGGAAGAAGGTCATAAAATGTATGTGCAACGCCAACGAAGACTAAATCCAAATATGCAAGATATTGTTAAGAAAGAAATTATGAAACTGCTATATGCAGGTTTAATTTATCCAATTTTTGATAGTCCATGGGTAAGCCCAGTTCAATGTGTACCTAAGAAGGGTGGCATGACTGTCATCACAAATGAAAAAAATGAGCTTATTCCTACTAGGACTGTAACAGGATGGCGTGTTTGTATTGATTATAGAAAATTAAATGACGCCACCAGAAAAGATCACTTTCTCTTACCTTTCATTGATCAAATGTTGGAAAGATTAGCTGGAAATAGTTACTATTGTTTTCTTGATGGTTTCTCCGGATACTTTCAAATTCCAATCGCACCCGAGGATCAAGAGAAAACCACATTCACGTGCCCTTATGGTACTTTTGCTTATAAACGCATGCCATTTAGACTTTGCAACGCCCCTGCAACCTTTCAAAGGTGTATGATGGCGATTTTTCACGACATGATAGAAGAATGCATAGAAGTTTTCATGGATGAGTTTTCAATCTTCGGTGATACTTTTGAAACATGTCTAGTTAATCTTGAACGAATGCTAATTAGATGCGAACAATCAAATCTAGTACTTAATTGGGAGAAATGTCATTTCATGGTTAAAGAAGGCATCGTTCTTGGTCATAAAATTTCAAAAGAAGGAATTGAAGTGGATAGAGCTAAAGTAGATGTAATTGCTAAACTTCCACATCCTACCAATGTTAGAGGAGTTAGGAGTTTTCTAGGGCATGCCGGTTTTTACTGACGTTTCATAAAAGATTTTTCTATAATTGCCACTCCTATGAATAAACTCCTAGAAACGGATGCTCCATTCATCTTTTTAGATGGATGTATCAAATCTTTTAATATTCTTAAAGAAAAACTCACTAATGCGCCGATCATGATAACTCCAAATTGGAATCTACCATTTGAACTTATGTGCGATGCAAGTGATTTTGCAATGGGAGCCGTTTTAGGACAAAGGATTGAAAAACGATTTCAACCTATTTATTACGCTAGGAAGACGTTACAAGGAGCACAAACGAATTACACAACTACTGAAAAAGAACTCTTTGCTATTGTCTTTGCTTTTGACAAATTTCGTTCATATATCGTTCTAGCTAAAACGGTGGTCTATACTAACCATTCTGCTCTTAGATACCTATTTTCAAAACAAGATGCTAAACCACGATTAATCCGTTGGATCTTAATCTTACAAGAGTTCGATATTGAAATCCGAGACAAAAAGGGAGCAGAAAATCTCGCCGCTGATCATCTTTTGTGATGACACGGGAATATCCGACCAAATTTAAACTTGAATCTAATTTGGTTTCAATACGATAAGCAAAGTCTGTTAGGTTAAGTCTCAAAAATTTTAAACTGCTTCGTGTATTCAGTTACCATTTGACCATTCTCGACGATTCACGAACCCATGTGTAAATAATTATGTAAATATATACATATATATACAAAGTGTATATATAATAATTTAAATTAATAAGTATACATTAATCAATTAGAATTAATAATAGATAATAAACAAAATAAATAAGTTTATTATAATAAACATATACAAATAGATATATAATATTATTATGAATCTATATATATATATATATATATATATATATATATATATATATATATATACACACACACACACACACACACATATATATATACATATAAAAGATTTCTATTAATAGCTAATATATTGTAACATATATATAAAATGGATAAATATTAAATAATATAAGTAGTATATAACTAACAACGGATTAGATTCAATTATATATACAATTATTGTATAATATCGTTAGTACTTTTAATAATAATATTAATATTAAATATAATTTAAAGATGCAAATTTATTGTATATAAATGATAACATATTATTATTAATATTAACATTAATAATATTAGCATTATCATAATTAGTACTATTATTATTATTATAAATTATTATCATTAATATTATTTCTATTATTATTATTAAAGTCAATATTGGATATTAAAGTTTGTATAATTAATACTATAGTTATGAGAAAATAATACAATCTATTACTAATATAATTAATATTGGTATTTTTATTATTAGTAATTTTATTATTATAAATCAGCATTTTTAATTATTATTAATTAGTATTAATATTATTAATATATTTATTAATATTAAATAAATAAAAAATATAATAACTGGTACAAGTTGTTAGCCATATCTATCAAAACTGGATTTGATTCTTATTTCCTGTCTCCTCTGAATACAAATCGACAATTATACCACTGTTAGATAATTGAAATCAGTTAAAAGTCCTTTTCTAATTTTATTTTTCTATATTTTCTTATGTACTGATCGAATTTTTCTGTCAAATTCTTGTCGACCATTTAATTCTATAAATCAATTAATTCTTCTCACATTATCAACGAATTCATCCAACCTATCCTCAATCAATATAAATTATCAATTGTGTCTACAATTTAAACAGAAACTTAGTCGTATAACTCTGTTTTCAACCTCAAACTGCAAAACCTCGATTTTGAACTAAATTGCAAAATGTAAAAATGCAGTGTTGATAGAAAGCGTGTATGTAATCTATCTGTAAAGTTTCAACGTCCAATTTCATCTATCGAGTTCGAATTTAAGTGTCAAACTATAAAAATTCAAAAGTCAACTAAATGTTCTTCATTAAAATTTAAATTCGTTTTTATGTTGCAAGTTAAATTGGTTATTCCCAAAGTTTTTAAGAGGGATTTACTACATATTTCACGTTGGAACTTTGATCCAAAACTGCCTAAATTTTAAAATCGCGTATTGAGTTCATGGTCTCCTTAAACGAGCTGTTCTAACAGTTCTTTTATTTTTTTTATTTTTTTTTATTTTATTCCTTTTGTTTGTTAAATTCAAAACATCACAACTGGTAGCTCACGATTAAGTTTGAAAATCATTAAACGAAATCATTAATTCATTACTGGTATGATTTTGATTCTGTTCGAATTGGGTCGTGGAGAAGAGAAGGGGAACAGTCACATAAATGGATTAAAAGAAATTCGGATATAGATTAAATCAGAAAAACGGTTACAGCACGATGGTTGGGGTGTTTTCATGTGAGCGAGAGGTCTCGGGTTCAAGCCCGGTTCGATGCAATATTTTTTTTAAAAAGAGCTTTTAAGGTAGTCTACTTTCTTTTTATTATTATTATTATTGTTATTAATGTTGTTATTATTAATTATTATTATTAGTACTTAAGATTATAGTTATTACTATTATTATTATTACTAATAAGTATTAGTTATCATTTACCCTTATTATTATTATAATCATAGTTATAATTAAGAATATCGTTATTATTATTGTTGTTATTATTAGTATTGTAGTTATTATTATCTCAGGTAAAAGTATTATGAATTTTATCATTTTTATTATTACTAATACATGTATTATTATTATTATTATTATTATTATTATTATTATTATTATTATTATTATTATTATTATTATTATTATTATTATTATTATTATTATTATTATTATTATTATTATTATTATTATTATTATTATTATTATTATTATTATTATTATTATTATTATTATGATTATGACTATTATTATTATTATTAACATAAGTATAATCATTAATAATATCATTATTATTATTATGGTTGTTGTTATTACTAATATTATTATCAAAACTACCACCAACAGTAAAATTATTATTGTAGTTACTATTATTATCAGTAGTATTATTATTAGTATTATCGTTAAGGTCAAAATTTAGTAACATTATCATTAAATCAATATTTTAGTATTATTATCATTACTATTAAGATTATTGTTATTATCATAATTTCATTAATAAATAGGATTGTTATTAAAAGTATCATTTTATTTGACGTTATCAGCCTAATTTTATTAATAATCTATTAACCTTAAAAATTGCATTTTTATTTTTATTACTATTATTAATATTACTATTATCATTATCAATATCACTACTAACAAGACGACTAATGATATTATCAAAATAATTATTTTCAATATAACTATTAAATCTAAGTAATAATAATATTATCATTTTTTTTATATTATCATTAACTTAACAAACAAATAATATTATATAAAAATATATTTAACACACATAACTTTACTATATAAATATTATTATATATAAAATGAATATATTTAATGAAATAAATAAGTTATCAATATAAAATTTTATCACTAATAATAATATATATAATTGTCCGATCACAAGTGTATGTTTTAATATATATACGAATGATATAGGTTCGTGAATCCAAGGCCAACCCTGCATTGTTCAGTTGTTTAATGTCGTCATATGTATTTTTACTACAAAATACAGTATGGTGAGTTTCATTTGATTCCCTTTTTACTCTTTACATTTTTGGGCTGAGAATACATGCAAATGCTTTATTAACTGTTTTACAATATTTATATACGTGAGTTTCATTTACCCCTTTTACTCTTTATGTTTTTGGGCTGAGAATACATGCAAATGCTTTATTAACTATTTTACAATATTTACATGCGTGAGTTTTCATTATTCCCTTTTTAAATGCTTTCGCAATATATATTTTTGGGACTGAGAATACATGCGCTGTTTTTATAACTGTTTTACGAAATAGACACAAGTAATTGAAACTACATTATATGGTTGAATGATTGAAATCGAATATGCCCCTTTTATTAAGTCTGGTAATCTAAGAATTAGGGAACAGACACCCTAATTGACGCGAACTCTAAAGATAGATCTATCGGGCCCAACAAGCCCCATCCAAAGTACCGGATGCTTTAGTACTTCAAAATTTATATCATGTCCAAAGGAGGATCCCGGAATGATGGGGATATTCTTATATGCATATTGTTAATGTCGGTTACCAGGTGTTCAATCCATATGAATGATATTTTTATCTCTATGCATGGGACATATATTTATGAGAACTAGAAATCTTGTGGTCTATTAAAATGATGGAAATGATTATTTATGTTAAACTATTGAACTCACCAACCTTTTGGTTGACACTTTAAAGCATGTTTATTCTCAGGTACGAAAGAAATCTTCCGCTGTGCATTTACTCATATTAGAGATATTACTTGGAGTCATTCATGACATATTTCAAAAGACGTTGCATTCGAGTCATTTAGTTCATCGAGATTGTTATTAAGTCAATTATAGTTGGATATATTATGAAATGATATGCATGCCGTCAACTTTCGATGTAAAGTAAATTTGTCTTTTAAAAATGATGCAATGTTTGTAAAATGTATCATATAGAGGTCATGTACCTCGCGATGTAATCAACTATTATGAATCATTTATGATCGATACGGACTTCGTCCGGATGGATTGGGATGGGTCCTTTCATCTTTCTCGTCTTGAAAATCCCGAATTAGAAGTTCTAAATGAATCGGCCATACAAGATAACTTTCCTGATGAATATCTATTGAAGATAGATTATAGTGAAATTCCATGGTTTGCAGACTATGCAAAGTATTTAGTATGTGGATTCCTTGAAAAAGGGTTGTCATACCAAAAACGAAAGAAATTCTTTAGTGATATATGTAGTGACCCGAACTTTTCCATGTTTATATATATTAAATGAAATTGATATTTACATGATTAAGTGTTTCCAACATGTTAAGCAATCAAACTTATTAAGACTTGATTAATTGGAATAGGTTTCATATAGACAATTGACCACCCAAGTTGACCGGTGATTCACGAACATTAAAACTTGTAAAAACTATACGATGACATATATATGGTTATATATATATTTAACATGATTTTATTATAAGTATGTATCTCATTAGGTATTTTAACAATGAGTTATATACATAAAAATGAGACTATTAAATTAAGAAACTCGAAAACTATATATATAACGATTATCGTTATAACGTCTTACTAGGTACATATGAATAATATTAAGATATTGATACACTTGGTTAATTATGTTAAATGATAAGTAAATATATCATTAAGTGTATTAACAATGAACTACATATGTAAAAATAAGACTACTAACTTAATGATTTCGAAACGAGACATATATGTAACGATTATCGTTGTACCGACATTTAACTGTATATATATCATACTAAGATATATTATATATCATAATATCATGATAATATAACAATTTAACATCTCATTTGATATAATAAACAATGGCTTAACAACATTTAACAAGATCGTTAACCTAAAGGTTTCAAAACAACATTTACATGTAACGACTAACGATGACTTAACGACTCAGTTAAAATGTATATACATGTAGTGTTTTAATATGTATTCATAAACTTTTGAAAGACTTCAAGAAACTTATCAAAATACTTCTATTTAACAAAAATTCTTACAATTACATCCTCGTTCAGTTTCATCAATAAATCTACTCGTATGCACCCGTATTCGTACTCGTACAATACACAGCTTTTAGATGTATGTACTATTGGTATATACACTCCAATTATCAACTCTTAGCAGCCCATGTGAGTCACCTAATACATGTGGGAACCATCATTTGGCAAATAGCATGAAATATCTCATAAAATTACAAAAATATGAGTAATCATTCATGACTTATTTACATGAAAACAAAATTACATATCCTTTATATCTAATCCATACACCAACGACCAAAAACACCTACAAACACTTTCATTCTTCAATTTTCTTCATCTAATTGATCTCTCTCAAGTTCTATCTTCAAGTTCTAAGTGTTCTTCATAAATTCCAAAAGTTCTAGTTTCATAAAATCAAGAATACTTCCAAGATTGCAAGTTTACTTCCAAGTTTTCTAAATCCATTCCAAGTAATTATCCAAGATCAAGAAACCTTTGTTACTTACAGTAGGTTATCTTTCTAATACAATGTAATAATCATATTCAAACTTTAATTTAATTTCTATAACTATAACAATCTTATTTCGAGTGGAAATCTTACTTGAAATTGTTTTCGTGTCATGATTCTGCTTCAAGAACTTTCAAGCCATCCAAGGATCCTTTGAAGCTAGATCCATTTTTCTCATTTCCAGTAGGTTTATCCAAGGAACTTGAGGTAGTAATGATGTTCATAACATCATTCGATTCATACATAAAAAGCTGTCTTATTCAGCGTTATAAACTTGTAATCACTAGAACATAGTTTAGTTAATTCTAAACTTGTTCGCAAAAAAAGTTAATCCTTCTAACTAGACTTTTAAAATCAACTAAACACATGTTCTATATCTATATTATATTCTAACTTAATGATTTAAAACCCGGAAACACGATAAACACCATAAAACTGGATATACGCCGTCGTAGTAAAACTGGGGGCTGTTTTGGTTGGGATAATCAAAAGCTAAGAAGAACTTTGATTTAAAAGCTATACTTCTGGAAAAATGATTTTTCTTATGAACATGAAACTATATCTAAAAATCATGGTTAAACTCAAAGTGAAAGTATGTTTTTCAAAATGGTCATCAAGATGTCGTTCTTTCGACGGAAATGACTACCTCTTTCAAAAACGACTTGTTACTTGTATTTCTGACTATAAACTTATACTTTTTCTATTTATATTCATAAATTTAAGTTCAATATGAAACCGTGGCCACTGGAATCACTGAAAACGGATTAGAAACGAAGAAATGGCGAGTAAAACAAGATTGATAAAAACTACTCATTTTACCTACGTGAAAGTTAGTAATAAATCTATTCCAACCATAACCTAATCAACTTATATTGTATATTATGTAATCTTGAGATACCATAGACACGTATACAATGTTTCGACCTATCATGTCGACCCATCTATATATATATTGCGAAACAACCATAGACACTCTATATGTGAATGTTGGAGTTAGCTATACAGGGTTGAGGTTGATTCCAAAATATATATATAGTTTGAGTTGTGATCAATACTGAGATACGTATACACTAGGTCGTGGATTGATTCAAAATAATATTTATCGATTTATTTCTATACATCTAACTGTGGACAACTAGTTGTAGGTTACTAACGAGGACAGCTGACTTAATAAACTTAAAACATCAAAATGTATTAAAAGTATTGTAAATATATTTTGAACATACTTTGATATATATTTATATATTGTTATAGGTTCGTGAATCAACCAGTGGCCAAGTCTTACTTCCCGACAAAGTAAAAATCTGTGAAAGTGAGTTATAGTCCCACTTTTAAAATCTAATATTTTTGGAATGAGAATACATGCAGGTTTTATAAATGATTTACAAAATAGACACAAGTACGTGAAACTACATTCTATGGTTGAATTATCGAAATCGAATATGCCCCTTTTTATTAAGTCTGGTAATCTAAGAATTAGGGAACAGACACCCTAATTGACGCGAATAATAAAGATAGATCTATTGGGCCTAACAAACCCCATCCAATGTACCGAATGCTTTAGTACTTCGAAATTTATATCATATCCGAAGGGTGTCCCGGAATGATGGGGATATTCTTATATATGCATCTTGTTAATGTCGGTTACCAGGTGTTCACCATATGAATGATTTTTATCTCTATGTATGGGATGTGTATTGAAATATGAAATCTTGTGGTCTATTGTTATGATTTGATATATATAGGTTAAACCTATAACTCACCAACATTTTTGTTGACGTTTAAAGCATGTTTATTCTCAGGTGAATACTAAGAGCTTCCGCTGTTGCATACTAAAATAAGGACAAGATTTGGAGTCCATGTCTGTATGATATTGTGTAAAAACTGCATTCAAGAAACTGATTTCGATGTAACATATTTGTATTGTAAACCATTATGTAATAGTCGTGTGTAAACAGGATATTTTAGATTATCATTATTTGATAATCTATGTAAAGCTTTTTAAACCTTTATTTATGAAATAAAGGTTATGGTTTGTTTTAAAAATGAATGCGTTCTTTGAAAAAACGTCTCATATAGAGGTCAAAACCTCGCAACGAAATCAATTAATATGGAACGTTTTTAATCAATAAGAACGGGACATTTCAGTTGGTATCAGAGCTTTGGTCTTAGAGAACCAGAAAATTTGCATTAGTGTGTCTTATCGAGTTTGTTAGGATGCATTAGTGAGTCTGGACTTCGACCGTGTTTACTTGAAAAATGATTGCTTAACAAATTTTGTTGGAAACTATATATTTTTAACATGTGAATATTATGTGATATATTAATCTCTTAACGTGTTTGATATTATGTGATAGATGTCTACCTCTAATACAAATCCCATTGACTCACCTAATAATAATGAAGAGTCAAATGTAATTTGGAATGATTAGTGGACTGATTCACAAGTTCCCGAAGAGGAACCGGAAGAAGAATCGGAACCGGAAGAAGAATCAGAACCGGAGGAGGAGGAACCGAAAGAAGAAATAGAACTGGTGGGGGAAATAATAAAACGGTTAAGTAAAAGAAAATCCTCAACCAACCGACCATGGTTAATTATGGTCAACGATGTTTCCGCCAAGGAAGTAAAATATTGGAAGGATTACCAATTCTCCGATGAATCGGGTCCCGACGAGGATTCCGATGATGTTATAGAAATTACCCCAATTGAATTTAAAAAGGAAAAAGAGAACAATAAGGGAAAGGGCATAAAAATAGAGAAATCTGAATCCAACCCCGATGAACTTTATATGTATCGTCAACACCCGTATTTCTTAAGTTGTAACAATAACCCGGAAACCTCTAAACCACCAGATTTTTCTAGACCAATGTGGAAAACGACGACTCGTATTAGGGGAACATCATATATCCCTAAAAACTTAGCAAAAAGAACCAAGTTCGAAAAAGAAGAAACGAGTGAGTCGAAATAAGATAGTTGTATTTGTGCGGTGTAATATATGTAATATAGCGTGCTTATGCTTTACGATATATGTAAAAATTGCTTGTATTAATAAGTATCTTTTATGAATCTAACTCTTGTCTATTTTACAGTATAAAAACACAAAATGGATAGACAACCCAATATTTTAGAAGACTTACCTGGAGACATGATTGATGAAATCTTGTCTAGAGTCGGTCAGAATTCCTCGGCACAACTATTTATGGCAAAATCAGTTTGTAAGACATTCGAAGAACGTTCCAAGAATTCCTTGGTTTATAAAAGGCTTTCGTTTGAAAGATGGGGGATATCACATTGGGAAACCCATAAGTTACGATGTGTTTACTTTGACGCATATATTGCGGGGAACCCAAATGCTATTTTACGCAACGGGTTAAGAAATTATTTTGACTCAATGTATCCGAATATAGGACTTCATGATTTAGAAAAAGCGGCTAACATGCAACATAAAGAAGCATGTTATGCTTACGGGTTAGTAATGTTCGCTTCTCACCAAAGTGAGAAAAAGAACATCGGGCTACAACTATTAAACAAAACGTTCCCACAAGTGACGGAGTCGGTAATTGGGGTAAGAAATGAGGTTTTTAGGTTATTACGAGACTGTTGGTCATTACGTAACCTTCGCCCTTTTGACGACGTTACAACACGTTGTCATACTATCGGTCACAGCGCTTACATTCCACAAGACCAAGGATGGGAAGTGGTATTAGTAAAACCAGAATGCATGACTTGTTTCTGGACGTATGAATTACGTGTCTTTGTTGCCTTTGCTGAACGCCTTATTTATTAACTAGAATTATCTTCGCAACTACTTTGTATCAAAGTTTTATGTGCTATATTTCATGCTATATGTAAAAAAAGCGGTATTGTAAGTTTGCAAGTTATTGTATAAAGGTTTGAATATGATATTTTTTTTGTGATTAGTTTTTCATATAGAATTGTAGTAGTTGAAATGGTATGTTAGCTACTAAGTATGAACTTAACGGGTAGGTACTACCCGAATTAAAGAGTATAAAACGCTAATATAAAGAAAGAGCTTTTATAAATAAGTTCATATTACGCGACGAAATACTATTGACTACTCTTGATATTCTATATGATTAACTCGTTTCATTTGACTATTTTGAAGGAAATGGCACCGACTACTCGACACACCTTGAATATGAGTGAAGAGGAATTTCGTGCCTTTCTTGCTTCAAACATAGCCGCAGTACAGGCTGCGCTACATACCAACAATAACCTTGGATCTAGCAGTACAAGAAATCGTGTAGGATGCACCTACAAAGAATTCACTGCCTACAAACCTTTGGAATTTGATGGAACCGAAGGACCGATCAGATTGAAACCGTGGACCGAGAAGGTCGAATCGGTGTTTGCCATAAGTAAGTGTACTGAAGAGGACAAAGTGAAGTACGCTACGCATACCTTCATAGGTACTGCGTTAACATGGTAGAATACCTATCTAGAGCAAGTGGGACAAGATGATGCTTACGCACTACCGTAGTCAGCATTCAAGCACTTGATGAACGAGAAGTACCGTCCCAGAACCGAGGTCAATAAGCTCAAGACAGAACTTAGAGGGTTACGAACCCAAGGATTTGATATTACCACGTACGAAAGACGATTCACAGAATTGTGCCTATTGTGTCCGGGAGCGTTCGAAGATGAGGAAGAGAAGATCGACGCGTTTGTGAAAGGATTACCGGAAAGAATCCAAGAAGATATAAGTTCACACGAGCCCGCCTCCATACAACAGGCATGTAGAATGGCTCACAAACTAGTGAACCAGATTGAGGAAAGAATTAAAGAACAGACGGCTGAAGAGGCCAATGTGAAGCAAGTCTCAAGAAAGTGGGAGGAAAACGGTGATAAGAATCACCAATACAACAACAACAGCAATTACAACAATAATCGCAAGAACTATCCCAACAATCGCAACATCAATCGCAACTACAACAAACTGCCCAACAACAACAACAACAACAACAAAAACAACTACAACAATCATCCCAATAACAATAACAACTGTAACAACAACAACAACAATCAGAAGCAGCTATGCCAAAGGTGTGAAAAGTATCACTCAGGGTTCTGTACCAAATTTTGCAACAAGTGTAAAAGAAATGGTCATAGCGTGGCGAAGTGTGAGGTCTACGGACCAGGGGTTAACAGAACGAAAGGAACAAATGGTGTCGGAACGAGTAATGGTGGAGCAAGTAGTGTCGGAGCAAGTTATGCCAATGTAGTTTGTTATAAATGTGGAAAATCGGGCCACATTATTAGAAATTGCCCGAACCAGGAGAACACGAATGGACAAGGCCGCAGAAGAGTTTTCAATATTAATGCGCTAGAGGCACAGGAAGACCCGGAGCTTGTTACGGGTACGTTTCTTATTGACAATAAATCTGCTTACGTTTTATTTGATTCGGGTGCGGATAGAAGCTATATGAGTAGAGATTTTTGTGCTAAATTAAGTTGTCCATTGACGCCTTTGGATAGTAAATTTTTACTCGAATTAGCAAATGGTAAATTAATTTCAGCAGATAATATATGTCGGAATCGAGAAATTAAAATGGTTAGCGAAACATTTAAGATTGACTTGATACCAGTAGAGTTAGGGAGTTTTGATGTGATAATCGGTATGGACTGGTTGAAAGAAGTGAAAGCAGAGATCGTTTGTTACAAAAATGCAATTCGCATTATACGAGAAAAAGGAAAACCCTTAATGGTGTACGGAGAAAAGGGCAACACGAAGCTACATCTTATTAGTAATTTGAAGGCACAAAAACTAATAAGAAAAGGTTGTTATGCTGTTCTAGCACACGTTGAGAAAGTACAAACGGAAGAAAAGAGCATCAGTGATGTTCCCGTCGCAAAAGAATTTCCCGATGTATTTCCAAATGAATTACCGGGACTACCTCCACATCGATCTGTTGAATTTCAAATAGATCTTGTACCAGGAGCTGCACCAATAGTGCGTGCTCCTTACAGACTCGCACCCAGCGAGATGAAAGAACTGCAAAGCCAACTACAAGAACTATTAGAACGTGGTTTCAGTCGACCAAGCACATCACCATGGGGAGCTCCTGTTTTGTTTGTCAAGAAGAAGGATGGTACATTTAGGTCGTGTATTGACTACAGAGAGTTGAATAAACTTACCATCAAAAACCGTTATCCACTGCCGAGAATTGATGACTTATTTGATCAACTACAAGGCTCGTCGGTTTATTCGAAAATCGATTTACATTCTGGATATCATCAAATGCGAGTAAAGGAGGATGATATTCCAAAAACTGCTTTTAGGACGCGTTATGGTCATTACGATTTTATGGTTATGCCGTTTGGATTGACTAACACACCAGCTGTGTTCATGGACCTTATGAACCGAGTGTGTGGGCTATATCTTCACAATTTTGTCATTGTTTTCATCGATGACATACTTATTTACTCAAAGAATGACCAAGAGCACGAAGAACATTTGAGAAAAGTGCTAGAAGTATTGAGGAAAGAAAAACTGTACGCTAAGTTTTCAAAGTGTGCATTTTGGTTGGAAGAAGTTCAATTCCTCGGTCACATAGTGAACAAAGAAGGTATCCAGGTGGACCCGGCAAAGATCGAAACCGTTGAAAAGTGGGAAACCCCAAAAACTCCGAAGCATATACGTCAATTTTTAGGATTGGCTGGTTACTACAGAAGATTCATCCAAGATTTCTCCAAAATAGCAAAACCCTTGACTGCATTAACGCATAAAGGGAAGAAATTTGAATGGAAGGATGAACAAGAGAAGGCATTTCAGTTATTGAAGAAAAAGCTAACTACAGCACCTATATTGTCATTGCCTGAAGGGAATGATGATTTTGTGACTTATTGTGTCGCATCAAAGCAAGGTCTCGGTTGTGTATTAATGCAACGAACGAAGGTGATTGCTTATGCGTCTAGACAATTGAAGATTCACGAACAAAATTATACGACGCATGATTTGGAATTAGGCGCGGTTGTTTTTGCATTAAAGACTTAGAGGCACTACTTATATGGGGTCAAAAGTATTATATATACCGACCACAAAAGTCTTCAACACATATTTAATCAGAAACAACTGAATATGAGGCAGCGTAGGTGGATTGAATTGTTGAATGATTACGACTTTGAGATTCGTTACCACCCGGGGAAGGCAAATGTGGTAGCCGACGCCTTGAGCAGAAAGGACAAAGAACCCATTCGAGTAAAATCTATGAATATAATGATTCACACTAACCTTACTACTCAAATAAAGGAGGCGCAACAAGGAGTTTTAAAAGAGGGAAATTTAAAGGATGAAATACCCAAAGGATCGGAGAAGCATCTTAATATTCGGGAAGACAGAACCCGGTATAGGGCTGAAAGGATTCGGGTACCAAAATTTGGAGATATGAGAGAAATGGTACTTAGAGAAGCTCATAAAACCAGATACTCAATACATCCTGGAACGGGGAAGATGTACAAGGATCTCAAGGAACATTTTTGGTGGCCGGGTATGAAAGCCGATGTTGCTAAATATGTAGGAGAATGTTTGACGTGTTCTAAGGTCAAAGCTGAGCATCAGAAACCATCAGGTCTACTACAACAACCTGAAATTCTGGAATGGAAATGGGAAAACATTACCATTGATTTCATTACTAAATTGCCAAGGACTGCAAGTGGTTATGATACTATTTGGGTGATAGTTGATCGTCTCATCAAGTCAGCACATTTCTGCCAATAAGACAAGATGACAAGATGGAGAAGTTAGCACGACTGTATTTGAAGGAAGTCATCTGCAGACATGGAATACCAATCTCTATTATCTCTAATATGGATGGCAGATTTATTTCAAGATTCTGGCAGACATTACAACAAGCATTAGGAACTCATCTAGACATGAGTACTGTCTATCATCCACAAACTGATGGGCAGAGTGAAAGGACGATACAAATGCTTAAAGACATGCTACGAGTATGTGTTATTGATTTCGGAAACAGTTGGGATCGACATCTACTGTTAGCAGAATTTTCCTACAACAACAGCTATCATTCAAGCATTGAGATGGCGCCGATTGAAGCACTTTATGGTAGAAAGTGCAGGTCTCCGATTTGTTGGAGTGAAGTGGGGGATAGACAGATTACGGGTCCGGAGATAATACAAGAAACTACCGAGAAGATCATCCAAATTCAACAACGGTTGAAAACCGCCCAGAGTCGACAAAAGAGCTACGCGGACAGTAAAAGAAAAGATATAGAGTTTGAAATTGGAGAAATGGTCATGCTTAAGGTTTCACCTTGGAAAGGCGTTGTTCGATTTGGTAAATGGGGGAAACTAAATCCAAGGCACATTGGACCATTCAAGATTATAGATCATGTCGGACCAGTAGCTTACCAACTTGAGCTACCTCAACAACTCGCGACTGTACATAACACTTTCCATGTCTCAAATTTGAAGAAATGTTTTGCTAAAGAAGATCTCACTATTCCATTGGACGATATCCAAATCAATGAAAAACTTCAATTCATTGAAGAACCCGTCGAAATAATGGATCGTGAGGTTAAGAGACTTAAACAAAATAAGATAACGATTGTTAAGGTTCGATGGAATGCTCGTAGAGGACCCGAGTTCACCTGGGAGCATGAAGATCAGATGAAGAAGAAATACCCGCATCTATTTCCAGAAGATTCGTCAACACTTTCAACAGCTTAAAATTTCAGGACAAAATTTATTTAACGGGTAGGTACTGTAGTGACCTGAACTTTTCCATGTTTATATATATTAAATGAAATTGATATTTACATGATTAAGTGTTTCCAACATGTTAAGCAATCAAACTTATTAAGACTTGATTAATTGGAATAGGTTTCATATAGACAAATGACCACCCAAGTTGACCGGTGATTCACGAACGTTAAAACTTGTAAAAACTATACGATGACATATATATGGTTATATATATAGTTAACATGATTTTATTATAAGTATGTATCTCATTAGGTATTTTAACAATGAGTTATATACATAAAAATGAGACTATTAAATTAAGAAACTCGAAAACTATATATATAACGATTATCGTTATAACGTCTTACTAGGTACATATGAATCATATTAAGATATTGATACACTTGGTTAATTATGTTAAATGATAAGTAAATATATCATTAAGTGTATTAACAATGAACTACATATGTAAAAATAAGACTACTAACTTAATGATTTCGAAACGAGACATATATGTAACGATTATCGTTGTAACGACATTTAACTGTATATATATCATACTAAGATATATTATATATCATAATATCATGATAATATAACAATTTTACATCTCATTTGATATAATAAACAATGGGTTAACAACATTTAACAAGATCGTTAATCTAAAGGTTTCAAAACAACATTTACATGTAACGACTAACGATGACTTAACGACTCAGTTAAAATGTATATACATGTAGTGTTTTAATATGTATTCATACACTTTTGAAAGACTTCAAAACACTTATCAAAATACTTCTATTTAACAAAAATGCTTACAATTACATCCTCGTTCAGTTTCATCAACAAATCTACTCGTATGCACCCGTATTCGTACGCGTACAATACACAGCTTTTAGATGTATGTACTATTGGTATATGCACTCCAATGATCAGCTCTTAGCAGCCCATGTGAGTCACCTAACATAAGTGGGAACCATCATTTGGCAACTAGCATGAAATATCTCATAAAATTACAAAAATATGAGTAATCATTCATGACTTATTTACATGAAAACAAAATTACATATCCTTTATATCTAATATATACACCAACGACCAAAAACACCTACAAATACTTTCATTCTTCAATTTTCTTCATCTAATTGATCTCTATCTAGTTCTATCTTCAAGTTCTAAGTGTTCTTCATAAATTCCAAAAGTTATAGTTTCATAAAATCAAGAATACTTCCAAGATTGCAAGTTTACTTCCAAGTTTTCTAAATCCATTCCAAGTAATCATCCAAGATCAAGAAACCTTTGTTACTTACAGTAGGTTATCTTTCTAATACAAGGTAATAATCATATTCAAACTTTAATTCAATTTCTATAACTATAACAATCTTATTTTGAGTGGAAATCTTACTTGAAAATGTTTTCGTGTCATGATTCTGCTTCAAGAACTTTCAAGCCATCCAAGGATCCTTTGAAGCTAGATCCATTTTTCTCATTTCCAGTAGGTTTATCCAAGGAACTTGAGGTAGTAATGATTTTCATAACATCATTCGATTCATACATAAAAAGCTGTCTTATTCAACGTTATAAACTTGTAATCACTAGAACAAAGTTTAGTTAATTCTAAACTTGTTCGCAAATAAAGTTAATCCTTCTAACTAGACTTTTAAAATCAACTAAACACATGTTCTATATCTATATGATATGCTAACTTAATGATTTAAAACCCGGAAACACGATAAACACCATAAAACTGGATATACGCCGTCGTAGTAAAACCGGGGGCTGTTTTGGTTGGGATAATCAAAAGCTAAGAAGAACTTTTATTTAAAAGCTATACTTATGGAAAAATGATTTTTCTTATGAACATGAAACTATATCCAAAAATCATGATTAAACTCAAAGTGAAAGTATGTTTTTCAAAATGGTCATCAATATGTCGTTCTTTCGACGGAAATGACTACCTCTTTCAAAAACGACTTGTAACTTGTATTTCTGACTATAAACTTATACTTTTTCTATTTATATTCATAAAGTTAAGTTCAATATGAAACCGTGGCCACTGGAATCACTCAAAACGGATTAGAAACGAAGAAATGGCGAGTAAAACAAGATTGATAAAAACTACTCATTTTACCTACGCGAAAGTTAGTAATAAATCTATTCCAACCATAACCTAATCAACTTATATTGTATATTATGTAATCTTGAGATACCATAGACACGTATACAATGTTTCGACCTATCATGTCGACCCATCTATATATATATTGCGGAACAACCATAGACACTCTATATGTGAATGTTGGAGTTAGCTATACAGGGTTGAGGTTGATTCCAAAATATATATATATTGTTTGAGTTGAGATCAATACTGAGATACGTATACACTGGGTCATGGATTGATTCAAGATAATATTTATCGATTTATTTCTGTACATCTAACTGTGGACAACTAGTTGTAGGTTACTAACGAGGACAGCTGACTTAATAAACTTAAAACATCAAAATGTATTAAAAGTATTGTAATTATATTTTGAACATACTTTGATATATATGTATATATTGTTATAGGTTCGTGAATCAACCAGTGGCCAAGTCTTACTTCCTGACAAAGTAAAAATCTGTGAAAGTGAGTTATAGTCCCACTTTTAAAATCTAATATTTTTGGGATGAGAATACATGCAGGTTTTATAAATGATTTACAAAATAGACACAAGTACGTGAAACTACATTCTATGGTTGAATTATCGAAATCGAATATGCCCCTTTTTATTAAGTCTGGTAATCTAAGAATTAGGGAACAGACACCCTAATTGACGCGAATCCTAAAGATAGATCTATTGGGCCTAACAAACCCCATCCAAAGTACCGGATGCTTTAGTACTTCGAAATTTATATCATATCCGAAGGGTGTCCCGGAATGATGGGGATATTCTTATATATGCATCTTGTTAATGTCAGTTACCAGGTGTTCACCATATGAATGATTTTTATCTCTATGTATGGGATGTGTATTGAAATATGAAATCTTGTGGTCTATTGTTACGATTTGATATATATAGGTTAAACCTATAACTCACCAACATTTTTGTTGACGTTTAAAGCATGTTTATTCTCAGGTGATGATGCGAAGCGAGGTGTATATAAAATAGTTATTATTTTACTAGGAAAAACTATTAAATACGATACAATTTTACACAAGATATTTATTTATTTATAGAATGGATATACTTAAACCTTGCTACAACACTTATAGGCAGTGTACCTAATCGTACAGTAGTGTAGTTTTTAGTAAGTCCGGTTCGTTCCACAGGGAAATCTTTGAACAAAGCTCAACGCTATATTAGTTTACTTTTATAAAAGTACAAATATATATATAAGTAATATTATTGTTATAAAGGGGGGTTTTTACCGTTTAATGACCGGTTTGTCGATTTTAAAACTTTAGTCGCAGTTAAAAC
Source organism: Rutidosis leptorrhynchoides (assembly GCF_046630445.1). Taxonomy (NCBI): domain Eukaryota; kingdom Viridiplantae; phylum Streptophyta; class Magnoliopsida; order Asterales; family Asteraceae; genus Rutidosis; species Rutidosis leptorrhynchoides. Next base: position 514,709,423 of record NC_092336.1, on the reverse strand, counting down.
CTAATGTAAAATATAAATACAAGACTAAAATTAAAGCGTAAAGTAAATAACGATAATGAAATTGCGAATAATAAACTTGCGATAATTAAAAAGTACGATAATTAAAAGTGCGATTAAATAACAATAAAAGTGCGATAATTAGAAGTGCAATTAAATATAAAATAAAGGAAATTAAATATGAAATAAAAGAATTATGCTTATTTAAACTTCCGTAATCATGATGTTTGACGTGTTGATTTTAGTTTTATGCCCATGGGTTAATTGTCCTTTGTCCTGGATTATTCAATATGTCCGTCTGGTTTTTGTCCATAACAGTCCATCAGTCATAAATATAAATTGCAAGTGTCCTTGTCAAATTATTATTATACCCGAAGTTAAATATTCCAACTAATTGGGGATTCGAATTGTAACAAGGTTTTAATACTTTGTTTAATGAATACACCAGGTTATCGACTGCGTGTAAACCAAGGTTTTACCACTTTGTTAACAATTACACCAATTACCCTTGAATGTAATTTCACCCCTGTTTTAATTATTCTAGTGGCTATTAATCCATTCCCGTATCCGGTTAAATGAACGATTATTCGTACAAATAAATACCCCGCCCATCGTGTCCGATCGAGTGTATATGGTAATTTATAGGGACGCCCAATTGTAAATCTTTATATTAACATTAACAAACTTTCATTTAGTTAAACAAATATAAAGCCCATTAATAGCCCATAGTCTAGTTTCCACAAGTGTCGTTCTTTTGTCCAAACCCCAATTATGGTACAAAGCCCAATTACCCAATTTTAGTAATTAGCCCAACATCATGATTACTTCGTTTTAAATAAGCATAATAATAACTTAGCTACGAGACATTAATATAAAAAGGTTGAACATAACTTACAATGATTAAAAATAGCGTAGCGTTACACGGACAGAATTTCGACTTACACCCTTACAACATTCGCTAACATACCCTTATTATTAGAATTATAATTAAAATTAAAATTAAAATATAAATTATATATATATATATATCGTATGATAAGAGAAGAAAAATGATGATGAAATTTGATCAGAATTCGGTTGGCTTTATAGCCAGAGTTGAAAATTGGGGCTCCGCGACTCGCGGCAAAATGCCCCTAAAACTCCGCGAGTCGCGGAGATATATTTACAGCTCACACCCTTGGAGTTTCTTGCTGCCGACGGTTTTTATTATATATATATAATATATATATAATTAATATAATTAATTATATATTATATTATATTTATATACATAGTTAACTTGTAATTTTTAGTCCGTTGCGTCGAGCGTTAAGAGTTGACTCTAGTCCCGGTTCCGGATTTTCGAACGTCCTCGCGTACATTTTAATATCTTGTACTTTGCGTTTTGAATCTTGTACTCTTGTGATTTCGAGACGTTTCTTATCAATAATTGGAACCTTTTTGATTGTCTTTTGTTCTTTTGAGCTTTTTGGTCGTTTGCGTCTTCAAATCGTCGAATCTGTCTTTTGTCTTCACCTTTTATTATTTAAACGAATATCACTTGTAAATAGAACAATTGCAACTAAAAGCTTGTCTTTCTTGAGGAATAATGCTATGAAATATATGTTCGTTTTTAGCATTATCAAATATTCCCACACTTGAGCGTTGCTTGTCCTCAAGCAATATCGTCTTGAAATACTAGAATCACTTCTTTATTCTTCACACTTTGTACATCAGTGATTTCTATACGGCGGTATAAACAATGGTAGTAACGATATGGTTTACAGTCCCACATGACTATAAAAATTTAGATCCATTAAGGAAATTGGATCTTTATGAAAACATTTGATCTTTTGAAAATTAAATCTAGTTTTTACCCTAGATAAGTTTTCCGGAATAACCCTTTACCGGTGTTTGCAAAATATTTGTGGGTTTGGTGGGTTTCAGATTTGAAAATTTTAGCTCAAAACTTGCGGTTTTGTGTCACCCACTTGCTAACCTTGTATTTGGAAAGCAACACGTCCAGTTTACTTGTTCCGTATATTACCTTTCGGCAAACTACCGTCCGGTTGTAAAGGAAAGCGTTGAACAAGCAACTGTTTAAGGCAATGTCCCGTGACATGCTTTTGATTATGGTCTATAACGTGTCGGACGCAATTACTATCCTTGGTAGGAGCAATAGTAAAGCTCACCCTTATAAAATTTTTTTTTTTTTTCGGTCTGGCACAAGGTCCTGTCTTTGACCATGCTTATGCAACCACCGTTCTTACGGTTGACACCCGATTTGGTTCAGGTGACCTAATGAATTCCAGGTGAATTCCTAGGATTTTACGTTCAATGGTAATGAACGCATTGAAAATAGGGTTTTCAGAAAACAAATCGGTTTGTAATTTTGATCAAAATATTTTCTCGTTTAAGCTCGAGTTTAGATATCATTGAATTCCATGAGTTTGTAATTCTCAATCTTTAAGGTCAATCTCAAGGATTGAGTAATATCAGGCTTAAAAGCTGATTTTTGATCTTTAAGGAGATTATCCTTTCTGGGGATCTGATTCATTAGTCTTATCAAGCTAATTTGCACGGTGCCCCCCCATTGTACGAGATAAATCCTTCTCATGGTTAGGATAAATCTGACCACTTGGCGACCCTGTTTAATGCTGAGGTCCGTGGATTTCCTGCTGATTTTAGTGATGACTTTTCTAGATTTTTCGTCAACCTACAGCTGGTCTGGACGACAACTTCATGACCTAAATCAAGAAGCGCGTTTCTTTTTCGGAAGACTTTACTTCCTTTTAATGATGGAATTGATTCATCGTGTAGATCCATCTCTTCTTTTCTTTCATTGGGTAAAACAGTTTAGTTTAGTCCAAAGCAAAAGTATTTTCAGTTATTTGTTATAGATATATGTGACATATGTTTAAAATAACTTGGTAAATTTTCCCACACTTGGCTTTTATTTTCCTTTTTATCGTCCTCTATTCCATTTTAAATGAATTTTAACATTTTAATTTGTTTCTCAATTTATGTCCTTTCCGAGGTAACAATAATTTCGGTGTTAAAACCTAGTTTTATCGTTCATAAATATGTATAAACATGATTTTGAATTCATTTAATTGAAAATTTTGAAAAATTTTACTAGAATTGGGTAGTCAGTATATAAGACCAGGGCTGTTCTTTATTATCAGAGAGCACTAGATTCTAATACAACTACTGCTTTACTAGTATTTTTAATGGTAACCAAGTGTTTAATATAAAAATTTTAAAATCCGAAAGAATTTAACCCCTTCCCACACTTAAGATCTTGCAATGCCCTCATTTGCAAGAAATCAGTAACAATTAAAATTATTGAGGGTGATTTGTGTGAAAATGATTAAATTTTTACCAAAGTTTCCAAATATATTGGCGTTTGTTTGCTGAATGATAAATGGTGCACATCATTTGTTCATTCCGTCTTGTTGTTATTTCACATATATTTTGCATCTTGTCGTCAAAATTAGTTGCTTTTGCTGAACTTAATGCCAGTCTTTGAAAATGCATTGTTTTACCCTGTTGTGTACATAAGATAAACTGCAAACATATATACATATTTTTGAAGTTTGGTATATTACCCCACATTCAAAAATTATTAAAATCTAAGAATAAAAGTTAGATAATTATAAAAATGATTACAATATTAACAAAAGTATTAAACATATCAATAATTACAAATTACAAAATAAAAAAAAATAAGTAAACTAAGGATGATATTGGTACCAATAGGGGTTCCACGCATAACCATAAGTGCTATAGAATGCTTCGGCAGGGTCATACGTAGGATATGGTGGCTGCATCTCTATCGACCAAGGAGGGAAGACGGGTTTCGGTGTAGGAATATAGTTTCTACCTATGTGTTGGCAATGAGCTATGATCTGGTTCTGATGAACTTGCCAATCTTCAAATGCTCTCTGTCTAGCATTTTCGTATTCCTGAGAAGCTATAAACCTATGCATTTCTTGCATCTCATTCCCCCCTCCTACATTACCTTGTTGCTGGTTTCTCTCTACCTGTGGATGTCTACCATTGTATCGTACTGCGGCGTTATTTCGCCGCTTCAAAACTTTCGCACCATGGTATACATTTAAACCTATAGTGTCGCGGGGTTCCGGCTCTTCTACTAATAATCCCCCCCGACTTATATCCACACCGAGATATTCACCAATCAAAGTAATAAAAATACCACCTCCTATTATGCTATGTGGACGCATCCCCCGAACCATAGCTGATAAATAATAACCCACACAATATGGTATACTTACAGCGCTGTGTGGGTCTCGAATACACATATGGTAAAACAAATCTTGTTCATTTACCTTTTCTTTGTTTTTACCCCTTTGTGTAATCGAATTAGCTAAAAACCTATGTATTACTCTTAATTCGGCTCTATCTATATCCAAATAAGAGTAGTTTCCCCCTTTGAAACGGTGATGGCTTGTCATTTGACTCCACACACCGTGTGTATCAAAATTCTCATCTATCTTTCTACCGTTTAGTATCAATCCTCTACAATCGGCAGACGCTAACTCCTCAGGCGTATATATACGTAAAGCCTGAGCCATGTCCAGTAAAGACATGTGGCGCATCGAACCGCCTAACAAAAATCTAATAAAAGAACGATCGGTTAAACTAGCTACCCGATCATTCAACTCTATACTACATAACAACTCTTCACACCATACTTTATATACAGGTCTGCGTATGGTGAATAAACATATCCAGTCATTAAAAGAAGAATTACCATACCTCTGTACCAGTAATTCCCTAATTGGCCCGGCCAATTCTACAGCTTCTAAGGGTCCCCATTCTATGACCCTCGGTACCTCAACAACCTTGGAATGAAGAGTATGCAAACCCCGTTGATATTTTGGATAATCTATCCAAAGTCTGTCAAATCTCAGGTTCGGGTGCAACTGTTCCAAGTGCATATCTGAAAAGGTCATGACTGGATGAGGTACATCCTGCTTGTAGTAGTTATCTACCTCCTGTTGTTCCAAGTTCTCAGCAGGAGCATGGCGGGCTTGGGATGAAGATTCACCCCTTTCATTCTGCAAAACACATCAAACACAAATTTTGTGCATCCAAATATGCATTAGTGTCAGCAAAATCATCAATCAAAATAATTACAATGACATTATCAATTTATATCAAACTTAAGCTTATTTTCACATTTTTATCAAATCTACACTTTTTCAAATAAGCATATACGAAAATTTTCGCCAAGTTCATAAGCATTCAACTCAAATAATATGTCAAAATAATCATTACTAGCAAATAAACAAGTCTCAAATGGCATTATCTTTCAAAAATCAAGTTCATGAATTTTGGACTTGAAAAAGTCCACTTTAATTCTCAAAATCATGTTTAGGCTCAAAGTTTGGATCATTTAACTACCTAGACATGTTACACTACTCAATTTAGCAACAATTCATGACAAAAATCGGCCATAACCTGTTTATATCAAAAAGCCCCAAATTGCTCAAGAACACAAACCCTAGATTATTCAAAATTTGAAGTTTAAGGCTTCTAATCATGTTAAACAGCATCAATCTAGGTTATACAAGCATAATACATAAACAATTTAAGTCTAATTACACTAAAAAGCATCAAAATCAAATTGGGGAAAAATAGCTCAAGAACACTAAAATTCGAATTAAATGGTGTTTAGGTGTAGAAATTTACCGTTTTTCTTGAGTAATTCTTAGATATCATCCTTCTCAACATGATTTTAGCAAAAAATTTGGTGATTAACGGTTAAAAATTGAGATTTTTGGGGGTGATTTTCGGTGGTTTTCGGGTGCAGTTTCGAGTGTTTATGCAGTGTTTTTGTGTGTGGGGGAGTGACTGATCGAGCAGCTCTTTTATTTTTTTTTCTGGGTTTTGGACCCTCCGCGAGTCGCGGAGGTTTGCACTGCAAACTCCGCGAGTCGCGGAGTTTACCCTTTTTTTTTTTTTTTTTTTTTTATAATCTTTAACTTATAAAACAATTAAGAAATTAATTTTAAAATTTTGTTTCCCTTGTTATTTAGGACGAGGTCGTTTCGGATCGATGTCCTAGTCCGTCCCTCGACAAAATTTTAAAATTTGTCTTTTTGTAGCGATTGTTTTAAAAGCTAAGATTTTTGGGTTTTTTTTAATGTTTTTGGCATACTTTAAATCAATAAGATTAAAAATAATGATAATAAAAGTTCTCGTCCCTCCCTCGGGTAAAGCAATTTCGGTTCAAAGACCTAGTCTTCAACTTACGACGAATTTTTAAAAATCATATTTTTAACTTAATGAGATAAAGTAAATTTTTGTTTTTAAATTCACACAACATAAATATAAAATTCAAAATTAAAAATTAAAAATTAAAAATTCACACCAAACTTAAAATTTGAATTGCATAAAATTAAAATTTCATATTTTAAAAATTAAAAATTCACACCAAACTTAATTTAAAAATTCATATTATAAATTCATACCAAACTTAATTTAAAAATTCATATTATAAATTCATACCAAACTTATATTAATTTTTCAAATATTTACAATTTTAAATATATTGTTTTTACAAAGTTTACAATATTAATTTAAAATTTAAATATTAATTTTTAAAAACATGGTAAAAATAAAATTAAAAATCTTTTTGTCTTTTTATCCCACTTTAATCAATCAAATATTATCAAAAATATGCGCCCCTCTTTTCGGTAAAGTAATTTCGGTTCCAAGACCTAATTTGACTCATGACGAATTTTTGAAATATTTTGGGTTGATTGATTAAAGATATTTATACCTTAAGAATAAACGTTAAATTTCGCAGTGATGTAATAAATTTTTGAAGGATATCAATAATTTCGGTCGCCAAACCTAATTTTATTTAATACCAATTTAATACTTTTTAGCGAACAAATTAGCGTTTATTATCAAAAGGTTAAAAATAAAAATAAAAATAAAAACTGTACAGACATACCTGTGAAATAGATTTCTTAGTTATATGATCTATTATATTCATAAGATAGTCGGTTTAATTGGTTTTCCATGGCTGCATAGGCGTAACCTCGAGCATTCATTGTCTTTTCTTCTAAACATATGAACGGTCCGTCTCTGCATAAAGTAACAAATTCGGTATTTGAATAGGTTTGATTATTTGAACATTTACCTCCATGTGACCATTTTCCGCATTTGTGACATCGTTCTAGGTGTCGTGCTCTTCTTTTCGCTGCGGATTTTGATTTTCCTTTACCAAATTGTAACTTATTATCTTCGCATCTGGATCCTTTTCTAACTCCGTCCATTCTTTCTCTGATTACTGATACTAATTCGCTCGGTAGTATGTCATTATTTCTTTTAGTGATCAAAGCGTGTAGCATTAGACCATGGTTTAGTTCACAGGCAGTCTTCATTTCGTAAAAACCTAAAAAAAAATAAAAATTCAGAATGGGGGGAGAAGACTAGTTCTTTAGGGTCTGCTAGGGAAAGACCATACGTGTTCCATTTTCGAGAACTACACGAAAACAGACAATCTAACTCTAACAGAAATACATATTATCCTTTAAAGACTTGATTCTCCCCACACTTAGTTAGTTGTGGTGTCGAAATTGTGATTAACTTCGTTGTCGACTTCCATCGGACCATGTATGTAATGTTTAACTCTGTGACCATTAACTTTAAATTCAATCCCATTTGAATTCATCAATTCTATCGTTCCGTATGGGAAAACTCTTTTGACTATGAATGGTCCAGACCATCTTGATTTCAATTTTCCAGGAAATAGCTTGAATCGTGAATTGAAAAGAAGAACTCTGTCTCCTTCTTTAAATTCTTTTGAACTTCTGATTCTTTTATCATGCCATTTCTTCGTTCTTTCTTTATAGATTAACGAATTTTCGTATGCTTCATGTCTTAATTCTTCTAATTCGTTTAGTTGACTTAATCGTAGACGTCCGGCTTCATGTAAATCAAGATTACATGTTTTCAAAGCCCAAAATGCTTTGTGTTCAATTTCTACTGGAAGATGACATGCTTTTCCATAAACAAGTCTAAAAGGTGTGGTTCCAATTGGAGTTTTGTAGGCTGTTCTAAAAGCCCAGAGTGCATCCTCCAATTTAATGGACCATTCCTTCGGATTTGATCCCACGGTTTTCTCTAGAATACGTTTTAAAGCTCGGTTGGTATTTTCAACTTGTCCACTTGTTTGTGGATGATATGCGGTGGAGATTTTATGAGTTACTCCATATCTTTTAAGAACTTTCTCAAGTTGATTATTACAGAAATGAGTACCCCGATCACTTATTAAAGCTTTCGGTGTTCCAAACCTTGCAAAAAGACGTTTTAAAAAGTTGACTACAACTCGTGCATCGTTAGTTGGGAGAGCTTGTGCTTCCGCCCATTTAGATACATAATCAATGGCTACGAGTATATATAGATTATTATGAGATTTTGGAAATGGACCCATAAAGTCAATACCCCAAATGTCAAATACTTCACATACTTGGATGACATTTTGTGGCATTTCATCACGTTGACTTATTTTTCCGGCCCTTTGACATGCATCACAGGATTTGCAAAGAAGGTGTGCGTCTTTGTAAATTGTAGGCCAATAGAATCCAGCTTCATAAACTTTTCTTGCTGTTAGTTGAGGCCCATAATGCCCTCCTGTTGGTCCTGTGTGACAATGGTTTAAAATTTTACTAGCTTCATCTCCAAATACGCATCGGCGTATTATTCCATAGGGACAACTTTTAAACAAATGTGGATCTTCCCAGAAATAGTGTTTTATATCACTGAAGAATTTCTTTCGTCTTTGGTACGATAATCCTTTTTCAAGGAATCCACAAACTAAGTAGTTTGCATAGTCTGCAAACCATGGAATTTCTTTATAATCTATCTTCAATAGATATTCATCAGGAAAGTTGTCTTGTATGGCCGATTCATTCAAAACTTCTAATTCGGGATTTTCAAGACGAGAAAGATGATCAGCGGCGAGATTTTCTGCTCCTCTTTTATCTCGGATTTCAATATCAAACTCTTGTAAGAGTAAGATCCAACGGATTAATCTTGGTTTAGCATCTTGTTTTGAAAATAGGTATCTAAGAGCAGAATGGTCGGTATAAACCACCGTTTTTGCTAGAACGAGATATGATCGAAATTTGTCAAAAGCAAAGACAATAGCAAGGAGTTCTTTTTCAGTAGTTGTATAGTTCGTTTGTGCTCCTTGTAACGTCTTACTAGCATAATATATAGGTTGAAATCGTTTTTCAATCCTTTGTCCTAAAACGGCTCCCATTGCAAAATCACTTGCATCGCACATTAGTTCAAATGGTAGATTCCAATTTGGTGTTATCATGATCGGTGCATTAGTGAGTTTTTCTTTAAGAATATTAAAAGATTTGATACACTCATCTGAAAAGATGAATTGCGCATCCTTTTCTAGGAGTTTATTCATAGGAGTGGCAATTTTAGAAAAATCTTTTATGAAACGTCGGTAAAACCGGCATGCCCTAGAAAACTCCTAACTCCTCTAACATTGGTGGGATGTGGAAGTTTAGCAATTACATCTACTTTAGCTCTATCCACTTCAATTCCTTCTTTTGAAATTTTATGTCCAAGAACGATGCCTTCTTTAACCATGAAATGGCATTTCTCCCAATTAAGTACTAGATTTGATTTTTCGCATCTAATTAGCATTCGTTCCAGATTAACTAGACATGATTTAAATGTATCACCGAAGACTGAAAAGTCATCCATGAATACTTCCATGCATTCTTCTATCATGTCATGAAAAATCGCCATCATACACCTTTGAAAGGTTGCAGGGGCGTTACAAAGTCCAAATGGCAAGCGTTTATAAGCAAAAGTACCATAATGGCACGTGAATGTGGTTTTCTCTTGGTCCTCGGGTGCTATTGGAATTTGAAAATATCCGGAAAATCCATCTAGAAAACAATAGTAACTATTTCCGGCTAATCTTTCCAACATTTGATCTATGAAAGGTAAGGGAAAGTGATCTTTTCTGGTGGCGTCATTTAATTTTCTATAATCAATACATACACGCCATCCTGTTACAGTCCTAGTAGGAATAAGCTCATTTTTCTCATTTGTGATGACAGTCATGCCACCCTTCTTAGGCACGCATTGAACTGGGCTTACCCATGGACTATCAGAGATTGGATATATTAAACCTGCATCTAGCAGTTTAATAATCTCTTTCTTAACTACATCTTGCATATTAGGATTTAGTCTTCGTTGACGTTGCACATACGTTTTATGACCTTCTTCCATAAGGATTTTATGTGTGCAATACGAAGGACTTATTCCTTTAATATCATGAATCTTCCATGCAATGGCTGGTTTATGAGCTTTCAACACAGAAATGAGTTGTGATTTTTCATTTTCAGTAAGAGAAGATGATATTATTACAGGTAATTCAGATTCACCATGTAAATAAGCGTATTCCAAATGGTTTGGAAGTGGCTTTAACTCTAATTTCGGAGGTTCTTCTATCGATGATTTATATCGATATCTGTCTTCTTCTTTTAGCATTTGAATTTCTTCTGTTGTTGGTTCATATCCATTAGCTATAAGTGTAGCTAACATTTCAGCTTCATCAATTGGTTCATTACCTTCTCCTAAAGAACATTCTCCTGTTCCTTGTAATTCTGGAAATTCTTCTAACAATTCTGCATGTGCATCTATAGTTTGAATATAATAACATGTATCATCTGCAGATTGTGGTTGTTGCATTGCTCTATCAACTGAAAAGGTAACACTCTCATCCTCTATACTTAGGGTCAATTTCTTACCGAACACGTCTATCATTGCTTTAGCCGTGTTTAAGAATGGTCTTCCTAATATGAGAGGAACTTGAGAATCTTCTTCCATGTCCAAAACAACAAAATCTACTGGAAATACTAAAGTACCAACTTTAACTAGCATGTTCTCCATTATCCCTCTAGGATATTTTATTGATCTATCGGCTAGTTGTATGCTTATTCTGGTTGGTTTCAATTCTCCAAGGTCTAGTTTAGCGTATAGTGAATACGGCATTAGATTTATACTAGCACCTAAGTCTGCCAATGCTTCTATTGAACTAAGACTACCCAGAAAACATGGAATTGTGAAACTTCCTGGATCAGATAATTTTTCTGGTATCTTATTCAACAGCACTGCTGAACAATTAGCATTCATAGTAACAGCCGAGAGTTCTTCCATTTTCTTTCTATTCGTGATTAGATCTTTCAAGAATTTAGCATATCTTGGCATTCCTGAAATCACATCAATGAAAGGAAGATTTACATTTATCTGTTTAAACATATCCAAGAATTTGGATTGCTCGGCTTCAAGTTTTTCTTTCTTCATTTTACTCGGATAAGGAAGTGGTGGTTGGTATGGTTTAACATAAGGTTTATCCTTAACTGTGTTATCTTCATTAACCTTTTCAACTACCGGTTCTTTTTCCTTATCTTGATCAGGTTGTGGTTCTTGTGGAGTAGGAATAGTTTCATCAGAAGTTACAGGTATTTCAGGTGGTTTAAGTGTTGTACCACTTCTTGTGGTAATAGCTTTAGCTGTTTCATTCCGGGGGTTAGCATTTGTATCACTAGGTAAACTTCCCGGTTTTCTTTCACCTATTAACCTTGCTAGGTTACTTACTTCTTGTTCCAGATTTTGAATAGAAGCTTGTTGATTTCTAAATGCTTGAGCATTTTGTTCGTTGGTTTGTTTCTGAGATGTGAAAAACTGCGTTTGAGTTTCAACTAGCTTCGTCATCATATCTTCTAAATTCGGCTTTTTATCATCGGTTTGTTGTGGTGGTTTGTTTTGAAAATTTGGTCTTTGCTGATTGTAAGTATTATTGGATACTTGTTGATTGCTAGGACCTTGTTGGTTGTTGTATGGAATATTTCGGTTATAATTCTGGTTTTGATTGTAAATCGGTCTTGGCGGTTGATAATTATTCTGATAATTATTTCCAGGCCTTTGGTTTATGTATGAAATATTCTCTCTTTGTTCCATTGTTAATTCAATACTGAGACAATCTTTTGTCAAATGTGGTCCTCCACACTGCTCACAACTAATTCGTATTGAGTGAATATCCTTAGTCATCTTTTCCATTCGTCTCTCGAAAGCATCTATCTTTGCTGAAATGGAATCTAAGTCATGGCTAGAATCGGCTCTAGCTGCTTTAGATGATCTAATGATGTCTTTTTCTTGGTGCCACTCATGTGAGTGGGAAGCAGTGTTATCAATAATTTTGTAAGCATCAGTTTCGGTTTTCTTCATAATAGAACCACCAGCTGCTATATCTATGTCTTTCCTTGTAGTGATGTCGCATCCTTGGTAGAATATTTGTACTATTTGACAGGTGTCTAAACCATGTTGCGGACATCCTCTTAACAACTTTCCATATCTTGTCCACGCCTCATATAGAGTTTCATTTGGCTTCTGTGTGAACGTAACAATTTCTGCTTGAAGTCTTACGGCTTTAGATGCAGGAAAGAATTGTTTAAGAAATTTGTCAATTAAAACATCCCATGTATCGATCGCCCCTTCAGGTAACGATTCCAACCAATCTTTGGCTTCTCCCTGTAAAGTCCAGGGAAATAACATGAGATATATCTGTTCATCCTCCACTTCTCGTATTTTAAATAGTGTGCAGATCCTATTAAAGGTACGTAGATGTTCATTTGGATCTTCCTTCGGCGCACCACTAAATTGGCATTGATTAGTCACCATGTGTAAAATTTGTCCTTTGATTTCATAATCTGGCGCATTAATGTCTGGATGAGTAATTGCGTGACCTTGGCCAGTGCGTTTGGCTCTCATTCGGTCTTCCATACTTAAAGGTTCCAGATTCTCCATAATTGAATTTGTTGACTCGGTATCACTAGATGCTTCAGATTTAATGGTTCGTTCCTCAACAATCTCTGTTTGAATGATTGGTGGTTCCGGAGGAAAGTTTAGTGGTTCAGGATCTATGAACCGTTCCTGAATATTCTCTGGATTCTCAATTGTGAGGTTTGGTTCAAAAAATGGATTATCGGAAATTTGAACTGAAGTACTTGGTCTACTGGATGACGATTCTAAAGAAAAATCAACGGCGGTTATATTTGTTAAACGATGTCTTGATCGAGTTAAAGGTGGTGAACGTACAAAAGGTGATGAACGTCTTGCTCGGTGCATTCACAGAATATCCTATTAGTTTTTAAAAAGAAAGAAAAATTATAATAAGTTATCCAATCAATAGACTTTTCTGATTTTGCCCACGTTTCGAATAGCCAAAAGATGCAGCAGAGGGGCAGGATTCGTTTGGTCTCAATATAATTGAGGACTGTTTGGCTCCAATAACCCGGTCCACGTACAAATCCAACTATTACTACGAACCAGAAAATTTTGATGTCTATCAATTTAACTACTCAAAATAAATTTTCGTAATTTTAAGAAATTTAGATAAGAAGTAGAATAAAATTCTAAGTCCTAAAAACTAGAATGGCGAGAAATAAGAAAGACAAAGAGTTCGTCGAAAAAGGTCGAAAAAGAAAAAATGATTGAAAAATAAAAGGTGACGGAAAAATAAAAGAAACTTATAAAAACTTAAAAATACTTAACTAATTTAACCTTATTACTACAACTAACTTAAAATTATAATCGCAAATTGATATTACTAATTGGAATGATAATTGATACATAGTAAAAGGTCTAAAAATATTAAAGCTTACAGGAAAAACTAAATCCCAAATGGAAATAACTTAAAAAGAAACTAAAACTTAAAAAGGCGTCGCAAAATTCTAAAGCACCTAAATCTTAGTCTAAAGAAAAAGCACTTAAGGAATTCTACGGCAAAGCCTAAAAATATAGGAGTAAAAATAACTATAGCTAAAACTAAGTTTAAAATTAAATATGAGCTAAAAAATACAAATATTACGCTACAACGATTAAAAAGGGACAAAATATAAAAATATATAAAAAGTTGTAAAAAGTACAATTTTTATAAAAATATTATTTTTATATTATTTATTTAATAAACTATTAATTTTACAATTTAATATAACTAATTAAAACTAAATACAACAAATTAAATAAAAAGTAAAATTAAAACTAAAACTAATAATAATAATAATAAGGTTTAATTAATAATTAATATTAATAATATCCCGTAATTAATGCTCGATTAGGGCTTCCTTGTCGCCTGTCAGAAACCCTCCGCGAGTCGCGGCAATTAAAGAAGAAAACTCCGCGAGTCGCGGGGTTCAGGAATTCAGTTGACAGCTTTGTGTTTTTACGCGTTTTTCTTTATTTTTTTTTTATGTTTTCTGTTTTTAATTTAAATAAACGATTTTAAAATAAAACTTATATTTTTATAAACTAAAATAGAAATAAAGAAACTTATAAAACTTAAATATTTACAAAATCTTAAAAATACATATATATTTGTTTTTCTTTTTATATTTTTGAATAATTAAAACGTATTTTTACAAAAACGACTTTTAATAAAAGTAACTAAAAATCTTTTTTTTTTTTTTTTATATTAGCGTTGCGCTTCCGGCTTTTAAGATAGTTCCCCGGCAGCGGCGCCAAAAATAACTTGATGCGAAGCGAGGTGTATATAAAATAGTTATTATTTTACTAGGAAAAACTATTAAATACGATACAATTTTACACAAGATATTTATTTATTTATAGAATGGATATACTTAAACCTTGCTACAACACTTATAGGCAGTGTACCTAATCGTACAGTAGTGTAGTTTTTAGTAAGTCTGGTTCGTTCCACAGGGAAATCTTTGAACAAAGCTCAACGCTATATTAGTTTACTTTTATAAAAGTACAAATATATATATAAGTAATATTATTGTTATAAAGGGGGGTTTTTACCGTTTAATGACCGGTTTGTCGATTTTAAAACTTTAGTCGCAGTTAAAACCTAATGTAAAATATAAATACAAGACTAAAATTAAAGCGTAAAGTAAATAACGATAATGAAATTGCGAATAATAAACTTGCGATAATTAAAAAGTACGATAATTAAAAGTGCGATTAAATAACAATAAAAGTGCGATAATTAGAAGTGCAATTAAATATAAAATAAAGGAAATTAAATATGAAATAAAAGAATTATGCTTATTTAAACTTCCGTAATCATGATGTTTGACGTGTTGATTTTAGTTTTATGCCCATGGGTTAATTGTCCTTTGTCCTGGATTATTCAATATGTCCGTCTGGTTTTTGTCCATAACAGTCCATCAGTCATAAATATAAATTGCAAGTGTCCTTGTCAAATTATTATTATACCCGAAGTTAAATATTCCAACTAATTGGGGATTCGAATTGTAACAAGGTTTTAATACTTTGTTTAATGAATACACCAGGTTATCGACTGCGTGTAAACCAAGGTTTTACCACTTTGTTAACAATTACACCAATTACCCTTGAATGTAATTTCACCCCTGTTTTAATTATTCTAGTGGCTATTAATCCATTCCCGTGTCCGGTTAAATGAACGATTATTCGTACAAATAAATACCTCGCCCATCGTGTCCGATCGAGTGTATATGGTAATTTATAGGGACGCCCAATTGTAAATCTTTATATTAACATTAACAAACTTTCATTTAGTTAAACAAATATAAAGCCCATTAATAGCCCATAGTCTAGTTTCCACAAGTGTCGTTCTTTTGTCCAAACCCCAATTATGGTACAAAGCCCAATTACCCAATTTTAGTAATTAGCCCAACATCATGATTACTTCGTTTTAAATAAGCATAATAATAACTTAGCTACGAGACATTAATATAAAAAGGTTGAACATAACTTACAATGATTAAAAATAGCGTAGCGTTACACGGACAGAATTTCGACTTACACCCTTACAACATTCGCTAACATACCCTTATTATTAGAATTATAATTAAAATTAAAATTAAAATATAAATTATATATATATATATATCGTATGATAAGAGAAGAAAAATGATGATGAAATTTGATCAGAATTCGGTTGGCTTTATAGCCAGAGTTGAAAATTGGGGCTCCGCGACTCGCGGCAAAATGCCCCTAAAACTCCGCGAGTCGCGGAGATATATTTACAGCTCACACCCTTGGAGTTTCTTGCTGCCGACGGTTTTTATTATATATATATAATATATATATAATTAATATAATTAATTATATATTATATTATATTTATATACATAGTTAACTTGTAATTTTTAGTCCGTTGCGTCGAGCGTTAAGAGTTGACTCTAGTCCCGGTTCCGGATTTTCGAACGTCCTCGCGTACATTTTAATATCTTGTACTTTGCGTTTTGAATCTTGTACTCTTGTGATTTCGAGACGTTTCTTATCAATAATTGGAACCTTTTTGATTGTCTTTTGTTCTTTTGAGCTTTTTGGTCGTTTGCGTCTTCAAATCGTCGAATCTGTCTTTTGTCTTCACCTTTTATTATTTAAACAAATATCACTTGTAAATAGAACAATTGCAACTAAAAGCTTGTCTTTCTTGAGGAATAATGCTATGAAATATATGTTCGTTTTTAGCATTATCAGGTGAATACTAAGAGCTTCCGTTGTTGCATACTAAAATAAGGACAAGATTTGGAGTCCATGTCTGTATGATATTGTGTAAAAACTGCATTCAAGAAATTGATTTCGATGTAACATATTTGTATTGTAAACCATTATGTAATGGTCGTGTGTAAACAGGATATTTTAGATTATCATTATTTGATAATCTACGTAAAGCTTTTTAAACCTTTATTTATGAAATAAAGGTTATGGTTTGTTTTAAAAATGAATGTAGTCTTTGAAAAAACGTCTCATATAGAGGTCAAAACCTTGCAACGAAATCAATTAATATGGAACGTTTTTAATCAATAAGAACGGGACATTTCAATATAAAACACTATTTCTGGGAAGATCTACATCTGTTTAAAAGTTGTCCCGATGGAATAATACGCCGATGTATATTCGGAGATGAAGCTAGTCAAATGTTAAACAATTGCCACACAGGACCAACAGGAGGGCATTATGGGCATCAACTCACAGCAAGAAAAGTTTACGATGCTGGATTCTATTGGCCTACAATTTTCAAAGACGCACACCTTCTTTGCAAATCCTGTGATGCATGTCAAAGGGCCGGAAAAATAAGTCAACGTGATGAAATGCCACAAAATGTCATTCAAGTATGTGAAGTATTTGACATTTGCGGTATTTACTTTATGGGTCCATTTCCAAAATCTCATAATAATCTCTACATTCTCATTGACATTGACTATGTATCTAAATGGGCGGAAGCACAAGCTCTCCCGAATAACGATGCATGAGTTGTAGTCAACTTTTTAAAACGTATTTTTGCAAGGTTCGGAACACCGAAAGCTTTAATAAGTGATCGGGGTACTCATTTTTGTAATAATCAACTTGAGAAAGTTCTCAAAAGATATGGAGTAACTCATAAAATCTCAACTGCTTATCATCCACAAACAAGTGGACAAGTTGAAAATACCAACCGAGCTTTAAAACGTATTCTAGAAAAAACCGTAGGATCAAATCCGAAGGAATGGTCCATGAGGATGCACTCGGGGCTTTTAGAACAGCCTACAAAACTCCAATTGGAACCACACCTTTTAAACTCGTTTATGGAAAAGCATGTCATCTTCCAGTAGAAATTGAGCACAAAGCATTTTGGGCTTTGAAGACATGTAATCTTGATTTACATGAAGCCGGACGTCTACGGTTAAGTCAATTAAACGAATTAGAAGAATTAAGACATGAAGCATATGAAAATTCGTTAATATATAAAGAAAGAATGAAGAAATGGCATGATAAAAGAATCAGAAGTTCAAAAGAATTTAAGGAAGGAGACAGAGTTCTTCTTTTCAATTTACGATTCAAGCTATTTCCTGGAAAATTGAAATCAAGATGGTCTGGACCATTTATAGTCAAAAGAGTTTTCCCATACGGAACAGTAGAATTAATAAATTCAAACGGGATTGAATTTAAAGTTAATGGTCACAGAGTTAAACATTACAAAGATAATCCAATGGAAGTTGAAGATGAAGTTAATCACAATTTCGACACCACAACTAACTAAGTGTGGGAAGGTTCAAATCTTTTTAGGGTAATATATATTTCTGTTAGAGTTACGTATTCTGTTTTCATGTAGTGTCCGAGAATGGAATCCGAATGGTCTTTCCCTAGCAGACCCTAAAGAACTAGTCTTCTCCCTCCATTCTGAATTTTTATTTTTTTTAGGTTTTACGAGATGAAGAATTCCTTTGAACTAAACCATGGTCTAATGCTACATGCTATGATTACTAAACGTAATAATGACACCCTTCCGAGTGGATTGGTATCATTTATAAGAGGCAAAATGGACGGAGTAAGAAAAGAACTCAGGAAAGATCATCATAAGATACATTTTGGTAAAGGAAAATAAAAATCCGCAACAAAAAGAAGAGCACGACACCTTGAAAGATGTTATAAATGCGGAAAATGGTCACACGAAGGTAAATGTTCAAATAATCAAACATATTCAAATACCGAATTTGTTACTCTATGCAGAGAAGGACCGTTTATATGTAGAAGAAAAGATATTGAAGAATCGAGGTTACGCTTACGTAGCTATGGAGAACCAAATCACACAACTCTCCTATGAGTCAGCTAAAGCAGGTCTCTGAGAATTCTTTCTCACAGGTAAGTATGTACAGTTTTTATTTTTATTTTTATTGCTTTTAACCTTTTGATAATAAACGCTGAATCATTTGCTATAAAGTATTAAATTGGTATTCAATAAAATTAGGTATGCGTAACCGAAATTATTGATATCATACAAAAATTTATTACATCACTGCAAAATTTACCGTTTATTCTTAAGGTATAAATATCTTTAATCAATCAACTCAAAATATTTCAAAAATTCGTCATGAGTAAAACTAGGTTATGGAACCGAAATTACTTTACCGAAAAGAGGGGCGTATATTTTTGATAATATTTGATTGATTAAAGTGGGATAAAAGACCAAAAAGATTTTTAATTTTAATTTTTACCATGTTTTTAAAATTAATATTGTAAATTTTTAGAACCAATATATTTAAGTTTTTTTTAAATATTTTAAAAATTAATATTTTTAATATAAGTTTGTAAAATTAATGTATAAAAATATTAATAATATTAATATGAATTTTTGATATTATGCATTTTAAATTTAAGTTTGGTGTGATTTTAAAAACAAAAATTTACTTTATTTCACTAAGCTAAAAATATGATTTTTAAAATTCGTCGTGAGTTGAAGACTAGGTCATTGAACCGAAATTGCTTTACCTGAGGGTGGGACGAGAAATTTTATTATCATTATTTTTAATCTTATTGATCTAAAGTATGCCAAAAATAATAAAAAAAAACGCCAATATGTTTGAAAACATTGGTAAAATTTAATCATTTTTCTACGCTACTCACCCTCAATAATTTAAATTGCTACGGATTTCTTGCAAATGAGGGTATTGCAAGATCTTAAGTGTGGGAAGGGGTTAAATTCTTTCAGATTTTTAAAAATTTTTAATTTAAACACTTGGTTACCATTATTATTACTAGTAACGCAGTAGTTGTATTAGAATCTAGTGCTCTCTGTTAATAAAGAACAGCCCTAGTCTTATATACTGACTACCCAATTCTAGTAAAAATTTTCAAAATTTTCAAATAAATGAATTCAAAATCATGTTTATACATATTTATGAACGATAAAACTAGGTGTTAACACCGTAAATTATTGTTACCTCAGAAAGGACATAAATTGAGAAACAACCTAAAATGTTAGAATTCATTTAAAATGGAATAGAGGAAAATAAAAAGGCAAAGAAAGGAAAATAAAAGCCAAGTGTGGAAAAATTTACCAAGTTATTTAGAACATATGTCACATATTTTTGTACAAATAATTGAAGATACTTTTGTTTTGGACAATTTTAATCAGTTTTACCCAGTTTATTGTAATATAAATGAAATTTAAAAGGAAGTAAAGTCTTTCGAGAGAAAAAAGACACGCGCTTCTTGATTTAGGTCAGGAAGTTGTCGTCCAGACCAGTTGTAGAGTCTACGAAAAACCTTGAAAAGTTTTCTCGAAAATCAGCTGGAAATCCACGGACCTCACCATCAAACAGGGTCGCCAAGTGGTCAGACTTATCCTAACCATGAGAGGATCTGTCTCGTACAATGGGGGGCATAGTGCAAATTAGCTTATAAGACTAATGAATCAGATCCCCAGAAAGGATAATCTCCTTAAAGATAAAAAATCAGCTTTTAAGACTGATATTACTCAATCCTTGAGATTGACCTTAAAGATTGAGAATTCAAACTCATGGAATTCGATGATATCTAAACTTGAGCTTGAACGAGAAAATATTTTGATCAAATTACAAACCGATTTGTTTTCTAAAAACCCATTTTTAATGCGTTCATTACCATTGAACGTAAAATCCTAGGAATTCACCTGGAATTTATTAGGTCACCTGAATCAAATCGGGTGTCAACCGTAAGAACGGTGGTTGCATAGCATGGTCGAAGATCGGACCTTGTGCCAGACCAAAAAACTATAGGATGATCTTTACTATTACTCCTACAAAGGATAGTAATTGCATCCGACACGATATAGACCATAATCAAAAGCATGTCACGGGACATTGCCTTAACAGTTGCTTGTTCAACGCTTTCCTTTACAACCGGACGGTAGTTTACCGAAAGGTAATATACGGAGCAAGTAAACTAGACGTGTTGCTTTCCCAATACAAGGTTAGCAAGTGGGTGACACAAAACCATAAGTTTTGAGCTAAAATTTTCAAATCTGAAACCCACAAAATCCACAAAAATAATTTGCAAACACCGGTGAAGGGTTATTCCGGAAAACTTATCTAGGGTAAAAGCTAGATTGAATTTTCAAAAAGATCAAATATTTTCATAAAGATCCAATTTCCTAAAGGATCTAAATTTTTATAGTCATGTGGGACTGTAAACCACATCGTTAATACCATTGTTCATACCGCCGTATTAAAATCACTGATGTACAAAGTGTGAAGAATAAAGAACTGATTCTAGTAAAGTTATATTCAAGTTCTATATTGCTTGAGGACAAGTAACGCTCAAGTGTGGGAATATTTGATAATGCTAAAAACGAACATATATTTCATAGCATTATCATTCAAGAAAGACAAGCTTTTAGTTGCAATTGTTCTATTTACAAGTGATATTCGTTTAAATAATAAAAGGTGAAGACAAAAGACAGATTCAATGAATTGAAGACGCAAACGACCAAAAAGCTAAAAAGTACAAAGTACAATCAAAATGGTTCAAATTATTGATGAGAAACGTCTAAAAATTACAAGAGTACGAGCCGCAAAACGCAATGTACAAGATATTAAATAGTACAAAAGGACGTTCGAAAATCTAAAACCGGGACCAGAGTCAACTCTCAACGCGCGACGCAACGGACTAAAAATTACAAGTCAACTATGCAAATGAATATATTATAATATATAATTAATTCTTAAAATTATATATATATATATATATATATATTATATTATTTAATAAAATCGTCAGCAAATAAAAAAACAAAAGCATGTGAGCTGTAAAAGAAGGCCATGCGATCGCATGGCCATGAAGACCAATTTCCATGCAGTCGCATGGTGAACAGTATCAGCTCAGCTCCTATAAAGTTCGCGTGTTTTGGCCGAATTTTGACACATCTTTCTCTACTCTCTATCTCACGTAATATATATATATATATATTTATAATTTTAATTTTAATTTTAATTTTAATTTAATAATAATAAGGGTATGTTTGCGAATGTTGTAAGTGTGTAAGTCGAAATTCTGTCCGTGTAACGCTACGCTATTATTAATCATTGTAAGTTAAGTTCAACCTTTTTAAATTAATGTCTCGTAGCTAAGTTATTATTATGCTTATTTAAATTGAAGTAATCATGATGTTGGGCTAAATATTAAAGACGGGGTAATTGGGCTTTGTACCATAATTGGGGTTTGGACAAAAGAACGACACTTGTGGAAATTAGACTATGGGCTATTAATGGGCTTTATATTTTTTTAATTGAATGATAGTTCGTTAATTTAATATAAAGATTTACAATTGGACGTACCTATAAATAACCATATACACTCGATCGGACACGATGGGCGGGATATTTATAAGTACTAATAATCGTTCATTTAACCGGACACGGGAATGGATTAATAGTTAATGGACTTATTAAAATAGGGGTGAATTACATACAAGGAAAATTGGTGTAATTATACTTTAAGTCCCCAATTAGTTGGATTATTTGACTTCAAATATAAGAATAATTTGACGAGGACACTCGCACTTTATTTTTATGACTGATGGACTGTTATGGACAAAAACAAGATGGACATATTGAATAATCCAGGACAAAGAACAATTAACCCATGGTAATAAACTAAAATCAACACGTCAAACATCATGATTACGGAAGTATAAATAAGCATAATTCCTTTATTTCATATTTCATCGCACTTTTATTTACTGTCATTTTATTTAATTACACTTTTAATTATCGTACTTTTTAATTATCGCAATTTTATTTATTGTCATTTTAATTATCGCATTTTAATTTATCGCACTTTAATTATTGTCATTTACTTTACGCTTTAAATTAAGTTATATTTATTTTTAATATTTTACATTAGGTTTTAACTGCGAATAAAGTTTTAAAATCGACAAACCGGTCATTAAACGGTAAAAACCTCCTTTTAAAATAATAATACTACTTATATATATATTTATATATTTACAAATATAGTTTTAAAAATATAGCGTTAAACTTGGCTAGATCCCTGTGGAACGAACCGGACTTACTAAAAACTACACTACTGTACGATTAGGTACACTGCCTATAAGTGTTGTAGCAAGGTTTAGGTATATCCACTCTATAAATAAATAAATAACTTGTGTAAAATTGTATCGTATTTAATAGTATTTCGCAATAAAAATATAACTATTTCGTATACACCTCTACGCACATCAAAAAACTGCCGTAGACGGTTTATCCGAAGTGTTTTTCAAAACGAGACCTCGAAAGCCTTCAATTTTGACTTTTTTCGATTTTGACCGTTTTGAATTTCATTCATATCATTCCTTTTGTGTATGCATGACTTAGCATGGTAAATATTGTTTTAAGGCCTCTTATTTCACTCGCAATGTAATTCTGTATAACGCATATAAATTTGAATCTAAAGTCACTTCATTAAACACGCTTTTTTAAATCATTAATATGCACCGCCAGATGGAGTACCATTTGGCCGCACATAACCTTCGATTTAAGATTGTGCTGAAATTCTCGAGATCACCCTAAAACGAACCTAACGTCAAGACTCCTGGATAGTGTCTTAACTTTCGAGGTCTTCAGGATGTCAAAAAAGGCATTTTACTCATTTTTAATGTTCTCTTAGAACGTTTTCAATTTATATCGTATCTATTAGTTTTGTGTATGCATGACTTAGCATGGTATATATCGTTTTAAGGCCTATTATTTCACTCGCAATGTAATTATGTATAAAAGATATAAATTTGAATCAAATGTCACTTCTTTAAACACGTTTTTTAAATCATTAGTATGCGCCGACAGATGGAGTACAATCTGGCGGCGCATAACCTTCGGTTTCAGATTGTGCTGAAATTCTCAAGATCAACTTAAAACGGTCGAACGAGCAAGACTCTATGAACTTGCTTGCCATTCGAGGTCGTCTAGATTCTGAAAAAGACATCTTTCCTCGCAAAATCACACCACACACCAAACACCACTGACGATTCGTGGTGCTTGGTGTTTTGTGTCTCTGGCTAAAATAATAGATCTATCGCATCTTTTGACTCGTAGCTCCGATTTAGTTACCGTTTTTTTTTCAAATCGTGTATTTTTTCGGGATCTATCTGTTGGCAAACTACCATAGGCGGTTTGTCCCAAATATTTTTCAAAACAAGACCTCGAAAGCCTTTAATTTTGCCTTTTTTCGATTATGAGCGTTTTGAATTTCATTCATATCATTCCTTTTGTGTATGCTTGACTTAGCATGATACATATTGTTTTAAGGCCTATTATCTCACTCGCAATGTAATTATGTATAACACATATAAATTTGAATCTAATGTCACTTCATTAAACACGCTTTTTTTAAATCATTAATATGCGCCGCCAGATGGAGTACCATTTGGCGGCGCATAACCTTCTGTTTCAGATTGTGCTGAAATTCTCGAGATTACCCTAAAACGACCATAACATCAAGACTCCTGGATAGTGTCTTGACATTCGAGGTCGTCAGGATGCCAAACAAAGACATTTTACTCATTTTTAATGTTCTCTTAGAACGTTTTCAATTTATATCGTATCTATTAGTTTTGTGTATGCATGACTTAGCATAGTATATATCGTTTTAAGGCCTATTATTTCACTCGCAATGTAATTATGTATAAAAGATATAAATTTGAATCAAATGTCACTTCTTTAAACACGTTTTTTAAATCATTAGTATGCGCCGACAGATGGAGTACAATCTGGCGGCGCATAACCTTCGGTTTCAGATTGTGCTGAAATTCTCAAGATCAACTTAAAACGGTCGAACGAGCAAGACTCTATGAACTTGCTTGCCATTCGAGGTCGTCTAGATTCTGAAAAATACATCTTTCCTCGCAAAATCACACCACACACCAAACACCACTGACGATTCGTGGTGCTTGGTGTTTTGTGTCTCTGGCTAAAATAATAGATCTATCGCATCTTTTGACTCGTAGCTCCGATTTAGTTACCGTTTTTTTTTTCAAATCGTGTATTTTTTCGGGATCTATCCGTTGGCAAACTGCCATAGGCGGTTTGTCCCAAATATTTTTCGAAACGAGACCTCGAAAGCCTTTAATTTTGCCTTTTTCGATTTTGAGCGTTTTGAATTTCATTCATATCATTCCTTTTGTGTATGCTTGACTTAGCATGATACATATTATTTTAAGGCCTATTATCTCACTCGCAATGTAATTATGTATAACACATATAAATTTGAATCTAATGTCACTTCATTAAACACGCTTTTTTTTAATCATTAATATGCGCCGCCAGATGGAGTACCATTTGGCGGCGCATAACCTTCGGTTTCAGATTGTGCTGAAATTCTCGAGATTACCCTAAAACGACCATAACATCAAGACTCATGGATAGTGTCTTGACATTCGAGGTCGTCAGGATGCCAAACAAAGACATTTTACTCATTTTTAATGTTCTCTTTGAACGTT
The DNA here is from genome assembly GCF_046630445.1 of Rutidosis leptorrhynchoides. Classification (NCBI taxonomy): domain Eukaryota; kingdom Viridiplantae; phylum Streptophyta; class Magnoliopsida; order Asterales; family Asteraceae; genus Rutidosis; species Rutidosis leptorrhynchoides. Next base: position 514,684,132 of record NC_092336.1, on the reverse strand, counting down.
TTCAATTTATATCTTATCTATTAGTTTTGTGTATGCATGACTTAGCATGGTATATATCGTTTTAAGGCCTATATTTCACTCGCAATGTACTTTTGTATAACGGATATAAATTTGAATCTAATTTCACCTCTTTAAACACATTTTTTAAATCATTAGTATGCGCTGCCAGATGGAGTACAATCTGGCGGCGCATAACCTTCGGTTTTAGATTGTGCTGAAATTCTCAAGATCACTTAAAACGGCCGAACGAGCAAGACTCTATGAACTTGCTTGCCATTCGAGGTCGTTAAGATTCCAAAAAAGACATCTTTCCTCGTAAAATCGCACCACGCACCAAACACCACTGATGGTTCGTGGTGCTTGGTGTTTTGTGTGTCTGGCCAAAATGTTAGATCTATCGTATCTTTTGACTCGTAGCTCAGATTTATCACCATTTTTTTTTTCAAATCATGTATTTTTCAGGATCTATCCGTTGGCAAACTGCCGTAGGCTGTTTGTCCCAAATATTTTTTGAAATGAGACCTCGAAAGCCTTCAATTTTGCATTTTTCGATTTTGACCATTTTGAATTTCATTCATATTATTCCTTTTGTGTATGCATGACTTAGCATGGTACATATTGCTTTAAGGCCTATTATTTCACTCGCAATGTAATTATGTATAAAGCATATAAATTTGAATGTAATGTCACTTCATTAAAAACCTTTTTTAAATCATTAACATGCGCGCCAGATGGAGTACCATTTGGAGGCGCATAACCTTAGGTTTCAGATTGTGCTGAAATTCTTGATATCTCCCTAAAACGACCCTAACATCAAGACTTCTAGATAGTGTCTTGAAATTCGAGGTCGTCAGGATTCCGAAAAAGACATTTTACTCATTTTTATTGTTCTATTTAACGTTTTCAATTTATATCGTATTATTAGTTTTGTGTATGCATGACTTAGCATGGTATATATCATTTTAAGGCCTATTATTTCACTCGCAATGTAATTATGTATAACGGATATAAATTTGAATAAAATGTTATTTCTTTAAACACGTTTTTTAAATCACTCGTATGCACCGCCAGATGGAGTACTATCTGGCGGCACATAACCTTCGATTTCAGATTATGCTGAAATTCTCAAGATCACCTTAAAACGGCCGAACGAGCAAGACTCTATGAACTTGCTTGCCATTCGAGGTCGTCTAGATCCCGAAAAAGACATCTTTCCTCTCAATATCTCACCACACACCAAACACCATTGACGGTTCATGGTGCTTGGTGTTTTGTGTCTCTGGCCAAAATGTTAGATCTATCGTATCTTTTGACTCGTAGCTCCGATTTAGTAACCGTTTTTTTTTTCAAATCGTGTATTTTTTCGGGATCTATCCATTGGCAATTTGCCTTAGGCGTTTTTTCTTAAATATTTTTTTAAACGAGACCTCGAAAGCCTTCAATTTTTCCTTTTTCGACTTTGACCGTTTTGAATTTCATTCATATTATTCCTTTTGTGTATGCATGACATAGAATGTTATATATTGTTTTAAGGCCTATTATTTCACTCGCAATGTAATTATGTATAACGCATATAAATTTGAGTCTAATGTCACTTCATTAAACACGCTTTTTTAAATCATTAATATGCGCCACCAAATGGAGTACCATTTAGCGGCGCATAACCTTTGGTTTCAGATTGTGCTGAAATTATCCATATCACCCTAAAAGAACCCTAACATCAAGACTCCTGGATAATGTCTTGACATTCGAGGTCGTCAGGATGCCGAAAAAAGACATTTTACTCATTTTTAATGTTCTCTTTGAACGTTTTCAATTTGTATCGTATTATTAGTTTTGTGTATGCATTACTCTGCATGGTATATATCGTTTTAGGGCCTATTATTTCACTCGCAATGTAATTATGTATAACGAATATAAATTTGAATCTAATGTCACTTCATTAAACACGCTCTTTAAATCTTTAGTATGCGCCGCCAGATGGAGTACCATTTGGTGGCGCATAACCTGCGGTTTCAGATTGTACTAAAATTTTCAAGATCACCTTAAAATGGCCGAACGAGGAAGACTCTATGAACTTGCTTGCCATTCAAGGCCGTTAAGATTCAGAAAAGACATCTTTCCTCGCAAAATCGCACCATGCACCAAACACCACTGACGGTTCGTGGTGCTTGTTGTTTTGTGTCTCTAGCCAAAATGTTAGATCTATCGTATCTTTTGACTCGTATCTCTGATTTAGTTACCGTTTTTTTTCAAATCGTGTATTTTTTTGGGATCTATCCGTTTGCAAACTGCCGTAGGCGGTTTGTCCCAAATATTTTTCGAAACGAGACCTCGAAAGCCTTCAATTTTGCCTTTTTTGATTTTGACCGTTTTGAATTTCATTCATATTATTCATTTTGTGTATGCATGACTTAACATGGTACATATTGTTTTAAGGCCTATTATTTCACTCACAATGTAATTATATATGATGCATATAAATTTGAATCTAATGACACTTCATTAAACACGCTTTTTTAAATCATTAATATGCGCCGCCAGATGGAGTACCATTTGGCGGCGCATAACCTTCGATTTCAGATTGTGCTGAAATTCTCGAGATCACCCTAAAACGAATCTAACGTCAAGACTCCTGGATAGTGTATTAACATTCGAGGTCTTCAGGATGCCAAAAAAAGACATTTTACTCATTTTTAATGTTCTCTTAGAACGTTTTCAATTTATATCGTATCTATTAGTTTTGTGTATGCATGACTTAGCATGGTATATATTGTTTTAAGGCTTATTATTTCACTCGAAATGTAATTATGTATAACAGAAATAAATTTTAATCTAATGTTACTTCTTTAAACAAATTTTTTAAATCATTCGTATGCGCCGCCAGATGGAATACCATCTGGCGGCGCATAACCATCAGTTTCAGATTATGCTGAAATTCTCAAGATCACTTAAAACGGCCGAACGAGCAAGACTCTATAAACTTGCTTGCCATTCAAGGTCGTTTAGATTTCAAAAAGGACATCTTTCCTCACAAAATCGCACCACGCACCAAACACCATTGACGGTTCGTGGTGCTTGGTGTTTTGTGTCTCTGGCCAAAATGTTAGATCTATCGTATCTTTTGACTCGTAGCTCCGATTTAGTAACCGTTTTTTTTTCTAATCGTGTATTTTTTCGGGATCTATCCGTCGGCAAACAGCCGTAGGCGTTTTTTATTAAATATTTTTCGAAACGAGACTCGAAAGCCTTCAATTTTGCCTTTTTTCGATTTTGACCGTTTTGAATTTCATTCATATTATTCCTTTTGTGTATGCATGACTTAGCAAGGTATATATTGTTTTAAAGCCTATTATTTCACTCCCAATATAATTATGTATAACGCATATAAATTTGAATTTGAATCTAATGTCACTTCATTAAACACGCTTTTTTAAATCATTAATATGCGCCGCCAGATGGAGTACCATTTGGCGGCGCATAACCTTCGGTTTCAGATTGTGCTGAAATTCTCGAGATCACCCTAAAACGACCTTAACATCAAGACTCATGGATAGTATCTTGACATTCGAGGTCGTCAGTATGCCGAAAAAAGACATTTTACTCATTTTTAATGTTCTCTTTGAACGTTTTTAAATTATATTGTGCTATTCGTTTTGTGCATGAATTACTTAGCATTGTATATATCGTTTTAAGGCCTATTATTTCAATTGCAATGTAATTATGTATAACGGATATAAATTTGAATCTAATGTCACTTCTTTAAACATGTTTTTTAAATCATTAGTATGCACCGCCAGATGGAGTACCATTTATCGGCGCATAACCTTCGGTTTCTGATTGTACAGAAATTCTCAAGATCACCTTAAAACGGCCGAACGAGGATGACTCAATGAGCTTTCTTGCCATTCGAGGTCGTCTTGATTCCTAAAAAGACATCTTTCCTCACAAAATCACACCATGCACCAAACACCACTGACGGTTCGTGGTGCTTGGTGTTTTGTGTCTCTGGCCAAAATGTTAGATCTATCGTATCTTTTGACTCGTAGCTCCGATTTAGTCACCTTTTTTTTCAAATCGTGTATTTTTTTTGTGATCTATCCGTTGAAAAACTGCCATAGGCGGTTTGTCCAAAAATATTTTTAGAAACGAGACATCGAAAGCCTTCACTATTGCATTTTTTCGATTTTGACCTTTTTGAATTTCATTCATATTATTCCTTTTGTGTATGCATGACTTAGCATGGTACATATTGTTTTAAGGCCTATTATTTCACTCGTAATGTAATTATGTATAACGCATATAAATTTAAATATAATGTCACTTCATTAAACACGCTTTTTAAATCATTAATATGCGCCGCCAGATGGAGTACCATTTGGCGGCGCATAACCTTCGATTTCAGATTGTGCTGAAATTCTCGAGATCACCCTAAAACGACCCTAACATCAAGACTCCTGGATAATGTCTTGTCATTCAAGGTCGTCAAGATGCCGAAAAAAGACACTTTACTCCTTTTTTAATGTTCTCTTTGAACGTTTTCAATTTATATCTTATTATTAATTTTGTGTATGCATGACTTAGCATGGTATATATATCGTTTTAAGACCTATTATTTCACTTGCAATGTAATTATGTATAACAGATATAAATTTGAATCTAATGTCACTTCTTTAAACACGTTCTTTAAATCATTAGTATGCGCCGCCAGATGAAGTACCATTTGGCGGCGCATAACCTTCGGTTTCAGATTGTATTGAAATTCTCAAGATCACCTTAAAACGGCCAAACGAGAAAGACTCTATGAACTTGCTTGCCATTCGAGGTCGTTAAGATTTCGAAAAAGACATCTTTCCTCGCAAAATTGCACCACGCAACAAACACCACTGACGGATCGTGTTGCTTGGTGTTTTGTGTCTCGGGCAAAAATGTTAGATCTATCGTATCTTTTGACTCGTAGCTCCGATTTAGTTAACGTTTTTTTTTTTCAAATCGTGTATTTTTTTTGAGATCTATCCGTTGGCAAACTGCCGTAGGCGGTTTGTCCCAAATATTTTTAGAAACGAGACCTCGATAGCCTTCAATTTTTCCTTTTTCGATTTTGACCGTTTTGAATTTCATTCATAGATTCCTTTTGTGTATGCATGACTTAGCATGGTATATATTGTTTTAAGGCCTATTATTTCACTCGCAATGTAATTATGTATAACGCATATGAATTTGAATATAATGTCACTTCATTAATCACGCTTTTTTAAATCATTAATATGCGCCGCCAGATGGAGTACCATTTGGCGGTGCATAACCTTCGGTTTCAGATTGTGCTGAAATTCTCGAGATCACCCTAAAACAACCCTAACAACAAGACTCCTGTATAATGTCTTGACAATCAAGGTCGTCAGGATGCCGAAAAAAGACATTTTACTCATTTTAATGTTCTCTTTGAACGTTTTCAATTTATATCGTATTATTAGTTTTGTGTAATCATGACTTAGCATGATATCGTTTTAAGGCCTATTATTTCACTCTCAATTTAATTATGTATAACGGAAATAAATTTGATTCAAATGACACTTCTTTAAACACGATTTTTAAATCATTAGTTCCAGATAGAGTACCATATGGCGGCGCATATCCTTCGGTTTCCGATTGTGCTGAAATTCTCATGATCGCCTTAAACGGCTGAACGAGCAAGATTCTATGAACTTGCTTGCCATTCAAGGTTGTTAATATTCCGAAAAAGACATCTTTCCTAGCAAAATCTCACCACGCACTAAACACCATTGACGGTTCGTGGTGCATAGTGTTTTGTGTCTCTGGCCAAAATGTTAGATATATCGTATCTTTTGACTCGTAGCTCCAATTTAGTCACCTTTTTTCAAATTGTGTATTTTTTCGGGATCTATCCGTTGGGCAAACTGCCATAGGCAGTTTGTCCCAATTATTTTTTGAAACGAGCCCTCGAAATCCTTCAATTTTACCTTTTTTTGATTTTGACCGTTTTGAATTTCAATCATATTATTCCTTTTTTGTATGAATGACTTAGCATGGTACATATTGTTTTAAGGCCTATTATTTCACTCGCAATGTAATTATGTATAACGCAAATAAATTTGAATCCAATGTCACTTCATTAAACACACTTTTTCAAATCATTAATATGCGCCAGATGGAGTGCCATTTGGCGGCGCATAACCTTCGATTTCAGATTGTGCTGAAATTCTCGAGATCACCCTAAAACGACCCTAACATCAAGACTCATGGATAGTGTCTTGACATTCGAGGTCGTCAGGATGCCGAAAAAAGACACCTTACTCATTTTTAATGTTCCCTTTGAACGTTTTCAATTTATATCGTAATATTAATTTTGTGTATGCATGACTTAGCATGGTATATATCGTTTTAAGGCCTATTATTTCACTCGCAATGTAATTATGTATAACGGATATAAATTTGAATGTAATTTCACTTCTTTAAACACGTTCTTTAAATCATTAGTATGCGCCGCCAGATGGAGTACCATTTGGCGGCGCATAACCTTCGGTTTCAGATTGTACTGAAATTCTCAAGATCACCTTAAAATGGCCGAGCGAGCAAGACTCTATGAACTTGCTTTCCATTCGACGTCGTCTAAATTCTGAAAAAGACATCTTTCCTCGTAAAATCGCACCACGCACCAAACATCACCGACGGTTCGTGGTGCTTGGTGTTTTGTGTCGCTGGTCAAAATGTTAGATCTATCGTATCTTTTGACTCGTAGCTTCGATTTAGTCACCTTTTTTTCAAATCGTGTATTTTTTCGGGATCTATCCGTTGGCAAACTGTCGTAAGTGGTTTGTCCCAAATATTTTTTCGAAACGAGACCTCGAAAGCCTTCAATTTTACCTATTTTCGATTTTGAACGTTTTGAATTTCATTCATATTATTCCATTTGTGTATGCATGACTTAGCATGGTACATATTGTTTTAAGGCCTATTATTTCACTCGCAATGTAATTATGTATAACGCATATAAAATTGAATCTAATGTCACTTCACTAAACACGCTTTTTTAAATCATTAATATGCACCGCCAGATGGAGTACCATTTGGCGGCGCATAACCTTAGGTTTCAGATTGTGTTGAAATCATTCATATGTTGAACGCTTGATAACAGACTTAAATTTAACGTATAGAATATCCCCAAATAGACCCTCTTGTCTGTATAATAATAATAATCTCGAAGTACTAAAGCATCCGTACCCCGGATGGGAATTGTCGAGGTCCATAGATCTATCTTTAGGATTCGCGTCAATTAGGAGCCATACTCGTTTCCTAATTATTAGGTTACCAAGCTAAAAAGGGGTGATATTAAATATTCATAATCCAGCCATAGAATGTAGTTTTTGATCACTTGTGTCTAATTCGTAAAACATTAGTAAAATCAGCGCATGTATTCTCTGTCCCAAAAATATATATAAAAAGGGAGTAATGAAACTCACAATACTGTATTTCGTGGTAAAATACATATGACGTCATTGAACAAGTGCAAGGTTGGCCTCGGATTTACGAACCTATATTAATTATATATATTTATATGCTGGTCAATATTTGTCTAACAATTTAGGTTAAACCGTAGTATATCACAATCCTAATGCTCGAGACTAATATGCAAAAGTCAACAAGACTCAAATTATTCCAAAATGACTTCCAAGATCTATACATGATTATTATATAACTTAAATATAGTCGTTTTATATATATTTAAATATATTTATCAGCTTTTATTAAAGTAAATAATAAAAGTCATTTGGTAATAAAAATTTATATTTAAAATTTATATATGATAAGAATATAATTTTAATATATTTTAAATAATAAAATTCATAAAGTTCATTTATTATCATAAAAATATAGTGGTATGTAACTTTAATGTAATTATATTACGTGTGGTAAAAATATCTTTATATCACATACTTATTTGATAAAATAATATTGATAATAATAATAAAAAGTAAAAGTTGTATTATTTTGTAATAATAATGATTATTATTATTCTAAAAATAACAATATTTATATTTACTAAAAATGATATTAATTATGACAAAATGATAATTTATAATAACAAATAAATTTCTATTAAAAATAATAATTTTAGTAAAAATGATAGTTTTAATATTAATAATACTTTTAATAATAATAATAATGATAAAAAATAATAAGAACAATAATTTTATCTAAATAAATATCTTACAATATTTTAATTTCATTATGATACTCATACTCATTATTTCCTAATCGATTTGTTTAATATCTTTTAGTCGTCTTTTATATCGCATTCATAATAATGATAATAATATTAGTCATAATAGTTAGATGATACTAATATGAATTTTTAATGATAATAATACTAATAATAATAAATATTATAATAACGTTAATGATAATACTAATAACTATTTTAATGATAATAATAATAATAATAATAATAATAATAATAATAATAATAATAATGATAATATTAATAATGATAATAATTATAATAATAATAACAATAAAAATCGTTAATAATTATACTTATAATAATTATACAATAAAAATCTTTAATATTAAAAATGATAATATTAATAATCAAAATAATAATAATAATTATTAAATAAAAATAGTAACGACGATAATAACGACGATAGTAATAATAATCATTTTAACAATAATACAATAATTCAGTTGACTATAACTTCTAATATGTTCATCGAAACCATTCGAGTTCTAAATGAAAAGTTCTTAATTTTTTGCTAGCTTTCCAACGACATGCATATCATATGCCTTATCCCAGTATCATATGTATCTAATTCAGGATTCATCATAACCTATCTAACGACAATATTAAACATACAAGCATGCACAATCCTATATACTCGAGCACTAGTCATGGATACACTTTTAATATATAAAAATTGAGTTATAAGTGCTCACGTATCAATATTGAGATTCAATATTGCAGGAAAGTACGTAGACGCAACAGAGATGATAAACACTAGATCGACCTCACGAGCATACTCCCGAACATTACCCATAACCTCCATAGCTACAACCCATAATTTCCTTAGCTCTATCCTACACGAAAACCGGTTTTGAAAACTCGTTTTAGATCATTCGAGCAGCACTCCGTCATAATATTTTATGTGTAATACTAATAATAATAATAATACTCCTAACCATAAGATTAATATTAATCTTAATAATAATAATATTAATAATAATAATTATTATAAATAATAGATATATAGAGAGTTTAAGAGACGAGATAGATGAATGAATATAAATCAGAAACTGGAAACGTTCGACATTTAAAGGGATTTAGCCTCACCAACCACCTCATGCGATCGCATGAGGGTGTGAGGGGGAACCCATGTGATCGCATGAGGCCCTCTTACAGCTCATGATCGATTGTTTGATGCACTGACTATTTATATTAATATTTAATATATAATATATTTAATTTATATAATTAATTATATATTATATTATATTTACGTGTATAGTTAAATTGTAAACTTAGTTCCAACGACTCGCACATTGTCACTCGACTTATGTCTTGGTTCTGGTTTCTCGAACGAATTTTCGTACGCTTAGAAAACTTTTACTTTATATTTCGTGTAATGTACCTTTATATATGAAAAGAATCAAATCAATGAAAAATTATCCCACTCAAAATATAACTTATTCATTTGAGTATTTTGATCATTTACTTCTATAAATTAACTTCTCATTGGTTATCAAAATATATTATTTTAGATCAAACGTTTTATATTATATTTCATCGCTTGTAAAATATATATATATATATATATATATATATATATATATATATATATATATATATATATATATATATATATATATATATATATATATATATATATATATATATATATATATATCTTTATTAAAAATAAATTTATTCATATATAGTTGAAATATTTATTTAATAATATAATATTTAGTTTTTAAAAACTAATTATATTTTCAAGTTCATTTTGAAATCGTTTAGATAGTAGAAAAATATTATGTCGTATCATGTTTACGTTTTTGAATATATATATATATATATATATATATATATATATATATATATATATATATATATATATAATACAAAGCTTTAATTAAATTCTTTAAAACTTATGAATAAATTATCTTATAAAACGTTTTAATAATAAAATTCTTTTTAAACCAAAATATTTTTGTACGTTTGAAACAATATTAAATAAATATGAAAACTTTGTTTTCTAAAACTAAATATATTTAAGAATCATTTCACTAAAAAGATTATAATAGTAGGAGTTGTTATATCGTAAAATGCTTTAGAAAAGCAAGATTAAATATACTCTTAATAGGTTTCAAGTCTTTAAAATAACGTTTGTTGGTGAAACGTGAGATAAAGTCCAAAGGTTAGATAAACGTATGAAATCATATTTTTGTCTAAGTTATTTACTTTTCTCGTTCCAACTTTAAGATGAAAGTTAAAATAGTTATCTTATTAAAATCACGAGGAAAATGTTGTAAAGCATGAATTGAAAATCAAATAGGAATCTCCACTAACTCTTGTCTAGTTCCCGTTAATTGACACTTTATTCTTATATTAATATATTTTATCAATTATTCCGAATACAGTTAAAAAGAAAATGTTTTCTAAATCAAAATGGACCTCTCAACGGAGACTCGTAATCATATAATGTATCTGATAAATTAATCATTTGATATTATCTTCTAATTCCGTTTGATAAACATATTGAAACAAATACGTTCATGTAAAGTATTATTCGTTTAATACTTTGTTAACATTCTCAAGCTATTATATATACATATACCTATATATACATATTTATATGCAATTAACTAATGGTTCGTGAATCGTCGGAATTTGGTCAGGGTTAAATAAATGTATGAACACAGTTTAAAATTCTTGAGATTTTAACTTAACAAACTTTGCTTATCGTGTCGAAATAATATAAAGATTAAAGTTTAAATTTGGTCGAAAATTTTCGGGCCGTCACAGTACCTACCCGTTAAAGAAATTTCGTCCCCGAAATTTGATAGAGATCGACATGGCTAACAATGAAAATGTTATTATGACGATTATAGAGTTTTATCGCGTTTAAGAAGTATGGATAAAATAATTCGATTACTCGAGGTGTATGAGGGAAATCATCGTAAATGAATGAAATAAGATTATAGTGATTCGTCATATCTTTTGACGTCATCACAATTGATCTTCGAATTTAAAGAAAATCTTTGTAATCTATATTGGATTTGATTCTTCGGGGATTAAGGAAATTATGATCCTCTTCGATTTAATGTGATAATCCATCTTGATTTCTCTGTCAGATATTTCACTATAAATCCACCTCCTTTGTTTCCTTACAACTCATACCTTCTATTCTTTCTCCCTCAACTCATATTTTAAAGCATTCATCAATATGCTCCATCCATTACTGATTCTTGATATACTCCTAACTTTCGGATATATCATTCTTTTTTTTCATTTACCACCGGAGGATTTTATTTACTTTTACTATTACCTTGGGGTTATAGTGCTTTTAATTCTCCTGTGCCTTTACGTGGCAATACGTATTGATATGCACGGTTTGTAATTTATGTGTTGTTGTCGAGCTTTATATCTTCTTTTATATTCAAGAGTTCCATACTTTTGTCTCCTCTTCCCGGCTTCAAGTCAAGCGATTAATGGTGCAGAATTTTATTTATGAACATAGTTAATGTTCTAAGAAGGAAATCGTAGTGGTACAATCTTGATTTGTCAAATTACCAGAATACCTCGGAAAAGACCGAATCATCAAGAAAATATTTTCTTGATATTTTGGAGGTTAAATAGAATACAAGAGTCGTGTGACATAGCACATGATGACGTTATGATCTGTGAATCATCTCGTTCCATTTAGAAACTCAGCATGACTTACTGTAATATAATCAAGTTAATCAAGTGTCATTATATTATACTAACTCATTCTTTAGTTCCCAACACTACTTCAAAAGCATTCATATTTTTAAACTTGAAGGTTTCAGAATTTAGAAACTAAAATAGTTTCTTTATAGATAGCGCGAAGAGGTAAATAATTTCGGATAACAATAATTATTGAAATATCTTCAGAAATATGGAGGATATTTATAATGAAAGATATGTTGATATCTTAGAATTTCTAATATCAGAGGATGATGAAGAATATTGTCCGCAAGGGTTTAGAGTCAGGAGCAAGGTACTCAATAATAACTTTAGCAGATACTGAATCATTTGGATTCTTTAAAGGCAGGTTTAGTCTTTGTGATTTATCCACAGTCTCCTTCATGGTTTGCTTAATCCGTTTTCTAGTTCCAAACCTTCTATTTTTCTGAGCTTTTCTAACACACTATTCTTTATCGTCAAACTTTTGACTGTTAAGGTCGTTTACAGTTTTTGCTGCTTCGTTAGCATTTTCTAAACTTCGGAGAACTAGTTCGCAGTTTAGGATGTTTTTCAGAAACTTCACATTCGCAGTATGTAAGTTCAGGAGATAGACGTTATATGTATAACTGTTAGCGTCGACATGCTGCGATATTTCAAAATACTGTTTGCTAATTCTCAATGATTCGTATGGCAATTCTCGTTACAAGATACAGTTAAGTAAATGATGGGGTTTTGATAATTATAATGATTTTAAAAGAAAGTCAAAGATCAGTGAAGTTGTCGGTAAGTTTATTGCTAAAATGGTGGAATATGAAAGGTTCCCCAGTAACGATGGCGAAAGGGCAACGTATCTATCCAGGTTATAATAAGACTAGTCTACTGAAAAATCGAAGTTGACTTGCTGGAGCTGTGACAAAACTGTCTATTCTAAAAAGAGATCGAAAAGTGATTTTAGCTAATAAATGCCAAAGGGTTTGACATGGATATGTGTTAAACTATGACTTTGTTTTCGAGAGTTTTTCAGGTACATAACTGGGGATAACATGTGGTTGGATCATCATCTCGATTGTTCATTATTTGAAGTGTCTTCAGGAATTTTGGAGGGTTTGAACACAGGCTGTAATCGTTAATGTGCATATGATGTTCAAACATAGTTTTGAAGTCAAAGTATAGCTTTGATATATGTAAGGATCTAAGAGGATTGATTTTGGTTACATCTCGAATTGAATTTTGCGATTTCAAAATCAAAATATGTAATTGAAATTGAATGAGTATGGTTGTTTTGATTTCTATGAAAGAATGTAAATTATTATGAAAATAGTGAATATAGGGGATGATGATTAAATCAGATTCGAAGAATTGTAACATATTAATCTTGAATTTATATATCTCTCGGTTATTACCCACCCGTTAAAAAAAAATAATTTCCCAATTAATATTTTGTACAAAGGAATTTTATTACAGTCTTTATGAAAATATATATATGTATATTTTCTTCAGATGTAACATAGATTTAATGAGTTAATATTAAATTAAACTCATTTGGTTTACGATTGAAACTAGAATTGAATAATCCCTAACTTTAGAAATTACATAACTTTTACGGAGTATTTCTTCAATGTGATTGAAATTATGAATCAATACTTCGTTATTTGTTGATGCATGATGTTGGTATTTGTGGAATCCTGGTGAACTTCGCAGGGTACGAATGATGTTATTTGAAAAGTTTCGAGTACATCGATGATGAAAGTGTAACATCAAACATATATTTGAATAATGCACTTGATTTATTATGGATTGGAATTTATTGAATTGAGACAAAGATTGTAGTTAACGGTGGTTAAGTTACTAATGAAGGATGTACATCATAGCATATTAGTAATATGAATTAACCGAGTAGTTAAGATTCACACATAATAGCTTAGTACGGAAAGGTTTATTTTGATTTCAAAATTTATATATATATAAAATATACATATAATTTCTTCAGAGGTAATGAGTTAATACTTCATAACTCTTGAATACAATATACGCGTTATTGATTCGTAATGATGTCCACGGTGGTTCTTGAACTGGCGAAGCTTGTGATGTTATAGGTGCTGCTAATTCTGACAATGCTGACGGTAGTGAATGTGCTGGTGATGCTAACGGTACTGTTGGTGCTGTTAGTAAAACAAGTCTAGCTTGTAAATCACGCACCATTCTTGTCAGAGTTTCTACTCTTCCTTCTATCATTTTGGTTCACTCATCTGATTTATAGTTAGGGCTAGAATAGATAATCTCTAAGACTTTAGAGATTACCTAATCGCCATAGAATGTTTCTCCAATGAAGTTATTAATCAATACTTCATCGTTTATTGTTGTTGGTATTCCTTGGTATCTACAGGGCATATAACGTTGATGCTCGTGGGACAGTTTATGTTGTTGAAGCATGGAATGTGGATGTTGTTGGTGGTGGTAATGGTTCTGTTGGCATTGATGATGGTGGTACTGGTTATGCTGTTGGTGCTGCTGCTGGTGTTTGTAACCTTTGCACCATATTCTCCAAAGCCACTATCCGAGCGCGAAGCTCGTTGACCTCTTCTATTACACCGGGGTGATTGTCGGTTCGGACAAGCGGATACATAAAATCAAGAATTTGATGTAGTATATAATCGTGACGAGATACTCTGGAAATGAGAGAGAAAATGGTGTTTCGGGCAGGTTCTCCGGTAAGTGCTTCAGGTTCTTCGCCAAGAGGGCAATGTGGTGGATGGAAGGGATCAACTTCTTCTTGTCTCCAATGATTGAGGAGACTACGAACCCATCCCCAATTCATTCAGAATAGATGATGGCTGATTGGTTGATCCATTCTGGTCACACTGCTTTCGAAGCTTGAGTGGGATTCTATTTCGGAATTTGAGAGACTTGAACTGATGAAGAATTCCATTTTGTACGATTGAATAAAGGATTTTTCGATATGAAACGATTTTTCGGCTATCGGGTGGTATTCTAATTACATAGAATATCTATATATATAGAATATCTATATATATAGATCAAAAGATTTCATAGATTATGGAGGAATTTATGGAATATGTCAGGCAAAGTTTACAGTAATAGATACGATAAGATATGATTTAGCAGATACGCTAAGATATGAATTTTATCTATACACTATTCATGCAATCAATGCAGCAAGACGTGTCTAGACTAAGAATGATAAGCAGATAATTTCCTAAGGATGATAAGTAGGTAATGTTTGACACAAAATGATAAGCAAAACTTTTGACATGGAGACACGGTCGAAGTCCAGACTCACTAATGCATCCTAACGACTATCAGTTAGACACACTAATGCGTACCTGGTTCACTAAGACCACCGCTCTGATACCACATGTAAAGACCCTTCCTAATCCATAAGAACTAATACAATAACATATGATTACATTGCGAGGTATTTGACCTCTATATGATACATTTTACAAACATTGCATTCGTTTTAAAAGACAAACTTTCATTACATCGAAAGTTGACAGTGTAATGACCCGAACTTTTCCATGTTTATATATATGAAATGAAATTGTTATTTACATGATTAAGTGTTTCCAACATGTTAAGCAATCAAACTTGTTAAGACTTGATTAATTGAAATAGGTTTCATATAGACAATTGACCACCCAAGTTGACCGGTGATTCACGAACGTTAAAACTTGTAAAAACTATATGATGAAATATATATGGATATATATATATATATATATATATATATATATATATATATATATATATATATATATATATATATATATATATATAATATGATATTATGATAAGTAAACATATCATTAAGTATATTAACAATGAACTACATATGTAAAAGCAAGACTACTAACTTAATGATTTTGAAACAAGACATATATGTAACGATTATCGTTGTAACGACATTTAATGTATATATATCATATTAAAAGATATTCATGCATCATATTATCATTATAATATAATAATTTAAAATCTCATTTGATATTATAAACATTGGGTTAACAACATTTAACAAGATCGTTAACCTAAAGGTTTCAAAACAACACTTACATGTAACGACTAACGATGACTTAACTACTCAGTTAAAATGTATATACATGTAGTGTTTTAATATGTATTCATACACTTTTGAAAGACTTCAAGACACTTATCAAAATACTTCTACTTAACAAAAATGCTTACAATTACAATCTCGTTCAGTTTCATCCACAATTCTACTCGTATGCACCCGTATTCGTACTCGTACAATACACAGCTTTTAGATGTATGTACTATTGGTATATACACTCCAATGATCAGCTCTTAGCAGCCCATGTGAGTCACCTAACACATGTGAGAACCATAATTTGGCAACTAGCATGAAATATCTCATAAAATTACAAAAATATGAGTAATCATTCATGACTTATTTACATGAAAACAAAATTACATATCCTTTATATCTAATCCATACACCAACGACTAAAAACACCTACAAACACTTTCATTCTTCAATTTTCTTCATCTAATTGATCTCTCTCAAGTTCTATCTTCAAGTTCTAAGTGTTCTTCATAAATTCTACAAGTTCTAGTTTCATAAAATCAAGAATACTTCCAAGTTTGCTAGGTTACTTCCAATCTTGTAGAGTGATCATCCAACCTCAAGAAATCTTTCTTATTTACAGTAATATATCTTTCTAATACAAGGTAATACTCATATTCAAACTTTGATTCAATTTCTATAACTATAACAATCTTATTTCGAGTGGAAATCTTACTTGAACTTGTTTTTCGTGTCATGATTCTGCTTCAAGAACTTTCAAGCCATCCAAGGATCCTTTAAAGCTAGATCCATTTTTCTTATTTCCAGTAGCTTTATTCAGAAAACTTGAGGTAGTAATGATGTTAATAACATCATTCGATTCATACATATAAAGCTATCTTATTCGAATGTTTAAACTTGTAATCACTAGAACATAGTTTAGTTAATTCTAAACTTGTTAGCAAACAAAAGTTAATCCTTCTAACTTGACTTTTAAAATCAACTAAACACATGTTCTATATCTATATGATATGCTAACTTAATGATTTAAAACCTGAAAACACGAAGAACACTGTAAAATCGGACATACGCCGTCGTAGTAACACCGCGGGCTGTTTTGGGTTAGTTAATTAAAAACTATGACAAACTTTGATTTAAAAGTTGTTCTTCTAAAAAAATGATTTTTCTTATGAACATGAAACTATATCCAAAAATCATGGTTAAACTCAAAGTGGAAGTATGTTTTCTAAAATGGTCATCTAGACGTCGTTCTTTCGACTGAAATGACTACCTTTACAAAAACGACTTGTAACTTATATCTCCAACTATAAACCTATACTTTTTCTGTTTAGATTCATAAAATAGAGTTCAATATGAAACCATAGCAATTTGATTCACTCAAAACGGATTTAAAATGAAGAAGTTATTGGTAAAACAAGATTGGATAATTTTTCTTGTTGTAGCAACGTGAAAATTGATAACAAATCTATATTAATCATATCCTAGATAACTTATATTGTATTATACATGTATTCTAATATATTATGTAATCTTGGAATACCATAGACACGTATACAAATGTTTTGATATATCATATCGACCTATGTGTATATATTATTTGGAACAACCATAGACACTCTATATGCAGTAATGAGGGAGTTAGCTATACAGGGTTGAGGTTGATTCCAAAAATATATATACTTTGAGTTGTGATCTAGCCTGAGACGTGTATACACTGGGTCGTGAATTGATTCAAGATAATATATATCAATTTTTTTTCTGTACATCTAACGTTGGACAACTAGTTGTAGGTTACTAACGAGGACAGCTGACTTAATAAACTTAAAACATCAAAATGTATTAAAAGTGTTGTAAATATATTTTGAATAAACTTTGATATATATGTACATATTTGTTATAGGTTCGTGAATCGACCAGTGGCCAAGTCTTACTTCCCGACGAAGTAAAAATCTGTGAAAGTGAGTTATAGTCCCACTTTTAAAATCTAATATTTTTGGGATGAGAATACATGCAGGTTTTATAAATGATTTACAAAATAGACACAAGTACGTGAAACTACATTCTATGGTTGAATTATCGAAATCGAATATGCCCCTTTTTATTAAGTCTGGTAATCTAAGAATTAGGGAACAGACACCCTAATTGACGCGAATCCTAAAGATAGATCTATTGGGCCTAACAAACCCCATCCAAAGTACCGGATGCTTTAGTACTTCAAAATTTATATCATATCCGAAGGGTGTCCCGGAATGATGGGGATATTCTTATATATGCATCTTGTTAATGTCAGTTACCAGGTGTTCACCATATGAATGAATTTTATCTCTATGTATGGGATGTATATTGAAATATGAAATCTTGTGGTCTATTATTATGATTTGATAATATATAGATTAAACCTATAACTCACCAACATTTTTGTTGACGTTTTAAGCATATTTATTCTCAGGTGATTATTAAGAGCTTCCGCTGTTACATACTAAAATAAGAACAAGATTTGGAGTCCATGCTTGTATGATATTATGTAAAAACTGCATTCAAGAAACTTATTTTAGATGTAATATATTCTTATTGTAAACCATTATGTAATGGTCGTGTGTAAACGGTATATTTTAGATTATCATTATTTGATAATCTACGTAATGCTTTTTAAACCTTTATAGATAAAATAAAGGTTATGGTTGTTTTAAAAATGAATGCAGTCTTTGAAAAACGTCTCATATAGAGGTCAAAACCTCGCGACGAAATCAATTAATATGGAACGTTTATAATCAATATGAACGGGACATTTCAGTTGGTATCAGAGCGTTGGTCTTAGAGAACCAGAATTTTGCATTAGTGTGTCTTATCGATTTTGTTAGGATCCATTAGTGAGTCTGGACTTCAACCGTGTTTACTTGAAAAATGATTGCTTAACAAATTTTGGTGGAAACTATATATTTTTAACATTTGAATATTATGTGATATATTAATCTCTTAACGTGTTTGATATTATGTGATAGATGTCTACGTCTAGATGAAGTCCCATTGACTCACCTAATAATAATGAAGAGTCAAATGTAAATTGGAATGATTCGTGGACTGATTCACAAGTTCCCAAAGAGGAACCCGAAGAAGTGTCGGAACCGGAAGAAGAATCGGAACCGGAAGAAGAATCGGAACCGGAAGAAGAAATAGAACCAGTGGGGAAAATAATAAAACGGTTAAGTAGAAGAAAATCCTCAACCAACCGACCAAAGTTAATTATGGTCAATGGTGTTTCCACCAAGGAAGCAAAGTATTGGGAGGATTACCAATTCTCCGATGAATCGGATCCCGACAAGGATTTCGATGATGTTATAGAAATTACCCCAACACAATTTAATAAGGCAAAAGAGAACAATTGAAATGTCCCGTTCTTATTGATTAAAAACGTTCCATATTAATTAATTTCGTTGCGAGGTTTTGACCTCTATATGAGACGTTTTTCAAAGACTGCATTCATTTTAAAACAAACCATAACCTTTATTTCATCAATAAAGGTTAAAAAAACTTTATGTAGATTATCAAATAATGATAATCTAAAATATCCCGTTTACACACGACCATTACATAATGGTTTACAATACAAATATATTACAACAAAATAAGTTTCTTGAATGCAGTTTTTACACAATATCATACAAGCATGGACTCCAAATCTCGTCCTTATTTAAGTATGCGACAGCTGAAGTTCTTAATAATCACCTAAGAATAAACATGCTTAAAACGTCAACAAAAATGTTGGTGAGTTATAGGTTTAACCTATATATATCAAATCATAATAATAGACCACAAGATTTCATATTTCAATACACATCCCATACATAGAGATAAAAATCATTCATATGGTGAACACCTGGTAACTGACATTAACAAGATGCATATTTAAGAATATCCCCATCATTCCGGGACACCCTTCGGATATGATATAAATTTCGAAGTACTAAAGCATCCGGTACTTTGGATGGGGTTTGTTAGGCCCAATAGATCTATCTTTAGGATTCGCGTCAATTAGGGTGTCTGTTCCCTAATTCTTAGATTACCAGACTTAATAAAAAGGGGCATATTCGATTTCGATAATTCAACCATAGAATGTAGTTTCACGTACTTGTGTCTATTTTGTAAATCATTTATAAAACCTGCATGTATTCTCATCCCAAAAATATTAGATTTTAAAAGTGGGACTATAACTCACTTTCACAGATTTTTACTTCGTCGGGAAGTAAGACTTGGCCACTGGTTGATTCACGAACCTATAAAAATGTATACATATATATCAAAGTATGTTCAAAATATATTTACAACACTTTTAATATATTTTGATGTTTTAAGTTTATTAAGTCAGCTGTCCTCGTTAGTAACCTACAACTAGTTGTCCACAGTTAGATGTACAGAAATAAATCGATAAATATTATCTTGAATCAATCCACGACCCAGTGTATACGTATCTCAGTATTGATCACAACTCAAACTATATATATTTTGGAATCAACCTCAACCCTGTATAGCTAACTCCAACATTCACATATAGAGTGTCTATGGTTGTTCCGAAATATATATAGATGTGTCGACATGATAGGTCGAAACATTGTATACGTGTCTATGGTATCTCAAGATTACATAATATACAATATAAGTTGATTAAGTTATGGTTGGAATAGATTTGTTACCAATTTTCACGTAGCTAAAATGAGAAAAATTATCCAATCTTGTTTTACCCATAACTTCTTCATTTTAAATCCGTTTTGAGTGAATCAAATTGCTATGGTTTCATATTGAACTCTATTTTATGAATCTAAACAGAAAAAGTATAGGTTTATAGTCAGAAAAATAAGTTACAAGTCGTTTTTGTAAAGATAGTCATTTCAGTCGAAAGAACGACGTCTAGATGACCATTTTAGAAAACATACTTCCACTTTGAGTTTAACCATAATTTTTGGATATAGTTTCATGTTCATAATAAAAATCATTTTCTCAGAATAAAAACTTTTAAATCAAAGTTTATCATAGTTTTTAATTAACTAACCCAAAACAGCCCGCGGTGTTACTACGACGGCGTAAATCCGGTTTTACGGTGTTTTTCGTGTTTCCAGATTTTAAATCATTAAGTTAGCATATCATATAGATATAGAACATGTGTTTAGTTGATTTTAAAAGTCAAGTTAGAAGGATTAACTTTTGTTTGCGAACAAGTTTAGAATTAACTAAACTATGTTCTAGTGATTAGAAGTTTAAACCTTCGAATAAGATAGCTTTATATGTATGAATCGAATGATGTTATGAACATCATTACTACCTTAAGTTCCTTGGATAAACCTACTGGAAAAGAGAAAAATGGATCTAGCTTCAACGGATCCTTGGATGGCTCGAAGTTCTTGAAGCAGAATCATGACACGAAAACAAGTTCAAGTAAGATCATCACTTGAAATAAGATTGTTATAGTTATAGAAATTGAACCAAAGTTTGAATATGATTATTAACTTGTATTAGAATGATAACCTACTATAAGAAACAAAGATTTCTTGAGGTTGGATGATCACCTTACAAGATTGGAAGTGAGCTAGCAAACTTGAAAGTATTCTTGATTTTATGTAACTAGAACTTGTAGAATATATGAAGAACACTTAGAACTTGAAAATAGAACTTGAGAGAGATTAATTAGATGAAGAAAATTGAAGAATGAAAGTGTTTGTAGGTGTTTTTGGTCGTTGGTTTATGGATTAGATATAAAGGATATGTAATTTTGTTTTCATGTAAATAAGTCATGAATGATTACTCATATTTTTGTAATTTTATGAGATATTTCATGCTAGTTGCCAAATGATGGTTCCCACATGTGTTAGGTGACTCAAATGGGCTGCTAAGAGCTGATCATTGGAGTGTATATACCAATAGTACATACATCTAAAAGCTGTGTATTGTACGAGTACGAATACGGGTGCATACGAGTAGAATTGTTGATGAAACTGAACGAGGATGTAATTGTAAGCATTTTTGTTAAGTAGAAGTATTTTGATAAGTGTATTGAAGTCTTTCAAAAGTGTATAAATACATATTAAAACACTACATGTATATACATTTTAACTGAGTCGTTAAGTCATCGTTAGTCGTTACATGTAAGTGTTGTTTTGAAACCTTTAGGTTAACGATCTTGTTAAATGTTGTTAACCCAATGTTTATAATATCAAATGAGATTTTAAATTATTATATTATCATGATATTATCATGTATGAATATCTCTTAATATGATATATATACATTAAATGTCTTTACAACGATAATCGTTACATATATGTCTCGTTTAAAAATCATTAAGTTAGTAGTCTTGTTTTTACATATGTAGTTCATTGTTAATATACTTAATGATATGTTTACTTATCATATTATCATGTTAACTATATATATATCCATATATATGTCATCATATAGTTTTTACAAGTTTTAACGTTCGTGAATCACCGGTCAACTTGGGTGGTCAATTGTCTATATGAAACATATTTCAATTAATCAAGTCTTAACAAGTTTGATTGCTTAACATGTTGGAAACATTTAATCATGTAAATATCAATCTCACTTAATATATATAAACATGGAAAAGTTCGGGTCACTACAGTACCTACCCGTTAAATAAATTTCGTCCCGAAATTTTAAGCAGTTGGAGGTATTGACGTATCTTCTAGAAATAAATGCGGGTATTTCTTCTTCATCTGATCTTCACGCTCCCAGGTGAACTCGGGTCCTCTACGAGCATTCCATCGAACCTTAACAATTGGTATCTTGTTTTGCTTAAGTCTTTTAACCTCACGATCCATTATTTCGACGGGTTCTTCGATGAATTGAAGTTTTTCGTTGATTTGGATTTCATCTAACGGAATAGTGAGATATTCTTTAGCAAAACATTTCTTCAAATTCGAGACGTGGAAAGTGTTATGTACAGCCGCGAGTTGTTGAGGTAACTCAAGTCGGTAAGCTACTGG
Organism: Rutidosis leptorrhynchoides; assembly: GCF_046630445.1. Classification (NCBI taxonomy): domain Eukaryota; kingdom Viridiplantae; phylum Streptophyta; class Magnoliopsida; order Asterales; family Asteraceae; genus Rutidosis; species Rutidosis leptorrhynchoides. The sequence goes on along the minus strand of NC_092336.1, from coordinate 514,661,124 downwards.
TCCGACACGATTAATAATCTTGAATGGTCCAATATACCTTGGATTTAATTTCCCTCGTTTACCAAATCGAACAACGCCTTTCCAAGGTGAAACTTTAAGCATGACCATCTCTCCAATTTCAAATTCTATATCTTTTCTTTTAATGTCAGCGTAGCTCTTTTGTCGACTTTGGGCGGTTTTCAACCGTTGTTGAATTTGGATGATCTTCTCGGTAGTTTCTTGTATAGTCTCCGGACCCGTAATCTGTCTATCCCCCACTTCACTCCAACAAATTGGAGACTTGCACTTTCTACCATAAAGTGCTTCAAACGGTGCCATCTCAATGCTTGAATGGTAGCTGTTGTTGTAGGGAAATTCTGCTAACGGTAGATGTCGATCCCAACTGTTTCCGAAATCAATAACACATGCTCGTAGCATGTCTTCAAGCGTTTGTATCTTCCTTTCACTCTGTCCATCAGTTTGTGGATGATAGGCAGTACTCATGTCTAGACGAGTTCCTAATGCTTGCTGTAATGTCTGCCAGAATCTTGAAATAAATCTGCCATCCCTATCAGAGATAATAGAGATTGGTATTCCATGTCTGGAGACGACTTCCTTCAAATACAGTCGTGCTAACTTCTCCATCTTGTCATCTTCTCTTATTGGCAGGAAGTGTGCTGACTTGGTGAGACGATCAACTATTACCCAAATAGTATCATAACCACTTGCAGTCCTTGGCAATTTAGTGATGAAATCCATGGTAATGTTTTCCCATTTCCATTCCGGGATTTCGGGTTGTTGAAGTAGACCTGATGGTTTCTGATGCTCAGCTTTGACCTTAGAACACGTCAAACATTCTCCTACGTATTTAGCAACATCAGCTTTCATACCCGGCCACCAAAAATGTTTCTTGAGATCCTTGTACATCTTCCCCGTTCCAGGATGTATTGAGTATCTGGTTTTATGAGCTTCTCTAAGTACCATTTCTCTCATATCTCCAAATTTTGGTACCCAAATCCTTTCAGCCCTATACCGGGTTCCGTCTTCCCGAATATTAAGATGCTTCTCCGATCCTTTGGGTATTTCATCCTTTAAATTTCCCTCTTTTAAAACTCCTTGTTGCGCCTCCTTTATTTGAGTAGTAATGTTATTATGAATCATTATATTCATAGATTTTACTCGAATGGGTTCTCTGTCCTTCCTGCTCAAGGCATCGGATACCACATTTGCCTTCCCTGGGTGGTAACGAATCTCAAAGTCGTAATCATTCAATAATTCAATCCACCTACGCTGCCTCATATTCAGTTGTTTCTGATTAAATATGTGTTGAAGACTTTTGTGGTCGGTATATATAAGACTTTTGACCCCATATAAGTAGTGCCTCCAAGTCTTTAATGCAAAAACAACCGCGCCTAATTCCAAATCATGCGTCGTATAATTTTGTTCGTGAATCTTCAATTGTCTAGACGCATAAGCAATCACCTTCGTTCGTTGCATTAATACACAACCGAGACCTTGCTTTGATGCATCACAATAAATCACAAAATCATCATTCCCTTCAGGCAATGACAATATAGGTGCCGTAGTTAGCTTTTTCTTCAATAACTGAAACGCTTTCTCTTGTTCATCATTCCATTCAAATTTCTTCCCTTTATGCGTTAATGCAGTCAAGGGTTTTGCTATTCTGGAAAAGTCTTGGATGAACCTTCTGTAGTAACCAGCTAGTCCTAAAAACTGGCGTATGTGTTTCGGAGTTTTCGGGGTTTCCCACTTTTCAACAGTTTCTATCTTTGCTGGATCCACCTTAATACCTTCTTTGTTCACTATGTGACCGAGGAATTGAACTTCTTCCAACCAAAATGCACACTTTGAAAACATAGCGTATAATTCTTCCTTCCTCAATACTTCTAACACCTTTCTCAAATGTTCACCATGTTCTTGGTCATTCTTTGAGTAAATAAGTATGTCATCAATGAAAACAATGACAAACTTATCAAGGTATGGTCCACACACTCGGTTCATAAGGTCCATGAACATAGCTGGCGCGTTAGTCAATCCAAACGGCATAACCATAAACTCGTAATGACCATAACGCGTCCTAAAAGCAGTCTTTGGAATATCATCTTCTTTCACCCACATTTGATGATACCCGGAACGTAAGTCAATCTTTGAATACACAGACGAGCCTTGTAGTTGATCAAATAAGTCGTCGATTCTCGGTAGTGGGTAGCGGTTCTTGATGGTAAGTTTGTTCAACTCTCGGTAGTCGATACACAACCTGAATGTACCATCTTTCTTCTTGACAAACAAAACAGGAGCTCCCCACGGTGATGTGCTTGGTCGAATGAAACCACGCTCTAAAAGTTCTTGTAATTGGCTTTGCAGTTCTTTCATCTCGCTGGGTGCGAGTCTGTAAGGAGTACGAGCTATTGGTGCAGCTCCTGGTACAAGATCTATTTGAAATTCAACGGATCGATGTGGGGGTAATCCCGGTAATTCTTTCGGAAATACATCGGGAAATTCTTTTGCAATGGGAACATCATTGATGCTCTTTTCTTCAGTTTGTACTTTCTCGACGTGCGCTAGAATAGCATAGCAAATTTTTCTTATTAGTTTTTGTGCCTTCAAATTACTAATAAGATGTAGCTTCGTGTTGCCCTTTTCTCCGTACACCATTAAGGGTTTTCCTTTTTCTCGTATAATGCGAATTGCATTTTTGTAACAAACGATCTCTGCTTTCACTTCTTTCAACCAGTCCATACCGATTATCACATCAAAACTCCCTAACTCTACTGGTATCAAATCAATCTTAAATGTTTCGCTAACCAGTTTAATTTCTCGATTCCGACATATATTATCTGCTGAAATTAATTTACCATTTGCTAATTCGAGTAAAAATTTACTATGCAAAGGCGTCAATGGACAACTTAATTTAGCACAAAAATCTCTACTCATATAGCTTCTATCTGCACCCGAATCAAATAAAACGTAAGCAGATTTATTGTCAATAAGAAACGTACCCGTAACAAGCTCCGAGTCTTCCTGTGCCTCTGCCGCATTAATATTGAAAACTCTTCCGCGACCTTGTCCATTCGTGTTCTCCTGGTTCGGGCAATTTCTAATAATGTGGCCCGGTTTTCCACATTTATAACGAACTACATTGGCATAACTTGCTCCGACACTACTTGCTCCACCATTACTTGTTCCGACACCATTTGTTCCTTTCGTTCTATTAACCCCTGGTCCGTAGACCTCACACTTCGCCGCGCTATGACCATTTCTTTTACACTTGTTGCAAAATTTGGTGCAGAACCCCGAGTGATACTTTTCACACCTTTGGCATAGATGCTTCTGATTGTTGTTGTTGTTGTTGCGGTTATTATTGTTGTTGGGATGATTGTTGTAGTTGCTGCTATTGTTGTTGTTGTTGAGCCGTTTGTTGTAGTTGCGATTGATGTTGCGATTGTTGGGATAATTGTTGCGATTATTGTTGTAATTGATGTTGTTGTTGTATTGGTGATTCTTATCACCGTTTTCCTCCCACTTTCTTTTGACTTGCTTCACATTGGCCTCTTCAGCCGTCTGTTCTTTAATTCTTTCCTCAATCTGGTTCACTAGTTTGTGAGCCATTCTACATGCCTATTGTATGGAGGCGGGCTCGTGTGAACTTATATCTTCTTGGATTCTTTCCGGTAATCCTTTCACAAACGCGTCGATCTTCTCTTCCTCATCTTCGAATGCTCCCGGATACAATAGGCACAATTCTGTGAATCGTCTTTCGTACGTGGTAATATCAAATCCTTGGGTTCGTAACCCTCTAAGTTCTGTCTTGAGCTTATTGACCTCGGTTCTGGGACGGTACTTCTCGTTCATCAAGTGCTTGAATGCTGACCACGGTAGTGCGTACGCATCGTCTTGTCCCACTTGCTCTAGATAGGTATTCCACCATGTTAACGCAGAACCTGTGAAGGTATGCGTAGCGTACTTTACTTTGTCCTCTTTAGTACACTTACTTATGGCAAACACCGATTCGACCTTCTCGGTCCACCGTTTCAATCCGATCGGTCCTTCGGTTCCATCAAATTCCAAAGGTTTGCAGGCAGTGAATTCTTTGTAGGTGCATCCTACACGATTTCCTGTACTGCTAGATCCAAGGTTATTGTTGGTATGTAGCGCAGCCTGTACTGCGGCTATGTTTGAAGCTAGAAAAGTACGGAATTCCTCTTCATTCATATTCACGGTGTGTCGAGTAGTCGGTGCCATATCCTTCAAAATAGTCAAATGGAACAAGTTAATCATACAGAATATTAAGAGTAGTTAATAGTATTTCGTAGCATAATATGAACTCATTTATAAAAGCTTTTTCTTCATATTAGCGTTTTATAAGTTTAAATTCGGGTAGTACCTACCCGTTAAGTTCATACTTAGTAGCTAATATACAATTCAACTACTACAATTCTATATGAAAAACTGATTATAATAATATTTTTCAAACTTTTACACAATATTTTACAAACTTACAATACCGCTTATTTTACATATAGCATGAAATATAGCACACAATAAATTTGATACAAGATGGTTGTGAAGATAATTCTAGCTAGTACACAAGTCGTTCAGCAAAGGCAATAAAGACACGTAATTCATACGTCCAGAAACAAGTCATGCATTCTGGTTTTACTAGGATTACTTCCCATCATTGGTCTTGTGGAACATAACCGTTATGGCAGTTGATAAGACAGCGTGTTGTAACGTCGCCAAGGGACGAGGGTTACGTAATGTCCAACAGTCCCGTAACAATCTAAAAACCTCATTTCTTACCCCAATTACCGACTCCGTCACTTGTGGGAATGTTTTGTTTAATAGTTGTAGCCCGATGTTCTTGTTCTCACTTTGGTGAGAAGCAAACATTACTAATCCGTAAGCATAACATGCTTCTTTATGTTGCATGTTAGCCACTTTTTCTAAATCACGAAGTCCAATATTCAGATATATTGAGTCAAAATAATTTCTTAACCCATTGCGTAAAATAGCATTTGGGTTCCCCGCAATATATGCGTCAAAGTAAACACATCATAACTTATGGATTTCCCAATGTGATATCCCCCATCTTTCGAACGAAAGCCTTTTATAAACCAAGGCATTCTTGGAACGTTCTTCGAATGTCTTACAAACTGATCTCGCCTTAAATAGTTGTGCCGAAGAATTCTGACCGACTCTAGACAAGATTTCATCAATCATGTCTCCGGGTAGGTCTCTTAAAATATTGGGTTGTCTATCCATTTTGTGTTTTTATACTGTAAAATAGACAAGAGTTAGATTCATAAAAAAAAATACTTATTAATAAAAGCAATTTTTACATATATCATAAAGCATAAGCACACTATATTACTTATATTACACCACACGAATACAACTATCTTATTCTGACTTGCTTGTTTCTTCTTCTTCGGTTTTGGTTCGTTTTGCCAAGTTTCTAGGGATATATGATGTTCCCCTAATACGAGCCGTCGTTATCCACATTGGTTTAGAAAAACCTGGTGGTTTAGAGGTTCCCGGGTCATTGTTACAACTTAAGGACTTCGGGGGTTGACGATACATATAAAGTTCATCGGGGTTGGAATTAGATTTCTCTATTTTTGTGCCCTTTCCCTTATTATTTTCTTTTGCCTTTTTAAATTCAGTTGGGGTAATTTCTATAACATCATCGGAATTCTCGTCGGAATCCGATTCATCGGAGAATTGGTAATCCTCCCAATATTTTGCTTCCTTGGCGGAAACACCATTGACCATAATTAACCTTGGTCGGTTGGTCGAGGATTTTCTTTTACTTAACCGTTTTATTATTTCCCCCACCGGTTCTATTTCTTCATCCGGTTCCGATTCTTCTTCCGGTTCCGACTCTTCTTCCGGTTCCTCTTCGGGAACTTGTGAATCAGTCCACGAATCATTCCAATTTACATTTGACTCTTCATTATTATTAGGTGAGTCAATGGGACTTGTTCTAGAGGTAGACATCTATCACATAATATCAAATGCGTTAAGAGATTAATATATCACATAATATTTACATGTTAAAAATATATAGTTTCCAACAAAATTTGGTAAGCAATCATTTTTCAAGTAAACACGGTCGAAGTCCAGACTCACTAATGCATCCTAACAAACTAGATAAGACACACTAATGCAAAATTCTGGTTCTCTAAGACCAACGCTCGGATACCAACTGAAATGTCCCGTTCTTATTGATTAAAAACGTTCCATATTAATTGATTTCGTTGCGAGGTTTTGACCTCTATATGAGACGTTTTTCAAATACTGCATTCATTTTAAAACAAACCATAACCTTTATTTCATCAATAAAGGTTAAAAAAACTTTATGTAGATTATCAAATAATGATAATCTAAAATATCCTGTTTACACACGACCATTACATAATGGTTTACAATACAAATATGTTACAACAAAATAAGTTTCTTGAATGCAGTTTTTACACAATATCATACAAGCATGGACTCCAAATCTCGTCCATATTTAAATATGCGACAGCGGAAGTTCTTAATAATCACCTGAGAATAAACATGCTTAAAACGTCAACAAAAATGTTGGTGAGTTATAGGTTTAACCTATATATATCAAATCATAATAATAGACCACAAGATTTCATATTTCAATACACATCCCATACATAGAGATAAAAATCATTCATATGGTGAACACCTGGTAACCGACATTAACAAGATGCATATTTAAGAATATCCCCATCATTTCGGGACACCCTTCGGATATGATATAAATTTCAAAGTACTAAAGCATCCGGTACTTTGGATGGGGTTTGTTAGGCCCAATAGATCTATCTTTAGGATTCGCGTCAATTAGGGTGTCTGTTCCCTAATTCTTAGATTACCAGACTTAATAAAAAGGCGCATATTCGATTTCGATAATTCAACCATAGAATGTAGTTTCACGTACTTGTGTCTATTTTGTAAATCATTTATAAAACCTGCATGTATTCTCATCCCAAAAATATTAGATTTTAAAAGTGGGACTATAACTCACTTTCACAGATTTTTACTTCTTCGGGAAGTAAGACTTGGCCACTGGTTGATTCACGAACCTATAACAATGTATACATATATATCAAAGTATGTTCAAAATATATTTACAACACTTTTAATATATTTTGATGTTTTAAGTTTATTAAGTCAGCTGTCCTCGTTAGTAACCTACAACTAGTTGTCCACAGTTAGATGTACAGAAATAAATCGATAAATATTATCTTGAATCAATCCACGACCCAGTGTATACGTATCTCAGTATTGATCACAACTCAAACTATATATATTTTGGAATCAACCTCAACCCTGTATAGCTAACTCCAACATTCACATATAGAGTGTCTATGGTTATTCCGAAATATATATAGATGTGTCGACATGATAGGTCGAAAAATTGTATACGTGTCTATGGTATCTCAAGATTACATAATATACAATACAAGTTGATTAAGTTATGGTTGGAATAGATTTGTTACCAATTTTCACGTAGCTAAAATGAGAAAAATTATCCAATCTTGTTTTACCCATAACTTCTTTATTTTAAATCCGTTTTGAGTGAATCAAATTGCTATGGTTTCATATTGAACTCTATTTTATGAATCTAAACAGAAAAAGTATAGGTTTATAGTCAGAAAAATAAGTTACAAGTCGTTTTTGTAAAGGTAGTCATTTCAGTCGAAAGAACGACGTCTAGATGACCATTTTAGAAAACATACTTCCACTTTGAGTTTAACCATAATTTTTGGATATAGTTTTATGTTCATAATAAAAATCATTTTCTCAGAATAAAAACTTTTAAATCAAAGTTTATCATAGTTTTTAATTAACTAACCCAAAACAGCCCGCGGTGTTACTACGACGGCGTAAATCCGGTTTTACGGTGTTTTTCGTGTTTCCAGATTTTAAATCATTAAGTTAGCATATCGTATAGATATAGAACATGTGTTTAGTTGATTTTAAAAGTCAAGTTAGAAGGATTAACTTTTTTTTGCGAACAAGTTTAGAATTAACTAAACTATGTTCTAGTGATTACAAGTTTAAACCTTCGAATAAGATATCTTTATATGTATGAATCAAATGATGTTATGAACATCATTACTACCTTAAGTTCCTTGGATAAACCTACTGGAAAAGAGAAAAATGGATCTAGCTTCAACGGATCCTTGGATGGCTCGAAGTTCTTGAAGCAGAATCATGACACGAAAACAAGTTCAAGTAAGATCATCACTTGAAATAAGATTGTTATAGTTATAGAAATTGAACCAAAGTTTGAATATGATTATTACCTTGTATTAGAATGATAACCTACTGTAAGAAACAAAGATTTCTTGAGGTTGGATGATCACCTTACAAGATTGGAAGTGAGCTAGCAAACTTGAAAGTATTCTTGATTTTATGTAACTAGAACTTGTAGAATATATGAAGAACACTTAGAACTTGAAGATAGAACTTGAGAGAGATTAATTAGATGAAGAAAATTGAAGAATGAAAGTGTTTGTAGGTGTTTTTGGTCGTTGGTGTATGGATTAGATATAAAGGATATGTAATTTTGTTTTCATGTAAATAAGTCATGAATGATTACTCATATTTTTGTAATTTTATGAGATATTTCATGCTAGTTGCCAAATGATGGTTTCCACATGTGTTAGGTGACTCACATGGGCTGCTAAGAGCTGATCATTGGAGTGTATATACCAATAGTACATACATCTAAAAGCTGTGTATTGTACGAGTACGAATACGGGTGCATACGAGTAGAATTGTTGATGAAACTGAACGAGGATGTAATTGTAAGCATTTTTGTTAAGTAGAAGTATTTTGATAAGTGTATTGAAGTCTTTCAAAAGTGTATAAATACATATTAAAACACTACATGTATATACATTTTAACTGAGTCGTTAAGTCATCGTTAGTCGTTACATGTAAGTGTTGTTTTGAAACCTTTAGGTTAACGATCTTGTTAAATGTTGTTAACCCAATGTTTATAATATCAAATGAGATTTTAAATTATTATATTATCATGATATTATCATGTATGAATATCTCTTAATATGATATATATACATTAAATGTCTTTACAACGATAATCGTTACATATATGTCTCGTTTAAAAATCATTAAGTTAGTAGTCTTGTTTTTACATATGTAGTTCATTGTTAATATACTTAATGATATGTTTACTTATCATATTATCATGTTAACTATATATATATCCATATATATGTCATCATATAGTTTTTACAAGTTTTAACGTTCGTGAATCACCGGTCAACTTGGGTGGTCAATTGTCTATATGAAACATATTTCAATTAATCAAGTCTTAACAAGTTTGATTGCTTAACATGTTGGAAACATTTAATCATGTAAATATCAATCTCAATTAATATATATAAACATGGAAAAGTTCGGGTCATTACATTACCTACCCGTTAAATAAATTTCGTCCCGAAATTTTAAGCAGTTAGAGGTGTTGACGTATCTTCTGGAAATAAGTGCGGGTATTTCTTCTTCATCTGATCTTCTCATTCCCAGGTGAACTCGGGTCCTCTACGAGCATTCCATCGAACCTTAATAATTGGTATCTTGTTTTGTTTAATCTTTTAACCTCACGATCCATTATTTCGACGGGTTCTTCGATGAATTGAAGTTTTTCGTTGATTTGGATTTCTTATAACGGAAAAGTGAGATCTTCTTTAGCAAAACATCTCTTCAATTAATCAACTAGCATGATTCACAATAACCTTACTACTCAAATAAAGGAGGCACAACAAGGAGTTTTAAAAGAGGGAAATTTAAAGAATGAAATACCCAAAGGATCGGAGAAGCATCTTAATATTCGGAGAGACGGAACCCGGTATAGGGCTGAAAGGATTTGGGTACCAAAATTTGGAAATATGAGAGAAATGGTACTTAGAGAAGCTCATAAAACCAGATACTCAATACATCCTGGAATGGAGAAGATGTACAAGGATCTCAAGAAACAATTTTGGTGGCCGGGTATGAAAGCCGATGTTGCTAAATACGTAGGAGAATGTTTGACGTGTTCTAAGGTTAAAGCTGAGCATCAGAAACCATCAGGTCTACTTCAACAACCCGAAATCCCGGAATGGAAATGGGAAAACATTACCATGGATTTCATCACTAAATTGCCAAGGACTGCAAGTGGTTTTGATACTATTTGGGTTATAGTTGATCGTCTCACCAAATCAGCACACTTCCTGCCAATAAGATAAGATGACAAGATGGAGAAGTTAGCATGACTGTATTTGAAGGAAGTCATCTCCAGACATGGAATACCAATCTCTATTATCTCTGATAGGGATGGCAGATTTATTTCAAGATTCTGGCAGACATTACAGCAAGCATTAGGAACTTGTCTAGACATGAGTACTGCCTATCATCCACAAACTGATGGGCAGAGCGAAAGGACGATACAAACGCTTGAAGACATGCTAAGAGCATGTGTTATTGATTTCGGAAACAGTTGGGATCGACATCTACCGTTAGCAGAATTTTCCTACAACAACAGCTACCATTCAAGCATTGAGATGACGCCATTTGAAGCACTTTATGGTAGAAAGTGCAGGTCTCCAATTTGTTAGAGTGAAGTGGGGGATAGACAGATTACGGGTCCGGAGATAATACAAGAAACTACCGAGAAGATCATCCAAATTCAACAACGGTTGAAAACCGTCCAAAGTCGACAAAAGAGCTACGCCGACATTAAAAGAAAAGATATAGAATTTGAAATTGGAGAGATGGTCATGCTTAAGGTTGCACCTTGGAAAGCCGTTGTTCGATTTGGTAAATGAGATAAATTAAATCCAAGGTATATTGGACCATTCAAGATTATTGATCGTGTCGGACCAGTAGCTTACCGACTTGAGTTACCTCAACAACTCGCGGCTGTACATAACACTTTCCACGTCTCGAATTTAAAGAGATGTTTTGCTAAAGAAGATCTCACTTTTCCGTTATAAGAAATCCAAATCAACGAAAAACTTCAATTCATCGAAGAACCCGTCGAAATAATGGATCGTGAGGTTAAAAGATTAAACAAAACAAGATACCAATTATTAAGGTTCGATGGAATGCTCGTAGAGGACCCGAGTTCACCTGGGAATGAGAAGATCAGATGAAGAAGAAATACCCGCACTTATTTCCAGAAGATACGTCAACACCTCTAACTGCTTAAAATTTCGGGACGAAATTTATTTAACGGGTAGGTAATGTAATGACCCGAACTATTCCATGTTTATATATATTAAATGAAATTGTTATTTACATGATTAAGTGTTTCCAACATGTTAAGCAATCAAACTTGTTAAGACTTGATTAATTGAAATAGGTTTCATATAGACAATTGACCACCCAAGTTGACCGGTGATTCACGGATGTTAAAACTTGTAAAAACTATATGATGACATATATATGGATATATATATAGTTAACATGATATTATGATAAGTAAACATGTCATTAAGTATATTAACAATGAACTACATATGTAAAAGCAAGACTACTAACTTAATGATTTTGAAACGAGACATATATGTAACGATTATCGTTGTAACGACATTTAATGTATATATATCATATTAAGAGATATTCATACATCATATTATCATTATAATATAATAATTTAAAATCTCATTTGATATTATAAACATTGGGTTAACAACATTTAACAAGATCGTTAACCTAAAGGTTTCAAAACAACACTTACATGTAACGACTAACGATGACTTAATGACTCAGTTAAAATGTATATACATGTAGTGTTTTAATATGTATTCATACACTTTTGAAAGACTTCAAGACACTTATCAAAATACTTCTACTTAACAAAAATGCTTACAATTACAATCTCGTTCAGTTTCATCCACAATTCTACTCGTATGCACCCGTATTCGTACTCGTACAATACACAGCTTTTAGATGTATGTACTATTTGTATATACACTCCAATGATCAGCTCTTAGTAGCCCATGTGAGTCACCTAACACATGTGGGAACCATAATTTGGCAACTAGCATGAAATATCTCATAAAATTACAAAAATATGAGTAATCATTCATGACTTATTAACATGAAAACAAAATTACATATCCTTTATATCTAATCCATACACCAACGACCAAAAACACCTACAAACACTTTAATTCTTCAATTTTCTTCATATAATTGATCTCTCTCAAGTTCTATCTTCAAGTTCTAAGTGTTCTTCATAAATTCTACAAGTTCTAGTTTCATAAAATCAAGAATACTTCCAAGTTTGCTAGCTTACTTCCAATCTTGTAGAGTGATCATCTAACCTCAAGAAATCTTTCTTATTTATAGTAAGTAATATTCATATTCAAACTTTGATTCAATTTCTATAACTATAACAATCTTATTTCGAGTGGAAATCTTACTTGAACTTGTTTTTCGTGTCATGATTCTGCTTCAAGAACTTTCAAGCCATCCAAGGATCCTTTAAAGCTAGATCCATTTTTCTCATTTCCAGTAGCTTTATCCAGAAAACTTGAGGTAGTAATTATGTTCATAACATCATTCGATTCATACATATAAAGCTATCTTATTCGAAGGTTTAAACTTGTAATCACTAGAACATAGTTTAGTTAATTCTAAACTTGTCCGCAAACAAAAGTTAATCCTTCTAACATGACTTTTAAAATCAACTAAACACATGTTCTATATCTATATGATATGCTAACTTAATTATTTAAAACCTGAAAACACGAAGAACACTGTAAAACCGGACATACGCCGTCGTAGTAACACCGCGGGCTATTTTGGGTTAGTTAATTAAAAACTATGACAAACTTTGATTTAAAAGTTGTTCTTATGGAAAAATGATTTTTCTTATGAACATGAAACTATATCCAAAAATCATGGTTAAACTCAAAGTGGAAGTATGTTTTCTAAAATGGTCATCTAGACGTCGTTCTTTCGACTGAAATGACTACCTTTACAAAAATGACTTGTAACTTATATCTCCGACTATAAACCTATACTTTTTCTATTTAGATTCATAAAATAGAGTTCAATATGAAAGCATAGCAATTTGATTCACTCAAAACGGATTTAAAATGAAGAAGTTATGGGTAAAACAAGATTGGATAATTTTTCTTGTTGTAGCAACGTGAAAATTGGTAACAAATCTTTATTAATCATATCCTAGCTAAATTATATTGTATTATACATGTATTCTAATATATTATGTAATCTTGGGATACCATAGACACGTATGCAAATGTTTTGACATATCATATCGACCCATGTGTATATATTATTTGGAACAACCATAGACACTCTATATGCAGTAATGAGGGAGTTAGCTATACAGGGTTGAGGTTGATTTTAAAAATATATATACTTTGAGTTGTGATCTAGCCTGAGACGTGTATACACTGGGTCGTGGATTGATTCAAGATAATATATATCAATTTTTTTCTTTACATCTAACGTTGGACAACTAGTTGTAGGTTACTAACGAGGACAGCTGACTTAATAAACTTAAAACATCAAAATGTATAAAAAGTGTTGTAAATATATTTTGAATATACTTTGATATATATGTACATATTTGTTATAGGTTCGTGAATCGACCAGTGGCTAATTCTTACTTCCCGACGAAGTAAAAATCTGTGAAAGTGAGTTATAGTCCCACTTTTAAAATCTAATATTTTTAGGATGAGAATACATGCAGGTTTTATAAATGATTTACAAAATAGACACAAGTACGTGAAACTACATTCTATGGTTGAATTATCGAAATCGAATATGCCCCTTTTTATTAAGTCTGGTAATCTAAGAATTAGGGAACAGACACCCTAATTGACGCGAATCCTAAAGATAGATCTATTGGGCCTAACAAACCCCATCCAAATTACCGGATGCTTTAGTACTTCGAAATTTATATCATATCCGAAGGGTGTCCCGGAATGATGGGGATATTCTTATATATGCATCTTGTTAATGTCGGTTACCAGGTGTTCACCATATGAATGAATTTTATCTCTATGTATGGGATGTATATTGAAATATGAAATCTTGTGGTCTATTATTATGATTTGATAATATATAGGTTAAACCTATAACTCACCAACATTTTTGTTTACGTTCTAAGCATGTTTATTCTCAGGTGATTATTAAGAGCTTCCGCTGTTGCATACTAAAATAAGGACAAGATTTGGAGTCCATGCTTGTATGATATTATGTAAAAACTGCATTCAAGAAACTTATTTTTGATGTAATATATTCTTATTGTAAACCATTATGTAATGGTCGTGTGTAAACGGTATATTTTAGATTATCATTATTTGATAATCTACGTAATGCTTTTTAAACCTTTATAGATAAAATAAAGGTTATGGTTGTTTTAAAAATGAATACAGTCTTTGAAAAACGTCTCATATAGAGGTCAAAACCTCGCGACGAAATCAATTAATATGGAACGTTTATAATCAATATGAACGGGACATTTCAGACAGGCATGCATACCCTTTCATAATATATCCAAACTATAAATGACTAAATAGTAATCTTGTTGAACTTCAACGACTCGAATGCAACGTCTTTTGAAATATGTCATGAATGACTCCAAGTAATATCTCTAAATGATCAAATGCACAGCGGAAGATTTTTCTTTCAAACCTGAGAATAAAAATGCTTTCAAGTGTCAACCAAAAGGTTGGTGAGTTCATTAGTTTACCATAAACATTCATTTTCATCATTTTAATAGACCACAAGTTTTCAGATATTCAATTGTACACGTAACCCGAGTACATAATAACACGCGTAACCCGCTAATTAAAAATCATTCATATGTTGAACGCTTGATAACCGACTTAACTTTAATGCATAGAATATCCCCAAACAGAACCTCTCGTCTATATAATAATAATAATCTCGAAGTACTAAAGCATCCGTACCCCGGATAGGACTTTTCGAGGTCCATAGATCTATCTTTAGGATTAGCGTCAATTAGGGGCCATAACCGTTTCCTAATTATTAGGTTACCAAGCTAAAAAGGGGTGATATTCAATATTCATAATCCAACCATAGAATGTAGTTTTTGATCACTTGTGTCTATTTCGTAAAACATTAGTAAAATCAGCGCATGTATTCTCAGTCCCAAAAATATATATATAAAGGAGTAATGAAACTCACAATACTGTATTTCGTGGTAAAATACATATGACGTCATTGAACTAGTGCAAGGTTGGCCTCGGATTCACGAACCTATATTAATTATATATATTTATATGTTGGTCAATATTTGTCTAACAATTTAGGTTAAACCATAGTGTATCACAATCCTAATGCTCGAGACTAATATGCAAAAGTCAACAAAAGTCAAATTATTCCAAAATGACTTCCAAGATCTATACATGATTATTATATAACTTAAATATAGTCATTTTATATATATTTAAATATATTTATAAGCTTTATTTAAAGTAAATAATAAAAGTCATTTGGTAATAAAAATTTATATTTAAAATTTATATATGATAAAAATATACTTTTTATATATTTTAAATAATAAAATTCATAAAGTTCATCTAATATCATAAAAATATAGTGGTATGTAACTTTAATGTAATTATATTACGTGTGGTAAAAATAGCTTTGTATCACATACTTATTTGATAAAATAATATTGATAATAATAATAATAAGTAAAAGTTGTATTATTTTGTAATAATAATGATTATTATTATTCTAAAAATAACAATATTTATATTTATTAAAAATGATATTAATTATGACAAAATGATAATTTATAATAACAAATAAATTTCTATTAAAAATAATAATTTTAGTAAAAATGATAGTTTTAATATTAATAATACTTTTAATAATAATAATAATGATAAAAATAATAAGAACGATAATTTAATCTAAATCAATATCTTACAATATTTTAATTTCATCATGATACTCATACTCATTATTTTCTAATCGATTTGTTTAATACCTTTTAGTCGTCTTTTATATCGCATTCATAATAATGATAATAATATTAGTCATAATAGTTAGATTATACTGATATCAATTTTTAATGATAATAATACTAATAATAATAAATATTATAATAACATTAATGATAATACTAATAAGTATTTTAATGATAATAATAATAAATAATAATAATAATAATAATAATAATAATATTAATAATAATAATAATAATAATAATAATAATAATGATAATATTAATAATGATAATAATAATAATAATAATAACAATAAAAATCTTTAATAATTATACTTATATTAAAAATGATAATATTAATAATTAATAATAATAATAATAATAATAATAATAATAATAATAATAATAATAATAATAATAATAATAATAATAATAATAATTAAATAAAAATAGTAACGACGATAATAACGACGATAGTAATAATAATCATTTTAACAATAATACAATAATTCAGTTGACTATAACTTCTAATCTGTTCATCGAAACCATTCGAGTTCTAAATGAAAAGTTCTAAATTTTTTGCTAGTATTCCAACGACATGCATATCATATACCGTATCCCAGTATCATATGTATCTAATTCAGGATTCATCATAACCTATCTAACGACAATATTAAACATACAAGCATGCACAATCCTATATACTCGAGCACTAGTCATGGATACACTTTTAATTATATAAAAATTGAGTTATAAGTGCTCTGAAATGACCCGTCCATATTACTATAAACGCAGTACGTTCTCATTGGTCCCATAGCGAGGTATTTGACCTTTATATGATACATTTTAGAAAATATTGCATTCGTTTCATAAAAAGCACATCATTATTATACATAATTCATGTTTTAAACAAGTGGGTGATTATTTAAGAAATAATCCCCAAAATACATCGGTTTTCAAATACTACACACGTGACGTAACAGTCAAATATAATACTTGACAAAGGTTTTATTGAATGCAACACTTTATTTAAATAAAAGTATGAGACTCTATGCACAGCTTGCTCAGATAATGCAACAGTGGAAGACTTTCTTAAGGACCTGAGAATAAACATGCGTAAACATTCAACACAAAGGTTGGTGAGATATATAGGTTTATCATCGATATAAATATAGAACACATGATTTCATAGTTATAAATATATGTACACTCGCAAGTGTATAAAAGTATTCTATAAGTTTTTGAGCGCTTCGGTAACCATACTTAACCATTAATGTGGCATATTCCCTTTATTATGAAATATCCCTACACTGTACCAAGTGTAGTAAAAACGAAGTACAATGCAACCATTTACAATACTAGAGCGACTAGCCCGGTTGGGGTTGATAGATCTATCAATAGGATTCGTGTATACATGTTCTTACAACATGTAAATATTAGTTACCAAGCTATTATGGAAGATATGCAAAGTGGTACAACTCAACGTAGAATATATTTTAAGTACTTGTGTCTATGGCGTAAAACATAAAATGCATGTATTCTCATCCCAAAATATTTGTAGAGTTTAAAAATGGGACTATATACTCACGGTAGTAAAAGTATATTAATAATAAGTTTTCAACTTATTAAAAATATGACCTTCGTCCTTGGATTCACGAACCTATAACAATAATAACGATTCAGATAATAATACGACATATGAATATAATAAAGCAAGTTCATAGAATACTTATATAATAGTTTTTAACATTTTATGTTAGTAGTCCATTGTTAGTAGTCCAAAATAGTCCGAAAAGTCCAACAGTCCAATAATCGGTATATATATATATATATATATATATATATATATATATATATATATATATATATAATCTTAGAATTTCCCCACGACGTATTATATACGTATTGTCTTTGCATCAACCCAGAAACGTATTGTATACGTATTGTCTTAGAATTAACCAAGATTATAATATTTTGTTATACTACTGATAACATGTCCAAATATATATAGGATATAGGAAAAGTTAACAAGGATATGGTTAATATAAATTTCGTCCATACAAGGTTAATTTTAGCAAATTTTGTTTTGCTCGCCAAATATTCATTACAACTCCGTTTAAAGTGAATCAAATTGCTATGGATTCATTAAGAAGTAAATTTTACAAAACCAATTCGAAAAGTTCATCCCAAGTAGTAATTTTTAGAGCTTTACCCTCTTTTTGTGTCGGTGGACAGATTTGGAAAAATCCAGGCATCCACCCAATATATGATTTTTGCTAAAATACTTCCACTTTGTCTAAAATCATGAAAAAAATACTGGAAGTCTTATTTACATATATTAACATATTTCGAAAGTCTTAGCCTCGAACTCAAAGTCTAAGATAGGTTTTTAATTTCCAACCCAAAACAGCCCGCTTTTTACCGAATGGAGATTAAACGATATATGTTAAGTTTCAAGGTGTTCTTCATATGTACAAGTTATAAGTTCTTATATTAACTTAATATAACATTATAATACATATAAATAAGTGTTATTAGAGTTAAATTAGAAAGATTAGATTAGTTTTTCAAACAAGCTTGGTGTTCACCAAAACAAGTTCTAGTTTTTACAAGTTTTATAAGTATAATAAGATAGCAACTATACAAGGAATTGAACAAGGATTTTGAGAAGTATTTTACCTTGATTATGAAGAGGAAAGTTGCTGAGATTAAAGTATGATATGAGAGCATTCAAGTGTGTGTTTTTAGTTTAAGAAAATGTGGAGTAAAAATGAGTTAAAATGATCCTTATTTATAAGCTTATAATTTTGGCTTTTAGTGAAAATATCTAAGATAAGTTAAATTGTATTAAGTCATGCATGACATATTAAATTGATTAGGTCATGGATGACATATTACAAAAATAAATGCAGATTTCTGTTGGTATATACCAATAGTAAATACTTCTAGAAGCTGTGTATAATACGGGAAAAAATACCGTATGAATGCGTGTAGAATTCTTTGAGGAAATTGAACGGAAATATGAGTATAGCTATCCTTTATATGTATTGGTATATTATAAAGTGTATTCAATACTTGTAAGGATGTATTTACACTCGTAATACATTATATGTAAATACATTTTAACATAAGTTAATTACGTCATTTAAATAGTAATATATATATTGTTTAAAAACTCTTTAAATTGGTAGTATGAAAATATATATATATATATATATATATATATATATATATATATATATATATATATATATATATATATATATATATATATATATATATATATATATATATAATACTTTGTTAATATACTTAATGAGATATTTAATTATCATATTTTCAAGTTAAATATATATAAATCCATATATATACACAATAATTAAACAATTAAACAATTAAATCAAGTTATGATGTTCGTGAATCGTCAGAATAAAAGGGTGACCAAAAGCTTGTGTAAAACTCTTTTCGGAGGTTCAAGATTTATTAAAATTCATTGCTTATCAAGTCGGAATTATATAAAGATTAAGTTTAAATTTGGTCGGAAATTTCCGGGTCGTCACATGCTCACGTATCAATATTGAGATTCAATATTGTAGGAAAGTACGTAGACGCAACGGAGATGATAAACACTAGAACGACCTCACGAGCATACCCCCCGAACATTACCCATAACCTCCATGGCTATAACCATAGTTTCCTTAGCTCTATCCTACTCGAAAATCGGTTTTGAAAACTCGTTTTAGATCATTCGAGCAGCACTCCGTTGTAGTATTTTATGTGTAATACTAATAATAATAATACTCCTACCCATAAGATTAATATTAATCTTAATAATAATAATATTAATAATAATAATAATAATTATAAATAATAGATATATAGAGAGATTAAGAGACGAGATAGATGAATGAATATAAATCAGAAACTGGAAACATTCGACATTTAAAGGGATTTAGCCTCACCAACCACCTCATGCGATCGCATGAGGGTGTGAGGGGGAACCCATGCAATCGCATGAGCCCCTCTTACAGCTCATGATCGATTGTTTAATGCACCGACGGTTTATATTAATATTTAATATATAATATATTTAATTTATATAATTAATTATATATTATATTATATTTACGTGTATAGTTAAATTGTAAATTTAGTTCCAACGACTCGTGCAATATCACTCGACTTATGTCTTGGTTCCGGTTTCTCGAACGCATTTTCGTACGCTTAGAAAACTGGTACTTTATATTTCGTGTAATGTACCTTTATATATGACAAGACTCAAATCAATGAAAAACTATCCCACTCAAAATATAACTTATTCATTTGAGTGTTTTGATCATTTACTTCTATAAATCAACTTCTCATTGGTTATCAAAATATATTATTTTAGATCAAACGTTTTATATTATACTTCATCGCTTGTATATATATATATATATATATATATATATATATATATATATATATATATATATATCTTTATTAAAAATAAATTTGTTCATATATAGTTGAAATATTTATTTAATGATATAATATTTAGTTTTTCAAAACTAATTATATTTTCAAGTTCATTTTGAAATCGTTTAGATAGTAGAAAAATATTATGTCGTATCATGTTTACGTTTTTGAATATATATATATATATATATATATATATATATATATATATATATATATATATATATATATATATATATATATACAAAGTTTTAATTAAATTCTTTAAAACTTATGAACAAATTATCTTATAAAACGTTTTAATAATAAAATTCTTTTTAAACCAAAATATTTTTGTACGTTTGAAACAATATTAAATAAATATGAAAACTTTGTTTTCTAAAATTAAATATATTTAAGAATCATTTCACTAAAAATATTATAATAGTAGGAGTTGTTATATAGTAAAATGCTTTAGAAAAGCAAGATTAAATATACTCTTAATAGGTTTCAAGTCTTTAAATTAACGTTTGTTGATGAAACGTGTGAAAAAGTCCAAGATAAAAGTATGAAATCATCTTAATGTAAACTGTCGATATCCAACGTCTAAGTTATTTACTTTTCTCGTTCCAACTTTAAGATGAAAGTTAAAATAGTTATCTTATTAAAATCACGAGGAAAATGTTGTAAAGCATGAATTGAAAATCAAATAGGAATCTCCACTAACTCTTGTCTAGTTCCCGTTAATTGACACTTTGTTCTTATATGTAATTTACTTTATCAATTATTCCGAATACCGTTAAAAAGAAAATGTTTTCTAAATCAAAGTGGACCTCTCAACAGAGACTCGTAATCATACAATGTATCTGATAAATCAATCATTTGATATTATCTTCTAATTCCATTTGATAAACATATTGAAACAAATACGTTCATGTAAAGTATTATTTGTTTAATACTTTGTTAACATTCTCAAGCTATTATATATACATATACCTATATATACATATTTATATCCAATTAAATAATGGTTCGTGAATCGTTGGAATTTGGTCAGGGTTAAATAAATGTATGAACACAATTTAAAATTCTTGAGATATTAACTTAACAAACTTTGCTTATCGTGTCGAAATAACATAAAGATTAAAGTTTAAATTTGGTCGGAAATTTCCGGGTCGTCACAATGTCACTTCTTTAAACACGTTTTTTAATTCATTAGTATGCGCCGCCAGATGGAGTACCATTTGGCGGCGCATAACTTTCGGTTTCAGATTGTACTGAAATTCTCAAGATCACCATAAAACGGCCGAACGAGCAAGACTCTATGAACTTCCTTGCCATTCGACGTCGTCTAGTTTTCGAAAAAGACATCTTTCTGCGCAAAATCACACCATGCACCAAACACCACTGAAGGCTCGTGGTGCTTGGTGATTTGTGTCTCTGGCCAAAATGTTAGATCTATCGTATCTTTTGACTCGTAGCTCCGATTTAGTCACAGTTTTTTTTCAAATAGTGTATTTTTTCGGGATCTATCCGTTGGCAAACTACCATAGGCGATTTGTCCCAACTATTTTTCAAAACGAGACCTCGAAAGCCTTCAAATTTACCTTTTTCGATTTTGAACGTTTTGAATTTCATTCATATTATTCCTTTTGTGTATGCATGACTTAGCATGGTACATATGGTTTTAAGGGCTATTATTTCACTCGCAATGTAATTATGTATAACTCATATAAATTTGAATCTAACATCACTTCATTAAACACGCTTTTTAAATCATTAATATGCGCCGCCAGATGGAGTACCATTTGGCGGCGAATAACCTTCGGTTTCAGATTGTGCTGAAATTCTCGAGATCACCCTAAAATGACCCTAACATCATTATTGGATACTGTCTTGACATTCGAGGTCGTCAGGATGCCGAAAAAAGACATTTTACTCATTTTTAATGTTCTCTTTGAACGTTTCAATTTATATCGTAATATTAATTTTGTGTATGCATGACTTAGCATGGTATATATCGTTTTAAGGCCTATTATTTCACTCGCAATGTAATTATGTATAACGGATATAAATTTGAACCTAATGTCACCTCTTTAAACACGTTCTTTAAATCATTAGTATGCACCGCCAGATGGAGTACCATTTGGCGGCGCATAACCTTCGATTTAAGATTGTACTGAAATTCTCAAGATCACCTTAAAACGGCCGAACGAGAAAGACTCTATGAACTTGCTTGCCATTCGAGGTCGTTAAGATTTCGAAAAAGACATCTTTCCTCGCAAAATTGCATCACGCACCAAACACCACTGACGGATCGTGTTGCTTGGTGTTTTGTGTCTCCGGCAAAAATGTTAGATCTATCGTATCTTTTGACTCGTATTTCTGATTTAGTTACCGTTTTGTTTTTCAAATCGTGTATTGTTTCGGGATCTATCCGTTGGCAAACTGCCGTAGGCTATTTGTCCCAAATATTTTTCAAAACGAGACCTCGAAAGCCTTCAATTTTGCCTTCCTTCAATTTTGACCGTTTTGAATTTCATTCATATTATTCCTTTTGTGTATGCATGAATTAGCATGGTATATGTAGTGACCCGAACTTTTCCATGATTATATATTATATGAGATTCATATTTACATGAATAAATATTTCCAACATGTTAAGCAATCAAACTTGTTAAGACTTGATTAACTGAAACGGGTTTAGTGTTAACGTTTGACCACCCAGTTTGCCTAATTATTCACGAACGTCATAACTTGTGATAATTATATAATCGTTTTATTTATTTTATGATGTAAGTTTTTATTATATATATATATATATATATATATATATATATATATATATATATATATATATAAAAGAAGAAATACAATTAAATCAAAGATGTACAGTAAAATACTATTTGCTACAGTAAAACACTATTTGCTACAGTAAATTTTCGCTTTGCTATAGTAAAATACTATTTGCTACAGTGAAATACTAATTGCCTACAGCAAAATACTATTTGCTACAGTAAAAAACTATTTCCTACAGTAAACACTATTTACTACAGTGAACACTATTTACTCATATTCAATCCGCATTCGTAGTCGTACAATACCCAGCTTCTAGATGTATTTACTATTGGTATATACTAATAGTAAACACCAATGATCAGCTCTTAGCAGCCTTAATGAGTCACCTAAATATGTGGGAACCATCATTTGGCAACTAGCATGAAATATCTAATAAAAATACAAACTAATGGAGCCTATATCTTGACTCTTAATTCACGAAATTATGCACTCACACAAACACTTTCATTTTCCAACTTTTATGCATCAAACTACTCTCTCTCAAGTTCTCTCTTCATGTTCTAAGTGTTCTTCATCATCCTCATCAAAATCTGCATCAATCTAGTTCAAAAAATCCTAACTTAGATCAACTTACAAAACAACTACTCAAGAACACTTTCAAGTTTGCAAGTCTACTTCCAAGCTTTCTAATCCATTCCAATCAATCATCTAAGATCAAAAAACCTTTGTTATTTACAGTAGGTTATCTTTCTAATTCAAGGTAATATTTATATTCAAGCTTTGATTCAATTTCTATAACTATAACTATCTTAATTCGAGTAGTAATCTAACTTGAACTTGTTTCCGTGTCATGATTCTAGTTCAAGAACTTCCAAGCCATCAAAGATCCTTTGAAGCTCAAGTTATTTTCTCATCATTTCCAGTAGGTTTACCTACTATACTTGAGGTAGTAATGGTGTTCATAACATATTTCGATTCATATATATAAAACTATCTTATTCGAAGATTATAACTTGTAATCACTAGAACATAGTTTAGTTAATTCTAAACTTGTTCGCAAACAAAGTTAATCCTTCTAACTTAACTTTTAAAATTAACTAAACACATGTTCTATATCTATATGATATGCTAACTTAATGATTTACAACCAGAAAACACGAAGAACACCGTAAAACCGGACATACGCCGTTGTAGTAAAACCGGGAGCTGTTTTGGGTTGGAAAAATAAAAACTATCTTAATCTTTGAACTTAAAGTTTGTTTTCTAGAAAAATGATATTTCATATGAACATGATACTATATCCAAAAAATCATGGTTAAACTCAAAGTGGAAGTATGTTTTTCAAAATGGTCATCAAGATGTCGTTCTTTCGACGGAAATGACTACCTCTTTCAAAAATAACTTGTAACCTGTATTTCCGACTATAAACTTACACTTTTTCTGTTTAGTTTCATAAATTTCAGTTCATTATGAAACCATAGCAACTTGATTCACTCAAAACGGATTTACAACGAAGAAATTATGGGTAAAACAAAATTGGTTAGATTTACTAGTTTAGCTACGAAAATTTTATAACAAATCTATACTAACCATAACTTAACTAACTTATATTTTATTATACATGTAATCTAACATATATTATGTAATCTTGATAGACCATAGACACGTATACAATGTTTTGACATATCATATCGACGTCATCTACATATATTATTTGGAATAACCATAGACACTCTATATGCGGTAATGCTCGAGTTAGCTATACAGGGTTGAGGTTGATTCCAAAATAATATATATACTTTGAGTTGTGATCGAGTCTGAGACTTGTATACACTGGGTCGTGGATTGATTCGAGATAATATATATTGATTTATTTCTGTACTACTAACTGTGGACAACTAATTGTGGACTACTAACGTTGGACTGTTAACTTAACAAATTTAAATCGTTAAAAAGTAATAAAAAAATGTTGTTAATATATTTCGATCATACTTTAATATATATGTATAGATTTATTATAGGTTCGTGAATCGACCCGTGGCCAAGTCTAATTCTCGATGAATTGATAATCTGTGAAAGTGAGTTATAGTCCCAATTTTACTACCAAATATTTTCGGGATGAGAATACATGCAGTTTTATAAATGTTTTACAAAATAGGCACAAGTACTTGAAACAACATTCTATGGTTGGATTATTAAAACGAATATCACCCTTTTTAGTCTGGTAATCTAAGAATTAGGGAACAGAAACCCTAATTGACGCGAATCCTAAAGATAGATCTATTGGGCCTAACAAACCCCATCCGGGTTACGGAAGCTTTAGTACTTCGATTTTATCATGTCCGATGAGAGTCCCGGAATGATGGGGATATTCTAGATGCATTTTTGTTAATGTCGGTTACCAGGTGTTAACCATATGAATGATTTTTAATTCACAGGTTACGCGTATTATTTTGTAAACGGGTTACGTGTGCGGTTATAATTGAAATCTTGTGGCCTATTATTATTATTATGATGATTTATGATAAAGATTAAACCTATAACTCACCAACATTTTTGTTGACGTTTAAAGCATGTTTATTCTCGGGTGATTATTAAGAGCTTTCACTGTTGCATGCTAATTAAAGACAAGATTTGGAGTCAGCATGCTTGTATTATATTGTTTAAAAACTGCATTCAGAATTACCTTTTGTTGTAACATATTAATGTAAACCATTATGTAATGGTCTTGTGTAAACGCTATATTTTAGATTATCATTATTTGATAATCTACGCTATGTCCTTTAAATCTTTGTCGATAAAATAAAGGTTATGGTTTGTTTTAAAAACGAATGCAGTCTTTGAAAAACGTCTCATATAGAGGTTAAAACCTCACAACGAAACCAATTAATATGAAACGTTTATAATCCATATGAACGGGACATTTCAGTTAGTATTCGAGCGTTGGTCTTAGAGAACCAGAAATTTGCATTAGTGTGTCTTATAGAGTTTGTTAGGATGCATTTGTGAGTCTGGACTTCGACCGTGTTTTTCTTTAAAAGAAATTGCTTAACACCTTTGTTGGAAACTATATATTTTTACATGTAAATATTATGTGATATATTAATCTCTTAATGTGCTTGTTATTGTGTGATAGATGTCTACCTCTAGTACAAATCCCATCGTCTCACCCAATAATAAGGAAGAGTCGAATGTATTTTGGGAAGATTTAAAAATTCCGGAAGAAGAAGAAGAACCGGAAGAAGAGGAACCGGAAGAAGAGGTTCCGGAGGAAGAAATATTAAGAACCACAGAAAAACTGATAAATAAAAGAAAATCCTCAACCAATGGACCAAAATTAAAAATGGTCAATGATGTTTCCGCAGAGGAAGCAAAATATTGGGAAAATTACCAATTTTCTGACGAATCGGATCCCGACGAGGATTCCGATGATGTCCCCGGCTCAATTTAATAAGGCAAAAGAAAATAATAAGGGAAAAGCTATCAAAATAGAAAAACTCGAGTCCAAAACCGATAAACTTTATGTTAACATGAAATATTCCGTTGGGATATATCGTAAACATCCGTATTTCTTAAACTTTAACTATAACCCGGGAACATCTAAGCCACCAGGTTTTTCTAAACCATTCGTTAAAACGACGGCTCGTATTAGAGGAGCACCATGTATCCCTAGGAAAGTAGCAAAACGAACCAAGTCCGAGGAGGAGGAAACAAGTGAGTCGGAATAAAGAATTGTAATCATGCTATGTAATATATGTACTTTAGTGTGCTTGTACTTTTATACTGTATGTAAAAATGGCTTGTAATGTTTGTATTCTATCATCCTTTACAAGATCTAATTTTTCATCTCTTTTACAGTATAAAAATACAAAATGGATGTTAAGGATAAACGACCGAATATTTTAGAAGACCTACCAGGATATATGATTGATGAAATCATGTCTAGAGTTGGTCAGAAATCATCGGCTCAATTGTTTACGGCGAGATTAGTTTGTAGGAAATTTGACAGACGTTCTAGGCATGCCTTGATTTATAAAAGGCTTTCCTTCGATAGATGGTGTATATCACATTGGGGAGACCTTAAGTTACGCCATGTTTTCTTTAAGGCATTGTGTGCGGGAAACCCTAATGCAATTTTCCGCTACTGGTTGAGAGCCTATTTTGACTCCACATATCCTAACATAGGACTTCGTTCTTTAGAAAGAGCTTCAAACATGCAACTTAAAGTAGCATGTTATGTTTATGGGTTACTGATGTTCGCTTCTCACCAAATTGAGAAAAAGAACATCGGACTGCAACTTCTTAATAAAACATTCCCACATGTGACTGATTCAGTAGTTGGGGTGAGAAATAAGTTTTTAACTTGTTACGGGGCTGTTGGATATTTCCTAACCCCCGTCCTTTTGATGACGTTACAACGTACTGCATTGCCAACGGCCACAACGGTTATTTCCCACTTGATCAACGATAGGAAATAGTCTTAGTAAAACCCGAATGCATGACTTGTTTATGGTCTTATGAATTACGTGTCTTCATTGCCTTCACTGAACAATTTGAGCTTCACTAAAATTGTCTTCACAGCTGCTTAGTATCAAAGTTATTATGTGTTATATTTCATGTTGTATGTAAATTAACGGTATTGTATGATTGTATGATATTGTATCGAAAGTTTAAGCTTGAAATGTTAATGAATTAAGTTTTTCATGATAAAATATTATTTCGATAGTAGTAGTTAATTTTTGCGCTAGCTATTAAGTATGAACTTTAACGGGTAGGTACTACCGGAAATAAAATTATAAAAGGCTAATATGAAGAAAAGGCTTTTATAAATAAGTTCATATTATGCTACGAAATACTATTGACTACTCCTAATATTCTATATGATTAACTTAACTCTTTTGGCTATTTTTGAAGGAAATGGCACCGACTACTCGACAGAACTTGAATATGAACGAAGAAGATTTCCGTGCATTCCTTGATGCAAACATAACTGCAGCACAGGCTGCAATGCAAAACAACAACAATAACTCAGGGTCTAGCAGTGGAGTTAACTCCACAGGAAACCGTGTAGGATGCTCCTACAAGGCTTTCACTGCCTGTAAACCTCTGGAATTCGACGGGAGTGAAGGACCAGTCGGACTGAAACGTTGGACCGAGAAGGTCGAATCTATGTTTGCTATAAGCAAATGTGCTGAAGAAGACAAGGTAAAGTACGCCACGCATACCTTCACAGGTACTGCGTTAACATGGTGGAACACCTATCTCGAACAAGGGGGACAAGATGCTGCTTACACACTACCGTGGTCAGCATTCAAACACTTGATGAATGAGCAGTACCGTCCCAGAAACGAGGTCAATAAGCTCAAGGCAGAGTTTAGAGGATTACGAACACAAGGGTTCGATATTAACACATACGAACGACGATTCACAGAGTTGTACCTATTGTGTCCAGGAGTGTTCGAGGATGAAGAGAAGAAGATCGACGCATTTGTAAAAGGACTACCAGAAAGGATTCAGGAGGATGTGAGTTCAAACGAACCTACCTTCATACAAAAGGCAAGTCGACTGGCACATAAACTCATAAATCAGATTGAGAGAAGAATTAAAGAGCAAACAGCTGAAGAGGCCAAAATGAAGCAAGTCAAGAGAAAGTGGGAAGAAAATAGTGACAAGGGTAACCAATCCAACAGCAACAACAATCGTTATAACAACCACAACTACCGCAATATTAACCGCAACAACAATCGCAATCCCAACAACAACTACAATAACCCCCATAACAACTACAACAAACGTCTGAACAACAACAATCCCAACAACTATCTCAATAACAAAAATGGCAACCAAAATCAGAAAATTCCGTGCAAAAAGTGTGATGGGTACCATCCGACTACTTACTGTTCGGTATCATGTACCAAGTGTAAGAGAAGGGGCATAGTGCGGCAAAGTTTGAAGTTTACGGACCAGGGGTTAATGGAACAGAAAATGCCGACGTTACTTGTTTCGGATGCGGGAAAAAGGGGCATTACAAAAGTAAGTGTCCCAACCAGGGAAATAATAATGGTCAAGGCTGAGGAAGAGTTTTCAATATTAATGCGGCTGAAGCACAGGAAAACCCAGAGCTTGTTACGGATATGTTTCTTATCGATAAAAATCCTGCTTATGTTTTATTTGATTCTGGTGCGGATAGAAGCTATATGAGTAGAGATTTTGTGCTAAATTAAGTTTTCCATTAATGCCTTTGGATAATAAATTTTTACTCGAATTAGCAAACGGTAAATTAATTACAGCAGATAAAATATGTCGGAATCGAGAAATTAAACTAGTTATCGAAACATTTAAGATTGATTTGATACCAGTAGAGTTAGGGAGTATTGATGTGATAATTGGCATGGACTGGTTGAAAGAGGTGAAAGCAGAGATAGTTTGTTACAAAAATGCGATTCGTATTATGCGCGAAAAGAGAAAACCCTTAATGGTGTACGGAGAAAAGAGCAACGCGAAGTTAAATCTTATTAGTAATTTGAAGGCGCAAAAACTAATAAGAAAAGGTTGCTATGCCGTTCTAGCACACATCGAAGAAGTCAAACCCGAAGAAAAGAACATCGATGATGTTCCCGTCGCAAAAGAATTTCCCGATGTATTTCCAAAAGAATTACCGGGACTACCTCCACATCGATCCGTTGAATTTCAAATAGAACTTGTACCCGGGGCTACACCGATAGCTCGTGCGCTATACAGACTCGCACCCAGCGAAAGTTTTATTTGTCAAAAAGAAAGATGGTACATTCAGGTTGTGTATCGACTACAGAGAGTTGAACAAACTTACCATTAAGAACCGTTATCTACTACCGAGAATCGACGACTTATTTGATCAACTACAAGGCTCGTCGGTTTATTCGAAGATCGATTTACGATCCGGATATCATCAAATGCGGGTGAAGGAGGATGATATTCCGAAGACTTCTTTTAGAACACGTTACGGTCATTATGAGTTTATGGTTATGCCGTTTGGATTAACTAACGCACCAGCTGTATTCATGGACCTCATGAACCGAGTGTGTGGACCATATCTTGACAAGTTTGTCATTGTCTTCATCGATGACATACTTATTTACTCTAAAAATAATCAAGAGCACGAAGAACATTTGAGAAAAGTGCTAGAATTGTTAAGAAAAGAAAAACTGTATGCCAAGTTTTCAAAGTGTGCATTTTAGTTGAAAGAAGTTCAATTCCTCGGTCATATAGTGAGCAAAGAAGGTATTCAAGTTGATCCGGCAAAGATTGAAACCGTTGAGAAGTGGGAAACACCGAAAACTCCTACGCAGATACACCAATTTTTAGGATTGGCTGGTTACTACAGAAGATTCATCCAAGATTTTTCCAAAATAGCAAAACCCTTGACTGCATTAACGCATAAAGGGAAGGAATTTGAATGGAAGGATGAACAAGAGAAAGCGTTTCAGTTGTTGAAGAAAAAGTTAACTACGGCACCTATATTGTCATTGCCTGAAGGGAATGATGATTTTGTGATATATTGTGATGCCTCAAAGTAAGGACTCGGTTGTGTATTGATGCAACGAACGAAGGTAATTGCCTATGCGTCCAGACAATTGAAGATTCACGAGCAAAATTATACGACTCACGATTTGGAATTGGGTGCTGTTGTTTTTGCATTAAAGACATGGAGGCACTACTTATATGGGGTCAAAAGTATTATATATACCGACCACAAAAGTCTCCAACATATATTTGATCAGAAACAACTAAACATGAGGCAGCGTAGGTGGATTGAGTTGTTGAATGATTACGATTTTGAGATTCGTTACCACCCGGGGAAGGCAAATGTGGTAGCCGACGCCTTAAGTAGAAAGGACAAAGAACCTATTCGAGTAAAAGCTATGAATATAATTATTCATACTTATCTTACTACTCGAATAAAAGAGGCGCAACAAGGAGTTTTGAAAGATGGGAATTTGAAGAAGGAAATACCCAAAGGATCAGAGAAACATCTTAATATTCAGGAAGATGAAACTCAGTATAGGCTGAAAGAATTTGGCTACCAAAGTTTAGAGATGTGAGAGAAATGGTACTTGGGGAAGCACATAAAACCAGATACTCAATACATTCCGGAGCGGGAAAGATGTACAAAGATCTCAAGAAACATTTTTGGTGGTCGGGTATGAAAGACGATATTGCTAAATATGTAGGAGAATGTTTGATGTGTTCTAAGGTCAAAGCTGAACATCAGAAACCATCAGGTCTTCTTCAACAACCTGAAATCCTAGAATGGAAATGGGAAAACATTACCATGGATTTCATTTCTAAATTGCCAAGGACTGCAAGTGGTTATGATACTATTTGGGTAATAGTCGATCGTCTCACCAAATTAGCACACTTTCTACCAATGCGAGAAGATGATAAAATTTAAAAGTTAGCACGACTATACTTGAAGGAAGTCATCTCCAGACACGGAATACCAATCTCTATTATCTCTGATAGGGACGGTAGATTTGTTTCAAGGTTTTGGCAAACGTTACAACAAGCATTGGGAACTCGTCTAGATATGAGTACTGCATATCATCCACAAACTGATGGGCAGAGTGAAAGAACGATACAGACTATTGAAGACATGCTACGAGCATGTGTTATTGATTTTGGAAACAGTTGGGATCGATATCTACCATTAGCAGAATTTTTCTACAACAACAGTTACCACTTTAAGGCACTTTATGGCAGAAAGTGCTAGTCTCCGATTTGTTGGAATGAAGTGGGGGATAGACAAATTACGGGTCCAGAAATTATCCAAGAAACTACCGAGAAAATCATTCAAATTCAACAACGGTTGAAACCGCCCAAAGTCGACAAAATAGCTACGCGGACAGTAAAAGAAAAGATAT
Organism: Rutidosis leptorrhynchoides; assembly: GCF_046630445.1. NCBI lineage: Eukaryota > Viridiplantae > Streptophyta > Magnoliopsida > Asterales > Asteraceae > Rutidosis > Rutidosis leptorrhynchoides. The sequence goes on along the minus strand of NC_092336.1, from coordinate 514,629,006 downwards.
AGAATTTGAAATTGGTAACATGGTCATGCTTAAGGTATCACCTTGGAAAGGTGTTGTTCGATTTGGTAAACGGGAGAAACTGAATCCAAGGTACATTCGACCATTCAAGATTATAGATCGTGTCGGACCGGTAGCTTACCGACTTGAATTACCTCAACAACTCGCCGGCGTACATGATACTTTTCAAGTATCGAATCTAAAAAAATGCTTAGCCAAAGAAGATCTCACTATTCCTTTAGAAGAAATCCAAATCAATGAAAAACTTCAATTTATTGAAGAACCCGTCGAAATAATGGATCGTGAGGTTAAAAAACTTAAGCAAAATAAAATACCAATCGTTAACGTTTGATGGAATGCTCGTAGAGGACCCGAGTTCACCTGGGAGCGTGAAGATCAGATGAAGAAGAAATACCCGTACTTATTTCCAGATGAGACGTCAACCCCTCCAATTGCTTAAAATTTGGGGACGAAATTTATTTAACGGGTAGGTACTGTAGTGACCCAAACTTTTCCATGATTATATATTATATGAGATTAATATTTACATGAATAAATGTTTCCAACATGTTAAGCAATCAAACTTGTTAAGACTTGATTAACTAAAACGGATTTAGTGTTAACGTTTGACCACCCAGTTTGCCTGATGATTCACGAACGTCATAACTTGTGATAATTATATAATCGTTTTATTTATTTTATGATGTAAGTTTTTATTTTATATATATATATATATATGTATATATATATATATATGTATATATATATATATATATATATAAGAAGAAATACAATTAAATCAAAGATGTACAGTAAAATACTATTTGCTACAGTAAAATACTATTTGCCTACAGCAAAACACTATTTACTACAGTAAAAAACTATTTGCTACAGTAAACACTATTTACTACAGTAACACACTATTTACTCGTTGTTAACACCTATTTCCTTATGAGGTAAGGCTTAGTATGTCAACAAGATACTAGAAGTAATCTAGCTTTAGGAGGGCGGAGTGTTGCCGATTGATTTTTACCCTCGAGAAATAATCCTTGCAGACCCGGTTCACAAGTATAGAAACTTGTGGGGTGGATTAATCAATCTGTCGTCCGTAGAGCGTAAAAGTGCTAGCCGGATGACTTCTAGTGAGAGAAAGTAGAGAGAGAAAGAGAAGTGAAGTCTCAGCTCTCAAAGTTGTCAGAATATCTGAACTGTGTAAAATGACGACCCAAGGGGTCTATTTATAGTGTCAGATCCACCAGTTTGCTCGGGGACACGTGTCAGATGATGATACGTTCTGTTACTTGTGATCTTAAATTTACGCTGAAGGTGGCGTTCTCCGGCCAGGGCTTACGCGCTAGGCGGCCTTCAGGGCTTACGCATGACGGAGTAGCCTGTACAACGGAAAACGCTGGACGGTTAACTCCACAAAACTATTGTTTCCAGCCTTCCTGATGCTACTTTTATTCTGCTATTATGCCTTTTATGTGTGTATTCGATAGGATACACCATTAAGTCCCCCCAGTTTAATGACTTAAGCATTTAAAAAATGATTAAGTTGTTAAACTTGTAATAACGCATGCCAAACCAGCCTGTTCATTGCCCACTTGCATCGGGGATAACATTTTAGGCATTAAATGCAGACGGATTTTACTTACGCTGTTATGATTAATTTTTTACGGCTGAGATCTTCCACGCGCCTCCAGCTGTAAAAAGTGCTATTTCGTACCCTTCGTTTAAACTCACCCCTACACGTGTCTTAATCGTGGCCATAAAAATTGCATCGATGAAATCCTATAAAAACCATCATAACCCTGTTACCAACACTTTATTACCTTTGCCAAGATCTAAAAAGCATATTTCTCCCCCAAATCTTCATCGCCTTCTTCAATCTTCAACTTTTTAAGGTTTACCATCTTCCAAGGTCAGTACACTTCATCTTACTGCTATTTTCTTCTTGTTGATATCTTTTACTGTATTATCATGGCTTTTACACAGAGTACTGGCCAAGAACACGCTAAGCCTTCTTCGTCAAATACCGCTGACATCCCATAAGTTAGCACGATGGCTTCATCATTGACAAGTGAATATTTAGATGGCTTAAAGATTGCCTTCCGCCATCTCAATCTGTAGTGACCCGAACTTTTCCATGTTTATATATATTAAATGAAATTGTTATTTACATAATTAAGTGTTTCCAACATGTTAAGCAATCAAACTTGTGAAGACTTGATTAATTGAAATAGGTTTCATATAGACAATTGACCACCCAAGTTGACCGGTGATTCACGAACGTTAAAACTTGTAAAAAATATATGATGACATATATATGGTTATATATATAGTTAACATGATATTATGATAAGTAAACATATCATTAAGTATATTAACAATGAACTACATATGTAAAAACAAGACTACTAACTTAATGATTTTGAAACGAGACATATATGTAATGATTATCGTTGTAACGACATTTAATGTATATATATCATATTAATAGATATTCGTACATCATAATATCATCATAATATAATAATATAAAATCTCTTTTGATATTATAAGCAATGGGTTAACAACATTTAACAAAATCGATAACCAAAAGGTTTCAAAACAACACTTACATGTAACGACTAACGATGACTTAATGGCTCAGTTAAAATGTATATACATGTAGTGTTTTAATATGTATTCATACACTTTTGAAAGACTTCAAGACACTTATCAAAATACTTCTACTTAACAAAAATGCTTACAATTACATCCTCGTTCAGTTTCATCAACAATTCTACTAGTATGCACCCGTATTCGTACTCGTACAATACACAGCTTTTAGATGTATGTACTATTGGTATATACACTCCAATGATCAGCTCTATGAAGCCCATGTGAGTCACCTAACACATGTAGGAACCATCATTTGGCAACTAGCATGAAATATCTCATAAAATTACAAAAATATGAGTAATCATTCATGACTTATTTACATGAAAACAAAATTACATATCCTTTATATCTAATCCATACACCAACGACCAAAAACACCTACAAACACTTTCATTCTTCAATTTTCTTCATCTAATTGATCTCTCTCAAGTTCAATCTTCAAGTTCTAAGTGTTCTTCATAAATTTCAAAAGTTCTAGTTTCATAAAATCAAGAATACTTTCAAGTTTGCCAGCTTACTTCCAATCTTGTAAGGTGATCATCCAACCTCAAGAAATCTTTGTTTCTTACATTAGGTTATCATTCTAATACAAGGTAATAATCATATTCAAACTTTGGTTCAATTTCTATAACTATAACAATCTTATTTCAAGTGATGATCTTACTTAAACTTGTTTTCGTGTCATGATTCTGCTTCAAGAACTTCGAGCCATCCAAGGATCCGTTGAAGCTAGATCCATTTTTCTCTTTTCCAGTAGGTTTATCCAAGGAACTTAAGGTAGTAATGATGTTCATAACATCATTCGATTCATACATAAAAAACTATCATATTCGAAGTGGTAAACTAGTAATCACTAGAAAATAGTTTAGTTAATTATAAACTTGTTCGCAAATAAAGTTAATCCTTCTAACTACACTTTTAAAATCAACTATACACATGATCTATATCTATATGATATGCTAACTTAATGATTTAAAACCCGGAAACACGATAAACACCATAAAACCGGATTTACGCCGTCGTAGTTACAACCGGGGGCTGTTTTGGTTTGGATAATTAAAACTATGAAAACCTTTGATTTAAAAGCTATACTTCTGGGAAAATGATTTTTTTTATGAACATGAAACCATATCCAAAAATCATGGTTAAACTCAAAGTGAAAGTATGTTTTTCAAAACAGTCATCAAGATGTCGTTCTTTCGACGGAAATGACTACCTCCTTCAAAAACGACTTGTAACTTGTATTTCTGACTATAAACCTATACCTTTTCTGTTTAGTTTCATAAAGTCAAGTTCAATACGAAACTTTGGCCGCTTAAATCACTCAAAACGGATTAGAAACGAATAAATGGCGAGCAAAACAAAATTGGTAAAAACTACTCATTTTAGCTACGTGAAAATTGGTAACAAATTTATTCCAACCATAACTTAATCAACTTGTATTGTATATTATGTAATCTTGAGATACCATAGACACGTATACAATGTTTGGACCTATCATGTCGACACATCTATATATATTTCGGAACAACCATAGACACTCTATATGTGAATGTTGGAGTTAGCTATACAGGGTTGAGGTTGATTCCAAAATATATATAGTTTGAGTTGTGATCAATACTGAGATACGTATACACTGGGTCGTGGATTGATTCAAGATAATATTTATCGATTTATTTCTGTACATCTAACTGTGGACAACTAGTTGTAGGTTACTAACGAGGACAGCTGACTTAATAAACTTAAAACATCAAAATGTATTAAAAGTTTTGTAAATATATTTTGAACATACTTTGATATATATGTATATATTGTTATAGGTTTGTGAATCAACCAGTGGCCAAGTCTTACTTCCCGACGAAATAAAAATCTGTGAAAGTGAGTTATAGTCTCACTTTTAAAATCTAATATTTTTAGGATGAGAATACATTCAGGTTTTATAAATGATTTACAAAATAGACACAAGTACGTGAAACTACATTCTATGGTTGAATTATCGAAATCGAATATGCCCCTTTTTATTAAGTCTGGTAATCTAAGAATTAGGGAACAGACACCCTAATTGACGCGAATCCTAAAGATAGATCTATTGGGCCTAACAAACCCCATCCAAAGTACCAGATGCTTTAGTACTTCGAATTTTATATCATATCCGAAGGGTGTCCCGGAATGATGGGGATATTCTTATATATGCATCTTGTTAATGTCGGTTACCAGGTTTTCACCATATGAATGATTTTTATCTCTATGTATGGGATGTGTATTGAAATATGAAATCTTGTGGTCTATTGTTACGATTTGATATATATAGGTTAAACCTATAACTCACCAACATTTTTGTTGACGTTTAAAGCATGTTTATTCTCAGGTGAATACTAAGAGCTTCCGCTGTTGCATACTAAAATAAGGACAAGATTTGGAGTCCATGTTTGTATGATACTGTGTAAAAACTGCATTCAAGAAACTGATTTCGATGTAACATATTTGTATTGTAAACCATTATGTAATGGTCGTGTGTAAACAGGATATTTTTGATTATCATTATTTGATAATCTACGTAAAGCTTTATAAACCTTTATTTATGAAATAAAGGTTATGGTTTGTTTTAAAAATGAATGCAGTCTTTGAAAAACATCTCATATAGAGGTCAAAACCTCGCAACGAAATCAATTAATATGAAACGTTTTTAATCAATAAGAACGGGACATTTCAGTTGGTATCCGAGTGTTGGTCTTAGAGAACCATAAAATTTGCATTAGTGTGTCTTATTGAGTTTGTTAGGATGCATTAGCGAGTCTGGAGTTCGATCGTGTTTTCTTTAAAAATGATTGCTTAACATTTTTGTTGGAAACTATATATTATTAACATTATATATTATGTGATATATTAATCTCTTAACATGTTTGATATTGTGTGATAGATGTCTACCTCTAGCACAAATCTCATTGACTCACCTAATAATAACGAAGAGTCGAATATATATTGGACTGATTTACAAGTTCCCGAAGACGAACCGGAAGAAGAATCAGAACCGGAAGAAGAATCAGAACCGGAAGAGGAGGAACCGGAGGAGGAAATAGAACCGGTGGGGGAAATAATAAAACGGTTAAGTAAAAGAAAATCCTCAACCAACCGACCAAGGTTAATTATGGTCAATGGTGTTTCCGCCAAGGAAGCAAAATATTGGGAGGATTACCAATTCTCCGACGAATCGGATTCTGACGAGAATTCCGATAATGTTATAGAAATTACCCCAACTGAATTTAAAAAGGTAAAAGAAAATAATAAGGGAAAGGGCATAAAAATAGAGAAATCAAATTCCAACCCCGATGAACTTTATATGTATCGTCAACTCCTGAAGTCCTTAAGTTATAACAATGACCCGGGAACCTCTAAACCACCACGTTTTTCTAAACCAATGTGGAAAACGACGTCTCGTATTAGGGGAACATCATATATCCCTAGAAACTTGGCAAAATGAACCAAAACCGAAGAAAAAGGAACGAGCGAGTCGGAATAAGATAGTTGTATTCGTGTGGTGTAATATATGTAATATAGTGTGCTTATGCTTTATGATATATGTAAAAATTGATTGTATTAATAAGTATTTTTTTATGAATCTAACTCTTGTCTATTTTACAGTATAAAAACACAAAATGGATAGACAACCCAACATTTTAAGAGACCTACCCGGAGACATGATTGATGAAATCTTGTCTAGAGTCGGTCAGAATTCCTCGGCACAACTATTTAAGGCGAGATCAGTTTGTAAGACATTCGAAGAACGTTCCAAGAATGCCTTGATTTATAAAAGGCTTTCGTTCGAAAGAAGGGGGATATCACATTAGGAAATCCATAAGTTACGATGTGTTTACTTTGACGCATATATTGAGGGGAACCCAAATGCTATTTTACGCAACGGGTTAAGAAATTATTTTGACTCAATATATCCGAATATAGGACTTCGTGATTTAGAAAAAGCGGCTAACATGCAACATAAAGAAGCATGTTATGCTTACGGGTTAGTAATGTTCGCTTCTCACCAAAGTGAGAACAAGAACATTGGGCTACAACTATTAAACAAAACGTTCCCACAAGTGACGGAGTCGGTAATTGGGGTAAGAAATGAGGTTTTTAGGTTATTACGAGACTGTTGGTCATTACGTAACCCTCGTCCCTTTGACGACGTTACAACACGCTGTCTTATCAACGGCCATAACGGTTATGTTCATCAAGACCAAGGATGGGAAGTAGTCCTAGTAAAACCAGAATGCATGACTTGTTTCTGGACGTATGAATTACGTGTCTTTATTGCCTTTGCTGAACGACTTGTGTACTAGCTAGAATTATCTTCACAACCATCTTGTATCAAATTTATTGTATGCCATATTTCATGCTATATGTAAAATAAGCGGTATTGTAAGTTTGTAAAATATTGTGTAAAAGTTTGAACGCAAAATATTATTATAATCAGTTTTTCATATAGAATTGTAGTAGTTGAATTGTATATTAGCTACTAAGTATGAACTTAACGGGTAGGTGCTACCCGAATTTAAACTTATAAAACGCTAATATGAAGAAAAAGCTTTTATAAATGAGTTCATATTATGCTACGAGATACTATTGACTACTCTTAATATTCTGTATGATTAACTTGTTTTATTTGACTATTTTGAAGGAAATGGCACCAACTACTCGACACACCTTGAATATGAGCGAAGAGGAATTTCGTGCCTTTTTTGCCTCAAACATAGCCGCAGTACAGGCTGCGCTACATACCAACAATAACCTTGGATCTAGCAGTACAGGAAATCGTGTAGGATGCACCTACAAAGAATTCACTGCCTGTAAACCTTTGGAATTTGATGGAACCGAAGGACCGATCGGATTGAAACGGTGGACCGAGAAGGTCGAATCGGTGTTTGCCATAAGTAAGTGTACTGAAGAGGACAAAGTGAAGTACGCTACGCATACCTTCACAGGTTCTGCGTTAACATGGTGGAATACCTATCTAGAGCAAGTGGGACAAGATGATGCTTACGCACTACCGTGGTCAGCATTCAAGCACTTGATGAACGAGAAGTACCGTCCCAGAACCGATGTCAATAAGCTCAAGACAGAACTTAGAGGGTTACGAACCCAAGGATTTTATATTACCACGTCTGAAAGACGATTCACAGAATTGTGCCTATTGTATCCGGGAGCGTTCGAAGATGAGGAAGAGAAGATCGACGCGTTTGTGAAAGGATTACAGGAAAGAATCCAAGAAGATATAAGTTCACAAGAGCCCGCCTCCATACAACAGGCATGTAGAATGGCTCACAAACTAGTGAACCAGATTGAAGAAAGAATTAAAGAACAGACTGCTGAAGAGGCCAATGTGAAGCAAGTCAAAAGAAAGTGGGAGGAAAACGGTGATAAGAATCACCAATACAACAACAACAGCAATTACAACAATAATCGCAACAACTATCCCAACATCAATCGCAACTACAACAAACAGCCCAACAATAACAACAACAACAACAACAACAACAACAACAACTACAACAATTATCCCAACAACAATAATACCGCAACAACAACAACAATCAGAAGCAGCTATGCCAAAGGTGTGAAAAGTATCACTCGGGGTTTTGAACCAAATTTTGCAACAAGTGTAAAAGAAATGGTCATAGCGCGGCGAAGTGTGAGGTCTACGGACCAGGGGTTAACAGAACGAAAGGAACAAATGGTGTCGGAACGAGTAATGGCAGAGCAAGTAGTGTTGGAGCAAGTTATGCCAATGTAGTTTGTTATAAATGTGGAAAACCGGGCCATATTATTAGAAATTGTCCGAACCAGGATAACACGAATGGACAAGGCTGCGGAAGAGTTTTCAATATTAATGCGGCAGAGGTACAGGAAGACCCGAAGCTTGTTACGGGTACGTTTCTTATTGACAACAAATCTCCTTACGTTTTATTTGATTCGGGTGCGGATAGAAGCTATATGAGTAGAGATTTTTGTGCTAAATTAAGTTGTCCATTGACGCCTTTGGATAGTAAATTTTTACTCGAATTAACAAATGGTAAATTAGTTTCAGAAGATAATATATATCGGAATCGAGAAATTAAACTGGTTAGCGAAACATTTAAGATTGACTTGATACCAGTAGAGTTAGGGAGTTTTGATGTGATAATCGGTATGGACTGGTTGAAAGAAGTGAAAGCAGAGATCGTTTGTTACAAAAATGCAATTCGCATTATACGAGAAAAAGGAAAACCCTTAATGGTGTACGAAGAAAAGGGCAACACGAAGCTACATCTTATTAGTAATTTGAAGGCACAAAAACTAATAAGAAAAGGTTGCTATGCTGTTCTAGCACACGTCGAGAAAGTACAAACTGAAGAAAAGAGCATCAATGATGTTCCCATTGCAAAAGAATTTCCCGATGTATTTCCGAAAGAATTACCGGGATTACCCCCACATCGATCCGTTGAATTTCAAATAGATCTTGTACCAGGAGCTGCACCAATAGCTCGTGCTGCTTATAGACTCGGACCCAGCGAGATGAAAGAACTGCAAAGCCAATTACAAGAACTTTTAGAGCGTGGTTTCATTCGACCAAGCACATCACCGTGGGGAGCTCCTGTTTTGTTTGTCAAGAAGAAAGATGGTACATTTAGGTTGTGTATCGACTACCGAGAGTTGAACAAACTTACCATCAAGAACCGCTACCCACTACCGAGAATCGATGACTTATTTGATCAACTACAAGGCTCGTCTGTTTATTCAAAGATTGACTTACGTTCCGGGTATCATCAAATGCGGGTGAAAGAAGATGATATTCCAAAGACTGCTTTTAGGACGCGTTATGGTCATTACGAGTTTATGGTTATGCCGTTTGGATTGACTAACGCACCAGCTGTGTTCATGGACCTTATGAACCGAGTGTGTGGACCATACCTTGACAAGTTTGTCATTGTTTTCATTGATGACATACTTATTTACTCAAAGAATGACCAAGAACACGGTGAACATTTGAGAAAGGTGTTAGAAGTATTGAGGAAGGAAGAATTATACGCTAAGTTTTCAAAGTGTGCATTTTGGTTGGAAGAAGTTCAATTCCTCGGTCACATAGTGAACAAAGAAGGTATTAAGGTGGATCCGGCAAAGATAGAAACTGTTGAAAAGTGGGAAACCCCGAAAACTCCGAAACACATACGCCAGTTTTTAGGACTAGCTGGTTACTACAGAAGGTTCATCCAAGACTTTTCCAGAATAGCAAAACCCTTGACTACATTAACACATAAAGGGAAGAAATTTGAATGGAAGGATAAACAAGAGAAAGTGTTCCAGTGATTGAAGAAAAAGCTAACTACGGCACCTATATTGTCATTGCCTGAAGGGAATGATGATTTTGTGATTTATTGTGACGCATCAAAGCAAGGTCTCGGTTGTGTATTAATGCAACGAACAAAGGTGATTGCTTATGCGTCTAGACAATTGAAGATTCATTAACAAAATTATACGACGCATGATTTGGAATTAGGCGCTGTTGTTTTTGCATTAAAGACTTTGAGACACTACTTATATGGGGTCAAAAGTATTATATATACCGACCACAAAAGTCTTCAACACATATTTAATCAGAAACAACTGAATATGAGGCAGTGTAGGTGGATTGAATTGTTGAATGATTACGACTTTGAGATTCGTTATCACCCGGGGAAGGCAAATGTGGTAGCCGACGCCTTGAGCAGGAAGGACAGAGAACCCATTCGAGTAAAATCTATGAATATAATGATTCAGAATAACCTTACTTCTCAAATAAAGGAGGCGCAACAAGGAGTTTTAAAAGAGGGAAATTTAAAGGATGAAATACCCAAAGGATCAGAGAAGCATCTTAATATTCGGGAAGACGGAACCCGGTATAGGGCTGAAAGGATTTGGGTACCAAAATTTGGAGATATGAGAGAAATGGTACTTAGAGAAGCTCATAAAACCAGATACTCAATACATCCTGGAACGGGGAAGATGTACAAGGATCTCAAGAAACATTTTTGGTGGCCAGGTATGAAAGCCGATGTTGATAAATACGTAGGAGAATGTTTGACGTGTTCTAAGGTCAAAGCTGAGCATCAGAAACCATCAGGTCTACTTCAACAACCCGAAATCCCGGAATGGAAATGGGAAAACATTACCATGGATTTCATCACTAAATTGCCAAGGACTGCAAGTGGTTTTGATACTATTTGGGTAATAGTTGATCGTATCACCAAATCAGCACACTTCCTGCCAATAAGAGAAGATGACAAGATGGAGAAGTTAGCACGACTGTATTTGAAGGAAGTCGTCTCCAGACAGGGAATACCAATCTCTATTATCTCTGATAGGGATGGCAGATTTATTTCAAGATTCTGACAGACATTACAGCAAGCATTAGGAACTCGTCTAGACATGAGTACTGCCTATCATCCACAATCTGATGGGTAGAGTGAAAGGACGATACAAACGCTTGAAGACATGCTACGAGCATGTGTTATTGATTTCGGAAACAGTTGGGATCGACATCTACCGTTAGCAGAATTTTCCTACAACAACAGCTACCATTTAAGCATTGAGATGACGCCGTTTGAAGCACTTTATGGTAGAAATTGCAGGTCTCCGATTTGTTGGAGTGAAGTGGGGGATAGACAGATTACGGGTCCGGAGATAATACAAGAAACTACCGAGAAGATCATCCAAATTCAACAACGGTTGAAAACCGCCCAAAGTCGACAAAAGAGCTACGCTGACATTAAAAGAAAAGATATAGAATTTGAAATTGGAGAGATGGTCATGCTTAAAGTTGCACCTTGGAAAGGCGTTGTTCGATTTGGTAAACGAGGGAAATTAAATCCAAGGTATATTGGACCATTCAAGATTATTGATCGTGTCGGACCAGTAGCATACCGACTTGAGTTACCTCAACAACTCGTGGCTGTACATAACACTTTCCACGTCTCGAATTTGAAGAAATGTTTTGCTAAAGAAGATCTCACTATTCCGTTAGATGAAATCCAAATCAACGAAAAACTTCAATTTATCGAAGAACCCGTCGAAATAATGGATCGTGAGGTTAAAAGACTTAAGCAAAACAAGATACCAATTGTTAAGGTTCGATGGAATGCTCGTAGAGGACCCGAGTTCACCTGGGAACGAGAATTTCAGATAAAGAAGAAATACCCGCACTTATTTCCAGAAGATACATCAACACCTCCAAATGCTTAAAATTTCGGGACGAAATTTATTTAACGGGTAGGTACTGTAGTGACCCGAACTTTTCCATGTTTATATATATTAAATGAAATTGTTATTTACATGATTAAGTGTTTCCAACATGTTAAGCAATCAAACTTGTGAAGACTTGATTAATTGAAATAGGTTTCATATAGACAATTGACCACCCAAGTTGACCGGTGATTCACGAACGTTAAAACTTGTAAAAAATATATGATGACATATATATGGTTATATATATAGTTAACATGATATTATGATAAGTAAACATATCATTAAGTATATTAACAATGAACTACATATGTAAAAACAAGACTACTAACTTAATGATTTTGAAACGAGACATATATGTAACGATTATCGTTGTAATGACATTTAATGTATATATATCATATTAAGAGATATTCGTACATCATAATATCATCATAATATAATAATTTAAAATCTCTTTTGATATTATAAACATTGGGTTAACAACATTTAACAAGATCGTTAACCTAAAGGTTTCAAAACAACACTTACATGTAACGACTAACGATGACTTAATGACTCAGTTAAAATGTATATACATGTAGTGTTTTAATATGTATTCGTACACTTTTGAAAGACTTCAAGACACTTAGAAAAATACTTCTACTTAACAAAAATGCTTACAATTACATCCTCGTTCAGTTTCATCAACAATTCTACTCGTATGCACCCGTATTCGTACTCGTACAATACACAGCTTTTAGATGTATGTACTATTGGTATATACACTCCAATGATCAGCTCTTAGCAACCCATGTGAGTTACCTAACACATGTGGGAACCATCATTTGGCAACTAGCATGAAATATCTCATAAAATTACAAAAATATGAGTAATCATTCGTGACTTATTTACATGAAAACAAAATTACATATCCTTTATATCTAATCCATACACCAACGACCAAAAACACCTAAAAACACTTTCATTCTTCAATTTTCTTCATCTAATTGATCTCTCTCAAGTTCTATCTTCAAGTTCTAAGTGTTCTTCATAAATTTCAAAAGTTCTAGTTTCATAAAATCAAGAATACTTTCAAGTTTGCTAGCTCACTTCCAATCTTGTAAGGTGATCATCCAACCTCAAGAAATCTTTGTTTCTTACAGTAGGTTATCATTCTAATATAAGGTAATAATCATATTCAAACTTCGGTTCAATTTCTATAACTATAACAATCTTATTTCAAGTGATGATCTTACTTGAACTTGTTTTCGTGTCATGATTCTGCTTCAAGAACTTCGAGCCATCCAAGGATCCGTTGAAGATAGATCCATTTTTCTATTTTCCAGTAGGTTTATCCAAGGAACTTAAGGTAGTAATGATGTTCATAACATCATTTGATTCCTACATAAAAAGCTATCATATTCGAAGTGGTAAACTAGTAATCACTAGAACATAGTTTAGTTAATTCTAAACTTGTTCGCAAATAAAGTTAATCCTTCTAACTATACTTTTAAAATCAACTATACACATGATCTATATCTATATGATATGCTAACTTAATGATTTAAAACCCGGAAACACGATAAACACCATAAAACCGGATTTACGCCGTCGTAGTTACAACCGGGGGCTGTTTTGGTTTGGATAATTAAAACTATGAAAAACTTTGATTTAAAAGCTATACTTCTGGGAAAATGATTTTTCTTATGAACATGAAACCATATCCAAAAATCATGGTTAAACTCAAAGTGAAAGTATGTTTTTCAAAACAGTCATCAAGATGTCGTTCTTTCGACAGAAATGACTACCTCTTTCAAAAACGACTTGTAACTTGTATTTCCGACTATAAACCTATACCTTTTCTATTTAGTTTCATAAAGTCAAGTTCAATACGAAACCGTGGCCGCTTAAATCACTCAAAACGGATTAGAAACGAATAAATGGCGAGCAAAACAAAATTGGTAAAAACTACTCATTTTAGCTACGTGAAAATTGGTAACAAATTTATTCCAACCATAACTTAATCAACTTGTATTGTATATTATATAATCTTGAGATACCATAGACACGTATACAATGTTTCAACCTATCATGTCGACACATCTATGTATATTTCGGAACAACCATAGACACTCTATATGTGAATGTTGGAGTTAGCTATACAGGGTTGGGGTTGATTCCAAAATATATATAGTTTGAGTTGTGATCAATACTGAGATACGTATACACTGGGTCGTGGATTGATTCAAGATAATATTTATCGATTTATTTCTGTACATCTAACTGTGGACAACTAGTTGTAGGTTACTAACGAGGACAGCTGACTTAATAAACTTAAAACATCAAAATGTATTAAAAGTTTTGTAAATATATTTTGAACATACTTTGATATATATGTATATATTGTTATAGGTTTGTGAATCAACCAGTGGCCAAGTCTTACTTCCCGACGAAGTAAAAATCTGTGAAAGTGAGTTATAGTCCCACTTTTAAAATCTAATATTTTGGGATGAGAATACATGCAGTTTTATAAATGATTTACAAAATAGACACAAGTACGTGAAACTACATTCTATGGTTGAATTATCAAAATCGAATATGCCCCTTTTTATTAAGTCTGGTAATCTAAGAATTAGGGAACAGACACCCTAATTGACGCGAATCCTAAAGATAGATCTATTGGGCCTAACAAACCCCATCCAAAGTACCGGATGCTTTAGTACTTCGAAATTTATATCATATCCGAAGGGTGTCCCGGAATGATGGGGATATTCTTATATATGCATCTTGTTAATGTCGGTTACCAGGTGTTCACCATATGAATGATTTTTATCTCTATGTATGGGATGTATATTGAAATATGAAATCTTGTGGTCTATTGTTACGATTTAATATATATAGGTTAAACCTATAACTCACCAACATTTTTGTTGACGTTTAAAGCATGTTTATTCTCAGGTGAATACTAAGAGCTTCTGCTGTTGGATACTAAAATAAGGACAAGATTTGGAGTCCATGTTTATATGATACTGTGTAAAAACTGCATTCAAGAAACTGATTTCGATGTAACATATTTGTATTGTAAACCATTATGTAATGGTCGTGTGTAAACAGGATATTTTTGATTATCATTATTTGATAATCTACGTAAAGCTTTATAAACCTTTATTTATGAAATAAAGGTTATGGTTTGTTTTATAAATGAATGCAGTCTTTGAAAAACGTCTCATATATAGGTTAAAACCTCGCAACGAAATCAATTAATATGGAACGTTTTTAATCAATAAGAACGGGACATTTCACAATCAATACAACCCTGTTCTTCCCACCAATAGACAAACTGCTGACAACCCTCCTGAGGGGAAAATTACTTTATACGCCTTACAAATTACCCACGGCAACCTCCGTGTTCCCCTTATTAACTTTCTTCTTCGGCTTCTTAGATATTATAAGGCATGTCTTAGTCAGATGCATCCCCACTGCCTTCAAAAAATCATCCTTTTTGAAATGTACTGCAATGCTATTAATATAAAGCCTCGCATTAAAGTTTTTATCTCTTTGTTTAGAATTCGCACAATTAGTGATTGCTGGCTCACTATTGATAGTAAGAAAAATAATCATTTTGTTGGTCCGAATAGAGTTTCAAATTTGAAGGACTTGAAAAGTCCATTTTTCTTTGTTGATGAGACCGTTATTCCGGAAGAGTACTCCGTTGTCCGGGAATGGGGTGCTATTGATGCTGGTATAGGAAAGGGCGTTAAGATTTCTCCCTCAGAGCAGCGGATAGTAAATAGCTTGAAAGAGCTCCGTCTTCTGCCAAGATCATACGAAAGGTATGAGGGAATTCTTGTGCTGTGCAAAGTGAGTCAAGAATGGCCAAGCAATTCTGTGCCAGTACTTCGTGAGAAAAACCAGGGTAGGATGTGATATGATCATCCTATTATATGTATAGATTTATGTCTATTGTTTATTATGTTTACTTATATTGCTGTTTATGAATAATTTTTACAGCCAACTCCGTGATGCAGGTTCGCTCTGCTCTTTTATCCGCTGATCTTGATGATGATGTAGAGGTCACTGCTCGTGACAAAACTACTGAAGAGCTAGAGGTGGAGAGAGTTGCACCTGAAACTAAAGCTGATGCTGATGCTGCTGCTGCTGCTGCTGCTGAAAAGGGGAAAGAAATTGTTGTGAGCAGCTCAATCAGTGAATCCGAGTCTGAACATACAGACACTGAGCAGACAGCGGATGATACCACCACCGCCGATCAACAAACATCGGGGTCAGTTGACACCACGGGTGAAAATAACCCCACTCCTCGTCCAACCCAAAAGACAAGAAAGAAGAGCATAGGCTCTAAAAGGGCGAAGAGTACAGAGGAGGGCAAAAAGCAGAAACACAGGAGAAGTATGTCCATTCTGTGCTTTCTTGAAAATGCTCATGTTTTTGCGTACAACCGTTATGTTTGTTCATAATGCTAATTTGTTCTTGTTAGTAATTTTAGCAGAGTCAGATGATAGCCAAGGGAAGGCCGAGGAGGGTGGTGAACGGAGGACAGAGGAGAATCTTGAAAGTGAAGGAGAAAAGGGCCTGAAAACGCCTAACCCAAACTTTACTCCATTCGATGAATCTGAATTTCATGAAGATAGGCCAGAAGGCAACTCTGCTTATCATTCTCCTCCTCCTAATATCACTAACCCAGCTATTACATCCTCCAATGTTTAAGAGCCAACTCTTCCTGCTCATGTGAGGGCATTGCAGGCCATCATTGCAAACCCTGCCACTAAGGATAAAGAATTTGCAACTCTTGTTCAGGTATGAATGATAAGATTTTCTGCATGTATATGTTTGTAATTTATTGATGTGAGTTGCCTGAAAGTACTCATAAATTTTTTTTTCTTGTACAGGGTTATGTTATCCCTGAGCTGAAACCCCAATTCACCGCTCTCCGTTCTGATCAACTCAGGGAATCCACTATGGCAGCTCATGTACTGCTAACCAATCATCTGGACTCTATGCTGCAACTGCAGAAGCATCAAGAGTCTATTCTTGGTATAACCCGTAAAGACATAACTGAAGGTGCAAATGCTCGTAAAAGAGCTGCTGATGCTGAGCGTGCCTTAAGTGATGCGCAGAAAATAATAAAGGCTAAAGAAGTTGAGCTAAAAAGTGCTCAAGATGCTGCTGTTGCTCTGCAAGGGGAAAGGGATGCTGAGAAGAATAGACTTGAAGAGGAGCAGGTGAAAGTGGGTGAGCTGGAGAAGTAGCTGAATGCAGAGAGGGAAAGGTCTGCTGAGCTTCTCCGGAGGGCGGAGAAAGGCGAAGGTAATTTTGCTGAGCTTAAGAAGGGTATACCAGGTCTGATAGCTAAGGTGCTTGGATCCAGTCTTGCAGGGAATCCCTACAATGATTATGTTGATGCTGCCTACACCCATGCTATTGCTGATGTGACCGGCAAGCTGTTTAAATGCCTTGCTCCCAACCAGACCCCTTCTGCTGCCATTGCCAAACTTATGCCTCCTGGTACTCAGGAAAAGGTTGATGACACTAAAGACAAATTAATAAATTTGAAGATAAACGTTTATGATGAAGTATGCAGCAAAGAAGATTCATCTGCTCAAGATGTGCTTAGCATGCAGTTTGATTAATTTTTGTAAAAATGTCAAACAATGTTTTGTAATAAATTTTCTTTTGACCTTGACATTATATACATACTGACTTTATTGTGATGACTTTATTGTGTTTACATGCTTGTTGCAAATATTTTGATGCTTAATGCTTTAAAACCAATCGATTATGCACCTGAGCATAAAATTTCTATACACAATTGTGCAGTGTATAATTGAGCAAATCATTTTGATAAGTGTATAAGGTAATTCATATGTAGACGCCTTGCAATATTAAGTTTTGCTAAATGAATATGATGTCTGAATTCTGTTACACACTTTCCGTCATAAAATTAATGAGGAAGAATTATGAAGTGTTTTAGAAGAATGATTACAGATCAATAGACTCTCCGTCTTACGCCTTCCGTCATAAAGTATATGAGGAAGAATTGCTAATTATTTTGCCTTCATACATAAAATATAGATCTTCGTTCTGTGAAGTAAGTTTTTTATAATGTTTGTCATGACAAGTATCTGAGTTTTGTATCATGCCTCGGTGCGTTCTAGTAAAACTTAAACGTTTTCTAGCCGATCCCTTGTGCCTTTACTGGCCGGCACAAAAGCTTCCACCATCGGAGGTATTTTAAAAATACACTCCTTCTGTGGGCAGGTTATAAATGTAATGTTTTACATTTGTCACGGGCATCACTTTGTTTAAGAAAAATATAAAATTTATTGTTCGGTACTGTGCAGTACATAAAGGATTGATGACGAATTTAGGTGGATCAAGCCTAATTAGTACGCCATGAATGTTTAATGTATGCAATTGCTAACATATGCACTGTAAAATAACCACAATGGTTCACAGTAAATTGATAAACGGTGCTCTTCATATAATGCGAAAATATGTTCTTCAAATGCCAAACATGTGTATTTTGGCATGAATACAATAATTGTAAAAGGCAATGTCTTCATAAAAATGCTAAAAAACTGCTCTGATAATAAACTTTTGTTCTTGATAACATGCTGAGATTTGCTTCTTCGCACGCCTAGCGCCCAGCGCTATCCGGCCTACACACTTGATTATGGAATGAAAAACTCCTGATCTTCATCATCACTAAACAACCGATCATGCTTTCTCCAGTTTACGTTGCCTTTTGGTAAGTTCACAAATGTGGATCACTCCCTAGCCGGTGCCACATACTGTGAATGTATGGCGGCTACTCCATTAGGAGTTGGGAACCTGATCTCTGCATGAGCTGTCGATGTTATTGCTACGAATTTAGCCAACGCTGCCCTTCCAAAAAGGACGTTAAACCGAGAATTTCCATTTATGATTGTGAAATCAATTGTTTATGTTCTCAACAATGGGAATGTGCCCATAACAACTTCCAAACAAATCTGCCCCATGGCATTTACCGGTGCTCCCGTTAATCCAGAAACTTTCATCTTCGTTTACCTAGCTCTGCTCTGCACATGCCTTGGAAAAGTCTTCAAGCAATGCCAGTAAATGATGTCAGCTTCACTTCCCATATCTGTATAGATACAGTTAACAAACTTATTTTCTATCTCTGCTGAAATGATCACTGGTTAGACGGACAACGCCCAATTCTGAATTGGCTGAAAGATAATTGGAGCATATCTCCAGCTGTCCAAATTGCTGTTTGATGATTCAACTTCTTCATAATGACTGTCGTTGATCCAAACCATCCTGATTACAACTTCTGGAGTTGTCTCGCGCTCTGTGTTCCGGTCTCCGTACTGCAGTTGGTTCCGATTATCTCTTTCACCATGCTGCTCTCTTCTGTTCTCTCCACAGCGTCCTCTATTTCCATCATTCCTTTGCCACGCAAATTTCCTGCGAGGATCATTCCTCCTGTACTATTTGCCAGGCAACAAATGATTCAGTTCTCCTGCCTTGATTTTCACTATGATTTCTGAAATGTACCGTTCTTATTGATTAAAAACGTTCCATATTAATTGATTTCGTTGCGAGGTTTTGACCTCTATATGAGACGTTTTTCAAAGACTGCATTCATTTTAAAACAAACCATAACCTTTATTTCATCAATAAAGGTTTAAAAAGCTTTACTTAGATTATCAAATAATGATAATCTAAAATATCCTGTTTACACACGACCATTACATAATGGTTTACAATGGTTTACAATACAAATATGTTACAACAAAATAAGTTTCTTGAATGCAGTTTTTACACAATATTATACAAGCATGGACTCCAAATCTCGTCCTTATTTAAGTATGCGACAGCAGAAGCTCTTAATAATCACCTGAGAATAAACATGCTTAAAACGTCAACAAAAATGTTGGTGAGTTATAGGTTTAACCTATATATATCAAATCATAATAATAGACCACAAGATTTCATATTTCAATACACATCCCATACATAGAGATAAAAATCATTCATATGGTGAACACCTGGTAACCGACATTAACAAGATGCATATATAAGAATATCCCCATCATTCCGGGACACCCTTCGGATATGATATAAATTTTGAAGTACTAAAGCATCCGGTACTTTGGATGGGGTTTGTTAGGCCCAATAGATCTATCTTTAGGATTCGCGTCAATTAGGGTGTCTGTTCACTAATTATTAGATTACCAGACTTAATAAAAAGGGGCATATTCGATTTCGATAATTCAACCATAGAATGTAGTTTCACGTACTTGTGTCTATTTTGTAAATCATTTATAAAACTGCATGTATTCTCATCCCAAAATATTAGATTTTAAAAGTGGGACTATAACTCACTTTCACAGATTTTTACTTCGTCGGGAAGTAAGACTTGGCCACTGGTTGATTCACGAACCTATAACAATATATACATATATATCAAAGTATGTTCAAAATATATTTACAACACTTTTAATATATTTTGATGTTTTAAGTTTATTAAGTCAGCTGTCCTCGTTAGTAACCTACAACTAGTTGTCCACAGTTAGATGTACAGAAATAAATCGATAAATATTATCTTGAATCAATCCACGACCCAGTGTATACATATCTCAGTATTGATCACAACTCAAACTATATATATTTTGGAATCAACCTCAACCCTGTATAGCTAACTCCAACATTCACATATAGAGTGTCTATGGTTGTTCCGAAATATATATAGATGTGTCGACATGATAGGTCGAAACATTGTATACGTGTCTATGGTATCTCAAGATTACATAATATACAATACAAGTTGATTAAGTTATGGTTGGAATAGATTTGTTACCAATTTTCACGTAGCTAAAATGAGAAAAATTATCCAATCTTGTTTTACTCATAACTTCTTCATTTTAAATCCGTTTTGAGTGAATCAAATTGCTATGGTTTCATATTGAACTCTATTTTATGAATCTAAAAAGAAAAAGTATAGGTTTATAGTAGGAAAAATAAGTTACAAGTCGTTTTTGTAAAGGTAGTCATTTCAGTCGAAAGAACGACGTCTAGATGACCATTTTAGAAAACATACTTCCACTTTGAGTTTAACCATAATTTTTGGATATAGTTTCATGTTTATAATAAAAATCATTTTCTCAGAATAACAACTTTTAAATCAAAGTTTATCATAGTTTTTAATTAACTAACCCAAAACAGCCCGCGGTGTTACTACGACGGCGTAAATCCGATTTTACGGTATTTTTCGTGTTTCCAGGTTTTAAATCATTAAGTTAGTATATCATATAGATATAGAACATGTGTTTAGTTGATTTTAAAAGTCAAGTTAGAAGGATTAACTTTTGTTTGCGAACAAGTTTAGAATTAACTAAACTATGTTCTAGTGATTACAAGTTTAAACCTTCGAATAAGATAGCTTTATACGTATGAATCGAATGATGTTATGAACATCATTACTACCTTAAGTTCCTTGGATAAATCTACTGGAAAAGAGAAAAATGGATCTAGCTTCAACGGATCCTTGGATGGCTCGAAGTTCTTGAAGCAGAATCATGACACGAAAACAAGTTCAAGTAAGATCATCACTTGAAATAAGATTGTTATAGTTATAGAAATTGAACCAAAGTTTGAATATGATTATTACCTTGTATTAGAATGATAACCTACTGTAAGAAACAAAGATTTCTTGAGGTTGGATGATCACCTTACAAGATTGGAAGTGAGCTAGCAAACTTGAAAGTATTCTTGATTTTATGTAACTAGAACTTGTAGAATTTATGAAGAACACTTAGAACTTGAAGATAGAACTTGAGAGAGATCAATTAGATGAATAAAATTGAAGAATGAAAGTGTTTGTAGGTATTTTTGGTCGTTGGTGTATGGATTAGATATAAAGGATATGTAATTTTGTTTTCATGTAAATAAGTCATGAATGATTACTCATATTTTTGTAATTTTATGAGATATTTCATGCTAGTTGCCAAATGATGGTTCCCACATGTGTTAGGTGACTCACATGGGCTACTAAGAGCTGATCATTGGAGTGTATATACCAATAGTACATACATCTAAAAGTTGTGTATTGTACGAGTACGAATACGGGTGCATACGAGTAGAATTGTTGATGAAACTGAACGAGGATGTAATTGTAAGCATTTTTGTTAAGTAGAAGTATTTTGATATGTGTATTGAAGTCTTTCAAAAGTGTATAAATACATATTAAAACACTACATGTATATACATTTTAACTGAGTCGTTAAGTCATCGTTAGTCGTTACATGTAAGTGTTGTTTTGAAACCTTTAGGTTAACGATCTTGTTAAATGTTGTTAACCCAATGTTTATAATATAAAATGAGATTTTAAATTATTATATTATCATGATATTATCATGTATGAATATCTCTTAATATGATATATATACATTAAATGTCTTTATAACGATAATCGTTACATATATGTCTCGTTTAAAAATCATTAAGTTAGTAGTCTTGTTTTTACATATGTAGTTCATTGTTAATATACTTAATGATATGTTTACTTATCATAGTATCATGTTAACTATATATATATCCATATATATGTTATCATATAGTTTTTACAAGTTTTAACGTTCGTGAATCACCGGTCAACTTGGGTGGTCAATTGTCTATATGAAAGATATTTCATTTAATCAAGTCTTAACAAGCTTAATTGCTTAACATGTTGGAAACATTTAATCATGTAAATACCAATCTCAATTAATATATATATATATATGGAAAAGTTCGGGTCACTACAGTACCTACCCGTTAAATAAATTTCGTCCCGAAATTTTAAGCTGTTGAAGGTGTTGACGAATCTTCTGGAAATAGATGCGGGTATTTCTTCTTCATCTGATCTTCATGCTCCCAAGTGAACTCAGGTCCTCTATGAGCATTCCATCGAACCTTAACAATTGGTATCTTGTTTTGCTTAAGTCTTTTAACCTCACGATCCATTATTTCGACGGGTTCTTCGATGAATTGAAGTTTTTTGTTGATTTGGATTTCATCTAACGGAATAGTGAGATCTTCTTTAGCAAAACATTTCTTCAAATTCGAGACGTGGAAAGTGTTATGTACAGCCGCGAGTTGTTGAGGTAACTCAAGTCGGTAAGCTACTGGTCCGACACGATCAATAATCTTGAATGGTCCAATATACCTTGGATTTAATTTCCCTCGTTTACCAAATCGAACAACGACTTTCCAAGGTGCAACTTTAAGCATGACCATCTCTCTAATTTCAAATTATATATCTTTTCTTTTAATGTCAGCGTAGCTCTTTTGTCGACTTTGGGCGGTTTTCAACCGTTGTTGAATTTGGATGATCTTCTCGGTAGTTTCTTGTATAATCTCCGGACCCGTAATCTGTCTATCCCCCACTTCACTCCAACAAATCGGAGACCTGCACTTTCTACCATAAAGTGCTTCAAACGGCGCCATCTCAATGCTTGAATGGTAGCTGTTTTTGTAGGAAAATTCTGCTAACGGTAGATGTCGATCCCAACTGTTTCCGAAATCAATAACACATGCTCGTAGCATGTCTTCAAGCGTTTGTATCGTCCTTTCGCTCTGCCCATCAGTTTGTGGATGATATGCAGTACTCATGTCTAGAAGAGTTCCTAATGCTTGCTGTAATGTCTGCCAGAATCTTGAAATAAATCTGCCATCCCTATCAGAGATAATAGAGATTGGTATTCCATGTCTGGAGACGACTTCCTTCAAATACATTCGTGCTAACTTCTCCATCTTGTCATCTTCTCTTATTGGCAGGAAGTGTGCTGATTTGGTGAGACGATCAACTATTACCCAAATAGTATCAAAACCACTTGCAGTCCTTGGCAATTTAGTGATGAAATCCATGGTAATGTTTTCCCATTTCCATTCCGGGATTTTGGGTTGTTGAAGTAGACCTGATGGTTTCTGATGCTCAGCTTTGACCTTAGAACACGTCAAACATTCTCCTACATATTTAGCAACATCGGCTTTCATACTAAGCCACCAAAAATGTTTCTTGAGATCCTTGTACATCTTCCCCGTTCCAGGATGTATTGAGTATCTGGTTTTATGAGCTTCTCTAAGTACCATTTCTCTCATATCTCCAAATTTTGGTACCCAAATCCTTTCAGCCCTATACCGGGTTCCGTCTTCCCGAATATTAAGATGCTTCTCCGATCCTTTGGGTATTTCATTCTTTAAATTTCCCTCTTTTAAAACTCCTTGTTGCACCTCCTTTATTTGAGTAGTAAGGTTATTATGAATCATTATATTCATAGATTTTACTCGAATGGGTTCTCTGTCCTTCCTGCTCAAGGCATCGGCTACCACATTTGCCTTCCCCGGGTGGTAACGAATCTCAAACTCGTAATCATTCAACAATTCAATCCACCTACGCTGCCTCATATTCAGTTGTTTCTGTTTAAATATGTGTTGAAGACTTTTGTGGTCGGTATATATAATACTTTTGACCCCATATAAGTAGTGCCTCCAAGTCTTTAATGCAAAAACAACCGCGCCTAATTCCAAATCATGCGTCGTATAATTTTGTTCGTGAATCTTCAATTGTCTAGACGCATAAGTAATCACCTTCGTTCGTTGCATTAATACACAACCGAGACCTTGCTTTGATGGGTCACAATAAATCACAAAATCATCATTCCCTTCAGGCAATGACAATATAGGTGCCGTAGTTAGCTTTTTCTTCAATAACTGAAACGCTTTCTCTTGTTCATCATTCCATTCAAATTTCTTCCCTTTATGCGTTAATGCAGTCAAGGGTTTTGCTATTCTGGAAAAGTCTTGGATGAACCTTCTGTAGTAACCAGCTAGTCCTAAAAACTGGCATATGTGTTTCGGAGTTTTCGGGGTTTCCCACTTTTCAACAGTTTCTATCTTTGCCGGATCCACCTTAATACCTTCTTTGTTCACTATGTGACCGAGGAATTGAACTTCTTCCAACTAAAATGCACACTTTGAAAACTTAGCGTACAATTCTTGCTTCCTCAATGCTTCTAACACCTTTCTCAGATGTTCACCATGTTCTTGGTCATTCTTTGAGTAAATAAGTATGTCATCAATGAAAACAATGACAAACTTGTCAAGGTATGGTCCACACACTCGGTTCATAAGGTCCATGAACACAGCTAGTGCATTAGTTAAACCAAACGGCATGACCATAAACTTGTAATGACCGTAACGTGTTCTGAAAGCAGTCTTTGGAATATCATCTTCTTTCACCCGCATTTGATGATACCCGGAACATAAGTCAATCTTTGAATAAACAGACGAGCCTTGTAGTTGATCAAATAAGTCATCGATTCTCGGTAGTGGGTAGCGGTTCTTGATGGTAAGTTTGTTCAACTCTCGGTAGTCGATACACAACCTGAATGTACCATCTTTCTTCTTGACAAACAAAACAGGAGCTCCCCACGGTGATGTGCTTGGTCGAATGAAACCACGCTCTAAAAGTTCTTGTAATTGGCTTTGCAGTTCTTTCATCTCGCTGGGTGCGAGTCTGTAAGGAGCACGAGCTATTGGTGCAGCTCCTGGTACAAGATCTATTTGAAATTCAACGGATCGATGTGGGGGTAATCCCGGTAATTCTTTCGGAAATACATCGGGAAATTCTTTTGCAATGGGAACATCATTGATGCTCTTTTCTTCAGTTTGTACTTTCTCGACGTGTGCTAGAACAGCATAGCAACCTTTTCTTATTAGTTTTTGTGCCTTCAAATTACTAATAAGATGTAGCTTCGTGTTGCCCTTTTCTCCGTACACCATTAAGGGTTTTCCTTTTTCTCGTATAATGCGAATTGCATTTTTGTAACAAACGATCTCTGCTTCACTTCTTTCAACCAGTCCATACCGATTATCACATCAAAACTTCCTAACTCTACTGGTATCAAATCAATCTTAAATGTTTCGCTAACCAGTTTAATTTCTCGATTCCGACATATATTATCTGCTGAAATTAATTTACCATTTGCTAATTCGAGTAAAAATTTACTATCCAAAGGCGTCAATGGACAACTTAATTTAGCACAAAAATCTCTACTCATATAGCTTCTATCCGCACCCAAATCAAATAAAACGTAAGCAGATTTATTGTCAATAAGAAACGTACCCGTAACAAGCTTCGGGTCTTCCTGTGCCTCTGCCGCATTAATATTGAAAACTCTTCCGCGGCCTTGTCCATTTGTGTTCTCCTGGTTCGGGCAATTTCTAATAATGTGGCCCGGTTTTCCACATTTATAACAAACTACATTGGCATAACTTGCTCCGACACTACTTGCTCCGCCATTACTCGTTCTGACACCATTTGTTCCTTTTGTTCTATTAACCCCTGGTCCGTAGACCTCACACGTCGCCGCGCTATGACCATTTCTTTTACACTTGTTGCAAAATTTGGTGCAGAACCCTGAGTGATACTTTTCACACCTTTGGCATAGTTGCTCCTGATTGTTGTTGTTGTTGTGGTTATTATTGTTGTTGGGATGATTGTTGTAGTTGCTGTTGTTGTTGTTGTTGTTGTTGTTGTTGTTGTTGGGCCATTTGTTGTAGTTGCGATTGATGTTGCGATTGTTGGGATAATTCTTGCGATTATTGTTGTAATTGCTGTTGTTGTTGTATTGGTGATTCTTATCACCGTTTTCCTCCCACTTTCTTTTGACTTGCTTCACATTGGCCTCTTCAGCAGTCTGTTCTTTAATTCTTTCTTCAATCTGGTTCACTAGTTTGTGAGCCATTCTACATGCCTGTTGTATGGAGGCGGGCTCGTGTGAACTTATATCTTCTTGGATTCTTTCCAGTAATCCTTTCACAAACGCGTTGATCTTCTCTTCCTCATCTTCGAATGCTCCCGGACACAATAGGCACAATTCTGTGAATCGTCTTTCGTACGTGGTAATATCAAATCCTTGGGTTCGTAACCCTCTAAGTTCTGTCTTGAGCTTATTGACCTCGGTTCTGGGACGGTACTTCTCGTTCATCAAGTGCTAGAATGCTGACCACGGTAGTGCGTATGCATCGTCTTGTCCCACTTGCTCTAGATAGGTATTCCACCATGTTAACGCAGAACCTGTGAAGGTATACGTAGCGTACTTCACTTTGTCCTCTTCAGTACACTTACTTATGGCAAACACCGATTCGACCTTCTCGGTCCACCGTTTCAATCCGATCGGTCCTTCGGTTCCATCAAATTCCAAAGGTTTGCAGGCAGTGAATTCTTTGTAGGTGCATCCTACACGATTTCCTGTACTGCTAGATCCAAGGTTATTGTTGGTATGTAGCGCAGCCTGTACTGTGGCTATGTTTGAAGCTAGAAAAGTACGGAATTTCTCTTCATTCATATTCACGGTGTGTCGAGTAGTCGGTGCCATTTCCTTCAAAATAGTCAAATGGAACAAGTTAATCATACAGACTATTAAGAGTAGTTAATAGTATTTCGTAGCATAATATGAACTCATTTATAAAAGCTTTTTCTTCATATTAGCGTTTTATAAGTTTAAATTCGGGTAGTACCTACCCGTTAAGTTCATACTTAGTAGCTAATATACAATTCAACTACTACAATTCTATATGAAAAACTGATTATAATAATATTTCGCGTTCAAACTTTTACACAATATTTTACAAACTTACAATACCGCTTATTTTACATATAGCATGAAATATAGCACATAATAAATTTGATACAAGATGGTTGTGAAGATAATTCTAGCTAGTACACAAGTCGTTCAGTAAAGGCAATAAAGACACGTAATTCATACATCAAGAAACAAGTCATGCATTCTGGTTTTACTAGGATTACTTCCCATCCTTGGTCTTGTGGAACATAACCGTTATGGCCGTTGATAAGACAGCGTGTTGTAACGTCGTCAAAGGGACGAGGTGTAGTGACCCGAACTTTTCCATGTTTATATATATTAATTGAGATTGATATTTACATGATTAAATGTTTCCAACATGTTAAGCAATCAAACTTGTTAAGACTTGATTAATTGAAATATGTTTCATATAGACAATTGACCACCCAAGTTGACCGGCGATTCACGAACGTTAAAACTTGTAAAAACGACATGATGATATATATATGGATATACATATGGTTAACATGAGATTATTATAAGTAAGTATTTCCATAAGTATATTAACAATGAGTTATATACATATAAACAAGACTACTAACTTAAGGATTTCGAAACGAGACATATATGTAACGATTATCATTGTAACAACATTTAAATGTATATATATCATATTAAGATATATTAATATATCATAATATCATGATAATATAATAATTTAACATCTCATTAGATATAATAAACAATGGGTTAACAACATTAATTGAGATCGTTAACTTAAAGGTTTCAAAACAACACTTACATGTAACGACTAACGATGACTTAACGACTCAGTTAAAATGTATATACATGTAGTGTATTTAGATGTATTAAAATACTTTTGTAAGACTTCAAGACATATATCAAAACACTCATACTTAACGAAAATGGTTACAGTTACTTTCCCATTCTTTTCTTTCATCAAGAATTCTAGTCGTATTCTTACCCGTATTATACACAGCTTCAAAACGTACTTACTATGGGTATATACCAATAGGAACTAGCATGGGATTCCACTCTTGATTATGTCATGTATGACTAATCAATTTTAACTTCTACCATGAGCTAGTCAACTAACTAGAACTCCTTTTAACCCCACTCACCACTCACCAATTACCACTAATCATTCACTCCATTTCACTTCCAATTCTCTTTCTAATTCTCTCTCAACACACACACACTATTATGAACGTATTTTTCCAGTAGTTAATCATCATCTTCATCAAAAATCACTTCAAGAATCAAGCTATAATCATCATAGGAAGAACACTTCAAGAACACTTCAAAAATCCCTTCAAGTTTACTAATTTACTTCCAAGCTTTCTAATCCATTCCAAGTAATCATCTAAGATCAAGAAACCTTTGTTATATACAGTAGGTTATCTTTCTTATTCATGGTAATATTCATATTCAAACTTTGATTCAATTTCTATAACTATAAACTATCTTAATTCGAGTAAAAATCTTACTTGAACTTGTTTTTGTGTCATGATCCTACTTCAAGAACTTTCAAGCCATCCAAGATCCTTTGAAGCTAGATCATTTCTTGTCACTTCCAGTAGGTTTACCTACTAAACTTGAGGTAGTAATGATGTTCATAACATCATTCGATTCATATATATAAAACTATCTTATTCGAAGGTTTAAACTCGTAATCACTAGAACATAGTTTAGTTAATTCTAAACTTGTTCGCAAACAAAAGTTAATCCTTCTAACTTGACTTTTAAAATTAACTAAACACATGTTCTATATCTATATGATATGCTAACTTAATGATTTAAAACCTGGAAACACGAAAAACATCGTAAAACCAGATTTACGCCGTCGTAGTAACACCGCGGGCTGTTTTGGGTTAGTTAATTAAAAACTATGATAAACTTTGATTTAAAAGTTGTTATTCTGAGAAAATGATTTTTATTATGAACCTGAAACTATATCCAAAAATTATGGTTAAACTCAAAGTGGAAGTATGTTTTCTAAAATGGTCATCTAGACGTCGTTCTTTCGACTGGAATGACTACCTTTACAAAAATGACTTGTAACTTATTTTTTCGACTATAAACCTATACTTTTTCTGTTTAGATTCATAAAATAGAGTTCAATATGAAACCATAGCAATTTGATTCACTCAAAACGGATTTAAAATGAAGAAGTTATGGGTAAAACAAGATTGGATAATTTTTCTCATTTTAACTACGTGAAAATTGGTAACAAATCTATTCCAACCATAACTTAATCAACTTGTATTATATATTATGTAATCTTGAGATACCATAGACACGTATACAATCCTATCATGTCGACACATCTATATATATTTCGGAACAACCATACACACTCTATATGTGAATGTTGGAGTTAGCTATACAGGGTTGAGGTTGATTCCAAAATATATATAGTTTGAGTTGTGATCAATACTGAGATACGTATACACTGGGTCGTGGATTGATTCAAGATAATATTTATCGATTTATTTCTGTACATCTAACTGTGGACAACTAGTTGTAGGTTACTAACGAGGACAGCTGACTTAATAAACTTAAAACATCAAAATATATTAAAAGTGTTGTAAATATATTTTAAACATACTTTGATATATATGTATATATTGTTATAGGTTCGTGAATCAACCAGTGGCCAAGTCTTACTTCCCGACGAAGTAAAAATCTGTGAAAGTGAGTTATAGTCCCACTTTTAAAATCTAATATTTTTGGGATGAGAATACATGCAGGTTTTATAAATGATTTACAAAACAGACACAAGTACGTGAAACTACATTCTATGGTTGAATTATCGAAATCGAATATGCCCCTTTTTATTAAGTCTGATAATCTAAGAATTAGGAAACAGACACCCTAATTGACGCGAATCCTAAAGATAGATCTATTGGGCCTAACAAACCCCATCCAAAGTACCGGATGCTTTAGTACTTCGAAATTTATATCATATCCGAAGGGTGTCCCGGAATGATGGGGATATTCTTATATATATGCATCTTGTTAATGTCGGTTACCAGGTGTTCACCATATGAATGATTTTTATCTCTATGTATGGGATGTGTATTGAAATATGAAATCTTGTGGTCTATTATTATGATTTGATATATATAGGTTAAACCTATAACTCACCAACATTTTTGTTGACGTTTTAAGCATGTTTATTCTCAGGTGATTATTAAGAGCTTCCGCTATCGCATACTTAAATATGGACGAGATTTGGAGTCCATGCTTGTATGATATTGTGTAAAAACTGCATTTAAGAAACTTATTTTGTTGTAACATATTTGTATTGTAAACCATTATGTAATGGTCGTGTGTAAACAGGATATTTTAGATTATCATTATTGATAATCTACGTAAAGCTTTTTAAACCTTTATTGATGAAATAAAGGTTATGGTTTGTTTTAAAATGAATGCAGTCTTTGAAAAACGTCTCATATAGAGGTCAAAACCTCGCAACGAAATCAATTAATTTGGAACGTTTTTAATCAATAAGAACGGGACATTTCAGTTGGTATCAGAGCGTTGGTCTTAGAGAACCAGAAAATTTGCATTAGTGTGTCTTATCGAGTTTGTTAGGATGCATTAGTGAGTCTGGACTTCGACCGTGTTTTCTTTAAAAATGATTGCTTAACATTTTTGTTGGAAACTATATATTTTTAACATATGAATATTATGTGATATATTAATCTCTTAACATGTTTGATATTATGTGATAGATGTCTACCTCTAGAACAAGTCCCATTGACTCACCTAATAATAATGAAGAGTCAAATGTAAATTGGAATGATTCGTGGACTGATTCACAGGTTCCCGAAGAGGAACCGGAAGAAGAGTCGGAACCGGAAGAAGAATCGGAACCGGAAGAAGAATCGGAACCGGAAGAAGAAATAGAACCGGTGGGGGAAATAATAAAACGGGTAAGTAAAAGAGAATCCTCAACCAACCGACCAAGATTAATTATGGTCAATGGTGTTTCCGCCAAGGAAGCAAAATATTGGGAGGATTACCAATTCTCCGATGAATCGGATTCCGACGAGAATTCCGATGTTGTTATAGAAATTACCCCAACTGAATTTAAAAAGGCAAAAGAAAATAATAAGGGAAAGGGCATAAAAATAGAGAAATCTAATTCCAACCCCGATGAACTTTATATGTATCGTCAACCCCCGAAGTCCTTAAGTTGTAACAATGACCCGGGAACCTCTAAACCACCAGGTTTTTCTAAACCAATGTGGACAACGACGGCTCGTATTAGGGGAACATCATATATCCCTAGAAACTTGGCAAAACGAACCAAAACCGAACAAGAAGAAACGAGCGAGTCGGAATAAGATAGTTGTATTCGTGTGGTGTAATATATGTAATATAGTGTGCTTATGCTTTATGATATATGTAAAAATTGCTTGTATTAATAAGTATTTTTTTTATGAATCTAACTCTTTTCTATTTTACAGTATAAAAACACAAAATGGATAGACAACCCAATATTTTAAGAGACCTACCCGGAGACATGATTGATGAAATCTTGTCTAGAGTCGGTCAGAATTCCTCGGCACAACTATTTAAGGCGAGATCAGTTTGTAAGACATTCGAAGAACATTCCTAGAATGCCTTGGTTTATAAAAGGCTTTCGTTCGAAAGATGGAGGATATCACATTGGGAAATCCATAAGTTACGATGTGTTTACTTTGACGCATATATTGCGGGGAACCCAAATGCTATTTTACGCAACGGGTTAAGAAATTATTTTGACTCAGTATATCCGAATATAGGACTTCGTGATTTAGAAAAAGCGGCTAACATGCAACATAAAGAAGCATGTTATGCTTACGGGTTAGTAATGTTCGCTTCTCACCAAAGTGAGAACAAGAACATCGGGCTACAGCTATTAAACAAAACTTTCCCACAAGTGACGGAGTCGGTAATTGGGGTAAGAAATGAGGGTTTTAGGATATTACGAGACTGTTGGTCATTACGTAACCCTCGTCCCTTTGATGACGTTACAACACACTGTCTTATCAACGGCCATAACAGTTATGTTCCACAAGACCAAGGATGGGAAGTAGTCCTAGTAAAACCAGAATGCATGACTTGTTTCTGGACGTATGAATTACGTGTCTTTATTGCCTTTGCTGAACGACTTGTGTACTAGCTAGAATTATCTTCACAACTATCTTGTATCAAAGTTATTGTGTGCTATATTTCATGCTTTATGTAAAATAAGCGGTATTGTAAGTTTGTAAAATATTGTATAAAAGTTTGAACGCAAAATATTATTACAATCAGTTTTTCATAAAGAATTGTAGTAGTTGAATTGTATATTAGCTACTAAGTATGAACTTAACGGGTAGGTACTACCCGAATTTAAACTTATAAAACTCTAATATGAAGAAAAAGCTTTTATAAATGAGTTCATATTATGCTACGGAATACTATTAACTACTCTTAATATTATGTATGATTAACTTGTTCCATTTGACTATTTTGAAGGAAATGGCACCGACTACTCGACACACCGTGAATATGAATGAAGAGGAATTCCGTACTTTTCTAGCTTCAAACATAGCCGCAGTACAGGCTGCACTACATACCAACAATAACCTTGGATCTGGCAGTACAGGAAATCGTGTAGGATGCACCTACAAAGAATTTACTGTCTGCAAACCTTTGGAATTTGATGGAACCGAAGGACCGATCGGATTGAAACGGTGGACCGAGAAGGTCGAATCGGTGTTTGCCATAAGTAAGTGTACTGAAGAGGACAAAGTGAAGTACGCTACGCATACCTTCACAGGTTCTGCGTTAACATGGTGGAATACCTATCTAGAGCAAGTGGGACAAGATGATGCGTACGCACTACCGTGGTCAGCATTCAAGCACTTGATGAACGAGAAGTACCGTCCCAGAACCGAGGTCAATAAGCTCAAGACAGAACTTAGAGGGTTACGAACCCAAGGATTTGATATTACTACGTACGAAAGACGATTCACAGAATTGTGCCTATTGTGTCCGGGAGCATTCGAAGATGAGGAAGAGAAGATCGACGCGTTTGTGAAAGGATTACCAGAAAGAATCCAAGAAGATATAAGTTCACACGAGCCCGCCTCCATACAACAGGCATGTAGAATGGTTCACAAACTAGTGAACCAGATTGAAGAAAGAATTAAAGAACAGACTGCTGAAGAGGCCAATGTGAAGCAAGTCAAAAGAAAGTGGGAGGAAAACGGTGATAAGAATCACCAATACAACAACAACAGCAATTACAACAATAATCGCAACAATTATCCCAACAATCGCAACATCAATCGCAACTACAACAAACGGCCCAACAACAACAACAACAACAACAACAACAACAACAACAACAACAGCAACTACAACAATCATCCCAACAACAATAATAACCGCAACAACAACAACAATCAGAAGCAGCTATGCCAAAGGTGTGAAAAGTATCACTCAGGGTTCTGCACCAAATTTTGCAACAAGTGTAAAAGAAATGGTCATAGCACGGCGAAGTGTGAGGTCTACGGACCAGGGGTTAATAGAACGAAAGGAACAAATGGTGTCGGAACGAGTAATGGCGGAGCAAGTAGTGTCGGAGCAAGTTATGCCAATGTAGTTTGTTATAAATGTGGAAAACCGGGTCACATTATTAGAAATTGCCCGAACTAGGAGAACACGAATGGACAAGGTCGCGGAAGAGTTTTCAATATTAATGCGGCAGAGGCACAGGAAGACCCGGAGCTTGTTACGGGTACGTTTCTTATTGACAATAAATCTGCTTACGTTTTATTTGATTCGGGTGCGGATAGAAGCTATATGAGTAGAGATTTTTGTGCTAAATTAAGTTGTCCATTGACGCCTTTGGATAGTAAATTTTTACTCGAATTAGCAAATGGTAAATTAATTTCAGCAGATAATATATGTCAGAATTGAGAAATTAAACTGGTTAGCGAAACATTTAAGATTGATTTGATACCAGTAGAGTTAGGGAGTTTTGATGTGATAATCGGTATGGACTGGTTGAAAGAAGTGAAAGCAGAGATCGTTTGTTACAAAAATGCAATTCACATTATACGAGAAAAAGGAAAACCCTTAATGGTGTACGGAGAAAAGGGCAACACGAAGCTACATCTTATTAGTAATTTGAAGGCACAAAAACTAATAACAAAAGGTTGCTATGCTGTTCTAGCACACGTCGAGAAAGTACAAACTGAAGAAAAGAGCATCAATGATGTTCCCATTGCAAAAGAATTTCCCGATGTATTTCCGAAAGAATTACCGGGATTACCCCCACATCGATCCGTTGAATTTCAAATAGATCTTGTACCAGGAGCTACACCAATAGCTCGTGCTCCTTACAGACTCACACCCAGCGAGATGAAAGAACTGCAAAGCCAATTACAAGAACTTTTAGAGCGTGGTTTCATTCGACCAAGCACATTACCGTGGGGAGCTCCTGTTTTGTTTGTCAAGAAGAAAGATGGTACATTCAGGTTGTGTATCGACTACCGAGAGTTGAACAAACTTACCATCAAGAACCGCTACCCACTACCGAGAATCGACGACTTATTTGATCAACTACAAGGCTCGTCTGTTTATTCAAAGATTGACTTACGTTCCGGGTATCATCAAATCCGGGTGAAAGAAGATGATATTCCAAAGACTGCTTTCAGAACATGTTACGGTCATTACGAGTTTATGGTCATGCCATTTGGTTTAACTAATGCACCAGCTGTGTTCATGGACCTTATGAACCGAGTGTGTGGACCATACCTTGACAAGTTTGTCATTGTTTTCATTGATGACATACTTATTTACTCAAAGAATGACCAAGAACACGGTCAACATTTGAGAAAGGTGTTAGAAGTATTGAGGAAGGAAGAATTGTACGCTAAATTTTCAAAGTGTGCATTTTGGTTGGAAGAAGTTCAATTCCTCGGTCACATAGTGAACAAAAAAGGTATTAAGGTGGATCTGGCAAAGATAGAAACTGTTGAAAAGTGGGAAACCCCGAAAACTCCGAAACACATACGCCAGTTTTTAGGACTAGCTGGTTACTACAGAAGGTTCATCCAAGACTTTTCTAGAATAGCAAAACCCTTGACTGCATTAACGCATAAAGGGAAGAAATTTGAATGGAAGGATGAACAAGAGAAAGCGTTTCAGTTATTGAAGAAAAAGCTAACTACGGCACCTATATTGTCATTGCCTGAAGGGAATGATGATTTTGTAATTTATTGTGAAGCATCAAAGCAAGGTCTCGGTTGTGTATTAATGCAACAAACGAAGGTGATTGCTTATGCGACTAGACAATTGAAGATTCACGAGCAAAATTATACGACGCATGATTTGGAATTAGGCGCGGTTGTTTTTGCATTAAAGACTTGGAGGCACTACTTATATGGGGTCAAAAGTATTATATATACCGACCACAAAAGTCTTCAACACATATTTAATCAGAAACAACTGAATATGAGGCAGCGTAGGTGGATTGAATTGTTGAATGATTACGACTTTGAGATTCGTTACCACCCGGGGAAGGCAAATGTGGTAGCCGATACCTTGAACAGGAAGGACAGAGAACCCATTCGAGTAAAATCTATGAATATAATGATTCATAATAAACTTACTACTCAAATAAAGGAGGCACAACAAGGAGTTTTAAAAGACGGAAATTTAATGGATGAAATACCCAAAGGATCGGAGAAGCATCTTAATATTCGGGAAGACGAAACCCGGTATAGGGCTGAAAGGATTTGGGTACCAAAATTTGGAGATATGAGAGAAATGGTACTTAGAGAAGCTCATAAAACCAGATACTCAATACATCCTGGAACGGGGAAGATGTACAAGGATCTCAAGAAACATTTTTGGTGGCTGGGTATGAAAGCCGATGTTGCTAAATATGTAGGAGAATGTTTGACGTGTTCTAAGGTCAAAGCTGAGCATCAGAAACCATCAGGTCTACTTCAACAACCCAAAATCCCGGAATGGAAATGGGAAAACATTACCATGGATTTCATCACTAAATTACCAAGGACTGCAAGTGGTTTTGATACTATTTGGGTAATAGTTGATCGTCTCACCAAATCAGCACACTTCCTGCCAATAAGAGAAGATGACAAGATGGAGAAGTTAGCACGACTGTATTTGAAGGAAGTCGTCTCCAGACATGGAATACCAATCTCTATTATCTCTGATAGGGATGGTAGATTTATTTCAAGATTCTGGCAGACATTACAGCAAGCATTAGGAACTCGTCTAGACATGAGTACTGCCTATCATCCATAAACTGATGGGCAGAGCGAAAGGACGATACAAACGCTTGAAGACATGCTACGAGCATGTGTTATTGATTTCGGAAACAGTTGGGATCGACATCTACCGTTAGCAGAATTTTCCTAAAACAACAGCTACCATTCAAGCATTGAGATGGCGCCGTTTGAAGCACTTTATGGTAGAAAGTGCAGGTCTCCGATTTGTTGGAGTGAAGTGGGGGATAGACCGATTACGGGTCCGGAGATTATACAAGAAACTACCGAGAAGATCATCCAAATTCAACAACGGTTGAAAACCGCCCAAAGTCGACAAAAGAGCTATGCTGACATTAAAAGAAAAGATATAGAATTTGAAATTGGAGAGATGGTCATGCTTAAAGTTGCACCTTGGAAAGGCGTTGTTCGATTTGGTAAACGAGGGAAATTAAATCCAAGGTATATTGGACCATTCAAGATTATTGATCGTGTCGGACCAGTAGCTTACCGACTTGAGTTACCTCAACAACTCGCGGCTATACATAACACTTTCCACGTCTCGAATTTGAAGAAATGTTTTGCTAAAGAAGATCTCACTATTCCGTTAGATGAAATCCAAATCAACGAAAAACTTCAATTCATCGAAGAACCAGTCGAAATAATGGATCGTGAGGTTAAAAGACTTAAGCAAAACAAGATAACAATTGTTAAGGTTCGATGGAATGCTCATAGAGGACCCGAGTTCACCTGGGAGCGTGAAGATCAGATGAAGAAGAAATACCCGCATCTATTTCCAGAAGATTCGTCAACACCTTCAACAGCTTAAAATTTTGGGACGAAATTTATTTAACGGGTAGGTACTGTAGTGACCCGAACTTTTCCATGTTTATATATATTAATTGAGATTGATATTTACATGATTAAATGTTTCCAACATGTTAAGCAATCAAACTTGTTAAGACTTGATTAATTGAAATATGTTTCATATAGACAATTGACCACCCAAGTTGACCGGCGATTCACGAACGTTAAAACTTGTAAAAATGACATGACGATATATATATGGATATACATATGGTTAACATGAGATTATGATAAGTAAGTATTTCCATAAGTATATTAACAATGAGTTATATACATATAAACAAGACTACTAACTTAAGGATTTCAAAACGAGACATATATGTAACGATTATCATTGTAACGACATTTAAATGTATATATATCATATTAAGATATATTAATATATCATAATATCATGATAATATAATAATTTAACATCTCATTAGATATAATAAACAATGGGTTAACAACATTAATTGAGATCGTTAACTTAAAGGTTTCAAAACAACACTTACATGTAACGACTAACGATGACTTAACGACTCAGTTAAAATGTATATACATGTAGTGTATTTAGATGTATTAAAATACTTTTGGAAGACTTCAAGACATATATCAAAACACTCATACTTAATGAAAATGGTTACAGTTACTTTCCCATTCTTTTCTTTCATCAAGAATTCTAGTTGTATTCTTACCCGTATTATACACAGCTTCAAAACGTACTTACTATGGGTATATACCAATAGGAACTAGCATGGGATTCCACTCTTGATTATGTCATGTATGACTAATCAATTTTAACTTCTACCATGAGCTAGTCAACTAACTAGAACTCCTTTTAACCCCACTCACCACTCACCAATTACCACTCATCATTCACTCCATTTCACTTCCAATTCTCTTTCTAATTCTCTCTCAACACACACACACACACACACACACTATTATGAACGTATTTTTCCAGTAGTTAATCATCATCTTCATCAAAAATCACTTCAAGAATCAAGCTATAATCATCATAGGAAGAACCCTTCAAGAACACTTCAAAAATCCCTTCAAGTTTACTAATTTACTTCCAAGCTTTCTAATCCATTCCAAGTAATCATCTAAGATCAAGAAACATTTGTTATATATAGTAGGTTATCTTTCTTATTCAAGGTAATATTCATATTCAAACTTTGATTCAATTTCTATAACTATAAACTATCTTAATTCGAGTAAAAATCTTACTTGAACTTATTTTTGTGTCATGATCCTACTTCAAGAACTTTCAAGCCATCCAAGATCCTTTGAAGCTAGATCATTTCTTGTCACTTCCAGTAGGTTTACCTACTAAACTTGAGGTAGTAATGATGTTAATAACATCATTAGATTCATATATATAAAACTATCTTATTCGAAGGTTTAAACTCGTAATCACTAGAACATAGTTTAGTTAATTCTAAACTTGTTCGCAAACAAAAGTTAATCCTTCTAACTTGACTTTTAAAATTAACTAAACACATGTTCTATATGTATATGATATGCTAACTTAATGATTTAAAACCTGGAAACACGAAAAACACCGTAAAACCAGATTTACGCCGTCGTAGTAACACCGCGGGCTGTTTTGGGTTAGTTAATTAAAAACTATGATAAACTTTGATTTAAAAGTTGTTATTCTGAGAAAATGATTTTTATTATGAACATGAAACTATATCCAAAAATTATGGTTAAACTCAAAGTGGAAGTATGTTTTCTAAAATGGTCATCTAGACGTCGTTCTTTCGACTGAAATGACTACCTTTACAAAAATGACTTGTAACTTATTTTTCTGACTATAAACCTATACTTTTTCTGTTTAGATTCATAAAATAGAGTTCAATATGAAACCATAGCAATTTGATTCACTCAAAACGGATTTAAAATGAAGAAGTTATGGGTAAAACAAGATTGGATAATTTTTCTCATTTTAGCTACGTGAAAATTGGTAACAAATCTATTCCAACCATAACTTAATCAACTTGTATTATATATTATGTAATCTTGAGATACCATAGACACGTACACAATGTTTCGACCTATCATGTCGACACATCTATATATATTTCGGAACAACCATAGACACTCTATATGTGAATGTTGGAGTTAGCTTTACAGGGTTGAGGTTGATTCCAAAATATATATAGTTTGAGTTGTGATCAATACTGAGATACGTATACACTGGGTCGTGGATTGATTCAAGATAATATTTATCGATTTATTTCTGTACATCTAACTGTGGACAACTAGTTGTAGGTTACTAATGAGGACAGCTGACTTAATAAACTTAAAACATCAAAATATATTAAAAGTGTTGTAAATATATTTTAAACATACTTTGATATATATATGTATATATTGTTATAGGTTCGTGAATCAACCAGTGGCCAAGTCTTACTTCCCGACGAAGTAAAAATCTGTGAAAGTGAGTTATAGTCCCACTTTTAAAATCTAATATTTTTGGGATGAGAATACATGCAGGTTTTATAAATGATTTACAAAATAGACACAAGTACGTGAAACTACATTCTATGGTTAAATTATCGAAATCGAATATGCCCCTTTTTATTAAGTCTGGTAATCTAAGAATTAGGGAACAGACACCCTAATTGACGCGAATCCTAAAGATAGATCTATTGGGCCTAACAAACCCCATCCAAAGTACCGGATGCTTTAGTACTTCGAAATTTATATCATATCCGAAGGGTGTCCCGGAATGATGGGGATATTCTTATATATATGCATCTTGTTAATGTCGGTTACCAGGTGTTCACCATATGAATGATTTTTATCTCTATGTATGGGATGTGTATTGAAATATGAAATCTTGTGGTCTATTATTATGATTTGATATATATAGGTTAAACCTATAACTCACCAACATTTTTGTTGACGTGTTAAGCATGTTTATTCTCAGGTGATTATTAAGAGCTTCCGCTGTCGCATACTTAAATAAGGACGAGATTTGGAGTCCATGCTTGTATGATATTGTGTAAAAACTGCATTCAAGAAACTTATTTTGTTGTAACATATTTGTATTTTAAACCATTATGTAATGGTCGTGTGTAAACAGGATATTTTAGATTATCATTATTGATAATCTACGTAAAGCTTTTTAAACCTTTATTGATGAAATAAAGGTTATGGTTTGTTTTAAAATGAATGCAGTCTTTGAAAAACGTCTCATATAGAGGTCAAAACCTCGCAACGAAATCAATTAATATGGAACGTTTTTAATCAATAAGAACGGGACATTTCACGAGGGTTACGTAATGTCCAACAGTCCCGTAACAATCTAAAAATCTCATTTCTTACCCCAATTACCGACTCCGTCACTTGTGGGAACGTTTTGTTTAATAGTTGTAGCCCGATGTTCTTGTTCTCACTTTGGTGAGAAGCGAACATTACTAATCCGTAAGTATAACATGCTTCTTTATGTTGCATGTTAGCTGCTTTATCTAAATCATGAAGTCCAATATTCGGATATACTGAGTCAAAATAATTTCTTAACCCGTTGCGTAAAATAGCATTTGGGTTCCCCGCAATATATGCGTCAAAGTAAACACATCGTAACTTATGGATTTCCCAATGTGATATCCTCCATCTTTCGAACGAAAGCCTTTTATAAACCAAGGCATTCTAGGAACGTTCTTCGAATGTCTTACAAACTGATCTCGCCTTAAATAGTTGTGCCGAGGAATTCTGACCGACTCTAGACAAGATTTCATCAATCATGTCTCCGGGTAGGTCTCTTAAAATATTGGGTTGTCTATCCATTTTGTGTTTTTATACTGTAAAATAGACAAGAGTTAGATTCATAAAAAAAATACTTATTAATACAAGCAATTTTTACATATATCATAAAGCATAAGCACACTATATTACATATATTACACCACACGAATACAACTATCTTATTCCGACTCGCTCGTTTCTTCTTGTTCGGTTTTGGTTCGTTTTGCCAAGTTTCTAGGGATATATGACGTTCCCCTAATACGAGCCGTCGTTGTCCACATTGGTTTAGAAAAACCTGGTGGTTTAGAGGTTCCCGGGTCATTGTTACAACTTAAGGACTTCGGGGGTTGACGATACATATAAAGTTCATCGGGGTTGGAATTAGATTTCTCTATTTTTATGCCCTTTCCCTTATTATTTTCTTTTGCCTTTTTAAATTCAGTTGGGGTAATTTCTATAACATCATCGAAATTCTTGTCGGAATCCGATTCATCGGAGAATTGGTAATCCTCCCAATATTTTGCTTCCTTGGCGGAAACACCATTGACCATAATTAACCTTGGTCGGTTGGTTGAGGATTTTCTTTTACTTAACCGTTTTATTATTTCCCCCACCGGTTCTATTTCTTCATCCGGTTCCGATTCTTCTTCCGGTTCCGATTCTTCTTCCGGTTCCGACACTTCTTCCGGTTCCTCTTCGGGAACTTGTGAATCAGTCCATGAATCATTCCAATTTACATTTGACTCTTCATTATTATTAGGTGAGTCAATGGGACTTGTTCTAGAGGTAGACATCTATCACATAATATCAAACGCGTTAAGAGATTAATATATCACATAATATTCACATGTTAAAAATATATAGTTTCCAACAAAATTTGTTAAGCAATCATTTTTCAAGTAAACACGATCGAAGTCCAGACTCACTAATGCATCCTAACAAACTCGATAAGACACACTAATGCAAAATTCTGGTTCTCTAAGACCAACGCTCTGATACCAACTGAAATGTCCCGTTCTTATTGATTAAAAACGTTCCATATTAATTGATTTCGTTGCGAGGTTTTGACCTCTATATGAGATGTTTTTCAAAGACTGCATTCATTTTAAAACAAACCATAACCTTTATTTCATCAATAAAGGTTTAAAAAGCTTTACTTAGATTATCAAATAATGATAATCTAAAATATCCTGTTTACACATGACCATTACATAATGGTTTACAATACAAATATGTTACAACAAAATAAGTTTCTTGAATGCAGTTTTTACACAATATTATACAAGCATGGACTCCAAATCTCGTCCTTATTTAAGTATGCGACAGCGGAAGCTCTTAATAATCACCTGAGAATAAACATGCTTAAAACGTCAACAAAAATGTTGGTGAGTTATAGGTTTAACCTATATATATCAAATCATAATAATAGATCACAAGATTTCATATTTCAATACACATCCCATACATAGAGATAAAAATCATTCATATGGTGAACACCTGGTAACCGACATTAACAAGATGCATATATAAGAATATCCCCATCATTCTGGGACACCCTTCGGATATGATATAAATTTCGAAGTACTAAAGCATCCGGTACTTTGGATGGGGTTTGTTAGGCCCAATAGATCTATCTTTAGGATTCGCGTCAATTAGGGTGTCTGTTCCCTAATTCTTAGATTACCAGACTTAATAAAAAGGGGCATATTCGATTTCGATAATTCAACCATAGAATGTAGTTTCACGTACTTGTGTCTATTTTGTAAATCATTTATAAAACTGCATGTATTCTCATCCCAAAATATTAGATTTTAAAAGTGGGACTATAACTCACTTTCACATATTTTTACTTCGTCGGGAAGTAAGACTTAGCCACTGGTTAATTCACGAACCTATAACAATATATACATATATATCAAAGTATGTTCAAAATATATTTACAACACTTTTAATATATTTTGATGTTTTAAGTTTATTAAGTCAGCTGTCCTCGTTAGTAACCTACAACTAGTTGTCCACAGTTAGATGTACAGAAATAAATCGATAAATATTATCTTGAATCAATCCACGACCCAGTGTATACGTATCTCAGTATTGATCACAACTCAAACTATAGATATTTTGGAATCAACCTCAACCCTGTATAGCTAACTCCAACATTCACATATAGAGTGTCTATGGTTGTTCCGAAATATATATAGATGTGTAGACATGATAGGTCGAAACATTGTATACGTGTCTATGGTATCTCAAGATTACATAATATACAATACAAGTTGATTAAGTTATGGTTGGAATAGATTTGTTACCAATTTTCACGTAGCTAAAATGAGAAAAATTATCCAATCTTGTTTTACTCATAACTTCTTCATTTTAAATCCGTTTTGAGTGAATCAAATTGCTATGGTTTCATATTGAACTATATTTTATGAATCTAAAAAGAAAAAGTATAGGTTTATAGTCGGAAAAATAAGTTATAAGTTGTTTTTGTAAAGGTAGTCATTTCAGTCGAAAGAACGACGTCTAGATGACCATTTTAGAAAACATACTTCCACTTTGAGTTTAACCATAATTTTTGGATATAGTTTCATGTTTATAATAAAAATCATTTTCTCAGAATAACAACTTTTAAATCAAAGTTTATCATAGTTTTTAATTAACTAACCCAAAACAGCCCGCGGTGTTACTACGACATCGTAAATCCGGTTTTACGGTATTTTTCGTGTTTCCAGGTTTTAAATCATTAAGTTAGCATATCATATAGATATAGAACATGTGTTTAGTTGATTTTAAAAGTCAAGTTAGAAGGATTAACTTTTGTTTGCGAACAAGTTTAGAATTAACTAAACAATGTTCTAGTGATTACAAGTTTAAACCTTCGAATAAGATAGCTTTATATGTATGAATCGAATAATGTTATGAACATTATTACTTCCTTAAGTTCCTTGGATAAACCTACTGGAAAAGAGAAAAATGGATCTAGCTTCA
Source organism: Rutidosis leptorrhynchoides (assembly GCF_046630445.1). Classification (NCBI taxonomy): domain Eukaryota; kingdom Viridiplantae; phylum Streptophyta; class Magnoliopsida; order Asterales; family Asteraceae; genus Rutidosis; species Rutidosis leptorrhynchoides. Next base: position 514,584,587 of record NC_092336.1, on the reverse strand, counting down.
ACGGATCCTTGGATGGCTCGAAGTTCTTGAAGCGGAATCATGACACGAAAACAAGTTCAAGTAAGATCATCACTTGAAATAAGATTGTTATAGTTATAGAAATTGAACCAAAGTTTGAATATGATTATTACCTTGTATTAGAATGATAACCTACTGTAAAAACAAAGATTTCTTGAGGTTGGATGATCACCTTACAAGATTGGAAGTGAGCTAGCAAATTTGAAAGTATTCTTGATTTTATGTAACTAGAACTTGTAGAATTTATGAAGAACACTTAGAACTTGAAGATAGAACTTGAGAGAGATCAATTAGATGAATAAAATTGAAGAATGAAAGTGTTTGTAGGTGTTTTGGTTGTTGGTGTATGGATTAGATATAAAGGATATGTAATTTTGTTTTCATGTAAATAAGTCATGAATGATTACTCATATTTTTGTAATTTTATGAGATATTTCATGCTAGTTGCCAAATGATGGTTCACACATGTGTTAGGTGACTCACATGGGCTGCTAAGAGCTGATCATTGGAGTGTATATACCAATAGTACATACATCTAAAAGTTGTGTATTGTACGAGTACAAATACGAGTGCATACGAGTAGAATTGTTGATGAAACTGAACGAGGATGTAATTGATGGAATTCTATGTATAAACAAGTCTCAAAACCATTTTAAGTTTGCATATATTTTCGTTTTTATAAGGAAGCAAGCGGAAGCATTTTCATACAAATTAATATTTAATAGAATTCCATAATGAAGATCTAGTCTTGAAAAATATACTAAAATGTAAAAGAAGCTAGTTAGGGGTTTATACCTTCTCCTAAAATGGAGGTTGAAGCAAGAAGATGAAGATGATGAAGATGAGAATGAACCTTAGTCTCTAACTTGAGACCTCAAATCTTGTATACCCACAAGCTATGTAATCAACACCACCAAATGGGTTAGGATTTTATACACTTAAACTAGCAAAATAAGCTTGAAGAAACCTCTTCTTCAACCCCAAAAATCGGCACCCAAAAGAAATGGAGAGAAAAATGCTAGTGAAATTTGAATTGCAAGTATTCAAGTGTGTTTTGAGATCTACAAAATGCATGTATTAAAGAAAGGAGTAAAAGCAAAAGGCTAGCATGGGGAACCCCATTTGGAGTCCCCAAAACCGTCCACCATACTCCCCCCCCCCCCCTTTTTTTTTTTTATACTAAAAGAAAACATGCATTTTTACCACTTGTACAATTTTTTATAAACCTCTTCCATATAATTATTTCTTGCAATTTAATCTTTAGAAAACCAATTTCTAAAATTCATGTGTCGAGTATTAGTTTTAAAGATCCATTCGTTAAAACAAATACTTAAAAGGTGTTGATAGCTTGTTATTGGGTATGACCCGACTTGGATCATAACATATTAGCCACATTAATTTATTATGTCTCTCGGGCATATGAAGCACCTTCAATCTCCCACTTGCACGAGAAACATAAGGAATTTATGCAAGTGACGGATACCACCTAACGACCGTCCATCACCCCCAATATGTTATGACTTAGTTCCATTCAATAACATCATCCTCTTCGAGTTCCCATCTCGAACATGAATAGGTGAATCTTTCATTATATTCTTTTGTCCTAGATGTCATGTTAAATCCAAGAGACATAGAATGATCACTCTCTTATAGATTTAACTTTATCAGGCCTTAGACATCTAACTCTCAACGAATAAGAGGGACAAATTCCATCTTGACTACATACGTTCTAGACACTACACTTAGTACCATACCTGAAGCCTCCCTTATGAGCTACCTTTTCAGAATAGCGAAGGAAAGAATCAAGGCACAATATTTGGTGAATATCTGAACCCAATATGTGTCTCAGGTCAGAGGATATAATGATATTCTCCTTTACTCAAGATTACATGTGATCAACCACAAAGGCTCCATATAGTAAATCTTGAGAGCGGGTCTTCCAATATTTGTGTCTCACAAATATCTATGAACCTTGGTTGCAACCTTGCCCTACATTCACCATTTGAATGTTAACCAATCCAAGTTCATAATAGTCTAGACCTCACACTTGTTCCCACAAATGTGATCAACTACAGAATTTAGAATAATAGTTTATTCATGGATAAAATATACAAAATTGGAACATGACTCATAATTAAATTAATACCATAATTATATTAATGAGTTTGAACTAATTCGTTCCGTTACAATACTTAAAATAGATCAATTCCAATCACTATAATATCGAAGCCCTAATGCACAAACATGTCCCTCATGTTTTGGCCCATGTAAAAGCTTCGTGAGTGGATCCGCAACATTTTGATCTGTGTGAACTTTGTGAATACATATCTTTCCTTTTTCAACCTCATCCCTAATGTAGTTGAATCTCCGCTCAATGTGACTAGTCTTTTGATGAGCACGAGGTTCCTTGATTTGAGCAATCGCACCCTCGTTGTCACAAAAGATCTCAAGAGGGTCCTGAATGGAAGGGACCACTCCTAAGTCGTCGATGAATTTCTTCATCCATGCAGCTTCCTGAGCTGCCAGTGAGGCGGCAATGTACTCCGACTCTGTAGTGGATAACGCAACAACTTCCTGTTTTGAGCTCTTCCAAGAGACTGCACCACCATTTAACATGAAGACATAACCGGATTGTGATCGAGAGTCATCTCGATCAGTTTGGAAACTCGCGTCCACGTAGCCTTTTACAGCGAGTTCTTCCTCACTAGACCCATATATTAGAAACATATCCTTAGTCCTTCTAAGGTATTTCAATATACATTTAACCGCAGTCCAATGACTATTTCCCGGGTTATTCTGGTATCTACTTGTCAGGCTTAGGGCGCATGACACATCCGGTCTAGTACATATCATTGCATACATGATAGACCCAATAGCAGATGCGTATGGGACTTTCTTCATTCTCTCTTGCTCATCTTTTGTGGTAGGACACTGAGATGAACTGAGAATGGTTCCCTTTTGAATAGGTACCAAACCTTTCTTAGAGTTTTCCATCTTGAACCTTTTCAAGATTTTATCAATGTATGCACTTTGACTTAAACCTATTAATCTCTTGGATCTATTCCTATAGATCCCAATCCCCAATATGTATTGTGCTTCTCCAAGATCCTTAATAGAGAAGCAACTCTTTAGCCAAGTTTTAACTCCTTGCATTGTGGTAATATCATTCCCAAACAATAATATATCATCCACATATAGCACAAGGAACATTATAGAGCTCCCACTAGCCTTCTTGTACACACAAGCTTCATCACCATTTTTAATGAAGCCAAATTTCTTTGCCTCTTCATTAAAGCGATGATTCCACATTCTAGATGCTTGTTTCAATCCGTAGATTGATTTCTTCAACTTGCATACCTTTTTAGGATTTTTCGGATCAACAAAACCTTCGGACTGTACCATATAAACATCTTCCTCAAGATATCCATTTAGGAAAGCGGTTTTGACATCCATTTGCCATATTTCATAGTCATAGTGAGCAGCAATGGCAAATAATATCCTAATAGACTTTAGCATTGCCACTGGCGAGAAAGTTTCATCATAATCAACCCCTTGAGTTTGAGTAAAACCTTTTGCTACAAGTCTAGCTTTGTATGTATCCAAGTTTCCATGTATGTCGGTTTTCTTCTTGAAAAGCCATTTGCAATCAACTAGCTTGGAGCTAGGAGGTTGCACAATAAGTTCCCAAACTTGGTTTTCATACATGGATTGCATCTCGGCGTTCATGGCTTCCTGCCATTTATCTTTATCAATTCTTGATAAAGCATCTTTGTAGTTTGTCGGTTCATCCAAATCAACCGTATAGCAACCTTCCACGAGAAACCCATATCTCTCGGGAGGATTACTAATCCTACTAGATCTTCGAACGTCTTGTGTACCTTGATCATCCACTTGATCATTTTCAACATCCTCATGTTGAGTACTAGTGCCAACCAATTGTGTATCATCGGCTTGATCTTGTACCTCTACAAGATCTATCTTCCTTTCACCATCACCTTCCATAAGGAACTTGGTTTCAAGGAATTCCGCTTTCCGAGCAACAAATACCGTTTGCTCGGATGGATCATAGAAGTAATATCCCATGTCATCTTTGGGATATCCTATGAAGATACACTTTGTGGATCGAGCATGTAGCTTATTTGCTACATAACGCTTAGGATAAGCTTCACATCCCCATACTTTCAAGTATGAAAGAGAAGGAGGTTTTCCAAACCACATCTCATGAGGAGTTCGTTCCACCTTCTTGGTTGGGGCCATATTTAAAATATGAGCCTCGGAGCTTAGACAATAACCCCAAAATGATAGAGGTAATGAGCTTCTTGCCATCATAGATCGAACCATATCCATTAGGGTTCGGTTCCTCCTTTCGGAAACTCCATTAAGTTGGGGTGTTCCGGGTGGAGTAAGTTGTGAGATAATCCCACAACTCCTAAGATGATCTTGGAAGGCATCGCTTAGGTATTCACCTCCTCTATCGGTACGTAGTACCTTAATTGTGTTATTGAGTTGATTTTGTACTTCGTTTTGATATTCTTTGAATGCTTCAAACGTTTCGTCCTTGTGTCTTAATAAGTAGACATATCCGAAACGACTAAAGTCATCAATGAAAGTAACAAAGTATCTTTCGCCTTTCCTAGTCATGGGTTTAAAGGGTCCACATACATCCGAATGTATTAATCCCAATAAATCTTTAGCCCTTTCATAAGTCCCTTTGAAAGGTGCTTTAGTCATCTTGCCTTGTAAACAAGATTCACATACATCAAACGAATCCATTTCATTTGATTTCAAAAGTCCATACTTTTGAAGTGTATGCATTCGGTTCTTGTTTATGTGACCAAGGCGACAATGCCATAAATAGGAATCACTCAAATCCCTTTTGAGTTTCTTGGTGCTTGTATGGTATATAGAGCTCGATGATGCGTCATCATGAACCAATTCATAAATTCCATTTGAAGGCGAAGCCTTGAAATAGAGTACATTGTCTTTAGAAACATGAATATCATCATCAATAAAATTAACAACGTAACCACATTGTTTTAAGCTAGAAATAGAAATAATGTTTCTACACAAATCCGGAGCATACAAAACATTTTCTAAAATAAGTTCCAATCCGCTTGGAAGCTTCAAAATAAAATCTCCTTGAGCTTTAACATGCACCTTTGCACCATTGCCCATATAGAGACTTGATGTTCCTGCCTTATGATCACTTCTTTTGAACCCCTGCAAGGAATTGCAAATATGAGTTCCACATCCCGTGTCTAATACCCATGTATTAGAAGAAGTAATACTAAGCTCTATATATACCATATATATATTACCTGAGGTTTGCCCTGCATCCCTCTTGTCCTTCAACTCCTTAAGATAGACCGGACAGTTTCGTTTCCAATGACCCATCTCACCGCAACCGAAACATGGGTCTTCTTTGGGGTTTGCCTTCTCGGCTACCTTTTGCTTCTTAGCCTTGTTGATGGTTGGGGTAACCATCTTCCCTTTCCCTTTGCCTTGATGGGCGGGTCCTTTTCTCTTGGCCACCTTTGGCTTAGAGGTGTTACCTTTTGACCAACCTTGATCGATTGCTAACACGGGTAAAGCCCTTTTACCCATGCTGGTTTCCGCCGTTCTAAGCATACCGTGAAGCTCACCTATGCTCTTATCCATCCCATTCATATTGTAATTAATTACAAATTGATCAAACCTTTTTGATAGGGAGTTTAGGATAAGATCGGTGGCTAACTCATTTGATATGTTTAGGTTAAGACGGTTAGCACGATCGATAAGGCTTTTCATCTTAAGTACATAAGATGAAACCGATTGGGTATCGTCCATACGACAAGCATGTAGCGCCCGAACCGTTTCGAAGCGCTCGACACGCGCTTGTTGGAGGAACATCTCCTTCAATTGCGTTATCATGTCGTATGCACTATGATGCTCGAAATCCTTTTGGAGTTCGGGTATCATAGTCCCAAGCATTAAGCATGAGACTTGAAGGGAGTCGTGGCAATACTTATCGTAAGAGGCCATTGCCTCCACATCATTCTCATCCGGTTGATCGGGAATGGGGTCCTCAAGTACATACGCTTTATCCTCTTGTTTGAGGACAATCCGAAGATTGCGGAACCAATCCATAAAGTTGGTATAGTTGAGTTTGTCTTTCTCGAGGAGAGACCGTAACGATAGGTTGTTCATGTTAAGTGGTGCGTTTTGCATGTTGTTGTTGTTATTAGTGGCCATCTACAAAATTCAACAAAGTCCTTTTAAGTATCGATTTTAAATTTAATAAACAATACCCTTTTAATTTGTTTTATTAAATATTTGAATCCATCGGTAAATCAAATTTCGGTTAGGTGACCTTTATCCCGTCATTTGATTTAGCTAGGTAGTCATAATGACAATTGCAATCCTTTTGCAACTTCTAATTTTATGGGATCATGCAATCCTTTTGCATGGCATATTAATCCCATCAACGCCTATTTGTTCCTCATGCTTCGGTGACCCTAAGTTCATGATTCCCAAATCAAGTCGTCCTACTTGTGTAAACATGTAGACTTAACATACAAGTGGTTAGGTGACCTTTATCCCACATGTATGCGAAGTGTACCTTATTCATATTAGTTCACTCATGACGGTTAGGTGACCTTTATCCCATCAAGAGATTCCTAATATGTCTAAGTGTTTCCACAAAAGGATGGCGTTTAACTTGTTTACCTTGTTTTAGTTAAAGGGATTTTATATTTTCTACATTCTAGTTTTAGAAAACAAAATGCTATACACCAACATGCATTTGGTGTGTAGTGTTTTATGAAAAACCTATTTTCATGTCCTTTTAGTAAACCAATTACTAGTTATAAACCATTTCATTACCTTTTAAATAAACCATTTTATTTAGATCTAATAACCAATTATTAGTGTCATTTTGTTAAGTTTTATTATTACCACTTATAATGTATTATGGAAGTGTTAACATGTGATAATCTTGTAGCAACCTAAACATACAAACATAATCATACAAGCATGCAAAATAAAATGTTCACAATCGAGAGCCATTTTGGTGGACATTTGTTTAGCCAAAACAAATGTCACCGGTAAGGGTTAACAAAAGTAAGAGATTTTATACAAAATCTCCCACTTAATCTTGTAACTTCATAAGCTCCATCTTGTGTTCTTCTTCTTGAATCTTCATTTTCTCTTTACAAAATTATATCCTAATACAATTTTTCTAGAAAATGAAATAATAACCTACTCTATTTTTACAAACCAAATAGAATAAATTACATCAAAATTACAAGAATAATTACAACTTATTACAAACCAAAATGAATGAATTACAACATGAAAGATAACCAAATCAATCAAACATACAAACACACGGTCTAGGCTCGATTGTGAACAACAACATAACAACAAATCTTGGCCAAACTTGAAGTCTCAAACCCACTTTTGGGACCCAAAATTTCGGCCAAGAAACCACACCCACCAAAACTCATGATTTTTACATTCTACTTTCATGCATGTTAGTAGATTGTAAAATAAATGAGTTTTCTAGCCAAAAACAAGAAGCATATTATCAAGACTTTGGCTCTAGATACCATTGATGGATTTCTATGTATAAACAAGTCTCAAAACCATTTTAAGTTTGCATATATTTTCGTTTTTATAAGGAAGCAAGCGGAAGCATTTTCATACAAATTAATATTTAATAGAATTCCATAATGAAGATCTAGTCTTGAAAAATATACTAAAATGTAAAAGAAGCTAGTTAGGGGTTTATACCTTCTCCTAAAATGGAGGTTGAAGCAAGAAGATGAAGATGATGAAGATGAGAATGAACCTTAGTCTCTAACTTGAGACCTCAAATCTTGTATACCCACAAGCTATGTAATCAACACCACCAAATGGGTTAGGATTTTATACACTTAAACTAGCAAAATAAGCTTGAAGAAACCTCTTCTTCAACCCCAAAAATCGGCACCCAAAAGAAATGGAGAGAAAAATGCTAGTGAAATTTGAATTGCAAGTATTCAAGTGTGTTTTGAGATCTACAAAATGCATGTATTAAAGAAAGGAGTAAAAGCAAAAGGCTAGCATGGGGAACCCCATTTGGAGTCCCCAAAACCGTCCACCATACTCCCCCCCCCCTTTTTTTTTTTTTTTTTTTTTATACTAAAAGAAAACATGCATTTTTACCACTTGTGCAATTTTTTATAAACCTCTTATAAAAGTAGCACACACACACACATATATAATATGTTTAATCATAAAATTAAACATAAACATATATATATATATATATATATATATATATATATATATATATATATATATATATATATATATATATATATATATATATATAGTTATCCATATAATTATTTCTTGCAATTTAATCTTTAGAAAACCAATTTCTAAAATTCATGTGTCGAGTATTAGTTTTAAAGATCCATTCGTTAAAACAAATACTTAAAAGGTGTTGATAGCTTGTTATTGGGTATGACCCGACTTGGATCATAACATATTAGCCACATTAATTTATTATGTCTCTCGGGCATATGAAGCACCTTCAGTAATTGTAAGCATTTTTGTTAAGTAGAAGTATTTTGATAAGTGTATTGAAGTCTTTCAAAAGTGTATAAATACATATTAAAACACTACATGTATATACATTTTAACTGAGTCGTTAAGTCATCGTTAGTCGTTACATGTAAGTGTTGTTTTGAAACCTTTAGGTTAACGATCTTGTTAAATGTTGTTAACCCAATGTTTATAATATCAAATGAGATTTTAAATTATTATATTATCATGATATTATCATGTATGAATATCTCTTAATATGATATATATACATTAAATGTCTTTACAACGATAATCGTTACATATATGTCTCGTTTAAAAATCATTAAGTTAGTACTCTTGTTTTTACATATGTAGTTCATTGTTAATATACTTAATGATATCTTTACTTATCATAGTATCATGTTAACTATATATATATCCATATATATTTTATCATATAGTTTTTACAAGTTTTAACGTTCGTGAATCACCGGTCAACTTGGGTGGTCAATTGTCTATATGAAACATATTTCAATTAATCAAGTCTTAACAAGTTTGATTGCATAACATGTTGGAAGCATTTAATCATGTAAATATCAATCTCAATTAATATATATATATATACATGGAAAAGTTCGGGTCACTACAATTTCTCTCATCAAAGATTTAAAATTGTCTGTATCATGGCCCCAAGCCTCATGGAAATCGCACCACAACTCACTCTTTGGACCCTCCCTTTCCTCCATAGGTGCTGGAGCATTGAAAGTGGTCCGAATTGGTTCAGTGAAAAGGATTTCCTTCGGAGTTTTGGTAAGCGCCATGATCAACGGGTGCCTTTCTATTGGCCTTCTGTTGTGGTGAAAATCATTAGGGTGATTGTTTCCTCTCCATCCTCCATTTGAATTGTCATTCCTTCTCTGATTTCTGTCAAAATACCGTCCTCCGTTGTGTGGCTTGCTACTACTGCCAGTATCAAACTTGTTCAACCCACGCTCACTAGCTCAAACATGCCTCTGTGCAACCTCCAACGCTTGATGCAATGTTTTTGGCAAGTCATACCGTAATGCATGAACAAGTGCACTAAACCGTCGCTGGTCCAAACAGAAAATGAAAACAGATACAAGCTGTGATTCTGGACAATCAGGGATCTTCTGTGCTTCAAGTGTATAACGCTTCATAAAATTGCTCAAAGATTCGTTATGATGCATTGTGATCTTGTGTGCATCAAGATGTGTCAGAGTACAGCTCCGGAGATTTTGGTATTGCATCACAAATTTTGCTCTCAAGTTTAGAAAACTAGTAATACTCCTTGGCGGTAAACTAGCAAACCATTCGCGTGCCATTTTCTGCAGTACCATAGGAAACATATGGCACGCAGTTTCATCCTCCCAATGATGCAACCTCATAACACCTTCAAACATAGTCAAAAAATCTTCCGAATCCGTTGTGCCATCATAAACTCCAATTGTTGGTATAACAAGATTTCTGGGCAATGGATAATTAGCAATTCGATCAATGAAACACTGTGTAGATTCTGCCATGGCTGGTGGCTTGGTGGCTTGCTCTCCAGTAATGAGGGCAAAGAAATTGTCCACGGCCACAGCACGGACAGCGGGCTGCGCCAAGCGTTGCTTATATTTTGCCGGAGCTGTCTGCTTAAGAATGTCATTCATAAGCAACACTGCCTGCTTCTCTGACATGAACTCATCTTTGTCAATTTCATCATCAGAGTCATTATTATCATAGCTCAGGTCGTTATCATCCCCAGAATCATCAATAAGACTGCCCAGCTTGTCGAGTAGCCTAGATAACTTGTATTTTGATATAGATTGCCTTTTCATTATTTACTTGTCTTTGCCATCCGCCATCCGCCGAAGAGGTATAAATGATGGACATTGCCGTGGTTGCATCAATGGTCGTCACTCTGGATTAGTAACAAAATTTGAAAGTCTTTCTGCACTTTTGGCTGTCGTTTCTTCGATTACTGGCCTTTTCTCCGAATTAGTTGCCAAATGTTTAAGCCTTTCTGCAGTTTCAGCAACTGTTTCTTCAATCGTACCATCTAGTGACTGAACGGGTACATCTTTAATAGTTATCATGTCGTCAGTTGATGGATTGTTGACTGCTTCAAGTACAAATGGAGCTTCAGTTGTTTTTATTCCTTTTCCGTTTCGTGTGTTCTTTGCATTAGTGGATGTCGCCATTGTTAACACCTATTTCCTTATGAGGTAAGGCTTAGTATGTCAACAAGATACTAGAAGTAATCTAGCTTTAGGAGGGCGGAGTGTTTCCGATTGATTTTTACCCTCGGGAAATAATCCCTGCAGACTCGGTTCACAAGTATAGAAACTTGTGGGGTGGCTTAATCAATCTGTCGTCCGTATAGCGTAAAAGTGCTAGCCGGATGACTTCTAGTGAGAGAAAGTAGAGAGAGAAAGAGAAGTGAAGTCTCAGCTCTCAAAGTTGTTAGAATATTTGAACTGTATAAAATGACGACCCAAGGAGTCTATTTATAGTGTCAGATCCACCAGATTGCTCGGGGACACGTGTCAGATGATGATACGTTCTGTTACTTGTGATCCGAAATTTACGCTGAAGGTGGCGTTCTCCGGCCAGGGCTTATGCGCTAGGCGGCCTTCAGGGCTTACGCATGACGGAGCAGCCTGTACAACGGAAAACGCTGGATGGTTAACTCCACAAAACTGTTGTTTCCAGCCTTCCTGATGCTACTTTTATGCTGCTATTATGCCTTTTATGTGTGTATTCGATAGGATACACCATTACTCGTATTCAATCCGTATTCGTACTCGTACAATACCCAGCTTCTAGATGTATTTACTATTGGTATATAACAATAGTAAACACCAATGATCAGCTCTTATCAGCCTTAATGAGTTACCTAAACATGTGGGAACCATCATTTGGCAACTAACATGAAATATCTAACAAAAATACAAACTAATGGAGCCTAATCTTGACTTTTAATTCACGAAATTATGCACTCACACAAACACTTTCATTTTCTAACTTTTATGCATCAAACTATTCTCTCTCAAGTTCTCTCTTCATGTTCTAAGTGTTCTTCATCATCCTCATCAAAATCTACTTCAATCTAGTTCAAAAAATCCTAACTTAGATCAACTTACAAAACAACTACTCAAGAACACATCAAGAACACTTTCAAGTTTGCAAGTCTACTTCCAAGCTTTCTAATCCATTCCAATCAATCATCTAAGATCAAGAAACCTTTGTTATTTACAGTAGGTTATCTTTATAATTCAAGATAATATTCATATTCAAGCTTTTATTCAATTTCTATAACTATAACTATCATAATTCGAGTAGTAATCTTACTTGAACTTGTTTCCGTGTCATGATTCTACTTCAAGAACTTCCAAGCCATCAAAGATCCTTTAAAGCTCAAGTTATTTTCTCATCATTTCCAGTAGGTTTACCTACTATACTTGAGGTATTCATGGTGTTCATAACATCATTCGATTCATATATATAAAACTATCTTATTCAAAGATTATGACTTGTAATCACTAGAACATAGTTTAGTTAATTCTAAACTTGTTCGTAAACAAAGTTAATCCTTCTAACTTATCTTTTAAAATCAACTAAACACATGTTCTATATCTATATGATATGCTAACTTAATGATTTACAACCTGAAAACATGAAGAACACCGTAAAACCGGACATACGCCGTTGTAGTAAAACCGAGGGATATTTTGGGTTGGAAAAATAAAAACTATCTTAATCTTTGAATTTGAAGTTTGTTTTCTGGAAAAATGATATTTCATATGAACATGATACTATATCTAAAAAATCATGGTTAAACTCAAAGTGGAAGTATGTTTTTCAAAATGGTCATCAAGATGTCGTTCTTTCGACGGAAATGACTATCTCTTTCAAAAATGACTTGTTACCTATATTTCTGACTATAAACTTATACTTTTTCTGTTTATTTTCATAAATTTTAGTTCATTATGAAATCATAGCAACTTGATTCACTCAAAACGGATTTATAAAGAAGAAATTATGGGTAAAACAAATTTGGTTAGATTTACTAGTTTAGCTACGAAAATTTTATAACAAATCTATACTAACCATAACTTAACTAAATTATATTATATTATACATGTAATCTAACATATATTATGTAATCTTGATAGACCATAGACACGTATACAATGTTTTGACATATCATATCGACATCATCTATATATATTATTTGGAATAACCATAGATATTCTATATGCGGTAATGCTCGAGTTAGCTATACAGGGTTGAGGTTGATTCCAAAATAATATATATACTTTGAGTTGTGATCGAGTTTGAGACTTGTATACACTGGGTCGTGGATTGATTCGAGATAATATATATTGATTTATTTCTGTACTACTAACTGTGGACAACTAATTGTGGACTACTAACGTTGGACTGTTAACTTAACAAATTTAAATCGTTAGAAAGTAATAAAAAAATGTTGTTAATATATTTCGATCATACTTTAATATATATGTATATATTTTTTATAGGTTCGTGAATTGACCCGTGGCCAAGTATAATTCTCGACGAATTGATAATCTGTGAAAGTGAGTTATAGTCCCATTTTTACTACCAAATATTTTCGGGATGAGAATACATGCAGTTTTATAAATGTTTTACAAAATAGGCATAAGTACTTGAAACAACATTCTATGGTTGGATTATTAAACCGAATATCACCCTTTTTAGTCTGGTAATCTAAGAATTAGGGAACAGAAACCCTAATTGACGCGAATCCTAAAGATAGATCTATTGGGCCTAACAAACCCCATCCGGGTTACGGAAGCTTTAGTACTTCGATTTTATCATGTCCGATGAGAGTCCCGGAATGATGGGGATATTCTAGATGCACTTTTGTTAATGTCGGTTACCAGGTGTTCACCGTATGAATGGTTTTTAATTCGCAGGTTACGCGTATTATTTTGTACACGGGTTACGTGTGCGGTTATAATTGAAATCTTGTGGCCTATTATTATTATTATGATGATTTATGATAACGATTAAACCTATAACTCACCAACATTTTTGTTGACGTTTAAAGCATGTTTATTCTCAGGTGATTATTAAGAGCTTTCGCTGTTGCATGCTAATTAAAGATAAGATTTAGAGTCAGCATGCTTGTATTATATTGTTTAAAAACTGCATTCGGAATTACCTTTTGTTGTAACATATTAATGTAAACCATTATGTAATGGTCGTGTGTAAACGCTATATTTTAGATTATCATTATTTGATAATCTACGCTATGTCCTTTAAATCTTTGTCGATAAAATAAAGGTTATGGTCTGTTTCAAAAACGAATGCAGTCTTTGAAAAACGTCTCATATAGAGGTCAAAACCTCGCAACGAAACCAATTAATATGAAACGTTTATAATCCATATGAACGGGACATTTCAGTATATATTGTTTTAAGGCCTATTATTTCACTCACAATGTAATTATCTATAACGCATATGAATTTGAATCTAATGTCACTTCATTAAACACGCTTTTTTAAATCATTAATATGCGCCGCCAGATGGAGTACCATTTGGTGGTGCATAACCTTCGGTTTCAGATTGTGCTGAAATTCTCGAGATCATCCTAAAACAATCCTAACATCAAGACTTCTGGATAATGTCTTGACATTCGAAATCGTCAGGATGCCGAAAAAAGACATTTTACTCATTTTAATGTCCTCTTTGAACATTTTCAATTTATATCGCATTATTAGTTTTGTGTATGCATGACTTAGCATTATATCGTTTTAAGGCCTATTATTTCACTCGCAATGTAATTATGTATAATAGAAATAAATTTGATTCTAATGATACTTCTTTAAACACGGTTTTTATATCATTAGTATGCGCCTCCAGATGGAGTACCATATGGCGGCGCATAACCTTCGGTTTCTGATTGTGCTGAAATTCTCAAGATCACCCTAAAATGGCCGAACGAGCAAGACTCTATGAACTTGCTTGCCATTCAAGGTCGTTAAGATTCCGAAAAAGGCATCTTTCCTCGCAAAATCTCACCATGCACTAAACACCACTGACGGTTCGTGGTGCTTGGCATTTTGTGTCTCTGGCCAAAATGTTAGATCTATCGTATCTTTTGACTCGTAGCTCCGATTTAGTCACCGTTTTTTTTCAAATCGTGTATTTTTTCGAGATCTATCCGTTGGGTAAACTACCATAGGCAGTTTGTCCCAAATATTTTTCAAAACGAGCCCTCGAATGCCTTCAATTTTACCTTTTTTTAATTTTGACCGTTTTGAATTTCATTCATATTATTCCTTTTTTGTATGCATGACTTAGCATGGTACATATTGTTTTAAGGCCTATTATTTCACTCACAATGTAATTATGTATAACGCAAATAAATTTGAATCCAATGTCACTTCATTAAACACGCTTTTTCAAATCATTAATATGCGCCGCCAGATGGAGTGCCATTTGGTGGCGCATAACCTTCGATTTCAGATTGTGCTGAAATTCTCGAGATACCCTAAAATGACCCTAACATCAAGACT
The DNA here is from genome assembly GCF_046630445.1 of Rutidosis leptorrhynchoides. NCBI lineage: Eukaryota > Viridiplantae > Streptophyta > Magnoliopsida > Asterales > Asteraceae > Rutidosis > Rutidosis leptorrhynchoides. Next base: position 514,569,453 of record NC_092336.1, on the reverse strand, counting down.
CATGGATAGTGTCTTGACATTCGAGGTCGTCAGGATGCCCAAAAAAGACACGTTACTCATGTTTTAATGTTCTCTTTAAACGTTTTCAATTTATATCGTATTATTAATTTTATGTATGCATGACTTAGAATGGTATATATCGTTTTAAGGCATATTATTTCACTCGCAATGTAATTATGTATAACGGATATAAATTTAAATCTAATGTCACTTCTTTAAACACGTTCTTTAAATCATTAGTATGCGCCGCCAGATGGAGTACCATTTGCCGGCGCATAACCTTCGGTTTCAGATTGTACTGGAATTCTCAAGATCACCTTAAAATGGCCGAGCGAGCAAGACTCTATGAACTTGCTTTCCATTTGACGTCGTCTAAATTCTGAAAAAGACATCTTTCCTCACAAAATTGCACCACGCACCAAACATTACCGACGGTTCGTGGTGCTTGGTGTTTTGTGTCGCTGGCAAAAATGTTAGATCTATCGTATCTTTTGACTCGTAGCTCCGATTTAGTCACCATTTTTTTCAAATTGTGTATTTTTTCGGGATCTATCCATTGGCAAACTTCTGTAGGTGGTTTGTCCCAAATATTTTTTGAAACGAGACCTCGAAAGCCTTCAATTTTGCCTTTTTTCGATTTTGAACGTTTTGAATTTCATTCATATTATTCCTTTTGTGTATGCATGACTTAGCATGGTACATATTGTTTTAAGGCCTATTATTTATTTCACAATGTAATTATGTATAACGCATATAAAATTGAATCTAATGTCACTTCATTAAACACGCTTTTTTAAATCATTAATATGCGCCGCCAGATGGAGTACCATTTGGCGGCTCATAACCTTAGGTTTCAAATTGTGTTGAAATTCTCGAGATCACCCTAAAACGAAACTAACATCAAGACTTCTGGATAGTATCTTGAAATTCGAGGTCGTCAAAATGCCGAAAAAGACATTTTACTCATTTTTAATGTTCTCTTTGAACGTTTTCAATTTATATCGTATTATTAGTTTTGTGTATACATGACTTAGTATGGTATATATCATTTTAAGGCCTATTACTTCACTCGCAATGTAATTATGTATAACAGATATAAATTTGAATCTAATGTCACTTCTTTAAACACGTTTTTTAAATCATTAGTATGCGTCGCCAGATGGAGTACCATTTGGCGGCGCATAACCTTCGGTTTCAGATTGTACTGAAATTCTCAAGATCACCATAAAACGGCCGAACGAGCAAGATTCTATGAACTTGCTTGCCATTCGACGCCGTCTAGATTCCGAAAAAGACATCTTTCCTCGCAAAATCGCACAATGCACCAAACACCACTGACGGTTCGTGGTGCTTGCTGAATTGTGTCTCTGGCCAAAATATTAGATCTATCGTATCTTTTGACTCGTAGCTCCGATTTAGTCACCGTTTTTTTTCAAATCGTGTATTTTTTCGGGATCTATCCATTGGGAAACTGCCATAGGCAGTTTGTCCCAACTATTTTTTGAAACGAGACCTCGAAAGCCTTCAAATTTGCCTTTTTCGATTTTGAACATTTTGAATTTCATTCATATTATTCCTTTTGTGTATGCATGACTTAGCATGGTACATATAGTTTTAAGGCCTATTATTTCACTCACAATGTAATTATGTATAACTCATATAAATTTGAATCTAACGTCACTTCATTAAACATGATTTTTAAATCATAATATGCTCCGCCAGATGGAGTACCATTTGGCGGCGCATAACCTTCGGTTTCAGATTGTGCTAAAATTCTCGAGATCACCCTAAAATGACCCTAACATCAAGACTGGATAATGTCTTGACATTAATCTAGCACCATCTTACCATCCGCTATTTCAACTTCTACCGGATGACTTAACTTAGCTAGCGATTTATTAAGCTTAGACACGAATCGTGGAGACACAAACGATAAATTAGCACCGCTATCAAATAGTATCCTTGCTGGATTGGAATTAATCATGAAAGTACCTGAGACAACAACATTGGATTGTTTGTCTTCGTCGTTGGTCATCAGGTAGTTTCTTCCCCTAGCCGTACCCGCCGCCTTCTCAAGCTTGTTCACTTGGTCACTTAACAATTCGGGACATTCCGACTTCTGGTGTCCCGCTTTTTGACAATTAAAACACGTGACCGTCTTACTCAAACACTCGCGGGAGTAATGACCCTTTTCCCCGCAACTATAACACGTAGGTGAAAAAATACTCAAACCCCCCTTTTTCACACTTCCGACGCTTTCGGACACAGCCTTGCTCTTCTTGTTGGAGTAACTAGATGCTTCAAATTTTCTTTTACTCGACACATAACCAACCGGACTCGAAGCTTGCGCTTCAAATCCTTTCGCCACAGCCAAGAGCTTAGCAAAAGTCACAACATGACCAATACTAATCTTACCCTTCAAATCATCTCTAAGGGTCGCATGAAAATCTTCCATCAACAATTGGTCATTCCCCACATACTCGGGGCAAAAACGCGCTTTGGCGGGAAAGTTGGTTTTAAGAGTGTTTAGGTCCAAAGACCCTTGATGCATGTTTCTTAACTCGTTGCGCAATTTAGAAAGATCCGCTTGCGTACGATACTTGAGGAAAGACTCCTTCTTGAACTCCTCCCAAGACAACCCTACAAAAATCGCTTCACCCACCATGTCAATTTTACCATCAAGCCAATCTTTAGCATGACCCCTCAACAAACTAGTGGCAAGCCTTGTCTTCTTTTCGGGTGGGTACTCGCTAGTGCGAAAACAACCTTCAACATCGGAGATCCAAGCCGTACTTTTCATGGGGTCGGGATCCCCGGAAAAGTGAGGAGGCTTAGTCGCCATAAAATTCTTATAGCTAAATACCATTTCGCCCTCATTTGGAGGTCTAGGAAACCTCCTTTTAACTTCTTCTTTCACGGAATTGGCCATTTGTTCTCGAATTAAATCGACCACGTGTTCCGAAACTGACTCTTCGAGTATTTGCTTAACTTTTCGGGAGAAAACCGAGACGTAGTTTTCTAGAGCGGCCTCTATTTTGGTGGTCATTTCGTCCGCTTCCTCGTGTGGAGGACCACCACTGTTGATTGTCTCCGTTCCATTTCTCGTCTTCATTCTAAAGATCGAAACGGATTAGTCATCACCAACAAAATAATACATATATATATTCATATACATATTACCGCACGTACATCACACCTAGCTCAATACTTGTCGCACGTCCTTGCTTGACTTGACTTGCAACCGTAATAGTGGTTACGAATCACTATTACGTTCGCACGCCATGCCACACTCAAACGTACCACAACCATCTTGCTCGATGTTCAAAACAATAAAGCACAATTAGTAACATCATAACATTAGCATCGTTAGTCCACCTATTCACCAAGCCACTAAACAAAACCCGTACCAACTCGTAGTCCTACACGTCCCGCATATAACATAGCAACACAAAAGTCTAAGTCTAGGCGCCTATCTCAAGTTACCTAAATCCCTTAAACCATGCTCATATACCACTTGTAACGACCCAACCCGTTATATTAAGAAAAACGTACATATATATTTTTAAAAATATAACGTGTCGTCATATTCATCAAACCAACACATTCCAATTAATTGTTACATGTTCAAAAGATGCATACGACATAATTAAAAGGTTACACCAACATTCGGGTTCAATGACCCATTTTACAAATCCCAAAAATATAAGTTTCGACCAATTAGTTTAAGTTCCAAACATCACTAGAGCATGGGTTTGGGGTTAAACTACCCAAACATTAGGTCTAACTTCCAAAAGCATTCCACAAGGCACTATAAGGGAAAAGCCTAGTCCACAACTTTACCCTTGCCACGATCTGCTCCCGCATCTAAAAATGTAAACAACGAGAGGGTAAGCTAAAGCTTAGTGAGTAAAATAAATATGTACAAGCATATACAATTTACCTACTCGCATCCACGACATCATACAATGCATATAATCGCATATCATCTCATAACAAAAGCTAGTATTGTCAAATCGTACAACTAGCAACATCATTAGCATAATAATCATAATAATAATGAAATGCTAAACATCAACAAGTATAAACCATGGTTAACCAAAATCACAAGGGAATGACCTCGCGAACAAGTCACCGGTGTACATAACAACCGTTAGCGCCCAAAAATGGCTATGTTATGCTAACCCCGAGGTGTCCCAAAAACGGCTATGGTATCACCCCCAAGTGTACGAAAAATGGCTATCACAACACTTAATCAACATGTGAGTAAAACACGGCTATTACTCACAACCATGTGCACAAATACGGCTATGTTCACAATTAATACGGGCAAATATACCATATACATACATACATAGATATTCCACTCACCTTATCGTCTTGGTGAGATTTCCAACAACAACTTGTAACCTTCAAAGCAAGTAACTTAATATAATTAGTGCCCAATTAATTCGCATAACAAGTTGGACTATTCACCAACTAACCCTACTAGTGCATTTATGACCCAAAAGGGTATTTATGACTCATTTGTACTAGAATCACACAACCAAGGTCAAAGTCCATAACTAATCACTAAAAGCTAGCGATTAAGTATCTAAGACTTCCATTAATACAAGTCTAGGGTATTTTCATACCCAATTTATCACACTAGGCCAAACTTACACATTTAACCCATTTCAAGTCAACCATGACCCTAATAACAAATCTTTCACTAACACATAAGTGTGTTAGTGATTCAACAACACAAATTACCCTACCAACTTCAAATCACATGACTAAACCCTAGGTTACAAACCTTAGGGTTTCCATACATCAAGTTCACCCCAAATTCGCCCATTTAACCCTAAAATGGGTCTTACAACAAAACCCACAACCAAATAACTACTCATAAATCAATTAAGAGTTGAAACTCGGAATTAACCCTTAACAATACTACCAAAATGTAGCTAGAGATGTAGTGAACAACTTTAGTACTTGGACTCGGGCAAGATTTGGTCTCCTTCTTCCCAAAATGAGCTATCTCTCTCTCTAAAACCCTAACTCTCTCTCTAGAATGAAAGTGTGTAGGTGAAAGAGTAAGAAATTAGATAAGGATAAGCCTTGGATCAGTTCTTATGGTCTCAAACTGTCCACAAATTGAAAAGACCAAAACACCCCCAAAAGTAAGCATAAAATTCGAATTAAATACCAAATCTAGGCACCTGTCGCGTTTCGCGACACCCTATCGCGATTCGCGATGACCAAAACACGACACAACCAACTAAAAAGCGATAATCTGGTCAGGGATGGGGTTTTCAAGTCGTCGCGTTCGAGACATGTTTGTTGCGTATCGCGACTTGCCAAAACGCGATGTACCCCTTCAATACGCGACAGTTTACCAGATTTCACCCCAAACTCAATTTCCAACCATTTTAAGTCATATGTAACTATGTAGATGCGTTTTAATAGATTAATTACGTACCTTTGGACTAAGTGAGATGTTCCATGCGATGTAACTAGAAAAATGAGTGTTACACGAGATCACCCTAAAACGACCCTAACATCAAGACTCCTGGATAGTGTCTTGACATTCGAGGTCGTCAGAATGCCGAAAAAAGACATTTTACTCATTTTTAATGTTCTTTTTGAACATTTTCAATTTATATCGTATTATTAGTTTTTGTGTATGCATGACTTAGAATGGTATATATCGTTTTAAGGCCTATTATTTCACTCGCAATGTAATTATGTATAAAGAATATAAATTTGAATATAATGTCACTTCTTTAAACACGTTTTTTAAATCATTAGTATGCGCCGCCAAATGGAGTACCATTTGGCGGCGCATAACCTTCGGTTTTAAATTGTGCTGAAATTCTAAAGATCACCATTAAATGACCCTAACATCAAGACTCCTAGATAGTGTCCTGACATTCGAGCTCGTCAGGATGCCGAAAAAGCCGTTTTACTCATTTTTAATGTTCTCTTTAAACGTTTTCAATTTATATCGTATTATTAGTTTTGTGTATGCATGACTTAGCATGGTATATATCATTTTAAGGCCTATTATTTCACTCGCAATGTAATTATTTATAACAGATTTAAATTTGAATCTAATGTCACTTCTTTAAACACGTTTTTTAAATCATTAGTATGTGCCACCAGGTGGAGTACCATTTGGCGGCGCATAACCTTCGGTTTCAGATTGTGCTGAAATTATCAAGATCACCATAAAACAGCCAAACCAGCAAGACTCTATGAACTTGCTTGCCATTCAATGTCATCTAGATTCCAAAAAAGACATTTTTCCTCACATAATCGGACCACGCACCAAACACTACCTGAAGCGACCCGTCCTAATCTATAAGGATGAGTACAATAACATATGGATACATTACGAGGTATTTGAACTTTATATGATGCATTTTACAAAAATTGCATTCGTTTTTTTTAAGACATACTTTCATTACATCGAAAGTTGACAGGCATGCATACCATTTCATAATATCCAATCTATAAATGACCTAATCTGTCATTTACTTAATAATAATATCTATTGAACTCAACGACTTGAATGCAATGTCTTTTAAAATATGCCATGAATGACTCCAAGTAATATCTTTAAAATGAGCAAATGCACAGCGGAAGATTTCTTTAATACATGAGTATAAACATGCTTAAAAGTGTCAACCAAAAGGTTGGTGAGTTTATTAGTTTAGCGTAATCATTCATTTCCATCATTTTAATAGACCACAAGATTTTCATTTCCATTTCTCATAAATAAACATCCCATACATAGGGATAAAAAAATCATTCATATGGATTGAACACCTGATAATCGACATCTACAAGATGCATATAGAATATCCCCATCATTCTGGTACATCCTTCGGACATGATATAAATTTTTAAGTACTAAAGAATCCACAACCATGGATGGGGCTTGTTGGGCCTGATAGATCTATCTTTAGGATTTGCGTCAATTAGGGGCTCGGTTCCCTAATTCTTAGATTACCAGGCTAAAAGGGGCATATTCAGCTTCGATCCATTCTACCATATAATGTAGTTTCGATTACTTGTGTCTATTTCGTCAAATATTTATAAAAGCGCATGTTTTCTCAGTCCCAAAAATATATATTGCAAAAGCATTTAAAAAGGGACTAATGAAACTTACAATACTGTATTTCGTAGTAAAAATACATATGACGTCATTGAACAAGTGCAAGGTTGGCCTCGGATTCACGAACCTATATTAATTATATATATTTATATGTTGGTCAATATCTGTCTAACAATTTAGGTTAAACCGTAGTGTATCACAATCCTAATGCTCGTGACTAATATGCAAAAGTCAACAAAAGTCAACTTGATCCAAAATGTCTTCCAAAATCTATACATGATTATTATATAACTTAAATATAGTCATTTTATATATTTAAATATGTTTAACATATTTTTATTAAAGTAAATAATGTAAATCATTTATTAATAAAAATTTATATTAAAGTTTATATGTAATAAAAATATACTTTCATATATCTTAAGTAATAAAATTTATAAAAATCACTTAATATCATAAAAATATAGTGGTATGGATATATTAATGTAATTATATTACGTGTGGTAAATATATTTTTGTATCACATAACTCTTTGATAAAATAATATTGATATTGATAATAATAATAATAATAATAATAAGTAAAAGTTGTATTATTTTGTAATAATAATAATCATTATTATTCTACTAATAATAATAATAATAATAATAATATTTATATTTACTAATGATGATATTAATTATGTTAAAATGATAATTCTAATCATGATAATCTTAATAATAACGATACTTTTTAATATTAACTGTGATAATATTTTATAGAAAAATAATAATCATATTCAAAATGATAATTTTTAATAATAATAATACTAATAATAATGATATTAATAATAACACTGATATTTCTTTTGAAAATGATAATTTTAATAAAAATGATAGTTTTAATAATAATGATTCTTTTAATAATAATAATAATAATAATATTAATGAAAACAATTTTTCTCTTAAATCAATATCTTGCTATATTTCAATTTCATCATGATACTCATACTCATTATTTCCTAATCGTTTTGTTTAATAGTTTTTAGTCTTCTTTTGTATCGCATTCATAATAACAATAATAATAGTAATCATAATAATTAGATGATGCTAATATTAGTTTTAATTATAATAATACTAATAATAATAAATATTATGATAATCTTATTGATAATACTAATAACTATTATAATGATAATAATAATAATAATACTAATTATAATCTTAACGATAATAACTATAGTAATAATAATAACAATAACAATTTTTAATGATAATACCTTTTATTAATAACGATAATGATGATAATAATAATAGTAGTAATAATAATAATAATAATAATAATAATAATAATAATAATAATAATAATAATAATAATAATAATAATAATTAGATTATAACGACGATAGTAATAATAATCATTTTAACAATAAATATATTAAGAGTAATAATAATTCAGTTGACTACATCTTTTAATCCATTCATCGAAATCACACGAGTTCTAAATGACAAGTTCTTAATTTTTCACTAGCTTTCCAATGACATGCATATCATATACCTTATCTCAGTAGCATATGTATCTAATTCAGGATTTAACATAACTTATCTAATGAAAAAATTAAACCTACAGGTATGCATAATCCTATATACTCGAGCACTAGTCAGGGACACACTATTAATATATAAAAGATAAGTTATGAGTGCTCACGTATCAATATTGCGATTCAATATTGCAGGAAAATATGCAGACGCAACGAAGATGATAAACACTAGATTGACCTCACGAGCATACCCCCGAACCATACCCATAACCTCCATAGCTATAACCCATAATTTCCTTAGCCCTATCCCACTCGAAAAAGCCGTCTTGAAATAATTCGTTCATGACCTCGTTGTAGTATTTTATGTATAAATAATAATAATACTACTAATAATATTCATATTATAATAATAAGATTAATATTAATAATCTTAATATATATATATATATATATATATATATATATATATATATATATATATATATATATATATATATATATATATATATATATATATATTGAGAAGAGATCGAGAGGCAGTGATTGAAATGAATTGAATGAATGAGAAAAATTGCATTCGCTCGGTTTAAAAGAAGTTGAAGCCACCTACTACTTCCATATGATCGCATGGTGGTGAAGGTGTATGGTCATGCGATCGCATGGCCCCTTGATTCAGCTCACATACGCGTTTTAATCTCTGCCGACACTTATTAATTATTATTATATATAAATTACTATTTAATCTATATAATTAATTATATAATATATTATATTTACGAGCATGGTAAAAATGTAATTTTTGTTCTAATGACATGGACATTGTCACTCGACTCATGTCCTGGTTCTGATTTCTCGAACGGCTTTTCGTACGCTTAAGAAACTAGCACTTTACGTTACGCGACGTATACCTTTATCAATAATTAGACATAATCATCTAAAGCCTATATTACCCAAAGTATAACTTTTGTATTTGAGTGTCATGGTCATTTGCTTCCATAATATCACACCCCTAATTAGGGCCTGGGTGAATGTGACATTAATATCAAATAAACCAACATATTATAATATACGAGAACAATACTAAATTATAAAAACAAACTTTATTGAGTACGCAACGGAAAATGAATGTCGTTACAATAATGGAGATTATAATAAAGTAATTGTTTCAAATGCAAGAATAATAAATGCGATATCTCTTGATCCTAAGTCCAAGTAGCATCACATAAGCAGTAAGTAAATAAGCTTGATCAATCGGCACCTGAGACAAACATGCTAAAGTGTCAACCAAAAAGGTTGAGCGAAGTTCATAGGTTTAACAAATAAGTTTGACCGTTGTTTTAGACCACAAGATTTAGCTTATAAAGTTGATCTCGCAGGGATCAAAAAGTTATGCCAATTCGTGATATTTAGACTAAACGTTCAAAGTTTTCCCCAATGACAAGTTGTGTATATACTTGTCGGTTTATTTTCATTATTAAGTAATACAATGACTTGGTCAAATGTATCGGGGACGTTACTCCCGATAGGCCTACCCCCAATAATTAAGAATGCATTTAACGAGCAACTAAAAATATCACTGTAGGGACTTAGTCGGACATTATAGCATAGTTTAACAGTTGGTACTTGTGTCTAAATTGTAAAAAGTAAAAATAGCATGTGTCTCACCCCAAAAAGTTAAACAAGTTGCTAGCAATAAAGAGTGGGGCTATGAGTTCACCTTAGTAAGTAGGAGAGAGATGGTTATTCCTCGGAATAGAAAGTTTGGATGAATGAGCAGAAAGTCAACCTATTGACATTTAAGAGTAGTTAAATGTTTTCCCCAAATTTAAGTTTAAGTATGAAAGTGTTTTAAGTATAGTTTGTTTTACTAAGTTCCATTCCTAGTAAGTTTCTACTTTTAGTAGTTTCCACTTTTAGTAAGTTAGTGTCGAATACTAGTGAGTTGTCCTTAATAAGTCTACCACCTATTAAGTGTGAAGATAACTAGGTGTATGATTACTATAGTCGGGTTGATATTGTGGATCGTACCCAAACATCTATGACATCGCCGAGTCACTAGAATGACCAATTGTTACCGGTTGGCCCAGGATTTCTTGACCAAAATCTAAGTTTGGCATTCGTAATCCACAAGTGTCCCATAGTGGTACCAAGGATCACCCTGGCCTTAAGCAACGTCGATGTTTAAGTAATTTCACGCTATCGTGAATGATTATTGTAATTGTATAATATATTATAATAGTATATTATACGTGTTAGTAATAATATAAGTGTATAAGTGTTTAATAATATTAGGGTTTTAGGAAATTAATATAGTAATAATAATTAATGATTAGGGTTAATTAATTAAATTAGTATTTAATAATTAGGGTTTTAATTAATGTATTAGGGTTTAGTAAATATTAGGGTTTTAATAAATTAGGGTTTAATAATTAGGGTTAGGTTTAATTAGGTTTTTAGTTATTTAATATATATATATATATATATATATATATATATATATATATATATATATATATATATATATATATATATATATATATATATATATATATATATATATATCATGTATATGTATATATATATAGTATTTTTATTTTTATTTTTTATATAAACCGTATGTATATGTGTATATATAAAAATATTTTTTTATATGTATATATATATATATATATATATATATATATATATATATATATATATATATATATATATATATATATATATATATATATATATGTGTCGAATATGCATATTGTGACGATCACTCTAAATCCATATGGACGAACACGTCATTCATCGATTTCATTGCGAGGTATTTGACCTCTATATGATACGTTTTGTAAACATTGCATTCTTTTGAAAAGGCACACCATAAATGAATATTTAAATCAAAGTTTTTTGACATCTGATGATTTGTACATATAGACAATCACTGTAATATAATAGTTTACAATAATACTTCCATTGACAATGTAGTCAAAATAAGATAGATGGTGATGATTTGTGAATGCAACATTTTCTCGAATAAAGCATGTATGACTCCATGAACATATCTTGTATAACATATAAGCAAACAGCGGAAGACTTCTAGGGAACCTGAGAATAAACATGCTAACAAGTGTCAACACAAAGGTTGGTGAGTTCATAGTTTTAATATTTCGTATAATCTGTATATAAAGGTGGACCACAAGATTTCAGTTGTTTCATCCAGAAACGTTTATCAAAATATTCTACAAGATTGAGCACCCTGGTAACTAAACTTTAACATTATTATAAGTACCCCTGTTTTAACATACATGCAACCAACATGTACAATACACGCAATCCAATGTGTATTAACCTCAAATAGCATACGTCTATTTTATAGTTCTGGCTAGGGTTTCTATACCTGGAACAGATGGGGATGTCATGTAGTGACCCGAACTTTTCCATGTTTATATATATATTAATTTAGATTTATATTTACATGATTAAATGTTTCCAACATATTAAGCAATCAAACTTGTTAAGACTTGATTAATTGAAATATGTTTCATATAGACAATTGACCACCCAAGTTGACCGGTGATTCACGAACGTTAAAACTTGTAAAAACTATATGATGACATATATATGGATATATATATATAGTTAACATGATACTATGATAAGTAAACATATCATTAAGTATATTAACAATGAACTACATATGTAAAAACAAGACTACTAACTTAATGATTTTTAAACGAGACATATATGTAACGATTATCGTTGTAAAGACATTTAATGTATATATATCATATTAAGAGATATTCATACATGATAATATCATGATAATATAATAATTTAAAATCTCATTTGATATTATAAACATTGGGTTAACAACATTTAACAAGATCGTTAACCTAAAGGTTTCAAAACAACACTTACATGTAACGACTAACGATGACTTAACGACTCAGTTAAAATGTATATACATGTAGTGTTTTAATATGTATTTATACACTTTTGAAAGACTTCAATACACTTATCAAAATACTTCTACTTAACAAAAATGCTTACAATTACATCCTCATTCAGTTTCATCAACAATTCTACTCGTATGCACCCGTATTCGTACTCGTACAATACACAGCTTTTAGATGTATGTACTATTGGTATATACACTCCAATGATCAGCTATTAGCAGCCCATGTGAGTCACCTAACACATGTGGGAACCATCATTTGGCAACTAGCATGAAATATCTCATAAAATTACAAAAATATGAGTAATCATTCATGACTTATTTACATGAAAACAAAATTACATATCCTTTATATCTAATCCATACACCAACGACCAAAAACACCTACAAACACTTTCATTCTTCAATTTTCTTCATCTAATTGATCTCTCTCAAGTTCTATCTTCAAGTTCTAAGTGTTCTTCATAAATTCCAAAAGTTCTAGTTTCATAAAATCAAGAATACTTTCAAGTTTGCTAGCTCACTTCCAATCTTGTAAGGTGATCATCCAACCTCAAGAAATCTTTGTTTCTTACAGTAGGTTATCATTCTAATACAAGGTAATAATCATATTCAAACATTGGTTCAATTTCTATAACTATAACAATCTTATTTCAAGTGATGATCTTACTTGAACTTGTTTTCGTGTCATGATTCTGCTTCAAGAACTTCGAGCCATCCAAGGATCCATTGAAGCTAGATCCATTTTTCTCTTTTCCAGTAGGTTTATCCAAGGAAGTTAAGGTAGTAATGATGTTCATAACATCATTCAATTCATACATATAAAGCTATCTTATTCGAAGGTTTAAACTTGTAATCACTAGAACATAGTTTAGTTAATTCTAAACTTGTTCGCAAACAAAAGTTAATCCTTCTAACTTGACTTTTAAAATCAACTAAACACATGTTCTATATCTCTATGATATGCTAACTTAATGATTTAAAACCTGGAAACACGAAAAACACCGTAAAACCGGATTTACGCCGTCGTAGTAACACCGCGGGCTGTTTTGGGTTAGTTAATTAAAAACTATGATAAACTTTGATTTAAAAGTTGTTATTCTGATAAAATGATTTTTATTATGAACATGAAACTATATCCAAAAATTATGGTTAAACTCAAAGTGGAAGTATGTTTACAAAAACGACTTGTAACTTATTTTTCCGAATATAAACCTATACTTTTTCTGTTTAGATTCATAAAATAGAGTTCAATATGAAACCATAGCAATTTGATTCACTCAAAACGGATTTAAAATGAAGAAGTTATGGGTAAAACAAGATTGGATAATTTTTCTCATTTTAGCTACGTGAAAATTGGTAACAAATCTATTCCAACCATAACTTAATCAACTTGTATTGTATATTATGTAATCTTGAGATACCATAGACACGTATACAATGTTTCGACCTATCATGTCGACACATCTATATATATTTCGGAACAACCATAGACACTCTATATGTGAATGTTGGAGTTAGCTATACAGGGTTGAGGTTGATTCCAAAATATATATAGTTTGAGTTGTGATCAATACTGAGATACGTATACACTAGGTCGTGGATTGATTCAAGATAATATTTATCGATTTATTTCTGTACATCTAACTGTGGACAACTAGTTGTAGGTTACTAACGAGGACAGCTGACTTAAGAAACTTAAAACATCAAAATATATTAAAAGTGTTGTAAATATATTTTGAACATACTTTGATATATATGTATATATTGTTATAGGTTCGTGAATCAACCAGTGGCCAAGTCTTACTTCCCGACGAAGTAAAAATCTGTGAAAGTGAGTTATAGTCCCACTTTTAAAATCTAATATTTTTGGGATGAGAATACATGCAGGTTTTATAAATGATTTACAAAATAGACACAAGTACGTGAAACTACATTCTATGGTTGAATTATCGAAATCGAATATGCCCCTTTTTATTAAGTCTGGTAATCTAAGAATTAGGGAATAGACACCCTAATTGACGCGAATCCTAAAGATAGATCTATTGGGCCTAACAAACCCCATCCAAAGTACCGGATGCTTTAGTACTTTGAAATTTATATCATATCCGAAGGGTGTCCCGGAATGATGGGGATATTCTTATATATGCATCTTGTTAATGTCGGTTACCAGGTGTTCACCATATGAATGATTTTTATCTCTACGTATGGGATGTGTATTGAAATATGAAATCTTGTGGTCTATTGTTACGATTTGATATATATAGGTTAAACCTATAACTCACCAACATTTTTGTTGACGTTTAAAGCATGTTTATTCTCAGGTGAATATTAAGAGCTTCCGCTGTTGCATACTAAAATAAGGACAAGATTTGGAGTCCATGTTTGTATGATATTGTGTAAAAACTGCATTCAAGAAACTGATTTCGATGTAACATATTTGTATTGTAAACCATTATGTAATGGTCGTGTGTAAACAGGATATTTTAGATTATCATTATTTGATAATCTACGTAAAGCTTTTTTTTAAAACCTTTATTTATGAAATAAAGGTTATGGTTTGTTTTAAAAATGAATGCAGTCTTTGAAAAATGTCTCATATAGAGGTCAAAACCTCGCAACGAAATCAATTAATATGGAACGTTTTTAATCAATAAGAACGGGATATTTCAGTTGGTATCAGAGCGTTGGTCTTAGAGAACCATAATTTTGCATTAGTGTGTCTTATCGAGTTTGTTAGGATGCATTAGTGAGTCTGGACTTCGACCGTGTTTACTTGAAAAATGATTGCTTAACAAATTTTGTTGGAAACTATATATTTTTAACATGTGAATATTATGTGATATATTAATCTCTTAACGCGTTTGATATTATGTGATAGATGTCTACCTCTAGAACAAGTCCCATTGACTCACCTAATAATAATGAAGAGTCAAATGTAAATTGGAATGATTCGTGGACTGATTCACAAGTTCCCGAAGAGGAACCGGAAGAAGAGTCGGAACCGGAAGAAGAATCGGAACCAGAAGAAGAATCGGAACCGGATGAAGAAATAGAACCGGTGGGGGAAATAATAAAATGGTTAAGTAAAAGAAAATCCTCAACCAACTAACCAAGGTTAATTATGGTCAATGGTGTTTCCGCCAAGGAAGCAAAATATTGGGAGGATTACCAATTCTCCGATGAATCGGATTTCGACGAGAATTCCGATGATGTTATAGAAATTACCCCAACTGAATTTAAAAAGGCAAAAGAAAATAATAAGGGAAAGGGCATAAAAATAGAGAAATCTAATTCCAACCCCGATGAACTTTATATGTATCGTCAACCCCCGAAGTCCTTAAGTTGTAACAATGACCCGGGAACCTCTAAACCACCAGGTTTTTCTAAACCAATGTGGATCACGACGGCTCGTATTAGGGGAACATCATATATCCCTAGAAACTTGGCAAAACGAACCAAAACCGAAGAAGAAGAAACAAGCGAGTCGGAATAAGATAGTTGTATTCGTGTGGTGTAATATATGTAATATAGTGTGCTTATGCTTTATGATATATGTAAAAATTGCTTGTATTAATAAGTATTTTTTTTTATGAATCTAACTCTTGTCTATTTTACAGTATAAAAACACAAAATGGATAGACAACCCAATATTTTAAGTGACCTACCCGGAGACATGATTTATGAAATCTTGTCAAGAGTCGGTCAGAATTCTTCGGCACAACTATTTAAGGCGAGATCAGTTTGTAAGACATTCGAAGAACGTTCCAAGAATGCCTTGGTTTATAAAAGGCTTTCGTTCGAAAGATGGGGGATATCACATTGGGAAATCCATAAGTTACGATGTGTTTACTTTGACGCATATATTGCGGGGAACCCAAATGCTATTTTACGCAATGGGTTAAGAAATTATTTTGACTCAATATATCCGAATATTGGACTTCGTGATTTAGAAAAAGCGGCTAACATGCAACATAAAGAAGCATGTTATGCTTACGGATTAGTAATGTTCGCTTCTCACCAAAGTGAGAACAAGAACATCGGGCTACAACTATTAAACAAAACGTTCCCACAAGTGACGGAGTCGGTAATTGGGGTAAGAAATGAGGTTTTTAGATTGTTACGGGACTGTTGGACATTACGTAACCCTCGTCCCTTTGACGACGTTACAACATGCTGTCTTATCAACGGCCATAACGGTTATGTTCCACAAGACCAAGGATGGGAAGTAGTCCTAGTAAAACCAGAATGCATGACTTGTTTCTGGACGTATGAATTACGTGTCTTTATTGCCTTTGCTGAACGACTTGTGTACTAGCTAGAATTATCTTCACAACCATCTTGTATCAAATTTATTGTGTGCTATATTTCATGCTATATGTAAAATAAGCGGTATTGTAAGTTTGTAAAATGTTGTGTAAAAGTTTGAACGCGAAATATTATTATAATCAGTTTTTCATATAGAATTGTAGTAGTTGAATTGTATATTAGCTACTAAGTATGAACTTAACGGGTAGGTACTACCCGAATTTAAACTTATAAAACGCTAATATGAAGAAAAAGCTTTTATAAATGAGTTCATATTATGCTACGAAATACTATTAACTACTCTTAATATTCTGTATGATTAACTTGTTCCATTTAACTATTTTGAAGGAAATGGCACCGACTACTCGACACACCGTGAATATGAATGAAGAGGAATTCCGTACTTTTCTAGCTTCAAACATAGCCGCAGTACAGGCTGCGCTACATACCAACAATAACCTTGGATCTAGCAGTACAGGAAATCGTGTAGGATGCACCTACAAAGAATTCACTGCCTGCAAACCTTTGGAATTTGATGGAACCGAAGGACCGATCGGATTGAAACGGTGGACCGAGAAGGTCGAATCGGTGTTTGCCATAAGTAAGTGTACTGAAGAGGACAAAGTAAAGTACGCTACGCATACCTTCACAGGTTCTGCGTTAAGATGGTGGAATACCTATCTAGAGCAAGTGTGACAAGACGATGCATACGCACTACCGTGGTCAGCATTCAAGCACTTGATGAACGAGAAGTACCGTCCCAGAACCGAGGTCAATAAGCTCAAGACAGAACTTAGAGGGTTACAAACCCAAGGATTTGATATTACCACGTACGAAAGACGATTCACAGAATTGTGCCTATTGTGTCCGGGAGCATTCGAAGATGAGGAAGAGAAGATCGACGCATTTGTGAAAGGATTACCGGAAAGAATCCAAGAAGATATAAGTTCACACGAGCCCGCCTCCATACAACAGGCATGTAGAATGGCTCACAAACTCGTGAACCAGATTGAAGAAAGAATTAAAGAACAGACTGCTGAAGAGGCCAATGTGAAGCAAGTCAAAAGAAAGTGGGAGGAAAACGGTGATAAGAATCACCAATACAACAACAACAGCAATTACAACAACAATCGCAACAATTATCCCAACAATCGCAACATCAATCGCAACTACAACAAACGGCCCAACAACAACAACAACAACAACAGCAACTACAACAATCATCCCAACAACAATAATAACCGCAACAACAACAACAACAATCAGAAGCAGCTATGCCAAAGGTGTGAAAAGAATCACTCGGGGTTCTGCACCAAATTTTGCAACAAGTGTAAAAGAAATGGTCATAGCGCAGCGAAGTGTGAGGTCTACGGACCAGGGGTTAATAGAACGAAAGGAAAAAATGGTGTTGGAACGAGTAATGGCGGAGCAAGTAGTGTCGGAGCAAGTTATGCCAATGTAGTTTGTTATAAATGTGGAAAACCGGGCCACATTATTAGAAATTGCCCGAGCCAGGAGAACACGAATGGACAAGGCCGTGGAAGAGTTTTCAATATTAATGCGGCAGAGGCACAGGAAGACCCGGAGCTTGTTACGGGTACGTTTCTTATTCACAATAAATCTGCTTACGTTTTATTTGATTCGGGTGCGGATAGAAGCTATATGAGTAGAGATTTTTGTGCTAAATTAAGTTGTCCATTGACGCCTTTGGATAGTAAATTTTTACTCGAATTAGCAAATGGTAAATTAATTTTAGCAGATAATATATGTCGGAATCGAGAAATTAAACTAGTTAGCGAAACATTTAAGATTGATTTGATACCAGTAGAGTTACGAAGTTTTGATGTGATAATCGGTATGGACTGGTTGAAAGAAGTTAAAGCGGAGATCGTTTGTTACAAAAATGCAATTCGCATTATACGAGAAAAAGGAAAACCCTTAATGGTGTACGGAGAAAAGGGCAACACGAAGCTACATCTTATTAGTAATTTGAAGGCACAAAAACTAATAAGAAAAGGTTGCTATGCTGTTCTAGCACACGTCGAGAAAGTACAAACTGAAGAAAAGAGCATCAATGATGTTCCCGTCGCAAAAGAATTTCCTGATGTATTTCCGAAAGAATTACCGGGATTACCCCCACATCGATCCGTTGAATTTCAAATAGATCTTGTACCAGGAGCTGCACCAATAGCTCGTGCTCCTTACAGACTCGCACCCAGCGAGATGAAAGAACTACAAAGCCAATTACAAGAACTTTTAGAGCGTGGTTTCATTCGACCAAGCACATCACCGTAGGGAGCTCCTGTTTTGTTTGTCAAGAAGAAAGATGGTACATTCAGGTTGTGTATCGACTACCGAGAGTTGAATAAACTTACCATCAAGAACCGCTACCCACTACTGAGAATCGACGACTTATTTGATCAAGTACAAGGCTCGTCTGTTTATTCAAAAATTGACTTACGTTCCGGGTATCATCAAATGCGGGTGAAAGAAGATGATATTCCAAAGACTGCTTTCAGAACACGTTACGGTCATTACGAGTTTATGGTCATGCCGTTTGGTTTAACTAATGCACCAGCTGTGTTCATGGACCTTATGAACCGAGTGTGTGGACCATACCTTGACAAGTTTGTCATTGTTTTCATTGATGACATACTTATTTACTCAAAGAATGACCAAGAACACGGTGAACATTTGAGAAAGGTGTTAGAAGTATTGAGGAAGGAAGAATTGTACGCTAAGTTTTCAAAGTGTGCATTTTGGTTGGAAGAAGTTCAATTCCTCGGTCACATAGTGAACAAAGAAGGTATTAAGGTGGATCCGGCAAAGATAGAAACTGTTGAAAAGTGGGAAACCTCGAAAACTCCGAAACACATACGCCAGTTTTTAGGACTAGCTGGTTACTACAGAAGGTTCATCCAAGACTTTTCCAGAATAGCAAAACCCTTGACTGCATTAACGCATAAAGGGAAGAAATTTGAATGGAATGATGAACAAGAGAAAGCGTTTCAGTTATTGAAGAAAAAGCTAACTACGGCACCTATATTGTCATTGCCTGAAGGGAATGATGATTTTGTGATTTATTGTGATGCATCAAAGCAAGGTCTCGGTTGTGTATTAATGCAACGAACGAAGGTCATTGCTTATGCGTCTAGACAATTGAAGATTCACGAACAAAATTATACGACGCATGATTTGGAATTAGGCGCGGTTGTTTTTGCATTAAAGACTTGGAGGCACTACTTATATGGGGTCAAAAGTATTATATATACCGACCACAAAAGTCTTCAACACATATTTAATCAGAAACAACTGAATATGAGGCAGCGTAGGTGGATTGAATTATTGAATGATTACGACTTTGAGATTCGTTACCACCCGGGGAAGGCAAATGTGGTAGCCGATGCCTTGAGCAGGAAGGACAGAGAACCCATTCGAGTAAAATCTATGAATATAATGATTCATAATAACCTTACTACTCAAATAAAGGAGGCGCAACAAGGAGTTTTAAAAGAGGGAAATTTAAAGGATGAAATACTCAAAGGATCGGAGAAGCATCTTAATATTCGAGAAGACGGAACCCGGTATAGGGCTGAAAGGATTTGGGTACCAAAATTTGGAGATATGAGAGAAATGGTACTTAGAGAAGCTCATAAAACCAGATACTCAATACATCCTGGAACGGGGAAGATGTACAAGGATCTCAAGAAACATTTTTGGTGGCCGGGTATGAAAGCCGATGTTGCTAAATACGTAGGAGAATGTTTGACGTGTTCTAAGGTCAAAGCTGAGCATCAGAAACCATCAGGTCTACTTCAACAACCCGAAATCCCGGAATGGAAATGGGAAAACATTACCATGGATTTCATCACTAAATTGCCAAGGACTGCAAGTGGTTTTGATACTATTTGGGTAATAGTTGATCGTCTCACCAAATCAGCACACTTCCTACCAATAAGAGAAGATGACAAGATGGAGAAGTTAGCACGACTGTATTTGAAGGAAGTCGTCTCCAGACATGGAATACCAATCTCTATTATCTCTGATAGGGATGGCAAATTTATTTCAAGATTCTGGCAGACATTACAGCAAGCATTAGGAACTCGTCTAGACATGAGTACTGCCTATCATCCACAAACTGATGGGCAGAGCGAAAGGACGATACAAACGCTTGAAGACATGCTACGAGCATGTGTTATTGATTTCGGAAACAGTTGGGATCGACATCTACCGTTAGCAGAATTTTCCTACAACAACAGCTACCATTCAAGCATTGAGATGGCGCCGTTTGAAGCACTTTATGGTAGAAAGTGCAGGTCTCCAATTTGTTGGAGTGAAGTGGGGGATAGACAGATTATGGGTCCGGAGATTATATAAGAAACTACCGAGAAGATCATCCAAATTCAACAACGGTTGAAAACTGCCCAAAGTCGACAAAAGAGCTACGCTGACATTAAAAGAAAAGATATAGAATTTGAAATTGGAGAGATGGTCATGCTTAAAGTTGCACCTTGGAAAGGCGTTGTTCGATTTGGTAAACGAGGGAAATTAAATCCAAGGTATATTGGACCATTCAAGATTATTGATCGTGTCGGACCAGTAGCTTACCGACTAGAGTTACCTCAACAACTCGCGGCTGTACATAACACTTTCCACGTCTCGAATTTGAAGAAATGTTTTGCTAAAGAAGATCTCACTATTCCGTTAGATGAAATCCAAATCAACGAAAAACTTCAATTCATCGAAGAACCTGTCGAAATAATGGATCGTGAGGTTAAAAGACTTAAGCAAAACAAGATACCAATTGTTAAGGTTCGATGGAATGCTCGTAGAGGACCCGAGTTCACCTGGGAGTGTGAAGATCAGATGAAGAAGAAATACCCGCATCTATTTCCAGAAGATTCGTCAACACCTTCAACAGCTTAAAATTTCGGGACGAAATTTATTTAACGGGTAGGTACTGAAGTGACCCGAACTTTTCCATGTTTATATATATTAATTTAGATTGATATTTACATGATTAAATGTTTCCAACATGTTAAGCAATCAAACTTGTTAAGACTTGATTAATTGAAATATGTTTCATATAGACAATTGACCACCCAAGTTGACCGGTGATTCACGAACGTTAAAACTTGTAAAAACTATATGATGACATATATATGGATATATATATAGTTAACATGATACTATGATAAGTAAACATATCATTAAGTATATTAACAATGAACTACATATGTAAAAACAAGACTACTAACTTAATGATTTTTAAACGAGACATATATGTAACGATTATCGTTGTAAAGACATTTAATGTATATATATCATATTAAGAGATATTCATACATGATAATATCATGATAATATAATAATTTAAAATCTCATTTGATATTATAAACATTGGGTTAACAACATTTAACAAGATCGTTAACCTAAAGGTTTCAAAACAACACTTACATGTAACGACTAACGATGACTTAACGACTCAGTTAAAATGTATATACATGTAGTGTTTTAATATGTATTTATACACTTTTGAAAGACTTCAATACACTTATCAAAATACTTCTACTTAACAAAAATGCTTACAATTACATCCTCGTTCAGTTTCATCAACAATTCTACTCGTATGCACCCGTATTCGTACTCGTACAATACACAGCTTTTAGATGTATGTACTATTGGTATATACACTCCAATGATCAGCTATTAGCAGCCCATGTGAGTCACCTAACACATGTGGGAACCATCATTTGGCAACTAGCATGAAATATCTCATAAAATTACAAAAATATGAGTAATCATTCATGACTTATTTACATGAAAACAAAATTACATATCCTTTATATCTAATCCATACACCAACGACCAAAAACACCTATAAACACTTTCATTCTTCAATTTTCTTCATCTAATTGATCTCTCTCAAGTTCTATCTTCAAGTTCTAAGTGTTCTTCATAAATTCCAAAAGTTCTAGTTTCATAAAATCTAGAATACTTTCAAGTTTGCTAGCTCACTTCCAATCTTGTAAGGTGATCATCCAACCTCAAGAAATCTTTGTTTCTTACAGTAGGTTATCATTCTAATACAAGGTAATAATCATATTCAAAATTTGGTTCAATTTCTATAACTATAACAATCTTATTTCAAGTGATGATCTTACTTGAACTTGTTTTCGTGTCATGATTCTGCTTCAAGAACTTCGAGCCATCCAAGGATCCATTGAAGCTAGATCCATTTTTCTCTTTTCCAGTAGGTTTATCCAAGGAACTTAAGGTAGTAATGATGTTCATAACATCATTCGATTCATACATATAAAGCTATCTTATTCGAAGGTTTAAACTTGTAATCACTAGAACATAGTTTAGTTAATTCTAAACTTGTTCGCAAACAAAAGTTAATCCTTCTAACTTGACTTTTAAAATCAACTAAACACATGTTCTATATCTATATGATATGCTAACTTAATGATTTAAAACCTGGAAACACGAAAAACACCGTAAAACCGGATTTACGCCGTCGTAGTAACACCGCGGGCTGTTTTGGGTTAGTTAATTAAAAACTATGATAAACTTTGATTTAAAAGTTGTTATTCTGATAAAATGATTTTTATTATGAACATGAAACTATATCCAAAAATTATAGTTAAACTCAAAGTGGAAGTATGTTTTCTAAAATGGTCATCTAGACGTCGTTCTTTCGACTGAAATGACTACCTTTACAAAAACGACTTGTAACTTATTTTTCCGACTATAAACCTATACTTTTTCTGTTTAGATTCATAAAATAGAGTTCAATATGAAACCATAGCAATTTGATTCACTCAAAACGGATTTAAAATGAAGAAGTTATGGGTAAAACAAGATTGGATAATTTTTCTCATTTTAGCTACGTGAAAATTGGTAACAAATCTATTCCAACCATAACTTAATCAACTTGTATTGTATATTATGTAATCTTGAGATACCATAGACACGTATACAATGTTTCGACCTATCATGTCGACACATCTATATATATTTCGGAACAACCATAGACACTCTATATGTGAATGTTGGAGTTAGCTATACAGGGTTGAGGTTGATTCCAAAATATATATAGTTTGAGTTGTGATCAATAATGAGATACGTATACACTGGGTCGTGGATTGATTCAAGATAATATTTATCGATTTATTTCTGTACATCTAACTGTGGACAACTAGTTGTAGGTTACTAACGAGGACAGCTGACTTAAGAAACTTAAAACATCAAAATATATTAAAAGTGTTGTAAATATATTTTGAACATACTTTGATATATATGTATATATTTTTATAGGTTCGTGAATCAACCAGTGGCCAAGTCTTACTTCCCGACGAAGTAAAAATCTGTGAAAGTGAGTTATAGTCCCACTTTTAAAATCTAATATTTTTGGGATGAGAATACATGCAGGTTTTATAAATATTTACAAAATAGACACAAGTACGTGAAACTACATTCTATGGTTGAATTATCGAAATCGAATATGCCCCTTTTTATTAAGTCTGGTAATCTAAGAATTAGGGAACAGACACCCTAATTGACGCGAATCCTAAAGATAGATCTATTGGGCCTAACAAACCCCATCCAAAGTACCGGATGCTTTAGTACTTCGAAATTTATATCATATCCGAAGGGTGTCCCGGAATGATGGGGATATTCTTATATATGCATCTTGTTAATGTCGGTTACCAGGTGTTCACCATATGAATGATTTTTATCTCTACGTATGGGATGTGTATTGAAATATGAAATCTTGTGGTCTATTGTTACGATTTGATATATATAGGTTAAACCTATAACTCACCAACATTTTTGTTGACGTTTAAAGCATGTTTATTCTCAGGTGAATATTAAGAGCTTCCGCTGTTGCATACTAAAATAAGGACAAGATTTGGAGTCCATGTTTGTATGATATTGTGTAAAAACTGCATTCAAGAAACTGATTTCGATGTAACATATTTGTATTGTAAACCATTATGTAATGGTCGTGTGTAAACAGGATATTTTAGATTATCATTATTTGATAATCTACGTAAAGCTTTTTTTTTAAACCTTTATTTATGAAATAAAGGTTATGGTTTGTTTTAAAAATGAATGCAGTCTTTGAAAAATGTCTCATATAGAGGTCAAAACCTCGCAACGAAATCAATTAATATGGAACGTTTTTAATCAATAAGAACGGGACATTTCATGTCAAGCCCTATGGATCCATATATAACTACTCGCACCCACCAGTTCTTATAACCGGTAGTTACTAGTTACCATAGCTAAGGGATTTTCGATTTAAACTCGGTGTAGAATTTAGTATGTACTTGTATCCATTGCGTTTAAAATAAAGTGCATGTATTCTCAACCCAAAAATATAGATTGCAAAAGCAATTAAAAAGGGAGCAAATGAAACTTACCTTAGCAGCACATAAAGTCGTTCACCGAAATGTGACCGAAACTCGGAATACCAAATAATCGTAGATCTCAACCTAGAGAACATATGTTGGTTAATAAATGTCTAACAAGCTAGGTCTGGTCATAGTGTATCACAATCCTAATGCTCGAGATTGACATACAAAAGTTATCAAAAGTCATTTCAAAAAGTCAATCTGACTCAATACAATAGTTTAATGATCATGGCAATCGAAACATTTTAACATTTCACATAGTTTCCCAATTCTTGTAAAATTAAACTATAGTTTTTATAAGGCTTTAAAATATGATAAAACAATCAGTTTTGACAATTGTTCAACAAAACGAGACGTGCCTTATATAAGAATTCATTTACTTAGCTGGTAATATTTAAAATCTAATTTATCAATCTCATAAACAAGTTGTTTAAATATCAATTGCAGATTCAAAAGAAATTTAAATTAACGTCAATCATAATTCAGTTGACCATATCTTTAAATTCGTTCATCGAAATTAAGCGATTTCTAAATGAAAAGTTATTGATTTTTCGGCAGCTTTCCAAAAACATGCATATCATATACTTTTTATCAATAGCATATGTATCAAATTCGTGTTTCATCATAAACTATCAAATGACAAAATTAAAGCATACAAGCATGCATAAACATATATACTCGAGCACTAGACATGGATACAATATTAATATATAAAAGATAAGATATGAATGCTCACGTATTAATATTGTGATTCAATATTGCAGGAAAGTACTGAAATGTCATGTTCATATTGATTATAAATGTTCCATATTAATTGATTTCGTCGCGAGGATATGACCTCTATATGAGACGTTTTTCAAAGTCTGCATTCATTTTTAAAACAACCATAACCTTTATTTTATCGATAATGGTTTAAAAAGCATTAAGAGATTATCAAATAATGATAACCTAAAATATACCGTTTACACACGACCATTACATAATGGTTTATAATAAGAATATATTACATCAAAATAAGTTTCTTGAATGCAGTTTTTTACACAATATCATACATGTATAGACTCCAAATCTTGTCCTTATTTTAGTATGCAACAGCGGAAGCTCTTAATAATCACTTGAGAATAAACATGCTTAAAACGTCAACAAAATTGTTGGTGAGTTATAGGTTTAACCTACATATTATCAAATCATAATAATAGACCACAAGATTTCATTTTTATAACACATCTCATATCAGGCATTTCGCAAACTGCATAGAGATAAAAATCATTCATATGTTGAACACCTGGTAACCGACCTTAATAAAATGTATATAGAATATCCCCATCATTCCGGGACTCTCATCGGATAGAATAAATCAAAGTACTAAAGCATCCGTAACTCGAATGAGGCTTGTTGGGCCAAATAGATCTATCTTTAGGATTCGCGTCAATTAGGGGCCATTTTCCTAATTCTTAGGCTACCAAGCTAAAAAGGGGCATATTCGGTTCGATAATCCAACATAGAAAGTATTTTCGATTACTTGTGTCTATTTTGTAAAACATTTATAAAATCGCATGTATTCTCATCCCAAAAAAAATAATAGGTTTTAAACGTGGGACTATAACTCACTTTCACAGATTTTTACTTCGTCGGAAAGTAAGTCTTGGCCACTGGTCGATTCACGAACCTATAACAAATATGTACATATATATCAAAGTATATTCAAAATATATTTACAACATTTTTAATACGTTTTATTATTTTAAGTTTATTAAGTCAGCTGTCCTCGTTAGTAACCTACAACTAGTGGTCCACAATTAGATGTATAAATATAAATCGATATATATATTATCTTGAATCAATCCACGACCCAGTGTATACACATCTCAGGCTAGATCACAACTCAAAGTATATATATTTTTGGAATCAACCTCAACCATGTATAGCTAACTCAATCATTACTGCATATAGAGTGTCTATGGTTGTTCTAAATAATATATATACATGGGTCGATATGATATGTTAAAACATTTGCATACGTG
This sequence comes from Rutidosis leptorrhynchoides, assembly GCF_046630445.1. Taxonomy (NCBI): domain Eukaryota; kingdom Viridiplantae; phylum Streptophyta; class Magnoliopsida; order Asterales; family Asteraceae; genus Rutidosis; species Rutidosis leptorrhynchoides. Next base: position 514,542,140 of record NC_092336.1, on the reverse strand, counting down.
TCTATGGTATCCCAAGATTACATAATTTATTAGAATACATGTATGATACAATATAAGTTAACTAGGATATGATTAATATAGATTTGTTACCAATTTTCACGTAGCTACATCAAGCAAAATTATCCAATCTTGTTTTACCCATAACTTCTTCGTTTTAAATCCGTTTTGAGTGATTCAAGTTGCTATGGTTTGATATTGAACTTAAGTTTATGAATAAAAACTGAAAAATATTAAGTTTATAGTCAGAAATACAGATTACAAGTCTTTTTTGTAAAGGTTGTCATTTCAGTCGAAAGAACGACGTCTTGATGACCATTTTGAAAAACATACTTTCACTTTGAGTTTAACCATGATTTTTGGATATAGTTTCATGTTCATAAGAAAAATCATTTTCCCAGAAGAATAACTTTTAAATCAAAGTTTATCATAGTTTTTAATTAACTAACCCAAAACAGCCCGCGGTGTTACTACGACGGCGTATTTTAAAAGTAAAGTTAGAAGGATTAACTTTGTTTATAAACAAGTTTAGAATTAACTAAATTATGTTCTAGTGATTACATGTTTAAATTTTTGAATAAGATAGTTATACATATATGAATCGAATGATATTATGAACATCATTACTACCTCAAGTTTATACATATATGTTCTTGATGTGTTCTTGAGTAATTGTTTTTATGATAATTATAGGTAATAACCAAAGCTTGTATTTGATGATTTTTGCTGGAAAAATAGTAACTTAGACGTTCATGGAAGAGTGTATGTTTTGAGAGAGAATTGGGAAGAAAATTGGAAGTGAAATGGAGTAGGTGGTGAGTGGTGAAGGTGAGTGGGGTTAAAAGGAGTTCTTGTTTTTGTTTCCTTGCTCATAAGTCATGCTAGTTGTCTAATTGTTGGTTCCAAATGTTTGTTGACTATCTAGGGCTGCTAAGAGCTGAATTATTATGTGTATATACCAATAGTATATATGTCTAGGAGCTGGTTATTGTACGAGTACGAATACGATTGCATACGAGTTGAATTGTTGATGAAATTGAACGAGAATGTAATTGTAAGCATTTTTGTTAAATAGAAGTACTTTAATATGTGTCTTGAAGTCTTCCAAAAGTGTATTATTACAACATAATACACTACATGTATATACATTTAACTGATTCATTAAGTCATCGTTAGTCGTTACATGTAAGTGTTGTTTTGAAACCTTTAAGTTAACGATCTTGTTAAATGTTGTTAGCCCATTATTTATAATATCTACTGAGATGTTAAATTATTACATTATCATGATATTACGATGTATTAATATATCTTAATATGATATATATACATTAAAATGTCGTTACAACGATAATCGTTACATATATGCCTCGTTTCAAAATTCTTAAGTTAGTAGTCTTGTTTTACATATGTAGTTCATTGTTAACATACTTAATGATATGTTTAATTATCATTTTATCATGTTAAACATAGTGTAAAAATATCTTAATATGATTCATATGTATTTAGTAAGACGTTGTTATAACGATAATCGTTATATATATATCGTTTCGAGTTTCTTAACTCAATAAACTCATTTTTATGTATATCACTCATGGTTAATATACTTAGTGAGATACTTACTTATCAAAATCGCATGTTAACTATATATATATATATATATATATATATATATATATATCATCATGTAGTTTTTACGAATTTGTAACGTTCGTGAATCGTCGGTCAATTTGGGTGGTCAATTGTCTATATGAAACCTATTTCAATTAATCAAGTCTTAACAAGTTTGATTGCTTAACATGTTGGAAATATTTAATCATGTAAATATCAATTTCATTTAATATATATAAACATGGAAAATTTCGGGTCACTACAGTACCTACCCGTTAAATAAATTTCGTCCCGAAATTTTAAGCTGTTGAAGGTGTTGACGAATCTTTTGGAAATAAGTGAGGGTATTTCTTCTTCATATGATCTTCATGCTCCCAGGTGAACTCGGGTCCTCTACGAGCATTCCATCGAACCTTAACAATTAGTATCTTGTTTTGCTTAAGTCTTTTAACCTCACGATCCATTATTTCGACGGGTTCTTCGATGAATTGAAGTTTTTCATTGATTTGAATTTTGTCTAACAGAATAGTGAGATCTTCTTTATCAAAACATTTCTTCAAATTCGAGACGTGGAAAGTATTATGTACAGCCGCGAGTTGTTGTGGTAACTCAAGTCGGTAAGCTACTGGTCCGACACGATCAATAATCTTGAATGGTCCAATGTACCTTGGATTTAGTTTCCCCCGTTTACCAAATCGAACAACGCCATTCCAAGGTGAAACCTTAAGTATGACCATCTCTCAAAATTCAATTTCTATGTCTTTTCTTTTAATGTCCGCGTAACTCTTTTGTCGACTTTGGGCGATTTTCAACCGTTGTTGAATTTGGATGATCTTCTCGGTAGTTTCTTGAATTATCTCCGGACCCGTAATCTGTCTATCTCCCATTTCACTCCAACAAATCAGAGACCTGCACTTTCTACCATAAAGTCCTTCAAATGGCGCCATCTCAATGCTTGAATGGTAGCTGTTGTTGTAGGAAAATTCTGCTAACGGTAGGTGTCGATCCCAACTGTTTCCGAAATCGATAACACATGCTCGTAGCATGTCTTCAAGGGTCTGTATCGTCCTTTCACTTTGCCCATCAGTTTGTGGATGATAAGCAGTACTCATGTCTAGATGATTCCCCAATGCTTGTTGCAATGTCTACCAAAATCTTGAAACAAATCTGCCATCCCTATCTGAGCTAATAGAGACTGGTATTCCATGTCTGGAGACAACTTCCTTCAAGTATAATCGCGCCAACTTCTCCATTTTATCTTCTTCTCTCATTGGCAGAAAGTGTGCTGACTTGGTAAGATGATCGACTATTACCCAAATTGTATCATAACCACTTACAGTCCTTGGCAATTTAGTAATGAAATCCATGGTAATGTTTTCCCATTTCCATTCCGGGATTTCAGGTTGTTGAAGTAGACCTGATGGTTTCTAATGTTCAGCTTTGACCTTAGAACACGTCAAACATTCTCCTACGTATTTAACAATATCGGCTTTCATACCCGGCCACCAAAAGTGTTTCTTGAGATCTTTGTACATCTTCCCCGCTCCGGGATGTATTGAATATCTGGTTTTATGTGCTTCCTTAAGTACCTTTTCTCTCACATCTCCAAACTTTGGTACCCAAATTCTTTCAGCCCTATACCGGGTTCCGTCTTCCCAAATATTGAGATGTTTCTCCGATCCTTTGGGTATTTCATTCTTCAACTTTTCTTCTTTTACAACTCCCTGCTGCGCCTCCTTTATTTGAGTAGTAAGGTTAGTACGAATAATTATATTCATAGCTTTTACCCGCATAGGTTCTCTGTCCTTTCTACTCAAAGCATCGGCTACCACATTCGCCTTCCCCGGGTGGTAACGGATCTCAAAGTCATAATCATTCAACAATTCAATCCACCTACGCTGCCTCATGTTCAGTTGTTTCTGATTAAATATGTGTTGAAGACTTTTGTGGTCGGTATATATAATACTTTTGACCCCATATAAGTAGTGCCTCCAAGTCTTTAGTGCAAAAACAACAGCGCCTAATTCCAAATCGTGTGTCGTATAATTTTGCTTGTGAATCTTCAATTGTCTAGATGCATAAGCAATTACTTTCGTTCGTTGCATTAATACACAACCAAGACCTTGCTTTGAGGCGTCACAATATATCACAAAATCATCATTCCCTTCAGGCAATGACAATATACGTGCCGTAGTCAACTTTTTCTTCAACAATTGAAAAGCTTTCTCCTGCTCATCCTTCCATTCAAATTTCTTCCCTTTATGCGTTAAGGCAGTCAAGGGTTTTGCTATTTTGGAAAAATCTTGGACGAATCTTCTGTAGTAACCAGCCAATCCTAAAAATTGACGTATATGCTTCGGAGTTTTCGGGGTTTCCCACTTTTCAATGGTTTCGATCTTTGCCAGATCTACCTGAATACCTTCTTTATTCACTATGTGATCGAGGAATTGAACTTCTTCCAACCAAAATGCACACTTTGAAAATTTGGCGTACAGTTTTTCTTTCCTCAACAACTCTAGCACTTTTCTCAAATGTTCTTAGTGCTCTTGATCATTCTTTGAGTAAATAAGTATGTCATCGATAAAAACAATGACAAACTTGTCAAGGTGTAATGACCCGAAAAATTTCGACTAATTTAAACCAATTCTCTATACGATTTATTAGTTTGACACGTTAAACAAAGCCTGTTCGATTGAGTCTCAAAATTTTAGTATTGTTTCATATATTCAATTACCTTTGACTACTCTCGACGATTCACGAACAATTATATGTGTGTATATATATATATATATATATATATATATATATATATATATATATATATATATATATATATATATATATATATATATATATATATATATATATATATATATATATATATATATATATATATATATATAATAAGATGTACAAGTAAAAATGAATTTTCTACAGTAAAAACGACTTTGCTACAGTGCTACAGTGAAAACGACTTTGCTACTGTAAACACTATTTGCTACAGTAAACACTATTTGCTACAGTAAACACTATTTGCTACAGTATTTTTATGCCGCCGAACTAGCAAACAAAAGCGGATCAGGCAGCCATGCGATCGCATGGCAAAAGCACTTAAAACCCATGCGATCGCATGGGGACCAAATTCAGGAAATGTGCCTATAAAAGCCAGCCTTGTTCTGACGAATGAAACACACTAGAGATTCAATCTCTTTCTTTTTCTCTATAATTATATTTATATTATAATTTTAATTTTAATTTAAGTTTAAGTTTAATAATAATAAAGTATATACGAGGGTGTTTTAATTCGGGTTTCAAACCGTTTTAAGCTAAGGAAATATTGGGTATTATTAGGGGTATTGTTCTTGAATCCAAGGCCAACCATACAATCGTCTACTATCATTACGTCTACGCAATTTGCCTACAATATTGAATATCAATATTGAACCGTGAGTTTATAGTCTCCATTTTTAAATACTTTAAATATTTTTGTGCTGAGAATACATGCAATTTATTTTAAATGCAATAAGACACAAGTACATACTAAATTCTACACTGAGTTAAACCGAAAATCCCTAAGCTTTTGTAACTAGTAGCTGCCAGTACATAGGATATAGACTGGTGGGTGCGAATAATTGTATATGGATCCATAGGGCTTGACATCCCGTCCGAGCTAGAGCGCTAGCCTTTTAACGGACGTATGTTATTTGAGTTTATGACACGTTGGTTTGCGTGTATTAAAACGAATAGGGTAATTATCATTATAGAGTTAAGTTTCGTTACCAAGGTGCTCTGTTACGTAGAATCTATTGATAAACTTTTGATGAAATCTTGTGGTCTATCTTTATATACTTATGACTCGAGCAATTAAACCTATAACTCACCAACATTCATGTTGACCTTTTTATCATGTTTTATTCTCAGGTCCTTAGACTGCTTCCGCTGTGATGTGCTTGTTTCCTGCATGGAGTCTCTCATGCTTTGTATAAAGTTTAGTGCATTCTAAATAAAACTACGTTGTGTAATAAATAATTGGACTGTGATGTCAATCTGTAAATTAAAGACTTATGTATTTTGGGGTTTTGCTTATACCTAAGCACTCGCCCATATGATTATGACTTTCTGTGTTTAGAAAGTCACGTTTTATAATGAATGCAATATTTTATCAAAACGTATCATATAGAGGTTAAAACCTCACTTTGGAATCAATAATTAACGTACCGCGTCAATAGCAATTTTGACGGGTTGTTACAGTTGGTATCCGAGCTTGAGGTTATAGGGAACCAGAATTTGCATTAATGTGTTTAACTGGTAATTGTTAGGATGCATTAGTGAGTCTGGACTATGACCATATCTGTTTTTACCAATTTTTGCTTATCATTTTGTCAAAAACATTATATGTGATATATTTATATACTAATGTAATTGTTGTTTCAATTATGTGATAGATGACTTCTTTTAATCCTATCATTTTGTACGACTCGGAATCAGACACTGAATCTATTCTATCCACAACTGAAAAGGGCGTTCCAATACCTATTAAAGAAGAAATTTTGTTAGTTGGGGAATCTCAACTTCAGGTTAACCCAGAGGAGGTCCCAGCTCCACCCAACCTAGTTTTCCGGAGCCACAGTATCGTTGGCGTGGACCCATGATCCCTGGAATAAACGAGGATCGTCCATTTCTAAATGAACATGGACATTGGGCCAGATACACCGTCGACGGGCAGGTTGTGCCGATTACGCCTGGCAGATATCGGTTCATGACCACCGGTACATATTCTCCTACACATGACTCAAACAGTTCATTAGGTGAGATCAGTGAGGAGGAGGAGGATGAAGTAAAGAATATTTCTGAAAAAGAAGTTAACAAAGGAAAGGAATTCAAACTTGCTATAAAGAACCACAAAAATAAAAAGTCCTTAATTATTAAAAAGGAACAGGACCATTCGATCCGTAACCACCCTTATTGTATTAAACCCACTGAGGCAACGGGTACCTCAAAACCCCAACCAAAAATTAAATACACTGCTAGAATGTCTGTCGGACCATGCACACACAAACAATTGGCAGAGAGAACCAAATGGGAAGAAGTTTCTGATAGTTCTGAATAAATGACCTCGCAACCATAAATCTTCCATGCGCAATTCTATTGCTAATGTGTGTTACTCTATCTTGTTATGTAGAATAAGCATATGTAAAATATCGGTATTGTATGGTATTGTATTATTTTGGTTTATTAATAATAAATGCTTGGAATGATTATTTGTATTATTACTACTTCTTATTATTATTATTACATAATAACGTATTAACTCGCTATAATTTTTCATAGTGGAATATTATTAGGATTTTAGTAGTTAATTCCTTGTACTAGCTATTATGTATGAACTTAACGGGTAGGTAATACCCTAGAAATAATTATAAAATGCTAATAAGAAGAAAAGGCTTTTATAATAATTGGTTCATATTATTAATATGCTACGATTAACTATTGACAACTCATTTTAGATATAATATTCTATATGATTAAATTATCTCTGTTGTATTTATTGAAGAAACATGTCTCAAATGTCGGATGCTGAGTTTGAGGAACTAGTCGAGAACCGTGTGAATGAAAGAATTGCTGCAGCCGAGGCAGCAAAAGCAGCAGCCGAAGCAGCAGCTAAAGCAGCAGCCGTAAACACAAATTCACGAAACGGATGCTCATACAAAACTTTTCAAGGATGCAAACCACAGACGTTTGGCGGGACCGAGGGACCAGTCGGTCTAACCCGATGGTTTGAAAAGATGGAGTCCGTTTTCAAAATCAGTAATTGTGCGAACGGAGACAAGTCAAAGTATGCTTCGTGCACATTACAAGACGGTGCACTTACTTGGTGGAACAATTATGGTAAAGTAGAAGGAATAGATACGACATATGATATCTCTTGGGAAGAACTGAAAAAGATGCTAATCGAGGAGTACTGTCCTCGAAACGAGATCAGAAAAATGGAATCTGAGTTACGTAATCTGAAGGTTATCGGTGCAAATCTCAATAACTATGAAAAGCGTTTCATGGAACTTGCCTTGTTGTGTCCCGAATTGGTGCCAAATGAGAAACGAAAGATAGAAATGTATATTGACGGTTTATCGATCAATATCAAAGGAAATGTTACATCGTCCAAACCGAATACGATGCAGGAAGCCATGACAATGGCGCACCAACTCATGGACCAGATCACAGAGAGTTCGATTAAGGCACCAATTACCGAAGTCAAGACAACTGAAGGAAAGAGGAAATGGGAAGACTATAAGGGCAAAAGTACTCACCTGAAGAAACAAGAAACTTTTAAAGGTAAACAAGATGGGGCAACTGCTAGTCTAAACTATAAGGGACCCCATCTGTTCTGCAAAAGATGTTACACACATCATGCATGTTATTGCCAAGTGGTCTGTGATAAGTACAACAAGAAAGGACAAGTGGCGAAAGATTGTTATGCCACCGTTTCTGAAGTAAAGAAAAAACCGACCGATGTCAAGAAATGTTTTGGATGCGGGAAGTATGGTCACTTTATAAAACAATGCCCTGATAAGGAGAAGAACAAAGAACCCGCACCTGGGAGGACATTTAATGTTAGTGCCAGTGAAGCACGTGAGGATCCTAATCTTATCATGGGTATGTTTACCGTTAATGATCAACTAGCTTCTATTATGTTTGATACGGGTGCTGATAGAAGTTATATGTGTAAAGACTTTAGTTCTAAACTAAAATATGCATCGTTGCCTCTAGACCTATTGAATTAGCTAATGGTAAACTGATAAAAGGCGATAAAATTTGCCATGGTTGCGAAATAAATCTCGCTGGTGAAACCTTCAAAATCGATTTAATACCCGTAGAATTAGGAAGTTTTGACGTAATCGTTGGCATGGACTGGATGTCCAAAACAAGAGCGGAAGTTGTTTGCGCTGAGAAAGCAATCCGCATCCGTCGCAAGGATGAAACGTCATTAATGATTTATGGGGAGAAAAGCAACACGAAGCTGAACCTTATCAGCTGTATGAAGGCCTAGAAACTTATAAGTAAAGGTTGTTATGCTATTCTGGCACACGTAAAGAAGATCGATACTAAAGAAAGAAGCATTGATGACATGTCGGTTGTAAGAGAATATCTCGGAGTATTTCCAGATGAATTACCAGGGCTACCTCCACACAGATGTGTAGAATTCCATATTGATCTCGTACCAGGAGCCGCACCTGTAGCCCGATCCCCATATAGACTTGCACCTTCAGAAATGCAAGAATTACAAAACCGGTTCAAAGAATTATCGGACCGTGGATTTATTCGTCCCAGTTTTTCACCTTGGGGTGCTCCTATTCTGTTCGTCAAGAAGAAGGATGGATCTATGAGAATGTGTATAGATTACAGAGAATTAAACAAATTAACGATCAAGAATTGGTACCCATTACCGAGGATTGATGATTTGTTTGATCAATTGTAAGGATCAAGTGTTTATTCTAAGATTGATCTACACTCCGGATATCATCAGCTGAGAGTGAAGGAAGAAGATGTTCCTAAAACCGCGTTCAGAATCCGTTACGGTCACTATGAGTTTCTAGTCATGCCTTTTGGATTGACTAATGCTCCAGTAGTATTCATGGATCTAATGAATCGCATCTGTAGGCCGTATTTAGAAAAATTTGTCATTGTTTTTATCGACGACATATTGATTTACTCGAAGAACAAGGAAGAACATGAGCAACACTTAAGACTGGTACTACAGATACTCAAGAAAGAAGAATTGTACGCAAAATTTTCAAAATGTGAATTCTGGTTACAAGAAGTACAGTTTTTGGGCCATGTTGTCAGTAAACATGGAATTAAAGTTGACCCTGCCAAGATCGAAGCCATTAGTAAATGGGAAACACCAAAGACTCCAACACAAATCGGCCAATTCTTAGGTCTTGCTGGTTACTACCGAAGATTCATTCAAGATTTCTCTAAAATCGTCAAACCCTTAACTGCATTGACTCAAAAGGGAAAGAAGTATGATTGGTCCACGAAACAGGAATCCTCATTCCAGTTATTAAAGAAGAAGTTAACATCTGCACCCATTTTGTCATTACCAGAAGGAAATGATGATTTCGTGATCTATTGTGATACTTCGCGCCAAGGTTTAGGATGTGTATTAATGCAACGCACAAAAGTTATCGCATATGCCTCACGAAAACTAAAAATTCATGAAAAGAACTATACGACGCACGATTTGGAACTTGGAGCAGTAGTTTTTGCACTCAAAATATGGAGACACTATCTATATGGCACCAAGTGTACAGTGTACACCGACCATAAGAGTCTTCAGCATATTTTTGATCAAAAACAACTCAATATGAGGCAACGTCGCTGGGTAGAGTTGTTAAAGAAATTACGATTGTGAAATCCGTTACCACCCCGGAAAGGCCAATGTTGTAGCTGATGCCCTAAGTCGGGAAGAAAGAGTAAAACCTCTTAGGGTCCGAGCTTTGAACATTACAATTCGTACCGATCTCACAAAGCAAATTCAAGCAGCACAGTTAGAAGCTTTAAAAGAAGAAAATGAAAAAGGTGAAATTAGCAGAGGGTTAGAAAAACAACTTGAAGTAAAAGCCGATGGAACCCTGTATTTTGCTGGTAGGATATGGGTACCAAAACATGGTAACCTAAGGCAACTAGTAATGGATGAAGCACACAAAACGAGGTACTCAATTCACCCAGGAAATGGGAAAATGTACCACGATCTCAAGAAGTTCTATTGGTGGCCTAATATGAAGACAGAAATTGCTACTTATGTAAGCAAATGTTTGACGTGTGCAAAGGTCAAAGCTGAGCACCAAAAACCATCAGGATTGCTGCAACAATAAGAAATTCTGCAGTGGAAATGGGAAAGAATAATCAAGGATTTCATTACGAAATTGCGAAGGACTGCAAGTAGTCATGATACTATTTGGGTGATAATTGATCGTCTAACTAAATCAGCTCACTTTCTACCAATAAAAGAGACAGACAGTATGGAAAAATTAGCACACCTATATTTGAAGGAAGTAGTTTCCAGGCATGGTGTACCCATCTCCATCATATCTGATCGCGACATCCGATTCACATCACATTTTTGGCAGTCATTACAAAAAGCATTGGGAACTCGATTAGATATGAGCACTGCTTATCACCCACAGATAGATGGTCAAAGTGAAAGAACAATACAAACATTGGAAGACATGTTACGGGCATGTGTGATTGATTTGGAACCAGTTAGGATCGACACTTACCGTTGGCAGAATTTTCATACAATAACAGCTATCATACGAGCATCAACGCAGCGCCATTTGAAGCACTTTACGGTAGAAAGTGCAGATATCCTATTATTTGGAGTGAAGTAGGAGAAAGACAACTTACTGGACCAGAAATTATTCATGAAACCACCGAAAAGATCATTCAAATACAACAGCGATTGAAAACGGCCATGAGTCGCCAAAAGAGTTATGCTGATGTAAGAAGAAAACCGCTAGAATTTCAAGTGGGCGACAAAGTCATGTTGAAAGTGTCACCCTGGAAAGGCGTTGTACGATTCGGTAAACGAGGAAAGCTAAGTCCTAGGTACGTAGGACCCTTTGAAATCACAGAAAGAATTGAAGCAGTTGCTTATCGATTAAAGCTACCAAAAGAACTTAGTAGTGTTCACGACACATTTCACGTGTCAAATTTAAAGAAATGTTTAGCTGAAGAGGATGTTGTAATTCCTCTTGACGAAATACGAAGCAATGATAAACTCCATTTTATCGAAGAACCTGTTGAAATCATGGACCGTGAAGTCAAACAATTAAAATAAAGCAAAATACCGATAGTTAGAGTTCGTTGGAATGCTAGACGAGGACCCGAGTTTACTTGGGAACGTGAAGATCAAATGAATCAAAAGTATCCACATTTGTTCACTGATATCGCTCATAAAACAGGTACTACTCAAAATTTCGGGACGAATTTTCTTTAACGGGGAGGTACTATAATGACCCGAAAAATTTCGACTTATTTAAACCAATTCTCTATACGATTTATTAGTTTGACACGTTAAACAAAGTCTGTTAGATTGTGTCTCAAAATTTTAGTATTGTTTCATATATTCAATTACCTTTAACTACTCTCGACGATTGATGTGCAGCGGGGTAGTATATAAAATAGTTTATATTTTACTAGGAAAAACTATTAAATACGATACAATTTTACACAAGATATTTATTTATTTATAGAATGGATATACTTAAACCTTGCTACAACACTTATAGGCAGTGTACCTAATCGTACAGTAGTGTAGTTTTTAGTAAGTCCGGTTCGTTCCACAGGGAAATCTTTAAACAAAGCTCAACGCTATATTAGTTTACTTTTATAAAAATACAAACATATATATAAGTAATATTATTATTATAAAGGGGGGTTTTTACCGTTTAATGACCGGTTTGTCGATTTTAAAACTTTAGTCGCAGTTAAAACCTAATGTAAAATATAAAATAAATACAAGACTTAAATTAAAGCGTAAAGTAAATAACGATAATGAAATTGCGAATAATAAAAGTGCGATAAAATAAACTTGCGATAATTAAAAAGTACGATAATTAAAAGTGCGAATAAATAAAAGTGCGATAATTAGAAGTGCAATTAAATATAAAATAAAGGAAATTAAATATGAAATAAAAGAATTATGCTTATTTAAACTTCCGTAATCATGATGTTTGACGTGTTGATTTTATTTTTATGCCCATGGGTTAATTGTCCTTTGTCCTGGATTATTTAATATGTCCGTCTGGTTTTTGTCCATAACAGTCCATCAGTCATAAATATAAATTGCAAGTGTCCTTGTCAAATTATTATTATACCCGAAGTTAAATATTCCAACTAATTGGGGATTCGAATTGTAACAAGGTTTTAATACTTTGTTTAATGAATACACCAGGTTATCGACTGCGTGTAAACCAAGGTTTTACTACTTTGTTAACAATTACACCAATTACCCTTGAATGTAATTTCACCCCTGTTTTAATTATTCTAGTGGCTATTAATCCATTCCCGTGTCCGGTTAAATGAACGATTATTCGTACATATAAATACCCCGCCCATCGTGTCCGATTGAGTGTATATGGTTATTTATAGGGACGCCCAATTGTAAATCTTTATATTAACATTAACAAACTTTCATTTAGTTAAACAAATATAAAGCCCATTAATAGCCCATAGTCTAATTTCCACAAGTGTCGTTCTTTTGTCCAAACCCCAATTATGGTACAAAGCCCAATTACCCAATTTTAGTAATTAGCCCAACATCATGATTACTTCGTTTTAAATAAGCATAATAATAACTTAGCTACGAGACATTAATATAAAAAGGTTGAACATAATTTACAATGATTAAAAATAGCGTAGCGTTACACGGACAGAATTTCGACTTACACCCTTAAAACAATCCTTAACATAACCTTATTATTATTATTAATTAAAATTAAAATTATAAATATTTATTTATATGTTTGAGATAGAGGGAGATAGATATTATGGTGTAAAGAAAACGGATGCCAGAAGTCGCTTTAAATAGAATGTGGCCTGGAAAAGGGGATCATGCGACTCGCATGAGTTTCCCCTTCCAGCCATGCGAGTCGCATGGCAAGAGATTCCAGCTCATGATCTTTTGTCTGATTGCTTGCCGACATAATAAATAAATAATATAAATATATAAATAATTTTAATAATTATTTATATATTATATTATATTTATATGCATAGTTGAGTAGATATTTTTGGTCCGTTGCGTCGGGCGTTTCTTCTAGGCTCAGGTCCCGGTTCCGGATTTTCGAACGTCCTCGCGTATTATTTTAAATCGCGTACTTTGCGTCTTGTAACTTGTACTCTTGTCATTTTGAGACGTTCCTCATCAATAATTTGAACCTTTTTGATTGAATCTTGTACTTTTTAGCTTTTTGGACCTTTCCGTCTTTAATTTGTCGAATCTGCCTTTTGTCTTCACTTTTTAATATTTAAACGAATATTGCTTGTAAATCGAACAATACCAACTAAAATCTTGTCTTTCTTGGGGAATAATGCTATAAAATATATGTTCCTTTTTAGCCTTATCAATATCCCCACACTTGAGCGTTGCTTGTCCTCAAGCAATACAGTCTTGAAACACTTGAATCACTTCTTTATTCTTCACACTTTGTACATCAGTGACTTCAATACGGCGGTATGAACGGTTTACAGTCCCACATGACTATAAAAATTTAGATCCATTAAGGAAATTGGATCTTTATGAAAACATTTGATCTTTTGAAAATTAAATCTAGTTTTTACCCTAGATAAGTTTTCCGGGATAACCCTTTACCGGTGTTTGCAAAATATTTTTGTGGGTTTGGTGGGTTTCAGATTTGAAAATTTTAGCTCAAACTTGCGGTTTTGTGTCACCCACTTGCTAACCTTGTATTAGGAAAGCAACACGTCCAGTTTACTTGTTCCGTATATTACCTTTCGGCAAACTACCGTCCGGTTGTAAAGGAAAGCGTTGAACAAGCAACTGTTTAAGGCAATGTCCCGTGACACGCTTTTGATTATGGTCTATAACGTGTCGGACGCAATTACTATCCTTGGTAGGAGCAATAGTAAAGCTCACCCTTATAATTTTTCGGTCTGGCACAAGGTCCTGTCTTCGACCATGCTATGCAACCACCGTTCTTACGGTTGACACCCGATTTAGTTCAGGTGACCTAATGAATTCCAGGTGAATTCCTAGGTTTTACGTTCAATGGTAATGAATGCATTGAAAATAGGGTTTTCAGAAAACAAATCGGTTTGTAATTTTGATCAAAATATTTTCTCGTTTAAGCTCGAGTTTAGATATCATTGAATTCCATGAGTTTGAATTCTCAATCTTTAAGGTCAATCTCTAGGATTGAGTAATATCAGTCTTAAAAGCTGATTTTTAATCTTTAAGGAGATTATCCTTTCTGGGGATCTGATTCATTAGTCTTATCCAGCTAATTTGCATGGTGCCCCCCCATTGTACGAGATAAATCCTTCTCATGGTTAGGATAAATCTGACCACTTGGCGACCCTGTTTAATGCTGAGGTCCGTGGATTTCCTGCTGATTTTAGTGATGACTTTTCTAGATTTTTCGTCAACCTACAGCTGGTCTGGACGACAACTTCATGACCTAAATCAAGAAGCGCGTTTCTTTTTAGGAAGACTTTACTTCCTTTTAATGATGGAATTGATTCATCGTGTAGATCCATCTCTTCTTTTCTTTTATTGGGTAAAACAGTTTAGTTTAGTTCAAAGCAAAAGTATTTTCAGTTATTGGTTACAGATATATGTGACATATGTTTAAAATAACTTGGTAAATTTTCCCACACTTGGCTTTTATTTTCCTTTTTATCGTCCTCTATTCCATTTTAAATGAATTTTAACATTTTAGTTTGTTTCTCAATTTATGTCCTTTCCGAGGTAACAATAATTTTGGTGTTAAAACCTAGTTTTATCGTTCATAAATATGTATAAACATGATTTGAATTCATTTAATTGAAAAATTTTACTAGAATTGGGTAGTCAGTATATAAGACTAGGGCTGTTCTTTTTTATCAGAGAGCACTAGATTCTAATACAACTACTGCTTTACTAGTATTTTTAATGGTAACCAAGTGTATAAAGTAAAAAATTTTAAAATCCGAAAGAATTTAACCCCTTCCCACACTTAAGATCTTGCAATGCCCTCATTTGCAAGAAATCAGTAACAATTTAAATTATTGAGGGTGATTTGTGTGAAAATGATTAAATTTTTACCAAAGTTTCCAAATATATTGGCGTTTGTTTGCTGAATGATAAATGGTGCACATCATTTGTTCATTCCGTCTTGTTGTTATTTCAAATATATTTTGCATCTTGTCGTCAAAATTACTTGCTTTTGCTGAACTTAATGCCAGTCTTTGAAAACGCGTTGTTTTATCCTGTTTTGTGCATAACATAAAATACATACAATACAAATATAATCATACATGTAATTTGAAATGGAACTTTGGCATCCCACTTTCAAATTATAAGAAAAATATTAGTACACAATAATAATAGAAATATCAAACATTACATAAATGTAATTAAAATGTTAAGTGTTTAAAATAATAAAAATATAAATTACCAACTTATCTCTACTGATCAGGAGGTGGGTTAGGAGGATAATTAGGATAAGGATCCCAATTCATGTTCGGATCAGGGTTCCATGGCTGTTGATAGGTGAACTGGTATGCTGCGTCATAATCATATGAATCATAGGGTGGTCTCATTTCTGGCTGATGTGCGGGATAGTATGCGGGTCGGGTCGGATAATACATCTCGCCAGGCTGCAACTGGCTTATAATTTGGCGCTGATGATAATCCCATCGGCCATGCTCTCGTTGCCGGGAATGCTCGTAGTCATTCCGACGTTGCCATGCCTCGTACTGCATATGCCTATCATAGTTCGTCATGTATTCATCCTCCATACGAACGCCTAAATCAAGAGCAGTCTCCCGAACAACTCCTATAATGTTGTTCGCCTCTTCCATTTCGTCATCCGAACCTCTTTCTACCTGTCGCTGAGGTCCCTCGTATCGATATACCCGACCACGTCTCATCAATAATACCCTTGCACCGTGATAAAGGTTTGAACTTATAGTTTCACCTTCGTCCTCTATTTCGTTCATTGGACCCCCTTGGTGCTTATCCACACCTAAATACTCTCCAATGAGAGTAATGAAAATACCACCACCTATAATACTCCCCGATTTCATCCCCGAAACTACATTAGCGAGATAATAACCAACACAATAGGGAATGTTAACGAAACTCCTCGGGTCTCTAATACACTTGAGGTAGAACAAATCGTTTACGGTCAATTTCTCTTTATTCTTACCCCTTTGTGTAATTGTGTTTGCTAAGAATCTATGAATCACCCGGAGTTCAGCTCTATCTATATCTAAGTATGTATGATTTCCACTAGCGTGAAATTCATTAAAGTGGGACATACGCCTCCAGACGGCGTTAATATCAAATTCTCTATCTATCCTTTCTCCTTGGGCAATCAGGCTATTACAGTCGGGGCTCAAAAGTTCAGCAGGGGTGTAAATCTGTAAGGCCCTGGCTAAATCTATCATGGACATTCTGTACATGCGTCCACCTAACAGAAATCTAATAAAGCTTCTATCATCTATCCTCCTAACATCACTGTTTAACTTAATAGTACTAAGTAATTCTATATACCATTCCCTATATATGGTTCTACGAATGGAAAATAGGCGCATCCAATCGTTAAACTGAGAATTACCATACCTTTGCACCAATAATTCCCGAATCGGTTCGGCAAGGTCAACTGTTTCCAAAGGTACCCAGTCAATTGCCCTTGGCATTTCAACAACCTTAAAGTAGAGAATGTGCATGTTCTTTTGATAATCTGGATACTCTATCCAACATCGATCAAATCTCAGATTTGGATGTAACTGATCTTCATTAATGTCTAAGCTCAGAATCATTTGATGTGGAGCGAATTGACGAAACTGATTCATGAATAATTGATCTTGATCGTGATAAGGAATATGTTGCTCCTCATGTTCTTCTTCTTCTTGTTGCATATGTTGTTCTTGTTCATGAAACATTTCCGGTTCGGGCTCTGGTTGTCTGGACAATGATGCACCGTCCGTATCTGTATTTCTCTGCAAAACACATTAAACACAAAATTTGTGCATCCAAATATGCATTAGTGTTAGCAAAATAATAACTTGAAACAATTATGATGACATGTTCAATTCATAACACATTTTATACACATTTTCTTAACAATAACAATTCTACACTTTTACATACGAAAATGTGTACAATGTTTTATCACATTTAAACTCTTAAACATGTCAACAATAATCATTATAGCAATTAAACACTTGTTACATGGCATTCAAATCAAACTAGTGCTCATTTTCATATTTTTGTCAATTCTACACTTTGTCAAATAAGCATATACGAAAAATGTACATCAAGTTCATAAGCATTTATCTCAAATAACATGCCAAAATAATCACTACTAGCAATGAAACAAGTTTCAAATGACCTTTATATCAAATTATCCAAGTTCATGAATTTTTAGACTTAAAAAGTCCACTTTAATTCTCAAAAACATGTTTAGGCTCAAAGTTTGGATCAATTAACTACCTAAACATGTTACACTACTTAATTTAGCAACAATTCATGACAAAAATCGGCCATAACCTGTTTATATCAAAAAGCCCCAAATTGCTCAAGAACACAAACCCTAGATTCTTAAAAATTTGAAGTTTTTAGCTTCAATTCATGTTAAATAGCTTCTATCTAGGATATACATGCATAATATAACAACAATTTAGCTCTAATTACACCTAAAATTAACAAAATCAAAATATAAAATTTCTAGCTCAAGAACACAAAAATTCGAATTTAAAGAGATTAGGGGTGAAATCTTTACCTTTCTCCTGAAGGGGTTGACACTACTGAATCTAGGCATAATTGTTGTGAAGTTTTGCAAGAAATTTGGTGAAAAATGATGAATTTTTGAGAGGGTTTTGGAGTAAGTTCGTGTATGTGTGTGTATTGTGAGAAAGAAACAGGCCGACTGAGTTTTTTGAACCTGACCAGTTTTTGGCTCCCATGCGAGTCGCATGATTTAAGCCTTTCCCCCATGCGAGTCGCATGGGGGTATTTTCCAGGTATATTTTTTTTTTTTTTTTTTTAATTATAAAAACCTTATACTTTTAAAACATAAAATTTAATAAAATTTTAAAAATTTTGTTTCTTTTTAAGACGAGGTCGTTTCGGGACGATGCCCTAGTCCGTCCCTCGACAAAATTTTAAAATTTGTCTTTTTGTAGCGATTGTTTTAAAAGCTAAGATTTTTGGGTTTTTTAATGTTTTTGGCATACTTTAAATTAATAAGATTAAAAATAATGATAATAAAAGTTCTCGTCCCTCCCTTGGGTAAAGCAATTTCGGTTCAAAGACCTAGTCTTCAACTTACGACGAATTTTAAAAATCATATTCTTAACTTAATGAGATAAAGTAAATTTTTGTTTTTTAAATTCACACAACTTAAATATAAAATTCAAATTTAAAAATTAAAAATTCACACCAAACTTAATTTAAAAATTCATATTATAAATTCATACCAAACTTATATTAATTTTTCAAATATTTACAATTTTAAATATATTTTTTTTTTTTACAAAATTTACAATATTAATTTTAAGATTTAAATATTAATTTTAAAAACATGGTAAAAATAAAATTAAAAATCTTTTTGTCTTTTTATCCCACTTTAATCAATCAAATATTATCAAAAATATGCGCCCCTCTTTTCGGTAAAGTAATTTCGGTTCCAAGACCTAATTTAACTTATGACGAATTTTTAAAACATTTTGGGTTGATTGATTAAAGATATTTATACCTTAAGAATAAACGTTAAATTTCGCAGTGATGTAATAAATTTTTGAATGATATCAATAATTTCGGTCGCCAAACCTAATTTTATTCAATACCAATTTAATACTTTTTAGCGAACAAATTAGCGTTTATTTTCAAAAGGTTAAAAATAAAAATAAAAATAAAAACTGTACAGACATACCTGTGAAATAGATTTCTTAGTTATATGATCTATTATATTCATAAGATGGTCGGTTTAATTGATTTTCCATGGCTACATAGGCGTAACCTCGAGCATTCAGTGTCTTTTCTTCTAAACATATGAACGGTCCGTCTCTGCATAAAGTAACAAATTCGGTATTTGAATAGGTTTGATTATTTGAACATTTACCTCCATGTGACCATTTTCCGCATTTGTGACATCATTCTAGGTGTCGTGCTCTTCTTTTCGCTGCGGATTTTGATTTTACTTTACCAAATTGTAACTTATTATCTTCGCATCTGGATTCTTTTCTAACTCCGTCCATTCTTCTCTGATTACTGATACTAATTCGCTCGGTAGTATGTCATTATTACGTTTAGTGATCAAAGCGTGTAGCATTAGACCATGGTTTAGTTCACAGGCAGTCTTCATTTCGTAAAAACCTAAAAAAATAAAAATTCAGAATGGGGGGAGAAGACTAGTTCTTTAGGGTCTGCTAGGGAAAGACCATACGTGTTCCATTTTCGAGAACTACACGAAAACAGACAATCTAACTCTAACAGAAATATATATTATCCTTTAAAGACTTGATTCTCCCCACACTTAGTTAGCTGTGGTGTCGAAATTGTGATTAACTTCGTTGTCGACTTCCATCGGACCATGTATGTAATGTTTAACTCTGTGACCATTAACTTTAAATTCAATCCCATTTGAATTTATCAATTCTATCGTTCCGTATGGGAAAACTCTTTTGACTATGAATGGTCCAGACCATCTTGATTTCAATTTTCCAGGAAATAGCTTGAATCGTGAATTGAAAAGAAGAACTCTGTCTCCTTCTTTAAATTCTTTTGAACTTCTGATTCTTTTATCATGCCATTTCTTCGTTCTTTCTTTATAGATTAATGAATTTTCGTATGCTTCATGTCTTAATTCTTCTAATTCGTTTAGTTGACTTAATCGTAGACGTCCAGCTTCATGTAAATCAAGATTACATGTTTTCAAAGCCCAAAATGCTTTGTGTTCAATTTCTACTGGAAGATGACATGCTTTTCCATAAACAAGTCTAAAAGGTGTGGTTCCAATTGGAGTTTTGTAGGCTGTTCTAAAAGCCCAGAGTGCATCCTCCAATTTAATGGACCATTCCTTCGGATTTGATCCTACGTTTTTCTCTAGAATACGTTTTAAAGCTCGGTTGGTATTTTCAACTTGTCCACTTGTTTGTGGATGATATGCGGTGGAGATTTTATGAGTTACTCCATATCTTTTAAGAACTTTCTCAAGTTGATTATTACAGAAATGAGTACCCCGATCACTTATTAAAGCTTTCGGTGTTCCAAACCTTGCAAAAAGACGTTTTAAAAAGTTGACTACAACTCGTGCATCGTTAGTTGGGAGAGCTTGTGCTTCCGCCCATTTAGATACATAATCAATGGCTACGAGTATATATAGATTATTATGAGATTTTGGAAATGGACCCATAAAGTCAATACCCCAAATGTCAAATACTTCACATACTTGGATGACATTTTGTGGCATTTCATCACGTTGACTTATTTTTTCGGCCCTTTGACATGCATCACAGGATTTGCAAAGAAGGTGTGCGTCTTTGTAATTTGTAGGCCAATAGAATCCAGCTTCATAAACTTTTCTTGCTATTAGTTGAGGCCCATAATGCCCTCCTGTTGGTCCTGTGTGACAATGGTTTAAAATTTTACTAGCTTCATCTCCAAATACACATCGGCGTATTATTCCATTGGGACAACTTTTAAACAGATGTGGATCTTCCCAGAAATAGTGTTTTATATCACTGAAGAATTTCTTTCGTCTTTGGTACGATAATCCTTTTTCAAGGAATCCACAAACTAAGTAGTTTGCATAGTCTGCAAACCATGGGATTTCTTTATAATCTATCTTCAATAGATATTCATCAGGAAAGTTGTCTTGTATGGCTGATTCATTTAGAACTTCTAATTCGGGATTTTCAAGACGAGAAAGATGATCAGCAGCGAGATTTTCTGCTCCCTTTTTATCTCGGATTTCAATATCAAACTCTTGTAAGAGTAAGATCCAACGGATTAATCTTGGTTTAGCATCTTGTTTTGAAAATAGGTATCTAAGAGCAGAATGGTCGGTATAGACCACCGTTTTTGCTAGAACGAGATATGATCGAAATTTGTCAAAAGCAAAGACAATAGCAAGGAGTTCTTTTTCAGTAGTTGTATAGTTCGTTTGTGCTCCTTGTAATGTCTTACTAGCATAATATATAGGTTGAAATCGTTTTTCAATCCTTTGTCCTAAAATGGCTCCCATTGCAAAATCACTTGCATCGCACATTAGTTCAAATGGTAGATTCCAATTTGGTGTTATCATGATCGGTGCATTAGTGAGTTTCTCTTTAAGAATATTAAAAGATTTGATACACTCATCTGAAAAGATGAATGGCGCATCCTTTTCTAGGAGTTTATTCATAGGAGTGGCAATTTTAGAAAAATCTTTTATGAAACGTCGGTAAAAACCGGCATGCCCTAGAAAACTCCTAACTCCTCTAACATTTGTGGGATGTGGAAGTTTAGCAATTACATCTACTTTAGCTCTATCCACTTCAATTCCTTCTTTTGAAATTTTATGTCCAAGAACGATGCCTTCTTTAACCATGAAATGGCATTTCTCCCAATTAAGTACTAGATTTGATTTTTCGCATCTAATTAGCATTCGTTCCAGATTAACTAGACATGATTTAAATGTATCACCGAAAACTGAAAAGTCATCCATGAATACTTCCATGCATTCTTCTATCATGTCGTGAAAAATCGCCATCATACACCTTTGAAAGGTTGCAGGGGCGTTACAAAGTCCAAATGGCATGCGTTTGTAAGCAAAAGTACCATAAGGGCACGTGAATGTGGTTTTCTCTTGATCTTCGGGTGCTATTGGAATTTGAAAATATCCGGAAAATCCATCTAGAAAACAATAGTAACTATTTCCGGCTAATCTTTCCAACATTTGATCTATGAAAGGTAAGGGAAAGTGATCTTTTCTGGTGGCGTCATTTAATTTTCTATAATCAATACATACACGCCATCCTGTTACAGTCCTAGTAGGAATAAGCTCATTTTTCTCATTTGTGATAACAGTCATGCCACCCTTCTTAGGTACGCATTGAACTGGGCTTACCCATGGACTATCAGAAATTAGATATATCAAACCTGCATCTAGCAGTTTAATAATCTCTTTCTTAACTACATCTTGCATATTAGGATTTAGTCTTCGTTGGCGTTGCACATACGTTTTATGACCTTCTTCCATAAGGATTTTATGTGTGCAATACGAAGGACTTATTCCTTTAATATCATGAATCTTCCATGCAATGGCTGGTTTATGAGCTTTCAACACAGAAATGAGTTGTGATTTCTCATTTTCAGTAAGAGAAGACGATATTATTACAGGTAATTCAGATTCACCATGTAAATAAGCGTATTCCAAATGGTTTGGAAGTGGCTTTAACTCTAATTTCGGAGGTTCTTCTATCGATGATTTATATCGATATCTGTCTTCTTCTTTTAGCATTTGAATTTCTTCTGTTGTTGGTTCATATCCATTAGCTATAAGTGTAGCTAACATTTCAGCTTCATCAATTGGTTCATTACCTTCTCCTAAAGAACATTCTCCTGTTCCTTGTAATTCTGGAAATTCTTCTAATAATTCTGCATGTGCATCTATAGTTTGAATATAATAACATGTATCATCTGCAGATTGTGGTTGTTGCATTGCTCTATCAACTGAAAAGGTAACACTCTCATCCTCTATACTTAGGGTCAGTTTCTTACCGAACACGTCTATCATTGCTTTAGCCGTGTTTAAGAATGGTCTTCCTAATATGAGAGGAACTTGAGAATCTTCTTCCATGTCCAAAACAACAAAATCTACTGGAAATACTAAAGTACCAACTTTAACTAGCATGTTCTCCATTATCCCTCTAGGATATTTTATTGATCTATCGGCTAGTTGTATACTTATTCTTGTTGGTTTCAGTTCTCCAAGGTCTAGTTTAGCGTATAGTGAATACGGCATTAGATTTATACTAGCACCTAAGTCTGCCAATGCTTCTATTGAACTAAGACTACCCAGAAAACATGGAATTGTGAAACTTCCTGGATCAGATAGTTTTTCTGGTATCTTATTCAACAGCACTGCTGAACAATTAGCATTCATAGTAACAGCCGAGAGTTCTTCCATTTTCTTTCTATTCGTGATTAGATCTTTCAAGAATTTAGCATACCTTGGCATTCCTGAAATCACATCAATGAAAGGAAGATTTACATTTATCTGTTTAAACATATCCAAGAATTTGGATTGCTCGGCTTCAAGTTTTTCTTTCTTCATTTTACTCGGGTAAGGAAGTGGTGGTTGGTATGGTTTAACATAAGGTTTATCCTTAACTGTGTTATCTTCATTAACCTTTTCAACTACCGGTTCTTTTTCCTTATCTTGATCAGGTTGTGGTTCTTGTGGAGTAGGAATAGTTTCATCAGAAGTTACAGGTATTTTAGGTGGTTTAAGTGTTGTACCACTTCTTGTGGTAATGGCTTTAGCTGTTTCATTCCGGGGGTTAGCGTTTGTATCACTAGGTAAACTTCCCGGTTTTCTTTCACCTATTAGCCTTGCTAGGTTACTTACTTCTTGTTCCAGATTTTGAATAGAAGCTTGTTGATTTCTAAATGCTTGAGCATTTTGTTCATTGGTTTGTTTCTGAGATGTGAAAAACTGCGTTTGAGTTTCAACTAGCTTCGTCATCATATCTTCTAAATTCGGCTTTTTATCATCGGTTTGTTGTGGTGGTTTGTTTTGAAAATTAGGTCTTTGCTGATTGTAAGTATTATTGGATACTTGTTGATTGCTAGGAACTTGTTGGTTGTTGTATGGAATATTTCGGTTATAATTCTGGTTTTGATTATAAATTGGTCTTGGCGGTTGATAATTATTCTGATAATTATTTCCAGGCCTTTGGTTTATGTATGAAATATTCTCTCTTTGTTCCATTGTTAATTCAATACTGAGACAATCTTTTGTCAAATGTGGTCCTCCACACTGCTCACAACTAATTCGTATTGAGTGAATATCTTTAGTCATCTTTTCCATTCGTCTCTCCACAACATCTATCTTTGCGGAAATGGAATCTAAGTCATGGCTAGAATCGGCTCTAGCTGCTTTAGATGATCTAATGATATCTTTTTCTTGGTGCCACTCATGTGAGTGGGAAGCAGTGTTATTAATAATTTTGTAAGCATCAGTTTCGGTTTTCTTCATAATAGAACCACCCGCTGCTATATCTATGTCTTTCCTTGTAGTGATGTCGCATCCTTGGTAGAATATTTGTACTATTTGACAGGTGTCTAAACCATGTTGCGGACATCCTCTTAACAACTTTCCATATCTTGTCCACGCCTCATATAGAGTTTCATTTGGTTTCTGTGTGAACGTAACAATTTCTGCTTGAAGTCTTACGGCTTTAGATGCAGGAAAGAATTGTTTAAGAAATTTGTCAACTAAAACATCCCATGTATCAATCGCCCCTTCAGGTAACGATTCCAACCAATCTTTGGCTTCTCCCTTTAAAGTCCAGGGAAATAACATGAGATATATCTGTTCATCCTCCACTTCTCGGATTTTAAATAGTGTGCAGATCCTATTAAAGGTACGTAGATGTTCATTTGGATCTTCCTTCGGCGCACCACTAAATTGGCATTGATTAGTCACCATGTGTAGAATTTGTCCTTTGATTTCATAATCTGGCGCATTAATGTCTGGATGAGTAATTGCGTAACCTTGGCCAGTGCGTTTAGCTCTCATTCGGTCTTCCATACTTAAAGGTTCCAGATTCTCCATAATTGAATTTGTTGGATCGGTATCACTAGATGATTCTGATTTAATGGTTCGTTCCTCAACAATCTCTGTTTGAATGATTGGTGGTTCCGGAGGAAAGTTTAGTGGTTCAGGATCTACGAACCGTTCCTGAATATTCTCTGGATTCTCAATTGTGAGGTCGGGTTCAAAAAATGGATTATCGGAAATTTGAACTGAAGTACTTGGTTGACTGGATGACGATTCTAAAGAAAAATTAACGGCGGTTATAATTGCTAAATGTCTTGATCTAGTTACAGGTGGTGAACGTACAAAAAGTGGTGAACGTCTTGCTCGGTGCATTCACTGAATATCCTATTAGTTTTAAAAAGGAAAGAAAAATTATAATAAGTTATCCAATCAATAGACTTTTCTGATTTTGCCCACGTTTCGAATAGCCAAAAGATGCAGCAGAGGGGCAGGATTCGTTTGGTCTCAATATAATTGAGGACTGTTTGGCTCCAATAACCCGGTCCACGTACAAATCCAACTATTACTACGAACCAGAAAATTTTGATGTCTATCAATTTAACCACTTAAAATAAATTTTCGTAATTTTAAGAAATTTAGATAAGAAGTAGAAAAAAAATTCTAAGTCCTAAAAACTAGAATAGCGAGAAATAAGAGAGAAAAAGAGTTCGTCGAAAAAGGTAGAAAAAGAAAAATGGTTGAAAAAAATAAAAGGTGACGGAAAAATAAAAGAAACTTATAAAAACTTAAAAATATTTGACTAACCTAACCTTATTACTACAACTAACTTAAAATTATAATCGCAAATTGATATTACTAATTGGAATGATAATTGGTACATAGTAAAAGGTCTAAAAATATTAAAGCTTACAAGGAAAACTAAATCCCAAATGGAAATAACTTAAAAAGAAACTAAAACTTCAAAAGGCGTTGCAAAATTCTAAAGCACCTAAATCTTAGTCTAAAGAAAAAGCACTTAAGGAATTCTACGGCAAAGCCTAAAAATCTAGGAGTAAAAATAACTATAGCAAAAACTAAGTTTAAAATTAAATATGAGCTAAAAATACAAATATTACGCTACAACGATTAAAAAGGTACAAAATATAAAAGTTATAAAAAGTTATAAAAATATTAGATTTTATAAAAATATTATTTTTATATTTTTTTTTATATTATAGTATTAAGTAAATAAATAATAAAACTAAACAAAAGTAAAAATAACTAAATAAATTAAAAACTTAATTATAATAATAATAATAGTTTTAGGGTTTAAGTAATAATAATTAAATAATATCCGTAATAAATGCGTGATTAGGGTTTGGATGTGGCCTGGTCAAACCTCACCATGCGACTCGCATGGTTCAAAGGTACGGGTCATGCGACTCGCATGGCCTGCCTTGCAGGTTCAAACCAGGGGGTTCAATGACAGGTTCAAACGTAATATTTATTATTTATTTATATTTTTCTGTTTTATATTTAAAAGATAAATAAATATATAATTAAAATAAAACTTAATTTTAAAAACTAAAAATAAACTTAAAATACTTTATAATTTTGTAAAAATAAAAGAAAAACTTAAAAATATATTTAAAATACATTTTTTTTTTCGGTTTTAAAAGATTTTTTAATTTTTTATATCTTTTTAAATTTTTATAATTTTTAAACAAAAATATATATATAACAAAAACTAATTAAAACTTAAAAATATTTTTTTTATATTGACGTTTCGCTTCGAGCATCCCCGGCAGCGGCGCCAAAAATACTTGATGTGCAGCGGGGTAGTATATAAAATAGTTTATATTTTACTAGGAAAAACTATTAAATACGATACAATTTTACACAAGATATTTATTTATTTATAGAATGGATATACTTAAACCTTGCTACAACACTTATAGGCAGTGTACCTAATCGTACAGTAGTGTAGTTTTTAGTAAGTCCGGTTCGTTCCACAGGGAAATCTTTAAACAAAGCTCAACGCTATATTAGTTTACTTTTATAAAAATACAAACATATATATAAGTAATATTATTATTATAAAGGGGGGTTTTTACCGTTTAATGACCGGTTTGTCGATTTTAAAACTTTAGTCGCAGTTAAAACCTAATGTAAAATATAAAATAAATACAAGACTTAAATTAAAGCGTAAAGTAAATAACGATAATGAAATTGCGAATAATAAAAGTGCGATAAAATAAACTTGCGATAATTAAAAAGTACGATAATTAAAAGTGCGAATAAATAAAAGTGCGATAATTAGAAGTGCAATTAAATATAAAATAAAGGAAATTAAATATGAAATAAAAGAATTATGCTTATTTAAACTTCCGTAATCATGATGTTTGACGTGTTGATTTTAGTTTTATGCCCATGGGTTAATTGTCCTTTGTCCTGGATTATTTAATATGTCCGTCTGGTTTTTGTCCATAACAGTCCATCAGTCATAAATATAAATTGCAAGTGTCCTTGTCAAATTATTATTATACCCGAAGTTAAATATTCCAACTAATTGGGGATTCGAATTGTAACAAGGTTTTAATACTTTGTTTAATGAATACACCAGGTTATCGACTGCGTGTAAACCAAGGTTTTACTACTTTGTTAACAATTACACCAATTACCCTTGAATGTAATTTCACCCCTGTTTTAATTATTCTAGTGGCTATTAATCCATTCCCGTGTTCGGTTAAATGAACGATTATTCGTACATATAAATACCCCGCCCATCGTGTCCGATTGAGTGTATATGGTAATTTATAGGGACGCCCAATTGTAAATCTTTATATTAACATTAACAAACTTTCATTTAGTTAAACAAATATAAAGCCCATTAATAGCCCATAGTCTAATTTCCACAAGTGTCGTTCTTTTGTCCAAACCCCAATTATGGTACAAAGCCCAATTACCCAATTTTAGTAATTAGCCCAACATCATGATTACTTCGTTTTAAATAAGCATAATAATAACTTAGCTACGAGACATTAATATAAAAAGGTTGAACATAACTTACAATGATTAAAAATAGCGTAGCGTTACACGGACAGAATTTCGACTTACACCCTTAAAACAATCCTTAACATAACCTTATTATTATTATTAATTAAAATTAAAATTATAAATATTTATTTATATGTTTGAGATAGAGGGAGATAGATATTATGGTGTAAAGAAAACGGATGCCAGAAGTCGCTTTAAATAGAATGTGGCCTGGAAAAGGGGATCATGCGACTCGCATGAGTTTCCCCTTCCAGCCATGCGAGTCGCATGGCAAGAGATTCCAGCTCATGATCTTTTGTCTGATTGCTTGCCGACATAATAAATAAATAATATAAATATATAAATAATTTTAATAATTATTTATATATTATATTATATTTATATGCATAGTTGAGTAGATATTTTTGGTCCGTTGCGTCGGGCGTTTCTTCTAGGCTCAGGTCCCGGTTCCGGATTTTCGAACGTCCTCGCGTATTATTTTAAATCGCGTACTTTGCGTCTTGTAACTTGTACTCTTGTCATTTTGAGACGTTCCTCATCAATAATTTGAACCTTTTTGATTGAATCTTGTACTTTTTAGCTTTTTGGACCTTTCCGTCTTTAATTTGTCGAATCTGCCTTTTGTCTTCACTTTTTAATATTTAAACGAATATTGCTTGTAAATCGAACAATACCAACTAAAATCTTGTCTTTCTTGGGGAATAATGCTATAAAATATATGTTCCTTTTTAGCCTTATCAACGATTCACGAACAATTATATGTATGTATATATATATATTATAAGATGTACAAGCAAAAACGAATTTGCTACAGTAAAAACGACTTTGCTACAGTGCTACAGTGAAAACGACTTTGCTACAGTAAACACTATTTGCTACAGTAAACACTATTTGCTACAGTAAACACTATTTCTACAGTAATTTTATGTCGACGAACTAGCAAACAAAAGCGGATCAGGCGGCCATGCGATCGCATGGCAAAAGCACTTAAAACCCATGAGATCGCATGGGGACCAAATTCAGAAAATGTGCCTATAAAAGCCAGCCTTGTTCTGACGAATGAAACACACCAGAGATTCAATCTCTTTCTTTCTCTCTATAATTATATTTATATTATAATTTTAATTTAAGTTTAATAATAATAAAGTATATACGAGGGTGTTTTAATTCGGGTTTCAAACCGTTTTAAGCTAAGGAAATATTGGGTATTATTCGGGGTATTGTTCTTGAATCCAAGGCCAACGATACATTCGTCTACTATCATTACATCTATGCAATTTGCCTATAATATTGAATCTCAATATTGAACCGTGAGTTTATAGTCTCCATTTTTAAATACTTTAAATATTTTTGGGCTGAGAATAGATGCAATTTATTTTAAACGCAATAAGACACAAGTACATACTAAATTCTACACTGAGTTAAACCAATAATCCCTTACCTTTGCTAATTAGTAGCTACCAGTACATATGATATGGACTGGTGGGCGCGAATAATTGTATATGGATCCATAGGGCTTTACATCCCCGTCCGAGCTAGAGCGCTAGCCTTTTAATAGACGTATGTTATTTGAGTTTATGACACGTTGGTTTGCGTGTATTAAAACGAATAGGGTAATTATCATTATAGCGTTAAGTTTAGTTACCAGGGTGCTCTGTTACGTAGAATCTATTGATAAAATTTTGATGAAATCTTGTGGTCTATCTTTATATACTTATGACTCGAGCAATTAAACCTATAACTCACCAACATTCGTGTTGACCTTTTTATCATGTTTTATTCTCTGGTCCTTAGACTGCTTCCGCTGTGATGTGCTTGTTGCCTCTCATGCTTTGTATAAAGTTTATTGCATTCTAAATAAAACTACGTTGTGTAATAGATAATTGGACTGTGATGTCAATCTGTAAATTAAAGACTTATGTATTTTGGGGTTTTGCTTATACCTAAGCACTCGCTCACATGATTACGACTTTCTATGTTTAGAAAGTCACGTTTTTTAATGAATGCAATATTTTATCAAAACGTATCATATAGAGGTTAAAACCTCACTGTGGAATCAATGATTAATGTGCCGCGTCAATAGCGATTTTGACAGGTCGTTACACAAGGTATGGTCCACACACTCGGTTCATGATGTCCATGAACACAGCTGGTGTGTTAGTCAACCCAAACGGCATAACCATAAACTCGAAATGACCGTAACGCGTTCTGAAAGCAGTCTTCGGAATATCATCCTCCTTCACTCGCATCTGATGATACCCAGAATGTAAATCAATCTTCGAATAAACTGACGAGCCTTGTAGTTGATCAAATAAGTCGTCGATTCTTGGTAGTGGATAACGATTCTTGATGGTAAGTTTGTTCAACTCTCAGTAGTCGATACACAACCTGAATGTACCATCCTTCTTTTTGACAAACAAAACAGGAGCTCCCCATGGTGATGTACTTGGTCGTATAAAACCACGCTCTAAAAGTTCTTTTAGTTGACTTTGGAGTTCTTTCATTTCACTGGGTGCGAGTCTGTATGGAGCACGAGCTATTGGTATAGCTCCTGGTACGAGATCTATTTGAAATTCAACAGATCGATGTGGAGGTAGTCCCAGTAATTCTTTCAGAAATACATCGGGAAATTCTTTTGCGACGGGAACATCATTGATGTTCTTTTCTTCAGGTTTGACTTCTTCGATGTGTACTAGAACGGCATAGCAACCTTTTCTTATTAGTTTTTGTGCATTCAAATTACTAATAAGATTTAGCTTCGCGTTGCTCTTTTCTCCGTGCACCATTATAGGTTTTCCTTTTTCTCGTACAACGCGAATTGCATTTTTGTAACACACGATTTCCGCTCTCTCCTTTTTCAACCAGTCCATGCCGATTATCACATCAAAACTCCCTAACTCTACTGGTATCAAATCGATCTTAAACGTTTCACTAACCAGTTTAATTTCTCGATTCTGACATATTTTATCTGCCGAAATTAATTTACCGTTTGCTAATTCGAGTAAAAATTTATTATTCATAGGCATCAATGAACCACTTAATTTAGCACAAAAATCTCTACTCATATAACTTCTATCCGCACCCGAATCAAATAAAACATAAGCAGGTTTTTCATCCATAAGAAACGTGCCCGTAACAAGCTCTGGGTCTTCCTGCGCTTCTTCCGCATTAATGTTAAAAACTCTCCCACGGCTTTGCCCATTATTATTTCCCTGGTTTGGACATGCAGTTTTGTAGTGGCCCTTCTTCCCGCATCCATAACAAATAATGTGGGCATTACTTGTTCCTTTACCCGATGGTCCATAAATTTCACACTTCGTTGCATCATGACCCTTTCTATTACATTTGGTACAAGTTGCTGGATAAAAAGTAGTTGGATGGTACCCTTCACACCTTAGACACGGAATTTTCTGATTTTGATTACTAGTGTTGTTATTGAGATTGTTGTTGGGTTTTTTGGTGTTGCGGTTGGTATTGTTGTTGGGATGATTGTTGTAGTTGGAATGGTTTTTGTTGTGTTTGTTGTTGGGAAAAATGGCTCGATTGTGGTTGTCATTGTGGTGTTGATTGTTGAAATTGTGACTCTTGTCACTGGGTTCTTCCCACTTTCTATTGACTTGTTTCATTTTGGCCTCCTCGGCCGCCTGCTCTTTAATCCTTCCCTCGATCTGGTTTATAAGTTTGTGAGCCATTCGGCTTGTCTTTTGCATTGAAGTGGGCGCGCTTGCACTCACATCCTCCTGAATTCTCTCTGGTAACCCCTTAACAAATGCATCGATCTGCTCTTCTTCATCTTCGAACACTCTTGGGCACAATAAACACAACTCGGTGAATCGTCGTTCATATGTGGTGATATGAAATCCCTTCGTTCTTAATTCTCTAAGCTCCGTCTTGAGCTTATTGACTTCATTTCTGGGACGGTACTGCTCATTCATCAAGTGTTTGAATGCTGACCACGGTAGTGCGTAAGCAGCATCTTATCCCACTTGTTAGAGATAGGTATTCCACCATGTTAACGCAGTACCTGTGAAGGTATGCGTGGCGTACTTTACCTTATCTTCCTCAGCACATTTGCTTATAGCAAACACAGATTCGACCTTTTTGGTCCATCATTTCAGTCTGACTGGTCCTTCAGTTCCATCGAATTCCAGAGGTTTACAGGCAGTGAAAGCCTTGTAGGAGCACCCTACACGGTTTACTATGGAGTTAACTCCATTGCTAGACTCTGAGTTATTGTTGTTTTGCATTTCAGCCTGTACTGCGGCTATATTTTCCGCAAGGAAAGCACGAAAGTCTTCCTCACTCATGTTCAAGTTCTGACGAGTAGTCGGTGTCATTTCCTTCAAAAATAGCCAAAAGAATTAAGTTAATCATATAGAATATTAAGAGTAGTCAATAGTATTCCGTAGCATAATATGAACTCATTTATAATAGCTTTTTCTTCATATTAGCGTTTTATAAGTTTTAATTCGGGTAATACCTACCCGTTACGTTCATACTTAGTAGCTAACAAACAATTCAACTACTACAATTCTATATGAAAAACTGATTATAATAATATTTCACATTCAAACTTTTATACAATATTTTGCAAACTTACAATACCGCTATTTTACTTATAGCATGAAATATAGCACATAAAAACTCTGATACAAAATAGTTGCGAAGACAATTCTAGTTAATACGCAAGTCGTTCAACAAAGGCAATAAAGACACATAATTCATACGTCCAAAAACAAGTCATGCATTCTGGTTTTACTAAGACTACTTCCCATCCTTGGTCTTGTGGAACATAACCGTTATGACCGTTGACAAGACAACATGTTGTAATGTCATCAAAGGGATGAGGGTTTCGTAATGTCCAACAGCCCCGTAATAATCTAAAAACCTTGTTTCTGGCCCTGTAACTACCCGGATTTTTCCGATCGTTTTACACTTATAAGATTAATATTTACATAAATTAAACCTTACCAACATGATAAGCAATCTAAATTGTTGAGACTTATGTTTTTGAAAAGAGTTTTACACAACGTTTGACCGTCCAATTTGACCGATGATATCATGAACTATATAACATACGATAATTATACGTTTGTGTATATATATGTATTTTTATATATTTAACATGATCTAAGAATGTTTTAACATCTCATTGTGTACTAATAACAATGAGTTATAAGTATATTTTGAGACTACTAACTTAAGTTTTCAAAACGATAACTATATGTGACGTTCTTCGACTTAAATACTTAAAACTTATAATGCTTATACATGTATCGTATAGATATGTATTTTATCACTTTTAAAGGATTTATATACATAAAACAATATAAGTATATTTACAAAAGATAGCTATATTTGAATCCTCGTTCCATTTTCTTAAGATTTTTATACGTATATCTAGGGTATATGTACCCGTATCATACCCAGCTTCTATACGTATTTACTATTGGTATATACACATCACAATCACTTTATTAGCAGCTATGAGTCAGCCAATTTTGGATCTTAGCATGCATGATTAATCAATTTGGCATATTACAAGACTTTTGCACAAAATTACAAATTTATACATCTTTTCACCACCATTTATACTCCATTCCATTTTCATTTTTACTACACATTTTCTCTAACCAAATTCACACTCTTAGGAACCTTAAGTGTTCTTCACAATCTCAGCAAATAACCATGAAGATCTAGCTTCAAAAACAACCCTTAATCATCATAAGAAAATCCATTCAAGAACACTTCAAAAATCCTTCCAAGTAAACAAGTTTACTTCCAACCTTTCAATCCAACTCCACCACTCTTTTGATTCTAGGATTTTTCTCATCTCTTAGAGTAACTTTGTCCAAGTAACTTGAGGTAGTAACCTTATTCATAATCTTATTCAATTCATATTCATATAGCTATCTTATTTTGTGGTATAAAATTTTAACAACAAGAACATAGTTTGAATGATTTCAAACTTGTTCGCAAACTAAATAGATCCTTCTAACTTGACTTTTAAAACACTTCAAGATTAGTAATATATCATAATTATATTCTAACTTAACAAGATATAACTTGGTTTTACAAAGAACACCTTAAAAACTGAATCTACGTTGTCGGAGTGCAACCGGGGGCTGTTTTGGGTTGGATAATTAAAAACCATCTTAAGATTTGAATTGGAAGTTTATATTCTGGAAAAATGATATTTCTTATGAATATGTTAACACATAAAAATTTCATGGTTTAACTCAAAGTGTAAGTATTTTTAGAAAAATGATCATTAAATGTTGTTTTTATGATGGAAAATGATCACTTTCATAAGTTTCACCAAAGTTTGACCTATAACCTGTGATTTTGAATACAACCTAAGGTATTTTCAGTTCATATTCTTAAAATTTGACTCGATCCAAGGAATGGCAAGTTGAACCAACAAAAACGGAGTTGTAATGAAGAAACTACGACTAAAACAAGATCGGGTATGCGAAGCTAGTTTAGCTACGAAAATATTTGGAGAAAAATTAAATTAATCATATATTTCTAATTAATATGATATTTCATATATATTTACTTATGATTTGATTTTATATATTTCAGGACCACCCATAAACAACACGAGAAGATTAATCATAAGACCTCATGATTGTACGCAACACGTCATTTGACAACACGGTACTTTATGTACGCAACACGTCATTTGACAACATGGTACCATGGGTCAAGATTAATTCTGATCAATACGAATACGATGGGGTCTTTATTTATTTTATTGAGCAACTAATTGTGGACCACTAACATCGGACTGCTAACTACGGACTAAGAAAATATTAAAAGTACATATATATATATATATATATATATATATATATATATATATATATATATATATATATATATGTAACGATTACTTAAAAAGAAAATATGTTGATATATTATATATATGGTTAGGTTCGTGATATCTATCGGAGACCAAGTCGTGATAAATACCTTCAAGGCAAAAGTGAGTATATAGTCCCACTTTTAAATACATGCATTTTATGATTTATGTTATGAACACAAGTGATTAAAAATATATATTCTACGTTGAGTTGTACCACTGGCATACTTCCCTGTAACTTGGTAACTATTATTTACATGAGGTATTGTAAACGCGAATCCTGTTGATAGATCTATCGGGCCTGACAACCCCAACCGGACTGGACGACCAGTATTCAACGGTTGCACAGTACTTCGTTTCGGTGACTACACTTGGTACGGTGTAGTAAGATTTCATAATAATGGGAATGTGCGACGTTGATTAAATGTTAAGTATGGTTATCAAGTGCTCAACAACTTAGAATATTTTTATTAAAATGTTTATATATGAAATCTTGTGGTCTATATTTATAACGCTGCCGGCATTAAACCTATATCTCACCAACTTTATGTTGACGTTTTAAGCATGTTTATTCTCAGGTAATAACTAAAAGCTTCCGCTGCAACATGTTGAATTTAAGCAAGATCTTGAGTATGCATCTTTGTGTCAAAAATAAAACTGCATATCGGAGCATTTGTAATGTAAAATATGTTGAAAGTCGTATTGTTATTATCACATGTAAAGTTTGTAAGTCTAAGATTATCGCTAAACGATAATCATTATTATCTTGTTTAAACCTTGTATTTGTAATAAAAGTTATGGTTTGTATTGTAAAAACGAATGCAGTTTTTGAAAAACGTCGCATATAGAGGTCAATACCTCGCGATGAAATCATATGTTATTGTATTCGTCCTTATGGTTAAGGTCGGGTTATGACATGTGGTACCAGAGCGTTGGTCTTAGAGAACCAGAAAATTTGCATTAGTGTGTCTTATCGAGTTTGTTAGGATGCATTAGTGAGTCTGGACTTTGACCGTGTTTGATTTCGAAAACTATTGCTTATCCTTGTTGGTTAAAAAAATTAATATGTAAATATTATGTGGTACTAACGTGCTAGTTGTTATGTGATAGATGTCTGGCTTAGAACTTGTTATCACATTCAGCGACTCCGAACCAGAATCTTCAGAGGGTGTTCCAGTCATTAACCTGTCCGATGATAAAAACGATACCTTTGGGGAAGACTCAAAATTTTCGGATGAATCAATTGAAGAGGAACCGGAAAGTGATCCTGAGGAGGAAGAAATACAGGAAATTACAAAAGACAAGTTTGAAAGAGGAAAGAAACGAAAGGCTACTGAATTAGAAAATCCAAATCCCAAGTTTAGTGAGGATGTTGTGGCACCAACTCCACCAGACACTTCCACCCCTATTCTCGCTATTCCTATTAGTTCTATCCCGGCATCCAGTTCTTCAGCCCCTCCGCCAAAACGCAGGGAGACAGTCAAGATAACCTATAAGCGATTTCTTTAAACACAAACGTTTTGGGTTAAATGATGCGCTGTTGTTTTAAACCATGGGATCATATAACGTTTTGTATAATATTACTAGTGTGGTTTGCTTAATGTTTGATGTAAGATAAGCATATGTAAAATAGTGAAGTGTGAAATGCAATAATTTTCCATGGTTGAGTATTATTTGGGTGATAGTAATTGAATTTCTGTACTAAACTATTAAGTATGAACTTTAACGGGTAGGTACTACCTTAGATATAATTATAAAACGCTAATAAGAAGAAAAGGCTTTTATAATAATAACTGGTTCATATCATTAATAAGCTACGATGTACTGTAAATACATACTACATCTATAATATTCCATGTGAATAATTATTTTTTTTCATTCTTATTGAAGATTATGGCGCGATTGAACCGAATGACTGAACAAGAAATCGAGGAACTCATCAATCAGCGAGTGGATGACAGAATGTTATGGGTCGAGGCTGCGAGAGGTGCTGTAGTTAACCCAAATCCTCGTGTGGGATGTACTTACAAAACTTTTCAAGGTTGCAAGCCCTCATCATTCAGTGGAACAGAAGGACCAGTGGGTTTAACTCGGTGGATCGAAAAGATTGAGTCTGTGTTTAAAATCAGTGGTTGTATTGAGAAGGACATGACCAAGTATGCATCGTGCACCTTACAAGATAGTGCACTCACATGGTGCAAAACTATGTGAAGGTCGTAGGAGGAGATGTAGCTTATGATACTCCCTGGGAAGAATTCAAAACAATGTTAATCAACGAGTATTGTCCAAGGAACGAGGTTAGGAAGTTGGAAGCTGAATTACGAAGCCTGAAAGTTGTTGGTACTGAACTCACCAACTACAATCAGCGATTCATGGAATTAGCTTTGCTATGTCCCGAATTGGTACCAACCGAAGAACGGAAGATAGAACTGTA
Organism: Rutidosis leptorrhynchoides; assembly: GCF_046630445.1. Lineage (NCBI taxonomy): Eukaryota > Viridiplantae > Streptophyta > Magnoliopsida > Asterales > Asteraceae > Rutidosis > Rutidosis leptorrhynchoides. The sequence continues at coordinate 514,504,702 of NC_092336.1, read as the reverse complement.
CAAAGATGGTTTGCCTAAAAATGTTGATGGAGTTGATGGACCAGATTATTCTGGATAAGAACACCGATGTCAAGACATCGGGAAATAAAAGAAAGTGGGAAGGTAATCATCAACAATCCAACAAGAAACAAGAAACCACGCAAGGTGCGGGTAGCGGTTCGAACTCAGGTTACAAAGGACGAAATCCTTTATGTAACAGATGCCACAAACATCACTCTGGTTATTGTAATGTGGTGTGCGAAAATTGTAATCGAATGGGTCATCTTGCTGAAGATTTTCGGATTCCTGTTACAAATACAAATGGCACCAAGACTCCTGCCACTAATGCAAATAGAACTGCCTTGGCCACTGTTACCTGTTATGGGTGTGGGAAACAGGGTCATTATAAGAGCCAGTGTCCGAATCCAGAGAAGAATAATGGATCTGCACGTGGAAGAGCATTTGTTATTAATGCTAGAGAGGCGTGTGAAGACCCGAAGCTTGTTACGGGTACGTTTACCATAAATAACTTATCCGCATCTATTATATTTGATACTGGTGCCGATATGAAATGTCCCGTTCTTATTGATTAAAAATGTTCCATATTAATTGATTTCGTTGCGAGGTTTTGACCTCTATATGAGACGTTTTTCAAAGACTGCATTCATTTTAAAACAAACCATAACCTTTATTTCATCAATAAAGGTTTAAAAAGCTTTACGTAGATTATCAAATAATGATAATCTAAAATATCCTGTTTACACACGACCATTACATAATGGTTTACAATACAAATATGTTACAACAAAATAAGTTTCTTGAATGCAGTTTTTACACAATATCATACAAGCATGGACTCCAAATCTCGTCCTTATTTAAGTATGCGACAGCGGAAGCTCTTAATAATCACCTGAGAATAAACATGCTTAAAACGTCAACAAAAATGTTGGTGAGTTATAGGTTTAACCTATATATATCAAATCATAATAATAGACCACAAAATTTCATATTTCAATACACATCCCAATAAAAATCATTCATATGGTGAACACCTGGTAACCGACATTAACAAGATGCATATATAAGAATATCCCCATCATTCCGGGACACCCTTCGGATATGATATAAATTTCGAAGTACTAAAGCATCCGGTACTTTGGATGGGGTTTGTTAGGCCCAATAGATCTATCTTTAGGATTCGCTTCAATTAGGGTGTCTGTTCCCTAATTCTTAGATTACCAGACTTAATAAAAAGGGGAATATTCGATTTCGATAATTCAACCATAGAATGTAGTTTCACGTACTTGTGTCTATTTTGTAAATCATTTATAAAACCTGCATGTATTCTCATCCCAAAAATATTAGATTTTAAAAGTGGGACTATAACTCACTTTCACAGATTTTTACTTCGTCGGGAAGTAAGACTTGGCCACTGGTTGATTCACGAACCTATAACAATATATACATATATATTAAAGTATGTTCAAAATATATTTACAACACTTTTAATATATTTTGATGTTTTAAGTTTATTAAGTCAGCTGACCTCGTTAGTAACCTATAACTAGTTGTCCACAGTTAGATGTACAGAAATAAATCGATAAATATTATCTTGAATCAATCCACGACCCAGTGTATACGTATCTCAGTATTGATCACAACTCAAACTATATATATTTTGGAATCAACCTCAACCCTGTATAGCTAACTCTAACATTCACATATAGAGTGTCTATGGTTGTTCCGAAATATATATAGATGTGTCGACATGATAGGTCGAAACATTGTATACGTGTCTATGGTATCTCAAGATTACATAATATACAATACAAGTTGATTAAGTTATGGTTGGAATAGATTTGTTACCAATTTGCACGTAGTTAAAATGAGAAAAATTATCCAATCTTGTTTTACCCATAACTTCTTCATTTTAAATCCGTTTTGAGTGAATCAAATTGCTATGGTTTCATATTGAACTCTATTTTATGAATCTAAACAGAAAAATATAGGTTTATAGTCGAAAAAATAAGTTACAAGTCATTTTTGTAAAGGTAGTCATTTCAGTCGAAAGAACGACGTCTAGATGACCATTTTAGAAAACATACTTCCACTTTGAGTTTAACCATAATTTTTGGATATAGTTTCATGTTCATAATAAAAATCATTTTCTCAGAATTACAACTTTTAAATCAAAGTTTATCATAGTTTTTAATTAACTAACCCAAAACAGCCCGCGGTGTTACTACGACGGCGTAAATCCGGTTTTACGGTGTTTTTCGTGTTTCCAGGTTTTAAATCATTAAGTTAGCATATCATATAGATATAGAACATGTGTTTAGTTAATTTTAAAAGTCAAGTTAGAAGGATTAACTTTTGTTTACGAACAAGTTTAGAATTAACTAAACTATGTTCTAGTGATTACGAGTTTAAACCTTCGAATAAGATAGTTTTATATATATGAATCGAATGATGTTATGAACATCATTACTACCTTAAGTTCCTTGGATAAACCTACTGGAAAACAGAAAAATGGATCTAGCTTCAACGGATCCTTGGATGGCTCGAAGTTCTTGAAGCAGAATCATGATACGAAAATAACTTCAAGTAAGATCATCACTTGAAATAAGATTGTTATAGTTATAGAAATTGAACCAAAGTTTGAATATGATTATTACCTTGTATTAGAATGATAACCTACTGTAAGAAACAAAGATTTCTTGAGGTTGGATGATCACCTTACAAGATTGGAAGTGAGCTAGCAAACTTGAAAGTATTCTTGATTTTATGTAACTAGAATTTGTAAAATATATGAAGAACACTTAGAACTTGAAGATAGAACTTGAGAGAGATCAATTAGATGAAGAAAATTGAAGAATGAAAGTGTTTGTAGGTGTTTTTGGTCGTTGGTGTATGGATTAGATATAAAGGATATGTAATTTTGTTTTCATGTAAATAAGTCATGAATGATTACTCATATTTTTGTAATTTTATGAGATATTTCATGCTAGTTGCCAAATGATGGTTCCCACATGTGTTAGGTGACTCACATGGGCTACTAAGAGCTGATCATTGGAGTATATATACCAATAGTACATACATCTAAAAGCTGTGTATTGTACGAGTACGAATACGGGTGCATACGAGTAGAATTGTTGATGAAACTGAACGAGGATGTAATTGTAAGCATTTTTGTTAAGTAGAAGTATTTTGATAAGTGTATTGAAGTCTTTCAAAAGTGTATAAATACATATTAAAGCACTACATGTATATACATTTTAACTGAGTCGTTAAGTCATCGTTAGTCGTTATATGTAAGTGTTGTTTTGAAACCTTTAGGTTAACGATCTTGTTAATTGTTGTTAACCCAATGTTTATAATATCAAATAAGATTTTAAATTATTATATTATCATGATATTATCATGTATGAATATCTCTTAATATGATATATATACATTAAATGTCTTTACAACGATAATCGTTACATATATGTCTCGTTTAAAAATCATTAAGTTAGTAGTCTTGTTTTTACATATGTAGTTCATTGTTAATATACTTAATGATATGTTTACTTATCATAGTATCATGTTAACTATATATATATTCATATATATGTTATCATATAGTTTTTACAAGTTTTAACGTTCGTGAATCACCTGTCAACTTGGGTGGTCAATTGTCTATATGAAACATATTTCAATTAATCAAGTCTTAACAAGTTTGATTGCTAAACATGTTGGAAACATTTAATCATGTAAATATCAATCTCAATTAATATATATAAACATGGAAAAGTTCGGGTCACTACAGTACCTACCCGTTAAATAAATTTCGTCCCGAAATTTTAAGCTGTTGAAGGTGTTGACGAATCTTCTGGAAATAGATGCTGGTATTTCTTATTCATCTGATCTTCACGCTCCCAGGTGAACTCGGGTCCTCTATGAGCATTCCATCAAACCTTAACAATTGGTATCTTGTTTTGATTAAGTCTTTTAACCTCACGATCCATTATTTCGACGGGTTCTTCGATGAATTGAAGTTTTTCGTTGATTTGGATTTCATCTAACGGAATAGTGAGATCTTCTTTAGTAAAACATTTCTTCAAATTCGAGACGTGGAAAGTGTTATGTACAGCCGCGAGTTGTTGAGGTAACTCAAGTCGGTAAGCTACTGGTCCGACACGATCAATAATCTTGAATGGTCCAATAAACCTTGGATTTAATTTCCCTCGTTTACCAAATCGAACAACGCCTTTCAAAGGTGCAACTTTAAGCATGACCATCTCTCCAATTTCAAATTCTATATCTTTTCTTTTATTGTCAGCGTAGCTCTTTTGTCGACTTTGGGCGGTTTTCAACCGTTGTTGAATTTGGATGATCTTCTCGGTAGTTTCTTGTATAATCTCCAGACCCGTAATTTGTCTATCCCCCACTTCACTCCAACAAATCGTAGACCTGCACTTTCTACCATAAAGTGCTTCAAACGGCGCCATCTCAATGCTTGAATGGTAGCTGTTGTTGTAGGAAAATTCTGCTAACGGTAGATGTCGATCCCAACTATTTCTGGAATCAATAACACATGCTCGTAGCATGTCTTCAAGCGTTTGTATCGTCCTTTCGCTCTGCCCATCAGTTTGTGGATGATAGGCAGTACTCATGTCTAGACGAGTTCCTAATGCTTGCTGTAATGTCTGCCAGAATCTTGAAATAAATCTGCCATCCCTATCAGAGATAATAGAGATTGGTATTCCATGTCTGGAGACGACTTCCTTCAAATACAGTCGTGCTAACTTCTCCATCTTGTCATCTTCTCTTATTGGCAGGAAGTGTGCTGATTTGGTGAGACGATCAACTATTACCCAAATAGTATCAAAACCACTTGCAGTCCTTGGCAATTTAGTGATGAAATCCATGGTAATGTTTTCCCATTTCCATTCTGGGATTTTGGGTTGTTGAAGTAGACCTGATGGTTTTTGATACTCAGCTTTGACCTTAGAACACGTCAAACATTCTCCTACGTATTTAGCAACATCGGCTTTCATACCCGGCCACCAAAAATGTTTCTTGAGATCCTTGTACATCTTCCCCGTTCCAGGATGTATTGAGTATCTGGTTTTATGAGCTTCTCTAAGTACCATTTCTCTCATATCTCCAAATTTTGGTACCCAAATCCTTTCAGCCCTATACCAGGTTCCGTCTTCCCGAATATTAAGATGCTTCTCCGATCCTTTGGGTATTTCATCCTTTAAATTTCTCATTTTTAAAACTCCTTGTTGCGCCTCCTTTATTTGAGTAGTAAGGTTATTATGAATCATTATATTCATAGATTTTACTCGAATGGGTTCTCTGTCCTTCCTGCTCAAGGCATCGGCTACCACATTTGCCTTCCCCGGGTGGTAACGAATCTCAAAGTCGTAATCATTCAATAATTCAATCCACCTACGCTGCCTCATATTCAGTTGTTTCTGATTAAATATGTGTTGAAGACTTTTGTGGTCGGTATATATAATACTTTTAACCCCATATAAGTAGTGCCTCCAAGTCTTTAATGCAAAAACAACCGCGCCTAATTCCAAATCATGCGTCGTATAATTTTGTTCGTGAATCTTCAATTGTCTAGACGCATAAGCAATCACCTTCGTTCGTTGCATTAATACACAACCGAGACCTTGCTTTGATGCGTCACAATAAATCACAAAATCATCATTCCCTTCAGGCAATGACAATAAAGGTGCCGTAGTTAGCTTTTTCTTCAATAACTGAAACGCTTTCTCTTGTTCATCATTCCATTCAAATTTCTTCCCTTTATGCGTTAATGCAGTCAAGGGTTTTGCTATTCTGGAAAAGTCTTGGATGAACCTTCTGTAGTAACCAGCTAGTCCTAAAAACTGGCGTATGTGTTTCGGAGTTTTCGGGGTTTCCCACTTTTCAACAGTTTCTATCTTTGCCGGATCCACCTTAATACCTTCTTTGTTCACTATGTGACTGAGGAATTGAACTTCTTCCAACCAAAATGCACACTTTGAAAACTTAGCGTACAATTCTTCCTTCCTCAATACTTCTAACACCTTTCTCAAATGTTCACCGTGTTCTTGGTCATTCTTTGAGTAAATAAGTATGTCATCAATGAAAACAATGACAAACTTGTCAAGGTATGGTCCACACACTCGGTTCATAAGGTCCATGAACACAGCTGGTGCATTAGTTAAACCAAATGGCATGACCATAAAATCATAATGACCGTAACATGTTCTAAAAGCAGTCTTTGGAATATCATCTTCTTTCACCCGCATTTGATGATACCCGGAACGTAAGTCAATCTTTGAATAAACAGACGAGCCTTGTAGTTGATCAAATAAGTCGTCGATTCTCGGTACTGGGTAGCGGTTCTTGATGGTAAGTTTGTTCAACTCTCGGTAGTCGATACACAACCTGAATGTACCATCTTTCTTCTTGACAAACAAAACAGGAGCTCCCCACGGTGATGTGCTTGGTCGAATGAAACCACGCTCTAAAAGTTCTTGTAATTGGCTTTGCAGTTCTTTCATCTCGCTGGGTGCGAGTCTGTAAGGAGCACGAGCTATTGGTGCAGCTCCTGGTACAAGATCTATTTGAAATTCAACGGATTGATGTGGGGGTAATCCCGGTAATTCTTTCGGAAATACATCGGGAAATTCTTTTGCAATGGGAACATCATTGATGCTCTTTTCTTCAGTTTGTACTTTCTCGACGTGTGCTAGAACAGCATAGCAACCTTTTCTTATTAGTTTTTGTGCCTTCAAATTACTAATAAGATGTAGCTTCGTGTTTCCCTTTTCTCCGTACACCATTAAGGGTTTTCCTTTTTCTCGTATAATGCGAATTGCATTTTTGTTACAAACAATCTCTGCTTTCACTTCTTTCAACCAGTCCATACCGATTATCACATCAAAACTCCCTAACTCTACTGGTATCAAATCAATCTTAAATGTTTCGCTAACCAGTTTAATTTCTCGATTCCGACATATATTATCTGCTGAAATTAATTTACCATTTGCTAATTCGAGTAAAAATTTACTATCCAAAGGCGTCAATGGACAACTTAATTTAGCACAAAAATCTCTACTCATATAGCTTCTATCCGCACCCGAATCAAATAAAACGTAAGCAGATTTATTGTCAATAAGAAACGTACCCGTAACAAGCTCCGGGTCTTCCTGTGCCTCTGCCGCATTAATATTGAAAACTCTTCCGCGGCCTTGTCCATTCGTGTTCTCCTGGTTCGGGCAATTTCTAATAATGTGGCCCGGTTTTCCACATTTATAACAAACTACATTGGCAAAACTTGCTCCGACACTACTTGCTCCGCCATTACTCGTTCCGACACCATTTGTTCCTTTCGTTCTGTTAACCCCTGGTCCGTAGACCTCACACTTCGCCGCGCTATGACCATTTCTTTTACACTTGTTACAATATTTGGTGCAGAACCCCGAGTGATACTTTTCACACCTTTGGCATAGCTGCTTCTGATTGTTGTTGTTGTGGTTATTATTGTTGTTGGGATGATTGTTGTAGCTGCTGTTTTTGTTATTGTTGTTGTTGTTGGGCCGTTTGTTGTAGTTGCGATTGTTGGGATAATTGTTGCGATTATTGTTGTAATTGCTGTTGTTGTTGTATTGGTGATTCTTATCACCGTTTTCCTCCCACTTTCTTTTGACTTGCTTCACATTGGCCTCTTCAGCAGTCTGTTCTTTAATTCTTTCTTCAATCTGGTTTACTAGTTTGTGAGCCATTCTACATGCCTGTTGTATGGAGGCGGGCTCGTATGAACTTATATCTTCTTGGATTCTTTTCGGTAATTCTTTCACAAACGCGTCGATCTTCTCTTCCTCATCTTTGAATGCTCCCGGACACAATAGGCACAATTCTGTGAATCGTCTTTCGTACGTGGTAATATCAAATCCTTGGGTTCGTAACCCTCTAAGTTCTGTCTTGAGCTTATTGACCTCGGTTCTGGGACGGTACTTCTCGTTCATCAAGTGCTTGAATGCTGACCACGGTAGTGCGTACGCATCGTCTTGTCCCACTTGCTCTAGATAGGTATTCCACCATGTTAACGCAGAACCTGTAAAGGTATGCGTAGCGTACTTCACTTTGTCCTCTTCAGTACACTTACTTATGGCAAACACCGATTCGACCTTTTCGGTCCACCGTTTCAATCCGATCGGTCCTTCGGTTCCATCAAATTCCAAAGGTTTGCGGGCAGTGAATTCTTTGTAGGTGCATCCTACACGATTTCCTGTACTGCTAGATCCAAGGTTATTGTTGGTATGTAGCGCAGCCTGTACTGCGGCTATGTTTGAAGCTAGAAAAGTACGGAATTCCTCTTCATTCATATTCACGGTGTGTCGAGTAGTCAGTGCCATTTCCTTCAAATAGTCAAATGGAACAAGTTAATCATACAGAATATTAAGAGTAGTTAATAGTATTTCGTAGCATAATATGAACTCATTTATAAAAGCTTTTTCTTCATATTAGCGTTTTATAAGTTTAAATTCGGGTAGTACCTACCCGTTAAGTTCATACTTAGTAGCTAATATACAATTCAACTACTACAATTCTATATGAAAAACTGATTATAATAATATTTCGTGTTCAAAATTTTACACAATATTTTACAAACTTACAATACCGCTTATTTTACATATAGCATGAAATATAGCACACAATAAATTTGATACAAGATGGTTGTGAAGATAATTCTAGCTAGTACACAAGTCGTTCAGCAAAGGCAATAAAGACACGTAATTCATACTTCCAGAAATAAGTCATGCATTCTGGTTTTACTAGGATTACTTCCCATCCTTGGTCTTGTGGAACATAACCGTTATAGCCGTTGATAAGACAGCGTGTTGTAACGTCGTCAAAGGGACGAGGGTTACGTAATGTCCAACAGTCCCGTAACAATCTAAAAACCTCATTTCTTACCCCAATTACCGACTCCGTCACTTGTGGGAATGTTTTGTTTAATAGTTGTAGGCCGATGTTCTTGTTCTCACTTTGGTGAGAAGCGAACATTACTAATCCGTAAGCATAACATGCTTCTTTATGTTGCATGTTAGCCGCTTTTTCTAAATCACGAAGTCCAATATTCGGATATATTGAGTCAAAATAATTTCTTAACCCATTGCGTAAAATAGCATTTGGGTTCCCCGCAATATATGCGTCAAAGTAAACACATCGTAACTTATGGATTTCCCAATGTGATATCCCCCATCTTTCGAACGAAAGCCTTTTATAAACCAAGGCATTCTTGGAACGTTCTTCGAATGTCTTACAAACTGATCTCGCCTTAAATAGTTGTGCCGAAGAATTCTGACCGACTCTAGACAAGATTTCATCAATCATGTCTCCGGGTAGGTGTCTTAAAATATTGGGTTGTCTATCCATTTTGTGTTTTTATACTGTAAAATAGACAAGAGTTAGATTCATAAAAAAAATACTTATTAATACAAGCAATTTTTACATATATCATAAAGCATAAGCACACTATATTACTTATATTACACCACACGAATACAACTATCTTATTCCGACTCGCTTATTTCTTCTTTTTCGGTTTTGATTCGTTTTGCCAAGTTTCTAGGGATATATGATGTTCCCCTAATACGAGCCGTAATTTTCCACATTGGTTTAGAAAAACCTGGTGGTTTAGAGGTTCCCGGGTCATTGTTACAACTTAAGGACTTCGGGGGTTGACGATACATATAAAGTTCATCGGGGTTGGAATTAGATTTCTCTATTTTTATGCCCTTTCCCTTATTATTTTCTTTTGCCTTTTTAAATTCAGTTGGGGTAATTTCTATAACATCATCGGAATTCTCGTCGGAATCCGATTCATCGGAGAATTGGTAATCCTCCCAATATTTTTCTTCCTTGGCGGAAACACCATTGACCATAATTAACCTTGGTCGGTTGGTTGAGGATTTTCTTTTACTTAACCATTTTATTATTTCCCCCACCTGTTCTATTTCTTCATCTGGTTCCGATTCTTCTTCCGGTTCCAATTCTTCTTCCGGTTCTGACTCTTCTTCCGGTTCCTCTTCGGGAACTTGTGAATCAGTCCACGAATCATTCCAATTTACATTTGACTCTTCATTATTATTAGGTGAGTCAATGGGACTTGTTCTAGAGGTAGACATCTATCACATAATATCAAACGCGTTAAGAGATTAATATATCACATAATATTCACATGTTAAAAATATATAGTTTAAAACAAAATTTGTTAAGCAATCATTTTTCAAGTAAACACGGTCGAAGTCCAGACTCACTAATGCATCCTAACAAACTCGATAAGACACACTAATGCAAAATTCAGGTTCTCTAAGACCAACGCTCGGATACCAACTGAAATGTCCCGTTCTTATTGATTAAAAACGTTCCATATTAATTGATTTCGTTGCGAGGTTTTGACCTCTATATGAGACGTTTTTCAAAGACTGCATTCATTTTAAAACAAACCATAACCTTTATTTCATCAATAAAGGTTTAAAAAGCTTTACGTAGATTATCAAATAATGATAATCTAAAATATCCTGTTTACACACGACCATTACATAATGGTTTACAATACAAATATGTTACAACAAAATAAGTTTCTTGAATGCAGTTTTTACACAATATCATACAAGCATGGACTCCAAATCTCGTCCTTATTTAAGTATGCGACAGCGGAAGCTCTTAATAATCACCTGAGAATAAACATGCTTAAAACGTCAACAAAAATGTTGGTGAGTTATAGGTTTAACCTATATATATCAAATCATAATAATAGACCACAAGATTTCATATTTCAATACACATCCCATACATAGAGATAAAAATCATTCATATGGTGAACACCTGGTAACCGACATTAACAAGATGCATATATAAGAATATCCCCATCATTCCGGGACACCCTTCGGATATGATATAAATTTCGAAGTACTAAAGCATCCGGTACTTTGGATGGGGTTTGTTAGACCCAATAGATCTATCTTTAGGATTCGCGTCAATTAGGGTGTCTGTTCCCTAATTCTTAGATTACCAGACTTAATAAAAAGGGGCATATTCAATTTCGATAATTCAACCATAGAATGTAGTTTCACGTACTCGTGTCTATTTTGTAAATCATTTATAAAACCTGCATGTATTCTCATCCCAAAAATATTAGATTTTAAAAGTGGGACTATAACTCACTTTCACAGATTTTTACTTCGTCGGGAAGTAAGACTTGGCCACTGGTTGATTCACGAACCTATAACAATATATACATATATGTTAAAGTATGTTCAAAATATATTTACAACACTTTTAATATATTTTGATGTTTTAAGTTTATTAAGTCAGCTGTCCTCGTTAGTAACCTATAACTAGTTGTTCACAGTTAGATGTACAGAAATAAATCGATAAATATTATCTTGAATCAATCCACGACCCAGTGTATACGTATCTCAGTATTGATCACAACTCAAACTATATATATTTTGGAATCAACCTCAACCCTGTATAGCTAACTCCAACATTCACATATAGAGTGTCTATGGTTGTTCCGAAATATATATAGATGTGTCGACATGATAGGTCGAAACATTGTATACGTGTCTATGGTATCTCAAGATTACATAATATACAATACAAGTTGATTAAGTTATGGTTGGAATAGATTTGTTACCAATTTTCACGTAGCTAAAATGAGAAAAATTATCCAATCTTGTTTTACCCATAACTTCTTCATTTTAAATCCGTTTTGAGTGAATCAAATTGCTATGGTTTCATATTGAACTCTATTTTATGAATCTAAACAGAAAAGTATAGGTTTATATTCGAAAAAATAAGTTACAAGTCGTTTTTGTAAAGGTAGTCATTTCAGTCGAAAGAACGACGTCTAGATGACCATTTTAGAAAACATACTTCCACTTTGAGTTTAACCATAATTTTTGGATATAGTTTCATGTTCATAATAAAAATCATTTTCTCAGAATTACAACTTTTAAATCAAAGTTTATCATAGTTTTTAATTAACTAACCCAAAACAGCCCGCGGTGTTACTACGACGGCGTAAATCCGGTTTTACGGTGTTTTTCGTGTTTCCAGGTTTTAAATCATTAAGTTAGCATATCATATAGATATAGAACATGTGTTTAGTTAATTTTAAAAGTCAAGTTAGAAGGATTAACTTTTGTTTACGAACAAGTTTAGAATTAACTAAACTATGTTCTAGTGATTACGAGTTTAAACCTTCGAATAAGATAGTTTTATATATATGAATCGAGTGATGTTATGAACATCATTACTACCTTAAGTTCCTTGGATAAACCTACTGGAAAAGAGAAAAATGGATCTAGCTTCAACGGATCCTTGGATGGCTCGAAGTTCTTGAAGCAGAATCATGACACGAAAACAAGTTCAAGTAAGATCATCACTTGAAATAAGATTGTTATAGTTATAGAAATTGAACCAAAGTTTGAATATAATTATTACCTTGTATTAGAATGATAACCTACTGTAAGAAACAAAGATTTCTTGAGGTTGGATGATCACCTTACAAGATTGGAAGTGAGCTAGCAAACTTGAAAGTATTCTTGATTTTATGTAACTAGAACTTGTAAAATATATGAATAACACTTAGAACTTGAAGATAGAACTTGAGAGAGATCAATTAGATGAAGAAAATTGAAAAATGAAAGTGTTTGTAGGTGTTTTTGGTCGTTGGTGTATGGATTAGATATAAAGGATATGTAATTTTGTTTTCATGTAAATAAGTCATGAATGATTACTCATATTTTTGTAATTTTATGAGATATTTCATGCTAGTTGCCAAATGATGGTTCCTACATGTGTTAGGTGACTCACATGGGCTGCTAAGAGCTGATCATTGGAGTGTATATACCAATAGTACATACATCTAAAAGCTGTGTATTGTACGAGTACGAATACGGGTGCATACGAGTAGAATTGTTGATGAAACTGAACGAGGATGTAATTGTAAGCATTTTTGTTAAGTAGAAGTATTTTGATAAGTGTATTGAAGTCTTTCAAAAGTGTATAAATACATATTAAAGCACTACATGTATATACATTTTAACTGAGTCGTTAAGTCATCGTTAGTCGTTATATGTAAGTGTTGTTTTGAAACCTTTAGGTTAACGATCTTGTTAATTGTTGTTAACCCAATGTTTATAATATCAAATGAGATTTTAAATTATTATATTATCATGATATTATCATGTATGAATATCTCTTAATATGATATATATACATTAAATGTCTTTACAACGATAATCGTTACATATATGTCTCGTTTAAAAATCATTAAGTTAGTAGTATTGTTTTTACATATGTAGTTCATTGTTAATATACTTAATGATATGTTTACTTATCATAGTATCATGTTAACTATATATATATTCATATATATGTTATCATATAGTTTTTACAAGTTTTAACGTTCGTGAATCACCTGTCAACTTGGGTGGTCAATTGCCTATATGAAACATATTTCAATTAATCAAGTCTTAACAAGTTTGATTGCTTAACATGTTGGAAATATTTAATCATGTAAATATCAATCTCAATTAATATATATAAACATGGAAAAGTTCGGGTCACTACACGATAGAAGTTACGTGAGTAGAGACTTTTACGCTAAATTGAATTGTTCATCATTACCTCTAGATGCTAAGTACATGATTGAGTTAGCTAATGGTAAACTAATTAAAGCCGATAAAATTTGCCGTGATTGTAAAATAAATTTAGCCGGAGAAATATTTAAGATTGATTTGATACCCATAGAATTAGGAATTTTTGATGTAATAGTCGGCATGGACTGGATGTCCAAAATAGGAGCTGAAGTTGTGTGTGCCAAGAAGGCAATTCGCATTCCTCGTAAGGATAAAATGCCAGTAATGATTTATGGAGAGAAGGGTAACTCAAAGCTAAAACTCATTAGTTTTTTGAAAGCTCAAAAGTTCTTGAAGAAAGGGTGTTATGCTATCTTAGCACATGTTAATAAAGTCGAAATGAAGGAAAAAGTGAAGAGCATCAATGGCGTGCCTGTGGCAAGAGATTTTCCTGAAGTCTTTCCGGAAGAGTTGCCGGGATTACCTCCATTTAGATCTGTAGAATTTCAAATAGATCAAGTACCAGGAGCTGCACCAGTGGCTCGTGCTCCATATAGACTTGCACCATCTGAGTTAAAAGAACTTCAGAGTCAGTTAAAAGAATTACTGGACCGTGGATTCATACGACCAAGTACTTCACCGTGGAGAGCTCCGATTTTATTCGTCAAGAATAAAGATGGATCTTTTAGGATGTGTATAGATTATCGTGAATTAAATAAGTTAACTATCAAGAATCGGTATCCACTACCGAGAATTGACGACTTATTTGATCAACTGCAAGGATCATGTGTGTACTCGAAAATCGACTTAAGATCGGGCTATCATCAATTACGTGTCAAAGAAGAAGATATTCTGAAAACCGATTTTTGGACACGTTATGGTCATTACGAATTTTTGGTTATGCCGTTTGGGTTGACTAATGTGCCAGCTGTATTCATGGACCTCATGAATCGAGTTTGTAGTCCATATTTAGATAAGTTTGTTATCGTTTTCATTGACGATATTCTTATCTATTCCAAGAGTGAGCAAGAGCATGAGCAGCATTTAAGATTGGTATTAGAGTTGTTAAGAAAAGAACAGTTATACGCCAAATTTTCTAAGTGTGCATTTTGGTTGAAAGAAGTGCAATTTCTTGGCCACGTTGTTAGTAGCAAAGGAATTCAGGTTGATCCAGCTAAAATTGAGGCCATTGAAAAATGGGAGACTCCTAAGACACCAACGCAGATACGCCAATTTTTGGGTTTAGCTGGTTATTATAGAAGGTTTATTCAAGATTTTTCCCGAATAGCTAAACCATTAACAGCGTTAATGCAAAAAGGGAAGAAGTACGAATGGACTTCTGAGCAGGAAAGTGCATTTCAATTACTGAAGAAGAAGTTGACTACAACACCTATTTTATCGTTACCTGAAGGGAACGATGATTTTGAGATATATTGTGATGCTTCGTGACAAGGTTTTGGTTGCGTCCTTATGCAACGGAAGAAAGTTATAGCATACGCATCTCGACAATTGAAGATTCACGAGCGGAATTATACGACGCATGATTTAGAATTGGGAGCAGTAGTGTTTGCATTGAAGATATGGAGACACTATTTATATGGGGTTAAATGCACTGTGTTACTGATCATTAAAGCCTTCAACATATTTTTGATCAGAAACAGCTGAACATGAGGCAACGTAGGTGGGTCGAGCTGATAAACGACTATGATTGTGAGATTCGCTATCATCCCGGGAAAAGCGAATGTAGTGGCCGACGCTCTAAGAAGAAAGGAACGGGAACCAATTTGAGTACGAGCGATGAACATAAAAATTCGCATGAATCTCAACTCACAAATTAAAGATGCTCAACGAGAAGCTCTTACTAAAGAAAACACAGGAAATGAAATAATGAAGAAGTATGGGAAACAACTCGTTATACGGGAAGACGGAATTCGATATTTTACAAACCGTATTTGGGTACCAAAGTTGGGTGGATTAAGGAAGTTGATATTGAACGAGGCACATAAGACAAGATACTCGATACATCCTGGAGTTGGAAATATGTATCAAGATCTTAAGACGCATTATTGGTGGCCTAATTTAAAGACAGATGTTGCAACATATGTTGGGGAATGTTTAACTTGTTCCAAAGTCAAAGCAGAACACTAGAAGCCGTCAGGGTTACTTCAACAACCAGAAATCCCAGAATGGAAATGGGATGGTATTACCATGGATTTCATCACAAAGTTACCTAAGACTGCCTGGGGTTATGACACCATTTGGGTAATAGTTGATCGTCTCACCAAATCTGCACATTTCTTGCCTATAAAGGAAACAGATAGAATGGAGAAACTATTACGATTATACATAAAAGAAATTGTTTCAAGGTGTAATGACCCGGAAATTTCTGACCAAATTTAAACTTAATCTTTGTATGATTAATATTTTCGACACGATAAGCAAAGTCTGTAAAACTGAATCTCAAAATTTTTGAACTATTCAAATACCTTTCGGTTATTCTCAACGATTCGCGAACCATTATATGTAAATAGATACATATATATACTATAACTTGAAAATGTAACAAAGTTTTAATTGCATGATACCGTACATTAAACTTATTGGTTTATATATCTATTTGAATATATATGATTTCAAGTTATTTAGTAAACGATAATAACATTCGATTATTGATTCGATTGATATTTAGATAAGTTAACTAAAACGTTTAAGATGAACCAGTAAAACAATAATTTGCTACAGTGTTTTCAAATTGCCACATTACTCAAAATGCTACAGTGTTTTCGAAAATCACTATTTGCTACAGTGAAATTGACTTTGCTACAGTGAATTGCTACAGTAAAAATTGATTTGCTACAGTAACTTTGCTACAGTAAAACACTATTTTAAAATATATTTTAACAAATAGCGAGACAATGATTTATAGAAGTAAATGACCAAAACACTCAAATGTATAAGTTATAATTTGAGTGATATAATTTAGGGATAATTTAAGTTATATTGTGACAAAGGTACGAGTCACAAAACGAAAAGTACTAGTTTTCTAAGCGTACAAAAATGCGTTCGAGAAACCGGAACCGGGACATAAGTCGAGTGATGACGTACGACTTATCGGAACGAAAATTACAAATCAACTATGCACGTGAATTTAATATAATATATAATTAATTATATAAATTATATATATTATATTAATATTTAATTATGTCGACGAACTACAAAACAAATCAAATGTGAGCTGTCATTTAAGCTCATGCGATCGCATGAGCATACCAAAGAAACTCCATGCGATCGCATGGAGGCTGGATCCAGAAAACATCTATAAATTCAGTCGAATTCGTTCTATTTTTTTTCACATATATTACTCCGTATAATATTTATTATTATTATTATTATTATTATTATTATTATTATTATTATTATTATTATTATTATTATTATTATTATTATTATTATTATTATTATTATTATTATTATTATTATTATTATTAATAAGATTATTATTAATCTTATTATTTTTATTATTAGTGTTATTATTTTTGCGATACAAAAATAATAATGTACATAAAATATTACGACGGAGTGCTGTCCAAGTAATTTTCAAAACGAGTTCCAAGCGAGCTAGAGCTAAGGAAAATATGGGTTATTACCAAGGAGGTTATGGGTAATGTTCGGGGGTATTTTTGTGAAGCAAATCTCGTGTTTATCATCTCCGATGCGTCTACGTGCTTTTCTACAATATTGTATATCCATTTTAAACAGTGAGTTTCATATGATCCCTTTTACCCTTTACATTTTTGGGCTGAGAATACATGCAAATGCTTTAATAACTGTTTTACAATAATTATAAAGTGTGAGTTTCATAAGATCCCTTTTACTCTCTACATTTTTGGGCTGAGAATACATGCAAATGCTTTATTAACCGATATACAATATTTATATGTGTGAGTTTCATAAGATCCCTTTTACTCTCTACATTTTTGGGCTGAGAATACATGCAAATGCTTTATTAACCGATATACAATATTTATATGTGTGAGTTTAATTTGCTCCCTTTTTAATTGCTTTTGCAATATATATTTTTGGGCTGAGAATACATGCACTTTATTTTAAAAACAATGGACACAAGTACATACTAAATTCTATACTGAGTTTGAACCGAAAATCCCTTAGCTTTGGTAACTAGTAACTGCCGGTTATAAGAACTGGTGGGCGCGAGTAGTAGTATATGGATCCATAGGGCTTGATATCCCCGTCCGAGCTAGAGCACTAGCCTTTTAACGGACGTATGCTATTTGAGAAGCGTACACGTTGGTTTGCGTGTATTATTAAGATGATTATACAAAGGGTATAAATTATATATACGTTAAGTTTAGTTACCAGGGTGCTCAATTTCGTAGAATATTTTGATAAACGTTTCTGGATGAAACAACTGAAATCTTGTGATCCACCTTTATATGCAGATTATACGAAACATTAAAACTATGAACTCACCAACCTTTGTGTTGACACTTTTTAACATGTTTATTCTCAGGTTTCCTAGAAGTCTTCCGCTGTTTGCTTAGATGTTAGACAAGTTATGTGCATGGAGTCTTACATGACATATTTTTCAAGGAAACGTTGCATTCACCAAATCATTACCATGTATCTTATTTTGACTTCATTGTCAACGGAAGTACTGTTGTAAACTATTATTTATGGTGATTGTCTATATGTAGAAATCATCAGATGTCGAAAACCTTTGATTTAAATATTCATTTATGGTGTGCCTTTTCAAAAGAATGCAATGTTTACAAAACGTATCATATAGAGGTCAAATACCTCGCAATGAAATCAATGAATGACGTGTTCGTCCATATGGATTTGGAGCGATCGTCACAGTTGGTATCAGAGCGTTGGTCCTAGCGAACCAGGTCTTGCATGAATGTGTCTAACTGATAGTTGTTAAGATGCATTAGTAAGTCTGGACTTCGACCGTGTCTGCATGTCAAAAGTTTTGCTTATCATTTTTGTCAGAAATTACCTACTTATCATTCCTAGTCTAGACACGTTTTACTGCATTGATTGCATGAATAGCGTATAGACAAAATTCATATCTTAGCGTATCTGTTACTGTAAACTTTTCCTGACATCTTCCGAAAATTTCTCCGTGATTTATGGAATTTGGTATTATATATACATATGTAAATTATGTATTAAAGAATACCAAACTACATTCTATAATCTAATTTATATAAATAAAAAAAATCATCTCCATAATTATACAAGATGGATCCCGTATCTAGTTCAAATTCCTTAAACTCTGACAGCTATTCCGATATAGATATTCACCTGAATTCCGAAGACAGTGTAACCGGAATGGATCAACCAATTAGCCATCATCTATTCTGGATGAATTGGGGATGGGTTCGTAGCCTACTTAATTATTGGAGACAAGAAGAAGGCGATCCCTTCCATCTACCACATTGCCCTCTTGGCGAAGAACCTGAAGCACTTACCGGCGAACCTGTTCGTAATACCATTTTCTCTCTCATCTCCAGAATATCTCGTCATGACCATATACTCTCTCAAATTCTGGATCTTATTCATCCGCTCGTCCGAACCGCCAATCATCCCGGTGTAGTAGAAGAAGTCAACGAGCTTCGTGCTCGGGTAGTGGCTTTGGAGAATATGGTGCAAAGGTTACAAGCACCAGCAGAATCTCCGGCATCAATAGTACCACTGACAACAACACCAATAGTACCATTACCACCACCAACAACATCCGCACCGCAAGCCTTAACATCACAATATGTACCTTGAACATCAACGTCATACGCATCGTAGTTACCAAGAAATACCAGCAACAATAACCGATGAAGTATTAACTTATTTCCCCTGAAGAAATTTTATGTATATTTAATATATATGAATTTTGAAATCAAAATAAATCTTTTCGTACTAAGCTATTACGTGTGAATCTTAACTGGCAGGTACTACTCGGTTAGTTCATATTACTAATATGCAATGATGTACATCCTTCGTTAATAACTTAACCATTGTTAACTACAATCTCTGTTTCAACTTAATGAATCCCATTTCATAATAAACCAAGTGTATTATTCAATTACATAATTGATTTTACATTTTCATTTTTGATGTACTCGAAACTTTCTAGAAAACATCATCTGTATCTTGTAAGGTTCACAAAGATTCCACAAGCATCAACATCCTTCACCGACAAATAAGAATAAATAATGGAGTATCGATTACATTAGCGAAATACTCCGCAAAGATTATGTAATCTTTAATGTTTTAGAGATTAATCATTTCTAAGTCAAGTCGAAAATCAAATGAGCTTAATATGATATTAACTCATTAAATCTGTATTAGATTTTAAAAAAAATATACATACATATATTTTCATAAAGACGGTAAAAAAAAAAAAAATTCTTTTGTACAAAGTATTAATTGTGAAATCTTTAACGGGTAGGTACTACTCGAGAAATATTTAAGTTCACAATTAATATGTTACACTGTACATTCTTCAATTTTGATTCAAAAATCATTAACTATACTCACTATCTTCACAATGATACACAATCATTTCATACAAATTCAATCACATATTCTGATATCGACGGATCAGAATCCAAGCCATAACTCTGAACCGGTGACATCATTCTTAGATCTCTACATCTTTCAAAGCTATACTTTGACTTCAAAACTATGCAAGATCCTTTAGCATTGTTTTTACCGAAAATAACCTTGCAATTCCTTTTCAAAGTATCCAGTATTATCAACCGTTCAATCAGTCAACGACGACCTTTCAGACTTGTAACTTTGGCATATACATTTTTGTTATCGGGGAACCTTTCCTGTTTCACCACATTAGCAGTAAATTTACCAACAACTTCATTGATCTTTGACCTTCCGAAAAATCTTTATACTCATTGAAACCGTATCATGTACTCATCCACATCTTGTAACGGCAATTGCCATACCAACTATCGGGAATTAGCAATCAGTATCTTGAAATCTTGTAGCACGTCTACGCCAACAGTTATATGTGTACATATAACGTCTACCTCCTGGACTTACATACTTCGAATGTGAAGTTTCCGAAAAACACCCCAAACTACGAAACTAGTTCTCCGAATTTTGGAAAAATGTTGATGAAGCAGCAAAAACTGTAAACGACCTTAACAGTCAAAAGTTTGATGATAAAGAATAGTATGGTGGTAAAGCAGAGAAAAAGAGAAGGTTTGGAATTGAAAAACGGATTGAGCAGACCATGAAGGAGGCTGTGGACAAATCACAAAGACTAAATCTACCTTCAAAGAATCCAAATGATTCAGAGTCTGCTGAAATCATTAAAGAATACCTTGCTCCTTACACTAAAACCTTTGCGGACAATATTCTTCATCATCATCTTATCTTAAATATTCTAAGATATCATCGTATCTCCCATTATAAATATCCTCCATATTTCTGAAGATATTTTTTTAAACCATTCTTATCTGAAATCATTACCTCTTCGCGCTATCTGTGTTACATCATAAAAGAAACTATTTTAATTTCTAAAATCAAAAAAAAAAATTTCGAAAAAAAATGGATGTTTTGAAGTAATGTTGGGAACTGAAGCATGAGTTAGTATAATATAATGACACTTGATCAACGTGATTATATTACAGTAAGTCATGTTGAGTTTCTAATGGAACGTGACAAAGGTTCACAGATCACACCCTCATCATAAACCATGTTACATAACTCTTTCATTCTATATAATCTCTAAATATATCAAGAAAATATATTTCTTGATGATTTGGTCTTTTCCGGATACTCTGGTAATTTGACAAGTCAGATTGTGCCATTACCGTTTCTTTCTTAGAACATTAATTATGTTTATTCTGAAATTCATACCTACGAATTCTGGACCATTATTCGCTTGACTTAAGGTCGGGAAGAGAAAACGAAAGCATGAAGCTCCGAAATATAATGGAGAATATAAAGCCCGATAACAACCCCGAAATTACAAACCGTGTATATCAATGCGTATAGCAATATAAAGACACGGGAGAATGAAAAACACTATAACCCCAAGGTAATAGTAGAAGAAAATAACTTCCTCTGGTGGTAGATGAAAAAGAAGAATGAAGGATACGATAGCCAGGAAAATATCAAGAATCAGAACTGGATTAAGCATTTTCACAATCTATTGGGATGTATGAAATAATAAAGAAGATTATAGGAGTGTTGAAAATAAATGAAACGGAAGAGGTCAATTTATAGCAAAATATCGGACGCAGCAATAGAGGCAGGTTACACATTTAATCAAAGAAAATCCTAATTTCCGCAAATTCCGAAAAATCAAATCTTATTAAAATTATGAAGATTTTCTATTCCTTAAAATCCGGAAATCAATCGTTACTACATCAAGAGATAAGACGCATCTCTATTCTCCATTTCACTTGATTACGATAACTTCTCTCATACGCTTCGAGTAATTGGATTATTTTATCCATATTATTCAAACATAGATAAAACTCTATTATCAACTCATATTCGTCATTAAAACATTTTTATTGTTAGCCATGACGACCTCACTCAAATTTCGGGACGAAATTTCTTTAACGGGTAGGTACTGTAATGACCCGGAAATTTCTGACCAAATTTAAACTTAATCTTTGTATGATTAATATTTTCGACACGATAAGCAAAGTCTGTAAAACTGAATCTCAAAATTTTTGAACTATTCAAATACCTTTCGGTTATTCTCAACGATTCGCGAACCATTATATGTAAATAGATACATATATATACTATAACTTGAAAATGTAACAAAGTTTTAATTGCATGATACCGTACATTAAACTTATTGGTTTATATATCTATTTGAATATATATGATTTCAAGTTATTTAGTAAACGATAATAACATTCGATTATTGATTCGATTGATATTTAGATAAGTTAACTAAAACGTTTAAGATGAACCAGTAAAACACTAATTTGCTACAGTGTTTTCAAATTGCCACATTACTCAAAATGCTACAGTGTTTTCGAAAATCACTATTTGCTACAGTGAAATTGACTTTGCTACAGTGAATTGCTACAGTAAAAATTGACTTGCTACAGTAACTTTGCTACAGTAAAACACTATTTTAAAATATATTTTAACAAATAGCGAGACAATGATTTATAGAAGTAAATGACCAAAACACTCAAATGTATAAGTTATAATTTGAGTGATATAATTTAGGGATAATTTAAGTTATATTGTGACAAAGGTACGAGTCACAAAACGAAAAGTACTAGTTTTCTAAGCGTACAAAAATGCGTTCGAGAAACCGGAACCGGGACATAAGTCGAGTGATGACGTACGACTTATCGGAACGAAAATTACAAATCAACTATGCACGTGAATTTAATATAATATATAATTAATTATATAAATTATATATATTATATTAATATTTAATTATGTCGACGAACTACAAAACAAATCAAATGTGAGCTGTCATTTAAGCTCATGTGATCGCATGAGCATACCAAAGAAACTCCATGCGATCGCATGGAGGCTGGATCCAGAAAACATCTATAAATTCAGTCGAATTCGTTCCATTTTTTTTCACATATATTACTCCGTATAATATTTATTATTATTATTATTATTATTATTATTATTATTATTATTATTATTATTATTATTATTATTATTATTATTATTATTATTATTATTATTATTATTAATAAGATTATTATTAATCTTATTATTTTTATTATTAGTGTTATTATTTTTGCGATACAAAAATAATAATGTACATAAAATATTACGACGGAGTGCTGTCCAAGTAATTTTCAAAACGAGTTCCAAGCGAGCTAGAGCTAAGGAAAATATGGGTTATTACCAAGGAGGTTATGGGTAATGTTCGGGGGTATTTTTGTGAAGCAAATCTCGTGTTTATCATCTCCGATGCGTCTACGTGCTTTTCTACAATATTGTATATCAATTTTAAACAGTGAGTTTCATATGATCCCTTTTACCCTTTACATTTTTGGGCTGAGAATACATGCAAATGCTTTAATAACTGTTTTACAATAATTATAAAGTGTGAGTTTCATAAGATCCCTTTTACTCTCTACATTTTTGGGCTGAGAATACATGCAAATGCTTTATTAACCGATATACAATATTTATATGTGTGAGTTTCATAAGATCCCTTTTACTCTCTACATTTTTGGGCTGAGAATACATGCAAATGCTTTATTAATCGATATACAATATTTATATGTGTGAGTTTCATTTGCTCCCTTTTTAATTGCTTTTGCAATATATATTTTTGGGCTGAGAATACATGCACTTTATTTTAAAAACAATGGACACAAGTACATACTAAATTCTATACTGAGTTTGAACCGAAAATCCCTTAGCTTTGGTAACTAGTAACTGCCGGTTATAAGAACTGGTGGGCGCGAGTAGTAGTATATGGATCCATAGGGCTTGATATCCCCGTCCGAGCTAGAGCACTAGCCTTTTAACGGACGTATGCTATTTGAGAAGCGTACACGTTGGTTTGCGTGTATTATTAAGATGATTATACAAAGGGTATAAATTATATATACGTTAAGTTTAGTTACCAGGGTGCTCAATTTCGTAGAATATTTTGATAAACGTTTCTGGATGAAACAACTGAAATCTTGTGATCCACCTTTATATGCAGATTATACGAAACATTAAAACTATGAACTCACCAACCTTTGTGTTGACACTTTTTAACATGTTTATTCTCAGGTTTCCTAGAAGTCTTCCGCTGTTTGCTTAGATGTTAGACAAGCTATGTGCATGGAGTCTTACATGACATATTTTTCAAGGGAACGTTGCATTCACCAAATCATTACCATGTATCTTATTTTGACTTCATTGTCAACGGAAGTACTGTTGTAAACTATTATTTATGGTGATTGTCTATATGTAGAAATCATCAGATGTCGAAAACCTTTGATTTAAATATTCATTTATGGTGTGCCTTTTCAAAAGAATGCAATGTTTACAAAACGTATCATATAGAGGTCAAATACCTCGCAATGAAATCAATGAATGACGTGTTCGTCCATATGGATTTGGAGCGATCGTCACACAAGGCATGGAATACCTATTTCCATTATATCCGATCGTGATAGTAGATTTACATCAAAGTTTTGGCAATCACTACAGAAGGCCCTGGGAACTTGTTTGGATATGAGCACCGCATATCATCCACAAACTGACGGGCAAAGTGAAAGAACAATTCAGACTCTTGAAGAGATGCTCAGGGCATGTGTGATTGATTTTGGAAACGGATGGGATAAGTATCTACCATTAGCAGAATTCTCGTATAATAACAGTTATCATGCGAGCATTAAAGCTGCACCATTTGAAGCACTGTATGGAAGGAAGTGTAGATCCCCTATCTGTTGGAATGAAGTAGGAGATCGACAATTAACTGGTCCCGAGATCATACACGAAACGACTGAGAAGATAGTACAATTCAAGGAGAGATTGAAAACAGCCCGTAGTCGCCAAAAGAGCTACGCGGATGTCCGAAGGAAATCATTAGAGTTTTAGATCGGTGACATGGTTATGCTAAAGGTGTCAACTTGGAAAGGTGTAATACATTTTAGAAAAAGGGGTAAATTGAACCCAAGGTATGTAGGCCCGTTCAAGATCATCGAACGCATCGGACCGGTAGCCTATCGACTCGAGTTACCACAACAACTCGCCGGAGTACATAATTCATTTCACGTCTCAAACCTCAAGAAATGTCTTGCAAAGGAAGATCTCACCATTCCTCTTGAAGAAATCCAAGTCGATGAGAAACTACAATTCATAGAAGAACCAGTCGAAATCATGGACCGTGAAGTTAAACGGCTCAAGCAGAGCAACATACCAATCGTTAAGGTTCGTTGGAATGCTCGAACAGGTCCCGAGTTTACTTGGGAATGAGAGGATCAGATGAAACAAAAGTACCCACATTTGTTTCCCGAGAACGCAAAATAGGTACAACTTTAAAATTTCGGGACGAAATTTATTTAACGGGTAGGTACTGTAACGACCCGGATTTTTCCGATCGTTTTACACTTATAAGATTAATATTTACATAAATTAAACCTTACCAACATGATAAGCAATCTAAATTGTTGAGACTTATGTTTTTGAAAAAAGTTTTACACAACGTTTGACCGTCCAATTTGACCGATGATATCACGAACTATATAACATACGATAATTATATGTTTGTGTATATATATGTATTTTTATATATTTAACATGATCTAAGAATGTTTTAACATCTCATTGTGTACTAATAACAATGAGTTATAAGTATATTTTGAGACTACTAACTTAAGTTTTCAAAACGATAACTATATGTGACGTTCTTCGACTTAAATACTTAAAACTTATAATGCTTATACATGTATCGTATAGATATGTATTTTATCACTTTTAAAGGATTTATATACATAAAACAATTTAAGTATATTTACAAAAGATAGCTATATTTGAATCCTCGTTCCGTTTTCTCAAGATTTTTATACGTATATCTAGGGTATATGTACCCGTATCATACCCAGCTTCTATACGTATTTACTATTGGTATATACACATCACAATCACTTTATTAGCAGCCATGAGTCAGCCAATTTTGGATCTTAGCATGCATGATTAATCAATTTGGCATATTACAAGACTTTTGCACAATATTACAAATTTATACATCTTTTCACCACCATTTATACTCCATTCTATTTTCATTTTTACTACACATTTTCTCTAACCAAAAACATACTCTTAGGAAATTTAAGTGTTATTCACAATCTTAGCAAATAACCATGAAGATCTAGCTTCAAAAATAACCCTTAATCATCAT
The DNA here is from genome assembly GCF_046630445.1 of Rutidosis leptorrhynchoides. Classification (NCBI taxonomy): domain Eukaryota; kingdom Viridiplantae; phylum Streptophyta; class Magnoliopsida; order Asterales; family Asteraceae; genus Rutidosis; species Rutidosis leptorrhynchoides. Next base: position 514,478,191 of record NC_092336.1, on the reverse strand, counting down.
AAGAAAATCCATTCAAGAACACTTCAAAAATCCTTCCAAGTAAACAAGTTTACTTCCAACCTTTCAATCCAACTCCACCACTCTTTTGATTCTAGGATTTTTCTCATCTCTTACAGTAACTTTGTCCAAATAACTTGAGGTAGTAACCTTATTCATAATCTTATTCAATTCATATTTATATAGCTATCTTATTTTGTGGTATAAAATTTTAACAACAAGAACATAGTTTGAATGATTTCAAACTTGTTCGCAAACTAAATAGATCCTTCTAACTTGACTTTTAAAACACTTCAAGATCTGTAATATATCATAATAATATGCTAACTTAACAAGATATAACTTGGTTTTACAAAGAACATCTTAAAAACTGAATCTACGTCGTCGGAGTGCAACCGGGGGCTGTTTTGGGTTGCATAATTAAAAACCATTTTAAGCTTTGAATTGTAAGTTCATATTCTGGAAAAATGATATTTCTTATGAATATGTTAACACATAAAAATTTCATGGTTTAACTCAAAGTGTAAGTATTTTTAGAAAAATGATCATTAAATGTTGTTTTTATGATGGAAAATGATCACTTTCATAAGTTTCACCAAAGTTTGACCTATAACCTGTGATTTCGAATACAACCTAAGGTATTTTCTGTTCATATTCTTAAAATTTGACTCGATCCAAGGAAGTGGCAAGTTGACCCAACAAAAACGGAGTTGTAATGAAGAAACTACGACTAAAACAAGATCGGGTATGCGAAGCTAGTTTAGCTACGAAAATATTTGGAGAAAAATTAAATTAATCATATATTTCTAATTAATATGATATTTCATATATATTTAGTTATGATTTGATTTTATATATTTCAGGACCACCCGTAAACAACACGAGAAGATTAATCATAAGAACTCATGATTGTACGCAACACGTCATTTGACAACACGGTACTTTATGTACGCAACACGTCATTTGACAACATGGTACCATGGGTCAAGATTAATTCTGATCAATACGAATACGATGGGGTCTTTATTTATTTTATTGAGCAACTAATTGTGGACCACTAACATCGGACTACTAACTACGGACTAAGAAAATATTAAAAGTATATATATATATATATATATATATATATATATATATATATATATATATATATATATATATATATATATATATATATATATATATATATATATATATAACGATTACTTAAAAAGAAAATATGTTGATATATTATATATATGGTTAGGTTCGTGATATCTATCGGAGACCAAGTCGTGATAAATACCTTCAAGGCAAAAGTGAGTATATAGTCCCACTTTTAAACTCTAAATATTTCGGGATGAGAATACATGCATTTTATGATTTATGTTATGAACACAAGTGATTAAAAATATATATTCTACATTGAGTGGTACCACTGGCATACTTCCCTGTAACTTGGTAACTATTATTTACATGAGGTATTGTAAACGCGAATCCTGTTGATAGATCTATCGGGCCTGACAACCCCAACCGGACTGGACGACCAGTATTCAACGGTTGCACAGTACTTCGTTTCGGTGACTACACTTGGTACGGTGTAGTAAGATTTCATAATAAAGGGAATATGCGACGTTGATTAAATGTTAAGTATGGTTATCAAGTGCTCAACAACTTAGAATATTTTTATTAAAACGTTTATATATGAAATCTTGTGGTCTATATTTATAACGCTGCCGGCATTAAACCTATATCTCACCAACTTTATGTTGACGTTTTAAGCATGTTTATTCTCAGGTGATAACTAAAAGCTTCCGCTGCAACATGTTGAATTTAAGCAAGATCTTGAGTATGCATCTTTGTGTCAAAAATAAAACTGCATATCGGAGGATTTGTAATGTAAAATATGTTGGAAGTCGTATTGTTATTATCACATGTAAAGTTTGTAAGTCTAAGATTATCGCTAAACGATAATCATTATTATCTTGTTTAAACCTTGTATTTGTAATAAAAGTTATGGTTTGTATTGTAAAAACGAATGCAGTTTTTGAAAAACGTCGCATATAGAGGTCAATACCTCGCGATGAAATCATATGTTATTGTATTCGTCCTTATGGTTAAGGTCGGGTTATGACACGCCCCAACTACTGAATCCGTCACTTGTGGAAAGGTTTTATTTAAAAGTTGTAATCCGATGTTCTTTTTTCTCACTTTGGTGAGAAGTGAACATCACCAACCCGTAAGTATAACATGCTTCCTTATGTTGCATGTTAGAAGCTCTTTCTAACTCACGGAATCCTATGTTGGGATATGTTGAGTCAAAATAGGTTCTTAACCCGTAGCGTAAAATTGCATTTGGGTTCCCCGCACTTAACGCTTTAAAGAAAACACGGCGTAACTTACAGTCTCCCCAATGTGATATACCCCACCTATCAAAGGAAAGCCTTTTATAAACTAAGGCATTTCTGGAAAGTCTTTCAAATGTTTGACAAGTTAATTTCGCCATAACTAATTGTGCTGATGAATTCTAACCGACTCTAGACAAGATTTCATCAATCATATCCTCTGGTAGGTCTTCTAAAATATTCGGTTGTCTACCCTTAACGTCCATTTTGTGTTTTTATACTGTAAAATAGACAATGATTAGATTCGTAAAAGATAATTAACAAACAATACAAGAAATTTTTACATAGAACATAATAGTACAAGCACACTACAATACATATAATACACAACATGATTACAACCCCCTAATCTGAATCACTTGTTTCTTCTTCTTCGAACTTGGTTCGTTTTCCTAATTTTCTAGGGATATATGGTGTTCCTCTAATACGAGTCGTCGTTTTCCACAATGGTTTAGAAAAACCTAGTGGTTTAGAGGTTCCCGGGTTATTGTTACAATTTAGGAAATACAGATGTTGCCGATACATATAAAGTTCATCGGGGTTGGAATCAGGTTTCTCTATTTTTATACCTTTTCCCTTATTATTTTCTTTTGCTTTATTAAATTGGGTCGAGGTAATTTCTATAACATCATCGGAATCCTTATCGGGATCCGATTCATCGGAAAATTGGTAATCTTCCCAATATTTTGCTTCCTTGGCGGAAACACCATTGACCATTATTAACTTTGCTTCATTGGTTGATGATTTTCTTTTATTTATCTGTTTTTCTATGGTTCCTAATATTTGTTCCTCCGGAACCTCTTCTTCCGGTTCCTCCTCTTCCGGTTCCTCTTCTTCCGGTTCCTCTTCGGGAATTTGTGAATTTTCCCAATTATATACGACTCTTCATTATTATTAGGTGAGTCGATGGGATTTGTACTAGAGGTAGACATCTATCACACAATATCAAACACGTTAAGAGATTACTATATCACATAATATTTACATGTTAATAATATATAGTTTCCAACAAAAAATGTTAAGTAATCGTTTTTGAAGAAAAACACGGTCGAAGTCCAGACTCACTAATGCATCCTAACAAACTCGGTAAGACACACTAATGCAAAAATTCTGGTTCTCTAAGACCAACGCTCGGATACCAACTGAAATATCCTTTACATATTGATTATAAACATTCCATATTAATTGATTTCGTCGCGAGGATTTGACCTCTATATGAGACGTTTTTCAAAGTATGCATTCATTTTTAAAACAACCATAACCTTTATTTTATCGAAAATGGTTTAAAAAGCATTACGTAGATTATCAAATAATGATAACCTAAGAATATACGTATCATATACGTATGGACTCCAAATCTTGTCCTTATTTTAGTATGCAACAGTAGAAGCTCTTAATAATCACCTGAGAATAAATATGCTTAAAATGTCAACAAAATTGTTGGTGAGTTATAGGTTTAACCTACATATTATCAAATCATAATAATAGACCACAAGATTTCATTTTTATAACATATCTCATATCAGGCATTTTGCAAACTGCATAGAGATAAAAATCATTCATATGTTGAACACCTGGTAAACGACCTTAACAAGATGTATATAGAATATCCCCATCATTCCGGGACTCTCATCGGATATGATAAATTGAAGTACTAAAGCATCCGTAACTCGGATGAGGCTTGTTGGGCCAAATAGATCTATCTTTAGGATTCGCGTCAATTAGGGGCCATTTCCCTAATTCTTAGGCTACCAAGCTAAAAAGGGGCATATTTGGTTCGATAATCCAACATAGAAAGTATTTTCGATTACTTGTGTCTATTTTGTAGAACATTTATAAAATCGCATATATTCTCATCCCAAAAAAAATATTAGGTTTTAAAAGTGGGACTATAACTCACTTTCACAGATTTTTACTTCGTCGGGAAGTAAGACTTGGCCACTGGTCGATTCACGAACCTATAACAAATATGTACATATATATCAAAGTATATTCAAAATATATTTACAACATTTTTAATACGTTTTAATGTTTTAAGTTTATTAAGTCAGCTGTCCTCGTTAATAACCTACAACTAGTTGTCCACAGTTAGATGTACAGAAATAAATCGATATATATATTATCTTGAATCAATCCACGACCCAGTGTATACACGTCTCAGGCTAGATCACAACTCAAAGTATATATATATTTTTGGAATCAACCTCAACCCTGTATAGCTAACTCAATCATTACTGCATATAGAGTGTCTATGGTTGTTCCAAATAATATATATACATGGGTCGATATGATATGTCAAAACATTTGCATACGTGTCTATGGTATCCCAAGATTACATAATATATTAGAATACATGTATGATACAATATAAGTTAGCTAGGATATGATTAATATAGATTTGTTACCAATTTTCACGTAGCTACATCAAGCAAAATTATCCAATCTTGTTTTACCCATAACTTCTTCGTTTTAAATCCGTTTTGAGTGATTCAAGTTGCTATGGTTTCATATTGAACTTAAGTTTATGAATAAAAACAAAAAAAAGTATAAGTTTATAGTCGAAAATACAGATTACAGGTCTTTTTTGTAAAGGTAGTCATTTCAGTCGAAAGAACGACGTCTTGATGACCATTTTGAAAAACATACTTTCACTTTGAGTTTAACCATGATTTTTGGATATAGTTTCATGTTCATAAGAAAAATCATTTTCCCAGAAGAACCACTTTTAAATCAAAGTTTATCATAGTTTTTAATTAACTAACCCAAAACAGCCCGCGGTGTTACTACGACGGCGTATGTCCGGTTTTACGGTGTTTTTGTGTTTTCAGATTTTGAATCATTAAGTTAGCATATCATATAGATATAGAACATGTGTTTAGTTGATTTTAAAAGTTAAGTTAGAAGGATTAACTGTAGTGACCCGAACTTTTCCATGTTTATATATATTAATTGAGATTGATATTTACATGATTAAATGTTTCCAACATGTTAAGCAATCAAACTTGTTAAGTCTTGATTAATTGAAATATGTTTCATATAGACAATTGACCACCCAAGTTGACCGGTGATTCACGAACGTTAAAACTTGTAAAAACTATACGATGACATATATATGGTTATATATATAGTTAACATGTTTTTATTATAAGTATGTATCTCATTAGGTATTTTAACAATGAGTTATATACATAAAAATGAGACTATTAATTTAAGAAACTCGAAAACGATATATATAACGATTATCGTTATAACAACGTCTTACTAGGTACATATGAATCATATTAAGATATTGATACAATTGGTTAATTATGTTAAATGATAAGTAAATATATTATTAAGTGTATTAACAATGAAATACATATGTAAAAATAAGACTACTAACTTAATGATTTCGAAACGAGACATATATGTAACGATTATCGTTGTAACGACATTTAACTGTATATACATCATACTGAGATATATTATATATCATAATATCATGATAATATAACAATTTAACATCTCATTTGTTATAATAAACAATGGGTTAACAACATTCAACAAGATCATTAACCTAAAGGTTTCAAAACAACATTTACATGTAACGACTAACGATGACTTAACGACTCAGTTAAAATGTATATACATGTAGTGTTTTAATATGTATTCATACACTTTTGAAAGACTTCAAGACACTTATCAAAATACTTCTACTTAACAAAAATGCTTACAATTACATCCTCGTTCAGTTTCATCAACAATTCTACTCGTATGCACCCGTATTCGTACTCGTACAATACACAGCTTTTAGATGTATGTACTATTGGTATATACACTCCAATGATCAGCTCTTAGCAGCCCATGTGAGTCACCTAACACATGTGGGAACCATCATTTGGCAACTAGCATGAAATATCTCATAAAATTACAAAAATATGAGTAATCATTCATGACTTATTTACATGAAAACAAAATTACATATCCTTTATATCTAATCCATACACCAACGACCAAAAACACCTACAAACACTTTCATTCTTCAATTTTCTTCATCTAATTGATCTCTCTCAAGTTCTATCTTCAAGTTCTAAGTGTTCTTCATATATTCTACAAGTTCTAGTTACATAAAATCAAGAATACTTTCAAGTTTGCTAGCGCACTTCCAATCTTGTAAGGTGATCATCCAACCTCAAGAAATCTTTGTTTTTTACAGTAGGTTATCATTCTAATACAAGTTAATAATCATATTCAAACTTTGGTTCAATTTCTATAACTATAACAATCTTATTTCAAGTGATGATCTTACTTGAACTTGTTTTCGTGTCATGATTCTGCTTCAAGAACTTCGACCCATCCAAGGATCCGTTGAAGCTAGATCCATTTTTCTCTTTTCCAGTAGGTTTATCCAAGGAACTTAAGGTAGTAATGATGTTCATAACATCATTCAATTCATACATATAAAGCTATCTTATTCGAAGGTTTAAACTTGTAATCACTAGAACATAGTTTAGTTAATTCTAAACTTGTTCGCAAATAAAAGTTAATCCTTCTAACTTGACTTTTAAAATCAACTAAACACATGTTCTATATCTATATGATATGCTAACTTAATGATTTAAAACCTGGAAACACGAAAAACACCGTAAAACCGGATTTACGCCGTCGTAGTAACACCGCGGGCTGTTTTGGGTTAGTTAATTAAAAACTATGATAAACTTTGATTTAAAAGTTGTTATTCTGAGAAAATGATTTTTATTATGAACATGAAACTGTATCCAAAAATTATGGTTAAACTCAAAGTGGAAGTATGTTTTCTAAAATGGTCATCTAGACGTCGTTCTTTCGACTGAAATGACTACCTTTACAAAAATGACTTGTAACTTATTTTTCCGACTATAAACCTATACTTTTTCTGTTTAGATTCATAAAATAGGGTTCAATATGAAACCATAGCAATTTGATTCACTCAAAACGGATTTAAAATGAAGAAGTTATGGGTAAAACAAGATTGGATAATTTTTCTCATTTTAGCTACGTGAAAATTGGTAACAAATCTATTCCAACCATAACTTAATCAACTTGTATTGTATATTATGTAATCTTGAGATACCATAGACACGTATACAATGTTTCGACCTATCATGTCGACACATCTATATATATTTCGGAACAACCATAGACACTCTATATGTGAATGTTGGAGTTAGCTATACAGGGTTGAGGTTGATTTCAAAATATATATAGTTTGAGTTGTGATCAATACTGAGATACGTATACACTGGGTCGTGGATTGATTCAAGATAATATTTATCGATTTATTTCTGTACATCTAACTGTGGACAACTAGTTGTAGGTTACTAACGAGGACAGCTGACTTAATAAACTTAAAACATCAAAATATATTAAAAGTGTTGTAAATATATTTTGAACATACTTTGATATATATGTATATATTGTTATAGGTTCGTGAATCAACCAGTGGCCAAGTCTTACTTCCCGACGAAGTAAAAATCTGTGAAAGTGAGTTATAGTCCCACTTTTAAAATCTAATATTTTTGGGATGAGAATACATGCAGGTTTTATAAATGATTTACAAAGTAGACACAAGTACGTGAAACTACATTCTATGGTTGAATTATCGAAATCGAATATGCCCCTTTTTATTAAGTCTGGTAATCTAAGAATTAGGGAACAGACACCCTAATTGACGCGAATCCTAAAGATAGATCTATTGGGCCTAACAAACCCCATCCAAAGTACCGGATGCTTTAGTACTTCGAAATTTATATCATATCCGAAGGGTGTCCCGGAATGATGGGGATATTCTTATATATGCATCTTGTTAATGTCGGTTACCAGGTGTTCACCATATGAATGATTTTTATCTCTATGTATGGGATGTGTATTGAAATATGAAATCTTGTGGTCTATTATTATGATTTGATATATATAGGTTAAACCTATAACTCACCAACATTTTTGTTGACGTTTTAAGCATGTTTATTCTCAGGTGATTATTAAGAGCTTCCGCTGTCGCATACTTAAATAAGGACGAGATTTGGAGTCCATACTTGTATGATATTGTGTAAAAACTGCATTCAAGGAACTTATTTTGTTGTAACATATTTGTATTGTAAACCATTATGTAATGGTCGTGTGTAAACAGGATATTTTAGATTATCATTATTTGATAATCTACGTAAAGCTTTTTAAAACCTTTATCTATGAAATAAAGGTTATGGTTTGTTTTAAAAATGAATACAGTCTTTGAAAAACGTCTCATATAGAGGTCAAAACCTCGCAACGAAATCAATTAATATGGAACGTTTTTAATCAATAAGAACGGGACATTTCAGTTGGTATCCGAGCGTTGGTCTTAGAGAACTAGAAAATTTGCATTAGTGTGTCTTATCGAGTTTGTTAGGATGCATTAGTGATTCTGGACTTCGACCGTGTTTTCTTTAAAAATGATTGCTTAACATTTTTGTTGGAAACTATATATTTTTAACATATGAATATTATGTGATATATTAATCTCTTAACGTGTTTGATATTATGTGATAGATGTCTACCTCTAGAACAAGTCCCATTGACTCACCTAATAATAATGAAGAGTCAAATGTAAATTGGAATGATTCGTGGACTGATTCACAAGTTCCCGAAGAGGAACCGGAAGAAGAGTCGGAACCGGAAGAAGAATCGGAACCGGATGAAGAAATAGAACCGGTGGGGGAAATAATAAAACGGTTAAGTAAAAGAAAATCTTCAACCAACCGACCAAGGTTAATTATGGTCAATGGTGTTTCCGCCAAGGAAGCAAAATATTGGGAGGATTACCAATTCTCCGATGAATTGGATTCCGACGAGAATTCCGATGATGTTATAGAAATTACCCCAACTGAATTTAAAAAGGCAAAAGAAAATAATAAGGGAAAGGGCATAAAAATAGAGAAATCTAATTCCAACCCCGATGAACTTTATATGTATCGTCAACCCCCGAAGTCCTTAAGTTGTAACAATGACCCGGGAACCTCTAAACCACCAGGTTTTTCTAAACCAATGTGGATCACGACGGCTCGTATTAGGGGAACATCATATATCCCTAGAAACTTGGTAAAACGAACCAAAACCGAAGAAGAAGAAACAAGCGAGTCGGAATAAGATAGTTGTATTCGTGTGGTGTAATATATGTAATATAGTGTGCTTATGCTTTATGATATATGTAAAAATTGCTTGTATTAATAAGTATTTTTTTTTTATGAATCTAACTCTTGTCTATTTTACAGTATAAAAACACAAAATGGATAGACAACCCAATATTTTAAGAGACCTACCCGGAGACATGATTGATGAAATCTTGTCTAGAGTCGGTCAGAATTCTTCGGCACAACTATTTAAGGCGAGATCAGTTTGTAAGACATTCGAAGAACGTTCCAAGAATGCCTTGGTTTATAAAAGGCTTTCGTTCAGAAGATGGGGGATATCACATTGGGAAATCCATAAGTTACGATGTGTTTACTTTGACGCATATATTGTGGGGAACCCAAATGCTATTTTACGCAATGGGTTAAGAAATTATTTTGACTCAATATATCCGAATATTGGACTTCGTGATTTAGAAAAAGCGACTAACATGCAACATAAAGAAGCATGTTATGCTTACGGATTAGTAATGTTCGCTTCTCACCAAAGTGAGAACACGAACATCGGGCTACAACTATTAAACAAAACGTTTCCACAAGTGACGGAGTCGGTAATTAGGGTAAGAAATGAGGTTTTTAGATTGTTACGGGACTGTTGGACATTACGTAACCCTCGTCCCTTTGACGACGTTACAACACGCTGTCTTATCAACGGCCATAACGGTTATATTCCGCAAGACCAAGGATGGGAATTAATCCTAGTAAAACCAGAATGCATGACTTGTTTCTGGACGTATGAATTACGTGTCTTTATTGCCTTTGCTGAACGACTTGTGTACTAGCTAGAATTATCTTCACAACCATCTTGTATCAAATTTATTGTGTGCTATATTTCATGCTATATGTAAAATAAGCGGTATTGTAAGTTTGTAAAATATTGTATAAAAGTTTGAACGCGAAATATTATTATAATCAGTTTTTCATATAGAATTGTAGTAGTTGAATTGTATATTAGCTACTAAGTATGAACTTAACGGGTAGGTACTACCCGAATTTAAACTTATAAAACGCTAATATGAAGAAAAAGCTTTTATAAATGAGTTCATATTATGCTACGAAATACTATTAACTACTCTTAATATTCTGTATGATTAACTTGTTCCATTTGACTATTTTGAAGGAAATGGCACCGACTACTCGACACACTGTGAATATGAATGAAGAGGAATTCCGTACTTTTCTAGCTTCAAACATAGCCGCAGTACAGGCTGCACTACATACCAACAATAACCTTGGATCTAGCAGTACAGGAAATCGTGTAGGATGCACCTACAAAGAATTCACTGCCTGCAAACCTTTGGAATTTGATGGAACCGAAGGACCGATCAGATTGAAACGGTGGACCGAGAAGGTCGAATCGGTGTTTGCCATAAGTAAGTGTACTGAAGAGGACAAAGTGAAGTACACTACGCATACCTTCACAGGTTCTGCGTTAACATGGTGGAATACCTATCTAGAGCAAGTGGGACAAGACGATGCGTACGTACTACCGTGGTCAGCATTCAAGCACTTGATGAACGAGAAGTACCGTCCCAGAACCGAGGTCAATAAGCTCAAGACAGAACTTAGAGGGTTACGAACCCAAGGATTTGATATTACCACGTACGAAAGACGATTCACAGAATTGTGCCTATTGTGTCCGGGAGCATTCGAAGATGAGGAAGAGAAGATCGACGCATTTGTGAAAGGATTACCGGAAAGAATCCAAGAAGATATAAGTTCACACGAGCCCGCCTCTATACAACAGGCATGTAGAATGGCTCACAAACTAGTGAACCAGATTGAAGAAAGAATTAAAGAACAGACTGCTGAAGAGGCCAATGTGAAGCAAGTCAAAAGAAAGTGGGAGGAAATGTAGTGACCCGAACTTTTCCATGTTTATATATATTAATTGAGATTGATATTTACATGATTAAATATTTCCAACATGTTAAGCAATCAAACTTGTTAAGACTTGATTAATTGAAATATGTTTCATATAGACAATTGACCACCCAAGTTGATCGGTGATTCACGAACGTTAAAACTTGTAAAAACTATATGATGACATATATATGGATATATATATATATAGTTAACATGATACTATGATAAGAAAACATATCATAAAGTATATTAACAATGAACTACATATGTAAAAACAAGACTACTAACTTAATGATTTTTAAACGAGACATATATGTAACGATTATCGTTGTAAAGACATTTAATGTATATATATCATATTAAGAGATATTCATACATGATAATATCATGATAATATAATAATTTAAAATCTCATTTGATATTATAAACATTGGGTTAACAACATTTAACAAGATCGTTAACCTAAAGGTTTCAAAACAACACTTACATGTAACGACTAACGATGACTTAAAGACTCAGTTAAAATGTATATACATGTAGTGTTTTAATATGTATTTATACACTTTTGAAAGACTTCAATACACTTATCAAAATACTTCTACTTAACAAAAATGCTTACAATTACATCCTCGTTCAGTTTCATCAACAATTCTACTCGTATGCACCCGTATTCGTACTCGTACAATACACAGCTTTTAGATGTATGTACTATTGGTATATACACTCCAATGATCAGCTCTTAGCAGCCCATGTGAGTCACCTAACACATGTGGGAACCATCATTTGGCAACTAGCATGAAATATCTCATAAAATTACAAAAATATGAGTAATCATTCATGACTTATTTACATGAAAACAAAATTAAATATCCTTTATATCTAATCCATACACCAACGACCAAAAACACCTACAAACACTTTCATTCTTCAATTTTCTTCATCTAATTGATCTCTCTCAAGTTCTATCTTCAAGTTCTAAGTGTTCTTCATAAATTCCAAAAGTTCTAGTTTCATAAAATCAAGAATACTTTCAAGTTTGCTAGCTCACTTCCAATCTTGTAAGGTGATCATCCAACCTCAAGAAATCTTTGTTTCTTACAGTAGGTTATCATTCTAATACAAGGTAATAATCATATTCAAACTTTGGTTCAATTTCTATAACTATAACAATCTTATTTCAAGTGATGATCTTACTTGAACTTGTTTTCGTGTCATGATTCTGCTTCAAGAACTTCGAGCCATCCAAGGATCCATTGAAGCTAGATCCATTTTTCTCTTTTCCAGTAGGTTTATCCAAGGAAATTAAGGTAGTAATGATGTTCATAACATCATTCGATTCATACATATAAAGCTATCTTATTCGAAGGTTTAAACTTGTAATCACTAGAACATAGTTTAGTTAATTCTAAACTTGTTCGCAAACAAAAGTTAATCCTTCTAACTTGACTTTTAAAATCAACTAAAAACATGTTCTATATCTATATGATATGCTAACTTAATGATTTAAAACCTGGAAACACGAAAAACACCGTAAAACCGGATTTACGCCGTCGTAGTAACACCGCGGGCTGTTTTGGGTTAGTTAATTAAAAACTATGATAAACTTTGATTTAAAAGTTGTTATTCTGAGAAAATGATTTTTATTATGAACATGAAACTATATCCAAAAATTATGGTTAAACTCAAAGTGGAAGTATGTTTTCTAAAATGGTCATCTAGACGTCGTTCTTTCGACTGAAATGACTACCTTTACAAAAACGACTTGTAACTTATTTTTCCGACTATAAACCTATACTTTTTCTGTTTAGATTCATAAAATAGAGTTCAATATGAAACCATAGCAATTTGATTCACTCAAAACGGATTTAAAATGAAGAAGTTATGGGTAAAACAAGATTGGATAATTTTTCTCATTTTAGCTACGTGAAAATTGGTAACAAATCTATTCCAACCATAACTTAATCAACTTGTATTGTATATTATGTAATCTTGAGATACCATACACACGTATACAATGTTTCGACCTATCATGTCGACACATCTATATATATTTTGGAACAACCATAGACACTCTATATGTGAATGTTGGAGTTAGCTATACAGGGTTGAGGTTGATTCCAAAATATATATAGTTTGAGTTGTGATCAATACTGAGATACGTATACACTGGGTCGTGGATTGATTCAAGATAATATTTATCGATTTATTTCTGTACATCTAACTGTGGACAACTAGTTGTAGGTTACTAACGAGGACAGCTGACTTAATAAACTTAAAACATCAAAATATATTAAAAGTGTTGTAAATATATTTTGAACATACTTTGATATATATGTATATATTGTTATAGGTTCGTGAATCAACCAGTGGCCAAGTCTTACTTCCCGACGAAGTAAAAATCTGTGAAAGTGAGTTATAGTCCCACTTTTAAAATCTAATATTTTTGGGATGAGAATACATGCAGGTTTTATAAATGATTTACAAAATAGACACAAGTACGTAAAACTACATTCTATGGTTGAATTATCGAAATCGAATATGCCCCTTTTTATTAAGTCTGGTAATCTAAGAATTAGGGAACATACACCCTAATTGACGCGAATCCTAAAGATAGATCTATTGGGCCTAACAAACCCCATCCAAAGTACCGGATGCTTTAGTACTTCGAAATTTATATCATATCCGAAGGGTGTCCCGGAATGATGGGGATATTCTTATATATGCATCTTGTTATTGTCGGTTACCAGGTGTTCACCATATGAATGATTTTTATCTCTATGTATGGGATGTGTATTGAAATATGAAATCTTGTGGTCTATTGTTACAATTTGATATATATAGGTTCAACCTATAACTCACCAACATTTTTGTTGACGTTTTAAGCATGTTTATTCTCAGGTGATTATTAAGAGCTTCCGCTGTCGCATACTTAAATAAAGACAAGATTTGGAGTCCATGCTTGTATGATATTGTGTAAAAACTGCATTCAAGAAACTTATTTTGTTGTAACATATTTGTATTGTAAACCATTATGTAATGGTCGTGTGTAAACAGGATATTTTAGATTATCATTATTTGATAATCTACGTAAAGCTTTTTAAACCTTTATTGATGAAATAAAGGTTATGGTTTGTTTAAAAATGAATGCAGTCTTTGAAAAACGTCTCATATAGAGGTCAAAACCTCGCAACGAAATCAATTAATATGGAACGTTTTTAATCAATAAGAACGGGACATTTCAGGAAAACGGTGATAAGAATCACTAATACAACAACAACAGCAATTACAACAATAATCGCAACAATTATCCCAACAATCGCAACATCAATCGCAACTACAACAAACGGCCCAACAACAACAACAACAACAACAACAACAACATCAACAGCAACTACAACAATCATCCCAACAACAATAATAACCGCAACAACAACAACAATCAGAAGCAGCTATGCCAAAGGTGTGAAAAGTATCACTCGGGGTTCTGCACCAAATTTTGCAACAAGTGTAAAAGAAATGGTCATAGCGCGGCGAAGTGTGAGGTCTACGGACCAGGGGTTAATAGAACGAAAGGAACAAATGGTGTCGGAACGAGTAATGGCGGAGCAAGTAGTGTCGGAGCAAGTTATGCCAATGTAGTTTGTTATAAATGTGGAAAACCGGGCCACATTATTAGAAATTGCCCGAACCAGGAGAACACGAATGGACAAGGCCGCGGAAGAGTTTTCAATATTAATACGGCAGAGGCACAGGAAGACCCGGAGCTTGTTACGGGTACGTTTCTTATTGACAATAAATCTGCTTACGTTTTATTTGATTCGGGTGCGGATAGAAGCTATATGAGTAGAGATTTTTGTGCTAAATTAAGTTGTCCATTGACGCCTTTGGATAGTAAATTTTTACTCGAATTAGCAAATGGTAAATTAATTTCAGCAGATAATATATGTCGGAATCTATAAATTAAACTGGTTAGTGAAACATTTAAGATTGATTTGATACCAGTAGAGTTAGGGAGTTTTGATGTGATAATCGGTATGGACTGGTTGAAAGAAGTGAAAGCAGAGATCGTTTGTTACAAAAATGCAATTCGCATTATACGAGAAAAAGGAAAACCCTTAATGGTGTACGGAGAAAAGGGCAACACGAAACTACATCTTATTAGTAATTTGAAGGCACAAAAACTAATAAGAAAAGGTTGCTATGCTGTTCTAGCACACGTCGAGAAAGTACAAACTGAAGAAAAGAGCATCAATGATGTTCCCATCGCAAAAGAATTTCCCGATGTATTTCCGAAAGAATTACCGGGACTACCTCCACATCGATCTGTTGAATTTCAAATAGATCTTGTACCAGGAGCTGCACCAATAGCTCGTGCTCCTTACAGACTCGCACCCAGCGAGATAAAAGAACTGCAAAGCCAATTACAAGAACTTTTAGAGCGTGGTTTCATTCGACCAAGCACATCACCGTGGGGAGCTCCTGTTTTGTTTGTCAAGAAGAAAGATGGTACATTCAGGTTGTGTATCGACTACCGAGAGTTGAACAAACTTACCATCAAGAACCGCTACCCACTACCGAGAATCGACGACTTATTTGATCAACTACAAGGCTCGTCTGTTTATTCAAAGATTGACTTACGTTCTGGGTATCATCAAATGCGGGTGAAAGAAGATGATATTCCAAAGACTGCTTTCAGAACACGTTACGGTCATTACGAGTTTATGGTCATGCTGTTTGGTTTAACTAATGCACCAGCTGTGTTCATGGACCTTATGAACCGAGTGTGTGGACCATACCTTGACAAGTTTGTCATTGTTTTCATTGATGACATACTTATTTACTCAAAGAATGATCAAGAACACGGTGAACATTTGAGAAAGGTGTTAGAAGTATTGAGGAAAGAAGAATTGTACGCTAAGTTTTCAAAGTGTGCATTTTGGTTGGAAGAAGTTCAATTCCTCGGTCACATAGTGAACAAAGAAGGTATTAAGGTGGATCCGGCAAAGATAGAAACTGTTGAAAAGTGGGAAACCCCGAAAACTCCGAAACACATACGCCAGTTTTTAGGACTAGCTGGTTACTACAGAAGGTTCATCCAAGACTTTTCCAGAATAGCAAAACCCTTGACTGCATTAACGCATAAAGGGAAGAAATTTGAATGGAATGATGAACAAGAGAAAGCGTTTCAGTTATTGAAGAAAAAGCTAACTACGGCACCTATATTGTCATTGCCTGAAGGGAATGATGATTTTGTGATTTATTGTGACGCATCAAAGCAAGGTCTCGGTTGTGTATTAATGCAACGAACGAAGGTGATTGCTTATGCGTCTAGACAATTGAAGATTCACGAACAAAATTATACGACGCATGATTTGGAATTAGGCACGGTTGTTTTTGCATTAAAGACTTGGAGGCACTACTTATATGGGGTCAAAAGTATTATATATACCGACCACAAAAGTCTTCAACACATATTTAATCAGAAACAACTAAATATGAGGCAGCGTAGGTGGATTGAATTGTTGAATGATTACGACTTTGAGATTCGTTACCACCCGGGGAAGGCAAATGTGGCAGCCGATGAAATGTCCCGTTCTTATTGATTAAAAACGTTCCATATTAATTGATTTCGTTGTGAGGTTTTGACCTCTATATGAGACGTTTTTCAAAGACTGCATTCATTTTTAAAACAAACCATAACCTTTATTTCATAAATAAAGGTTTAAAAAGCTTTACGTAGATTATCAAATAATGATAATCTAAAATATCCTGTTTACACACGACCATTACATAATGGTTTACAATACAAATATGTTACATCGAAATCAGTTTCTTGAATGCAATTTTTACACAATATCATACAAACATGGACTCCAAATCTTGTCCTTATTTTAGTATGCAACAGCGGAAGCTCTTAATATTCACCTGAGAATAAACATGCTTTAAACGTCAACAAAAATGTTGGTGAGTTATAGGTTTAACCTATATATATCAAATCGTAACAATAGACCACAAGATTTCATATTTCAATACACATCCCATACATAGAGATAAAAATCATTCATATGGTGAACACCTGGTAACCGACAATAACAAGATGCATATATAAGAATATCCCCATCATTCCGGGACACCCTTCGGATATGATATAAATTTCGAAGTACTAAAGCATCCGGTACTTTGGATGGGGTTTGTTAGGCCCAATAGATCTATCTTTAGGATTCGCGTCAATTAGGGTGTCTGTTCCCTAATTCTTAGATTACCAGACTTAATAAAAAGGGGCATATTCGATTTCGATAATTCAACCATAGAATGTAGTTTCACGTACTTGTGTCTATTTTGTAAATCATTTATAAAACCTGCATGTATTCTCATCCCAAAAATATTAGATTTTAAAAGTGGGACTATAACTCACTTTCACAGATTTTTACTTCGTCGGGAAGTAAGACTTGGCCACTGTTGATTCACGAACCTATAACAATATATACATATATATTAAAGTATGTTCAAAATATATTTACAACACTTTTAATATATTTTGATGTTTTAAGTTTATTAAGTCAGCTGTCCTCGTTAGTAACATATAACTAGTTGTCCACAGTTAGATGTACAGAAATAAATCGATAAATATTATCTTGAATCAATCCACGACCCAGTGTATACGTATCTCAGTATTGATCACAACTCAAACTATATATATTTTGGAATCAACCTCAACCCTGTATAGCTAACTCCAACATTCACATATAGAGTGTCTATGGTTGTTCCGAAATATATATAGATGTGTCGACATGATAGGTCGAAACATTGTATACGTGTCTATGGTATCTCAAGATTACATAATATACAATACAAGTTGATTAAGTTATGGTTGGAATAGATTTGTTACCAATTTTCACGTAGCTAAAATGTGAAAAATTATCCAATCTTGTTTTACCCATAACTTCTTCATTTTAAATCCGTTTTGAGTGAATCAAATTGCTATGGTTTCATATTGAACTCTATTTTATGAATCTAAACAGAAAAATTATAGGTTTATAGTCGGAAAAATAAGTTACAAGTCGTTTTTGTAAAGGTAGTCATTTCAGTCGAAAGAACGACGTCTAGATGACCATTTTAGAAAACATACTTCCACTTTGAGTTTAACCATAATTTTTGGATATAGTTTCATGTTCATAATAAAAATCATTTTCTCAGAATAACAACTTTTAAATCAAAGTTTATCATAGTTTTTAATTAACTAACCCAAAACAGCCCGCGGTGTTACTACGACGGCGTAAATCCGGTTTTACGGTGTTTTTCGTGTTTCCAGGTTTTAAATCATTAAGTTAGCATATCATATAGATATAGAACATGTGTTTAGTTGATTTTAAAAGTCAAGTTAGAAGGATTAACTTTTGTTTGCGAACAAGTTTAGAATTAACTAAACTATGTTCTAGTGATTACAAGTTTAAACCTTCGAATAAGATAGCTTTATATGTATGAATCGAATGATGTTATGAACATCATTACTACCTTAAGTTCCTTGGATAAACCTACTGGAAAAGAGAAAAATGGATCTAGCTTCAACGGATCCTTGGATGGCTCGAAGTTCTTGAAGCAGAATCATGACACGAAAACAAGTTCAAGTAAGATCATCACTTGAAATAAGATTGTTATAGTTATAGAAATTGAACCAAAGTTTGAATATGATTATTACCTTGTATTAGAATGATAACCTACTGTAAGAAACAAAGATTTCTTGAGGTTGGATGATCACCTTACAAGATTGGAAGTGAGCTAGCAAACTTGAAAGTATTCTTGATTTTATGAAACTAGAACTTTTGGAATTTATGAAGAACACTTAGAACTTGAAGATAGAACTTGAGAGAGATCAATTAGATGAAGAAAATTGAAGAATGAAAGTGTTTGTAGGTGTTTTTGGTCGTTGGTGTATGGATTAGATATAAAGGATATGTAATTTTGTTTTCATGTAAATAAGTCATGAATGATTACTCATATTTTTGTAATTTTATGAGATATTTCATGCTAGTTGCCAAATGATGGTTCCCACATGTGTTAGGTGACTCACATGGGCTGCTAAGAGCTGATCATTGGAGTGTATATACCAATAGTACATACATCTAAAAGCTGTGTATTGTACGAGTACGAATACGGGTGCATACGAGTAGAATTGTTGATGAAACTGAACGAGGATGTAATTGTAAGAATTTTTGTTAAGTAGAAGTATTTTGATAAGCGTATTGAAGTCTTTCAAAAGTGTATAAATACATATTAAAACACTACATGTATATACATTTTAACTGAGTCGTTAAGTCATCGTTAGTCGTTACATGTAAGTGTTGTTTTGAAACCTTTAGGTTAACGATCTTGTTAAATGTTGTTAACCCAATGTTTATAATATCAAATGAGATTTTAAATTATTATATTATCATGATATTATCATGTATGAATATCTCTTAATATGATATATATACATTAAATGTCTTTACAACGATAATCGTTACATATATGTCTCGTTTAAAAATCATTAAGTTAGTAGTCTTGTTTTTACATATGTAGTTCATTGTTAATATACTTTATGATATGTTTTCTTATCATAGTATCATGTTAACTATATATATATATCCATATATATGTCATCATATAGTTTTTACAAGTTTTAACGTTCGTGAATCACCGATCAACTTGGGTGGTCAATTGTCTATATGAAACATATTTCAATTAATCAAGTCTTAACAAGTTTGATTGCTTAACATGTTGGAAACATTTAATCATGTACATATCAATCTCAATTAATATATATAAACATGGAAAAGTTCGGGTCACTACAGTACCTACCCGTTAAATAAATTTCGTCCCGAAATTTTAAGCTGTTGAAGGTGTTGACGAATCTTCTGGAAATAGATGCGGGTATTTCTTCTTCATCTGATCTTCACGCTCCCAGGTGAACTCGGGTCCTCTACGAGCATTCCATCGAACCTTAACAATTGGTATCTTGTTTTGCTTAAGTCTTTTAACCTCACGATCCATTATTTCGACGGGTTCTTCGATGAATTGAAGTTTTTCGTTGATTTGGATTTCATCTAACGGAATAGTGAGATCTTCTTTAGCAAAACATTTCTTTAAATTCGAGACGTGGAAAGTGTTATGTACAGCCGCGAGTTGTTGAGGTAACTCTAGTCGGTAAGCTACTGGTCCGACACAATCAATAATCTTGAATGGTCCAATATACCTTGGATTTAATTTCCCTCGTTTACCAAATCGAACAACGCCTTTCCAAGGTGCAACTTTAAGCATGACCATCTCTCCAATTTCAAATTCTATATCTTTTCTTTTAATGTCAGCGTAGCTCTTTTGTCGACTTTGGGCGGTTTTCAACCGTTGTTGAATTTGGATGATCTTCTCGGTAGTTTCTTGTATAATCTCCGGACCCGTAATCTGTCTATCCCCCACTTCACTCCAACAAATCGGAGACCTGCACTTTCTACCATAAAGTGCTTCAAACGGCGCCATCTCAATGCTTGAATGGTAGCTGTTGTTGTAGGAAAATTCTGCTAACGGTAGATGTCGATCCCAACTGTTTCCGAAATCAATAACACATGCTCGTAGCATGTCTTCAAGCGTTTGTATCGTCCTTTCGCTCTGCCCATCAGTTTGTGGATGATAGGCAGTACTCATGTCTAGTGAAGTTCCTAATGCTTGCTGTAATGTCTGCCAGAATCTTGAAATAAATCTGCCATCCCTATCAGAGATAATAGAGATTGGTATTCCATGTCTGGAGACGACTTCCTTCAAATACAGTCGTGCTAACTTCTCCATCTTGTCATCTTCTCTTATTGGCAGGAAGTGTGCTGATTTGGTGAGACGATCAACTATTACCCAAATAGTATCAAAACCACTTGCAGTCCTTGGCAATTTAGTGATGAAATCCATGGTAATGTTTTCCCATTTCCATTCTGGGATTTCGGGTTGTTGAAGTAGACCTGATGGTTTCTGATGCTCAGCTTTGACCTTAGAACACGTCAAACATTCTCCTACGTATTTAGCAACATCGGCTTTCATACCCGGCCACCAAAAATGTTTCTTGAGATCCTTGTACATCTTCCCCGTTCTAGGATGTATTGAGTATCTGGTTTTATGAGCTTCTCTAAGTACCATTTCTCTCATATCTCCAAATTTTGGTACCCAAATCCTTTCAGCCCTATACCGGGTTCCGTCTTCCCGAATATTAAGATGCTTCTCCGATCCTTTGGGTATTTCATCCTTTAAATTTCCCTCTTTTAAAACTCCTTGTTGCGCCTCCTTTATTTGAGTAGTAATGTTATTATGAATCATTATATTCATAGATTTTACTCGAATGGGTTCTCTGTCCTTCCTGCTCAAGGCATCGGCTACCACATTTGCCTTCCCCGGGTGGTAACGAATCTCAAAGTCGTAATCATTCAATAATTCAATCCACCTACGCTGCCTCATATTCAGTTGTTTCTGATTAAATATGTGTTGAAGACTTTTGTGGTCGGTATATATAATACTTTTGACCCCATATAAGTAGTGCCTCCAAGTCTTTAATGCAAAAACAACCGCGCCTAATTCCAAATCATGCGTCGTATAATTTTGTTCGTGAATCTTCAATTGTCTAGACGCATAAGCAATCACCTTCGTTCGTTGCATTAATACACAACCGAGACCTTGCTTTGATGCATCACAATAAATCACAAAATCATCATTCCCTTCAGGCAATGACAATATAGGTGCCGTAGTTAGCTTTTTCTTCAATAACTGAAACGCTTTCTCTTGTTCATCATTCCATTCAAATTTCTTCCCTTTATGCGTTAATGCAGTCAAGGGTTTTGCTATTCTGGAAAAGTCTTGGATGAACCTTCTGTAGTAACCAGCTAGTCCTAAAAACTGGCGTATGTGTTTCGGAGTTTTCGGGGTTTCCCACTTTTCAACAGTTTCTATCTTTGCCGGATCCACCTTAATACCTTCTTTGTTCACTATGTGACCGAGGAATTGAACTTCTTCCAACCAAAATGCACACTTTGAAAACTTAGCGTACAATTCTTCCTTCCTCAATACTTCTAACACCTTTCTCAAATGTTCACCGTGTTCTTGGTCATTCTTTGAGTAAATAAGTATGTCATCAATGAAAACAATGACAAACTTGTCAAGGTATGGTCCACACACTCGGTTCATAAGGTCCATGAACACAGCTGGTGCATTAGTTAAACCAAACGGCATGACCATAAACTCGTAATGACCATAACGTGTTCTGAAAGCAGTCTTTGGAATATCATCTTCTTTCACCCGCATTTGATGATACCCGGAACGTAAGTCAATCTTTGAATAAACAGACGAGCCTTGTAGTTGATCAAATAAGTCGTCGATTCTCGGTAGTGGGTAGCGGTTCTTGATGGTAAGTTTGTTCAACTCTCGGTAGTCGATACACAACCTGAATGTACCATCTTTCTTCTTGACAAACAAAACAGGAGCTCCCCACGGTGATGTGCTTGGTCGAATGAAACCACGCTCTAAAAGTTCTTGTAATTGGCTTTGCAGTTCTTTCATCTCGCTGGGTGCGAGTCTGTAAGGAGCACGAGCTATTGGTGCAGCTCCTGGTATAAGATCTATTTGAAATTCAACGGATCGATGTGGGGGTAATCCCGGTAATTCTTTCGGAAATACATCGGGAAATTCTTTTGCAATGGGAACATCATTGATGCTCTTTTCTTCAGTTTGTACTTTCTCGACGTGTGCTAGAACAGCATAGCAACCTTTTCTTATTAGTTTTTGTGCCTTCAAATTACTAATAAGATGTAGCTTCGTGTTGCCCTTTTCTCCGTACACCATTAAGGGTTTTCCTTTTTCTCGTATAATGCGAATTGCATTTTTGTAACAAACGATCTCCGCTTTCACTTCTTTCAACCAGTCCATACCGATTATCACATCAAAACTCCCTAACTCTACTGGTATCAAATCAATCTTAAATGTTTCGCTAACCAGTTTAATTTCTCGATTCCGACATATATTATCTGCTGAAATTAATTTACCATTTGCTAAATTCGAGTAAAAATTTACTATCCAAAGGCGTCAATGGACAACTTAATTTAGCACAAAAATCTCTACTCATATAGCTTCTATCCGCACCCGAATCAAATAAAACGTAAGCAGATTTATTGTCAATAAGAAACGTACCTGTAACAAGCTCCGGGTCTTCCTGTGCCTCTACCGCATTAATATTGAAAACTCTTCCACGGCCTTGTCCATTCGTGTTCTCCTGGTTCGAGCAATTTCTAATAATGTGGCCTGGTTTTCCACATTTATAACAAACTACATTGGCATAACTTGCTCCGACACTACTTGCTCCGCCATTACTCGTTCCGACACCATTTGTTCCTTTCGTTCTATTAACCCCTGGTCCGTAGACCTCACACTTCACCGCGCTATGACCATTTCTTTTACACTTGTTGCAAAATTTGGTGCAGAACCCCGAGTCATTCTTTTCACACCTTTGGCATAGCTGCTTCTGATTGTTGTTGTTGTTGCGGTTATTATTGTTGTTGGGATGATTGTTGTAGTTGCTGTTGTTGTTGTTGTTGTTGTTGTTAGGCCGTTTGTTGTAGTTGCGATTGATGTTGCGATTGTTGGGATAATTGTTGCGATTATTGTTGTAATTGCTGTTGTTGTTGTATTGGTGATTCTTATCACCGTTTTCCTCCCACTTTCTTTTGACTTGCTTCACATTGGCCTCTTCAGCAGTCTGTTCTTTAATTCTTTCTTCAATCTGGTTCACTAGTTTGTGAGCCATTCTACATGCCTGTTGTATGGAGGCGGCTCGTGTGAACTTATATCTTCTTGGATTCTTTCCGGTAATCCTTTCACAAACGCGTCGATCTTCTCTTCCTCATCTTCGAATGCTCCCGGACACAATAGGCACAATTCTGTGAATCGTCTTTCGTACGTGGTAATATCAAATCCTTGGGTTCGTAACCCTCTAAGTTCTGTCTTGAGCTTATTGACCTCGGTTCTGGGACGGTACTTCTCGTTCATCAAGTGCTTGAATGCTGACCACGGTAGTGCGTACGCATCATCTTGTCCCACTTGCTCTAGATAGGTATTCCACCATGTTAACGCAGAACCTGTGAAGGTATGCGTAGCGTACTTCACTTTGTCCTCTTCAGTACACTTACTTATGGCAAACACCGATTCAACCTTCTCTGTCCACCGTTTCAATCCGATCGGTCCTTCGGTTCCATCAAATTCCAAAGGTTTGCAGGCAGTGAATTCTTTGTAGGTGCATCCTAAACGATTTCCTGTACTGCTAGATCCAAGGTTATTGTTGGTATGTAGCGCAGCCTGTACTGCGGCTATGTTTGAAGCTAGAAAAGTACGGAATTCCTCTTCATTCATATTCACGGTGTGTCGAGTAGTCGGTGCCATTTCCTTCAAAATAGTTAAATGGAACAAGTTAATCATACAGAATATTAAGAGTAGTTAATAGTATTTCGTAGCATAATATGAACTCATTTATAAAAGCTTTTTCTTCATATTAGCGTTTTATAAGTTTAAATTCGGGTAGTACCTACCCGTTAAGTTCATACTTAGTAGCTAATATACAATTCAACTACTACAATTCTATATGAAAAACTGATTATAATAATATTTCGCGTTCAAACTTTTATACAATATTTTACAAACTTACAATCCCGCTTATTTTACATAAAGCATGAAATATAGCACGCAATAACTTTGATACAAGATAGTTGTGAAGACAATTCTAGCTAGTACACAAGTCGTTCAGCAAAGGCAATAAAGACACGTAATTCATACGTCCAGAAACAAGTCATGCATTCTGGTTTTACTAGGACTACTTCCCATCCTTGGTCTTGTGCAACATAACCGTTATGGCCGTTGATAAGACAGCGTGTTGTAACGTCATCAAAGGGATGAGGGTTACGTAATGTCCAACAGTCCCGTAACAATCTAAAAACCTCATTTCTTACCCCAATTACCGACTCCGTCACTTGTGGGAACGTTTTGTTTAATAGTTGTAGGCCGATGTTCTTGTTCTCACTTTGGTGAGAAGCGAACATTACTAATCCGTAAGCATAACATGCTTCTTTATGTTGCATGTTAGCCGCTTTTTCTAAATCACGAAGTCCAATATTCGGATATATTGAGTCAAAATAATTTCTTAACCCATTGCGTAAAATAGCATTTGGGTTCCCCGCAATATATGCGTCAAAGTAAACACATCGTAACTTATGGGTTTCCCAATGTTATATCCCCCATCTTTCAAACGAAAGTCTCTTATAAACCAAGACATTCTTGGAACGTTCTTCGAATGTCTTACAAACTGATCTCGCCTTAAATAGTTGTGCCGAAGAATTCTGGCCGACTCTAGACAAGATTTCATCAATCATGTCTCCGGGTAGGTCTCTTAAAATATTGGGTTGTCTATCCATTTTGTGTTTTTAAACTGTAAAATAGACAAGAGTTAGATTCATAAAAAAATACTTATTAATACAAGCAATTTTTACATATATCATAAAGCATAAGAACACTATATTACATATATTACACCACACGAATACAACTATCTTATTCCGACTCGCTCATTTCTTCTTCTTCGGTTTTGGTTCGTTTTGCCAAGTTTCTAGGGATATATGATGTTCCCCTAATATGAGCCGTCGTTGTCCACATTGGTTTAGAAAAACCTGGTGGTTTAGAGGTTCCCGGGTCATTGTTACAACTTAAGGACTTCGGGGGTTGACGATACATATAAAATTCATCGGGGTTGGAATTAGATTTCTCTATTTTTATGCCCTTTCCCTTATTATTTTCTTTTGCCTTTTTAAATTCAGTTGGGGTAATTTCTATAACATCATCGGAATTCTCGTCGGAATCCGATTCATCGGAGAATTGGTAATCCTCCCAATATTTTGCTTCCTTGGCGGAAACACCATTGACCATAATTAACTTTGGTCGGTTGGTTGAGGATTTTCTTTTACTTAACCGTTTTATTATTTCCCCCACCAGTTCTATTTCTTCATCCGGTTCCGATTCTTCTTCCGGTTCCGATTCTTCTTCCGGTTCCGACTCTTCTTCCGGTTCCTCTTCGGGAACTTGTGAATCAGTCCACAAATCATTCCAATTTACATTTGACTCTTCATTATTATTAGGTGAGTCAATGGGACTTGTTCTAGAGGTAGACATCTATCACATAATATCAAACACGTTAAGAGATTAATATATCACATAATATTCATATGTTAAAAATATATAGTTTCCAACAAAAATGTTAAGCAATCATTTTTAAAGAAAACACGGTCGAAGTCCAGACTCACTAATGCATCCTAACAAACTCGATAAGACACACTAATGCAAATTTTCTGGTTCTCTAAGACCAACGCTCGGATACCAACTGAAATGTCCCGTTCTTATTGATTAAAAACGTTCCATATTAATTGATTTCGTTGCGAGGTTTTGACCTCTATATGAGACGTTTTTCAAAGACTGCATTCATTTTTAAAACAAACCATAACCTTTATTTCATAAATAAAGGTTTAAAAAGCTTTACGTAGATTATCAAATAATGATAATCTAAAATATCCTGTTTACACACGACCATTACATAATGGTTTACAATACAAATATGTTACATCGAAATCAGTTTCTTGAATGCAATTTTTACACAATATCATACAAACATGGACTCCAAATCTTGTCCTTATTTTAATATGCAACAGCGGAAGCTCTTAATATTCACCTGAGAATAAACATGCTTTAAACGTCAACAAAAATGTTGGTGAGTTATAGGTTTAACCTATATATATCAAATCGTAACAATAGACCACAAGATTTCATATTTCAATACACATCCCATACATAGAGATAAAAATCATTCATATGGTGAACACCTGGTAACCGACAATAACAAGATGCATATATAAGAATATCCCCATCATTCCGGGACACCCTTCGGATATGATATAAATTTCGAAGTACTAAAGCATCCGGTACTTTGGATGGGGTTTGTTAGGCCCAATAGATCTATCTTTAGGATTCGCGTCAATTAGGGTGTCTGTTCCCTAATTCTTAGATTACCAGACTTAATAAAAAGGGGCATATTCGATTTCGATAATTCAACCATAGAATGTAGTTTCACGTACTTGTGTCTATTTTGTAAATCATTTATAAAACCTGCATGTATTCTCATCCCAAAAATATTAGATTTTAAAAGTGGGACTATAACTCACTTTCACAGATTTTTACTTCGTCGGGAAGTAAGACTTGGCCACTGTTGATTCACGAACCTATAACAATATATACATATATATTAAAGTATGTTCAAAATATATTTACAACACTTTTAATATAT
Organism: Rutidosis leptorrhynchoides; assembly: GCF_046630445.1. Classification (NCBI taxonomy): domain Eukaryota; kingdom Viridiplantae; phylum Streptophyta; class Magnoliopsida; order Asterales; family Asteraceae; genus Rutidosis; species Rutidosis leptorrhynchoides. Next base: position 514,450,376 of record NC_092336.1, on the reverse strand, counting down.
TTTGATGTTTTAAGTTTATTAAGTCAGCTGTCCTCGTTAGTAACATATAACTAGTTGTCCACAGTTAGATGTACAGAAATAAATCGATAAATATTATCTTGAATCAATCCACGACCCAGTGTATACGTATCTCAGTATTGATCACAACTCAAACTATATATATTTTGGAATCAACCTCAACCCTGTATAGCTAACTCCAACATTCACATATAGAGTGTCTATGGTTGTTCCGAAATATATATAGATGTGTCGACATGATAGGTCGAAACATTGTATACGTGTCTATGGTATCTCAAGATTACATAATATACAATACAAGTTGATTAAGTTATGGTTGGAATAGATTTGTTACCAATTTTCACGTAGCTAAAATGTGAAAAATTATCCAATCTTGTTTTACCCATAACTTCTTCATTTTAAATCCGTTTTGAGTGAATCAAATTGCTATGGTTTCATATTGAACTCTATTTTATGAATCTAAACAGAAAAGTTATAGGTTTATAGTCGGAAAAATAAGTTACAAGTCGTTTTTGTAAAGGTAGTCATTTCAGTCGAAAGAACGACGTCTAGATGACCATTTTAGAAAACATACTTCCACTTTGAGTTTAACCATAATTTTTGGATATAGTTTCATGTTCATAATAAATATCATTTTCTCAGAATAACAACTTTTAAATCAACGTTTATCATAGTTTTTAATTAACTAACCCAAAACAACCCGCGGTGTTACTACGACGGCGTAAATCCGGTTTTACGGTGTTTTTCGTGTTTCCAGGTTTTAAATCATTAAGTTAGCATATCATATAGATATAGAACATGTGTTTAGTTGATTTTAAAAGTCAACTTAGAAGGATTAACTTTTGTTTGCGAACAAGTTTAGAATTAACTAAACTATGTTCTAGTGATTACAAGTTTAAACCTTCGAATAAGATAGCTTTATATGTATGAATCGAATGATGTTATGAACATCATTACTACCTTAAGTTCCTTGGATAAACCTACTGGAAAAGAGAAAAATGGATCTAGCTTCAACGGATCCTTGGATGGCTCGAAGTTCTTGAAGCAGAATCATGACACGAAAACAAGTTCAAGTAAGATCATCACTTGAAATAAGATTGTTATAGTTATAGAAATTGAACCAAAGTTTGAATATGATTATTACCTTGTATTAGAATGATAACCTACTGTAAGAAACAAAGATTTCTTGAGGTTGGATGATCACCTTACAAGATTGGAAGTGAGCTAGCAAACTTGAAAGTATTCTTGATTTTATGAAACTAGAACTTTTGGAATTTATGAAGAACACTTAGAACTTGAAGATAGAACTTGAGAGAGATCAATTAGATGAAGAAAATTGAAGAATGAAAGTGTTTGTAGGTGTTTTTGGTCGTTGGTGTATGGATTAGATATAAAGGATATGTAATTTTGTTTTCATGTAAATAAGTCATGAATGATTACTCATATTTTTGTAATTTTATGAGATATTTCATGCTAGTTGCCAAATGATGGTTCCCACATGTGTTAGGTGACTCACATGGGCTGCTAAGAGCTGATCATTGGAGTGTATATACCAATAGTACATACATCTAAAAGCTGTGTATTGTACGAGTACGAATACGGGTGCATACGAGTAGAATTGTTGATGAAACTGAACGAGGATGTAATTGTAAGAATTTTTGTTAAGTAGAAGTATTTTGATAAGTGTATTGAAGTCTTTCAAAAGTGTATAAATACATATTAAAACACTACATGTATATACATTTTAACTGAGTCGTTAAGTCATCGTTAGTCGTTACATGTAAGTGTTGTTTTGAAACCTTTAGGTTAACGATCTTGTTAAATGTTGTTAACCCAATGTTTATAATATCAAATGAGATTTTAAATTATTATATTATCATGATATTATCATGTATGAATATCTCTTAATATGATATATATACATTAAATGTCTTTACAACGATAATCGTTACATATATGTCTCGTTTAAAAATCATTAAGTTAGTAGTCTTGTTTTTACATATGTAGTTCATTGTTAATATACTTTATGATATGTTTTCTTATCATAGTATCATGTTAACTATATATATATATATCCATATATATGTCATCATATAGTTTTTACAAGTTTTAACGTTCGTGAATCACCGATCAACTTGGGTGGTCAATTGTCTATATGAAACATATTTCAATTAATCAAGTCTTAACAAGTTTGATTGCTTAACATGTTGGAAACATTTAATCATGTAAATATCAATCTCAATTAATATATATAAACATGGAAAAGTTCGGGTCACTACAGCCGATGCCTGGAGCAGGAAGGACAGAGAACCCATTCGAGTAAAATCTATGAATATAATGATTCATAATAACCTTACTACTCAAATAAAGGAGGCGCAACAAGGAGTTTTAAAAGAGGGAAATTTAAAGGATGAAATACCCAAAGGATCGGAGAAGCATCTTAATATTCGGGAAGACGGAACCCGGTATAGGGCTGAAAGGATTTGGGTACCAAAATTTGGAGATATGAGAGAAATGGTGCTTAGAGAAGCTCATAAAACCAGATACTCAATACATCCTGGAACGGGGAAGATGTACAAGGATCTCAAGAAACATTTTTGGTGGCCGGGTATGAAAGCCGATGTTGCTAAATACGTAGGAGAATGTTTGACGTGTTCTAAGGTCAAAGCTGAGCATCAGAAACCATCAGGTCTACTTCAACAACCCGAAATCCCGGAATGGAAATAGGAAAACATTACCATGGATTTCATCACTAAATTGCCAAGGACTGCAAGTGGTTTTGATACTATTTGGGTAATAGTTGATCGTCTCACCAAATCAGCACACTTCCTACCAATAAGAGAAGATGACAAGATGGAGAAGTTAGCACGACTGTATTTGAAGGAAGTCGTCTCCAGACATGGAATACCAATCTCTATTATCTCTGATAGGGATGGCAGATTTATTTCAAGATTCTGGCAGACATTACAGCAAGCATTAGGAACTCGTCTAGACATGAGTACTGCCTATCATCCACAAACTGATGGGCAGAGCGAAAGGACGATACAAACGCTTGAAGACATGCTACGAGTATGTGTTATTGATTTCGGAAACAGTTGGGATCGACATCTACCGTTAGCATAATTTTCCTACAACAACAGCTACCATTCAAGCATTGAGATGGCGCCGTTTGAAGCACTTTATGGTAGAAAGTGCAGGTCTCCGATTTGTTGGAGTGAAGTGGGGGATAGACAGATTACGGGTCCAGAGATTATACAAGAAACTACCGAGAAGATCATCCAAATTCAACAACGGTTGAAAACCGCCCAAAGTCGACAAAAGAGCTACGCTGACATTAAAAGAAAAGATATAGAATTTGAAATTGGAGAGATGGTCATGCTTAAAGTTGCACCTTGGAAAGGCGTTGTTCGATTTGGTAAACGAGGGAAATTAAATCCAAGGTATATTGGACCATTCAAGATTATTGATCGTGTCGGACCAGTAGCTTACCGACTTGAGTTACCTCAACAACTCGCGGCTGTACATAACACTTTCCACGTCTCGAATTTGAAGAAATGTTTTGCTAAAGAAGATCTCACTATTCCGTTAGATGAAATCCAAATCAACGAAAAACTTCAATTCATCGAAGAACCCATCGAAATAATGGATCGTGAGGTTAAAAGACTTAAGCAAAACAAGATACCAATTGTTAAGGTTCGATGGAATGCTCGTAGAGGACCCGAGTTTACCTGGGAGCGTGAAGATCAGATGAAGAAGAAATACCCGCATCTATTTCCAGAAGATTCGTCAACACCTTCAACATCTTAAAATTTCGGGACGAAATTTATTTAACGGGTAGGTACTGTAGTGACCCGAACTTTTCCATGTTTATATATATTAATTGAGATTGATATTTACATGATTAAATGTTTCCAACATGTTAAGCAATCAAACTTGTTAAGACTTGATTAATTGAAATATGTTTCATATAGACAATTGACCACCCAAGTTGACCGGTGATTCACGAACGTTAAAACTTGTAAAAACTATACGATCACATATATATGGTTATATATATAGTTAACATGTTTTTATTATAAGTATGTATCTCATTAGGTATTTTAACAATGAGTTATTTACATAAAAATGAGACTATTAATTTAAGAAACTCGAAAACGATATATATAACGATTATCGTTATAACAACGTCTTACTAGGTACATATGAATCATATTAAGATATTGATACACTTGGTTAATTATGTTAAATGATAAGTAAATATATTATTAAGTGTATTAACAATGAAATACATATGTAAAAATAAGACTACTAACTTAATGATTTCGAAACGAGACATATATGTAACGATTATCGTTGTAACGACATTTAACTGTATATACATCATACTGAGATATATTATATATCATAATATCATGATAATATAACAATTTAACATCTCATTTGTTATAATAAACAATGGGTTAACAACATTCAACAAGATCATTAACCTAAAGGTTTCAAAACAACATTTACATGTAACGACTAACGATGACTTAACGACTCAGTTAAAATGTATATACATGTAGTGTTTTAATATGTATTCATACACTTTTGAAAGACTTCAAGACACTTATCAAAATACTTCTACTTAACAAAAATGCTTACAATTACATCCTCGTTCAGTTTCATCAACAATTCTACTCGTATGCACCCGTATTCGTACTCGTACAATACACAGCTTTTAGATGTATGTACTATTGGTATATACACTCCAATGATCAGCTCTTAGCAGCCCATGTGAGTCACCTAACACATGTGGGAACCATCATTTGGCAACTAGCATGAAATATCTCATAAAATTACAAAAATATGAGTAATCATTCATGACTTATTTACATGAAAACAAAATTACATATCCTTTATATCTAATCCATACACCAACGACCAAAAACACCTACAAACACTTTCATTCTTCAATTTTCTTCATCTAATTGATCTCTCTCAAGTTCTATCTTCAAGTTCTAAGTGTTCTTCATATATTCTACAAGTTCTAGTTACATAAAATCAAGAATACTTTCAAGTTTGCTAGCTCACTTCCAATCTTGTAAGGTGATCATCCAACCTCAAGAAATCTTTGTTTCTTACAGTAGGTTATCATTCTAATACAAGGTAATAATCATATTCAAACTTTGGTTCAATTTCTATAACTATAACAATCTTATTTCAAGTGATGATCTTACTTGAACTTGTTTTCGTGTCATGATTCTGCTTCAAGAACTTCGAGCCATCCAAGGATCCGTTGAAGCTAGATCCATTTTTCTCTTTTCCAGTAGGTTTATCCAAGGAACTTAAGGTAGTAATGATGTTCATAACATCATTCGATTCATACATATAAAGCTATCTTATTCGAAGGTTTAAACTTGTAATCACTAGAACATAGTTTAGTTAATTCTAAACTTGTTCGCAAATAAAAGTTAATCCTTCTAACTTGACTTTTAAAATCAACTAAACACATGTTCTATATCTATATGATATGCTAACTTAATGATTTAAAACCTGGAAACACGAAAAACACCGTAAAACCGGATTTACGCCGTCGTAGTAACACCGCGGGCTGTTTTGGGTTAGTTAATTAAAAACTATGATAAACTTTGATTTAAAATTTGTTATTCTGAGAAAATGATTTTTATTATGAACATGAAACTGTATCCAAAAATTATGGTTAAACTCAAAGTGGAAGTATGTTTTCTAAAATGGTCATCTAGACGTCGTTCTTTCGACTGAAATGACTACCTTTACAAAAATGACTTGTAACTTATTTTTCTGACTATAAACCTATACTTTTTCTGTTTAGATTCATAAAATAGGGTTTAATATGAAACCATAGCAATTTGATTCACTCAAAACGGATTTAAAATGAAGAAGTTATGGGTAAAACAAGATTGGATAATTTTTCTCATTTTAGCTACGTGAAAATTGGTAACAAATCTATTCCAACCATAACTTAATCAACTTGTATTGTATATTATGTAATCTTGAGATACCATAGACACGTATACAATGTTTCGACCTATCATGTCGACACATCTATATATATTTCGGAACAACCATAGACACTCTATATGTGAATGTTGGAGTTAGCTATACAGGGTTGAGGTTGATTCCAAAATATATATAGTTTGAGTTGTGATCAATACTGAGATACGTATACACTGGGTCGTGGATTGATTCAAGATAATATTTTTCGATTTATTTCTGTACATCTAACTGTGGACAACTAGTTGTAGGTTACTAACGAGGACAGCTGACTTAATAAACTTAAAACATCAAAATATATTAAAAGTGTTGTAAATATATTTTGAACATACTTTGATATATATGTATATATTGTTATAGGTTCGTGAATCAACCAGTGGCCAAGTCTTACTTCCCAACGAAGTAAAAATCTGTGAAAGTGAGTTATAGTCCCACTTTTAAAATCTAATATTTTTGGGATGAGAATACATGCAGGTTTTATAAATGATTTACAAAGTAGACACAAGTACGTGAAACTACATTCTATGGTTGAATTATCGAAATCGAATATGCCCCTTTTTATTAAGTCTGGTAATCTAAGAATTAGGGAACAGACACCCTAATTGACGCGAATCCTAAAGATAGATCTATTGGGCCTAACAAACCCCATCCAAAGTACCGGATGCTTTAGTACTTCGAAATTTATATCATATCCGAAGGGTGTCCCGGAATGATGGGGATATTCTTATATATGCATCTTGTTAATGTCGGTTACCAGGTGTTCACCATATGAATGATTTTTATCTCTATGTATGGGATGTGTATTGAAATATGAAATCTTGTGGTCTATTATTATGATTTGATATATATAGGTTAAACCTATAACTCACCAACATTTTTGTTGACGTTTTAAGCATGTTTATTCTCAGGTGATTATTAAGAGCTTCCGCTGTCGCATACTTAAATAAGGACGAGATTTGGAGTCCATACTTGTATGTTATTGTGTAAAAACTGCATTCAAGGAACTTATTTTGTTGTAACATATTTGTATTGTAAACCATTATGTAATGGTCGTGTGTAAACAGGATATTTTAGATTATCATTATTTGATAATCTACGTAAAGCTTTTTAAAACCTTTATCTATGAAATAAAGGTTATGGTTTGTTTTAAAAATGAATGCAGTCTTTGAAAAACGTCTCATATAGAGGTCAAAACCTCGCAACGAAATCAATTAATATGGAACGTTTTAAATCAATAAGAACGGGACATTTCATTAACTTTGTTTGCGAACACGTTTAGAATTAACTAAACTATGTTCTAGTGATTACATGTTCAAATCTTCGAATAAGATAGTTATACATATATGAATCGAATGATGTTATGAACATTATTAATACCTCAATTTTAGTAGGTAAACCTACTGGAAATGATGAAAAAATAACTTGAGCTTCAAAGGATCTTTGATGGCTTGGAAGTTCTTGAAATAGAATCATGACACAAAAACAAGTTCAAGTAAGATTATTACTCGAATTAAGATAGTTATAGTTATAGAAATTGAATCAAAGCTTGAATATGAATATTACCTTGATTTAGAAAGATAACCTACTATAAATAACAAAGGCTTCTTGATCTTAGATGATTTGCTTGGAATGGATTAGGAAACTTGGAAGTAAACTTGTAAACTTGGAAGTGTTTTTGATGTGATCTTGAGTAATTGTTTTTATGATGATTATAGGTAATAACCAAAGCTTGTATTTGGTGATTTTTGCTGGAAAAATAGTAACTTAGACGTTCATGGAAGAGTGTGTGTGTTTTAAGAGAGAATTGGGAAGAAAATTGGAAGTGAAATGGAGTAGGTGGTGAGTGGTGAAGGTGAGTGGGGTTAAAAGGAGTTCTTGTTTTTGTTTCCTTGCTCATAAGTCATGCTAGTTGTCTAATTGTTGATTCCACATGTTTGTTGACTATCTAAGGCTGCTAAGAGCTAAATTATTATGTGTATATACCAATAGTATATACGTCTAGGAGCTGGGTATTGTACGAGTACGAATACGGTTGCATACTAGTAGAATTGTTGATGAAATTGAACGAGAATGTAATTGTAAGCATTTTTATTAAATAGAAGTACTTTGATATGTGTCTTGAAGTCTTCCAAAAGTATATTATTACAACATAATACACTACATGTATATACATTTAACTGAGTCGTTAAGTCATTGTTAGTCGTTACATGTAAGTGTTGTTTTGAAACCTTTAAGTTAACGATCTTGTTAAATGTTGTTAACCCATTGTTTATAATATCTACTTAGATGTTAAATTATTACATTATCATTATATTATGATGTATTAATATATCTTAATATGATATATATACATTAAAATGTCGTTATAACGATAATCGTTACATATATGCCTCGTTTCAAAATTCTTAAGTTAGTAGTCTTGTTTTACATATGTAGTTCATTGTTAACATACTTAATGATATGTTTAATTATAATTTTATCATGTTAAACATAGTGTAACAATATCTTAATATGATTCATATGTATTTAGTAAGACGTTGTTATAACGATAATCGTTATATATATCGTTTCGAGTTTCTTAACTCAATAAACTCATTTTTATGTATATCACTCATTGTTAATATACTTAGTGAGATACTTACTTACCAAAATCTCATGTTAACTATATATATATATATACATATATATATCATCATGTAGTTTTTATGAATTTGTAACGTTCGTTAATCGCCGGTCAATTTGGGTGGTCAATTGTCTATATGAAACCTATTTCAATTAATCAAGTCTTAACAAGTTTGATTGCTTAACATGTTGGAAATATTTAATCATGTAAATATCAATTTTATTTAATATATATAAACATGGAAAAGTTCGGGTCACTACAAGTACGTAGACGCAACAGAGATGATAAACACTAGGTTTGACTTGCGAACAATACCCACGAACATTACTCATGACCTCCATAGCTATAACCGATTTAAGAACTCATTTTGAAAGTGACACGCTCATGACCTCGTCATAGTATTTTATGTATAATACTAATTAATAATAATACTACTAATAATATTAAGATTAATAATAATATTAATCTTAATAATAATAATAATAATAATAATAATAATAATAATAATAATAATAATAATAATAATAATAATAATAATAATAATAATAATAATAATAAATATAACAGAGGGAGTAAGATATAGAATATGTGTGTGTGTACGTCGAGCAAACTGGCCAATTTATAGAATGTTTCTGAAACCTGACTGCCATGCGATCGCATGGGATGCCCTGACAGCTCACAAACTTTTGTTGTTTTACTTGTCGACATAATTAAATATAATATATATAATATATATAATTTAAATTAATTAATTATATAATATATTATATTCTCTTGTCTAGTTGACTTGTAATTTTTGTTTCGATGTCTTGTACGTTTACGTTCGACTTATGTCCCGCTTTCGGTTTCTCGAACGCATTTTCGTTCGCTTAGAAAACTAATACTTTTAATTTCGCGAATCGTACCTTTGTCAAAATATAGTCTTAAATTATACATAAACAATACCACTCGAGATATAACTTATACATTTGAGTGTTTAGGTCATTTACTTCTATAAATCAATGGCTCATTATCTAATAAAGTATATTTAATAATATTATTTTAAATCAAAACGTTTTGTAACCAAGTTAATATATATTTTCAATATTCATAACCACGTTTTTAATACACGTCGCAAGTTATTCATATTAATTCTTAACAATTAATATTCCAACTTATCATAAATATTCAAATAGATATTTAAACCAATAAGGTTAATGCACAGTATCATATACTTAATACTTTATTACGTTATCAAGTTATAGTATATATATGTATCTATTTACATATAATTGTTCGCGAATCGTCGAGAACAGTCGATGGGTAATTGAACATATGAAAGTAGTTCAAAATTATTGAGATTCAGTTTTACAGACTTTGCTTATCGTGTCGGAAACGTTAATCATACAAAGATTAAGTTTAAATTTGGTCATAAATTTCTGGGTCATCACACATATGTATATATGTATATACTTTGTTTCCTTATTTAAACACTAACAAATCTTTTATCACATCTTCTAGGTTTCAAAGATCAAACAAAAAAAATCTTTTTTTTATAGAACCGTGTATATATATATATATATATATATATATATATATATATATATATATATATATATATATATATATATATATACAATATGCATATGATTATGAATGAGATTAATAACATGAACATGATTATAAACATGAATTAACAAGATGGAATTTAAAAGTTTAGATCTAGGGTGTTACCTTGATGAAGATTGATGAAGATTAACAAAAGAAGAGAAGAAACACTTGAAGATGAAGATCAAAGCACTCCAATAATCAAGAACACCTAGAAGATCTTTGAAGAACGCGAAGAACGAGATTGAAGATCACTTGAAACCCTTGAAGATGATGATGATGAATTCGATGGTGGTGGTGGTGATTTTCGGTTTTTGGCCAAAAATTAGGAGAGGGAGAGAGAGAATTGAGAGAATGATTTGGTACAAGAAAATGGGTTAGCCTAGGTCTCTATTTATAGGAGTGATTAGAGAATTCTAGAATTAGGGTTTAATTAGGAATTACTTAGGGAACAAGTTAGGTTGAATGAGGAGGTGATGGGGGTTGCTTGGGCCGAAATTTGGGAGGGCAAAAGGGTAATTTTACCCCCTTTAAAAATCAGCTAGGGTTAGGAGAATTAGGGTGCAACTTTTTCACTTTAGTCATTGTACTTTAGATTAGCTTAAATGGTTCCTTAATTATCCAAGTTTAATTATTTAAGTGTACAAGGTTTAAGGTTATTTATTTTGTTCACGAAAATTAATAAGCTCACTATTTTTATCTTTTTATTAACTTGTCGTTTATTACACAAAGTTAATTATTATATTTTATAATTCTTAATGCTTAACAATTATTGATTATAGTTTAATCATTAAGTTTTAGTTATAGTTTGGGCATTTAATAAGGAAAAATATAGAATGGAAAAATGAGGGTCGTTATAGTACATCCCCGTTATTAGAAACTTCATCCCGAAGTTTTAGGTAGATTCCTCTTTTGCATCAGCAGTTGGGAAGAGATGGGGATATTTCCGTATCATGTGGTCTTTGCGTTCCCATGTATATTCGGGGCCTCTACGCGAATTCCAACGGACATTAACAATAGGTATGTTGCTTTTACGCGTTTGTTTGACCTCTCCTTCCATGATTTCTATAGGTTCTTCAACGAAGTGCATTTGCTCATCAATGCGGATATCATCCAAAGGAATAACAAGTGTGTCATCAGCAAGACACCTTTTAAGATTCGATACATGAAACACATCATGTACTTGACTGAGTTCAGTTGGTAGTTCTAATCGATACGCCACGGGACCGACTCTTTGAGTGACTGTGAAAGGTCCAACATATCGTGGACTGAGTTTGCTCCGCTTACCGAAACGGACGACACCTTTCCAAGGGGATACTTTCAACATGACTTTATCTCCAACTTGGAATTCTATATCCTTTCGCTTTCTATCAGCATAGCTCTTTTGTCGGCTACGGGCAGTTTCTAATCGTTGCTTAATATGAACGATCTTCTCGGTAGTTTCGTGAATGATTTCAGGACCAGTTAAATGTCTGTCCTCGAGTTCATCCCAACACAAAGGGGATCTACATTTCCTGTCATATAAAGCTTCAAAAGGTGCAGCTTTAATGCTAGAGTGATAACTGTTGTTGTAAGAAAATTCAACCAAAGGCAAGTGTCTATCCCATCCTTTGCCGAAATTGATTACACAAGCACGTAGCATCTCTTCCAAGGTTTGAATAGTTCGTTCACTTTGACCATCACTTTGTGGATGATATGCTGTACTCATGTCGAGTTGAGTTCCAAGAGCAGATTGTAAAGTTTTCCAGAATCGAGAAACGAATCAACCGTCGCGATTGGAAATAATCGAGATAGGAACTCCGTGACACGAGACAATTTCTTTAATGTAAAGCTGTGATAATTTCTCCATCTTGTCAGTTTCCTTGATCGGTATGAAATGTGCAGATTTAGTAAGACGATCAACTATGACCCAAATTGTATCGTTACCGTTTGAAGTCTTAGGCAACTTAGTAACGAAGTCCATAGTGATGCATTCCCACTTCCACTGCGGGATATCGGGTTATGTCAATCGACCAGAATGAAATGTCCCGTTCTTATTGATTAAAAACGTTCCATATTAATTGATTTCGTTGCGAGGTTTTGACCTCTATATGAGACGTTTTTCAAAGACTGCATTCATTTTAAAACAAACCATAACCTTTATTTCATCAATAAAGGTTTAAAAAGCTTTACGTAGATTATCAAATAATGATAATCTAAAATATCCTGTTTACACACGACCATTACATAATGGTTTACAATACAAATATGTTACAACAAAATAAATTTCTTGAATGCAGTTTTTACACAATATCATACAAGCATGGAATCCAAATCTCGTCCTTATTTAAGTATGCGACAGCGGAAGCTCTTAATAATCACCTGAGAATAAACATGCTTAAAATGTCAACAAAAATGTTGGTGAGTTATAGGTTTAAACTATATATATCAAATCGTAACAATAGACCACAAGATTTCATATTTCAATACACATCCCATACATAGAGATAAAAATCATTCATATGGTGAACACCTGGTAACCGACATTAACAAGATGCATATATAAGAATATCCCCATCATTCCGGGACACCCTTCGGATATGATATAAATTTCGAAGTACTAAAGCATCCGGTACTTTGGATGGGGTTTGTTAGGCCCAATAGATCTATCTTTAGGATTCGCGTCAATTAGGGTGTCTGTTCCCTAATTCTTAGATTACCAGACTTAATAAAAAGGGCAAATTCGATTTCGATAATTCAACCATAGAATGTAGTTTTACGTACTTGTGTCTATTTTGTAAATCATTTATAAAACCTGCATGTATTCTCATCCCAAAAATATTAGATTTTAAAAGTGGGACTATAACTCACTTTCACAGATTTTTACTTCGTCGAGAAGTAAGACTTGGCCACTGTTGATTCACGAACCTATAACAATATATACATATATATTAAAGTATGTTCAAAATATATTGACAACACTTTTAATATATTTTTATGTTTTAAGTTTATTAAATCAGCTGTCCTCGTTAGTAACCTACAACTAGTTGTCCACAGTTAGATGTACAGAAATAAATCGATAAATATTATCTTGAATCAATCTACGACCCAGTGTATACGTATCTCAGTATTGATCACAACTCAAACTATATATATTTTGGAATCAACCTCAACCCTGTATAGCTAACTCCAACATTCACATATAGAGTGTCTATGGTTATTCCGAAATATATATAGATGTGTCGACATGATAGGTCGAAATATTGTATACGTGTCTATGGTATCTCAAGATTACATAATATACAATACAAGTTGATTAAGTTATGGTTGGAATAGATTTGTTACCAATTTTCACGTAGCTAAAATGAGAAAAATTATCCAATCTTGTTTTACCCATAACTTCTTCATTTTAAATCCGTTTTGAGTGAATCAAATTGCTATGGTTTCATATTGAACTCTATTTTATGAATCTAAACAGAAAAAGTATAGGTTTATAGTCGGAAAAATAAGTTACAAGTCGTTTTTGTAAAGGTAGTCATTTCAGTCGAAAGAACGACGTCTAGATGACCATTTTAGAAAACATACTTCCACTTTGAGTTTAACCATAATTTTTGGATATAGTTTCATGTTCATAATAAAAATCATTTTCTCAGAATAACAACTTTTAAATAAAAGTTTGTCATAGTTTTTAATTAACTAACCCAAAACAGCCGGCGGTGTTACTACGACGGCGTAAATCCGGTTTTACGGTGTTTTTCGTGTTTCCAGGTTTTAAATCATTAAGTTAGCATATCATATAGATATAGAACATGTGTTTAGTTAATTTTAAAAGTCAAGTTAGAAGGATTAACTTTTGTTTGCGAACTAGTTTAGAATTAACTAAACTATGTTCTAGTGATTACGAGTTTAAACCTTCGAATAAGATAGTTTTATATATATGAATCGAATCATGTTATGAACATCATTACTACCTCAAGTTTAGTAGGTAAACCTACTGGAAGTGACAAGAAATGATCTAGCTTCAAAGGATCTTGGATGGCTTGAAAGTTCTTGAAGTAGGATCATGACACAAAAACAAGTTCAAGTAAGATTTTTACTCGAATTAAGATAGTTTATAGTTATAGAAATTGAATCAAAGTTTGAATATGAATATTTCCTTGAATAAGAAAGATAACTTGCTGTATATAACAAAGGTTTCTTGATCTTAGATGATTACTTGGAATGGATTAGAAAGCTTGGAAGTAAATTAGTAAACTTGAAGGGATTTTTGAAGTGTTCTTGAAGTGTTCTTCCTATGATGATTATAGCTTAATTCTTAAAGTGATTTTTGATGAAGATGATGATTAACTACTGGAAAAATACGTTCATAATAGTGTGTGTGTGTGTTGAGAGAGAATTAGAAAGAGAATTGGAAGTGAAATGGAGTGAATGATGAGTGGTAATTGGTGAGTGGTGAGTGGGGTTAAAAGGAGTTCTAGTTAGTTGACTAGCTCATGGTAGAAGTTAAAATTGATTAGTCATACATGACATAATCAAGAGTGGAATCCCATGCTAGTTCCTATTGGTATATACCCATAGTAAGTACGTTTTGAAGCTGTGTATAATACGGGTAAGAATACGACTAGAATTCTTGATGAAAGAAAAGAATGGGAAAGTAACTGTAACCATTTTCGTTAAGTATGAGTGTTTTGATATATGTCTTGAAGTCTTCCAAAAGTATTTTAATACATCTAAATACACTACATGTATATACATTTTAACTGAGTCGTTAAGTCATCGTTAGTCGTTACATGTAAGTGTAGTTTTGAAACCCTTAAGTTAACGATCTCAATTAATGTTGTTAACCCATTGTTTATTATATCTAATGAGATGTTAAATTATTATATTATCATGATATTATGATATATTAATATATCTTAATATGATATATATACATTTAAATGTCGTTACAACGATAATCGTTACATATATGTCTCGTTTTGAAATTCTTAAGTTAGTAGTCTTGTTTATATGTATATAACTCATTGTTAATATACTTATGGAGATACTTACTTATCATAATCTCATGTTAACCATATGTATATCCATATATATATCGTCATGTCATTTTTACAAGTTTTAACGTTCGTGAATCGCCGGTCAACTTGGGTGGTCAATTGTCTATATGAAACATATTTCAATTAATCAAGTCTTAACAAGTTTGATTGCTTAACATGTTGGAAACATTTAATAATGTAAATATCAATCTCAATTAATATATATAAATATGGAAAAGTTCGGGTCACTACAGTACCTACCCGTTAAATAAATTTTTCCCGAAATTTTAAGCTGTTGAAGGTGTTGACGAATCTTCTGGAAATAGATGCGGGTATTTCTTCTTCATCTGATCTTCACGCTCCCAGGTGAACTTGGATCCTCTACGAGCATTCCATCGAACCTTAACAATTGGTATCTTGTTTTGCTTAAGTCTTTTAACCTCATGATCCATTATTTCGACGGGTTCTTCGATGAATTGAAGTTTTTCATTGATTAGGATTTCATCTAACGGAATAGTGAGATCTTCTTTAGCAAAACATTTCTTCAAATTCGAGACGTGGAAAGTGTTATGTACAGCCGCGAGTTGTTGAGGTAACTCAAGTCGGTAAGCTACTGGTCCGACACGATCAATAATCTTGAATGGTCCAATATACCTTGGATTTAATTTCCCTCGTTTACCAAATCGAACAACTCCTTTCCAAGGTGCAACTTTAAGCATGACCATCTCTCCAATTTCAAATTCTATATCTTTTCTTTTAATGTTAGCGTAGCTCTTTTGTCGACTTTGGGCGGTTTTCAACCGTTGTTGAATTTGGATGATCTTCTCGGTAGTTTCTTGTATAATCTCCGGACCCGTAATCTGTCTATCCCCCACTTCACTCCAACAAATCGGAGACCTGCACTTTCTACCATAAAATGCTTCAAACGGCATCATCTCAATGCTTGAATGGTAGCTGTTGTTGTAGGAAAATTCTGCTAACGGTAGATGTCGATCCCAACTGTTTCCGAAATCAATAACACATGCTCGTAGCATGTCTTCAAGCATTTGTATCGTCCTTTCGCTCTGCCCAACAGTTTGTGGATGATAGGCAGTACTCATGTCTAGACGAGTTCCTAATGCTTGCTGTAATGTCTGCCAGAATCTTGAAATAAATCTGCCATCCCTATCAGAGATAATAGAGATTGGTATTTCATGTCTGGAGACGACTTCCTTCAATTACAGTCGTGCTAACTTCTCCATCTTGTCATCTTCTCTTATTGGCAGGAAGTGTGCTGATTTGGTGAGACGATCAACTATTACCCAAATAGTATCAAAACCACTTGCAGTCCTTGGCAATTTAGTGATGAAATCCATGGTAATGTTTTCCCATTTCCATTCTGGGATTTCGGGTTGTTGAAGTAGACCTGATGGTTTCTGATGCTCAGCTTTGACCTTAGAACACGTCAAATATTCTCCTACGTATTTAGCAACATCGGCTTTCATACCCGGCCACCAAAAATTTTTCTTGAGATCCTTGTACATCTTCCCCGTTCCAGGATGTATTGAGTATCTGGTTTTATGAGCTTCTCTAAGTACCATTTCTCTCATATCTCCAAATTTTGGTACCCAAATCCTTTCAGCCCTATACCGGGTTCCGTCTTCCCGAATATTAAGATGCTTCTCCGATCCTTTGGGTATTTCATCCTTTAAATTTCCCTCTTTTAAAACTCCTTGTTGTGCCTCCTTTATTTGAGTAGTAATGTTATTATGAATCATTATATTCATAGATTTTACTCGAATGGGTTCTCTATCCTTCCTGCTCAAGGCATCGGCTACCACATTTGCCTTCCCCGGGTGGTAACGAATCTCAAAGTCGTAATCATTCAATAATTCAATCCACCTACGCTGCCTCATATTCAGTTGTTTCTGATTAAATATGTGTTGAAGACTTTTGTGGTCGGTATATATAATACTTTTGACCCCATATAAGTAGTGCCTCCAAGTCTTTAATGCAAAAACAACCGCGCCTAATTCCAAATCATGCGTCGTATAATTTTGTTCGTGAATCTTCAATTGTCTAGACGCATAAGCAATCACCTTCGTTCGTTGCATTAATACACAACCGAGACCTTGCTTTGATGCATCACAATAAATCACAAAATCATCATTCCCTTCAGGCAATGACAATATAGGTGCCGTAGTTAGCTTTTTCTTCAATAACTGAAACTCTTTCTCTTGTTCATCATTCCATTCAAATTTCTTCCCTTTATGCGTTAATGCAGTCAAGGGTTTTGCTATTCTGGAAAAGTCTTGGATGAACCTTCTGTAGTAACCAGCTAGTCCTAAAAACTAGCGTATGTGTTTCGGAGTTTTCGGGGTTTCCCACTTTTCAACAGTTTCTATCTTTGCCGGATCCACCTTAATACCTTCTTTGTTCACTATGTGATTGAGGAATTGAACTTCTTCCAACCAAAATGCACACTTTGAAAACTTAGCGTACAATTCTTCCTTCCTCAATACTTCTAACACCTTTCTCAAATGTTCACTGTGTTCTTGGTCATTCTTTGAGTAAATAAGTATGTCATCAATGAAAACAATGACAAACTTGTCAAGGTATGGTCCACACACTCAGTTCATAAGGTCCATGAACATAGCTGGTGCATTAGTTAAACCAAACGGCATGACCATAAACTCGTAATGACCGTAACGTGTTCTGAAAGCAGTCTTTGGAATATCATCTTATTTCACCCGCATTTGATGATACCCAGAACGTAAGTCAATCTTTGAATAAATAGACGAGCCTTGTAGTTGATCAAATAAGTCGTCGATTCTCGGTAGTGGGTAGCGGTTCTTGATGGTAAGTTTGTTCAACTCTCGGTAGTCGATACACAACCTGAATGTACCATCTTTCTTCTTGACAAACAAAACAGGAGCTCCCCACGGTGATGTGCTTGGTCGAATGAAACCACGCTCTAAAAGTTCTTGTAATTGGCTTTGCAGTTCTTTCATCTCGCTGGGTGCGAGTCTGTAAGGAGCACGAGCTATTGGTGCAGCTCCTGGTACAAGATCTATTTGAAATTCAACGGATCGATGTGGGGGTAATCCCGGTAATTCTTTCGGAAATACATCGGGAAATTCTTTTGCAATGGGAACATCATTGATGCTCTTTTCTTCAGTTTGTACTTTTTCGACGTGTGCTAGAACAGCATAGCAACCTTTTCTTATTAGTTTTTGTGCCTTCAAATTACTAATAAGATGTAGCTTCGTGTTGCCCTTTTCTCCGTACACCATTAAGGGTTTTCCTTTTTCTCGTATAATGCGAATTTCATTATTGTAACAAACGATCTCTGCTTTCACTTCTTTCAACCAGTCCATACCGATTATCACATCAAAACTCCCTAACTCTACAGGTATCAAATCAATCTTAAATGTTTCGCTAACCAGTTTAATTTCTCGATTCCGACATATATTATCTGCTGAAATTAATTTACCATTTGCTAATTCGAGTAAAAATTTACTATCCAAAGGCGTCAATGGACAACTTAATTTAGCACAAAAATCTCTACTCATATAGCTTCTATCCGCACCCGAATCAAATAAAACGTAAGCAGATTTATTGTCAATAAGAAACGTACCCGTAACAAGCTCCGGGTCTTCCTGTGCCTCTGCCGCATTAATATTGAAAACTCTTCCGCGGCCTTGTCCATTCGTGTTCTCCTGGTTCGGGAAATTTCTAATAATGTGGCCCGGTTTTCCACATTTATAACAAACTACATTGGTATAACTTGCTCCGACACTACTTCCTCCGCCATTACTCGTTCCGACACCATTTGTTCCTTTTGTTCTATTAACCCCTGGTCCGTAGACCTCACACTTCGCCGCGCTATGACCATATCTTTTACACTTGTTGCAAAATTTGGTGCAGAACCCCGAGTGATACTTTTCACACCTTTGGCATAGCTGCTTCTGATTGTTGTTTTTGTTGCGGTTATTATTGTTGTTGGGATGATTGTTGTAGTTGTTGTTGTTGTTGTTGTTGTTGTTGTTGTTGTTGTTGTTGGGCCGTTTGTTGTAGTTGCGATTGATGTTGCGATTGATGGGATAATTGTTGCGATTATGGTTGTAATTGCTGTTGTTGTTGTATTGGTGATTCTTATCACCGTTTTCCTCCCACTTTCTTTTGACTTGCTTCACATTGGCCTCTTCAGCAGTCTGTTCTTTAATTCTTTCTTCAATCTGGTTCACTAGTTTGTGAGCCATTCTACATGCCTGTTGTATGGAGGCGGGCTCGTGTGAACTTATATCTTCTTGGATTCTTTCCGGTAATCCTTTCACAAACGCGTCGATCTTCTCTTCCTCATCTTCGAATGCTCCCGGACACAATAGGCACAATTCTGTGAATCGTCTTTCATACGTGGTAATATCAAATCCTTGGGTTCGTAACCCTCTAAGTTCTGTCTTGAGCTTATTGACCTCGGTTCTGGGACGGTACTTCTCGTTCATCAAGTGCTTGAATACTGACCACGGTAGTGCGTACGCATCGTCTTGTCCCACTTGCTCTAGATAGGTATTCCACCATGTTAACGCAGAACCTGTGAAGGTATGCGTAGCGTACTTCACTTTGTCATCTTCAGTACACTTACTTATGGCAAACACCGATTCGACCTTCTCGGTCCACCGTTTCAATCCGATCGGTCCTTCGGTTCCATCAAATTCCAAAGGTTTGCAGGCAGTGAATTCTTTGTAGGTGCATCCTACACAATTTCCTGTACTGCTAGATCCAAGGTTATTGTTGGTATGTAGCGCAGCCTGTACTGCGGCTATGTTTGAAGCTAGAAAAGTACGGAATTCCTCTTCATTCATATTCACGGTGTGTCGAGTAGTCGGTGCCATTTCCTTCAAAATAGTCAAATGGAACAAGTTAATTATACAGAATATTAAGAGTAGTTAATAGTATTTTGTAGCATAATATGAACTCATTTATAAAAGCTTTTTCTTCATATTAGCGTTTTATAAGTTTAAATTCGGGTAGTACCTACCCGTTAAGTTCATACTTAGTAGCTAATATACAATTCAACTACTACAATTCTATATGAAAAACTGATTATAATAATATTTCACGTTCAAACTTTTACACAATATTTTACAAACTTACAATACCGCTTATTTTACATATAGCATGAAATATAGCACACAATAAATTTTATACAAGATGGTTGTGAAGATAATTCTAGCTAGTACACAAGTCGTTCAGCAAAGGCAATAAAGACACGTAATTCATACGTCCAGAAATAAGTCATGCATTCTGGTTTTACTAGGATTACTTCCCATCCTTGGTCTTGTGGAACATAACCGTTATGGCAGTTGATAAGACAGCGTGTTGTAACGTCGTCAAAGGGACGAGGGTTACGTAATGTCCAACAGTCCCGTAACAATCTAAAAACCTCATTTCTTACCCCAATTACCGACTCCGTCACTTGTGGGAACGTTTTGTTTAATAGTTGTAGCCCGATGTTCTTGTTCTCACTTTGGTGAGAAGCGAACATTACTAATCCGTAAGCATAACATGCTTCTTTATGTTGCATGTTAGCCGCTTTTTCTAAATCACGAAGTCCAATATTCGGATATATTGAGTTAAAATAATTTCTTAACCCATTGCGTAAAATAGCATTTGGGTTCCCCGCAATATATGCGTCAAAGTAAACACATCGTAACTTATGGATTTCTCAATGTGATATCCCCCATCTTTCGAACGAAAGCCTTTTATAAACCAAGGCATTCTTGGAATGTTCTTCGAATGTCTTACAAACTGATCTCGCCTTAAATAGTTGTGCCGAAGAATTCTGACCGACTCTAGAGAAGATTTCATCAATCATGTCTCCGGGTAGGTCTCTTAAAATATTGGGTTGTCTATCCATTTTGTGTTTTTATACTGTAAAATAGACAAGAGTTAGATTCATAAAAAAAATGCTTATTAATACAAGCAATTTTTACATATATCATAAAGCATAAGCACACTATATTACTTATATTACACCACACGAATACAACTATCTTATTCCGACTCGCTTGTTTCTTCTTCTTCGGTTTTGGTTCGTTTTGCCAAGTTTCTAGGGATATATGATGTTCCCCTAATACGAGCCGTCGTTATCCACATTGGTTTAGAAAAACCTGGTGGTTTAGAGGTTCCCGGGTCATTGTTACAACTTAAGGACTTCGGGGGTTGACGATACATATAAAGTTCATCGGGGTTGGAATTAGATTTCTCTATTTTTATGCCCTTTCCCTTATTATTTTCTTTTGCCTTTTTAAATTCAGTTGGGGTAATTTCTATAACATCATCGGAATTCTCGTCGGAATCCGATTCATCGGAGAATTGGTAATCCTCCCAATATTTTGCTTCCTTGGCGGAAACACCATTGACCATAATTAACCTTGGTCGGTTGGTTGAGGATTTTATTTTACTTAACCGTTTTATTATTTCCCCCACCGGTTCTATTTCTTCATCCGGTTCCGATTCTTCTTCTGGTTCCGACTCTTCTTCCGGTTCCCCTTCGGGAACTTGTGAATCAGTCCACGAATCATTCCTATTTACATTTGACTCTTCATTATTATTAGGTGAGTCAATGGGACTTGTTCTAGAGGTAGACATCTATCACATAATATCAAACGCGTTAAGAGATTAATATATCACATAATATTCACATGTTAAAAATATATAGTTTCCAACAACATTTGTTAAGCAATCATTTTTCAAGTAAACACGGTCGAAGTCCAGACTCACTAATGCATCCTAACAAACTAGATAAGACACACTAATGCAAAATTCTGGTTCTCTAAGACCAACGCTCTGATACCAACTGAAATGTCCCGTTCTTATTGATTAAAAACGTTCCATATTAATTGATTTCGTTGCGAGGTTTTGACCTCTATATGAGACGTTTTTCAAAGACTGCATTCATTTTAAAACAAACCATAACCTTTATTTTATCAATAAAGGTTTAAAAAGCTTTACGTAGATTATCAAATAATGATAATCTAAAATATCCTGTTTACACACGACCATTACATAATGGTTTACAATACAAATATGTTACAACAAAATAAGTTTCTTGAATGCAGTTTTTACACAATATCATACAAGCATGGACTCCAAATCTCGTCCTTATTTAAGTATGCGACAGCGGAAGCTCTTAATAATCACCTGAGAATAAACATGCTTAAAACGTCAACAAAAATGTTGGTGAGTTATAGGTTTAACCTATATATATCAAATCATAATAATAGACCACAAGATTTCATATTTCAATACACATCCCATACATAGAGATAAAAATCATTCATATGGTGAACACCTGGTAACCGACATTAACAAGATGCATATATAAGAATATCCCCATCATTCCGGGACACCCTTCGGATATGATATAAATTTCGAAGTACTAAAGCATCCGGTACTTTGGATGGGGTTTGTTAGGCCCAATAGATCTATCTTTAGGATTCGCGTCAATTAGGGTGTCTGTTCCCTAATTCTTAGATTACCAGACTTAATAAAAAGGGCAAATTCGATTTCGATAATTCAACCATAGAATGTAGTTTTACGTACTTGTGTCTATTTTTTAAATCATTTATAAAACCTGCATGTATTCTCATCCCAAAAATATTAGATTTTAAAAGTGGGACTATAACTCACTTTCACATATTTTTACTTCGTTGAGAAGTAAGACTTGACCACTGTTGATTCACGAACCTATAACAATATATACATATATATTAAAGTATGTTCAAAATATATTTACAACACTTTTAATATATTTTTATGTTTTAAGTTTATTAAATCAGCTGTCCTCGTTAGTAACCTACAACTAGTTGTCCACAGTTAGATGTACAGAAATAAATCGATAAATATTATCTTGAATCAATCCACGACCCAGTGTATACGTATCTCAGTATTGATCACAACTCAAACTAATATATTTTGGAATCAACCTCAACCCTGTATAGCTAACTCCAACATTCACATATAGAGTGTCTATGGTTGTTCCGAAATATATATAGATGTGTCGACATGATAGGTCGAAACATTGTATACGTGTCTATGGTATCTCAAGATTATATAATATACAATACAAGTTGATTAAGTTATGGTTGGAATAGATTTGTTACCAATTTTCACGTAGCTAAAATGAGAAAAATTATCCAATCTTGTTTTACCCATAACTTCTTCATTTTAAATCTGTTTTGAGTGAATCAAATTGCTATGGTTTCATATTGAACTCTATTTTATGAATCTAAACAGAAAAATTATAGGTTTATAGTCGGAAAAATAAGTTACAAGTCGTTTTTGTAAAGGTAGTCATTTCAGTCGAAAGAACGACGTCTAGATGACCATTTTAGAAAACATACTTCCACTTTGAGTTTAACCATAATTTTTGGATATAGTTTCATGTTCATAATAAAAATCATTTTCTCAGAATAACAACTTTTAAATCAAAGTTTATCATAGTTTTTAATTAACTAACCCAAAACAGCCCGCGGTGTTACTACGACGGCGTAAATCCGGTTTTACGGTGTTTTTCGTGTTTCCAGGTTTTAAATCATTAAGTTAGCATATCATATAGATATAGAGCATGTGTTTAGTTAATTTTAAAGTCAAGTTAGATGGATTAACTTTTGTTTGCGAACAAGTTTAGAATTAACTAAACTATGTTCTAGTGATTACGAGTTTAAACCTTCGAATAAGATAGTTTTATATATATGAATCGAATCATGTTATGAACATCATTACTACCTCAAGTTTAGTAGGTAAACCTACTGGAAGTGACAAGAAATGATCTAGCTTCAAAGGATCTTGGATGGCTTGAAAGTTCTTGAAGTAGGATCATGACACAAAAACAAGTTCAAGTAAGATTTTTACTCGAATTAAGATAGTTTATAGTTATAGAAATTGAATCAAAGTTTGAATATGAATATTACCTTTAATAAGAAAGATAACCTACTGTATATAACAAAGGTTTCTTGATCTTAGATGATTACTTGGAATGGATTAGAAAGCTTGGAAGTAAATTAGTAAACTTGAAGGGATTTTTGAAGTGTTCTTGAAGTGTTCTTCCTATGATGATTATAGCTTGATTCTTGAAGTGATTTTTGATGAAGATGAAGATGATGATTAACTACTGGAAAAATACGTTCATAATAGTGTGTGTGTGTTGAGAGAGAATTAGAAAGAGAATTGGAAGTGAAATGGAGTGAATGATGAGTGGTAATTGGTGAGTGGTGAGTGGGGTTAAAAGGAGTTCTAGTTAGTTGACTAGCTCATGGTAGAAGTTAAAATTGATTAGTCATACATGACATAATCAAGAGTGGAATCCCATGCTAGTTCCTATTGGTATATACCCATAGTAAGTACGTTTTGAAGCTATGTATAATACAGGTAAGAATACGACTAGAATTCTTGATGAAAGAAAAGAATGGGAAAGTAACTGTAACCATTTTCGTTAAGTATGAGTGTTTTGATATATGTCTTGAAGTCTTCCAAAAGTATTTTAATACATCTAAATACACTACATGTATATACATTTTAACTGAGTCGTTAAGTCATCGTTAGTCGTTACATGTAAGTGTTGTTTTGAAACCTTTAAGTTAACGATCTCAATTAATGTTGTTAACCCATTGTTTATTATATCTAATGAGATGTTAAATTATTATATTATCATGATATTATGATATATTAATATATCTTAATATGATATATATACATTTAAATGTCGTTACAATGATAATCGTTACATATATGTCTCGTTTCGAAATCCTTAAGTTAGTAGTCTTGTTTATATGTATATAACTCATTGTTAATATACTTATGGAGTTACTTACTTATCATAATCTAATGTTAACCATATGTATATCCATATATATATATATATATCGTCATGTCATTTTTACAAGTTTTAACGTTCGTGAATCGCCGGTCAACTTGGGTGGTCAATTGTCTATATGAAACATATTTCAATTAATCAAGTCTTAACAAGTTTGATTGCTTAACATGTTGGAAACATTTAATCATGTAAATATCAATCTCAATTAATATATATAAACATGGAAAAGTTCAGGTTACTACACAGAAGGCTTTTGATGTTCAGCCTTGACTTTTAAACAAGTGAGACACTTACTAACATAGGTAGCAATGTCGGCTTTCATGTTAGGCCACCAGTAGAATTCCTTCACATCGTGATACATCTTACTGGAACCGGGATGAATAGAGTACCTATTCTTATGTGCTTCATCCAAGACTAGTTCACGGAGATTACCGAAGCGAGGGACCCAAATTCTATTACCAAAGTACCGTGTACCATTAGCTTTAACTTTGAGTTGATTCACGAAACCGATAGGTCCTTCACCTTCGATAAGTGTTGGTTTAATAGCTTCCAATTGAGCTTCACCGATTCGTGATATAAGATTTGATTTGATTTTCAGATTCAAAGCACGAACACGTTTAACATCGTCTTTCCGACTAAGGGCATCGGCAACCACATTCGCCTTGCCGAGATGATACTTCAGCTCACAGTGATAATTGTTCAATAACTCGAGCCATCGGCTTTGCCTCATATTCAGCTGTTTCTGATCAAAGATGTGTCGAAGACTTTTATGGTCAGTGTACACCGTAAATTTAGTACCATATAGATAATGTCTGCATATCTTTAATGCAAATACCACGACACCTAACTCAAGGTCATGTGTGATATAGTTCTCCACATGATTCTTCAACTGTCTAGATGCATAGGCAATAACCTTTTCACGTTGCATTAAAACACAACCAAAGCCTTACTTTGAGGCATCACAGTAAACAACAAAGTCGTCTGAACCTTCGGGTAAAGATAGAATCGGGGCTGTGGTCAATTTATACTTCAGAATCTTGAAAGCAAATTCCCGTTCTTCGGACCACTCAAACTTCTTCCCTTTGTGAGTTAACTTCGTAAGGGGTTTAGCAAGGAGGGAAAAGTCTTTTATAAATCTTCGATAATAACCGGCAAGTCCCAAAAATTGACGAATATGCTTCGCAGTCTTTGGTATCTCCTAGTTCTGAATAGCGGTAATCTTAGCTGGATCAACATGTATTCCGTTCCTATCAACAACATGTCCAAGAAATTGTATGGTTTTGAGCCAAAACTCGCACTTTGAAAACTTAGCGTAGAGTTGTTCCTTTCGTAAGAGTTCAAGAATCATGCGCAAATGCTTCTCATGTTCTTTCTCACTCTTGGAGTAGATCAAGATGTCGTCAATGAACACAATGACAAATTTGTCAAGATACGGCTTGCAGACACGATTCATAAGGTCCATGAACACGGAAGGAGCATTAGTTAAACTAAAAGGCATGACACAAAATTCATAATGCCCATAACGAGTGCGAAAAGCAGTCTTAGGAATATCAGATTCCTAGACTTTAAGTTGGTGATAACCGGACCTTAAATCAATCTTTGAATAAACACTTGACCCTTGAAGTTGGTCGAATAGATCATCAATGCGCGGCAACGGATAACGATTCTTGATAGTAAGCTTGTTGAGTTTGCGGTAATCAATGCACATCCTCAACGTACCATCCTTCTTCTTAACGAATAGAATAGGATCTCCCCATGGGGACGAGCTTGGACGAATGAAATCTTTATCCAATAGTTCTTGGAGTTGGTTGGATAATTTTCCTTAATTTCGGACGGTGCTAAACGGTATGGTGCTTTAGCAATAGGAGCAGCACCGGGAGCTAAATCAATTTGGAATTCAACTTGTCGAGGAGGTGGAAGACCAGGAAGATCTTTGGGAAACACATTGGGAAAGTCTTTAACCACTAGTACATCTTCAATACACTTCTCTTTCGATTCGATCATCTTAACGTGGGCTAGAATAGCTGGATTGTAGTGACCCGAACTTTTCCATGTTTATATATATTAATTGAGATTGATATTTACATGATTAAATGTTTCCAACATGTTAAGCAATCAAACTTGTTAAGACTTGATTAATTGAAATATGTTTCATATAGACAATTGACCACCCAAGTTGATCGGTGATTCACGAACGTTAAAACTTGTAAAAACTATATGATGACATATATATGGATATATATATATATATATAGTTAACATGATACTATGATAAGAAAACATATCATAAAGTATATTAACAATGAACTACATATGTAAAAAACAAGACTACTAACTTAATGATTTTTAAACGAGACATATATGTAACGATTATCGTTGTAAAGACATTTAATCTATATATATCATATTAAGAGATATTCATACATGATAATATCATGATAATATAATAATTTAAAATCTCATTTGATATTATAAACATTGGGTTAACAACATTTAACAAGATCGTTAACCTAAAGGTTTCAAAACAACACTTGCATGTAACGACTAACGATGACTTAACGACTCAGTTAAAATGTATATACATGTAGTGTTTTAATATGTATTTATACACTTTTTAAAGACTTCAATACACTTATCAAAATACTTCTACTTAACAAAAATGCTTACAATTACATCCTCGTTCAGTTTCATCAACAATTCTACTCGTATGCACCCGTATTCGTACTCGTACAATACACAGCTTTTAGATGTATGTACTATTGGTATATACACTCCAATGATCAGCTCTTAGCAGCCCATGTGAGTCACCTAACACATGTGGGAACCATCATTTGGAAACTAGCATGAAATATCTCATAAAATTACAAAAATATGAGTAATCATTCATGACTTATTTACATGAAAACAAAATTACATATCCTTTATATCTAATCCATACACCAACGACCAAAAACACCTACAAACACTTTAATTCTTCAATTTTCTTCATCTAATTGATCTCTCTCAAGTTCTATCTTCAAGTTGTAAGTGTTCTTCATAAATTCTAAAAGTTCTAGTTTCATAAAATCAAGAATACTTTCAAGTTTGCTAGCTCACTTCCAATCTTGTAAGGTGATCATCCAACCTCAAGAAATCTTTGTTTCTTACAGTAGGTTATCATTCTAATACAAGGTAATAATCATATTCAAACTTTGGTTCAATTTCTATAACTATAACAATCTTATTTCAAGTGATGATCTTACTTGAACTTGTTTTCGTGTCATGATTCTGCTTCAAGAACTTCGAGCCATCCAAGGATCCATTGAAGCTAGATCCATTTTTCTCTTTTCCAGTAGGTTTATCCAAGGAAATTAAGGTAGTAATGATGTTCATAACATCATTCGATTCATACATATAAAGCTATCTTATTCGAAGGTTTAAACTTGTAATCACTAGAACATAGTTTAGTTAATTCTAAACTTGTTCGCAAACAAAAGTTAATCCTTCTAACTTGACTTTTAAAATCAACTAAACACATGTTCTATATCTATATGATATGCTAACTTAATGACTTAAAACCTGGAAACACGAAAAACACCGTAAAACCGGATTTACGCCGTCGTAGTAACACCGCGGGCTGTTTTGGGTTAGTTAATTAAAAACTATGATAAACTTTGATTTAAAAGTTGTTATTATGAGAAAATGATTTTTATTATGAACATGAAACTATATCCAAAAATTATGGTTAAACTCAAAGTGGAAGTATGTTTTCTAAAATGGTCATCTAGACGTCGTTCTTTCGACTGAAATGACTACCTTTACAAAAATGACTTGTAACTTATTTTTCCGACTATAAACCTATAATTTTTCTGTTTAGATTCATAAAATAGAGTTCAATATGAAACCATAGCAATTTGATTCACTCAAAACGGATTTAAAATGAAGAAGTTATGGGTAAAACAAGATTGGATAATTTTTCTCATTTTAGCTACGTGAAAATTGGTAACAAATCTATTCCAACCATAACTTAATCAACTTGTATTGTATATTATGTAATCTTGAGATACCATAGACACGTATACAATGTTTCGACCTATCATGTCGACACATCTATATATATTTCGGAACAACCATAGACACTCTATATGTGAATGTTAGAGTTAGCTATACAGGGTTGAGGTTGATTTCAAAATATATATAGTTTGAGTTGTGATCAATACTGAGATACGTATACACTGGGTCGTGGATTGATTCAAGATAATATTTATCGATTTATTTCTGTACATCTAACTGTGGACAACTAGTTATAGGTTACTAACGAGGACAGCTGACTTAATAAACTTAAAACATCAAAATATATTAAAAGTGTTGTAAATATATTTTGAACATACTTTAATATATATGTATATATTGTTATAGGTTCGTGAATCAACAGTGGCCAAGTCTTACTTCCCGACGAAGTAAAAATCTGTGAAAGTGAGTTATAGTCCCACTTTTAAAATCTAATATTTTTGGGATGAGAATACATGCAGGTTTTATAAATGATTTACAAAATAGACACAAGTACGTGAAACTACATTCTATGGTTGAATTATCGAAATCGAATATGCCCCTTTTTATTAATTCTGGTAATCTAAGAATTAGGGAACAGACACCCTAATTGACGCGAATCCTAAAGATAGATCTATTGGGCCTAACAAACCCCATCCAAAGTACCGGATGCTTTAGTACTTCGAAATTTATATCATATCCGAAGGGTGTCCCGGAATGATGGGGATATTCTTATATATGCATCTTGTTATTGTCGGTTACCAGGTGTTCACCATATGAATGATTTTTATCTCTATGTATGGGATGTGTATTGAAATATGAAATCTTGTGGTCTATTGTTACGATTTGATATATATAGGTTAAACCTATAACTCACCAACATTTTTGTTGACGATTAAAGCATGTTTATTCTCAGGTGAATATTAAGAGCTTCCGCTGTTGCATACTAAAATAAGGACAAGATTTGGAGTCCATGTTTGTATGATATTGTGTAAAAACTGCATTCAAGAAACTGATTTCGATGTAACATATTTGTATTGTAAACCATTATGTAATGGTCGTGTGTAAACAGGATATTTTAGATTATCATTATTTGATAATCTACGTAAAGCTTATTAAACCTTTATTTATGAAATAAAGGTTATGGTTTGTTTTAAAAATGAATGCAGTCTTTGAAAAACGTCTCATATAGAGGTCAAAACCTCGCAACGAAATCAATTAATATGGAACGTTTTTAATCAATAAGAACGGGACATTTCAGTTGGTATCCGAGCGTTGGTCTTAGAGAACC
Organism: Rutidosis leptorrhynchoides; assembly: GCF_046630445.1. Lineage (NCBI taxonomy): Eukaryota > Viridiplantae > Streptophyta > Magnoliopsida > Asterales > Asteraceae > Rutidosis > Rutidosis leptorrhynchoides. The sequence goes on along the minus strand of NC_092336.1, from coordinate 514,419,939 downwards.
AGAAAATTTGCATTAGTGTGTCTTATCGAGTTTGTTAGGATGCATTAGTGAGTCTGGACTTCGACCGTGTTTTCTTTAAAAATGATTGCTTAACATTTTTGTTGGAAACTATATATTTTTAACATATGAATATTATGTGATATATTAATCTCTTAACGTGTTTGATATTATGTGATAGATGTCTACCTCTAGAACAAGTCCCATTGATTCATCTAATAATAATGAAGAGTCAAATGTAAATTGGAATGATTTGTGGACTGATTCACAAGTTCCCGAAGAGGAACCGGAAGAAGAGTCGGAACCGGAAGAAGAATCGGAACCGGAAGAAGAATCGGAACCGGATGAAGAAATAGAACCGGTGGGGGAAATAATAAAACGGTTAAGTAAAAGAAAATCCTCAACCAACCGACCAAAGTTAATTATGGTCAATGGTGTTTCCGCCAAGGAAGCAAAATATTGGGAGGATTACCAATTCTCCGATGAATTGGATTCCGACGAGAATTCCGATGATGTTATAGAAATTACCCCAACTGAATTTAAAAAGGCAAAAGAAAATAATAAGGGAAAGGGCATAAAAATAGAGAAATCTAATTCCAACCCCGATGAACTTTATATGTATCGTCAACCCCCGAAGTCCTTAAGTTGTAACAATGACCCGGGAACCTCTAAACCACCAGGTTTTTCTAAACCAATGTGGACAACGACGGCTCGTATTAGGGGAACATCATATATCTCTAGAAACTTGGCAAAACGAACCAAAACCGAAGAAGAAGAAACGAGCGAGTCGTAATAAGATAGTTGTATTCGTGTGGTGTAATATATGTAATATAGTGTTCTTATGCTTTATGATATATGTAAAAATTGCTTGTATTAATAAGTATTTTTTTTATGAATCTAACTCTTGTCTATTTTACAGTTTAAAAACACAAAATGGATAGACAACCCAATATTTTAAGAGACCTACCCGGAGACATGATTGATGAAATCTTGTCTAGAGTCGGCCAGAATTCTTCGGCACAACTATTTAAGGCGAGATCAGTTTGTAAGACATTCGAAGAACGTTCCAAGAATGTCTTGGTTTATAAGAGACTTTCGTTTGAAAGATGGGGGATATCACATTGGGAAACCCATAAGTTACGATGTGTTTACTTTGACGCATATATTGCGGGGAACCCAAATGCTATTTTACGCAACGGGTTAAGAAATTATTTTGACTCAATATATCCGAATATTGGACTTCGTGATTTAGAAAAAGCGGCTAACATGCAACATAAAGAAGCATGTTATGCTTACGGATTAGTAATGTTCGCTTCTCACCAAAGTGAGAACAAGAACATCGGGCTACAACTATTAAACAAAACGTTCCCACAAGTGACGGAGTCGGTAATTGGGGTAAGAAATGAGGTTTTTAGATTATTACGGGACTGTTGGACATTACGTAACCCTCGTCCCTTTGATGACGTTACAACACGCTGTCTTATCAACGGCCATAACGGTTATGTTGCACAAGACCAAGGATGGGAAGTAGTCCTAGTAAAACCAGAATGCATGACTTGTTTCTGGACGTATGAATTACGTGTCTTTATTGCCTTTGCTGAACGACTTGTGTACTAGCTAGAATTGTCTTCACAACTATCTTGTATCAAAGTTATTGTGTGCTTTATTTCATGCTTTATGTAAAATAAGCGGTATTGTAAGTTTGTAAAATATTGTATAAAAGTTTGAACGCGAAATATTATTATAATCAGTTTTTCATATAGAATTGTAGTAGTTGAATTGTATATTAGCTACTAAGTATGAACTTAACGGGTAGGTACTACCCGAATTTAAACTTATAAAACGCTAATATGAAGAAAAAGCTTTTATAAATGAGTTCATATTATGCTACGAAATACTATTAACTACTCTTAATATTCTGTATGATTAACTTGTTCCATTTAACTATTTTGAAGGAAATGGCACCGACTACTCGACACACCGTGAATTTGAATGAAGAGGAATTCCGTACTTTTCTAGCTTCAAACATAGCCGCAGTACAGGCTGCGCTACATACCAACAATAACCTTGGATCTAGCAGTACAGGAAATCGTGTAGGATGCACCTACAAAGAATTCACTGCCTGCAAACCTTTGGAATTTGATGGAACCGAAGGACCGATCGGATTGAAACGGTGGACCGAGAAGGTTGAATCGGTGTTTGCCATAAGTAAGTGTACTGAAGAGGACAAAGTGAAGTACGCTACGCATACCTTCACAGGTTCTGCGTTAACATGGTGGAATACCTATCTAGAGCAAGTGGGACAAGATGATGCGTACGCACTATCGTGGTCAGCATTCAAGCATTTGATGAACGAGAAGTACCGTCCCAGAACCGAGGTCAATAAGCTCAAGACAGAACTTAGAGGGTTACGAACCCAAGGATTTGATATTACCACGTACGAAAGACGATTCACAGAATTGTGCCTATTGTGTCCGGGAGCATTCGAAGATGAGGAAGAGAAGATCGACGCGTTTGTGAAAGGATTACCGGAAAGAATCCAAGAAGATATAAGTTCACACGAGCCCGCCTCCATACAACAGGCATGTAGAATGGCTCACAAACTAGTGAACCAGATTGAAGAAAGAATTAAAGAACAGACTGCTGAAGAGGCCAATGTGAAGCAAGTCAAAAGAAAGTGGGAGGAAACATCAATCGCAACTACAACAATAATCGCAACAATTATCCCAACAATCGCAACATCAATCGCAACTACAACAAACGGCCCAACAACAACAACAACAACAACAACAACAACAGCAACTACAACAATCATCCTAACAACAATAATAACCGCAACAACAACAACAATCAGAAGCAGCTATGCCAAAGGTGTGAAAAGAATCACTCGGGGTTCTGCACCAAATTTTGCAACAAGTGTAAAAGAAATGGTCATAGCGCGGCGAAGTGTGAGGTCTACGGACCAGGGGTTAATAGAACGAAAGGAACAAATGGTGTCGGAACGAGTAATGGCGGAGCAAGTAGTGTCGGAGCAAGTTATGCCAATGTAGTTTGTTATAAATGTGGAAAACCAGGCCACATTATTAGAAATTGCCCGAACCAGGAGAACACGAATGGACAAGGCCGTGGAAGAGTTTTCAATATTAATGCGGTAGAGGCACAGGAAGACCCGGAGCTTGTTACGGGTACGTTTCTTATTGACAATAAATCTGCTTACGTTTTATTTGATTCGGGTGCGGATAGAAGCTATATGAGTAGAGATTTTTGTGCTAAATTAAGTCGTCCATTGACGCCTTTGGATAGTAAATTTTTACTCGAATTAGCAAATGGTAAATTAATTTCAGCAGATAATATATGTCGGAATCGAGAAATTAAACTGGTTAGCGAAACATTTAAGATTGATTTGATACCAGTAGAGTTAGGGAGTTTTGATGTGATAATCGGTATGGACTGGTTGAAAGAAGTGAAAGCGGAGATCGTTTGTTACAAAAATGCAATTCGCATTATACGAGAAAAAGGAAAACCCTTAATGGTGTACGGAGAAAAGGGCAACACGAAGCTACATCTTATTAGTAATTTGAAGGCACAAAAACTAATAAGAAAAGGTTGCTATGCTGTTCTAGCACACGTCGAGAAAGTACAAACTGAAGAAAAGAGCATCAATGATGTTCCCATTGCAAAAGAATTTCCCGATGTATTTCCGAAAGAATTACCGGGATTACCCCCACATCGATCCGTTGAATTTCAAATAGATCTTGTACCAGGAGCTGCACCAATAGCTCGTGCTCCTTACAGACTCGCACCCAGCGAGATGAAAGAACTGCAAAGCCAATTACAAGAACTTTTAGAGCGTGGTTTCATTCGACCAAGCACATCACCGTGGGGAGCTCCTGTTTTGTTTGTCAAGAAGAAAGATGGTACATTCAGGTTGTGTATCAACTACCGAGAGTTGAACAAACTTACCATCAAGAACCGCTACCCACTACCGAGAATCGACGACTTATTTGATCAACTACAAGGCTCGTCTGTTTATTCAAAGATTGACTTACGTTCCGGGTATCATCAAATGCGGGTGAAAGAAGATGATATTCCAAAGACTGCTTTCAGAACACGTTACGGTCATTACGAGTTTATGGTCATACCATTTGGTTTAACTAATGCACCAGCTGTGTTCATGGACCTTATGAACCGAGTGTGTGGACCATACCTTGACAAGTTTGTCATTGTTTTTATTGATGACATACTTATTTACTCAAAGAATGACCAAGAACACGGTGAACATTTGAGAAAGGTGTTAGAAGTATTGAGGAAGGAAGAATTGTACGCTAAGTTTTCAAAGTGTGCATTTTGGTTGGAAGAAGTTCAATTCCCCGGTCACATAGTGAACAAAGAAGGTATTAAGGTGGATCCGGCAAAGATAGAAACTGTTGAAAAGTGGGAAACCCCGAAAACTCCGAAACACATACGCCAGTTTTTAGGACTAGCTGGTTACTACAGAAGGTTCATCCAAGACTTTTCCAGAATAGCAAAACCCTTGACTGCATTAACGCATAAAGGGAAGAAATTTGAATGGAATGATGAACAAGAGAAAGCGTTTCAGTTATTGAAGAAAAAGCTAACTACGGCACCTATATTGTCATTGCCTGAAGGGAATGATGATTTTGTGATTTATTGTGATGCATCAAAGCAAGGTCTCGGTTGTGTATTAATGCAACGAACGAAGGTGATTGCTTATGCGACTAGACAATTGAAGATTCACGAACAAAATTATACGACGCATGATTTGGAATTAGGCGCGGTTGTTTTTGCATTAAAGACTTGGAGGCACTACTTATATGGGGTCAAAAGTATTATATATACCGACCACAAAAGTCTTCAACACATATTTAATCAGAAACAACTGAATATGAGGCAGCGTAGGTGGATTGAATTATTGAATGATTACGACTTTGAGATTTGTTACCACCCGGGGAAGGCAAATGTGGTAGCCGATGCCTTGAGCAGGAAGGACAGAGAACCCATTCGAGTAAAATCTATGAATATAATGATTCATAATAACATTACTACTCAAATAAAGGAGGCGCAACAAGGAGTTTTAAAAGAGGGAAATTTAAAGGATGAAATACCCAAAGGATCGGAGAAGCATCTTAATATTCGGGAAGACGGAACCCGGTATAGGGCTGAAAGGATTTGGGTACCAAAATTTGGAGATATGAGAGAAATGGTACTTAGAGAAGCTCATAAAACCAGATACTCAATACATCCTGGAACGGGGAAGATGTACAAGGATCTCAAGAAACATTTTTGGTGGCCGGGTATGAAAGCCGATGTTGCTAAATATGTAGGAGAATGTTTGACGTGTTCTAAGGTCAAAGCTGAGCATAAGAAACCATCAGGTCTACTTCAACAACCCGAAATCCCGGAATGGAAATGGGAAAATATTACCATGGATTTCATCACTAAATTGCCAAGGACTGCAAGTGGTTTTGATACTATTTGGGTAATAGTTGATCGTCTCACCAAATCAGCACACTTCCTGCCAATAAGAGAAGATGATAAGATGGAGAAGTTAGCACGACTGTATTTGAAGGAAGTCGTCTCCAGACATGGAATACCAATCTCTATTATCTCTGATAGGGATGGCAGATTTATTTCAAGATTCTGGCAGACATTGCAGCAAGCATTAGGAACTCGTCTAGACATGAGTACTGCCTATCATCCACAAACTGATGGGCAGAGCGAAAGGACGATACAAACGCTTGAAGACATGCTACGAGCATGTGTTATTGATTTCGGAAACAGTTGGGATCGACATCTACCGTTACCAGAATTTTCCTACAACTGATGGAATTTAACATCTATGTAAACAACATGTTCTTAAGTTACTTGTTCATAAAACCATTTTTATGATAGTTAAATAAAGCGGAAGCATGATAATAAGTTCATGTTTATATGTTAAACCATTTAGTTAAATTCCATATTAATATCAAGTCTTGAAATATACTTACAAATAAGAATAATGGAGAAGATTATTACCTCCTCAAGTTAATTGAGGGTGATATTGAAGAAGAAGAAGATGATGGAACCTCAAGCTATTGTGTATTAACACCACCCTTGAAGTTGGCTAGACTTTAGAACTTTAACAACCTTGTTAACTAAGCTAGAAACCCACTCTTTTGCACCCTATTTTCTGGACAGCAACAAGCTCCAAGGATGATGATGAATGAAGCCTCAAAACAATGAAACCTCAAGAGATAATACCCCAAACTTGTGCACCAACACCATATACTTTGGTTAGGATTTAAAGACACTAGAATTAGCTTGCAAAAAAAAGAAATTGAACCCCTCTTCCCCTTAGAAAAGTCACGGCAGCAGCAAGCAGAAATATATGATGTGCAGAATTTTTTTTTTGCAAGTAGAAGATGTGTTTTGCATGTGTGTTGAAGTCCCAAGAGAGCTAGGCATGGGTATGTGAATATATTGGAAACCAAGTAGTCAAAAGCATGAGTTTATTAACCCAATATCCCCATCTCCCATGCCATATTCATTTGTTTTATAAAATAGTTTTTTTTTACAAAACTAATTTTATAAAACCCTTCTCTTATATAAACTTCCATGACATTATTATTAATTATGTACATTTTTATTTATAAAACCAATATTATAAAATGTAACATAACTAAATTAATTATTTAACCTATAAATAATTAAATCCATATAATATGAATTATTCCATAATTCATATATATATATACATGTACACATCAAGTAGAATTTCAGAAAACCACTTTTCTTAAAGTTCAAGTGTCGTGTATTTGATCAATGATTCAATCGTTAAAATCAAATACGAATAAGGTGTCGGTAAGCTTGTTATTGGGTATGACCCGACTTGGATCAAAACATATTAGCCATGTTAATTTAATATGTCTCTCGGGCATATGAAATACCTTCAATCTCCCACTTGCACGAGAAACATAAGAAATTAATGCAAGTGATGGATACAGCCTAACACACCGTCCATCACCCCTAATATGTTATGACTTTGTGCCATTCAATAACATCATCCCTTTCGAGCTCCCTACTCGAACTGATATATGTAGGTGAATCTTTCATTATTTCCTTTCATCCTAGATGTCATGTCAAATCCAAGAGATATAGAGTGACCACTCTCTTATAGACTTAACTTTATCAGGCCTTAGACATCTGACTCTCAACGAATAAGAGGGACAAATTCCATCTTGACTACATACGTCCTAGACACAACACTTCGTACCATACCTGAAGCCTCCCTTATGAGCTACCTTTTCAGAATAGCGAAGGAAAGAATCAAGGCATGATATTCTGTGAATATCTGAACCCAATATGTATCTCAGGTCAGAGGATATAATGATATTCTCCTTTACTCAAGATTACATGTGATCAACTACAAAGGCTCTATACAGTAATTCTTGAGAGCGGGTCTTCCAATATTTGTTTCCCACAAATATCTATGAACCTTGGTTGCAACCTTGCCCCACATTCAACCTATGAATGTATACCAATCCGAGTTCATAATAGTCTAAACCTCACACTTGTTCCACAAATGTGATCGACTACGGAAATTTAGAATAATTGCTTATTCATGGATGAAATATGCAAAATAGGAACATAACTCAAATAAATTAACACCATAGTTATATTAATGAGTTTGAATAATTTCGTTCTGGTACAATACATAAAATAGATCATATCCAATCACTAGAATATCGAAGCCCTAATGCACAAACATGTCCCTCATGTTTTGGCCCATGTAAAAGCTTCGTGAGTGGATCCGCAACATTATGATCTGTATGAACTTTGCGAATACATATCTTTCCTTTTTCAACTTCATCCCTTATGTAGTTGAATCTCTGCTCAATGTGACGAGTTTTTTGATGGGCACGAGGTTCCTTGATTTGAGCAATCGCACCCTCGTTGTCACAAAAGATCTCAAGAGGGTCCTGAATGGAAGGGACCACTCCTAAGTCGTCGATGAATTTCTTCATCCATGCAGCTTCCTGAGCTGCCAGTGAGGCAGCAATGTACTCCGACTCTGTAGTGGATAACGCAACAACCTCCTGTTTCGAACTCTTCCAAGAGACCGCACCACCATTTAACATGAAGACATAACCGGATTGTGATCGAGAGTCATCTCGGTCAGTTTGGAAACTCGCGTCCACGTAACCTTTTACAGCGAGTTCCTCCTCACCAGACCCATATATTAGAAACATATCCTTAGTCCTCCTAAGGTATTTCAATATGCTTTTAACAGCAATCCAATGACTATTTCCTGGGTTATTCTGGTATCTACTTGTCAAGCTTAGAGCGCATGACACATCCGGTCTAGTACATATCATTGCATACATGATAGACCCAATAGCAGACGCGTAGGGGACTTTCTACATTCTTTCTTGTTCATCTTTCGTGGCAGGGCACTGAGATGAACTGAGAACGGTTCCTTTTTGAATAGGTACCAAACCTCTCTTAGAGTTTTCCATCTTGAACCTTTTCAAGATTTTATCAATGTATGTACTTTGACTTAAACCTATCAATCTCTTGGATCTATTCCTATAGATCCCTATCCCCAATATGTATTGTGCATTTTCAAGATCCTTAATGGAGAAGCAACTCTTTAGCCAAGTTTTGACTCCTTGCATTGTGGTAATATCATTCCCAAATAATAATATATCATCCACGTATAGTACAAGGAACATGATAGTGCTCCCACTAGCTTTCTTATATACACAAGCTTCATCACCATTTTTAATGAAGCCAAATTTCTTGGCTTCCTCATTAAAACGATGATTCCACATTCTAGATGCTTGTTTCAATCCGTAGATTGACTTCTTTAACTTGCATACCCTTTTAGGATATTTTGGATCAACAAAACCTTCAGGCTGGACCATATAGACATCTTCCATAAGATATCCATTTAGGAAAGCGGTTTTGACATCCATTTGCCATATTTCATAGTCGTAGTGAGCAGCAATGGCAAATAATATCCTAATAGACTTTAGCATTGCCACTGGCAAGAAAGTTTCATCATAATCAACCCCTTGAGTTTGAGTGAAACCTTTTGCTACAAGTCTAGCTTTATATGTATCCAAGTTTCCATGTATGTCGGTTTTCTTCTTGAAAAGCCATTTGCAATCAACTAGCTTAGAGCTAGGAGGTTGCTCAACAAGTTCCCACACTTGGTTTTCATACATGGATTGCATCTCGGCGTTCATGGCATCCTGCCATTTATCTTTATCAATCCTTGATAAAGCATCTTCGTAGTTTGTCGGTTCATCCAAATCAACCGTATAGCAACCATCCACGAGAAACCCATATCTCTCGGGAGGATTACTAATCCTACTAGATCTTCGAACGTCTTGTGTACCTTGATCATCCACTTGATCATTTTCAACATCCTCATGTTGAGTACTAGTGCCAACCAATTGTGTATCATCGGCTTGATCTTGTACCTCTACAAGATCTATCTTCCTTTCACCATCACCTTCCATAAGGAACTTGGTTTCTAGGAATTCCGCTTTCCGAGCAACAAATACTGTTTGCTCGGATGGATCATAGAAGTAATATCCCATGTCATCTTTGGGATATCCTATGAAGATACACTTTGTGGATCGAGCATGTAGCTTATTTGCTACATAACGCTTAGGATAAGCTTCACATCCCCATACTTTTAAGTATGATAGAGAAGGAGGTTTTCCAAACCACATCTCGTGAGGAGTTCGTTCCACTTTCTTGGTTGGGGCCACATTTAAAATACGAGCCGCGGAGCTTAGACAATAACCCCAAAATGATAGAGGTAACGAGCTTCTTGCCATCATAGATCGAACCATATCCATTAGGGTTCGGTTCCTCCTTTCGGAAACTCCATTGAGTTGGGGTGTTCCGGGTGGAGTGAGTTGTGAGATAATCCCACAACTCCTAAGATGATCTTGGAAGGCATCGCTTAGGTATTCACCTCCTCTATCGGTACGAAGTACCTTAATTGTCCTATTGAGTTGATTTTGTACTTCGTTTTGATATTCTTTGAATGCTTCAAACGTTTCGTCCTTGTGTCTTAAGAAGTAGACATATCCGAAACGACTAAAGTCATCAACGAAAGTAACAAAGTATCTTTAACCATTCCTAGTCATGGGTTTAAAGGGTCCACACACATCCGAATGTATTAATCCCAATAAATCTTTAGCCCTTTCATAAGTTCCTTTGAAAGGTGCTTTAGTCATCTTGCCTTGTAAACAAGATTCACATACATCAAACGAATCCATTTCATTTGATTTCAAAAGTCCATTCTTTTGAAGTGTATGCATTTGGTTCTTGTTTATGTGACCAAGGCGACAATGCCATAAGTAGGAATCACTCAAATCCCTTTTGAGTTTCTCAGTGCTTGTATGGTACATTGAGCTACTAGATAATGTGTCATCGTGAACCAATTCATAAATTCCATTTGAAGGTGAAGCCTTGAAATAGAATACATTATCTAAATAAATGTGGATATCATCATTAACAAAATTAGGATTAAAACCACATTGTTTCAAACGGGAAACAGAAATAATGTTTCGACATAAGTCGGGTGCATACAAAACATCATTCAAAATAAGTTCCAAGCCACTTGGAAGTTTTAACACAAAGTCTCCTTGAGCTTTCACTTACACTTTAGCTCCATTCCCCATGAAGAGACTTGATGTTCCCGTTTGCTTGTTACTTCTTTTGAACCCCTGCAAAGAATTGCAAATGTGAGTTCCACATCCAGTGTCTAATACCCATGTATTAGAAGAAGTAATGCTAAGCTCTATATATACCATATATATATTACCTGAGGATTGCCCCGCATCCCTCTTCTCCTTCAACTCCTTAAGGTAGACCGGACAGTTTCGTTTCCAATGACCCATCTCACCGCAACCGAAACATGGGTCTTCCTTGGGGTTTGCCTTTTCGGCTACCTTTTGCTTCTTAGCCTTGTTGATGGTTGGGGTAACCATCTTCCCCTTCCCTTTGCCTTGGTAAGCGGGTCCTTTTCTCTTAGCCACCTTTGGCTTAGAGGTCTTACCTTTGGACCTACCTTGATCGATTGCTAACACGGGTAAAGCCCTTTTACCCATGCTAGTTTCCGCCGTTCTAAGCATACCGTGAAGCTCACCTATGCTCTTATCCATCCCATTCATATTGTAATTAATTACAAATTGATCAAACCTTTTTGATAGGGAGTTAAGGATAAGATCGGTGGCTAACTCATTAGATATGTTTAGGTTAAGACGGTTAGCACGATCGATAAGGCTTTTCATCTTAAGTACATAAGATGAAACCGATTGGGTATCGTCCATACGACAAGCATGTAGCGCCCGAACCGTTTCGAAGCGTTCGACACGCGCTTGTTGGAGGAACATCTCCTTCAATTGCGTTATCATGTCGTATGCACTATGATGCTCGAAATCCTTTTGGAGTTCGGGTATCATAGTCCCAAGCATTAGGCATGAGACTTGAAGGGAGTCGTGGCAATACTTATCGTAAAAGGCCATTGCCTCCACATCATCCTCATCCGGTTGATCGGGAATGGGGTCCTCAAGTACATACGCTTTATCCTCTTGTTTGAGGACAATCCGAAGATTGCGGAACCAATCCATAAAGTTTGTATGGTTGAGTTTGTCTTTCTCTAAGAGAGACCTTAATGATAGGTGGTTTAGGTTAAGTGGTGCGTTTGGAATGTTGTTGTTGTTATTGGCGGCCATCTACAGAATTAACAAAGTTCGTTTAAGTATCGATTTTAATTTAACATTCAATACCCTTTAAATCAAATTGAATTATTAAATTCTAGAATCCAACGGTAAACCAAATTTCGGTTAGGTGACCTTTATCCCGCAATTTGATTTAGCTAGGTAGTCAATAAATGACAATTGCAATCCATTTGCAACTCCTAGAGTATGGGATCATGCAATCCTTTTGCATGGCATATTTATCCCATCAACGCCTATTTGTTCCTCATGCTTCGGTGACCCTAAGTTCATGATTCCCAAATCAAGTCGTCCTACTTGTGAAAACGTGTAAATTCAACATACAAGTGGTTAGGTGACCTTTATCCCACAAGTGTACGAAATTCACCTCAATCATATTAGTTTGCTCATAACGGTTAGGTGACCTTTATCCCATCATGAGTTCCCTAATAATTTTAAGTGTCACACAATAGGATGGCGTTAAACTTGTTTACCTTGTTAATAAGGGATTTTAAGTTTTCATTAATTCTAGTTTGAGAAAACTTTTGCACCATACACCAACATGCATTTAGTGTATGGTTTATTTGAAAATCCATTTTCATGTTTTGTAATTAAGCCAATTACTTGATATAAACCATTTTATACATTATGATCCTTATCATGTTCTTAATGTCCTTTTAGCCATTTCAATTTAACCGATAAAATTGTCGTTTGGTAAATTTCATGTTGTTAATAATTTAACCAATTAAATTTTAGTTTTGCTTGTGGTTAACTTGTGTGATAACTTGTTGTAGTAACATGCACAATCCACAATCATACAAGAAATTAAAACAACCACGCATGCAAAACAAATGTTCACAATCAAGCCTTTTGGTAGACATTTTGTTTAGCCGAAAACAAAATGCTACCGGTTAATGGGTAAAACACAAAGTAAGAGGTTTTAACCTCCCACTTAACCTTGCATCCACATGCTTCTTGTGTTCTTCCTTGTGATCTCCATGCATCTTCATCTTGTTACAAAATATATCCTAATACATTTTGTCTAGAAAATGAAAATACATCCTAATCTATTTTACATGCCAAATATAAAATAAATTACATAACCAAAACTAGTATTACATGCCAAATGAATAATTAATTTTACAAACCAAATTGAATGAATATTACAACCATTCAACCAAACAAATATCCATTCAAACACACATGCATACACCATAAGGTCAAGGCATTGATTGTGAACTACAATATTACAACAAATATGAACCAAATGGCAAGTCCAAAACCACTTTTGGAACCCCTCCAAATTCGGCCTAAAAGATAACCCACCCAAACCCGACATTTTTACATTCTACTTTCATGCATGTTAATAGAATGCAAAGTTGGTGGGTTTTAAAGACCATAAATAAGAATCATTTTTCATAGACTTCGGCTCTAGATACCATTGATGGAATTTAACATCTATGTAAACAACATGTTCTTAAGTTACTTGTTCATAAAACCATTTTTATGATAGTTAAATAAAGCGGAAGCATGATAATAAGTTCATGTTTATATGTTAAACCATTTAGTTAAATTCCATATTAATATCAAGTCTTGAAATATACTTACAAATAAGAATAATAGAGAAGATTATTACCTCCTCAAGTTAATTGAGGGTGATATTGAAGAAGAAGAAGATGATGGAACCTCAAGCTATTGTGTATTAACACCACCCTTGAAGTTGGCTAGACTTTAGAACTTTAACAACCTTGTTAACTAAGCTAGAAACCCACTCTTTTGCACCCTATTTTCTGGACAGCAACAAGCTCCAAGGATGATGATGAATGAAGCCTCAAAACAATGAAACCTCAAGAGATAATACCCCAAACTTGTGCACCAACACCATATACTTTGGTTAGGATTTAAAGACACTAGAATTAGCTTGCAAAAAAAAAGAAATTGAACCCCTCTTCCCCTTAGAAAAGTCACGGCAGCAGCAAGCAGAAATATATGCTGTGCAGAATTTTTTTTTTGCAAGTAGAAGATGTGTTTTGCATGTGTGTTGAAGTTCCAAGAGAGCTAGGCATGGGTATGTGAATATATTGGAAACCAAGTAGTCAAAAGCATGAGTTTATTAACCCAATATCCCCATCTCCCATGCCATATTCATTTGTTTTATAAAATAGTTTTTTTTTACAAAACTAATTTTATAAAACCCTTCTCTTATATAAACTTCCATGACATTATTATTAATTATGTACATTTTTATTTATAAAACCAATTTTATAAAATGTAACATAACTAAATTAATTATTTAACCTATAAATAATTAAATCCATATAATATGAATTATTCCATAATTCATATATATATATACATGTACACATCAAGTAGAATTTCAGAAAACCACTTTTCTTAAAGTTCAAGTGTCGTGTATTTGATCAATGATTCAATCGTTAAAATCAAATACGAATAAGGTGTCGGTAAGCTTGTTATTGGGTATGACCCGACTTGGATCAAAACATATTAGCCACGTTAATTTAATATGTCTCTCGGGCATATGAAATACCTTCAACAACAACAGCTACCATTCAAGCATTGAGATGGCGCCGTTTGAAGCACTTTATGGTAGAAAGTGCAGGTCTCCGATTTGTTGGAGTGAAGTGGGGGATAGACAGATTACGGGTCCAGAGATTATACAAGAAACTACCGAGAAGATCATCCAAATTCAACAACGGTTGAAAACCGCCCAAAGTCGACAAAAGAGCTACGCTGACATTAAAAGAAAAGATATAGAATTTGAAATTGGAGAGATGGTCATGCTTAAAGTTGCACCTTGGAAAGGTTTTGTTCGATTTGGTAAACGAGGAAATTAAATCCAAGGTATATTGGACCATTCAAGATTATTGATCGTGTCGGACCAGTAGCTTACCGACTAGAGTTACCTCAACAACTCGCGGCTGTACATAACACTTTCCACGTCTCGAATTTAAAGAAATGTTTTGCTAAAGAAGATCTCACTATTCCGTTAGATGAAATCCAAATCAACGAAAAACTTCAATTCATCGAAGAACCCGTCGAAATAATGGATCGTGAGGTTAAAAGACTTAAGCAAAACAAGATACCAATTGTTAAGGTTCGATGGAATGCTCGTAGAGGACCCGAGTTCACCTGGGAGCGTGAAGATCAGATGAAGAAGAAATACCCGCATCTATTTCCAGAAGATTCGTCAACACCTTCAACAGCTTAAAATTTCGGGACGAAATTTATTTAACGGGTAGGTACTGTAGTGACCCGAACTTTTCCATGTTTATATATATTAATTTAGATTGATATTTACATGATTAAATGTTTCCAACATGTTAAGCAATCAAACTTGTTAAGACTTGATTAATTGAAATATGTTTCATATAGACAATTGACCACCCAAGTTGATCGGTGATTCACGAACGTTAAAACTTGTAAAAACTATATGATGACATATATATGGATATATATATATATAGTTAACATGATACTATGATAAGAAAACATATCATAAAGTATATTAACAATGAACTACATATGTAAAAAACAAGACTACTAACTTAATGATTTTTAAACGAGACATATATGTAACGATTATCGTTGTAAAGACATTTAATGTATATATATCATATTAAGAGATATTCATACATGATAATATCATGATAATATAATAATTTAAAATCTCATTTGATATTATAAACATTGGGTTAACAACATTTAACAAGATCGTTAACCTAAAGGTTTCAAAACAACACTTACATGTAACGACTAACGATGACTTAACGACTCAGTTAAAATGTATATACATGTAGTGTTTTAATATGTATTTATACACTTTTGAAAGACTTCAATACACTTATCAAAATACTTCTACTTAACAAAAATGCTTACAATTACATCCTCGTTCAGTTTCATCAACAATTCTACTCGTATGCACCCGTATTCGTACTCGTACAATACACATCTTTTAGATGTATGTACTATTGGTATATACACTCCAATGATCAGCTCTTAGCAGCCCATGTGAGTCACCTAACACATGTGGTAACCATCATTTGGCAACTAGCATGAAATATCTCATAAAATTACAAAAATATGAGTAATCATTCATGACTTATTTAGATGAAAACAAAATTACATATCCTTTATATCTAATCCATACACCAACGACCAAAAACACCTACAAACACTTTCATTCTTCAATTTTCTTCATCTAATTGATCTCTCTCAAGTTCTATCTTCAAGTTCTACGTGTTCTTCATAAATTCCAAAAGTTCTAGTTTCATAAAATCAAGAATACTTTCAAGTTTGCTAGCTCACTTCCAATCTTGTAAGGTGATCATCCAACCTCAAGAAATCTTTGTTTCTTACAGTAGGTTATCATTCTAATACAAGGTAATAATCATATTCAAACTTTGATTCAATTTCTATAACTATAACAATCTTATTTCAAGTGATGATCTTACTTGAACTTGTTTTCGTGTCATGATTCTGCTTCAAGAACTTCGAGCCATCCAAGGATCCATTGAAGCTAGATCCATTTTTCTCTTTTCCAGTAGGTTTATCCAAGGAAATTAAGGTAGTAATGATGTTCATAACATCATTCGATTCATGCATATAAAGCTATCTTATTCGAAGGTTTAAACTTGTAATCACTAGAACATAGTTTAGTTAATTCTAAACTTGTTCGCAAACAAAAGTTAATCCTTCTAACTTGACTTTTAAAATCAACTAAACACATGTTCTATATCTATATGATATGCTAACTTAATGACTTAAAACCTGGAAACACGAAAAACACCGTAAAACCGGATTTACGCCGTCGTAGTAACACCGCGGGCTGTTTTGGGTTAGTTAATTAAAAACTATGATAAACTTTGATTTAAAAGTTGTTATTCTGAGAAAATGATTTTTATTATGAACATGAAACTATATCCAAAAATTATGGTTAAACTCAAAGTGGAAGTATGTTTTCTAAAATGGTCATCTAGACGTCGTTCTTTCGACTGAAATGACTACCTTTACAAAAACGACTTGTAACTTATTTTTCCGACTATAAACCTATAATTTTTCTGTTTAGATTCATAAAATAGAGTTCAATATGAAACCATAGCAATTTGATTCACTCAAAACGGATTTAAAATGAAGAAGTTATGGGTAAAACAAGATTGGATAATTTTTCTCATTTTAGCTACGTGAAAATTGGTAACAAATCTATTCCAACCATAACTTAATCAACTTGTATTGTATATTATGTAATCTTGAGATACCATAGACACGTATACAATGTTTCGACCTATCATGTCGACACATCTATATATATTTCGGAACAACCATAGACACTCTATATGTGAATGTTGGAGTTAGCTATACAGGGTTGAGGTTGATTCCAAAATATATATAGTTTGAGTTGTGATCAATACTGAGATACGTATACACTGGGTCGTGGATTGATTCAAGATAATATTTATCGATTTATTTCTGTACATCTAACTGTGGACAACTAGTTATAGGTTACTAACGAGGACAGCTGACTTAATAAACTTAAAACATCAAAATATATTAAAAGTGTTGTAAATATATTTTGAACATACTTTAATATATATGTATATATTGTTATAGGTTCGTGAATCAACAGTGGCCAAGTCTTACTTCCCGACGAAGTAAAAATCTGTGAAAGTGAGTTATAGTCCCACTTTTAAAATCTAATATTTTTGGGATGAGAATACATGCAGGTTTTATAAATGATTTACAAAATAGACACAAGTACGTGAAACTACATTCTATGGTTGAATTATCGAAATCGAATATGCCCCTTTTTATTAAGTCTGGTAATCTAAGAATTAGGGAACAGACACCCTAATTGACGCGAATCCTAAAGATAGATCTATTGGGCCTAACAAACCCCATCCAAAGTACCGGATGCTTTAGTACTTCGAAATTTATATCATATCCGAAGGGTGTCCCGGAATGATGGGGATATTCTTATATATGCATCTTGTTATTGCCGGTTACCAGGTGTTCACCATATGAATGATTTTTATCTCTATGTATGGGATGTGTATTGAAATATGAAATCTTGTGGTCTATTGTTACGATTTGATATATATAGGTTAAACCTATAACTCACCAACATTTTTGTTGACGATTAAAGCATGTTTATTCTCAGGTGAATATTAAGAGCTTCCGCTGTTGCATACTAAAATAAGGACAAGATTTGGAGTCCATGTTTGTATGATATTGTGTAAAAACTGCATTCAAGAAACTGATTTCGATGTAACATATTTGTATTGTAAACCATTATGTAATGGTCGTGTGTAAACAGGATATTTTAGATTATCATTATTTGATAATCTACGTAAAGCTTATTAAACCTTTATTTATGAAATAAAGGTTATGGTTTGTTTTAAAAATGAATGCAGTCTTTGAAAAACGTCTCATATAGAGGTCAAAACCTCGCAACGAAATCAATTAATATGGAACGTTTTTAATCAATAAGAACGGGACATTTCATGGATAACCTTTCATAAGGTATTTGTGGGTTTTAATACAGGAGATAATGTTGAGATTAGAACCACTCTTGTCACCTTGAATGACTAGAGTCTCTCCATTTCCCAACGAAATGTTAACGGTTTTATCAAAACACAAGATTGCAGCATGTAATGGACGTAACCAATCCATTCCAACTACGACATCAAAACTTCCGAGCTCGATCGGCAAAAGGTCTATCTTAAATTCTTTGTTGGCTAAGATTAGGTTGCAGTTTTTATAGATTTTATCGACTTTCATGATCTTTCCATTGGCTACTTCTACTAATCGTTTAGATTCTAAGGGTTAAGGCTTTTCAGTAAATAGGGTACAAAATTCACTAGACACGTAACTTCTGTCGGCACCCGTATCGAATAAAATAGTTGCATAACTATTATTGACAAGATACGTAGCCGTGATGACCTCACCTTCATCTCGGGCTTCAGCAGCAGTAAGAACAAATGCACGACCCTTTGCAGCGGTAGTATTGGCTCCAGTAGCGGGATTATCTTTCTTCTTAGGACAATTTGGACTAATGTGTCCCTTTTCTCCACAAGTGTAACAAGTAGGAGGAGCTTTGGCAGGAACAATAGCTTTATCCTTTGGAGGAGTCTTACACGTCTTAGCAACGTGTCCCACTTTCTTACACAACGAACAAGTAGCAGTACACCGCCCCGGGTGATGCCTCTCACAACGAATACAAAAAGGATAAGTGCCTTTATAATTCGTCCTGGTACTATCCGCCAGCTTCTTACTAACATTCTGAGTTGAACCTTGAGATGGATCAAACTTCCTCTTACCTTCATTACTCTTAGTGTCAACCTGCTTATTAGCCGACGCTCTTCTTCTCTTGGCCAACATCAGATTTTGTGCATGAGAATCACAGCATCAAGAGTAACCTTCTCGGCAGCAATAACATTCCCCTGAACATCCTCGGGGAGACCTTCAATATACTTTTCAATCCTTCTAGCTTCGGTAGGAAACATCTCAGGGCACAAAGTAGAAAGCTCGAGAAAACGATTGGTGTAGCTTTCTATGTCGGTACCCTTCACCTTGAGTTCCCAGAACTCAGCTTCAAGTTTTTGTACCTGAATTCTAGGACAGAATTTATTAACCATCATGCTTTTGAGTTCGTCCCATGGGATTGCATTAGCATTGTCAATTCCCACGGACTTAGCATGAGCAGTCCACTAAGTCAAAACATTGCCAGCTAATGAGCTAGTGGCATATTTTACCCGATCGTTATCCCCGCAGTTGCAAATGCGGAAGATGGACTCTAGCTTCTCGAACCATTAAACTAGTTCGACAGCCTCTTCATTTCCCTTGAAAGCGGGAGCATGGTAGTTTCTAAAGTCCTTGTAAGAACAAGGTTTTGGTTGAGGATTGACATTATTAGCTTGAGCATTGCCTTGGGTGGCAGCAAGCAACTGTTGGAATTTTTCGATGGTCAATACGATGTTGTTAACAGTAGGTGCAGCTGGACGAACCATGATGTCACTACATAGAAGTGAACATCAGTTTGGTAAGGTGACAAGTTATAAGTTTGGGTAATTATAAGTATGAATAAAATAAAGCATTGATATCGCATGATATTAATAGAACACTTTATATTATTAGAACGAGGCATTAATAAGCCTTTTTAATACATAATTCGGAAATAGAAATAGTTTAAGGCATAGCCTTTACATAGATAGGAAATTAGAAAAATAATCTAGGAAATATTAAGATTGAAGTAATCTTCATATTTCTTCTTCTCATCCTCCACCTTCTTCATAAACTCATCCACTTTCTCGTTCCTCGACTTTTGCTTCTCATAGAGATACTCGAGGTTATCGTAGAGGTTAGTAACGCAGCTGTTAACTGCGCTGTTATCGTACCCCTTTAGAGCAAGCTGCTTGTTGACTCGATTTCTTTCCATATCCAACCAGAAATTAACATTCTCCTTGAGATGAGCAAGCGATTGTTTTCCCCAACGGGTGTTACGTTCTTCCTCATACTGCACCAACTTTATCTCTTTCTTTAACTCCGCATTCTCCTCCAAAAGTTTCTTGATTACTAGGTCCTTTTCATCCATTCGAGCCTCGATCCTTGTAACATGGCGAAGCAAACCATCGAAGTTCTTCTCGGTAGTCGTTCGCAGAATCATGATTTCACACATGGAATTATGGTTATCATAAGAAGGAGATCGAGCTCTTTTCTTAGATGGGCCATCTTCTTTAAAATCAGCAGGGCATTTCCCCTTGTCTTCAATTCTTGGAGTTAGATAGTAGTCGGGAGACTTAGGTAAAGTATTTGGACTATAGTTTGGAGAGGGAGGACTACTGAACTGTCCCGTCCATATTGATTATAAACGTTCCATATTAATTGATTTCGTTGCGAGGTTTTGACCTCTATATGAGACGTTTTTCAAAGACTGCATTCATTTTTAAAACAACCATAACCTTTATTTTATCAATAAAGGTTTCAAAAGCATTACGTAGATTATCAAATAATGATAATCTAAAATATACTGTTTACACACGACCATTACATAATGATTTACAATAGAAATATATTACATCGACATATGTTTCTTGAATGCAGTTTTTACATAATATCATACAAACATGGACTCCCAATCTTGTCCTTATTTTAGTATGCAACAGCGGAAGCTCTTAATATTCACCTGAGAATAAACATGCTTTAAACGTCAACAAAAATGTTGGTGAGTTATAGGTTTAACCTATATATATCAAATCGTAACAATAGACCACAAGATTTCATATTTCAATATACATCCCATACATAGAGAAAAAAATCATTCATATGGTGAACACCTGGTAACCGACATTAACAAGATGCATATATAAGAATATCCCCATCATTCCGGGACACCCTTCGGATATGATATAAATTTCTAAGTACTAAAGCATCCGGTACTTTGGATGGGGTTTGTTAGGCCCAATAGATCTATCTTTAGGATTCGCGTCAATTAGGGTGTCTGTTCCCTAATTCTTAGATTACCAGACTTAATAAAAAGGGACATATTCGATTTCGATAATTCAACCATAGAATGTAGTTTCACGTACTTGTGTCTATTTTGTAAATCATTTGTAAAACCTGCATGTATTCTCATCCCAAAAATATTAGATTTAAAAAATGGGACTATAACTCACTTTCACAGATTTTTACTTCGTCGGGAAGTAAGACTTGGCCACTGGTCGATTCACGAACCTATAACAAATATGTACATATATATCAAAGTATATTCAAAATATATTTACAACATTTTTAATACGTTTTAATGTTTTAAGTTTATTAAGTCAGCTGTCCTCGTTAGTAACCTACAACTAGTTGTCCACAATTAGATGTACAGAAATAAATTGATATATATATTATCTTGAATCAATCCACGACCCAGTGTATACACATCTCAGGCTAGATCACAACTCAAAGTATATATATATTTTTGGAATCAACCTCAACCCTGTATAGCTAACTCCCACATTACTGCATATAGAGTGTCTATGGTTGTTCCAAATAATATATACACATGGGTCGATATGATATGTCAAAACATTTGCATACGTGTCTATGGTATCCCAAGATTACATAATATATTAGAATACATGTATAATACAATATAAGTTAGCTAGGATATGATTAATATAGATCTGTTACCAATTTTCATGTTGCTACAACAAAAAAAATTATCCAATCTTGTTTTACCCATAACTTCTTCATTTTAAATCCGTTTTGAGTGAATCAAATTGCTATGGTTTCATATTGAACTATATTTTATGAATCTAAACAGAAAAAGTATAGGTTTATAGTCGGAAATATAAGTTACACATCATTTTTTAAAGGTAGTCATTTTAGTCGAAACAACGACGTCTAGATGACCATTTTAGAAAACATACTTCCACTTTGAGTTTAACCATGATTTTTGGATATAGTCTCATGTTCATAAGATAAATTATTTTCCCAGAAGAAAAACTTTTAAATCAAAGTTTATCATAGTTTTTAATTAACTAACCCAAAACAGCCCGCGGTGTTACTACGACGGCGTAAATCCGGTTTTACGGTGTTTTTCGTGTTTCCAGGTTTTAAATTATTAAGTTAGCATATCATATAGATATAGAACATGTGTTTAGTTGATTTTAAAAGTCAAGTTAGAAGGATTAACTTTTATTTGCGAACAAGTTTAGAATTAACTAAACTATGTTCAAGTGATTACAAGTTTAAACCTTCGAATAAGATAGCTTTATATGTATGAATCGAATGATGTTATGAACATCATTACTACCACAAGTTTTCTGGATAAAGCTCCTGGGAATGAGAAAAATGGATCTAGCTTCAAAGGATCCTTGGATGGCTTGAAAGTTCTTGAAGCAGAATCATGACAAGAAAACAATTCAAGTAAGATATTCACTCGAAATAAGATTGTTATAGTTATAGAAATTGAATCAAAGTTTGAATATGAGTATTACCTTGTATTAGAAAGATATCTTACTGTAAATAAGAAAGATTTCTTGAGGTTGGATGATCACTCTACAAGATTGGAAGTAAGCTAGCAAACTTGGAAGTATTCTTGATTTTATGAAACTAGAACTTGTAGAATTTATGAAGAACACTTAGAACTTGAAGATAGAACTTGAAAGAGATCAATTAGATGAAGAAAATTGAAGAATGAAAGTGTTTGTAGGTGTTTTTGGTCGTTGGTGTATGGATTAGATATAAAGGATATGTAATTTTGTTTTCATGTAAATAAGTCATGAATGATTACTCATATTTTTGTAATTTTATGAGATATTTCATGCTAGTTGCCAAATGATGGTTCCCACATGTATTAAGTGACTCACATGGGCTGCTAAGAGCTGATCATTGGAGTGTATATACCAATAGTACATACATCTAAAAGCTGTGTATTGTACGAGTACGAATACGGGTGCATACGAGTAGAATTGTTGATGAAACTGAACGAGGATGTAATTGTAAGCATTTTTGTTAAGTAGAAGTATTTTGATAAGTGTCTTGAAGTCTTTCAAAAGTGTATGAATACATATTAAAACACTACATGTATATACATTTTAACTGAGTCGTTAAGTCATCGTTAGTCGTTACATGTAAGTGTTGTTTTGAAACCTTTAGGTTAACGATCTTGTTAAATGTTGTTAACCCAATGTTTATAATATCAAATGAGATTTTAAATTATTATATTATCATGATATTATGATGTACGAATATCTCTTAATATGATATATATACATTAAATTTCGTTACAACGATAATCGTTACATATATGTCTCGTTTCAAAATCATTAAGTTAGTAGTCTTGTTTTTACATATGTAGTTCATTATTAATATACTTAATGATATTTTTACTTATCATAATATCATGTTAACTATATATATAACCATATATATGTCATCATATAGTTTTTACAAGTTTTAACGTTCGTGAATCACCGGTCAACTTGGGTGGTCAATTGTCTATATGAAACCTATTTCAATTAATCAAGTCTTAACAAGTTTGATTGCTTAATATGTTGGAAACACTTAATCATGTAAATAACAATTTCATTTAATATATATATATATACATGGAAAAGTTCAGGTCACTACAGTACCTACCAGTTAAATAAATTTCGTCCCAAAATTTTAAGCAGTTGGAGGTGTTGACGTATCTTCTGGAAATAAATGCGGGTATTTCTTCTTCATCTGATCTTCTCGTTCCCAGGTGAACTTGGGTCCTCTATGAGCATTCCATCGAACCTTAATAATTGGTATCTTGTTTTGCTTAAGTCTTTTAACCTCACGATCCATTATTTCGACGGGTTCTTCGATGAATTGAAGTTTTTCGTTGATTTGGATTTCATCTAACGGAATAGTGAGATCTTCTTTAGCAAAACATTTCTTCAAATTCAAGACGTGGAAAGTGTTATGTACAGCCGCGAGTTGTTGAGGTAACTCATGTCGGTAAGCTACTAGTCCGACACGATCAATAATCTTGAATGGTCCGATATACCTTGGATTTAATTTCCCTCGTTTACCAAATCGAACAACACCTTTCCAAGGTGCAACTTTAAGCATGACCATCTCTCCAATTTCAAATTCTATATCTTTTCTTTTAATGTCAATGTAGCTCTTTTGTCGACTTTGGGCGGTTTTCAACCGTTTTTGAATTTGGATGATCTTCTCGGTAGTTTCTTGTATAATCTCCGGACCCGTAATCTGTCTATCCCCCACTTCACTCTAACAAATCGAAGACCTGCACTTTCTACCATAAAGTGCTTCAAACGGCGCCATCTCAATGCTTGAATGGTAGCTGTTGTTGTAGGAAAATTTTGCTAACGGTAGATGTCGATCCCAACTGTTTCCGAAATCAATAACACATGCTCGTAGCATGTCTTCAAGCGTTTGTATTATCCTTTCACTCTGCCCATCAGTTTGTGGATGATAGGCAGTACTCATGTCTAGACGAGTTCCTAATGCTTGCTGTAATGTCTGCCAGAATCTTGAAATAAATCTGCTATCCCTATCAGAGATAATAGAGATTGGTATTCCATGTCTGGAGATGACTTCCTTCAAATACAGTCGTGCTAACTTCTCCATCTTGTCATCTTCTCTTATTGGCAGGAAGTGTGCTGATTTGGTGAGACGATCAACTATTACCCAAATAGTATCAAAACCACTTGTAGTCCTTGGCAATTTAGTGATGAAATCCATGGTAATGTTTTCCCATTTCCATTCCGGGATTTCGGGTTGTTGAAGTAGACCTGATGGTTTCTGATGCTTAGCTTTGACCTTAGAACACGTCAAACATTCTCCTACATATTTAGCAACATCGGCTTTCATACCCGGCCACCAAAAATGTTTCTTGAGATCCTTGTACATCTTCCCTGTTCCAGGATGTATTGAGTATCTGGTTTTATGAGCTTCTCTAAGTACCATATCTCTCATATCTCCAAATTTTGGTACCCAAATCCTTTCAGCCCTATACCGGGTTCCGTCTTCCCGAATATTAAGATGCTTCTCCGATCCTTTGGGTATTTCATCCTTTAAATTTCCTTCTTTTAAAACTCCTTGTTGTGCCTCCTTTATTTGAGTAGTAAGGTTATTGTGAATCATTATATTCATAGATTTTACTCGAATGGGTTCTCTGTCCTTCCTGCTCAAGGCGTCGGCTACCACAATTGCCTTCCCCGGGTGGTAACGAATCTCAAAATTGTAATCATTCAACAATTCAATCCACCTACGCTGCCTCATATTAAGTTGTTTCTGATTAAATATGTGTTGAAGACTTTTGTGGTCAGTATATATAATACTTTTGACCCCATATAAGTAGTGCCTCCAAGTCTTTAATGTAAAAACAACCGCGCCTAATTCCAAATCATGCGTCGTATAATTTTGTTCGTGAATCTTCAATTGTCTAGACGCATAAGCAATCACCTTCGTTCGTTGCATTAATACACAACCGAGACCTTGCTTTGATGCGTCACAATAAATCACAAAATCATCATTCCCTTCAGGCAATGACAATATAGGTGCCGTAGTTAGCTTTTTCTTCAATAACTGAAACGCTTTCTCTTGTTCATCCTTCCATTCAAATTTCTTCCCTTTATGCGTTAATGCAGTCAAGGGTTTTGCTATTCTGGAAAAGTCTTGGATGAACCTTCTGTAGTAACCAGCTAGTCCTAAAAACTGGCGTATGTGTTTCGGAGTTTTCGGGGTTTCCCACTTTTCAACAGTTTCTATCTTTGCCGGATCCACCTTAATACCTTCTTTGTTCACTATGTGACCGAGGAATTGAACTTCTTCCAACCAAAATGCACACTTTGAAAACTTAGCGTACAATTCTTCCTTCCTCAATACTTCTAACACCTTTCTCAAATGTTCACCGTATTCTTGGTCATTCTTTGAGTAAATAAGTATGTCATCAATGAAAACAATGACAAACTTATCAAGGTATGGTCCACACACTCGGTTCATAAGGTCCATGACCACAGCCGGTGCATTAGTTAAACTAAACAGCATGACCATAAACTCGTAATGACCGTAACGTGTTCTGAAAGCAGTCTTTGGAATATCATCTTCTTTCACCCGCATTTGATGATACCCGGAACGTAAGTCAATCTTTGAATAAACAGACGAGCCTTGTAGTTGATCAAATAAGTCGTCGATTCTCGGTAGTGGGTAGCGGTTCTTGATGGTAAGTTTGTTCAACTCTCGGTAGTCGATACACAACCTGAATGTACCATCTTTCTTCTTGAAAAACAAAACAGGAGCCCCCCACGGTGATGTGCTTGGTCGAATGAAACCACGCTCTAAAAGTTCTTGTAATTGGCTTTGCAGTTCTTTCATCTCGCTGGGTGCGAGTCTGTAAGGAGCACGAGCTATTGGTGTAGCTCCTGGTACAAGATCTATTTGAAATTCAACGGATCGATGTGGGGGTAATCCCGGTAATTCTTTCGAAAATACATCGGGAAATTCTTTTGCGACGGGAACATCATTGATGCTCTTTTCTTCAGTTTGTACTTTCTCGACGTGTGCTAGAACAGCATAGCAACCTTTTCTTATTAGTTTTTGTGCCTCCAAATTACTAATAAGATGTAGCTTCGTGTTGCCCTTTTCTCCGTACACCATTAAGGGTTTTCCTTTTTCTCGTATAATGCGAATTGCATTTTTGTAACAAACAATCTCTGCTTTCACTTCTTTCAACCAGTCCATACCGATTATCACATCAAAACTCCCTAACTCTACTGGTATCAAGTCGAGAAAGTACAATAATTTCTTAACCCATTCCGTAAAATAGCATTTGGGTTCCCCGCAATATATGCGTCAAAGTAAACACATCGTAACTTATGGATTTCCCAATGTGATATCCCCCATCTTTCGAACGAAAGCCTTTTATAAATCAAGGCATTCTTGGAACGTTCTTCGAATGTCTTACAAACTGATCTCGCCTTAAATAGTTGTGCCGAGGAATTCTGACTGACTCTAGACAAGATTTCATCAATCATGTCTCTGGGTAGGTCTCTTAAAATATTGGGTTGTCTATTCATTTTGTGTTTTTATACTGTAAAATAGACAAGAGTTAGATTCATAAAAAAAATACTTATTAATACAAGCAATTTTTACATATATCATAAAGCATAAGCACACTATATTACATTTATTACACCACACGAATACAACTATCTTATTCCGACTGGCTCGTTTCTTCTTCTTCGGTTTTGGTTCGTTTTGCCAAGTCTCTCGGGATATATGATGTTCCCCTAATACGAGCCGTCATTTTCCACATTGGTTTAGAAAAACCTGGTGGTTTAGAGGTTCCCGGGTTATTGTCACAACTTAAGAAATATGGGTGTTGACGATACATATAAAGTTCATCGGGTTTGGAATCAAATTTCTCTATTTTTAAGCCCTTTCCCTTATTGTTCTCTTTTGCCTTATTAAATTGTGTTGGGGTAATTTCTATAACATCATCGGAATCCTTGTCGGGATCCGATTCATCGGAGAATTGGTAATCCTCCCAATACTTTGCTTCCTTGGCGGAAACACCATTGACCATAATTAACTTTGGTCGGTTGGTTGAGGATTTTCTTCTACTTAACCATTTTATTATTTCCCCCACTGGTTCTATTTCTTCTTCCGGTTCCGATTCTTCTTCCGGTTCCGATTCTTCTTCCGGTTCCGACTCTTCTTCCGGTTCCTCTTCGGAAACTTGTGAATCAGTCCACGAATCATTCCAATTTACATTTGACTCTTCATTATTATTAGGTGAGTCAATGGGACTTGTTCTAGAGGTAGACATCTATCACATAATATCAAACGCGTTAAGAGATTAATATATCACCTAATATTCACATGTTAAAAATATATAGTTTCCAACAAAATTTGTTAAGCAATCATTTTTCAAATAAACACGGTCGAAGTCCAGACTCACTAATGCATCCTAACAAACTCGATAAGACACACTAATGCAAAATTCTGGTTCTCTAAGACTAACGCTCGGATACCAACTGAAATGTCCCGTTCATATTGATTATAAACGTTCCATATTAATTGATTTCGTTGCGAGGTTTTGACCTCTATATGAGACGTTTTTCAAAGACTGCATTCATTTTTAAAACAACCATAACCTTTATTTTATCAATAAAGGTTTCAAAAGCATTACGTAGATTATCAAATAATGATAATCTAAAATATACTGTTTACACACGACCATTACATAATGGTTTACAATAGAAATATATTACATCGACATATGTTTCTTGAATGCAGTTTTTACATAATATCATACAAACATGGACTCCAAATCTTGTCCTTATTTTAGTATGCAACAGCGGAAGCTCTTAATATTCACCTGAGAATAAACATGCTTTAAACGTCAACAAAAATGTTGGTGAGTTATAGGTTTAACCTATATATATCAAATCGTAACAATAGACCACAAGATTTCATATTTCAATATACATCCCATACATAGAGATAAAAATCATTCATATGGTGAACACCTGGTAACCGACATTAACAAGATGCATATATAAGAATATCCCCATCATTCCGGGACACCCTTCGAATATGATATAAATTTCGAAGTACTAAAGCATCCGGTACTTTGGATGGGGTTTGTTAGGCCCAATAGATCTATCTTTAGGATTCGTGTCAATTAGAGTGTCTGTTCCCTAATTCTTAGATTACCAGACTTAATAAAAAGGGGCATATTCGATTTCGATAATTCAACCATAGAATGTAGTTTCACGTACTTGTGTCTATTTTGTAAATCATTTATAAAACCTGCATGTATTCTCATCCCAAAAATATTAGATTTTAAAAATGGGACTATAACTCACTTTCACAGATTTTTACTTCGTCGGGAAGTAAGACTTGGCCACTGGTCGATTCACGAACCTATAACAAATATGTACATATATATCAAAGTATATTCAAAATATATTTACAACACTTTTAATACATTTTGATGTTTTAAGTTTATTACGTCAGCTGTCCTCGTTAGTAACCTACAACTAGTTGTCCAACGTTAGATGTACAGAAAAAAATTGATATATATTATCTTGAATCAATCCACGACCCAGTGTATACACGTCTCAGGCTAGATCACAACTCAAAGTATATATATTTTTGGAATCAACCTCAACCCTGTATAGCTAACTCCCACATTACTGCATATAGAGTGTCTATGGTTGTTCCAAATAATATATACACATGGGTCGATATGATATGTCAAAACATTTGCATACATGTCTATAGTATCCCAAGATTACATAATATATTAGAATACATGTATAATACAATATAAGTTAGCTAGGATATGATTAATATAGATTTGTTACCAATTTTCACGTTGCTACAACAAGAAAAATTATCCAATCTTGTTTTACCCATAACTTCTTCATTTTAAATCCGTTTTGAGTGAATCAAATTGCTATGGTTTCATATTGAACTCTATTTTATGAATCTAATCAGAAAAAGTATAGGTTTATAGTCAGAAATATAAGTTAAAAGTCGTTTTTGTAAAGGTAGTCATTTCAGTCGAAAGAACGACGTCTAGATGACCATTTTAGAAAACATACTTCCACTTTGAGTTTAACCATAATTTTTGGATATAGTTTCATGTTCATAAGAAAAATCATTTTCCCAGAAGAACAACTTTTAAATCAAAGTTTATCATGGTTTTTAATTAACTAACCCAAAACAGCCAGCGGTGTTACTACGACGGCGTAAATCCGGTTTTACGGTGTTTTTTGTGTTTCCAGATTTTAAATCATTAAGTTAGCATATCATATAGATATAGAACATGTGTTTAGTTGATTTTAAAATTCAAGTTAGAAGGATTAACTTTTATTTGCGAACAAGTTTAGAATTAACTAAACTATGTTCTAGTGATTACAAGTTTAAACCTTCGAATAAGATAGCTTTATATGTATGAATCGAATGATGTTATGAATATCATTACTAACTCAAGTATTCTGGATAAAGCTACTGGAAATGAGAAAAATGGATCTAGCTTCAAAGGTGAAATGTCCCGTTCTTATTGATTAAAAACGTTCCATATTAATTGATTTCGTTGCGAGGTTTTGACCTCTATATGAGACGTTTTTCAAAGACTGCATTCATTTTAAAACAAACCATAACCTTTATTTCATCAATAAAGGTTTAAAAAGCTTTACGTAGATTATCAAATAATGATAATCTAAAATATCCTGTTTACACACGACCATTACATAATGGTTTACAATACAAATATGTTACAACAAAATAAGTTTCTTGAATGCAGTTTTTACACAATATCATACAAGCATGGACTCCAATTCTCGTCCTTATTTAAGTATGCGACAGCGGAAGCTCTTAATAATCACCTGAGAATAAACATGCTTAAAACGTCAACAAAAATGTTGGTGAGTTATAGGTTTAACCTATATATATCAAATCATAATAATAGACCACAAGATTTCATATTTCAATACACATCCCATACATAGAGATAAAAATCATTCATATGGTGAACACCTGGTAACCGACATTAACAAGATGCATATATAAGAATATCCCCATCATTCCGGGACACCCTTCGGATATGATATAAATTTCGAAGTACTAAAGCATCCGGTACTTTGGATGGGGTTTGTTAGGCCCAATAGATCTATCTTTAGGATTCGCGTCAATTAGGGTGTCTGTTCCCTAATTCATAGATTACCAGACTTAATAAAAAGGGGCATATTCGATTTCGATAATTCAACCATAGAATGTAGTTTCACGTACTTGTGTCTATTTTGTAAATCATTTATAAAACCTGCATGTATTCTCATCCCAAAAATATTAGATTTTAAAAGTGGGACTATAACTCACTTTCACAGATTTACTTCGTCGGGAAGTAAGACTTGGCCACTGTTGATTCACGAACCTATAACAATATATACATATATATTAAAGTATGTTCAAAATATATTTACAACACTTTTAATATATTTTGATGTTTTAAGTTTATTAAGTCAGCTGTCCTCGTTAGTAACCTATAACTAGTTGTCCACAGTTAGATGTACAGAAATAAATCGATAAATATTATCTTGAATCAATCCACGACCCAGTGTATACGTATCTCAGTATTGATCACAACTCAAACTATATATATTTTGGAATCAACCTCAACCCTGTATAGCTAACTCCAACATTCACATATAGAGTGTCTATGGTTGTTCCGAAATATATATAGATGTGTCGACATGATAGGTCGAAACATTGTATACGTGTCTATGGTATCTCAAGATTACATAATATACAATACAAGTTGATTAAGTTATGGTTGGAATAGATTTGTTACCAATTTTCACGTAGCTAAAATGAGAAAAATTATCCAATCTTGTTTTACCCATAACTTCTTCATTTTAAATCCGTTTTGAGTGAATCAAATTGCTATGATTTCATATTGAACTCTATTTTATGAATATAAACAGAAAAAGTATAGGTTTATAGTCGGAAAAATAAGTTACAAGTCGTTTTTGTAAAGGTAGTCATTTCAGTCGAAAGAACGACGTCTAGATGACCATTTTAGAAAACATACTTCCACTTTGAGTTTAACCATAATTTTTGGATATAGTTTCATGTTCATAATAAAAATCATTTTCTCAGAATAACAACTTTTAAATCAAAGTTTATCATAGTTTTTAATTAACTAACCCAAAACAGCCCGCGGTGTTACTACGACGGCGTAAATCCGGTTTTACGGTGTTTTTCGTGTTTCCAGGTTTTAAATCATTAAGTTAGCATATCATATAGATATAGAACATGTGTTTAGTTGATTTTAAAAGTCAAGTTAGAAGGATTAACTTTTGTTTGCGAACAAGTTTAGAATTAACTAAACTATGTTCTAGTGATTACAAGTTTAAACCTTCGAATAAGATAGCTTTATATGTATGAATCGAATGATGTTATGAACATCATTACTACCTTAATTTCCTTGGATAAACCTACTGGAAAAGAGAAAAATGGATCTAGCTTCAATGGATCCTTGGATGGCTCGAAGTTCTTGAAGCAGAATCATGACACGAAAACAAGTTCAAGTAAGATCATCACTTGAAATAAGATTGTTATAGTTATAGAAATTGAACCAAAGTTTGAATATGATTATTACCTTGTATTAGAATGATAACCTACTGTAAGAAACAAAGATTTCTTGAGGTTGGATGATCACCTTACAAGATTGGAAGTGAGCTAGCAAACTTGAAAGTATTCTTGATTTTATGAAACTAGAACTTTTGGAATTTATGAAGAACACTTAGAACTTGAAGATAGAACTTGAGAGAGATCAATTAGATGAAGAAAATTGAAGAATGAAAGTGTTTGTAGGTGTTTTTGGTCGTTGGTGTATGGATTAGATATAAAGGATATGTAATTTTGTTTTCATGTAAATAAGTCATGAATGATTACTCATATTTTTGTAATTTTATGAGATATTTCATGCTAGTTGCCAAATGATGGTTCCCACATGTGTTAGGTGACTCACATGGGCTGCTAAGAGCTGATCATTGGAGTGTATATACCAATAGTACATACATCTAAAAGCTGTGTATTGTACGAGTACGAATACGGGTGCATACGAGTAGAATTGTTGATGAAACTGAACGAGGATGTAATTGTAAGCATTTTTGTTAAGTAGAAGTATTTTGATAAGTGTCTTGAAGTCTTTCAAAAGTGTATGAATACATATTAAAACACTACATGTATATACATTTTAACTGAGTCGTTAAGTCATCGTTAGTCGTTACATGTAAATGTTGTTTTGAAACCTTTAGGTTAACGATCTTGTTAAATGTTGTTAACCCAATGTTTATAATATCAAAAGAGATTTTATATTATTATATTATCATGATATTATGATGTATGAATATCTCTTAATATGATATATATACATTAAATGTCGTTACAACGATAATCGTTACATATATGTCTCGTTTCAAAATCATTAAGTTAGTAGTCTTGTTTTTACATATGTAGTTCATTGTTAATATACTTAATGATATGTTTACATATCATAATATCATGTTAACTATATATATAATCATATATATGTCATCATATAGTTTTTACAAGTTTTAACGTTCGTGAATCACCGGTCAACTTGGGTGGTCAATTGTCTATATGAAACCTATTTCAATTAATCAAGTCTTAACAAGTTTGATTGCTTAACATGTTGGAAACATTTAATCATGTAAATATCAATCTCAATTAATATATATAAACATGGAAAAGTTCGGGTCACTACAGTACCTACCCGTTAAATAAATTTCGTCCCGAAATTTTAAGCTGTTGAAGGTGTTGACGAATCTTCTGGAAATAGATGCGGGTATTTCTTCTTCATCTGATCTTCATGCTCCCAGGTGAACTCGGGTCCTCTACGAGCATTCCATCGAACCTTAACAATTGGTATCTTGTTTTGCTTAAGTCTTTTAACCTCACGATCCATTATTTCGACGGGTTCTTCGATGAATTGAAGTTTTTCGTTGATTTGGATTTCATCTAACGGAATAGTGAGATCTTCTTTAGCAAAACATTTCTTTAAATTCGAGATGTGGAAAGTGTTATGTACAGCCGCGAGTTGTTGAGGTAACTCTAGTCGGTAAGCTACTGGTCCGACACGATCAATAATCTTGAATGGTCCAATATACCTTGGATTTAATTTCCCTCGTTTACCAAATCGAACAACGCCTTTCCAAGGTGCAACTTTAAGCATGACCATCTCTCCAATTTCAAATTCTATATCTTTTCTTTTAATGTCAGCGTAGCTCTTTTGTCGACTTTGGGCGGTTTTCAACCGTTGTTGAATTTGGATGATCTTCTCGGTAGTTTCTTGTATAATCTCCGGACCCGTAATCTGTCTATCCCCCACTTCACTCCAACAAATCGGAGACCTGCACTTTCTACCATAAAGTGCTTCAAACGGCGCCATCTCAATGCTTGAATGGTAGCTGTTGTTGTACGAAAATTCTGCTAATGGTAGATGTCGATCCCAACTGTTTCCGAAATCAATAACACATGCTCGTAGCATGTCTTCAAGCGTTTGTATCGTCCTTTCACTCTACCCATCAGTTTGTGGATGATAGGCAGTACTCATGTCTAGACGAGTTCCTAATGCTTGCTGTAATGTCTGCCAGAATCTTGAAATAAATCTGCCATCCCTATCAGAGATAATAGAGATTGGTATTCCATGTCTGGAGATGACTTCCTTCAAATACAGTCGTGCTAACTTCTCCATCTTGTCATCTTCTCTTATTGGCAAGAAGTGTGCTGATTTGGTGAGACGATCAACTATTACCCAAATAGTATCAAAACCACTTGCAGTCCTTGGCAATTTAGTGATGAAATCCATGGTAATGTTTTCCCATTTCCATTCCGGGATTTCGGGTTGTTGAAGTAGACCTGATGGTTTCTGATGCTCAGCTTTGACCTTAGAACACGTCAAACATTCTCCTACGTATTTAGCAACATCGGCTTTCATACCCGGCCACCAAAAATGTTTCTTGAGATCCTTGTACATCTTCCCCGTTCCAGGATGTATTGAGTATCTGGTTTTATGAGCTTCTCTAAGTACCATTTCTCTCATATCTCCAAATTTTGGTACCCAAATCCTTTCAGCCCTATACCGGGTTCCGTCTTCCCGAATATTAAGATGCTTCTCCGATCCTTTGGGTATTTCATCCTTTAAATTTCCCTCTTTTAAAACTCCTTGTTGCGCCTCCTTTATTTGAGTAGTAAGGTTATTATGAATCATTATATTCATAGATTTTACTCGAATGGGTTCTCTGTCCTTCCTGCTCAAGGCATCGGCTACCACATTTGCCTTCCCCGGGTGGTAACGAATCTCAAAGTCGTAATCATTCAATAATTCAATCCACCTACGCTGCCTCATATTCAGTTGTTTCTGATTAAATATGTGTTGAAGACTTTTGTGGTCGGTATATATAATACTTTTGACCCCATATAAGTAGTGCCTCCAAGTCTTTAATGCAAAAACAACCGCGCCTAATTCCAAATCATGCGTCGTATAATTTTGTTCGTGAATCTTCAATTGTCTAGACGCATAAGCAATCACCTTCGTTCGTTGCATTAATACACAACCGAGACCTTGCTTTGATGCATCACAATAAATCACAAAATCATCATTCCCTTCAGGCAATGACAATATAGGTGCCGTAGTTAGCTTTTTCTTCAATAACTGAAACGCTTTCTCTTGTTCATCATTCCATTCAAATTTCTTCCCTTTATGCGTTAATGCAGTCAAGGGTTTTGCTATTCTGGAAAAGTCTTGGATGAACCTTCTGTAGTAACCAGCTAGTCCTAAAAACTGGCGTATGTGTTTCGGAGTTTTCGGGGTTTCCCACTTTTCAACAGTTTCTATCTTTGCCGGATCCACCTTAATACCTTCTTTGTTCACTATGTGACCGAGGAATTGAACTTCTTCCAACCAAAATGCACACTTTGAAAACTTAGCGTACAATTCTTCCTTCCTCAATACTTCTAACACCTTTTTCAAATGTTCACCGTGTTCTTGGTCATTCTTTGAGTAAATAAGTATGTCATCAATGAAAACAATGACAAACTTGTCAAGGTATGGTCCACACACTCGGTTCATAAGGTCCATGAACACAGCTGGTGCATTAGTTAAACCAAACGGCATGACCATAAACTCGTAATGACCGTAACGTGTTCTGAAAGCAGTCTTTGGAATATCATCTTCTTTCACCCGCATTTGATGATACCCGGAACGTAAGTCAATCTTTGAATAAACAGACGAGCCTTGTAGTTGATCAAATAAGTCGTCGATTCTCGGTAGTGGGTAGCGGTTCTTGATGGTAAGTTTGTTCAACTCTCGGTAGTCGATACACAACCTGAATGTACCATCTTTCTTCTTGACAAACAAAACAGGAGCTCCCCACGGTGATGTGCTTGGTCGAATGAAACCACGTTCTAATAGTTCTTGCAGTTGGCTTTGCAGTTCTTTCATCTCGCTGGGTGCGAGTCTATAAGGAGCACGAGCTATTGGTGCAGCTCCCGGTACAAGATCTATTTGAAATTCAACAGATCGATGTGGAGGTAGTCCCGGTAATTCTTTCGGAAATACATCGGGAAATTCTTTTGCGATGGGAACATCATTGATGCTCTTTTCTTCAGTTTGTACTTTCTCGACGTGTGCTAGAACAGCATAGCAACCTTTTCTTATTAGTTTTTGTGCCTTCAAACTACTAATAAGATGTAGCTTCGTGTTGCCCTTTTCTCCGTACACCATTAAGGGTTTTCCTTTTTCTCGTATAATGCGAATTGCATTTTTGTAACAAACGATCTCTGCTTTCACTTCTTTCAACCAGTCCATACCGATTATCACATCAAAACTCCCTAACTCTACTGGTATCAAGTCAATCTTAAATGTTTCGCTAACCAGTTTAATTTCTCGATTCCGACATATATTATCTGCTGAAATTAATTTACCATTTGCTAATTCGAGTAAAAATTTACTATCCAAAGGCGTCAATGGACAACTTAATTTAGCACAAAAATCTCTACTCATATAGCTTCTATCCGCACCCGAATCAAATAAAACGTAAGCAGATTTATTGTCAATAAGAAACGTACCCGTAACAAGCTCCGGGTCTTCCTGTGCCTCTGCCGCATTAATATTGAAAACTCTTCCACGGCCTTGTCCATTCGTGTTCTCCTGGTTCGGGCAATTTCTAATAATGTGGCCCGGTTTTCCACATTTATAACAAACTACATTGGCATAACTTGCTCCGACACTACTTGCTCCGCCATTACTCGTTCCGAGACCATTTGTTCCTTTCGTTCTATTAACCCCTGGTCCGTAGACCTCACACTTCGCCGCGCTATGACCATTTCTTTTACACTTGTTGCAAAATTTGGTGCAGAACCCCGAGTGATTCTTTTCACACCTTTGGCATAGCTGCTTCTGATTGTTGTTGTTGTTGCGGTTATTATTGTTGTTGGGATGATTGTTGTAGTTGCTGTTGTTGTTGTTGTTGTTGTTGGGCCGTTTGTTGTAGTTGCGATTGATGTTGCGATTGTTGGGATAATTGTTGCGATTATTGTTGTAATTGCTGTTGTTGTTGTATTGGTGATTCTTATCACCGTTTTCCTCCCACTTTCTTTTGACTTGCTTCACATTGGCCTCTTCAGCAGACTGTTCTTTAATTCTTTCTTCAATTTGGTTCACGAGTTTGTGAGCCATTCTACATGCCTGTTGTATGGAGGCGGGCTCGTGCGAACTTATATCTTCTTGGATTCTTTCCGGTAATCCTTTCACAAACGCGTCGATCTTCTCTTCCTCATCTTCGAATGCTCCCGGACACAATAGGCACAATTCTGTGAATCGTCTTTCGTACGTGGTAATATCAAATCCTTGGGTTCGTAACCCTCTAAGTTCTGTCTTGAGCTTATTGACCTCGGTTCTGGGACGGTACTTCTCGTTCATCAAGTGCTTGAATGCTGACCACGGTAGTGCGTACGCATCGTCTTGTCCCACCTGCTCTAGATAGGTATTCCACCATGTTAACGCAGAACCTGTGAAGGTATGCGTAGCGTACTTCACTTTGTCCTCTTCAGTACACTTACTTATGGCAAACACCGATTCGACCTTCTCGGTCCACCGTTTCAATCCGATCGGTCCTTCGGTTCCATCAAATTCCAAAGGTTTACAGGCAGTGAATTCTTTGTAGGTGCATCCTACACGATTTCCTGTACTGCTAGATCCAAGGTTATTGTTGGTATGTAGCGCAGCCTGTACTGCGGCTATGTTTGAAGCTAGAAAAGTACGGAATTCCTCTTCATTCATATTCACGGTGTGTCGAGTAGTCGGTGCCATTTCCTTCAAAATAGTCAAATGGAACAAGTTAATCATACAGAATATTAAGAGTAGTTAATAGTATTTCGTAGCATAATATGAACTCATTTATAAAAGCTTTTTCTTCATATTAGCGTTTTATAAGTTTAAATTCGGGTAGTACCTACCCGTTAAGTTCATACTTAGTAGCTAATATACAATTCAACTACTACAATTCTATATGAAAAACTGATTATAATAATATTTCGCGTTCAAACTTTTATACAATATTTTACAAACTTACAATACCGCTTATTTTACATAAAGCATGAAATATAGCACACAATAACTTTGATACAAGATGGTTGTGAAGATAATTCTAGCTAGTACACAAGTCGTTCAGCAAAGGCAATAAAGACACGTAATTCATACGTCCAGAAACAAGTCATGCATTCTGGTTTTACTAGGACTACTTCCCATCCTTGGTCTTGTGCAACATAACCGTTATGGCCGTTGATAAGACAGCGTGTTGTAACGTCGTCAAAGGGACGAGGGTTACGTAATGTCCAACAGTCCCGTAACAATCTAAAAACCTCATTTCTTACTCCAATTACCGACTCCGTCACTTGTGGGAACGTTTTGTTTAATAGTTGTAGCCCGATGTTCTTGTTCTCACTTTGGTGAGAAGCGAACATTACTAATCCGTAAGCATAACATGCTTCTTTATGTTGCATGTTAGCCGATTTTTCTAAATCACGAAGTCCAATATTCGGATATATTGAGTCAAAATAATTTCTTAACCCGTTGCGTAAAATAGCATTTGGGTTCCCCGCAATATATGCGTCAAAGTAAACACATCGTAACTTATGGGTTTCCCAATGTGATATCCCCCATCTTTCAAACGAAAGTCTCTTATAAACCAAGACATTCTTGGAACATTCTTCGAATGTCTTACAAACTGATCTCGCCTTAAATAGTTGTGCCGAAGAATTCTGGCCGACTCTAGACAAGATTTCATCAATCATGTCTCCGGGTAGGTCTCTTAAAATATTGGGTTGTCTATCCATTTTGTGTTTTTAAACTGTAAAATAGACAAGAGTTAGTTTCATAAAAAAAATACTTATTAATACAAGCAATTTTTACATATATCATAAAGCATAAGAACACTATATTACATATATTACACCACACGAATACAACTATCTTATTCCGACTCGCTCGTTTCTTCTTCTTCAGTTTTGGTTCGTTTTGCCAAGTTTCTAGGGATATATGATGTTCCCCTAATACGAGCCGTCGTTGTCCACATTGGTTTAGAAAAACCTGGTGGTTTAGAGGTTCCCGGGTCATTGTTACAACTTAAGGACTTCGGGGGTTGACGATACATATAAAGTTCATCGGGGTTGGAATTAGATTTCTCTATTTTTATGCCCTTTCCCTTATTATTTTCTTTTGCCTTTTTAAATTCAGTTGGGGTAATTTCTATAACATCATCGGAATTCTCGTCGGAATCCGATTCATCGGAGAATTGGTAATCCTCCCAATATTTTGCTTCCTTGGCGGAAACACCATTGACCATAATTAACTTTGGTCGGTTGGTTGAGGATTTTCTTTTACTTAACCGTTTTATTATTTCCCCCACCGGTTCTATTTCTTCATCCGGTTCCGATTCTTCTTCCGGTTCCGATTCTTCTTCCGATTCCGACTCTTCTTCCGGTTCCTCTTCGGGAACTTGTGAATCAGTCCACAAATCATTCCAATTTACATTTGACTCTTCATTATTATTAGGTGAGTCAATGGGACTTGTTCTAGAGGTAGACATCTATCACATAATATCAAACACGTTAAGAGATTAATATATCACATAATATTCATATGTTAAAAATATATAGTTTCCAACAAAAATGTTAAGCAATCATTTTTAAAGAAAATACGGTCGAAGTCCAGACTCACTAATGCATCCTAACAAACTCGATAAGACACACTAATGCAAATTTTCTGGTTCTCTAAGACCAACGCTCGGATACCAACTGAAATGTCCCGTTCTTATTGATTAAAAACGTTCCAT
Organism: Rutidosis leptorrhynchoides; assembly: GCF_046630445.1. Classification (NCBI taxonomy): domain Eukaryota; kingdom Viridiplantae; phylum Streptophyta; class Magnoliopsida; order Asterales; family Asteraceae; genus Rutidosis; species Rutidosis leptorrhynchoides. The sequence goes on along the minus strand of NC_092336.1, from coordinate 514,379,771 downwards.
ATTAATTGATTTCGTTGCGAGGTTTTGACCTCTATATGAGACGTTTTTCAAAGACTGCATTCATTTTAAAACAAACCATAACCTTTATTTCATCAATAAAGGTTTAAAAAGCTTTACGTAGATTATCAAATAATGATAATCTAAAATATCCTGTTTACACACGACCATTACATAATGGTTTACAATACAAATATGTTACAACAAAATAAGTTTCTTGAATGCAGTTTTTACACAATATCATACAAGCATGGACTCCAATTCTCGTCCTTATTTAAGTATGCGACAGCGGAAGCTCTTAATAATCACCTGAGAATAAACATGCTTAAAACGTCAACAAAAATGTTGGTGAGTTATAGGTTTAACCTATATATATCAAATCATAATAATAGACCACAAGATTTCATATTTCAATACACATCCCATACATAGAGATAAAAATCATTCATATGGTGAACACCTGGTAACCGACATTAACAAGATGCATATATAAGAATATCCCCATCATTCCGGGACACCCTTCGGATATGATATAAATTTCGAAGTACTAAAGCATCCGGTACTTTGGATGGGGTTTGTTAGGCCCAATAGATCTATCTTTAGGATTCGCGTCAATTAGGGTGTCTGTTCCCTAATTCATAGATTACTAGATTTAATAAAAAGGGGCATATTCGATTTCGATAATTCAACCATAGAATGTAGTTTCACGTACTTGTGTCTATTTTGTAAATCATTTATAAAACCTGCATGTATTCTCATCCCAAAAATATTAGATTTTAAAAGTGGGACTATAACTCACTTTCACAGATTTACTTCGTCGGGAAGTAAGACTTGGCCACTGTTGATTCACGAACCTATAACAATATATACATATATATTAAAGTATGTTCAAAATATATTTACAACACTTTTAATATATTTTGATGTTTTAAGTTTATTAAGTCAGCTGTCCTCGTTAGTAACCTATAACTAGTTGTCCACAGTTAGATGTACAGAAATAAATCGATAAATATTATCTTGAATCAATCCACGACCCAGTGTATACGTATCTCAGTATTGATCACAACTCAAACTATATATATTTTGGAATCAACCTCAACCCTGTATAGCTAACTCCAACATTCACATATAGAGTGTCTATGGTTGTTCCGAAATATATATAGATGTGTCGACATGATAGGTCGAAACATTGTATACGTGTCTATGGTATCTCAAGATTACATAATATACAATACAAGTTGATTAAGTTATGGTTGGAATAGATTTGTTACCAATTTTCACGTAGCTAAAATGAGAAAAATTATCCAATCTTGTTTTACCCATAACTTCTTCATTTTAAATCCGTTTTGAGTGAATCAAATTGCTATGATTTCATATTGAACTCTATTTTATGAATATAAACAGAAAAAGTATAGGTTTATAGTCGGAAAAATAAGTTACAAGTCGTTTTTGTAAAGGTAGTCATTTCAGTCGAAAGAACGACGTCTAGATGACCATTTTAGAAAACATACTTCCACTTTGAGTTTAACCATAATTTTTGGATATAGTTTCATGTTCATAATAAAAATCATTTTCTCAGAATAACAACTTTTAAATCAAAGTTTATCATAGTTTTTAATTAACTAACCCAAAACAGCCCGCGGTGTTACTACGACGGCGTAAATCCGGTTTTACGGTGTTTTTCGTGTTTCCAGGTTTTAAATCATTAAGTTAGCATATCATATAGATATAGAACATGTGTTTAGTTGATTTTAAAAGTCAAGTTAGAAGGATTAACTTTTGTTTGCGAACAAGTTTAGAATTAACTAAACTATGTTCTAGTGATTACAAGTTTAAACCTTCGAATAAGATAGCTTTATATGTATGAATCGAATGATGTTATGAACATCATTACTACCTTAATTTCCTTGGATAAACCTACTGGAAAAGAGAAAAATGGATCTAGCTTCAATGGATCCTTGGATGGCTCGAAGTTCTTGAAGCAGAATCATGACACGAAAACAAGTTCAAGTAAGATCATCACTTGAAATAAGATTGTTATAGTTATAGAAATTGAACCAAAGTTTGAATATGATTATTACCTTGTATTAGAATGATAACCTACTGTAAGAAACAAAGATTTCTTGAGGTTGGATGATCACCTTACAAGATTGGAAGTGAGCTAGCAAACTTGAAAGTATTCTTGATTTTATGAAACTAGAACTTTTGGAATTTATGAAGAACACTTAGAACTTGAAGATAGAACTTGAGAGAGATCAATTAGATGAAGAAAATTGAAGAATGAAAGTGTTTGTAGGTGTTTTTGGTCGTTGGTGTATGGATTAGATATAAAGGATATGTAATTTTGTTTTCATGTAAATAAGTCATGAATGATTACTCATATTTTTGTAATTTTATGAGATATTTCATGCTAGTTGCCAAATGATGGTTCCCACATGTGTTAGGTGACTCACATGGGCTGCTAAGAGCTGATCATTGGAGTGTATATACCAATAGTACATACATCTAAAAGCTGTGTATTGTACGAGTACGAATACGGGTGCATACGAGTAGAATTGTTGATGAAACTGAACGAGGATGTAATTGTAAGCATTTTTGTTAAGTAGAAGTATTTTGATAAGTGTCTTGAAGTCTTTCAAAAGTGTATGAATACATATTAAAACACTACATGTATATACATTTTAACTGAGTCGTTAAGTCATCGTTAGTCGTTACATGTAAATGTTGTTTTGAAACCTTTAGGTTAACGATCTTGTTAAATGTTGTTAACCCAATGTTTATAATATCAAAAGAGATTTTATATTATTATATTATCATGATATTATGATGTATGAATATCTCTTAATATGATATATATACATTAAATGTCGTTACAACGATAATCGTTACATATATGTCTCGTTTCAAAATCATTAAGTTAGTAGTCTTGTTTTTACATATGTAGTTCATTGTTAATATACTTAATGATATGTTTACATATCATAATATCATGTTAACTATATATATAATCATATATATGTCATCATATAGTTTTTACAAGTTTTAACGTTCGTGAATCACCGGTCAACTTGGGTGGTCAATTGTCTATATGAAACCTATTTCAATTAATCAAGTCTTAACAAGTTTGATCGCTTAACATGTTGGAAACATTTAATCATGTAAATATCAATCTCAATTAATATATATAAACATGGAAAAGTTCGGGTCACTACAAAAGGATCCTTGGATGGCTTGAAAGTTCTTGAAGCATAATCATGACACGAAAACAGTTCAAGTAAGATTTTCACTCGAAATAAGATTGTTATAGTTATAGAAATTGAATCAAAGTTTGAATATGAGTATTACCTTGTATTAGAAAGATATCTTACTGTAAATAAGAAAGATTTCTTGAGGTTGGGTGATCACTCTACAAGATTGGAAGTAAGCTAGCAAACTTGGAAGTATTCTTGATTTTATGAAACTAGAACTTGTAGAATTTATGAAGAACACTTAGAACTTGAAGATAGAACTTGAGAGAGATCAATTAGATGAATAAAATTGAAGAATGAAAGTGTTTGTAGGTGTTTTTGGTCATTGGTGTATGGATTAGATATAAAGGATATGTAATTTTGTTTTCATGTAAATAAGTCATGAATGATTACTCATATTTTTGTAATTTTATGAGATATTTCATGCTAGTTGCCAAATGATGGTTCCCACATGTGTTAGGTGACTCACATGGGCTGCTAAAAGCTGATCATTGGAGTGTATATACCAATAATACATACATCTAAAAGCTGTGTATTGTACGAGTACGAATACGGGTGCATACGAGTAGAATTGTTGATGAAACTGAACGAGGATGTAATTGTAAGCATTTTTGTTAAGTAGAAGTATTTTGATAAGTGTCTTGAAGTCTTTCAAAAGTGTATGAATACATATTAAAACACTACATGTATATACATTTTAACTGAGTCGTTAAGTCATCGTTAGTCGTTACATGTAAGTGTTGTTTTGAAACCTTTAGGTTAACGATCTTGTTAAATGTTGTTAACCCAATGTTTATAATATCAAATGAGATTTTAAATTATTATATTATCATGATATTATGATGTACGAATATCTCTTAATATGATATATATACATTAAATGTCGTTACAACGATAATCGTTACATATATGTCTCGTTTCAAAATCATTAAGTTAGTAGTCTTGTTTTTACATATGTAGTTCATTATTAATATACTTAATGATATTTTTACTTATCATAATATCATGTTAACAATATATATAACCATATATATGTCATCATATAGTTTTTACAAGTTTTAATGTTCGTGAATCACCGGTCAACTTGGGTGGTCAATTGTCTATATGAAACCTATTTCAATTAATCAAGTCTTAACAAGTTTGATTGCTTAATATGTTGGAAACACTTAATCATGTAAATAACAATTTCATTTAATATATATATAAACATGAAAAAGTTCGGGTCACTACAACTACCAAGACAATAAGGTGGGCTTTGGACTTGTCTCGAAGTTGAAGAGTGTCCAACACCTACTTCGATGGTCGGGTTGAAGCGAGCCATTTCTTCAGAAGATTTGAAGAGAGTCATTTTATTTGGTTGATTAACGCTTGAGCTTGACATCCTAACATTAGGAAAGAGACTTTGATTAGAATCTTTAAGTCAACTTTATTAAAGCATAATTGTTAAGATTATAAGGCAATCCTAAGTGCTTTAAGTCTAAGGCAGGAAAGGTTATAGTTTCCTAGATTGCTAAGGCAACCTAGCTAGCAAGTAAGACACACATAAAGATGCAATCATGGTTCTCTATAACAGCCTGCTTATGCTCTGATACCAATCTATCATACCTCCAATTAGGGCCTGGGTGAATGTGACATTAATATCAAATAAACTAACATATTATAATATACGAGAACAATACTAAATGATAAAAACAAATTTTATTGAGTACGCAGCGAAAAATGAATGTTGTTACAATAATGGAAATTACAATAAAGTAATTGTTTCAAATGCAAGAATAATAAATGCGATATCTCTTGATCCTAAGTCCAAGTAGCATCACATAAGCAGTAAGTAAATAAGCTTGATCAATCGGCACCTGAGACAAACATGCTAAAGTGTCAACCAAAAAGGTTGAGTGAAGTTCATAGGTTTAACAAATAAGTTTGACCGTTGTTTTAGACCACAAGATTTAGTTTATAAAGTTGATCTCGCATGGATCAAAAAGTTATGCCAATTCGTGATATTTAGACTAAACGTTCAAAGTTTGCCCCAATGACAAGTTGTGTCTATACTTGTCGGTTTAATTTCATTATTAAGTAATACAATGACTTGGTCAAATGTATCGGGGACGTTACTCCCGATAGGCCTACCCCCAATAATTAAGAATGCATTTAACGAGCAACTAAAAATATCACTGTAGGGACTTAGTCGGACATAGCCGGGTATAGCATAGTTTAACAGTTGGTACTTGTGTCTAAATCGTAAAAAGTAAAAATAGCATGTGTCTCACCCCAAAAAGTTAAACAAGTTGCTAGCAATCAAGAGTGGGGCTATGAGTTCACCTTAGTAAGTAGGAGAGAGATGGTTATTCCTCGGAATAGAAAGTTTGGTTGAATGAGCAGAAAGTCAACCTATTGACATTTAAGAGTAGTTAAATGTTTTGCCTAAATTTAAGTTTAAGTATGCAAGTGTTTTAAGTATAGTTCGTTTTACTAAATTCCATTCCTAGTAAGTTTCTACTTTTAGCAAGTTTTCACTTTTAGTAGTTTCCACTTTTAGTGAGTTAGTGTCGAATACTAGTGAGTTGTCCTTAATAAGTCTACCACCTATTAAGTGTGAAGATAACTAGGTGTATAATTACTATAGTCGGGTTGATATTGTGGATCGTACCCAAACATCTATGCCACCACCGAGTCACTAGAATGACCAATTGTTACCGGTTGGCCCAGGATTTCTTGACCAAAATCTAAGTTTGGCATTCGTAATCCAAAAGCGTCCTATAGTGGTACCAAGGATCACCCTAGGCCTTAAGCAACGTGGATGTTTAAGTAATTTCACGCTATCGTGAATGACTATTGTAATCGTATAATATAATATAATAGTATATTATATGTGTTAGTAATAATATAAGTGTATAAGTGTTTAATAATATTAGGGTTTTAGAAAATTAATATAGTAATAATAATTAATGATTAGGGTTAATTAATTAAAGTAGTATTTAATGATTAGGGTTTTAATTAATGTATTAGGGTTTAGTAAATATTAGGGTTTTAATAAATTAGGGTTTAATAAGCAGGGTTAGGTTTAATTAGGTTTTTAGTTATTTAATATATATATATATATATATATATATATATATATATATATATATATATATATATATATATATATTATTTTTATTTTTATTTTTTATATAAACCTTATGTATATGTGTATATATAAAAATATTTTTTTATATGTATATATATGTATCGAATATGCATATGTATATATGTATATACTTTGTTTCCTTATTTCAACACTAACAAATCTTTTATCACATCTTCTAGGTTTTAAAGATCAAACAAAAAAAAATCTTTTTTTTATAGAACCGTAAGTATGTATGTATATGCATATATATTTTTTTTTACAATATGAATATCATTATGAATGAGATTAATAACATGAACATGATTATAAACATGAATTAACAAGATGGAATTTAAAAGTTTAGATCTAGGGTTTTACCTTGATGAAGATTGATGAAGATTAACAAAAGAAGAGAAAAAACACTTGAAGATGAAGATCAAAGCACTCCAATAATCAAGAACACCTTGAAGATCTTTGAAGAACGCGAAGAACGAGCTTGAAGATCACTTGAAAACCCTTGAAGATGATGATGATGACTTTAATGATGGTGGTGGTGGTGGTGGTGATTTTTGGTTTTTGGCCCAAAATTAGGAGAGGGAGAGAGAGATTTGAGAGAGAATTGAGAGAATGATTTGGTACAAGAAAATGGGTTAGCCTAGGTCTCTATTTATAGGAGTGATTAGAGAATTCTAGAATTAGGATTTAATTAGAAATTACTTAGGGAACAAGTTAGGTTGAATGAGGAGGTGATGGGGGTTGCTTGGGCCGAAATTTGAGAGGGCAAAAGGGTAATTTTACCCCCTTTAAAAATTGGCTAGGGTTAGGAGAATTAGGGTGCAACTTTTTCACTTTAGTCCTTGTACTTTAGATTAGCTTAAATGGTTCATTAATTATCCAAGTTTAATTATTTAAGTGTACAAGGTTTAAGGTTATTTATTTTGTTCACGAAAATTAATAAGCTCACTATTTTTATCTTTTTATTAACTTGTCGTTTATTACATAAAGGTAATTATTATATTTTATAATTCTTAATGCTTAACAATTACTGATTATAGTTTAATCATTAAGTTTTAGTTATATAGTTTGGGCATTTAATAAGGAAAAATATAGAATGAAAAAATGAGGGTCGTTATACATAAATCAAAGTCTCGTTGTTTAACAAAATATATTATTTTAAATCATCCGTTAAATATTATATTTTGTCACTTGTAATATATATATATATATATATATATATATATATATATATATATATATATATATATATATATATATATATATATATATATATATATATATATATATATATATATATATATATATATATATATATATATATATATATATATATATATATATGAAAGGACCTGTCCATATCCACCTGGACGAAGTCATCAACATTTGGTCCCATTGCGATGATCGACTCCAAGTAATGTCCTTAAAATGAGCTAATGCACAGCGGAAGACTTAATTCGTACCAGAGAATAAACATGCTTAAAAGTGTCAACCAAAAGGTTGGTGAGTTCATAGGTTTATCATAACAATCATTTCAATATTTTAATAGACCACAAGATTTCATAATCATAAACATAATACACTCGCAAGTGTATGTAAAGCATTCTAAGTGGTTGAGCACTTGGTAACGATACTTAACATTTAGTCAACGTCGCATATTCCCTTTATTATGAAATCTCACTACACCGTACCAAGTGTAGTCACAAAACGAAGTACTGTGCAACCGTTGAATACTGGTCGTCCAGTCCAGTTGGGGTTGTCAGGCCCGATAGATCTATCAACAGGATTCGCGTTTACAATACCACATGTAAATAATAGTTACCAAGCTATTAGGGAAGATATGCAGGGTGGTACAACTCAACGTAGAATATATTTTTAAGTACTTGTGTCTATTTTGTAAACATTTATAAAAGTAGCGCATGTATTCTCAGCCCAAAAATATATATTGCAAAAGCAATTAAAAAGGGAGCAAATGAAACTCACCTAATGTATTTTGTAGTAAAAATACATAGAACGACATTGAACAAGTATAGGGTTGGCCTCGGATTCACGAACCTATATTAGTTATATATTAAAACATATAATAACAACTAACAAGTTGATATATTAATGATTTACATATCATATTACTAATTAAGTTATATTTATCTTATGTATTTTAGGTAGTTAATATTTATTTCTACATTACATTTATTAATATTAATATAGTAAATACTTATTAAAGTAATTTAATAATATAATATTTATCATTTATCATAATATATTACAAATAGAAATTTATTTCAAGGTTTATATATGATAAGAATATATATTTATATTAATTAATATATTTTATAGATATCTTACTTAACGTCATAGAAATTTAGTAATATATAATATTAACATATTTGTAATGTATTTTTTTTAAAAAATATTCATTTGTAATAATAACAATAATAGTGATAAAAAAAATGATACTTTTGATAATGATAATTTTTAACATAAATGGTATTAATAATAATTTCAATAATGATACTAATAATAATAATAATAACAATCAAAATAATAATAAAATAATAATAAAAGTTTTAGTAATGACTACCTCAAAGGAGTAGCCCAAAAACAATGCCAAGTCCGGGTTTGAACCCGCGACGTCCGCTAACCTAACAACATCCTTAACCATTACTCCATTTCTTTCGTTCTTGAATTACTTAGCACGCTTAATCATTTAACCCATATTAATTATCTATCATCTTCCTAGTATCATCATCTTATTCTAGTCATCTAATCACCATATGTCGCGACATCATCATCATCATCATCATCATTCTTTGTGATTATTATCTCGTACGTACATCATTAAACCATCCATTCAGCGAATTAATATCATGCTATAATCACAACCCGTTCATCTCATTATCTTAATCACGTTTATCATAACAAATTATAATCATCATCATTCTAAAACTTAAACTGTCATCCTTATTTATTCTTAATTCCCATTATCGTTGTATTTGTTTGTCATCATCATAATCACATAACCTTATCATCATCCTAATACATCATCATCATCATTGTGTTATTCTTTTCTATCATGATTATCATGTTTCATTACCCTCATGCTCCCAACATCATTGCCATAATTACTATATCTCACGTGCCATAATCACTATCATATCTTCTTCATTACAGAATTAATTGAATCACTGTGCATCAATCGTTGGGCAGTAGTAGAATTGAAAACGAAAAGAGAATTAGAACGTTCGGCCCACTACCCATATTACATTTACGACCCAGGTTGTTTTACAAGCTTATCTAACACTAATGGCCCATTTATTCAAGTTTATGGTTTCAATTTTGTCGACTAACATGGAAAAAGAAAAGGAAGAAGCATAATTGAAGTAACAAACACAAATTTGCAAGTGTTGGCCACCTTTAATATGCAATTGTCGGCCACCCTCCTTTTAATATACTAATGTCTCAATTCACTTTATAATCATCAACTTTAATTACCTAGCTCAACTTTTCAGTTGTGTTTTAGTTCAACTTGCAAAATGATACTACACCTTTTTCTTTTTAAACAAGTGTAGTCGCTGTAGCAGAAAGAAAAAGATCGATGTGTTGGTGTTGTTGATTTCACGAAAGGGAAGGATAAACGAAAGGTGGTTAAATGGGTTTTCAAGGTGGTGAGGTTTTGTTGTGATTTAATGGGTTGGTTTAATGGTCACATTCGAATAGAAACCGGAAATAAATGGAACGTGGAGTAAACAGGATGGTGGCAGGTTTCATCCACGGATAACAGAAACCAAATGGTATCCGTAGCAATAGGTACGAGGGAAACAGAAAGACAGGAGGTATAGCAAGTTGAATGGGGTGGTGATGAGTTCACAAGGTAGGATCAAGAAAGAAAGTGGTTTTGGTGGTAACTATGGTTTCCTAATCAATATTGAAGAGAGGGACAGATGAGAGAGAGACGACGAGAATGGTTGGAAAGTGTTTCTCTGGTTTGTGTCTATGAACTTTCGAATGTTGACGACGACAAGGTGATAGAAGTGGGTGTGTTAAGGTGGTGATGGTGGAGTGATGAAAGTCTCGGTGGTTAATGGTTACAAGGTGATGGTCGAACTAAAAACAAGAATTGTGTAATAATAGTGTCGGTTGTTCATGTTTGAAGAGGATGATGAAGGTGGTGAAAGTTTCAAGGTGTTGTGGTTATGGTGAGTGTTTAAGGATGAACCGAAATCAGGAAGCATGTAGTGATGAGTCGAGTTTGATGGTTTACAAGAAGAATATATCCATCTCTATATTTAGTTCAAGTATGCATGTATATATTTAGGTGTCAAGATGTAAGGAAACCTTAAGATTATTAAGTGGGTTGTCAAAACAAATAGAAGGATGGACATTGGTTTTTTTTCTTCTATATCCAATACAGCTACGATCAATTTATAAACAAAATGAGATAATTAATTCAACCTTTGGAGCAGTAAACTTAATTGTTATTTAGTGTTGATGTTAGACAGTTCATCACGGGTTAACAGAAGATTGAAGAAAGTGGGAAACAGATAGATACATCCCATATATATATATCTGTATCCATATTTAAATAACTTATATATAGATATAATATTAATAATAATTATAATAATTAATAATATAATAATCATTTATCAATAAGGAAACGTGTGAATTGAAAAGAAAATATCAACTAGACACAATTATCATCTTCTTTCTACCGACAGTTTTCCCAGAATATTATATCGTGTCAAAATATTAAATCGTATCGAGAATTTGGTTTAAAATTAGTCGAAATTTTCCGGGTCGTGACAGTACCTACCCGTTAAAGAAATTTCGTCCCCGAAATTTGATCAAGGTCATCATGGCTAACAATAAGAATGTTTTTCATGATGAATATGAGTTGATAGATAGAGTTTTATCACCATTGGGTAATGTAGATAAAACAATTCGATTACTCGAAGCGTACGAGTGAAGCTATCACAAAAGAGTGAAAAGTTTCGTCTTAACTTTTGACGTAGTCATGGTGGATTTTCGGAGTTCATGGAATTTAAAGAAAATCTTCTTAGCAGATAGGAAATATATTAGCACGAATTATTAGCAACTGTTGGAATTACGGAAGAACAGAAATATCAAGGAAATATTTCAGTGATATGCTTAGAGATTAAATAGAATGAAAAAGTTGTGTAACATAGCACATGATGAGGGTATGATCTGTGAACCATCATCACGTCCCATTAGAAATTTAGCATGACTTACTGTAATATAACCACGTTGGCCCGGCGTCATTATATTATACTAACTTATGCTTCAATTCCCTACACTTCTTCATAATTCATTCATAATTTATACTCGAATTTTACAGAAGTTTCCAATATGATGGAATACTGAAAACACGAAGAGGTAGATAATTTCGGACAGGAATATTTATGAAAACATCCTCAAAATATCGAAGATATTTATGATGATATTTTGGAATCTCTAAGTTCGAAGATTGATGGAGAAAATTTTCCGCAAAATTTTTACGTGGGTACGGAGCAAAAATATTCTCTAAAGATTTCATCGGATCTAGAATTACCTGGATTCTTTGAATATAGGGTTTGGTTCTTGTATTTGTCCTTGGTCTCCTTCATGGTTAGCTCAATCTATTTTTCAGTACCAAATTTTCTATCGAGTGCTCCTATCACTTCCTTCTTTATCATCAATTTTTGACCATTAAGATCATCTACAACATGCTGCTTCGTCAGCATTTTCAAAGTTAACGGATCTGGGTCATTGGTTATCAAACCGAGGTGGTTTCAGGAGATTGGTGTTTTTAGATGATTAAACGCTGATGGTAATATGGTGGAGTATAAAAGGTTCCCCAATAACAATAAAGAGTACACATATATATATCAAGGTTATAATAAGGTTGTTTCGGATAAAAGTCGGAGTTGACTTGCTGGAGCTGTGACAAAATTTGGCTAATTTGGAAAGGGATTGCAAAGTGATCTTCAGTAATATCAATGTCAAAGGAGCTAGAACAGATACGTGTTAAACGTTTACTCAGGTTTTCGAGTGTTTTCAGGTGCATAACTATATGCGTCAATCTCTTATTCCGTAGATGAAGTGCGGTTGGTTCACCCTCTCGATTGAGGTGTTTTTAAGAACCATGAAAGGTTTGAACGCAAATTGGAATCGTCAAGGTACAAATGAGGTTTAAGATGAAATCAAGTGGCAAACTTGAAGAATTGTTTAGTTTCATATGTTATAATCAATATTTTAATTCATTTTAATTGTCCAAAGTTAGCAGTCCAATAGTCCAATAGTCCAATGCATTCATATATAATTTAATATATAATATTCGAATTAATTAATACGTATCGTGACCCGTGTACCGGTCTCAGTATTGATCACAACTCAAACCATATATATATATTTTGGAATCAACCTCAACCCTGTATAGCCAGCTCTAACATTCACATATAGAGTGTCTATGGTTGTTCCGAAATATATATATAGATGGGTCGATATGATAGGTCGAAACCTTGTATACGTGTCCCGTTATTTAAAGTGCGTATAATAAATAAATACATATCATGACCCGTGTACAATGTATTGTCTCAGAATTAATCTGACGTATTGTGTACATGTGTCCCGATTTTAAGTGCGTAAAAGTAAATAACAGAAATTAAATGACGATAAATAAAATTACGAGAATGTAAATTGCAAGAATGTAAATTGCGATAAATAAAATATAACCAGTTAGCTAGGAACAGTTAGCTAGGAACAGTTAGCGTGGATTCTTAACAATATTTCAATTAGTTAATTCGTTTGTTTCTAACAAATTTTATTTTTGTTCAATGTTTTCTTCATTATGCCACTTGTTGGATTCTGAGAAGTCAAAATCCAAATATGAAATTGAATGAAAATGATTATTTCGTGGTAAACGGATTCGTATATAAATAGGATAGTAAATGACTGTTGAATCAGATTCGAAGAATGTACAGTGTAACTTATTAATGTGAAATCTAAATATTCCTCGGGTATTACCTACCCGTTAAATAAAATATTTTCATCATTAACAGTTTGTACGAAAGAATTTTTAATCACAATCTTTATGAAAATATACTTCCATATATATTTTCTTCAGATGTAATCATGGATTTTATGAGTTAATAAGATATTAAACTCATTTGATTTATCATTAGAACTAGATTACATAATCTCTAAAACTTTAGAGATTACATAATCGCCATGTCGAGCGAAAATAATCGATATAGAATGATATGTAGAACGAAGATAAAGTAGATAGAACGATACGTAGAACGATGATTATGCTCGAGGTACAGAATGAGACGTTGAGGCGTGTGATGTTAAAACTTGGGTTGTTGTTGGTACTGGTGTTGATGTTGGTGGTACTGTTGGTGCCGGTGATGTTGCTAGAGCTGGTAAGTTTTGCACCATATTCTCCAAAGCCACTACTCGAGCGCGAAGCTCGTTGACTTCTTCTATTATTCCTTGATGATTGTCGGTTGGAACGAGAGGATGAATAAGGTTTAGAATTATGGATAGAATATAATCGTGGTGAGATATTCGGGCAACGTGAGTGAAAATGGTGTTTCGAACAGAGTTTTCGGTAAGTGATTCAGGTTCTTCGCCAAAAGGTGAATTCGGTTGGTGGAAGGGATCGCCTTCTTCTTGTCTCCATTGATTAAGTCGACTACGAACACATCAGATGAATTGGGGATGGCTGATTGGTTGATTCATTCTGGTGACGCTGTTTTCGGAGCTGGCGTGGGACTCCATATCAGAATCCGAGAGGCTTGAACTAGTGGTGAGTTCCATTTTGCTCGGTTAGATAAAGAGTTTTTGGTATGAAATGAATTTCGGGTATCGGATGATATTCTAATTACATAGAATATCTATGTATAGTACAGAAGATCTCATAGATTACGGAGAGAATTAAGGAAACGTGTCAGATAAAGTCTACAGTAACAGATACGCTAAGATATGAATTTATCTGTACACTATCTATCAAATAAGTGCAGGAAGTCGTGACTAGACTTAGGAATGATAAGCAGGTAATTATCCACTAGGAATGACAAACAATACTTATAATATGCAGCTAAGGTTGAAGTCCAGACTTGCTAATGCATCCTAACAACTATCAGTTAGACACACTAATGCAAGACCTGGTTCGCTAGGACCAACGCTCTGATACCAACTGAAAGGACCCGTCCTTATCCACCTGGACGAAGTCATCAACATTTGGTCCCATTGCGATGATCGACTCCAAGTAATGTCCTTAAAATGAGCTAATGCACAGCGGAAGACTTAATTCGTACCTGAGAATAAACATGCTTAAAAGTGTCAACCAAAAGGTTGATGAGTTCATAGGTTTATCATAACAATGATTTCAATATTTTAATAGACCACAAGATTTCATAATCATAAACATAATACACTCGCAAGTGTATGTAAAGCATTCTAAGTGGTTGAGCACTTGGTAACCATACTTAACATTTAATCAACGTCGCATATTCCCTTTATTATGAAATCTCACTACACCGTACCAAGTGTAGTCACGAAATGAAGTACTGTGCAACCGTTGAATACTGGTCGTCCAGTCCGGTTGGGGTTGTCAGGCCCGATAGATCTATCAACAGGATTCGCATTTACAATACCACATGTAAATAGTAGTTACCAAGCTATTAGGGAAGATATGCAGGGTGGTACAACTCAACGTAGAATATATTTTTAAGTACTTGTGTCTATTTTGTAAACATTTATAAAAGTAGCGCATGTATTCTCAGCCCAAAAATATATATCGCAAAAGCAATTAAAAAGGGAGCAAATGAAACTCACCTAATGTATTTTGTTGTAAAAATACATAGAACGACATTGAACAAGTATAGGGTTGGCCTCGGATTCACGAACCTATATTAGTTATATATTAAAACATATAATAACAACTAACAAGTTGATATATTAATGATTTACATATCATATTATTAATTAAGTTATATTTATCCTATGTATTTTAGGTAGTTAATATTTATTTCTACATTACATTTATTAATATTAATATAGTAAATACTTATTAAAGTAATTTAATAATATAATATTTATCATTTATCATAATATATTACAAATAGAAATTTATTTCAAGGTTTATATATGATAAGAATATATATTTATATTAATTAATATATTTTATGGATATCTTACTTAACATCATAGAAATTTAGTAATATATAATATTAACATATTTGTAATGTATTTTTTTTTTTTAAATATTCATTTGTAATAATAACAATAATAGTGATAAAAAAAATGATACTTTTGATAATGATAATTTTTAACATAAATGGTATTAATAATAATTTCAATAATGATACTAATAATAATAATAATAACAATCAAAATAATAATAAAATAATAATAAAAGTTTTAGTAATGACTACCTCAAAGGAGTAGCCCAAAAACAATGCCAAGTCCGGGTTTGAACCCGCGACGTCCCGCTAACCTAACAACATCCTTAACCATTACTCCATTTGTTTCGTTCTTGAATTACTTAGCACGCTTAATCATTTAACCCATATTAATTATCTATCATCTTCCTAGTATCATCATCTTATTCTAGTCATCTAATCACCATATGTCACGACATCATCATCATCATCATCATTCTTTGTGATTATTATCTCGTACGTACATCATTAAACCATCCATTCATTGAATTAATATCATGCTATAATCATAACCCGTTCATCTCATTATCTTAATCACGTTTATCGTAACAAATTATAATCATCATCATTCTAAAACTTAAACTGTCATCCTCATTATTCTTAATTCCCATTATCGTTGTATTTGTTTATCATCATCATAATCACATAACCTTATCATCATCCTAATACATCATCATCATCATTGTGTTATTCTTTTCTATCATGATTATCAAGTTTCATTACCCTCATGCTCCCAATATCATTGCCATAATTACTATATCTCACGTGCCATAATCACTATCATATCTTCTTCATTACAGAATTAATTGAATCACTGTGCATCAATCGTTGGGCAGTAGTAGAATTGAAAACAAAAAGAGAATTAGAACGTTCGGCCCACTAGAACATAAAAAAGATCTCGGCCCATATTACATTTATGATTCAGGTTGCTTTACAAGCCTATCTAACACTAATGGCCCATCTATTCAAGTTTATGGTTTCAATTTTGTCGACTAACATGGAAAAAGAAAAGGAAGAAGCATAATTGAAGTAACAAACACAAATTTGCAAGTGTTGGCCACCTTTAATATGCAATTGTCGACCACCCTCCTTTTAATATACTAATGTCTCAATTCACTTTATATAATCATCAACTTTAATTACCTAACTCAACTTTTCATTTGTGTTTTAGTTCCACTTGCAAAATGATACTACACCCTTTTCTTTTTAAACAAGTGTAGTCGCTGTAGCAGAAAGAAAAAGATCGAGGTGTTGGTGTTGTTGATTTCACGAAAGGGAAGGATAAACGAAAGGTGGTTAAATGGGTTTTCAAGGTGGTGAGGTTTTGTTGTGATTTAATGGGTTGGTTTAATGGTCACATTCAATAGAAACCGGAAATAAATGGAACGTGGAGTAAACAGGATGGTGGCAGGTTTCATCCACGGATAACAGAAACCAAATGGTATCCGTAGCAATAGGTACGAGGGAAACAGAAAGACAGGAGGTATAGCAAGTTTAACGGGGTGGTGATGAGTTCACATGGTAGGATCAAGAAAGAAAGTGGTTTTAGTGGTAACTATGGTTTCCTAATCAATATTGAAGAGAGGGACAGATGAGAGAGAGACGACGAGAATGGTTGGAAAGTGTTTCTTTGGTTTGTGTCTATGAACTTTCGAATGTTGACAACGACAAGGTGATAGAAGTGGGTGTGTTAAGGTGGTGATGGTTGAGTGATGAAAGTCTCGGTGGTTAATGGTTACAAGGTGATGGTCGAACTAAAAACAGGAATTGTATAATAATAGTGTCGGTTGTTCATGTTTGAAGAGGATGATGAAGGTGGCGAAAGTTTCAAGGTGTTGTGGTTATGGTGAGTGTTTAAGGATGAACCGAAATCAGGAAGCATGTAGTGATGAGTCGAGTTTGATGGTTTACAAGAAGAATATATCCATCTCTATATTTAGTTTAAGTATGCATGTATATATTTAGGTGTCAAGATGTAAAGAAACCTTAAGATTATTAAGTGGGTTGTCAAAACAAATAGAAGGATGGACATTGGTTGTTTTTCTTCTCTATCCAATACAGCTACGATCAATTTATAACCGAAATGAGATAATTAATTCAACCTTTGGAGCAGTAAACTTAATTGTTATTTAGTGTTGATGTTAGACAGTTCATCACGGGTTAACAGGAGATTGAAGAAAGTGAGAAACAGATAGATACATCCCATATATATATATATATATATATATATATATATATATATATATATATATATATATATATATATATATCTATATCCATATTTAAATAACTTATATATAGATATAATATTAATAATAATTATAATAATTAATAATGTAATAATGTAATAATCATTTACCAATAAGGAAACGTGTGAATTGAAAAGAAAATATCAACTAGACACAATTATCAGCCTCTTTCTACCGACAGTTTTCCCAGAATATTATATCGTGTCAAAATATTAAATCGTATCGAGAATTTGGTTTAAAATTAGTCCAAATTTTCCAGGTCGTGACAATATATATATATATATATATATATATATATATATATATATATATATATATATATATATATATATATATATATATTTAAAAAAATATAAATTTGTTCATATTGAAATATGTAATAATACAATATTTAGTTTTTCAAAACTAATTATATTTTAAAGTTCATTTTGGAATAGTTTAGATAGTAGAAAAATATTGTATCAAATCACGTTTACGTTTTTGAAACACTTTATATATTTGTAATTTCTAATATAAACTTTATTTAAATTCTTCAGAAGTCATATACAAATTATCTTATAAAACGTCCTAATTAATAAAGTTTTTTTTAACTGAAATGTTTTTATACGTTTAAATCTAATATGATAACTTTGTTTTCTATAAAATAATCATTTTATTAAAAGGTTAAAATGGAAATCGTTATATTGTAAAACATAAAAAAATAATAAAGTTATTTATACTCAAAATAGATTTTAAGCTTTTAAATTACAGTTTGTTGGTGAAGCGTAAGATAAGGTTTAAAGGTTAGATAAATGTATGAAATCATTTTAAAGTAAAACGTTGATATCTAACTTTTAAGTTATCCATATTTCATAACCTTACTTTCACATTAAATACTACAAAAGTTAAAATAGTTATCTTATAGAAATCACGAGAAAAATATTGTAAAGCATGAATTGAAGATCAAACAGGAATTTCCACTAACCCTTGTCTAGTTCTCGTTAATTGAGACTTTTGTTCTTACATGTAATTCACTTTACCAATTATTACGAATACCGTTAAAAAGAAAAGTTTCCTAAATTAAAGTGGACCTCTCAACAGAGACTCGTAATCATACAATGTATCTGATAAATCAATCATTTGATATTATCTTCTAATTTCATCGATAAACATATTTGAAACAAATACATTTATGTAAAGTATTATACGTCTAATACTTTATTAACGTTTTCAAGTTATAATATATACACATATACATATATAATCATATCCGTTCATATAATGGTTCGTGAATCATTGGAATTTGGTCGAGGTTAATTGAATGTATGAACACAGTTTAAAATTCTTGAGATTTAACTTAACAAACTTTGCTTATCGTGTCGAAAACATATAAAGATTAAAGTTTAAATTTGGTCGGAAATTTTCGGGTTGTCACAGTACCTACCCGTTAAAGAAATTTCGTCCCCGAAATTTGATCGGGATGGTCATGGCTGATAATAAGTAAGTTTTCATGACGCATACGAGCTGAAAATTTGAGTTTTATCATCATTGAGTAATATAGATAAAACAATTCGATTTTGTGAAGAGTACGAGTGAAGTTATCACAAAAGAGTGAATTGAGTAAGCGTAGATTCGTCATATCTTTTGACGTAGATAGGATTGATTTCCAGAGTTCAAGGGATTTAGAGAAAATCTTCGTAATAAGATTTGATTCTTCGGAAATCAAGGAAATTAGGATCTGCTTTAAATGCGATCATATGTTTTTGATTGCTCTGTCGGATATTTTTCTATAATTCCACCCACCTTCATTTCCTTACCACTCACACCTTCTATTCTTTCTCCCTCAACTAATACTTTGAAGCATTCATCAGTATGCTTCATCCAGTTCTGCTTCTTGATATATTTCTCACTTTCATATCTGTCATTCTTCTGTTTCATCTGCCGCCGGAAGTATCTATTTACTTCTACTATACTCTTGGTTTTATAGTGTTTTTAGTTCTCCCGTGTCTTTATATTGCCATATGTATCAATATATATGGTTTGTAATTTCTGGGTTGTTGTTGGGCTTTATATCTTCCCTTATATTTTAAAGTCCCTGCTTCTATCTTCTATAATCATTGTTATCCATAGTTAATGCTTTCTCCTATTTGCTGCGATTTATACTCCAATTTTCTATTTCGGAGCTTCATTCTTTCGTTTCCTCTTCTTGTGATTAAACACCGCATGTAATGGTCCAAAATTCGTAGGTATGAATTTCAGAATGAACATAATTAATGTTCTAAGAACGCAATTATAATGGCACGATCTTGATTTGTCAAATTACTAGAATACCTCGGATAAGACTGTGATGACCCAGGAATTTCTGACCAAATTTAAACTTAATCTTTATATGATTTCGATACGATAAGCAAAGTATGTAATGTTGAGTCTAGAAAACAATGGAACGGTGTTCATATATTCAATTGACCTTCGTCTGCTCTCGACGATTCACGAACAATTGTGTGTAAATAAATAAATAAATATATATATATATATATATATATATATATATATATATATATATATATATATATATATATATATATATATATATATATATATATATATATATATATATAAATTCTAAACATAGGTAATATTATATATTGTAATTTATAAATATTAAATATTTAATATATGTTAATGTATAAGATATATTAGATGATTTGTAAATATGATATAGATAATAAATTGTAAAATTTAATTACAAGCCTGAATATAATTGTTATACTTTAACCATTTGTATTAGTAATGTTGTTATATATATATATATATATATATATATATATATATATATATATATATATATATATATATATATATATATATATATATATATATATATATATATATATATATATATATATATATATATATATATATATATATATGAAATTGAATACATATAACTTGTTATACCTTTTATATTATTTGTATTATTATTAGGTGTTATTAATACCTTGAACAATTAAAAATCATTAATATTATTATTAATAATGTCATTATTATAATTTTTATTAATGCTAGTATTATTATTATTAAAAAATAAATATTGTTATTATAAATCAACTTATTATTAATATTGAAAATATTATTATTAGTTATATCATTATTATTATTAATAACTACTATTATACTTAATATTAATATAATTTTCGGTATTATAAATAATATTAAAAGTATTATTATTATTAATATATTTATTAACTATTAATATTAAAAATAATATATAAAAATCAATTAAGTGTACAACTAAATTCCCTATCTCCATCAAACTTTATTCTCTTGACTTTGATGCAAGATCCAATTGATACAAAACAAGATTGGTTATACATCTATGTCAATTGTACAAATCAGTACACAAAAATCAAACTCTTAATATCCTTTTTCCTAGTTTCTGCCCTTGTGACCTATTGATGCCAAGGTGATTATATCTATCTTATTTTTTTATTACATATAAACATATACATACATATCACTTATGCATTCCCTTCTCCTTGCTTCCTTTCGAGAGCCACACAACGAGAACAATCCCTTAAACCATCACATTTGCTGCTATGATTCAAACCACTACCACTTTCAAGAACACCCACTTCTGCACTTGACCATTATAACACCCTTGTTAAATTAACTGTTACAGAGCCATCGTGTTCCATTTGATCAGGTCTGTAACCATCTTTGAACTTCACAACACCAACCATTATCACTACTAACAACCTTTTGTGTCTACTGCTATATAGTTGCATCTATTTCCATTAAATTCTAACTTGTTTCAGCAACTCAAACAACCATAATTCACCATCATCCATCATCTCATGCAGCTGCTCGTTTCTTTCTGTTTTACAGCCAAGAAACACCACATCTTCCCATCTTCAAAATTGACTCAACACCATCATTCACATCACCTAAACTTTCATGTGTTATCTAAACTTTTCTGATTTTCTTTTCTGGACATCAAACCACCACCATCACAAAACCACAAGATCCCTGCCATGCCTTTCTATTCGAACCCACCTCACCAATGAACAACTCGTCTATCAAGTTCTGTCATCTGTTTCTATTCAGTCGAATAACCATAATTTTTCTGAGATTTTTGCAGCCCATGAACGAATCCAACAAGCTGCTAAGACAATTGCAGCTGTACCTGTCTTGTTACTGTAAGGATCAACTGCAACTCACTGCCATGGGTTCCTGTTTTACAACAACATCACAACACACTTATTGGTTACCAATTCTGTTTAAATTAAGCTATTACAACTACTGCAACAGTTATACTCTTTCCTGGTTCCATTCAAACATCAAACATCACAAAACTGGTAAGCAGATCAAATTCAATGACTTATATATTTTTTTGAGCTATTTAACGAAAAGAAAAGGATAGAAAAAGTACAGTCTAAGTTTTATCGACTTGATTATAGTATATTACTACATGGTGTCGTAATCAAACTCACAGGGCAGGTCATTAACTATAAATGATCATCGCTGAACCCATTAAGAACCCAATTATGTTTATCGCGTTCAATTCAATTAAAATTACAGAATAAATATAAATGGATGAAGAAAAAGAGAATATCATCGAACTCACTTACCTATTTGATTATTTAATTAACCGATTACATGATCGATTGATGAAGGATGATATGATGATGATTCTGATTCAATGAAGATCGAAATTGAGAATCTGCTACTCGTGGGACTGATGCTCGAATGATGATGATAATGAATCAATAACCTATGGTACATCGGTGATTGTTTGATCGGGTGATGAATCGAAGAACCCTAAACCATGAGACTGTCCTGCACCTTGCTTCTATAAAACTCGATTTGCTTTGGGGAACCACCAACAACACGTTTATTTCTTTTATTAGGTATAAAATAAAATCAGTATTATTAGTTATAATTTTTATTATTATTATTATTATTATAATTATAATTATAATTATAATTATTATTATTATTATTATTATTATTATTATTATTATTATTATTATTATTATTATTATTATTATTATTATTATTATTATTATTATTATTATTATTCTTATTATTATTATTATTACACTAATATAAATATTATACTCACTATTGGTATCATCATTAAAATGAACATTAGGATTATTATTACTATTATTATTATTATTATTAGTATTATTCTTAAAAGTATTATTTTTGAAATTATTATTATTGACAAAAGTATTTTTATCATTCTCATTATCATTATAAGTATTATTATTGATATTATCATTATTATTATTAATATGATTATTAGTATTGTTATTATTAAACTTATTATCATTATTATCATTCGTAATAAAATCATTAAATTGTTATCACTAAACTATCAATAATATTGCAAATAGATATTTTTATAAACAAATACATTACGCTACATTTATTATTAAAAAGATAATAACTAAACTATATATATATATATATATATATATATATATATATATATATATATATATATATATATATATATATATATATATATATATATATAAGATGTCAATTAATATACAAATATTTTTTTTTTATTATACATAAACCCTAATACAAATTATTAGTATTAATATGTTATAATGAAAGATACACACTAGTTAAATAAAATGTATAAATTAAATATATCTATATAACAAATAATTTAACAAGTATATTATTAAAAATAATAAATATATTTTTTCGATTACCATTATATGTTTTAATATATATATATATATATATATATATATATATATATATATATATATATATATATATATATATATATATATATATATGATATAGGTTCGTGAATTTGAGGCCAACCCTGCATTGTTCAGTTGTTCAATGTCGTCATATGTATTTTTACTACAAAATACAGTACTGTGAGTTTCATTTGCCTTTTTACCCTTTATATTTTTGGGCTGAGAATACATGCGCAATATTTATAAGTGTTTTACAAAATAGACAAAAGTACGTGAAACTACATTCTATGGTTGAATTATCAAAATCGAATATGCCCCTTTTTATTAAGTCTGGTAATCTAAGAATTAGGGAACATACACCCTAATTGACGCGAATCCTAAAGATAAATCTATTGGGCCTAACAAACCCCATCCAAAGTACCGGATGCTTTAGTACTTCAAAATTTATATCAAATCCAAAGGGTGTCCCGGAATGATGGGGATATTCTTATATATGCATCTTGTTAATGTCGGTTACCAGGTGTTCACCATATGAATGATTTTTTATCTCTATGTATGGGATGTGTATTGAAATATGAAATCTTGTGGTCTATTAAAATATTAAAATGGTTGTTATGATAAACTAATGAACTCACCAACCTTTTGGTTGACACTTTAAAGCATGTTTATTCTCAGGTATGAAAGAAATCTTCCGCTGTGCATGTGCTCATTTTCAAGATATTACTTGGAGTCATTCATGACATATTTCAAAAGACATTGCATTCGAGTCATTGAGTTCATCAAGATTATTATTTAGTCATTTATAGTTTAGATATATTATGAAATTGTATGCATGCCGTCAACTTTTGATGTAATGAAAGATTGTCTTTTCAAAAACGAATGCAATGTTTGTAAAATGTATCATATAGAGGTAAAGTACCTCGCGATGTAATCAACTGTTGTGAATCATTTATAATCGATATGAACTTCGTCCGGATGGATTAGGATGGGTCATGAAAGTTGGTATCAGAGCAGTGGTCTTAGCGAACCAGGTCTGCATTAGTGTGTATAACTGATAAGTCGTTAGGATGCATTAGTGAGTCTGGACTTTGACCGTGTCTACATGTCAAAAATTTTGCTTATCATTTTTGTCAGAAATCATCAGTTTATCATCCTTAGGAAATTACCTGTTTATCATCCTTAAAGTGTAGACACGTCTTACTGCCTCTATTTCATAGACAGTGTATAGATAAGTTCATATCTTAGCGTATTTGTTATTGTTACCTTTGCCTGACAACTTCCGTAGATTCCTCCGTAACTTATGGGATTTTAGTATTATATATGCGTATGTAAATTATGTATTGCAGGGTACTAATCTACATCATATAATCTATTTCTTATCGAAAATCCTTCATCTGATCGTACGAAATGAATCCCTCAACCAGTTCGAATTTCTCGGATTAAAATAGCTATTCCGATATGGATGTTCACCTAAGCTTCGAAAGCAACGTCACCGGAATGAATCGATCAATCAGTCATCCCTAATTCATCTGATGGGTTTGTAGTTGACTTAATCAATAGAGACGAGAAGAAGGCAATCCTTTCCATCCACCAAATTGCCCTCTTAGCGAAGAACCTGAAACACTTACCGGCGAATCTATCCGAAACACCATTTTCAGCCTCAGTTCCAGAGTAGCTCGACACGATTATATTCTATCCACAATTCTAAACCTTATTCATCCGCTCGTTCTGACCAACAATCATCCCGGAATAATAGAAGAAGTCAACGAACTTCGCGCTCGAGTAATCAATTTGGAGAATATGGTGCAAAATTTACCAGCTTCAACAACATCACGTGCACCAACAGTACCATCAATAACAGCACCAGTACCATCAACAATCCATGCCTCAACATCTCATCCTGTACCTCTAGTATAATTAGCATTCTACATATCATTCTACATCATTTATCTTCGTTCGACATGACGATTATGTAATCTCTAATGTCTAGAGTTTATATATTCTTATTCTAACGGTAAATTAAATGAGTTTAATATCATATTGACTCATTAAATTCATGAATATATCTGAAGAAAATATATATGTATATATGTTTTCATAAAGATTGTAATTAAATTTTTTTCGTACAAACTAATAATGGTGAAAATATTTTAACGGGTAGGTAATACCCGAGGAATATTTAGTTTTCACAGTATTAAATTACACTGTACATTCTTCGAATCTGATTCAACAGTCATTTACTATCCTACTTACATCCACAGATATACGAATCCGTTCACCACAGAATAACCATTTTCATTCAATTTCATATTTGGATTTTGACTTATCAGAATCCAACAAGTGGCATAATGAAGAAAACATTTGACAAAATAAAATTTGTTAGAAACAGACAAATTAAATATGAAAAAAAAAATTTGTTAAGAACCCACGTTAACTATTCCTAGCTAACTGTCAATTCCGTATTACCTTTTATTTATCGTAATTTATTTATCGCAATTTTAATTCTCGCAATTTTATTTATCGTCATTTAATTTATGTTATTTATTTTACGCACTTTAAATATCGGGACACGTATACAAGGTTTTGACATATCATATCGACGCATCTATATATATTATTTGGAATAACCATAGACACTCTATATGCAGTAATGCTGAAGTTAGCTATACAGGGTTGAGGTTGATTCTACAATAATATATATAGTTTGAGTTGTGATCGAGTCTGAGACATGTACACGGGTCATGATATGGATTAATTAATTCGAATATTATATATTAAACTGTATATGAATTATTGAATTGGTAACTGTGGACTGCTAATTGTGGACTATCAACATTGGACAATTAAAATGAATTAAAATATTGATTATAACATATGAAACTAAACAATTCTTCAAGCTTGCCACTTGATTTCATCTTAAACCTCATTTGTATCTTGACGATTACAATCTGCGTTCAAACTTTTCATGATTCTTAAAAACACCTCAATTGAGAGGATGGACCAACCCACTTCATCTATGGAAGGAAAGATTCATGCATATAGTTATGCACCTGAAAAATTCTCGAAAACTGAGTAAACGTTTAACGCGTAGCTGTGCTAATTCCTTTAGCGTTATTATTACCAAAAATAACTTTGCAATCTCTTTCCAAATTAGTCAATTTTGTCACAGCTCCAGCAAACCAACATCGACTTTTCTTTCGAATAAACTCTATTATAACCTTGATATATAAGTTTTCCTTTCGTCAACGTTACTGGAGAACCGTTTATAATCCACCACATTAGCATTAAACGTATCAGCAACCTCGTTGCTCCTTGGTTTAAATCCCTCCGACAAATCACTATATTTATCAATTGAAGTCTCATCATGTACACATCCGCATCTTGTAACCAGAATTGCCATACCAATTACCGGGAATCAGCAAATCTGTATTTTGAGTCTCGCAACGATTCCACATCAACAGTTATTTGTATCCATATAACATTTATCTCTTAGAACTATGAACTTCCATTCTGAAATTTTGAAAAGCACTCAGTCTACAAATCAATACTCTGAATGTTGAAAAAGCTGAATGAAGCAACAGAAATCGTAGACAACAGTAAATGACCTTAATCATCGAAAGTTTGATGATAAAGAATAGTATGTTGGAAAAGCTCATAAAAGTTGGAAATGGAAAACTGATTGAGCAAACTATGAAGGAATCTCTGAACAAAATACAAGGACTAAACTTGTACATTAAGAATCCTGAAGATTCTGTTTCTGATGAAATCTTTAGCGAATACCTTTCTTTTGACTCTAAACTCTTGCGGACAAATTTTCTTCACCATCTTTCGATATTAGAAATTCCAAGATATCATCGTATCTTTCATTATAAATATCCTCCATATTTCTGAAGATATTTTTATAGCTATTCTTATCTGAAATCATAAATCTCTTCATGCTATCAGTATTACATCATATAGAAACTATTAGTTTCTATATTATGTAAACTTTCGAGCTTAAAATATAAATGTTATTGAAGTAATGTTGGGAACTGATGCATGAGTTAGTATAATATAATGACACTTGATCAATGTGATTATATTACAGTAAGTCATGCTGAGTTTTTAAATGGAACATGATGATTCACAGATTAAAACGTCATCATGTGTCATGTTACATAACTCTTTCATTCTGATTAACTTCTGAACATATCAAGAAACTATATTCTTGATAGTTCTATTCTCAGTAATTCTGGTAATTTGACAAATAAAATCGTGCGATTACGTTCCTTTTTGTTTAGAACATTAAGTTTATTCGAAACTCCATACTTACGAATTCTGGACCGTTACTCACGTTATTAGAGGTCGAGAAGAGAATAAAAAGACAAAGAGCACCAAAATATAAGAGAAAATATAAAGCCCAATAACAACACGGAGGTTACAAACAGTGGATATTAATACGAATAGCAATATAAAGATACGGCATAATTAAGAATAGTATCACCTCAAGGTTATATTAAAAGTAAACAGATTTTTCCGGTGGAATTGGAAAAGAAGGACGATCATTGCAATAGTCAGAATGAGAACAAGGATTAGAACCGGATTAAGCATTATTATAATCTCTTGATATATGAACTGAGAAAAAAGGTATAGAAGTGGTGAAAACTAATGGAACGGAAAAGGTATATTTATAATGGAAATATCAGACATAGCAATCGAGGCAGATCATCGCATTTAATTGAAGAGATCTTAATTTCCTTATTCGCCGAAGAATCAAATCTTTTAGATTATGAAGATTTTCTTTAATTCCTTGAATTCCGGAATTCAACCAAGACAACGTCAAAAGGTAAAACGAAACTTCATTTATTCATTTCACTCTTTTGTGATAGCTTCATTCGTGCTCTTCGAATAATCGAATTATTTTATCTGTATTATTCAATAATGATAAAACCTCTATTTATCAGCTCA
Organism: Rutidosis leptorrhynchoides; assembly: GCF_046630445.1. Classification (NCBI taxonomy): domain Eukaryota; kingdom Viridiplantae; phylum Streptophyta; class Magnoliopsida; order Asterales; family Asteraceae; genus Rutidosis; species Rutidosis leptorrhynchoides. Next base: position 514,351,277 of record NC_092336.1, on the reverse strand, counting down.
TATTCGTCAGGAAAACATATTTATTATTAGCCATGACGACCTCACTCAAATTTCGGGACGAAATTTCTTTAACGGGTAAGTACTGTGATGACCCGGGAATTTCTGACCAAATTTAAACTTAATCTTTATATGATTTTGATACGATAAGCAAAGTATGTAATGTTGAGTCTAGAAAACATTGGAACGGTGTTCATATATTCAATTGACCTTCGACTGCTCTCGACGATTCACGAACAATTGTGTGTAAATAAATAAATAAATAAATAAATAAATATATATATATATATATATATATATATATATATATATATATATATATATATATATATATATATATATATATATATATATATATATATATAAATTCTAAACATAGGTAATATTATATATTGTAATTTATAAATATTAAATATATAATATATGTTAATGTATAAGATATATTAGATGATTTGTAAATATGATATAATTAATAAATTGTAAAATTTAATTACAAGCCTGAATATAATTGTTATACTAATATCATTACTTTTATTATTCATGCTAATAATAATATTAACCATTTGTATTAGTAATGTTGTTATATATATATATATATATATATATATATATATATATATATATATATATATATATATATATATATATACATATATATATATATATATGTATATACATATATATATATGTATATATAAATATGAAATTGAATACATATAACTTGCTATACCTTTTATATTATTTGGATTATTATTAGGTATTATTAATACCTTGAACAATTAAAAATCATTAATATTATTATTAATAATGTCATTATTATAATTATTATTATAATTTTTATTAATGCTAATATTATTATTATTAAAAAATAAATATTGTTATTATAAATCAACTTATTATTAATATCAAAAATGTTATTATTAGTTATATCATTATTATTATTAATAATTAATATTATACTTAATATTAATATAATTTTCGGTATTATAAATTATATTAAAAATATTATTATTATTAATATATTTATTAACTATTAATATTAAAAATAATATATAAAAATCAATTAAGTGTACAACTAAATTCCCTATCTCCATCAAACTTTATTCTCTTGACTTTGATGTAAGATCCAATTGATGCGAAACAAGATTGGTTATACATCTGTGTCAATTGTACAAATCAGTACACAAAAATCAAACTCTTAATATCTTTTTTCCTAGTTTCTGTAGTGACCCGAACTTTTCCATGTTTATATATATTAATTGAGATTGATATTTACATGATTAAATGTTTCCAACATGTTAAGCAATCAAACTTGTTAAGACTTGATTAATTGAAATATGTTTCATATAGACAATTGACCACCCAAGTTGACCGGCGATTCACGAACGTTAAAACTTGTAAAAATGACATGACGATATATATATGGATATACATATGGTTAACATGAGATTATGATAAGTAAGTATCTCCATAAGTATATTAACAATGAGTTATATACATATAAACAAGACTACTAACTTAAGGATTTCGAAACGAGACATATATGTAACGATTATCGTTGTAACGACATTTAAATGTATATATATCATATTAAGATATATTAATATATCATAATATCATGATAATATAATAATTTAACATCTCATTAGATATAATAAACAATGGGTTAACAACATTAATTGAGATCGTTAACTTAAAGGTTTCAAAACAACACTTACATGTAACGACTAACGATGACTTAACGACTCAGTTAAAATGTATATACATGTAGTGTATTTAGATGTATTAAAATACTTTTGGAAGACTTCAAGACATATATCAAAACACTCATACTTAACGAAAATGGTTACAGTTACTTTCCCATTCTTTTCTTTCATCAAGAATTCTAGTCGTATTCTTACCCGTATTATACACAGCTTCAAAACGTACTTACTATGGGTATATACCAATAGGAACTAGCATGGGATTCCACTCTTGATTATGTCATGTATGACTAATCAATTTTAAATTCTACCATGAGATAGTCAACTAACTAGAACTCCTTTTAACCCCACTCACCACTCACCAATTACCACTCATCATTCACTCCATTTCACTTCCAATTCTCTTTCTAATTCTCTCTCAACACACACACACTATTATGAATGTATTTTTCCAGTAGTTAATCATCATCTTCATCAAAAATCACTTCAAGAATCAAGCTATAATCATCATAGGAAGAACACTTCAAGAACACTTCAAAAATCCCTTCAAGTTTACTAATTTACTTCCAAGCTTTCTAATTCATTCCAAGTAATCATCTAAGATCAAGAAACCTTTGTTATATACAGTAGGTTATCTTTCTTATTCAAGGTAATATTCATATTCAAACTTTGATTCAATTTCTATAACTATAAACTATCTTAATTCGAGTAAAAATCTTACTTGAACTTGTTTTTCTGTCATGATCCTACTTCAAGAACTTTCAAACCATCCAAGATCCTTTGAAGCTAGATCATTTTTTGTCACTTCCAGTAGGTTTACCTACTAAACTTGAGGTAGTAATGATGTTCATAACATCATTCGATTCATATATATAAAACTATCTTTTTCGAAGGTTTAAACTCGTAATCACTAGAACATAGTTTAGTTAATTCTAAACTTGTTCGCAAACAAAAGTTAATCCTTCTAACTTGACTTTTAAAATTAACTAAACACGTGTTCTATATCTATATGATATGCTAACTTAATGATTTAAAACCTGGAAACACGAAAAACACCGTAAAACCGGATTTACGCCGTCGTAGTAACACCGCGGGCTGTTTTGGGTTAGTTAATTAAAAACTATAATAAACTTTGATTTAAAAGTTGTTATTCTGAGAAAATGATTTTTATTATGAACATGAAACTATATCCAAAAATTATGGTTAAACTCAAAGTGGAAGTATGTTTTCTAAAATGGTCATCTAGACGTCGTTCTTTCGACTGAAATGACTACCTTTACAAAAACGACTTGTAACTTATTTTTCCGACTATAAACCTATACTTTTTCTGTTTAGATTCATAAAATAGAGTTCAATATGAAACCATAGCAATTTAATTCACTCAAAATGGATTTAAAATGAAGAAGTTATGGGTAAAACAAGATTGGATAATTTTTCTCATTTTAGCTACGTGAAAATTGGTAACAAATCTATTCCAACCATAACTTAATCAACTTGTATTGTATATTATGTAATCTTGAGATACCATAGAGACGTATACAATGTTTCGACCTATCATGTCGACACATCTATATATATTTCGGAACAACCATAGACACTCTATATGGGAATGTTGGAGTTAGCTATACAGGGTTGAGGTTGATTCCAAAATATATATAGTTTGAGTTGTGATCAATACTGAGATACGTACACACTGGGTCGTGGATTGATTCAAGATAATATTTATCGATTTATTTCTGTACATCTAACTGTGGACAACTAGTTGTAGGTTACTAACGAGGACAGCTGACTTAATAAACTTAAAACATCAAAATATATTAAAAGTGTTGTAAATATATTTTGAACATACTTTAATATATATGTATATATTGTTATAGGTTCGTGAATCAACAGTGGCCAAGTCTTACTTCTCGACGAAGTAAAAATATGTGAAAGTGAGTTATAGTCCCACTTTTAAAATCTAATATTTTTGGGATGAGAATACATGCAGGTTTTATAAATGATTTACAAAATAGACACAAGTACGTGAAACTACATTCTATGGTTGAATTATCAAAATCGAATATGCCCCTTTTTATTAAGTCTGGTAATCTAAGAATTAGGGAACAGACACCCTAATTGACGTGAATCCTAAAGATAGATCTATTGGGCCTAACAAACCCCATCCAAAGTATCAGATGCTTTAGTACTTCGAAATTTATATCATATCCGAAGGGTGTCCCGGAATGATGGAGATATTCTTATATATGCATCTTGTTAATGTCGGTTACCAGGTGTTCACCATATGAATGATTTTTATCTCTATGTATGGGATGTGTATATAAATATGAAATCTTGTGGTCTATTATTATGATTTCATATATATAGGTTAAACCTATAACTCAACAACATTTTTGTTGACGTTTTAAGCATGTTTATTCTCAGGTGATTATTAAGAGCTTCCGCTGTCGCATACTTAAATAAGGACGAGATTTGGAGTCCATGCTTGTATGATATTGTGTAAAAACTGCATTCAAGAAACTTATTTTGTTGTAACATATTTGTATTGTAAACCATTATGTAATGGTCGTGTGTAAACAGGATATTTTAGATTATCATTATTTGATAATCTACATAAAGCTTTTTAAACCTTTATTGATGAAACAAAGGTTATGGTTCGTTTTAAAATGAATGCAGTCTTTGAAAAACGTCTCATATAGAGGTCAAAACCTCGCAACGAAATCAATTAATATGGAACGTTTTTAATCAATAAGAACGGGACATTTCAGTTGGTATCCGAGCGTTGGTCTTAGAGAACCAGAATTTTGCATTAGTGTGTCTTATCGAGTTTGTTAGGATGCATTAGTGAGTCTGGACTTCGACCGTGTTTACTTGAAAAATGATTGCTTAACAAATTTTGTTGGAAACTATATATTTTTAACATGTGAATATTATGTTATATATTAATCTCTTAACGCGTTTGATATTATGTGATAGATGTCTACCTCTAGAACAAGTCCCATTGACTCACCTAATAATAATGAAGAGTCAAATGTAAATTGGAATGATTCGTGGACTGATTCACAAGTTCTCGAAGAGGAACCGGAAGAAGAGTCGGAACCAGAAGAAGAGTCGGAACCGGAAGAAGAATCAGAACCGGATGAAGAAATAGAACCGGTGGGGGAAATAATAAAACGGTTGAGTAAAAGAAAATTCTCAACCAACCGACCAAGGTTAATTATGGTCAATGGTGTTTCCGCTAAGGAAGCAAAATATTGGGAGGATTACCAATTCTCCGATGAATCGGATTCTGACGAGAATTCCGATGATGTTATAGAAATTACCCCAACTGAATTTAAAAAGGCAAAAGAAAATAATAAGGGAAAGGGCATAAAAATAGAGAAATCTAATTCCAACCCCGATGAACTTTATATATATCGTCTGAAATGTCCCGTTCTTATTGATTAAAAACGTTCCATATTAATTGATTTCGTTGCGAGGTTTTGACCTCTATATGAGACGTTTTTCAAAGACTGCATTCATTTTTAAAACAAACCATAACCTTTATTTCATAAATAAAGGTTTAAAAAGCTTTACGTAGATTATCAAATAATGATAATCTAAAATATCCTGTTTACACACGACCATTACATAATGGTTTACAATACAAATATGTTACATCGAAATCAGTTTCTTGAATGCAGTTTTTACACAATATCATACAAACATGGACTCCAAATCTTGTCCTTATTTTAGTATGCAACAGCGGAAGCTCTTAATATTCACCTGAGAATAAAAATGCTTTAAACGTCAACAAAAATGTTGGTGAGTTATAGGTTTAACCTATATATATCAAATCGTAACAATAGACCACAAGATTTCATATTTCAATACACATCCCATACATAGAGATAAAAATCATTCATATGGTGAACACCTGGTAACCGACATTAACGAGATGCATATATAAGAATATCCCCATCATTCCGGGACACCCTTCGGATATGATATAAATTTCGAAGTACTAAAGCATCCGGTACTTTGGATGGGGTTTGTTAGGCCCAATAGATCTATCTTTAGGATTCGCGTCAATTAGGGTGTCTGTTCCCTAATTCTTAGATTACCAGACTTAATAAAAAGGGGCATATTCGATTTCGATAATTCAACCATAGAATGTAGTTTCACGTACTTGTGTCTATTTTGTAAATCATTTATAAAACCTGCATGTATTCTCATCCCAAAAATATTACATTTTAAAAATGGGACTATAACTCACTTTCACAGATTTTTACTTCGTCGGGAAGTAAGACTTGGCCACTGGTTGATTCACGAACCTATAACAATATATACATATATATCAAAGTATGTTTAAAATATATTTACAACACTTTTAATATATTTTGATGTTTTAAGTTTATTAAGTCAGCTGTCCTCGTTAGTAACCTACAACTAGTTGTCCACAGTTAGATGTACAGAAATAAATCGATAAATATTATCTTGAATCAATCCACGACCCAGTGTATACGTATCTCAGTATTGATCACAACTCAAACTATATATATTTTGGAATCAACCTCAACCCTGTATAGCTAACTCCAACATTCACATATAGAGTGTCTATGGTTGTTCCGAAATATATATAGATGTGTCGACATGATAGGTCGAAACATTGTATACGTGTCTATGGTATCTCAAGATTACATAATATACAATACAAGTTGATTAAGTTATGGTTGGAATAGATTTGTTACCAATTTTCACGTAGCTAAAATGAGAAAAATTATCCAATCTTGTTTTACCCATAACTTCTTCATTTTAAATCCGTTTTGAGTGAATCAAATTGCTATGGTTTCATATTGAACTCTATTTTATGAATCTAAACAGAAAAGTATAGGTTTATAGTCGGAAAAATAAGTTACAAGTCGTTTTTGTAAAGGTAGTCATTTCAGTCGAAAGAACGACGTCTAGATGACCATTTTAGAAAACATACTTCCACTTTGAGTTTAATCATAATTTTTGGATATAGTTTCATATTCATAATAAAAATCATTTTCTCAGAATAACAACTTTAAAATCAAAGTTTATCATAGTTTTTAATTAACTAACCCAAAACAGCCCGCGGTGTTACTACGACGGCGTAAATCCGGTTTTACGGTGTTTTTCGTGTTTCCAGGTTTTAAATCATTAAGTTAGCATATCATATAGATATAGAACATGTGTTTAGTTGATTTTAAAAGTCAAGTTAGAAGGATTAACTTTTGTTTGCGAACAAGTTTAGAATTAACTAAACTATGTTCTAGTGATTACAAGTTTAAACCTTCGAATAAGATAGCTTTATATGTATGAATCGAATGATGTTATGAACATCATTACTACCTTAAGTTCCTTGGATAAACCTACTGGAAAAGAGAAAAATGGATCTAGCTTCAATGGATCCTTGGATGGCTCGAAGTTCTTGAAGCAGAATCATGACACGAAAACAAGTTCAAGTAAGATCATCACTTGAAATAAGATTGTTATAGTTATAGAAATTGAACCAAAGTTTGAATATGATTATTACCTTGTATTATAATGATAACCTACTGTAAGAAACAAAGATTTCTTGAGGTTGGATGATCACCTTACAAGATTGGAAGTGAGCTAGCAAACTTGAAAGTATTCTTGATTTTATGAAACTAGAACTTTTGGAATTTATGAAGAACACTTAGAACTTGAAGATAGAACTTGAGAGAGATCAATTAGATGAAGAAAATTGAAGAATGAAAGTGTTTGTAGGTGTTTTTGGTCGTTGGTGTATGGATTAGATATAAAGGATATGTAATTTTGTTTTCATGTAAATAAGTCATGAATGATTACTCATATTTTTGTAATTTTATGAGATATTTCATGCTAGTTTCCAAATGATGGTTCCCACATGTGTTAGGTGACTCACATGGGCTGCTAAGAGCTGATCATTGGAGTGTATATACCAATAGTACATACATCTAAAAGCTGTGTATTGTACGAGTACGAATACGGGTGCATACGAGTAGAATTGTTGATGAAACTGAACGAGGATGTAATTGTAAGCATTTTTTTTAAGTAGAAGTATTTTGATAAGTGTATTGAAGTCTTTCAAAAGTGTATAAATACATATTAAAACACTACATGTATATACATTTTAACTGAGTCGTTAAGTCATCGTTAGCCGTTACATGTAAATGTTGTTTTGAAACCTTTAGGTTAACGATCATGTTAAATGTTGTTAACCCAATGTTTATAATATCAAAAGAGATTTTAAATTATTATATTATCATGATATTATGATGTACGAATATCTCTTAATATGATATATATATACATTAAATGTCGTTACAACGATAATCGTTACATATATGTCTCGTTTCAAAATCATTAAGTTAGTAGTCTTGTTTTTACATATGTAGTTCATTGTTAATATACTTAATGATATGTTTAATTATCATAATATAATTTTAACTATATATATAACCATATATATGTCATCATATAGTTTTTACAAGTTTTAACGTTCGTGAATCACCGGTCAACTTGGGTGGTCAATTGTCTATATGAAACCTATTTCAATTAATCAAGTCTTAACAAGTTTGATTGCTTAATCATGTTGGAAACATTTAATCATGTAAATATCACTCTCAATTAATATATATAAACATGGAAAAGTTCGGGTCACTACAGTACCTACCCGTTAAATAAATTTCGTCCCGAAATTTTAAGCTGTTGAAGGTGTTGACGAATCTTCTGGAAATAGATACGGGTATTTCTTCTTCATCTGATCTTCACGCTCCCAGGTGAACTCGGGTCCTCTACGAGCATTCCATCGAACCTTAACAATTGGTATCTTGTTTTGCTTAATTCTTTTAACCTCACGATCCATTATTTCGACGGGTTCTTCGATGAATTGAAGTTTTTCGTTGATTTGGATTTCATCTAACAGAATAGTGAGATCTTCTTTAGCAAAACATTTCTTCAAATTCGAGACGTGGAAAGTGTTATGTACAGCCGCGAGTTGTTGAGGTAACTCAAGTCGGTAAGCTACTGGTCCGACACGATCAATAATCTTGAATGGTCCAATATACCTTGGATTTAATTTCCCTCGTTTACCAAATCGAACAACGCCTTTCCAAGGTGCAACTTTAAGCATGACCATCTCTCCAATTTCAAATTCTATATCTTTTCTTTTAATGTCAGCGTAGCTCTTTTGTCGACTTTGGGCGGTTTTCAACCGTTGTTGAATTTGGATGATCTTCTCGGTAGTTTCTTGTATAATCTCCGGACCCGTAATCTGTCTATCCCCCACTTCACTCCAACAAATAGGAGACCTGCACTTTCTACCATAAAGTGCTTCAAACGGCGCCATCTCAATGCTTGAATGGTAGCTGTTGTTGTAGGAAAATTCTGCTAACGGTAGATGTCGATCCCAACTGTTTCTGAAATCAATAACACATGCTCGTAGCATGTCTTCAAGCGTTTGTATCGTCCTTTCACTCTGCCCATCAGTTTGTGGATGATAGGCAGTACTCATGTCTAGACGAGTTCCTAATGCTTGCTGTAATGTCTGCCAGAATCTTGAAATAAATCTGCCATCCCTATCAGAGATAATAGAGATTGGTATTCCATGTCTGGAGACGACTTCCTTCAAATACAGTCGTGCTAACTTCTCCATCTTGTCATCTTCTCTTATTGGCAGGAAGTGTGCTGATTTGGTGAGATGATCAACTATTACCCAAATAGTATCAAAACCACTTGCAGTCCTTGGCAATTTAGTGATGAAATCCATGGTAATGTTTTCCCATTTCCATTCCGGGATTTCGGGTTTTTGAAGTAGACCTGATGGTTTCTGATGCTCAGCTTTGACCTTAGAACACGTCAAACATTCTCCTACGTATTTAGCAACATCGGCTTTCATACCCGGCCACCAAAAATGTTTCTTGAGATCCTTGTACATCTTCCCCGTTCCAGGATGTATTGAGTATCTGGTTTTATGAGCTTCTCTAAGTACCATTTCTCTCATATCTCCAAATTTTGGTACCCAAATCCTTTCAGCCCTATACCGGGTTTCGTCTTCCCGAATATTAAGATGCTTCTCCGATCCTTTGGGTATTTCATCCTTTAAATTTCCCTCTTTTAAAACTCCTTGTTGCGCCTCCTTTATTTGAGTAGTAATGTTATTATGAATCATTATATTCATAGATTTTACTCGAATGGGTTCTCTGTCCTTCCTGCTCAAGGCATCGGCTACCACATTTGCCTTCCCCGGGTGGTAACGAATCTCAAAGTCGTAATCATTCAACAATTCAATCCACCTACGCTGCCTCATATTCAGTTGTTTCTGATTAAATATGTGTTGAAGACTTTTGTGGTCGGTATATATAATACTTTTAACCCCATATAAGTAGTGCCTCCAAGTCTTTAATGCAAAAACAACCGCGCCTAATTCCAAATCATGCGTCGTATAATTTTGCTCGTGAATCTTCAATTGTCTAGAGGCATAAGCAATCACCTTCGTTCGTTGCATTAATACACAACCGAGACCTTGCTTTGATGCGTCACAATAAATCACAAAATCATCATTCCCTTCAGGCAATGACAATATAGGTGCCGTAGTTAGCTTTTTCTTCAATAACTGAAACGCTTTCTCTTGTTCATCCTTCCATTCAAATTTCTTCCCTTTATGCGTTAATGCAGTCAAGGGTTTTGCTATTCTGGAAAAGTCTTGGATGAACCTTCTGTAGTAACCAGCTAGTCCTAAAAACTGGCGTATGTGTTTCGGAGTTTTCGGGGTTTCCCACTTTTCAACAGTTTCTATCTTTGCCGGATCCACCTTAATACCTTCTTTGTTCACTATGTGACCGAGGAATTGAACTTCTTTCAACCAAAATGCACACTTTGAAAACCTAGCGTACAATTCTTCCTTCCTCAATACTTCTAACACCTTTCTCAAATGTTCACCGTGTTCTTGGTCATTCTTTGAGTAAATAAGTATGTCATCAATGAAAACAATGACAAACTTGTCAAGGTATGGTCCACACACTCGGTTCATAAGGTCCATGAACACAACTGGTGCATTAGTTAAACCAAACGGCATGACCATAAACTCGTAATGACCGTAACGTGTTCTGAAAGCAGTCTTTGGAATATCATCTTCTTTCACCCGCATTTGATGATACCCGGAACGTAAGTCAATCTTTGAATAAATAGACGAGCCTTGTAGTTGATCAAATAAGTCGTCGATTCTCGGTAGTGGGTAGCGGTTCTTGATGGTAAGTTTGTTCAACTCTCGGTAGTCGATACACAACCTGAATGTACCATCTTTCTTCTTGACAAACAAAACAGGAGCTCCCCACGGTGATGTGCTTGGTTGAATGAAACCACGCTCTAAAAGTTCTTGTAATTGGCTTTGCAGTTCTTTCATCTCGCTGGGTGCGAGTCTGTAAGGAGCACGAGCTATTGGTGCAGCTCCTGGTACAAGATCTATTTGAAATTCAACGGATCGATGTGGGGGTAATCCCGGTAATTCTTTCGGAAATACATCAGGAAATTCTTTTGCGACGGGAACATCATTGATGCTCTTTTCTTCAGTTTGTACTTTCTCGACGTGTACTAGAACAGCATAGCAACCTTTTCTTATTAGTTTTTGTGCCTTCAAATTACTAATAAGATGTAGCTTCGTGTTGCCCTTTTCTCCGTACACCATTAAGGGTTTTCCTTTTTCTCGTATAATGCGAATTGCATTTTTGTAACAAACGATCTCTGCTTTCACTTCTTTCAACCAGTCCATACCGATTATCACATCAAAACTCCCTAACTCTACTGGTATCAAATCAATCTTAAATGTTTCGCTAACCAGTTTAATTTCTCGATTCCGACATATATTATCTGCTGAAATTAATTTACCATTTGCTAATTCGAGTAAAAATTTACTATCCAAAGGCGTCAATGGACAACTTAATTTAGCACAAAAATCTCTACTCATATAGCTTCTATTCGCACCCGAATCAAATAAAACGTAAGCAGATTTATTGTCAATAAGAAACGTACCCGTAACAAGCTCCGGGTCTTCCTGTGTCTCTGCCGCATTAATATTGAAAACTCTTTCGCGGCCTTGTCCATTCGTGTTCTCCTGGTTCGGGCAATTTCTAATAATGTGGCCCGGTTTTCCACATTTATAACAAACTACATTGGCATAACTTGCTCCGACACTACTTGCTCCGCCATTACTCGTTCCGACACCATTTGTTCCTTTCGTTCTATTAACCCCTGGTCCGTAGACCTCACACTTCGCCGCGCTATGACCATTTCTTTTACACTTGTTGCAAAATTTGGTGCAGAACCCCGAGTGATTCTTTTCACACCTTTGGCATAGCTGCTTCTGATTGTTGTTGTTGTTGCGGTTATTATTTTTGTTGGGATGATTGTTGTAGTTGCTGTTGTTGTTGTTGTTGTTGTTGTTGTTGTTGTTGTTGTTGTTGTTGTTGGGCCGTTTGTTGTAGTTGCGATTGATGTTGCGATTGTTGGGATAATTGTTGCGATTATTGTTGTAATTGCTGTTGTTGTTGTATTGGTGATTCTTATCACCGTTTTCCTCCCACTTTCTTTTGACTTGCTTCACATTGGCCTCTTCAGCAGTCTGTTCTTTAATTCTTTCTTCAATTTGGTTCACGAGTTTGTGAGCCATTCTACATGCCTGTTGTATGGAGGCGGGCTCGTGTGAACTTATATCTTCTTGGATTCTTTCCGGTAATCCTTTCACAAACGCGTCGATCTTCTCTTCCTCATCTTCGAATGCTCCCGGACACAATAGGCACAATTCTGTGAATCGTCTTTCGTACGTGGTAATATCAAATCCTTGGGTTCGTAACCCTCTAAGTTTTGTCTTGAGCTTATTGACCTCGGTTCTGGGACGGTACTTCTCGTTCATCAAGTGCTTGAATGCTGACCACGGTAGTGCGTACGCATCGTCTTGTCCCACTTGCTCTAGATAGGTATTCCACCATGTTAACGCAGAACCTGTGAAGGTATGCGTAGCGTACTTTACTTTGTCCTCTTCAGTACACTTACTTATGGCAAACACCGATTCGACCTTCTCGGTCCACCGTTTCAATCCGATCGGTCCTTCGGTTCCATCAAATTCCAAAGGTTTGCAGGCAGTGAATTCTTTGTAGGTGCATCCTACACGATTTCCTGTACTGCTAGATCCAAGGTTATTATTTGTATGTAGCGCAGCTTGTACTGCGGCTATGTTTGAAGCTAGAAAAGTACGGAATTCCTCTTCATTCATATTCACGGTGTGTCGAGTAGTCGGTGCCATTTCCTTCAAAATAGTTAAATGGAACAAGTTAATCATACAGAATATTAAGAGTAGTTAATAGTATTTCGTAGCATAATATGAACTCATTTATAAAAGCTTTTTCTTCATATTAGCGTTTTATAAGTTTAAATTCGGGTAGTACCTACCCGTTAAGTTCATACTTAGTAGCTAATATACAATTCAACTACTACAATTCTATATGAAAAACTGATTATAATAATATTTCGCGTTCAAACTTTTACACAATATTTTACAAACTTACAATACTGCTTATTTTACATATAGCATGAAATATAGCACACAATAAATTTGATACAAGATGGTTGTGAAGATAATTCTAGCTAGTACACAAGTCGTTCAGCAAAGGCAATAAAGACACGTAATTCATACGTCCAGAAACAAGTCATGCATTCTGGTTTTACTAGCATTACTTCCCATCCTTGGTCTTGTGGAACATAACCGTTATGGCCGTTGATAAGACAGCGTGTTGTAACGTCGTCAAAGGGACGAGGGTTACGTAATGTCCAACAGTCCCGTAACAATCTAAAAACCTCATTTCTTACCCCAATTACCGACTCCGTCACTTGTGGGAACGTTTTGTTTAATAGTTGTAGCCCGATGTTCTTGTTCTCACTTTGGTGAGAAGCGAACATTACTAATCCGTAAGCATAACATGCTTCTTTATGTTGCATGTTAGCCGCTTTTTCTAAATCACGAAGTCCAATATTCGGATATATTGAGTCAAAATAATTTCTTAACCCGTTGCGTAAAATAGCATTTGGGTTCCCCGCAATATATGCGTCAAAGTAAACACATCGTAACTTATGGGTTTCCCAATGTGATATCCCCCATCTTTCAAACGAAAGTCTCTTATAAACCAAGACATTCTTGGAACGTTCTTCGAATGTCTTACAAACTGATATCGCCTTAAATAGTTGTGCCGAGGAATTCTGGCCGACTCTAGACAAGATTTCATCAATCATGTCTCCGGGTAGGTCTCTTAAAATATTGGGTTGTCTATCCATTTTGTGTTTTTAAACTGTAAAATAGACAAGAGTTAGATTCATAAAAAAATACTTATTAATACAAGCAATTTTTACATATATCATAAAGCATAAGAATACTATATTACATATATTACACCACACGAATACAACTATCTTATTCCGACTCGCTCGTTTCTTCTTCTTCAGTTTTGGTTCGTTTTGCCAAGTTTCGAGGGATATATGATGTTCCCCTAATACGAGCCGTCGTTGTCCACATTGGTTTAGAAAAACCTGGTGGTTTAGAGGTTCCCGGGTCATTGTTACAACTTAAGGACTTCGGGGGTTGATGATACATATAAAGTTCATCGGGGTTGGAATTAGATTTCTCTATTTTTATGCCCTTTCCCTTATTATTTTCTTTTGCCTTTTTAAATTCATTTGGGGTAATTTCTATAACATCATTGGAATTCTCGTCGGAATCCGATTCATCGGAGAATTGGTAATCCTCCCAATATTTTCCTTCCTTGGCGGAAACACCATTGACCATAATTAACCTTGTTCGGTTGGTTGAGGATTCTCTTTTACTTAACCGTTTTATTATTTCCCCCACCGGTTCCGATTCTTCTTCCGGTTCCGACTCTTCTTCCGGTTCCTCTTCGGGAACTTGTGAATCAGTCCACGAATCATTCCAATTTACATTTGACTCTTCATTATTATTAGGTGAGTCAATGGGACTTGTTCTAGAGGTAGACATCTATCACATAATATCAAACATGTTAAGAGATTAATATATCACATAATATTCATATGTTAAAAATATATAGTTTCCAACAAAAATGTTAAGCAATCATTTTTAAAGAAAACACGGTCGAAGTCCAGACTCACTAATGCATCCTAACAAACTCGATAAGGCACACTAATGCAAATTTTCTGGTTCTCTAAGACCAACGCTCGGATACCAACTGAAATGTCCCGTTCTTATTGATTAAAAACGTTCCATATTAATTGATTTCGTTGCGAGGTTTTGACCTCTATATGAGACGTTTTTCAAAGACTGCATTCATTTTTAAAACAAACCATAACCTTTATTTCATAAATAAAGGTTCAAAAAGCTTTACGTAGATTATCAAATAATGATAATCTAAAATATCCTGTTTACACACGACCATTACATAATGGTTTACAATACAAATATGTTACATCGAAATCAGTTTCTTGAATGCAGTTTTTACACAATATCATACAAACATGGACTCCAAATCTTGTCCTTATTTTAGTATGCAACAGCGGAAGCTCTTAATATTCACCTGAGAATAAACATGCTTTAAACGTCAACAAAAATGTTGGTGAGTTATAGGTTTAACCTATATATATCAAATCGTAACAATAGACCACAAGATTTCATATTTCAATACACATCCCATACATAGAGATAAAAATCATTCATATGGTGAACACCTGGTAACCGACATTAACAAGATGCATATATAAGAATATCCCCATCATTCCGGGACACCCTTCGGATATGATATAAATTTCGAATTACTAAAGCATCCGGTACTTTGGATGGGGTTTGTTAGGCCCAATAGATCTATCTTTAGGATTCGCGTCAATTAGGGTGTCTGTTCCCTAATTCTTAGATTACCAGACTTAATAAAAAGGGGCATATTCGATTTCGATAATTCAACCATAGAATGTAGTTTCACGTACTTGTGTCTATTTTGTAAATCATTTATAAAACCTGCATGTATTCTCATCCCAAAAATATTACATTTTAAAAATGGGACTATAACTCACTTTCACAGATTTTTACTTCGTCGGGAAGTAAGACTTGGCCACTGGTTGATTCACGAACCTATAACAATATATACATATATATCAAAGTATGTTTAAAATATATTTACAACACTTTTAATATATTTTGATGTTTTAAGTTTATTAAGTTAGCTGTCCTCGTTAGTAACCTACAACTAGTTGTCCACAGTTAGATGTACAGAAATAAATCGATAAATATTATCTTGAATCAATCCACGACCCAGTGTATACGTATCTCAGTATTGATCACAACTCAAACTATATATATTTTGGAATCAACCTCAACCCTGTATAGCTAACTCCAACATTCACATATAGAGTGTCTATGGTTGTTCCGAAATATATATAGATGTGTCGACATGATAGGTCGAAACATTGTATACGTGTCTATGGTATCTCAAGATTACATAATATACAATACAAGTTGATTAAGTTATGGTTGGAATATATTTGTTACCAATTTTCACGTAGCTAAAATGAGAAAAATTATCCAATCTTGTTTTACCCATAACTTCTTCATTTTAAATCCGTTTTGAGTGAATCAAATTGCTATGGTTTCATATTGAACTCTATTTTATGAATCTAAACAGAAAAGTATAGGTTTATAGTCGGAAAAATAAGTTACAAGTCGTTTTTGTAAAGGTAGTCATTTCAGTCGAAAGAACGACGTCTAGATGACCATTTTAGAAAACATACTTCCACTTTGAGTTTAATCATAATTTTTGGATATAGTTTCATATTCATAATAAAAATCATTTTCTCAGAATAACAACTTTAAAATCAAAGTTTATCATAGTTTTTAATTAACTAACCCAAAACAGCCCGCGGTGTTACTACGAAGGCGTAAATCCGGTTTTACGGTGTTTTTCGTGTTTCCAGGTTTTAAATCATTAAGTTAGCATATCATATAGATATAGAACATGTGTTTAGTTGATTTTAAAAGTCAAGTTAGAAGGATTAACTTTTGTTTGCGAACAAGTTTAGAATTAACTAAACTATGTTCTAGTGATTACAAGTTTAAACCTTCGAATAAGATAGCTTTATATGTATGAATCGAATGATGTTATGAACATCATTACTACCTTAAGTTCCTTGGATAAACCTACTGGAAAAGAGAAAAATGGATCTAGCTTCAATGGATCCTTGGATGGCTCGAAGTTCTTGAAGCAGAATCATGACACGAAAACAAGTTCAAGTAAGATCATCACTTGAAATAAGATTGTTATAGTTATAGAAATTGAACCAAAGTTTGAATATGATTATTACCTTGTATTATAATGATAACCTACTGTAAGAAACAAAGATTTCTTGAGGTTGGATGATCACCTTACAAGATTGGAAGTGAGCTAGCAAACTTGAAAGTATTCTTGATTTTATGAAACTAGAACTTTTGGAATTTATGAAGAACACTTAGAACTTGAAGATAGAACTTGAGAGAGATCAATTAGATGAAGAAAATTGAAGAATGAAAGTGTTTGTAGGTGTTTTTGGTCGTTGGTGTATGGATTAGATATAAAGGATATGTAATTTTGTTTTCATGTAAATAAGTCATGAATGATTACTCATATTTTTGTAATTTTATGAGATATTTCATGCTAGTTGCCAAATGATGGTTCCCACATGTGTTAGGTGACTCACATGGGCTGCTAAGAGCTGATCATTGGAGTGTATATACCAATAGTACATACATCTAAAAGCTGTGTATTGTACGAGTACGAATACGGGTGCATACGAGTAGAATTGTTGATGAAACTGAACGAGGATGTAATTGTAAGAATTTTTTTTAAGTAGAAGTATTTTGATAAGTGTATTGAAGTCTTTCAAAAGTGTATAAATACATATTAAAACACTACATGTATATACATTTTAACTGAGTCGTTAAGTCATCGTTAGTCGTTACATGTAAATGTTGTTTTGAAACCTTTAGGTTAACGATCTTGTTAAATGTTGTTAACCCAATGTTTATAATATCAAAAGAGATTTTAAATTATTATATTATCATGATATTATGATGTACGAATATCTCTTAATATGATATATATATACATTAAATGTCGTTACAACGATAATCGTTACATATATGTCTCGTTTCAAAATCATTAAGTTAGTAGTCTTGTTTTTACATATGTAGTTCATTGTTAATATACTTAATGATATGTTTAATTATCATAATATAATTTTAACTATATATATAACCATATATATGTCATCATATAGTTTTTACAAGTTTTAACGTTCGTGAATCACCGGTCAACTTGGGTGGTCAATTGTCTATATGAAACCTATTTCAATTAATCAAGTCTTAACAAGTTTGATTGCTTAATCATGTTGGAAACATTTAATCATGTAAATATCACTCTCAATTAATATATATAAACATGGAAAAGTTCGCGTCACTACATCGTCAACCCCCGAAGTCCTTAAGTTGTAACAATGACCCGGGAACCTCTAAACCACCAGGTTTTTCTAAACCAATGTGGAAAACGACGGCTCGTATTAGGGGAACATCATATATCCCTAGAAACTTGGCAAAACGAACCAAAACCGAAGAAGAAGAAACAAGCGAGTCGGAATAAGATAGTTGTATTCGTGTGGTGTAATATATGTAATATAGTGTGCTTATGCTTTATGATATATGTAAAAAAAATTGCTTGAATTAATAAGTATTTTTTTTATGAATCTAACTCTTGTCTATTTTACAGTATAAAAACACAAAATGGATAGACAACCCAATATTTTAAGAGACCTACCCGGAGACATGATTGATGAAATCTTGTCTAGAGTCGGTCAGAATTCTTCGGCACAACTATTTAAGGCGAGATCAGTTTGTAAGACATTCGAAGAACGTTCAAAGAATGCCTTGGTTTATAAAAGGCTTTCGTTCGAAAGATGGGGGATATCACATTGGGAAATCCATAAGTTACGATGTGTTTACTTTGACGCATATATTACGGGGAACCCAAATGCTATTTTACGCAATGGGTTAAGAAATTATTTTGACTCAATATATCCGAATATTGGACTTCGTGATTTAGAAAAAGCGGCTAACATGCAACATAAAGAAGCATGTTATGCTTACGGATTAGTAATGTTCGCTTCTCACCAAAGTGAGAACAAGAACATCGGCCTACAACTATTAAACAAAACATTCCCACAAGTGACGGAGTCGGTAATTGGGGTAAGAAATGAGGTTTTTAGATTGTTACGGGACTGTTGGACATTACGTAACCCTCGTCCCTTTGACGACGTTACAACATGCTGTCTTATCAACGGCCATAACGGTTATGTTCCACAAGACCAAGGATGGGAAGTAGTCCAAGTAAAACCAGAATGCATGACTTGTTTCTGGACGTATGAATTACGTGTCTTTATTGCCTTTGCTGAACGACTTGTGTACTAGCTAGAATTATCTTCACAACTATCTTGTATCAAAGTTATTGTGTGCTATATTTCATGCTTTATGTAAAATAAGCGGTATGTAACATCCCCCTGTGAGGACCCGTCCTTATCCCCCTGGACGTAATCATCAACATCTGGTTCCATTGCGTTGATCAACTTCAAGTAATGTCCTTAAAATGAGCAAATGCACAGCGGAAGACTTATTTCGTACCTGAGAATAACATGCTTTAAAATATCAACATAAAGTTGGTGAGATATATAGGTTTGATGCTAGCAGCGTTATAACTATGGACCACAAGATTTCGTATTCATAAACATAATACACTCGCAAGTGTATGAAAAGCATTCCAAGCAGTGGGCACCCGGTAACTAGCCTTAACAAGAGTGTGTACCCCTGAGTTATAATAATATGTGCACCGAATCAAGTGCGTTCCGTTAACCTCGAAGTACTAAACACCCGTTCTTCTAGTTTAGTAGTGACTAGAACAACATCTGGGTGGGGGTGTAAAACCCGATAGATCTATCTTTAGGATTCGCGCCTACCAGTTCATAAACCAATAGTTAAAGTTACCAAGCTAGGGGATTTTTGATTCGAACCCATGTAGAACGTAATTTTAGTCACTTGTGTCCATAACGTAAATCATTTATAAAAATAGCGCATGTATTCTCAGCCCAAAAACATTTAAAGTTTAAAAGGGGACTATATACTCACCATACTGTATTTTGTAGTAAAAATACATATAACCCCATTTAACAAGTATAAGGTTGGCCTCGGATTCACGAACCTATATCATTTGTATATTTATTAATACACATATAATGGTAATCGAACAAGTTCATATATCATTAGTAAGTTAATCGCTATTTTAATTATGTTTTTTATTAGTAATCTAATTAATTATATATATTAATATTTATTATAAAAATACAGTTATGTTATATGTAGTTCATATAGTTTTACTTAACTAATTGTTTATTTGATAAAATAAAATTGATAATAAATAAAAATTTGTTTCATCCTTTAATAATTATATTAATAATAATAATAATAATAATAATAATAGTTGTAAAATGATAATTTTATAAAAGTGTTAAATACTAATAATATTTATAATTATAAAAATAATGATTTTTACTAATAATAATAATGCTAACACTTATAAAAATAATAATAATAATAAGTTTATTAATAATCATTAATGATGATACTTCATTTATGTCACACCTTTATTATAGTTTGCATTATAATTTTTAATTGATATTTAACCAAATAATAATAATAATAATAATAATAATAATAAAGATAACATAAATACTACCTTAATGAAAAGAGCTTTAAAAAAAATCAAACACCACACCACAGGCTCGAACCCACGACCTCTTGCATACACGATAACACCCTTAACCAATGAGCCACACACTACTTTCTCGAATTTATTACAACCCATATATATTTAACCCCTTTTATTTTCGGCGGCCCAAGTCTGACTTCCAAGTTCACGGCCCAACAATCTAAACCATCTAAACCCATTAGCTTGGTCTCGGCCCAGTTCAAAAATAGAAACTCGACTAGCAAAAGGACTCCAGTTCATTATCGGTTGTAGGATATTGAGCAGGGTTTTGTAACCGAAATATATTATGCGAATAGAATTAACAGTGGGGTTATCTATCATTGAATTTGTCGGCATAAAAAAACGAACACGCGGTGACAGCTAAAATAAAGCATCAATTGCAGGGTCCTCAAACCTAATCCCACTACATATTAGTCGACCAATTATTTTAATCAACTTAAAAAGCTTCGCCCACTATAGATGAACATGGGAGACAAGTAGGGTTTCCATGTTGTGTTGTATTCTTTCCTTTTTTTTTTAATCGATCATTATACAGATAGCATGTCACTCACCTTTTTAACAAGTATTATCTTATATAGTCTTTTGATTATCATTCCTCATTATCCAGTATAAATTATCACCATGCTTTATTACGTGTTTCAACTTCAATAGAATTCGAAACAGTGGTAATATATAAGGGTTTGGGTGTCGATCAGAAAAGCAGCAAGATATAAGATATTTGATGGTGTTTTGGCTGTTAGAAAGGAACGAGTAGGTGTGATGATCAAAAAGTGGTGATATGGGTTTGGGTTGTGAGGTTTTTCGAAAAAAATAAGGTGACAAGAAAAAGATGGGTGGTGGCGTACGGTTATTGATTTTGGTATTGTGGTTGTTGTGAGTCGAAAATAGAAACATTAATCGATGGTAGTCTATAGGTCGATGACAAGTTGTTGATGATGGATTGATAGTGATTTTCGAAGGTGTTTGTAGGGTGATCATGATGGTTGTTTGTCAAGAGATAATGGAATTAGAGGTGGGTTCCAATGGTTGTTGTAGTTGATCGAGTAAGCACAGGAAAACATGCAGATGCAGTAGCAACTCTATGGTGATGGTGAGGGTTTGACTTGGAAGATGGTGAGGGAGGTGATATGGAGGTGTTTATCGGTGTGTGAAGCCCGATGGTGGAGATCGATTTTGGTGGTGTTTTTGTGATCGTACAGTAAACAGAAACGAAGAAGAAATAGTACACAAGTGGGTTTGTTTCGGTTGTAACCGCTGGTTCAACGGTTCATTCATGGTGGATTCAAAATGGTGGCGTTTTGATGAGTGTCGATTATGAATAAGTGGTGGATTGTTGTATGATCATGGTGTCATGGCATAAGAGATGACAAGAATGGCGGTGATCGATTAGAAGTGGTGGTGAGGTCGTCAAGCAACCAAGAACAATAGACCGTAGATGATTTTTCATGATTGTTGAATGATGGATAGAGATCGAGAGGTTATCACAGGTTGAAGAAAAACAGACAGAAAAATAATAATAGAGATTGTGGGTGTCAATCGTATATATTTATAATAGAACTTATCTGATATTTGGTTTATATGGAAATTTAATCCGACAAAGGTTCACAAGTAAACAGAAAACGTAATGAAAAGATAGACCAAGTTTTGATTTCATTTTTAAAAAGAACACGTATGCATCTGCCCTTTTTATAATAGAATTATATATATATGTTTTATTTATATTAATCTAAATATGTAATAAATATATTAATAATAACAATAGTAATAATAAATATCCATAATAATAATAATAAGTCATAAAAATTTTAATGAATTTGGTAGTAATAAATTTTTAATAGGAATAATCTTAGTAATATTAAATAATAATGTTATTAATTATATTCTAACTTACAATTTAAATTTGGTATTTTAACATAACAATTTATTAATTATATCTTATTTATATTATATATACACACATACATACATGTCTATTCGTAAATCGCCAGGCATGGTCAAAGGGTAACTGATTAACTAAATATAGATTTCAAACTTTCTAGAGTCAATATTACAGATTTTGCTTATCGTGTCGGAAACCTATAAAGGTTAAGGTTTAAATTTGGTCGGAAATTTCCGGGTCATTACAGTACCCACCCGTTAAAGAAATTTCGTCCCCGAAATTTGGTAGAGGTCGTCATGGATAACAATAGGGATGTTTTCATGACAAATATGAGGTAATAATGGTCTTTTATCATTATTGAAAGATATAGATAAAACGATTCGATCATGTGAAACGCACGAGTGAAGCTATCACAAAAGAATGAAATGAGTGATTATGAAATTGTTTTAACCGATAACGTGATTAGGATTGATTTCCAGAATTTAAGGGATTTAAAGAAATCTTATGTAACAAGATTTGGCTTTTTAGGGATCAGAATCTTCTTTGATTTAATGTGGCAATCTGTTTTGATTTCTCTGTCGGATATTTCACTATAAATCTACCTCCTCCGTTTTCTTATTCTCCACACCTTCTATTTGCTGCAATTTATACTCCAATTTCTATTTCGGGACATTGTCCCTTCGTTTCTTCTTTCCGTCCTCAAGTCAAACGAGTAATGATCCGAAATTCGTAAGTATGAGATGTGGAATGAACATAGCTAATGCTCTAAGAAAGAAAGGGTATTGGCACGATTTTGATTTGTTAAATTACCAGAATACCCTGGAAAAAAAAAATAGAACTATCAAGACGATATGTTCCTAATACGTTTGGGAATTGGATAGAATATAAGAGCAGTGTAACATGACATATGATGATGGTACTGTGAGTCATCACATTCCATTAGAAACTTAACATGACTTACTGTAATATAATGAAGTTGATCACGTTTCATTATATTATACTAATTCATGCATCAGTTCCCAACACTGCTTCAGAACATTCCTATTTTAAACTCGAAGGTTTTAGAACTTAGAAACTAACACAGTTTCTTTTATGTTGTAACGCAGATGTTACGGAGAGATAAATGATCCCAGATAAGAATAGTTGTGAAAATATCTCCAGAAATATGGAGAATATGTATAACGGAAGATATGAAGATATCTTATAATATCTAAGATAAGATGATGATGATGAATATCATCTGGAAAGGTTTAGAATAAAGAGTAGAGTTCTTACTAACGGCTTTAGCAGGCACTGAATCATTTTGATTCTTTAAAGTCAGGTTTAGTTTTCACGATTTGTTCACGGCCTCCTTCATACATTGCTCAAATCTGTTTTCCAATTCCAACCCCTTCTATATATATATATTTTTTTTTTTTTGAGCTTTTCCAACACACTGTACTTTATCGTCAAACTTTTGACTGTTAACGTCGTCTACAGTTTTTGCTGCTTCATCAGCATTTCAAGAACTACTTCATAGTTCATGATATTTTTCAGAAACTTCACATTCGGAGTATGAAATTCTTAGGGATAGTCGTTATAGGTATGACGGGAGAAGTTATGCGAGATTTTCAAAATACTGATTGCGGATTCCGCCAAAGGGATGACGATCTGCTGGTACATCTGCTGATGATGTCGTGGAATATAAAAGGTTCTCCGGTAACGACGGCGAAAGGACAAGGTATAAATATCGAGGTTATAATAAGAGCAGTCTTTCTGGGAAGTCGAAGTGGAGCTGTGACAAAATTTGCTACTTGAAAAGGAATCGTATGATTGTTTTTGCTATTGAGTGATAAGGAATTCGACGCGGATAGGTTTTAACTATAACTTCGGTTTCGAAAGTTTTTCAGGTGCATAACTGTATGAATGAATCTTTCTTCCACAGACGGGGTGCGGCTGGTTCAACTTCTCGTTCGAGATGTTTTCAAGAATCATGAAAGATTTGAATGAGGAGTATAATTGTCGAAGTACAATTGAGGTTTAGGATGAAATCAAGTGGCAAACTTGAAGAATTGTTTAGTTTCATATGTTATAATCAACATTTTAATTCATTTTAATTGTCCCAAAGTTAGCAGTCTAATAGTGCGATTGTCCAATGGTCCAATAGTTCAACAGTTCAATATATTCATATATAATTTAATATACATAATTAATTAATAAGTATCGTGACCCGTGTACCGGCCTCGGTGTCGATCACAACTCAAAGTATATATATATTTTGGAATCAACTATGACCCTGTATAGCCAACTCCCACCTTCACATATAGAGTGTCTACGGTTGTTCCGAAATATGTATATAGATGGGTCGATATGATAAGTCGAAACCTTGCATACGTGTCCCGTTATTTATAGTGCGTAAAAGTAAATAACAGAAATTAAATGACGATAAATAAAATTGCGAGAATGTAAATTGCGATAAATTAAATGTTAATCAGTTAGCTGGGAACAGTTAGCCGGAACAGTTAGCGTGGAATCCTTAACAGATTTTTAATTAGTTAATTCGTGTGTTTCTAACAATTTTTAATGTGTCCAATATTTCTCCTTTATGCCACTTGTTGGATTCGAGTAGGTAAAATCCAAATTATGAAATTTAAATGGAAATGATTAATCTGGAATGAACGGATACGTATATCGGTGATTGCAAGTAGGATAGCAAATGACCGTTGAATCAAATTCGAAAAATGTACAGTGTAACTTATTAATGTGAAATCCAAATATTCCTCGGGTACTACCCACCCGTTAAAATATTTTCATCATTAACAGTTTGTACGAGAGAATTTTTAATTACAATCTTTATGAAAATATACTTGCATATATATTTTCATCGGATGTAATCTTGGATTTAATGAGTCAATAAGATATTAAACTCATTTGTTTTATCGTTAATACTGGATTACATGATCTCTAAAACATTAGAGATTTCATAAGCACCATGTCGAACGAAGATATATGAGGTAGAACGTTACGTAAAGCCAAGGTAATCGATGTAAAACGATATATATAGAACGTGGATTATACTTGAAGTACAGATGATGATATTGAGGCGTGTGATGTTGATATCCGAGGTACAAATTATGATGTTGAGGTTTACGACGCGGTTGTGGTTTGGGGGTGATAAGGGTACTATTGGCGTTGATGATGATGATACAGATTATGCTGCCGGTGCTGCTGCTGATGTTTGTAACCTTCGCACCGTGTTCTCCAAAGCCGTCACACGAGCGCGAAGTTCGTTAATTTCTGCTAGTACACCAGGATGATTGGCGGTTGGGGTGAGCGAATGAACAAGGTCCGAAATATGGGATAGGATATAATCGTGACGAGATACTCGAGAAATGAGAGAGAAAATGGTTTCTCGAATAGGTTCGCCGGTAAGTGCTTCAGGTTCGTCGTCAATAGGGCAATTCGGTGGGTGAAAGGGATCACCTTCTTCTCGTCTCCAATAATTTAGTACACTACGAACCCATCCCCAATTGATCCAGAATAGATGATGGGAAATTGGTTGATTCATTCCAGTGACGCTGCCTTCGGAGCCCGAATGAAAATCCATATCAGCGTAGCTGTCGGAGTCGGAGGAATTCGAACTGGATGCAGAGTTCATCTTGTATAGTCGGGGAATGAATTTTTGATTTGGGATAAATTATAGGAGTTGGGTTTGATATTCTTCAATACATAACTTACATATGTATTTATAATACTCAAAATCCCGTGATTTGCGGAGAATCTTTAAAATTCGTCAGGCAATGTCTATAGCAACAGATACGCTAGGATACGAATTTTGTCTATACACTATCGATGCACTAAATGCAGTAAGACGTGTCTAGACTTAAGAATACTAAGCAGGCAATTCCTAAGGATGATAAGCAGATGATTTCCGACTAAATATGATAAGCAAAACTTTTGACATATAGACACGGTCAAAGTCCAGACTCATTAATGTATTCTAACAACTACTAGTCAGACACACTAATGCAAGACCTGGTTCACTAAGACCAACGCTCTGATACCACCTGTGAGGACCCGTCCTTATCCCCCTGGACGTAATCATCAACATCTGGTTCCATTGCGTTGATCAACTTCAAGTAATGTCCTTAAAATGAGCAAATGCACAGCGGAAGACTTATTTCGTACCTGAGAATAACATGCTTTAAAATATCAACATAAAGTTGGTGAGATATATAGGTTTGATGCTAGCAGCGTTATAACTATGGACCACAAGATTTCATATTCATAAACATAATACACTCGCAAGTGTATGAAAAGCATTCCAAGCAGTGGGCACCCAGTAACTAGCCTTAACAAGAGTGTGTACCCCTGAGGTATAATAATATGTGCACCGAATCAAGTGCGTTCCGTTAACCTCGAAGTACTAAACACCCGTTCTTCTAGTTTAGTAGTGACTAGAACAACATCTGGGTGGGGGTGTAAAACCCGATAGATCTATCTTTAGGATTCGCGCCTACCAGTTCATAAACCAATAGTTAAAGTTACCAAGCTAGGGGATTTTTGATTCGAACCCATGTAGAACGTAATTTTAGTCACTTGTGTCCATAACGTAAATCATTTATAAAAATAGCGCATGTATTCTCAGCCCAAAAACATTTAAAGTTTAAAAGGGGACTATATACTCACCATACTGTATTTTGTAGTAAAAATACATATAACCCCATTTAACAAGTATAAGGTTGGCCTCGGATTCACGAACCTATATCATTTGTATATTTATTAATACACATATAATGGTAATCGAACAAGTTCATATATCATTAGTAAGTTAATCGCTATTTTAATTATGTTTTTTATTAGTAATCTAATTAATTATATATATTAATATTTATTATAAAAATACAGTTATTTTATATGTAGTTCATATAGTTTTACTTAACTAATTGTTTATTTGATAAAATAAAATTGATAATAAATAAAAATTTGTTTCATCCTTTAATAATTATATTAATAATAATAATAATAATAATAATAGTTGTAAAATGATAATTTTATAAAAGTGTTAAATACTAATAATATTTATAATTATAAAAATAATGATTTTTACTAATAATAATAATGCTAACACTTATAAAAATAATAATAATAATAATTTTATTAATAATCATTAATGATGATACTTCATTTATGTCACACCTTTATTATAGTTTGCATTATAATTTTTAATTAATATTTAACCAAATAATAATAATAATAATAATAATAATAATAATAAAGATAACATAAATACTACCTTAATGAAAAGAGCTTTAAAAAAAATCAAACACCACACCACAGGCTCGAACCCACGACCTCTTGCATACACGATAACACCCTTAACCAATGAGCCACACACTACTTTCTCGAATTTATTACAACCCATATATATTTAACCCCTTTTATTTTCGGCGGCCCAAGTCTGACTTCCAAGTTCACGGCCCAACAATCTAAACCATCTAAACCCATTAGCTTGGTCTCGGCCCAGTTCAAAAACAGAAACTCGACTAGCAAAAGGACTCCAGTTCATTATCGGTTGTAGGATATTGAGCAGGGTTTTGTAACCGAAATATATTATGCGAATAGAATTAACAGTGGGGTTATCTATCATTGAATTTGTCGGCATAAAAAAACGAACACGCGGTGACAGCTAAAATAAAGCATCAATTGCAGGGTCCTCAAACCTAATCCCACTACATATTAGTCGACCAATTATTTTAATCAACTTAAAAAGCTTCGCCCACTATAGATGAACATGGGAGACAAGTAAGGTTTCCATGTTGTGTTGTATTCTTTCCTTTTTTTTTTTTAATCGATCATTATACAGATAGCATGTCACTCACCTTTTTAACAAGTATTATCTTATATAGTCTTTTGATTATCATTCCTCATTATCCAGTATAAATTATCACCATGCTTTATTACGTGTTTCAACTTCAATAGAATTCGAAACAGTGGTAATATATAAGGGTTTGGGTGTCGATCAGAAAAGCAGCAAGATATAAGATATTTGATGGTGTTTTGGCTGTTAGAAAGGAACGAGTAGGTGTGATGATCAAAAAGTGGTGATATGGGTTTGGGTTGTGAGGTTTTTCGAAAAAAATAAGGTGACAAGAAAAAGATGGGTGGTGGCGTACGGTTATTGATTTTGGTATTGTGGTTGTTGTGAGTCGAAAATAGAAACATTAATCGATGGTAGTCTATAGGTCGATGACAAGTTGTTGATGATGGATTGATAGTGATTTTCGAAGGTGTTTGTAGGGTGATCATGATGGTTGTTTGTCAAGAGATAATGGAATTAGAGGTGGGTTCCAATGGTTGTTGTAGTTGATCGAGTAAGCACAGGAAAACATGCAGATGCAGTAGCAACTCTATGGTGATGGTGAGGGTTTGACTTGGAAGATGGTGAGGGAGGTGATATGGAGGTGTTTATCGGTGTGTGAAGCCCGATGGTGGAGATCGATTTTGGTGGTGTTTTTGTGATCGTACAGTAAACAGAAATGAAGAAGAAATAGTACACAAGTGGGTTTGTTTCGGTTGTAACCGCTGGTTCAACGGTTCATTCATGGTGGATTCAAAATGGTGGCGTTTTGATGAGTGTCGATTATGAATAAGTGGTGGATTGTTGTATGATCATGGTGTCATGGCATAAGAGATGACAAGAATGGCGGTGATCGATTAGAAGTGGTGGTGAGGTCGTCAAGCAACCAAGAACAATAGACCGTAGATGATTTTTCATGATTGTTGAATGATGGATAGAGATCGAGAGGTTATCACAGGTTGAAGAAAAACAGACAGAAAAATAATAATAGAGATTGTGGGTGTCAATCGTATATATTTATAATAGAACTTATCTGATATTTGGTTTATATGGAAATTTAATCCGACAAAGGTTCACAAGTAAACAGAAAACGTAATGAAAAGATAGACCAAGTTTTGATTTCATTTTTAAAAAGAACACGTATGCATCTGCCCTTTTTATAATAGAATTATATATATATGTTTTATTTATATTAATCTAAATATGTAATAAATATATTAATAATAACAATAGTAATAATAAATATCCATAATAATAATAATAAGTCATAAAAATTTTAATGAATTTGATAGTAATAAATTTTTAATAGGAATAATCTTAGTAATATTAAATAATAATGTTATTAATTATATTCTAACTTACAATTTAAATTTGGTATTTTAACATAACAATTTATTAATTATATCTTATTTATATTATATATACACACATACATACATGTCTATTCGTAAATCGCCAGGCATGGTCAAAGGGTAACTGATTAACTAAATATAGATTTCAAACTTTCTAGAGTCAATATTACAGATTTTGCTTATCGTGTCGGAAACCTATAAAGGTTAAGGTTTAAATTTGGTCGGAAATTTCCGGGTCATTACACCCGCCTTTTTCCATTTACTTTTCCGTTATACTATTTTAAACTTCGTTATATGTTTATAACATCTCCCGTTAATACGCGTTTTTAATTATCTCGTTTAGGTAATTCACGCACCCGAACGAAAGTTGAGGGACTAGACTTGACAATGGATCAAACCCTTGACTAGGTCAAAGGGTCAAACCCCTTTCATCCATTCACTTTCATCCTCATCTTTTACTACTTCTAAATCCTCTCAACATTCAATCCTTAATTCATCATCTAAATCCGATTTTGGAGGCTAACATCAAAACAAATTATATATTTGGAATCCTCTCTTCATTCTCTACGTTTTGATACTAATTTCATCTCGATTGAGTAACTTTCTAAAAACTCTAAATTTCATAATCTTAGTGTTCTTGACTTAAAAGTGTGTTAATTAGTGTCTATGGCTCATTGTGATGTCGTATATGTAATTTGTATGCTCGATCTTGTGATTTGACATAACTAGCATGAACTTGAAAAAGTGTTTGTTAAATCTTTGATTTTGGATGATGAAATGTGTTTAGATGTTAATGTTTGTATGTTCAAAGTGTTAATTACTTCATTAGCTTCGTTTTGGTGTGTTGATTGACATGAAAACCTTACATTAACATGATTATTGGTTTTGAGATTTTGGTTAGGGTTTGATAGACTTAATATGAACTTTTGATGCATCAAATGCTATGAAATGTTATTGGTAAGTGTTTAGTTGGATTGTATGCTTTATTACCTTCGAAACGGCATATCATTCATGTAAATTGGTTGCCCGAATCATTGAATTGCAATTATGAACTTGTATGCGGTTAATGTCAAGCATTAGATGCGGTTTTGGTTGTTGTAATAGGTAGATTGATTGATGAAATGTGTTTAGTTGTTTTCCTCGTCAAATTACCTTCCCAACAGTATAAGATACTTGTCTTGATTGTTTGCGGATCATAAATTGTGTTTGTTTGGATTTTGGTTCGTGCACTTGAGACTTACAGCAAACAGAACCTGAATACTAATCTGGACGCCGTCCAGATATTAGGACGCCGTCCAGTTCTTTAATACTGGACGCCGTCCAGATATTGGGACGCCGTCCAGTCCTTTAATACTGGATGCCGTCCAGAAAATCTGGACGCCGTCCAGTTACACTTGAAGTTTCTGTTTCGTTTTACCATTTTTCGAAAAATGTTTACTATGCTACGCACCTCCGATTCACATGTAACTTGTTCTAACGTACTCATATATGATTCAAAACCTCAGATAAATAGTTCGGGACCCGACCCGAACGTGTTGACTTTTTCGTTGACTTTGACCCGACCAAGTTGACTTTTAATCAAACTTAACCAAATGTTTGTGCAAATCGTTCTAACATGCTTTTATACTCGTATCTTGCATGAAACATGACAATTTGACTCACATGTTGTAGTATTCGAGTCGTAACGAGCCATAGGACTAATTGAACATCTTTGACCTATCGTGTTTACCGTTATTGATACAACCTATTGTTTAGGTCAAGACTAGCATTGTTCTTTGCACACGTTTACTTGTTGAAGTACTTTACTACTCGTGCACTCAAGGTGAGATCATAGTCCCACTTTTATTCTTTTGAAACTTACATTTGGGATGAGAAAACATAAACGTTCATTTTTAACTAAGTGAACACAAGTACAGAAAAACATACATTCTACATATGAGTTTAGAACAAAAATCCTCAATTCGATTATCATTAGTTACACTTGCCGGGTGTAAGCGAGAACTTATGTTATATGGCCATATGGGTTTGACAAACCCTCATTCAAACGGTTCGCTACCGTTTAAGAATGAAATATATTTTCGAGAAACAGTGTATGTTCTAGCACTAAGGTGATGGGGTTCTATGGAAGGAATGTTAAGCATTGATAATTGGGTGCTCGTGATAACAAATTTTTGGAATGGTTAACTATTATTGAAATGTTATAAATCTTGTGGTTCATTTGTACTTACTTACTTAAACCTATGATTTCACCAACGTTTTCGTTGACAGATTTCTATGTTTTTCTCAGGTCCTTGAACGATACATGTTACATGCTTCCGCTCATTATTTTGATACTTGCATTGGATGTCGAGTATATATGCATACATGGAGCGTCTTTTGGCTACTTTTAAATTGTGTCGCATAAGTTTCATTTGTACTTATAACTTTGTAACGTAACTTGTGGTGGAACTATTCTTGCAAACTTTGAACAATCTTTACATTTGAAATGAATGCGACATATCTTTTGGTCAAACGTTGTTTTAAAGACTTATGACCACGTAACGGGACCTAAGTAGATGGCGCCGTCAATGACGATTTTGTCAGGTCGCTACAGATGGTATCAGAGCGTTGGTTGTAGGGATTTAGAGTTCATTGGTGTCAACCTCGAGTCATAGGGTACATTGGTGAGTCTAGACTACAACCGGCATATAGACTTGAAGTAAGAATTAATTGACTACTTGTGCATTTATACTCGAACGCTTCTACTCATATCTACTCTTAGTTCATCTTAATCTCACGTTGTTTAATTTGATTGACACTCCACCTTGACTATATGAAATGATGTCGAATGCACATATGAATAAGGGTAATATAATTTCCGGGTTTATATTACGGTGACTCATATGAACGTTCCGACATTGTGGCATAAAGAATTTAAGGCGAGTCAAGGAAAATTTTCTCTCTATCTTTATTCCATATCACGGTTAGTATTATTTAGAATACTAACCAACTGTATTCTTTTGTTTTGAAGGAACAATGCCTCCTCGCCGTGCGCCACGCCGTGAAACTCCCGAACAAGCTCTACAACGCATGATAGCCACCGCCGTAGATGCGGCCATGGCCGGTCACTCATCCAACAACAATAATAATAACAACCACAACAACAACAACAACAACAATGGAGCCGGTAACTCAAACGAGGGATGCTCCTATAAAGCTTTCATGGGGTGCAAACCTCACACTTTTGATGGAACCGGAGGACCGGTTGCTCTCACTCGATGGTTTGAGCAAACGGAAGCCGTTTTTAGCATAAGCGGTTGTCGGGACCAAGACAAGGTCAAGTACTCCACTCACACTTTCTCCGGCGTTACTCTCACTTGGTGGAACACCTATGTACAATCGGTGGGTACCGATGAATCCCACGCTCTCTCTTGGTCCGATTTGAAAGGAAAGATGATCACCGAATACTTTCCGCGCGAGGAAACCAGAAAGCTCGAACAAGAGCTAAGAACTCTAAAAGCGGTCGGAAACGATCTCAAGGCCTATAATCAACGATTTTCTGAACTAGCCTTGATGTGCCCAAACCTTGTGAACCCCGAGTCTTTAAGGGTTGAACTTTACATGGATGGTCTTCCAAAGAGCATCAAACACGGAGTAATGTCATCCAAACCACCTAATCATCAAGAAGCTTTGAACATGGCCCGCAAATTGATAGAGACGGTGGATGAAATAGTAGTACCGGCACCTAAAGCCGAGGACAAGTAGGGTAACAACAAAAGAAAATAGGAAGCTCCCCAATCAAGCAACAACAACTTTGCCAAGAAATCTTTCACCTCCGACGGCAAGAAGGGTTATGCCGGAAATCTACCTCTTTGCAACAAATGCAACAAACATCACTTTGGCGAATGTAGTAAGCTAATTTGCCATCGGTGCCAAGGAATTGGTCATAAGGCCAACGATTGTAAAAGTGCCACTCCCGTCGCTCGAAAGTGGCCCAATGCACCAAAGACGGGCACTTGTTACGAATGTGGCCAAACGGGTCATTATAGAAATGCATGCCCAAAGAAGAAAGATAACCCCAACACGCGCGGCTGAGCTTTCAACATCAACACCGAGGAAGCCCGGGATGACACTGAACTAGTCACGGGTACGTTTCTTCTCAACAATTCTTATGTCTCTTGCTTATTCAATTCGGGTGCCGATAAATGCTTTGTATCCAAGACTTTGACTCATTCTTTTAGCACTCCACCTCTTCCATTAGATACCACTTTTACCATTGAAGTGGCTAACGGGAAACTATTAAGTGCCGACACATATTACCGGGGGTGTACGTTAAACATTTTGGGTAAGGAATTTGAAATTGACTTGATACCCATGGAACTAGGAAGCTTTGATGTAATAATCGGTATGAATTGGTTAGTCAAAACAAAATCTCACATCCTTTGTGATCTTAACGCAATCCGAATTCCTATCGAGAATGGTGAACCTTTGATTGTTTATGGCGATAAGAGTTGCACCAGACTCAACCTCGTTTCGTGCCTTAAAGTTAGAAAACTACTCCGTAAGGGTTGTTTTGTGATCCTTGTCCACGTTAAGAAAGTCGAGTCCGATGAGAAGCATATCGATGATGTTCCAATTATTAGTGACTTTTCCGATGTATTTCCCAACGAATTGCCGGGTCTTCCACCTCATCGACCGGTAGAATTCCAAATTGATCTTATTCTGGGAGCCGCACCCATAGCACGTGCACTGTATAGACTTGCTCCATCCGAAATGCAAGAATTGCAAAGTCAAATCCAAGAACTACTTGACCATGGTTTTATCCAACCTAGCCATTCACCATGGGGCGCTCCGATTTTGTTGGTTAAAAAGAAAGACGGATCCCTACGAATGTGCATTGATTATCGTGAACTAAATAAATTGATGGTTAAGAACCGATATCCTCTTCCTCGCATCGATGACCTCTTTGATCAACTACAAGGGTCTTGTGTATATTCGAAAATCGATCTCCGCTCGGGTTATCATCAATTAAGGGTTAAGGGGGAAGATGTCTCCAAAACCGCTTTCCGGACTCATTATGGTAGTTATGAATTCCTTGTCATGCCATTTGGTCTCACTAACGCACCGGCGGTGTTCATGGATCTTATGAACCGCGTGTGCAAACCGTATCTCGATAAATTCGTTATTGTGTTCATCGATGACATATTGATCTATTCTAAAATTGAAGAAGAGCACGAACAACATCTCTGACTTGTGCTTGAACTCTTGAGACAAGAACGAGTTTATGCCAAATTCTCCAAGTGTGAATTTTGGTTGAAGGAAGTTCAATTTCTTGGTCATGTTGTAAGTGATCAAGGTATTAAAGTCGATCCCACGAAAATCGAAGCCATTAGTAAATGGGAGACTCCTACTACTCCTACTCACATTCGTCAATTCTTGGGTCTCGCCGGGTACTATCGTAGATTCATCGAAAACTTCTCTTTGGTTGCACGTCCTCTAACCGCATTAACTCACAAAGGAAAGAAATTCATTTGGGCGACCGAGCAAGAATCCGCGTTTCAAATCTTGAAGACAAAGCTAACCACCGCTCCTATCTTGTCACTTCCCGAAGGCAATGATGATTTTGTTGTATATTGCGATGCCTCGAAACATGGTTTTGGGTGTGTATTGATGCAACGGAAGAAAGTCATTGCTTATGCCTCTCGACAACTAAAAATTCATGAACGGAATTACACGACTCATGATCTCGAACTCGGAGCCGTTGTCTTTGCACTTAAAATGTGGAGACACTATCTTTATGGAACCAAGAGTACTATCTTCACCGATCACAAAAGCCTTCAACACATCTTCGATCAAAAGCAACTAAACATGAGACAATGACGGTGGATTGAAACTTTGAACGATTACGATTGCGAGCTTCGTTACCATCCCGGGAAGGCAAACGTAGGAGCCGATGACTTAAGTCGAAAAGAAAGAGCGGTGCCTCTTCGTGTCCGAGCTTTAAACATCACCATTAACACCAACCTCAATAGTCAAATTCGTGTAGCCCAAGACGAAGCTCTCAAGGATGAAAACATCTCTCTCGAACACTTAAACGTCCTCACCTCTCGATTCGAAGTTAAAGAAACCGGACTCCGATATTTCGCCGGAAGAATTTGGGTACCTAGTTATGGGGACTTGCGAAGCCTTATTTTAGACGAAGCCCATAAGTCAAGATATTCGATTCACCCCGGTGCCAATAAGATGTACCACGACCTCAAAGAACAATATTGGTAGCCGAACATTAAAAGGGACGTCGCTACTTATGTTGGAAAGTGCCTAACTTGCTCCAAAGTCAAAGCCGAACATCAAAGACCGTCCGGACTACTTCAACAACCCGAAATCCCGCAATGGAAATGGGAAAGGAGAACGATGGATTTTATCACCAAACTACCAAAGACGGTTGGCGTTTATGATACTATTTGGGTCATTGTTGACCGACTCACCAAATCCGCGCACTTCCTAGCCATGAAGGAAACCGACAACATGGAGAAACTCGCACAACTCTACATCAAAGAAATCGTAGCCCGACACGGTGTACCCTTATCGATTATCTCCGACCGAGATGGCCGTTTTGTTTCTAGATTTTGGCGTACTTTGCAAGAAGCATTGGGAACGCGTTTAGACATGAGCACCGCATATCATCCACAAACCGACGGACAAAGTGAACGCACAATTCAAACCTTGGAAGACATGCTACGAGCTTGCGTTGTCGACTTTGAAAAAGCTTGGGATAAGCACTTGCCTCTCGCCGAGTTCTCTTACAACAATAGTTATCACGCAAGTATTAAAGCCGCACCTTTTGAAGCGCTATATGGCCGAAAATGTCGTTCACCTCTTTGTTGGGCCGAGGTAGGCGACGTGCAAATCACCGGACCCGAACTTATTCACGAAACCACCGAGAAAATCGTTCAAATCCGAGATAGGCTTAGGACGGCCCGAAGTCGTCAAAAGAGCTATACCGACAAATGACGCAACGATCTTGAATTTCAAGTCGGTGACCGAGTAATGTTAAAAGTCGCGCCTTGGAAAGGTGTAATCCGTTTTGGGAAACGCGGGAAGCTGAATCCAAGGTATATTGGTCCTTTCGAAATCTTGGAGCGTATTGGAACCGTTGCTTATCGTTTAAATCTTCTGCTTCAATTAAACTCCGTTCATCCTACTTTCCATGTATCTAACTTGAAAAAGTGCCTTGCCGAACCCGATATCGTCATTCCTCTCGAGGAACTTACTATTGATGACAAACTTCATTTTGTGGAGGAACCGGTTGAAATTGCGGACACCTCCGTCAAGACATTGAAACAAAGCCGAATTCCGATTGTTAAAGTCCGTTGCAATGCCAAAAGGGGACCCGATTTTACTTGGAAAAGGCAAGATCAAATGCAAAAGAAATACCCTCACTTATTCCCGATTCCGGAAACGCAAGATTTCGAGGAAGAAACAACGACTACTACGCCTACTTAAATTTCGGGACAAAATTTCTTTTAAGGAGTAGGTAATGTAACATCCCGCCTTTTTCCATTTACTTTTCCGTTATACTATTTTAAACTTCGTTATATGTTTATAACATCTCCCGTTAATACACGTTTAAAATTATCTCGTTTAGGTAATTCACGCACCCGAACGAAAGTTGAGGGACTAGACTTGACAAGGGATCAAACCCTTGACTAGGTCAAAGGGTCAAACCCCTTTCATCCATTCACTTTCATCCTCATCTTTTACTACTTCCAAATCCTCTCAACATTCAATCCTTAATTCATCATCTTAATCCGATTTTGGAGGCTAACATCAAAACAAATTACATATTTGGAATCCTCTCTTCATTCTCTACGTTTTGATACTAATTTCATCTCGATTGGGTAACTTTCTAAAAACTCTAAATTTCATAATCTTAGTGTTCTTGACTTAAAAGTGTGTTAATTAGTGTCTATGGCTCATTGTGATGTCGTATATGTAATTTGTATGCTCGATCTTGTGATTTGACATAACTAGCATGAACTTGAAAAAGTGTTTGTTAAATCTTTGATTTTGGATGATGAAATGTATTTAGATGTTAATGTTTATATGTCCAAAGTGTTAATTACTTCATTAGCTTCGTTTTGGTGTGTTGATTGATATGAAAACCTTACATTAACATGATTATTGGTTTTGAGATTTTAGTTAGGGTTTGATAGGCTTAATATGAACTTTTGATGCATCAAATGCTATGAAATGTTATTGGTAAGTGTTTAGTTGGATTGTATGCTTGATTACCTTCGAAACGGCATATCATTCATGTAAATTGGTTGCCCGAATCATTGAATTGCAATTATGAACTTGTATGCGGTTAATGTCAAGCATTAGATGCGGTTTTGGTTGTTGTAATAGGTAGATTGATTGATGAAATGTGTTAAGTTGTTTTCCTCGTCAAATTACCTTCCCAACGGTATAAGATACTTGTCTTGATTTTTTGCGGATCATAAATTGTGTTTGCTTGGATTTTGGTTCGTGCACTTGAGACTTACAGCAAACAGAACCTGAATACTAATCTGGACGCCGTCCAGATATTAGGACGCCGTCCAGTTCTTTAATACTGGACGTCGTCCAGATATTGGGACGCCGTCCAGTCCTTTAATACTGGACGCCGTCCAGAAAATCTGGACGCCGTCCAGTTACACTTGAAGTTTCTGTTTCGTTTTACCATTTTTCGAAAAATGTTTACTATGCTACGCACCTCCGATTCACATGTAACTTTTTCTAACATGCTCATATATGATTAAAAACCTCAGAGAAATAGTTCGGGACCCGACCCGAACGTGTTGAATTTTTCGTTGACTTTGACCCGACCAAGTTGACTTTTAATCAAACTTAACCAAATGTTTGTGCAAATCGTTCTAACATGCTTTTATACTCGTATCTTGCATGAAACATGACAATTTGACTCACATGTTGTAGTATTCGAGTCGTAACGAGCCATAGGACTAATTGAACATCTTTGACCTATCGTGTTTACCGTTATTGATACAACCTATTGTTTAGGTCAAGACTAGCATTGTTCTTTGCACACGTTTACTTGTTGAAGTACTTTACTACTCGTGCACTCAAGGTGAGATCATAGTCCCACTTTTACTCTTTTGAAACTTACATTTGGGATGAGAAAACATAAACGTTCCTTTTTAACTAAGTGAACACAAGTACAGGAAAACAAACATTCTACATACGAGTTTAGAAAAAAAATCCTCAATTCGATTATCATTAGTTACACTTGCCGGGTGTAAGCGAGAACTTATGTTATATGGCCATATGGGTTTGACAAACCCTCATTCAAACGGTTCGCTAGCGTTTACGAATGAAATATATTTTCGAGAAACAGTGTATGTTCTAGCACTAAGGTGATGGGGTTCTATGGAAGGAATGTTAAGCATTGATAATTGGGTGCTCGTGATAACAAATTTTTGGAATGGTTAACTATTATTGAAATGTTATAAATCTTGTGGTTCATTTGTACTTACTTACTTAAACCTATGATTTCACCAACGTTTTCGTTGACAGATTTCTATGTTTTTCTCAGGTCCTTGAACGATACATGTTACATGCTTCCGCTCATTATTTTGATACTTGCATTGGATGTCGAGTATATATGCATACATGGAGCGTCTTTTGGCTACTTTTAAATTGTGTCGCATAAGTTTCATTTGTACTTATAACTTTGTAACGTAACTTGTGGTGGAACTATTCTTGCAAACTTTGAACAATCTTTACATTTGAAATGAATGCGACATATCTTTTGGTCAAACGTTGTTTTAAAGACTTATGACCACGTAACGGGACCTAAGTAGACGGCGCCGTCAATGACGATTTTGTCGGGTCGCTACATGAATTACGTGTCTTTATTGCCTTTGCTGAACGACTTGTGTACTAGCTAGAATTATCTTCACAACTATCTTGTATCAAAGTTATTGTGTGCTATATTTCATGCTTTATGTAAAATAAGCGGTATTGTAAGTTTGTAAAATATTGTATAAAAGTTTGAACGCGAAATATTATTATAATCAGTTTTTCATATAGAATTGTAGTAGTTGAATTGTATATTAGCTACTAAGTATGAACTTAACGGGTAGGTACTACCCGAATTTAAACTTATAAAATGCTAATATGAAGAAAAAGCTTTTATAAATGAGTTCATATTATGCTACGAAATACTATTAACTACTCTTAATATTCTGTATGATTAACTTGTTCCATTTGACTATTTTGAAGGAAATGGCACCGACTACTCGACACAACGTGAATATGAGTGAAGAGGAATTCCGTACTTTTCTAGCTTCAAACATAGCCGCAGTACAGGCTGCGCTACATACCAACAATAACCTTGGATCTAGCAGTACAGGAAATCGTGTAGGATGCACCTACAAAGAATTCACTGCTTGCAAACCTTTGGAATTTGATGGAACCGAAGGACCGATCGGATTGAAACGGTGGACCGAGAAGGTCGAATCGGTGTTTGCCATAAGTAAGTGTACTGAAGAGGACAAAGTAAAGTACGCTACACATACCTTCACAGGTTCTGCGTTAACATGGTGGAATACCTATCTAGAGCAAGTGGGACAAGACGATGTGTACGCACTACCGTGGTCAGCATTCAAGCACTTGATGAACGAGAAGTACCGTCCCAGAACCGAGGTCAATAAGCTCAAGACAGAACTTAGAGGGTTACGAACCCAAGGATTTGATATTACCACGTACGAAAGACGATTCACAGAATTGTGCCTATTGTGTCCGGGAGCATTCGAAGATGAGGAAGAGAAGATCGACGCGTTTGTGAAAGGATTACCGGAAAGAATCCAAGAAGATATATGTTCACACGAGCCCGCCTCCATACAACAGGCATGTAGAATGGCTCACAAACTAGTGAACCAGATTGAAGAAAGAATTAAAGAACAGACTGCTGAAGAGGCCAATGTGAAGGAAGTCAAAAGAAAGTGGGAGGAAAACGGTGATAAGAATCACCAATACAACAACAACAGCAATTACAACAATAATCGCAACAATTATCCCAACAATCGCAACATCAATCGCAACTACAACAAACGGCCCAACAACAACAACAACAACAACAACAACAACTACAACAATCATCCCAACAACAATAATAACCGCAACAACAACAAC
The DNA here is from genome assembly GCF_046630445.1 of Rutidosis leptorrhynchoides. Lineage (NCBI taxonomy): Eukaryota > Viridiplantae > Streptophyta > Magnoliopsida > Asterales > Asteraceae > Rutidosis > Rutidosis leptorrhynchoides. The sequence goes on along the minus strand of NC_092336.1, from coordinate 514,310,478 downwards.
AATCAGAAGCAGCTATGCCAAAGGTGTGAAAAGTATCACTCGGGGTTCTGCACCAAATTTTGCAACAAGTGTAAAAGAAATGGTCATAGCGCGGCGAAGTGTGAGGTCTACGGACCAGGGGTTAATAGAATGAAAGGAACAAATGGTGTCAGAACGAGTAATGGCGGAGCAAGTAGTGTCGGAGCAAGTTATGCCAATGTAGTTTGTTATAAATGTGGAAAACCAGGCCACATTATTAGAAATTGCCCGAACCAGGAGAACACGAATGGACAAGGCCGCAGAAGAGTTTTCAATATTAATGCGGTAGAGGCACAGGAAGACCCGGAGCTTGTTACGGGTACGTTTCTTATTGACAATAAATCTGCTTACGTTTTATTTGATTCGGGTGCGGATAGAAGCTATATGAGTAGAGATTTTTGAGCTAAATTAAGTTGTCCATTGACGCCTTTGGATAGTAAATTTTTACTCGAATTAGCAAATGGTAAATTAATTTCAGCAGATAATATATGTCGGAATCGAGAAATTAAACTGGTTAGCGAAACATTTAAGATTGATTTGATACCAGTAGAGTTAGGGAGTTTTGATGTGATAATCGGTATGGACTGGTTGAAAGAAGTGAAAGAAGAGATCGTTTGTTACAAAAATGCAATTCGCATTATACGAGAAAAAGGAAAACCCTTAATGGTGTACGGAGAAAAGGGTAACACGAAGCTACATCTTATTAGTAATTTGAAGGCACAAAAACTAATAAGAAAAGGTTGCTATGCTGTTCTAGCACACATCGAGAAAGTACAAACTGAAGAAAAGAGCATCAATTATGTTCCCATTGCAAAAGAATTTCCCGATGTATTTCCGAAAGAATTACTGGGATTACCCCCACATCGATCTGTTGAATTTCAAATAGATCTTGTACCAGGAGCTGCACCAATAGCTCGTGCTCCTTACAGACTTGCACCCAGCGAGATGAAAGAACTGCAAAGCCAATTACAAGAACTTTTAGAGCGTGATTTCATTCGACCAAGCACATCACCGTGGGGAGCTCCTGTTTTGTTTGTCAAGAAGAAAGATGGTACATTCAGGTTGTGTATCGACTACCGAGAGTTGAACAAACTTACCATAAAGAACCGCTACCCACTACCGAGAATCGACGACTTATTTGATCAACTACAAGGCTCGTCTGTTTATTCAAAAAATTGACTTACGTTCCGGGTATCATCAAATGCGGGTGAAAGAAGATGATATTCCAAAGACTGCTTTCAGAACACGTTACGGTCATTACGAGTTTATGGTCATGCCGTTTGGTTTAACTAATGCACCAGCTGTGTTCATGGACCTTATGAACCGAGTGTGTGGACCATACCTTGACAAGTTTGTCATTGTTTTCATTGATGACATACTTATTTACTCAAAGAATGACCAAGAACACGGTGAACATTTGAGAAAGGTGTTAGAAGTATTGAGAAAGGAAGAATTGTACGCTAAGTTTTCAAAGTGTGCATTTTGGTTGGAAGAAGTTCAATTCCTTGGTCACATAGTGAACAAAGAAGGTATTAAGGTGGATCGGCAAAGATAGAAACTGTTGAAAAGTGGGAAACCCCGAAAACTCCGAAACACATACGCCAGTTTTTAGGACTAGCTGGTTACTACAGAAGGTTCATCCAAGACTTTTCCAGAATAGCAAAACCCTTGACTGCATTAACGCATAAAGGGAAGAAATTTGAATGGAATGATGAACAAGAGAAAGCATTTCAGTTATTGAAGAAAAAGCTAACTACGGCACCTATATTGTCATTCCCTGAAGGGAATGATGATTTTGTGATTTATTGTGACGCATCAAAGCAAGGTCTCGGTTGTGTATTAATGCAACGAACGAAGGTGATTGCTTATGCGTCTAGACAATTGAAGATTCACGAACAAAATTATACGACGCATGATTTGGAATTAGGTGCGGTTGTTTTTGCATTAAAGACTTGGAGGCAATACTTATATGGGGTCAAAAGTATTATATATACCGACCACAAAAGTCTTCAACACATATTTAATCAGAAACAACTGAATATGAGGCAGCGTAGGTGGATTGAATTATTGAATGATTACGACTTTGAGATTCGTTACCACCCGGGGAAGGCAAATGTGGTAGCCGATGCCTTGAGCAGGAAGGACAGAGAACCCATTCGAGTAAAATCTATGAATATAATGATTCATAATAACCTTACTACTCAAATAAAGGAGGCGCAACAAGGAGTTTTAAAAGAGGGAAATTTAAAGGATGAAATACCTTGGAAAGGCGTTGTTCGATTTGATAAACGAGGGAAATTAAATCCTAGGTATATTGGACCATTCAAGATTATTGATCGTGTCGGACCAGTAGCTTACCGACTTGAGTTACCTCAATAACTCGCGGCTGTACATAACACTTTCCACATCTCGAATTTGAAGAAATGTTTTACTAAAGAAGATCTCACTATTCCGTTAGATGAAATCCAAATCAACGAAAAACTCCAATTCATCGAAGAACCCGTCGAAATAATGGATCGTGAGGTTAAAAGACTTAAGCAAAACAAGATACCAATTGTAAAGGTTCGATGGAATGCTCGTAGAGGACCCGAGTTCACCTGGGAACGTGAATATCAGATAAAGAAGAAATACCCGCATCTATTTCCAGAAGATTCGTCAACACCTTCAACAGCTTAAAATTTCGGGACGAAATTTATTTAACGGGTAGGTACTGTAGTGACCCGAACTTTTCCATATTTATATTTATATATATTAATTGAGATTGATATTTACATGATTAAATGTTTCCAACATGTTAAGCAATCAAACTTGTTAAGACTTGATTAATTGAAATATGTTTCATATAGACAATTGACCACCCAAGTTGACCGGCGATTCACGAACGTTAAGACTTGTAAAAATGACATGACGATATATATATGGATATACATATGGTTAACATGAGATTATGATAAGTAAGTATCTCCATAAGTATATTAACAATGAGTTATATACATATAAATAAGACTACTAACTTAAGGATTTTGAAACGAGACATATATGTAACGATTATCGTTGTAACGACATTTAAATGTATATATATATCATATTAAGATATATTAATATATCATAATATCATGATAATATAATAATTTAATATCTCATTAGATATAATAAACAATGGGTTAACAACATTAATTGAGATCGTTAACTTAAAGGTTTCAAAACAACACTTACATGTAACGACTAACGATGACTTAACGACTCAGTTAAAATGTATATACATGTAGTGTATTTAGATGTATTAAAATACTTTTGGAAGACTTCAAGACATATATCAAAACACTCATACTTAACGAAAATGATTACAGTTACTTTCCCATTCTTTTCTTTCATCAAGAATTCTAGTCGTATTCTTACCCGTATTATACACAGCTTCAAAACGTACTTACTATGGATATATACCAATAGGAACTAGCATGAGATTCCACTCTTGATTATGTCATGTATGACTAATCAATTTTAACTTCTACCATGAGCTAGTCAACTAACTAGAACTCCTTTTAACCCCACTCACCACTCACCAATTACCACTCATCATTCACTCCATTTCACTTCCAATTCTCTTTCTAATTCTCTCTCAATACACACACACACACACACACACACACACACACACTATTATGAACGTATTTTTCCAGTAGTTAATCATCATCTTCATCAAAAATCACTTCAAGAATCAAGCTATAATCATCATAGGAAGAACACTTCAAGAACACTTCAAAAATCCCTTCAAGTTTACTAATTTACTTCCAAGCTTTCTAATCCATTCCAAGTAATCATCTAAGATCAAGAAACCTTTGTTATATACAGTAGGTTATCTTTCTTATTCAAGGTAATATTCATATTCAAACTTTGATTCAATTTCTATAACTATAAACTATCTTAATTCGAGTAAAAATCTTACTTGAACTTGTTTTTGTGTCATGATCCTACTTCAAGAACTTTCAAGCCATCCAAGATCCTTTGAAGCTAGATCATTTCTTGTCACTTCCAGTAGGTTTACCTACTAAACTTGAGGTAGTAATGATGTTCATAACATCATTCGATTCATATATATAAAACTATCTTATTCGAAGGTTTAAACTCGTAATCACTAGAACATAGTTTAATTAATTCTAAACTTGTTCGCAAACAAAAGTTAATCCTTCTAACTTGACTTTTAAAATTAACTAAACACATGTTCTATATCTATATGATATGCTAACTTAATGATTTAAAACCTGGAAACACGAAAAACACCGTAAAACCGGATTTACGCCGTCGTAGTAACACCGCGGGCTGTTTTGGGTTAGTTAATTAAAAACTATGATAAACTTTGATTTAAAAGTTGTTATTCTGAGAAAATGATTTTTATTATGAACATGAAACTATATCCAAAAATTATGGTTAAACTCAAAGTGGAAGTATGTTTTCTAAAATGGTCATCTAGACGTCGTTCTTTCGACTGAAATGACTACCTTTACAAAAATGACTTGTAACTTATTTTCCGACAATAATCCTATACTTTTTCTGTTTGGATTCATAAAATAGAGTTCAATATGAAACCATAGCAATTTGATTCACTCAAAACGGATTTAAAATGAAGAAGTTATGGGTAAAACAAGATTGGATAATTTTTCTCATTTTAGCTACGTGAAAATTGGTAACAAATCTATTCCAACCATAACTTAATCAACTTGTATTGTATATTATGTAATCTTGAGATACCATAGACACGTATACAATGTTTCGACCTATCATGTCGACACATCTATATATATTTCGGAACAACCATAGACACTCTATATGTGAATGTTGGAGTTAGCTATACAGGGTTGAGGTTGATTCCAAAATATATATAGTTTGAGTTGTGATCAATACTGAGATACGTATACACTGGGTCGTGGATTGATTCAAGATAATATTTATCGATTTATTTCTGTACATCTAACTGTGGACAACTAGTTGTAGGTTACTAACGAGGACAGCTGACTTAATAAACATAAAACATCAAAATATATTAAAAGTGTTGTAAATATATTTTGAACATACTTTAATATATATGTATATATTGTTATAGGTTCGTGAATCAACAGTGGCCAAGTCTTACTTCTCGACGAAGTAAAAATCTGTGAAAGTGAGTTATAGTCCCACTTTTAAAATCTAATATTTTTGGGATGAGAATACATGCAGGTTTTATAAATGATTTACAAAATAGACACAAGTACGTGAAACTACATTCTATGGTTGAATTATCGAAATCGAATATGCCCCTTTTTATTAAGTCTGGTAATCTAAGAATTAGGGAACAGACACCCTAATTGATGCGAATCCTAAAGATAGATCTATCAGGCCTAACAAACCCCATCCAAAGTACCGGATGCTTTAGTACTTAGAAATTTATATCATATCCGAAGGGTGTCCCGGAATGATGGGGATATTCTTATATATGCATCTTGTTAATGTCGGTTACCAGGTGTTCACCATATGAATGATTTTTATCTCTATGTATGGGATGTGTATTGAAATATGAAATCTTGTGGTCTATTGTTACGATTTGATATATATAGGTTAAACCTATAACTCACCAACATTTTTGTTGACGTTTAAAGCATGTTTATTCTCAGGTGAATATTAAGAGTTTCCGCTGTTGCATACTAAAATAAGGACAAGATTTGGAGTCCATGTTTGTGTGATATTGTGTAAAAACTGCATTCAAGAAACTGATTTCGATGTAACATATTTGTATTGTAAACCATTATGTAATGGTCGTGTGTAAACAGGATATTTTAGATTATCATTATTTGATAATCTACGTAAAGCTTTTTAAACCTTTATTTATGAAATAAAGGTTATGGTTTGTTTTAAAAATGAATGCAGTCTTTGAAAAACGTCTCATATAGAGGTCAAAACCTCGCAACGAAATCAATTAATATGGAACGTTTTTAATCAATAAGAACGGGACATTTCAGCTCTTTTGTCGACTTTGGGCGGTTTTCAACCGTTGTTGAATTTGGATGATCTTCTCGGTAGTTTCTTGTATAATCTCCGGACCCGTAATCTGTCTATCCCCTACTTCACTCCAACAAATCGGAGACCTGCACTTTCTACCATAAAGTGCTTCAAACGGCGCCATCTCAATGCTTGAATGGTAGCTGTTGTTGTAGGAAAATTCTGCTAACGGTAGATGTCGATCCCAACTGTTTCCGAAATCAATAACACATGCTCGTAGCATGTCTTCAAGCGTTTGTATCGTCCTTTCGCTCTGCCCATCAGTTTGTGGATGATAGGTAGTACTCATGTCTAGACGAGTTCCTAATGCTTGCTGTAATGTCTGCCATAATCTTGAAATAAATCTACCATCCCTATCAGAGATAATAGAGATTGGTATTCCATGTCTGGAGACGACTTCCTTCAAATACAGTCGTGCTAACTTCTCCATCTTGTCATCTTCTCTTATTGGCAGGAAGTGTGCTGATTTGGTGAGACGATCAACTATTACCCAAATAGTATCAAAACCACTTGCAGTCCTTGGCAATTTAGTGATGAAATCCATGGTAATGTTTTCCCATTTCCATTCTGGGATTTCGGGTTGTTGAAGTAGATCTGATGGTTTCTGATGCTCAGCTTTGACCTTAGAACACGTCAAATATTCTCCTACATATTTAGCAACATCGGCTTTCATACCTAGCCACCAAAAATATTTCTTGAGATCCTTGTACATCTTCCCCGTTCCAGGATGTATTGAGTATCTGGTTTTATGAGCTTCTCTAAGTACCATTTCTCTCATATCTCCAAATTTTGGTACCCAAATCCTTTCAGCCCTATACCGGGTTCCGTCTTCCCGAATATTAAGATGCTTCTCCGATCCTTTGGGTATTTCATCCTTTAAATTTCCCTCTTTTAAAACTCCTTGTTGTGCCTCCTTTATTTGAGTAGTAATGTTATTATGAATCATTATATTCATAGATTTTACTCGAATGGGTTCTCTGTCCTTCCTGCTCAAGGCATCGGCTACCACATTTGCCTTCCCCGGGTGGTAACGAATCTCAAAGTCATAATCATTCAATAATTCAATCCACCTACGCTGCCTCATATTCAGTTGTTTCTGATTAAATATGTGTTGAAGACTTTTGTGGTCGGTATATATAATACTTTTGACCCCATATAAGTAGTGCCTCCAAGTCTTTAATGCAAAAACAACCGCGCCTAATTCCAAATCATGCGTCGTATAATTTTGTTCGTGAATCTTCAATTGTCTAGACGCATAAGCAATCACCTTCGTTCGTTGCATTAATACACAACCGAGACCTTGCTTTGATGCGTCACAATAAATCACAAAATCATCATTCCCTTCAGGCAATGACAATATAGGTGCCGTAGTTAGCTTTTTCTTCAATAACTGAAACGCTTTCTCTTGTTCATCATTCCATTCAAATTTCTTCCCTTTATGCGTTAATGCAGTCAAGGGTTTTGCTATTCGGGAAAAGTCTTGGATGAACCTTCTGTAGTAACCAGCTAGTCCTAAAAACTGGCGTATGTGTTTCGGAGTTTTCGGGGTTTCCCACTTTTCAACAGTTTCTATCTTTGCCGGATCCACCTTAATACCTTCTTTGTTCACTATGTGACCGAGGAATTGAACTTCTTCCAACCAAAATGCACACTTTGAAAACTTAGCGTACAATTCTTCCTTCCTCAATACTTCTAACACCTTTCTCAAATGTTCACCGTGTTCTTGGTCATTCTTTGAGTAAATAAGTATGTCATCAATGAAAACAATGACAAACTTGTCAAGGTATGGTCCACACACTCGGTTCATAAGGTCCATGAACACAGCTGGTGCATTAGTTAAACAAAACGGCATGACCATAAACTCGTAATGACTGTAACGTGTTCTGAAAGCAGTCTTTGGAATATCATCTTCTTTCACCCGCATTTGATGATACCCGGAACGTAAGTCAATCTTTGAATAAACAGACGAGCCTTGTAGTTGATCAAATAAGTCGTCGATTCTCGGTAGTGGGTAGAGGTTCTTTATGGTAAGTTTGTTCAACTCTCGGTAGTCGATACATAACCTGAATGTACCATCTTTCTTCTTGACAAACAAAACAGGAGCTCCCCACGGTGATGTGCTTGGTCAAATGAAACCACGCTCTAAAAGTTCTTGTAATTGGCTTTGCAGTTCTTTCATCTCGCTGGGTGCGAGTCTGTAAGGAGCACGAGCTATTGGTGCAGCTCCTGGTACAAGATCTATTTGAAATTCAACGGATCGATGTGGGGGTAATCCCGGTAATTCTTTCGGAAATACATCGGGAAATTCTTTTGCAATGGGAACATCATTGATGCTCTTTTCTTCAGTTTGTACTTTTTCGACGTGTGCTAGAACAGCATAGCAACCTTTTCTTATTAGTTTTTGTCCCTTCAAATTACTAATAAGATGTAGCTTCGTGTTGCCCTTTTCTCTGTACACCATTAAGGGTATTCCTTTTTCTCGTATAATGCGAATTGTATTTTTATAACAAACGATCTCTGCTTTCACTTCTTTCAACCAGTCCATACCGATTATCACATCAAAACTCCCTAACTCTACTGGTATCAAGTCAATCTTAAATGTTTCGTTAACCAGTTTAATTTCTCGATTCCGACATATATTATCTGCTGAAATTAATTTATCATTTGCTAATTCGAGTAAAAATTTACTATCCAAAGGCGTCAATGGACAACTTAATTTAGCACAAAAATCTCTACTCATATAGCTTCTATCTGCACCCGAATCAAATAAAACGTAAGCAGATTTATTGTCAATAAGAAACGTACCCGTAACAAGCTCCGGGTCTTCCTGTGCCTCTGCCACATTAATATTGAAAACTCTTCCGCGGCCTTGTCCATTCGTGTTCTCCTGGTTCGGGCAATTTCTAATAATGTGGCCCTGTTTTCCACATTTATAACAAACTACATTGGCATAACTTGCTCCGACACTACTTGCTCCGCCATTACTCGTTCCGACACCATTTGTTCCTTTCGTTCTATTAACCCCTGGTCCGTAGACCTCACACTTTGCCGCGCTATGACCATTTCTTTTACACTTGTTGCAAAATTTGGTGCAGAACCCCGAGTGATACTTTTCACACCTTTGGCATAGCTGCTTCTGATTGTTGTTGTTGTTGCGGTTATTATTGTTGTTGGGATGATTGTTGTAGTTGTTGTTGTTGTTGTTGTTGTTGTTGTTGTTGTTGTTGGGCTGTTTGTTGTAGTTGCGATTGATGTTGCGATTGTTGGGATAATTGCTGCGATTATTGTTGTAATTGCTGTTGTTGTTGTATTGGTGATTCTTATCACCGTTTTCCTCCCACTTTCTTTTGACTTGCTTCACATTGGCCTCTTCAGTAGTATGTTCTTTAATTCTTTCTTCAATCTGGTTCACTAGTTTGTGAGCCATTCTACATGCCTGTTGTATGGAGGCGGGCTCATGTGAACTTATATCTTCTTGGATTCTTTCCGGTAATCCTTTCACAAACGCGTCGATCTTCTCTTCCTCATCTTCGAATGCTCCCGGACACAATAGGCACAATTCTGTGAATCGTCTTTCGTACGTGGTAATATCAAATCCTTGGGTTCGTAACCCTCTAAGTTCTGTCTTGAGCTTATTGACCTCGGTTCTGGGACGGTACTTCTCGTTCATCAAGTGCTTGAATGCTGACCACGGTAGTGCGTACGCATCATCTTGTCCCACTTGCTCTAGATAGGTATTCCACCATGTTATCGCAGAACCTGTGAAGGTATGCGTAGCGTACTTTACTTTGTCCTCTTCAGTACACTTACTTATGGCAAACACCGATTCGACCTTCTCGGTCCACCGTTTCAATCCGATCGGTCCTTCGGTTCCATCAAATTCCAAAGGTTTGCAGGCAGTGAATTCTTTGTAGGTGCATCCTACACGATTTCCTGTACTGCTAGATCCAAGGTTATTGTTGGTATGTAGCACAGCCTGTACTGCGGCTATGTTTGAAGCTAGAAAAGTATGGAATTCCTCTTCATTCATATTCACGGTGTGTCGAGTAGTCGGTTCCATTTCCTTCAAAATAGTCAAATGGAACAAGTTAATCATACAGAATATTAAGAGTAGTTAATAGTATTTCGTAGCATAATATGAACTCATTTATAAAAGCTTTTTCTTCATATTAGCGTTTTATAAGTTTAAATTCGGGTAGTACCTACCCGTTAAGTTCATACTTAGTAGCTAATATACAATTCAACTACTACAATTCTATATGAAAAACTGATTATAATAATATTTCGCGTTCAAACTTTTATACAATATTTTACGAACTTACAATACTGCTTATTTTACATAAAGCATGAAATATAGCACACAATAACTTTGATACAAGATAGTTGTGAAGATAATTCTAGCTAGTACACAAGTCGTTCAGCAAAGGCAATAAAGACACGTAATTCATACGTCCAGAAACAAGTCATGCATTCTGGTTTTACTAGGACTACTTCCCATCCTTGGTCTTGTGGAACATAACCGTTATGGGCGTTGATAAGACAGCGTGTTGTAACGTCGTCAAAGGGACAAGGGTTACGTAATGTCCAACAGTCCCGTAACAATCTAAAAACCTCATTTCTTACCCCAATTACCGACTCCGTCACTTGTGGGAACGTTTTGTTTAATAGCTGTAGGCCGATGTTCTTGTTCTCACTTTGGTGAGAAGCGAACATTACTAATCCGTAAGCATAACATGCTTCTTTATGTTGCATGTTAGGCACTTTTTCTAAATCACGAAGTCCAATATTCGGATATATTGAGTCAAAATAATTTCTTAACCCATTGCGTAAAATAGCATTTGGGTTCCCCGCAATATATGCGTCAAAGTAAACACATCGTAACTTATGGATTTCCCAATGTGATATCCCCCATCTTTCGAACGAAAGCCTTTTATAAACCAAGGCATTCTTGGAACGTTCTTCGAATGTCTTACAAACTGATCTCGCCTTAAATAGTTGTGCCGAAGAATTCTGACCGACTCTAGACAAGATTTCATCAATCATGTCTCCGGGTAGGTCTCTTAAAATATTGGGTTGTCTATCCATTTTGTGTTTTTATACTGTAAAATAGACAAGAGTTAGATTCATAAAAAAAATACTTATTAATACAAGCAATTTTTACATATATCATAAAGCATAAGCACACTATATTACATATATTACACCACACGAATACGACTATCTTATTCCGACTCGCTTGTTTCTTCTTCTTCGGTTTTGGTTCGTTTTGCCAAGTTTCTAGGGATATATGATGTTCCCCTAATACGAGCCGTAATTTTCCACATTGGTTTAGAAAAACCTGGTGGTTTAGAGGTTCCCGGGTCATTGTTACAACTTAAGGACTTCGGGGGTTGACGATACATATAAAGTTCATCGGGGTTGGAATTAGATTTCTCTATTTTTATGCCCTTTCCCTTATTATTTTCTTTTGCCTTTTTAAATTCAGTTGGGGTAATTTCTATAACATCATCGGAATTCTCGTCGGAATCCGATTCATCGGAGAATTGGTAATCCTCCCAATATTTTGCTTCCTTGGCGGAAACTCCATTGACCATAATTAACCTTGGTCTGTTGGTTGAGGATTTTCTTTTACTTAACTGTTTTATTATTTCCCCCACCGGTTCTATTTCTTCATCCGGTTCCGATTCTTCTTCCGGTTCCGATTCTTCTTCCGGTTCCGACTCTTCTTCCGGTTCCTCTTCGGGAACTTGTGAATCAGTCCACGAATCATTCCAATTTACATTTGACTCTTCATTATTTTTAGGTGAGTCAATGGGACTTGTTCTAGAGGTAGACATCTATCACATAATATCAAACGCGTTAAGAGATTAATATATCACATAATATTCACATGTTAAAAATATATAGTTTCCAACAAAATTTGTTAAGCAATCATTTTTCAAGTAAACACGGTCGAAGTCCAGACTCACTAATGCATCCTAACAAACTCGATAAGACACACTAATGCAAAATTCTGGTTCTCTAAGACTAACGCTCGGATACCAACTGAAATGTCCCGTTCTTATTGATTAAAAACGTTCCATATTAATTGATTTCGTTGCGAGGTTCTGACCTCTATATGAAACGTTTTTCAAAGACTGCATTCATTTTTAAAACAAACCATAACCTTTATTTCATAAATAAAGGTTTAAAAAGCTTTACGTAGATTATCAAATAATGATAATCTAAAATATCATGTTTACACACGACCATTACATAATGGTTTAAAATACAAATATGTTACATCGAAATCAGTTTCTTGAATGCAGTTTTTACACAATATCATACAAACATGGACTCCAAATCTTGTCCTTATTTTAGTATGCTACAGCGGAAGCTCTTAATATTCACCTGAGAATAAACATGCTTTAAACGTCAACAAAAATGTTGGTGAGTTATAGGTTTAACCTATATATATCAAATCGTAACAATAGACCACAAGATTTCATATTTCAATACACATCCCATACATAGAGATAAAAATCATTCATATGGTGAACACCTGGTAACCGACATTAACAAGATGCATATATAAGAATATCCCCATCATTCCGGGACACCCTTCGAATATGATATAAATTTCGAAGTACTAAAGCATCCGGTACTTTGGATGGGGTTTGTTAGGCCCAATAGATCTATCTTTAGGATTCGCGTCAATTAGGGTGTCTGTTCCCTAATTCTTAGATTACCAGACTTAATAAAAAGGGGCATATTCGATTTCGATAATTCAACCATAGAATGTAGTTTCACGTACTTGTGTCTATTTTGTAAATCATTTATAAAACCTGCATGTATTCTCATCCCAAAAATATTAGATTTTAAAAGTGGGACTATAACTCACTTTCACAGATTTTTACTTCGTCGAGAAGTAAGACTTGGCCACTGGTTGATTCACGAACCTATAACAATATATACATATATATTAAAGTATGTTCAAAATATATTTACAACACTTTTAAGATATTTTGATGTTTTAAGTTTATTAAGTCAGCTGTCCTCGTTAGTAACCTACAACTAGTTGTCCACAGTTAGATGTATAGAAATAAATCGATAAATATTATCTTGAATCAATCCACGACCCAGTGTATACGTATCTCAGTATTGATCACAACTCAAACTATATATATTTTGGAATCAACCTCAACCCTGTATAGCTAACTCCAACATTCACAAATGGAGTGTCTATGGTTGTTCCGAAATATATATAGATGTGTCGACATGATAGGTCGAAACATTGTATACGTGTCTATGGTATCTCAAGATTACATAATATACAATACAAGTTGATTAATTTATGGTTGGAATAGATTTGTTACCAATTTTCACGTAGCTAAAATGAGAAAAATTATCCAATCTTGTTTTACCCATAACTTCTTCATTTTAAATCCGTTTTGAGTGAATCAAATTGCTATGGTTTCATATTGAACTCTATTTTATGAATCCAAACTGAAAAAGTATAGGTTTATAGTCGGAAAATAAGTTACAAGTCATTTTTGTAAAGGTAGTCATTTTAGTCGAAAGAACGACGTCTAGATGACCATTTTAGAAAACATACTTCCACTTTGAGTTTAACCATAATTTTTGGATATAGTTTCATGTTCATAATAAAAATCATTTTCTCAGAATAACAACTTTTAAATCAAAGTTTATCATAGTTTTTAATTAACTAACCCAAAACAGCCCGCGGTGTTACTACGACGGCGTAAATCCGGTTTTACGGTGTTTTTCGTGTTTCCAGGTTTTAAATCATTAAGTTAGCATATCATATAGATATAGAACATGTGTGTAGTTAATTTTAAAAGTCAAGTTAGAAGGATTAACTTTTGTTTGCGAACAAGTTTAGAATTAACTAAACTATGTTCTAGTGATTACGAGTTTAAACCTTCGAATAAGATAGTTTTATATATATGAATTGAATGATGTTATGAACATCATTACTACCTCAAGTTTAGTAGGTAAACCTACTGGAAGTGACAAGAAATGATCTAGCTTCAAAGGATCTTGGATGGCTTGAAAGTTCTTGAAGTAGGATCATGACACAAAAACAAGTTCAAGTAAGATTTTTACTCGAATTAAGATAGTTTATAGTTATAGAAATTGAATCAAAGTTTGAATATGAATATTACCTTGAATAAGAAAGATAACCTACTGTATATAACAAAGGTTTCTTGATCTTAGATGATTACTTGGAATGGATTAGAAAGCTTGGAAGTAAATTAGTAAACTTGAAGGGATTTTTGAAGTGTTCTTGAAGTGTTCTTCCTATGATGATTATAGCTTGATTCTTGAAGTGATTTTTGATGAAGATGATGATTAACTACTGGAAAAATACGTTCATAATAGTGTGTGTGTGTTGAGAGAGAATTAGAAAGAGAATTGGAAGTGAAATGGAGTAAATGATGAGTGGTAATTGGTGAGTGGTGAGTGGGGTTAAAAGGAGTTCTAGTTAGTTGACTAGCTCATGGTAGAAGTTAAAATTGATTAGTAATACATGACATAATCAAGAGTGGAATCCCATGCTAGTTCCTATTGGTATATACCCATAGTAAGTACGTTTTGAAGCTGTGTATAATACGGGTAAGAATACGACTAGAATTCTTGATGAAAGAAAAGAATGGAAAAGTAACTGTAACCATTTTTTTTAAGTATGAGTGTTTTGATATATGTCTTGAAGTCTTCCAAAACTATTTTAATACATCTAAATACACTACATGTATATACATTTTAACTGAGTCGTTAAGTCATCGTTAGTCGTTACATGTAAGTGTTGTTTTGAAACCTTTAAGTTAACGATCTCAATTAATGTTGTTAACCCATTGTTTATTATATCTAATGAGATGTTAAATTATTATATTATCATGATATTATGATATATTAATATATCTTAATATGATATATATACATTTAAATGTCGTTACAATGATAATCGTTACATATATGTCTCGTTTCGAAATCCTTAAGTTAGTAGTCTTGTTTATATGTATATAACTCATTGTTAATATACTTATGGAGATACTTACTTATCATAATCTCATGTTAACCATATGTATATCCATATATATATCGTCATGTCGTTTTTACAAGTTTTAACGTTCGTGAATCGCCGGTCAACTTGGGTGGTCAATTGTCTATATGAAACATATTTCAATTAATCAAGTCTTAACAAGTTTGATTGCTTAACATGTTGGAAACATTTAATCATGTAAATATCAATCTCAATTAATATATATAAACATGGAAAAGTTTGGGTCACTACAGTACCTACCCGTTACATAAATTTCGTCCCGAAATTTTAAGCTGTTGAAGGTGTTGACGAATCTTCTGGAAATAGATGCGGGTATTTCTTCTTCATCTGATCTTCACGCTCCCAGGTGAACTCGGGTCCTCTACGAGCATTCCATCGAACCTTAACAATTGGTATCTTGTTTTGCTTAAGTCTTTTAACCTCACGATCCATTATTTCGACGGGTTCTTCGATGAATTGAAGTTTTTCGTTGATTTGGATTTCATCTAACGGAATAGTGAGATCTTCTTTAGCAAAACATTTCTTCAAATTCGAGACGTGGAAAGTGTTATGTACAGCCGCGAGTTGTTGAGGTAACTCAAGTCGGTAAGCTACTGGTCCGACACGATCAATAATCTTGAATGGTCCAATATACCTTGGATTTAATTTCCCTCGTTTACCAAATCGAACAATGCCTTTCCAAGGTGCAACTTTAAGCATGACCATCTCTCCAATTTCAAATTCTATATCTTTTCTTTTAATGTCAGCGTAGCTCTTTTATCGACTTTGGGCGGTTTTCAACCGTTGTTGAATTTGGATGATCTTCTCGGTAGTTTCTTGTATAATCTCCGGACCCGTAATCTGTCTATCCCCCACTTCACTCCAACAAATCGGAGACCTGCACTTTCTACCATAAAGTGCTTCAAACGGCGCCATCTCAATGCTTGAATGGTAGCTGTTGTTGTAGGAAAATTCTGCTAACGGTAGATGTCGATCCCAACTGTTTCCGAAATCAATAACATATGCTCGTAGCATGTCTTCAAGCGTTTGTATCGTCCTTTCGCTATGCCCATCAGTTTGTGGATGATAGGCAGTACTCATGTCTAGACGAGTTCCTAATGCTTGCTGTAATGTCTGCCAGAATCTTGAAATAAATCTGCCATCCCTATCAGAGATAATAGAGATTGGTATTCCATGTCTGGAGACGATTTCCTTCAAATACAGTCGTGCTAACTTCTCCATCTTGTCATCTTCTCTTACTGGCAGGAAGTGTGCTGATTTGGTGAGACGATCAACTATTATCCAAATAGTATCAAAACCACTTGCAGTCCTTGGCAATTTAGTGATGAAATCCATGGTAATGTTTTCCCATTTCCATTGTGGGATTTCGGGTTGTTGAAGTAGACCTGATGGTTTCTGATGCTCAGCTTTGACCTTAGAACACGTCAAACATTCTCCTACGTATTTAGCAACATCGGATTTCATACCCGGCCACCAAAAATGTTTCTTGAGATCCTTGTACATCTTCCCCGTTCCAGGATGTATTGAGTATCTGGTTTTATGAGCTTCTCTAAGTACCATTTATCTCATATCTCCAAATTTTGGTACCCAAATCCTTTCAGCCCTATACCGGGTTCCGTCTTCCCGAATATTAAGATGCTGCTCCGATCCTTTGGGTATTTCATCCTTTAAATTTCCTTCTTTTAAAACTCCTTGTTGCGCCTCCTTTATTTGAGTAGTAAGGTTATTATGAATCATTATATTCATAGATTTTACTCGAATGGGTTCTCTGTCCTTCCTGCTCAAGGCATCGGCTACCACATTTGCCTTCCCCGGGTGGTAACGAATCTCAAAGTCGTAATCATTCAACAATTCAATCCACCTACGCTGCCTCATATTCAGTTGTTTCTGATTAAATATGTGTTGAAGACTTTTGTGGTCGGTATATATAATACTTTTAACCCCATATAAGTAGTGCCTCCAAGTCTTTAATGCAAAAACAGCCGCGCCTAATTCCAAATCATGCGTCGTATAATTTTGCTCGTGAATCTTCAATTGTCTAGACGCATAAGCAATCACCTTCGTACGTTGCATTAATACACAACCGAGACCTTGCTTTGATGCGTCACAATAAATCACAAAATCATCATTCCCTTCAGGCAATGACAATATAGTTGCCGTAATGTGATGACCGGGAAATTTCCGATCAAATTTAAACTTTAATCTTTATATGTTTCCGACACGATAAGCAAAATCTGTAATATTGAGTCTCGAAAGTTTTGAAATATATATTCATGTAATCAATTACCCTTTGACTATGCTCAACGATTCACGAACATTTATGTGTATACTGATATGTATATATAATATATACTTATTAATTGAAAACATTAACAAAGTATTAGATATAAAATACTTTACATAAAAGTATTTGTTTCAATATGTTTATCGATGGAATTAAAAGATAATATCATATGATTAAATTTTCAGATACATTGAATTATGATTACGAGTCTCTGTTATGAGGTCCACGTTGATTTGAGAAATCATTTCTTTTTAGCGGTATTCGGAATATTTGGTAATGTGATTTACAAGTAAGAACAAAAGTTTCATTAACGAGAATTAGACAAAAGTTAGTGGAGATTCCTGCTTAACTTTCAATGCATGCTTTACAATGATTGTCTCGTGTCTTTTGGTAAGATAATGATTAGTTTTCATAATATTGAAAATGTTTTACGATATAGATAAAACCTTTTTAAAGGATGATTTGGAATATAATTAATTTTGGAAAACCAAATTTATAAGTACTTGATTTAGTTTCAAGCGTACAAAAACGTTTTCAGTTTAAAAAGAACTTTATTATTAAAACGTATATAACTTTGATAAATATCTAGAACCACTTTTGACAACTCATTACTTAACCAGTATGATAAAGATAACGATATTTATATTTTATTTTATTAAATATATATATATATATATAACGATTTAAATTAATACGCGTATTATACGTACATAGTTTTATACTTTTACTATACTATAACTTTACCTTTACTTTAGTTTTACTTTACTTTAACTTTAATAATTCATACTTTAATAATACACTTTAATAATTCATACTTTAATAATTCACTTTAATAATTCATACTTTAATAATTTACTTTAATAATTCACTTTAATAATTCATACTTTAATAATTCAATTTAATAATTCATACTTTAATAATTCACTTTAATAATTCATACTTTAATAATTCACTTTAATAATTCAAAAATCTATTATAAATAGAATTCAATAGGTTTCATTATTTCATAGAAACTTGAAAATATATTTCTCTAAACTCTCTCAATCGAATTACATATATATATATTTACTTAGTATAATTTCAAGATATTATTAGTATACATAAAATACTACGACGGAGTTATATTCAGACGATTTCAAAATAAGTTTTCAAACAGGATAGAGCTAAGGAAATTATGGGTTATAGCTATGGAGGTTATGGGTATTGTTCGAGGGTATTGCTCGTCAGGTCAACCTAACGTTTATCATTTTCGTTGCGTCTACGTACTTTCCTGCAATATTGAATCACAATATTGATACGTTCGTGAATCTGAGACAAACCCTGCACTTGTTCAGTGCCGTCATATACATAATTGCTACGAAATACAGTATTGTGAGTTTCATTTGCTCCCTTTTTAATTGCTTTTGCAATATATATTTTTGGGATGAGAATACATGCGCTGTTTTATAAATGTTTTACGAAATAGGCACAAGTACTAAAACAAATTCTACGTGGGTTTAAACCAGAAATATACCCTTGGCTTGGTAACATTAAACTACTTGTCTATGTATGGTAGGCGCGAATCCTAAAGATAGATCTATTGGGCATGACAAACCCCATCCTGACTATGGGATGCTTTAGTACTTCGAAGTTATATTAAACACACCTGGTCTGGTGTACTTCAGAGGGTAAAACATGAACGTTAAGGCTTGTTACCGGGTGCCTACAACTTATAGAATACTTTTATACACTTGCGAGTGTACGGATATTTATGGAAACTGAAATCTTGTGGTCTATTACTATTACGGAAATGATTGATTATGATAAACTAATGAACTCACCAACCTTTTGGTTGACACTTTAAAGCATGTTTATTCTCATGTATTAAAGAAATCTTCCGCTGTGCATTAGCTCATTTTAAGGATATTACTTGGAGTCATTCATGACATACTTTGAAAGACGTTGCATTCGAGTCGTTGAGTTCATCAAGATTAATATTAAGTCAATTATAGTTGGATGTAATATGAAATGGCATGCATTCCGTCAATTTTTTATGTAAAGAAAGTTTGTCTTTTAAAAACGAATGCAATGTTTGTAAAACGTATCATACAGAGGTCAAATACCTCACGATGTAATCAACTATTGTGAATCGTTTATAATGTATATGAACGGGTCCTTTCAGTTGGTATCAGAGCGGTGGTCTTAACGAACCAGGTCTTACATTAGTGTGTCTAACAGATAGTCGTTAAGATGCATTAGTGAGTCTGGACTTCGACCGTGTCTGCATGTCAAAAGTTTTGCTTATCATTTTTAGTCGGAAATCATCTACTTATCATCCTTAGGAAATTACCTGCTTATCATTCTTAAGTCTAGATGCATTTTCCTGCATTTATTGCAAAATAGTGTATAGACAAATTCACACCTTAGCATATCTGCTAATTAATATCTTATCGTATCTGTTACTGTGAACTTTAACTGACATCTTTCAAAGATTCCTCCATAATTTATGGGATTTTGGTATTATATACACATATGTAAATTATGTATTGAAGAATACCAAATCTAAAATCTATTTCATACCAAAAATTCTTTCCCTGATCATACGAGATGGATCTCTCAACCAGTTCGAACTCCTCAGATTCCGACAGCTATTCCGATATGAATATCTACCTGAGCTCCGAAAGCAGCGTCACCGGAATGGATCAACCAATCTCCCATCATCTATTATGGATGAATTGGGGATGGGTTCGTAGTCTACTCAATCATTGGAGACAAGAAGAAGGCGATCCTTTCCATCCACCACATTGCCCTCTTGGCGATGAACCTGAAGCACTTACCGGTGAACCTATTCGAGACACCATTTTCTCACTCATTGCTAGAGTATCTCGTCACGATTATATACTATCTCATATTATGAATCTTAATATTCCGCTCGCTCCAACCGCCAATCATCCCGGTGTACTAGCAGAAGTTAACGAACTTCGCGCTCGAGTAGTGGCTCTGGAACATATGGTGCAAAGATTACAAACACCATCAGCAGCACCAGCTGCATAACCAGTACCGCCAGTAACATCAACATCGCAAGCCTCAATACCCTAAGCACCAGCAGCATCACCGGCATCAACGGTATCACCATCATCAACACCAACAGTATCATTACCACCATCAACAATCGCGTCTGCATCACACGCCTCAACATCACAACCTGTACCTCAGATATCAATATCACATGCACCATAAATACCAAGGAGTACCAACAACAACAAACGATGAAGTATTGATCGGAGAAACATTCTGTGGTGATTATGTAATCTCTAAAGTCTTAGAGATTATCTATTTCAGCCTTAACCATAAATCAGATAAGTGGACAGAAATGATAGAAAGAAGAATCGAAACCCTGACAAGAATGGTGTGCGATTTACAAACTAGACTTGTTATACCAGCATCATCAGCACTAGCAGCACTTATAACATATAAGCTCCGCCAGTTCAAGAAATTACTGTAGATATCATCACAAATCAACAACATGTATATTGTATCAATGAGTTATGAAGTATTAACTCATTCTTTCTGAAGAATTTATAGATATTTATATATATGAATTCTGAAACTATAATAAATCTTTCGTACTAAGCTATTGAGTATGAATTGAAAAAGGGTAGATGCTACTCGGTTAAATTCATATTACTAATATGCTATGATGTACATCATTCGTTAACAACCTAACCATCGTTAACTACAATCTCTGCTTCAATTAAATGAATTCGGTTTCATAATAAACCAAGTGTATCATTCAACAACATGTTTGATTTTACACTTTCATCTTCGATGCACTCGAAACTTCCTAGAAAACAACATTCGTATCTTGTGAAGTTAGCAAGAGTTCTATGAGCATCAGCATAGTTCACTAAGGAAATATCTATAAGAATAAAAAATGAAGTATTAATCACAGTAGTGAAATACTTTGTGAAGATTATGTAATCTCTAATGTTTTAGAGATTATTCATTTCTAATTCAAGCCGGAAATCAAATGAGCTTTATATGATATTAACTCATTAAATCTGTATTACATCGAAAGAAAATATACATATATTTTCATAAAGATTGTAATAAAATTCTCTGGTACAAAACATTACTCGTGAATTTTTTTTAACGGGTAGGTAATACCCGAGAGATATTTAAATTCACAATTAATATGTTACATTCTTCGATTCTGATTCAACAATCATCAACTATACTCCCTACTTTTACAACAATACACATTCTTTTATAGAAATCAAAACAACCATACTCATTCGAATCTAATTACATATTCTGATTTTGAAATTTCAGAATTCAATTCGAGAAATAACCGAAATCATCACTCTTAGATTCCTGCACCTATCAAAACTATACTTTGACTTCAAAACTGTACTAGAACATCATTTCTATTCATGGAACCCAGAAGAATAATTGTAAAATTCAAAATCCTAGAACATCATATGTGTTTAAACCCTTCGAAATTCCTGAAGATACGAGAGATGATGATCCAACCACACATTACCCACCGTCATGCACCTGAAAAGCTCTCGAAACCAAAGTTATAGTTTAACATGTATCTGTGTCAGACCCTTTGACATTTATTACCAAATATAAATTTTCCACATCTTTCCAAAGTAGACAGTTTTGTCACGGCTCCAGCAAATCACCTTCAATTGTTTATACAATTACCCCTTCATCATTGTTACCGGAAAACCTTTTATATCTCGTCACATTAGCAGTAAACTTATCAACAACTTTAATAAACTTCAACTTAAACCTCTCTGAAAAGTCATTATACTTATTCATTGAAACCCCATCATGTACTCACCTACATCCTGTAAAAATAATTGTCATACCAACTACTGGGAATCAGTAATCAGTATTTTGAAATTCGCAGCGATTCTACGCTAACAGTTATATGTATACATATAACGCCTAACGCCAATACTTACATACTTTGAATGTAAAGTTTCTGAAAAACACCCTGAATTACGAATTAATTCTCAAAATGCTGATGAAGCAGCAAAAACTGTAAACGACTTTAACAGTCAAAAGTTTGATGATAAAGAATGGTATGGTGGTAAAGCTGAGAAAAAGAGAACGTTTGGAACTGAAAAACGGATTGAGTAGACCATGAAGGAGACCAAGGACAAATACAAGGACCAAACACTGTATTTAAAGAATCCTGATGATTCTGTTTCTGATGAAGTCATTAACGAATACCTTGCTCCTTACTCTAAAACCTTTGTGGACAATATTCTTCATCATCATCTTATCTTATATATTCTAAGATATCATCATATCTTCCATTATAAATATCCTCCATATTTCTGAAGATATTTCCATAACTATTCTTACCTGAAACCATTACCTCTTCATGCTATCTGTGTTATATCATAAAAGAAACTATTTTAGTTCTAAATGCCGAAATCTTCGAGTTTAAAATATGAATGTTTTGAAGTAGTGTTGGGAACTGAAGCATGAGTTAGTATAATATAATGACACTTGATCAACGTGATTATATTACAGTAAGTCATGCTGAGTTTTTAATGGAACGTGATGATTCACAGAACATACCGTCATCATGTGCCATTTACACGACTCTTACATTCTACCCAATTTCCAAAAATATTAAGAACATATCTTCTTGATAGTTCTATCTTTTCAAATATTCTGGTAATTTACCAAATCAAGATCGTGCAATTACGATTTCCTTCTTAAGAACATTAACTATGTTCATTTCAAAATCCATACCTACGAATTCCGGACCATTATTCGCTTGACTTGAAGTCGGGAAGAGGAGACAAAAGTATGGAACTCTTGAATATAAAATAAAATATAAAGCTCGACAACAACACATAAATTACAAACCGTACATATCAATACGTATTGTCACGTAAAGGCACGAGAAAATTAAAAAAACTATAACCCCAAGGTAACAGTAGAAGTGAATAAAATCCTCCGGTGGTAGATGAAAGAGAAGAATGACAGATATGAAAGTTAGGAGTATATCAAGAATCAGTACTGGATGGAGCATATTAGCGAATGTTTAAAGAATGAATTGAGGAGAAAGAATAGAAGATGTTAGATATGGAAAATAAGGAAAAGAAGGGGGTGGATTTATAGTAAAATATCCGACAGGTCAATCGAAACAGATTATTGCATTTAATCAAAGAAGATCCTGATTTCCTAAATCGCCGAAGAACCAAATCTTATTACGAAGATTTTCTTTAAATCGCATGAATTCCGGAAATCAATCATAACTACGTCATCAGTTAAAACGATTCTACATTTACTCATTTCACTTTCTTGCGATAGCTTCACTTATACTCTTCGTATAATCAAATTGCTTTATCTATATTACTCAATGATGATGTAACTCTATTTTCAACTCATATTCGCCATGAAAACATTTTTATAGTTAGCCATGACGACCTCAATCAAATTTCGGGATGAAATTTCTTTAACGGGTAGGTAGTGTGATGACCCGGAAATTTCTGATCAAATTTAAACTTTAATCTTTATATGTTTCCGACACGATAAGCAAAATCTATAATATTGAGTCTCGAAAGTTTGAAATATATATTCATGTAATCAATTACCCTTTGACTATGCTCAACGATTCACGAACATTTATGTGTATACTGATATGTATATATAATATATACTTATTAATTGAAAACATTAACAAAGTATTAGATATAAAATACTTTACATAAAAGTATTTGTTTCAATATATTTATCGATGGAACTAAAAGATAATATCATATGATTAAATTTTTCAGATACATTGAATTATGATTACGAGTCTCTGTTATGAGGTCCACGTTGATTTGAGAAATCATTTCTTTTTAGCGGTATTCGGAATATTTGGTAATGTGATTTACAAGTAAGAACAAAAGTTTCATTAACGAGAATTAGACAAAAGTTAGTGGAGATTCCTGCTTAACTTTCAATGCATGCTTTACAATGATTGTCTCGTGTCTTTTGGTAAGATAATGATTAGTTTTCATAATATTGAAAATGTTTTACGATATAGATAAAACCTTTTTAAAGGATGATTTGGAATATAATTAATTTTGGAAAACCAAATTTATAAGTACTCGATTTAGTTTCAAGCGTACAAAAACGTTTTCAGTTTAAAAAGAACTTTATTATTAAAACGTATATAACTTTGATAAATATCTAGAACCACTTTTGACAACTCATTACTTAACCAGTATGATAAAGATAACGATATTTATATTTTATTTTATTAAATATATATATATATATATATATATAACGATTTAAATTAATACGCGTATTATACGTACATAGTTTTATACTTTTACTATACTATAACTTTACCTTTACTTTACTTTTACTTTACTTTAACTTTAATAATTCATACTTTAATAATTCACTTTAATAATTCATACTTTAATAATTCACTTTAATAATTCATACTTTAATAATTCACTTTAATAATTCATACTTTAATAATTCAATTTAATAATTCATACTTTAATAATTCACTTTAATAATTCATACTTTAATAATTCACTTTAATAATTCAAAAATCTATTATAAATAGAATTCAATAGGTTTCATTATTTCATAGAAACTTGAAAATATATTTCTCTAAACTCTCTCAATCGAATTACATATATATATATTTACTTAGTATAATTTCAAGATATTATTAGTATACATAAAATACTACGACGGAGTTATATTCAGACGATTTCAAAATAAGTTTTCAAACGGGATAGAGCTAAGGAAATTATGGGTTATAGCTATGGAGGTTATGGGTATTGTTCGAGGGTATTGCTCGTCAGGTCAACCTAACGTTTATCATTTTCGTTGCGTCTACGTACTTTCCTGCAATATTGAATCACAATATTGATACGTTCGTGAATTCGAGACAAACCCTGAACTTGTTCAGTGCCGTCATATACATAATTGCTACGAAATACAGTATTGTGAGTTTCATTTCCTCCCTTTTTAATTGCTTTTGCAATATATATTTTTAGGCTGAGAATACATGCGCTGTTTTATAAATGTTTTACGAAATAGGCACAAGTACTAAAACAAATTCTACGTTGGTTTAAACCAGAAATATACCCTTAGCTTGGTAACATTAAACTACTTGTCTATGTACGGTAGGCGCGAATCCTAAAGATAGATCTATTGGGCATGACAAACCCCATCCTGACTATGGGATGCTTTAGTACTTCGAAGTTATATTAAACACACCTGGTCTGGTGTACTTCAGAGGGTAAAACATGAACGTTAAGGCTTGTTACCGGGTGCCTACAACTTATAGAATACTTTTATACACTTGCGAGTGTACGGATATTTATGGAAACTGAAATCTTGTGGTCTATTACTATTACGGAAATGATTGATTATGATAAACTAATGAACTCACCAACCTTTTGGTTGACACTTTAAAGCATGTTTATTCTCAGGTATTAAAGAAATCTTCCGCTGTGCATTAGCTCATTTTAAGGATATTACTTGGAGTCATTCATGACATACTTTGAAAGACGTTGCATTCGAGTCGTTGAGTTCATCAAGATTAATATTAAGTCAATTATAGTTGGATGTAATATGAAATGGCATGCATGCCGTCAATTTTTGATGTAAAGAAAGTTTGTCTTTTAAAAACGAATGCAATGTTTGTAAAACGTATCATATAGAGGTCAAATACCTTGCGATGTAATCAACTATTGTGAATCGTTTATAATGTATATGAACGGGTCCTTTCACGTAGTTAGCTTTTTCTTCAATAACTGAAACGCTTTCTCTTGTTCATCATTCCATTCAAATTTCTTCCCTTTATGCGTTAATGCAGTCAAGGGTTTTGCTATTCTGGAAAAGTCTTGGATGAACCTTCTGTAGTAACCAGCTAGTCCTAAAAACTGGCGTATGTGTTTCGGAGTTTTCGGGGTTTCCCACTTTTCAACAGTTTCTATCTTTGCCGGATCCACCTTAATACCTTATTTGTTCACTATGTGACTGAGGAATTGAACTTCTTCCAACCAAAATGCACACTTTGAAAACTTAGCGTACAATTCTTCCTTCCTCAATACTTCTAACACATTTCTCAAATGTTCACCGTGTTCTTGGTCATTCTTTGAGTAAATAAGTATGTCATCAATGAAAACAATGACAAACTTGTCAAGGTATGGTCCACACACTCGGTTCATAAGGTCCATGAACACAGCTGGTGCATTAGTTAAACCAAACGGCATGACCATAAACTCGTAATGACCGTAACGTGTTCTGAAAGCAGTCTTTGGAATATCATCTTCTTACACCCGCATTTGATGATACCCGGAACGTAAGTCAATCTTTGAATAAACAGACAAGCCTTGTAGTTGATCAAATAAGTCGTCGATTCTCGGTAGTGGGTAGCGGTTCTTGATGGTAAGTTTGTTCAACTCTCGGTAGTCGATACACAACCTGAATGTACCATCTTTCTTCTTGACAAACAAAACAGGAGCTCCCCACGGTGATGTGCTTGGTCGAATGAAACCATGCTCTAAAAGTTTTTATAATTGGCTTTGCAGTTCTTTCATCTCGCTGGGTGCGATTCTGTAAGGAGCACGAGCAAATGGTGCAGCTCCTGGTACAAGATCTATTTGAAATTCAACGGATCGATGTGGGGGTAATCCCGGTAATTCTTTCAGAAATACATCGGGAAATTCTTTTGCGACGGGAACATCATTGATTCTCTTTTCTTCAGTTTGTACTTTCTCGACGTGTGCTAGAACAGCATAGCAACCTTTTCTTATTAGTTTTTGTGCCTTCAAATTACTAATAAGATGTAGCTTCGTGTTGCCCTTTTCTCCGTACACCATTAAGGGTTTTCCTTTTTCTCGTATAATGCGAATTGCATTTTTGTAACAAAGGATCTCTGCTTTCACTTCTTTCAACCAGTCCATACCGATTATCACATCAAAAATCCCTAACTCTACTGGTATCAAGTCAATCTTAAATGTTTCGCTAACCAGTTTAATTTCTCGATTCCGACATATATTATCTGCTGAAATTAATTTACCATTTGCTAATTCGAGTAAAAATTTACTATCCAAAGACGTCAAAGGACAACTTAATTTAGCACAAAAATCTCTACTCATATAGCTTCTATCCGCACCCGAATCAAATAAAACGTAAGCAGATTTATTGTCAATAAGAAACGTACCCGTAACAAGCTCCGGGTCTTCCTGTGCCTCTGCCGCATTAATATTGAAAACTCTTCCGCGGCCTTGTCCATTCGTGTTCTCCTGGTTCGGGCAATTTATAATAATGTGGCCCGGTTTTCCACATTTATAACAAACTACATTGGCATAACTTGCTTCGACACTACTTGCTCTGCCATTACTCATTCCGACACCATTTGTTCCTTTCGTTCTATTAACCCCTGGTCCGTAGACCTCACACTTCGTCGCGCTATGACCATTTCTTTTACACTTGTTGCAAAATTTGGTGCAGAACCCCGAGTGATACTTTTCACACCTTTGGCATAGCTGCTTCTGATTGTTGTTGTTGTTGTTGTGGTTATTATTGTTGTTGGGATGATTGTTGTTGTTGTTGTTGTGGTTGTTGGGCCGTTTGTTGTAGTTGCGATTGATGTTGCGATTGTTGGGATAATTGTTGCGATTATTGTTGTAATTGCTGTTGTTGTTGTATTGGTGATTCTTATCACCATTTTCCTCCCACTTTCTTTCGACTTGCTTCACATTGGCCTCTTCAGCAGTCTGTTCTTTAATTCTTTCTTCAATCTGGTTCACTAGTTTGTGAGCCATTCTACATGCCTGTTGTATGGAGGCGGGCTCATGTGAAATTATATCTTCTTGGATTCTTTCCGGTAATCCTTTCACAAACGCGTCGATCTTCTCTTCCTCATCTTCGAATGCTCCCGGACACAATAGGCACAATTCTGTGAATCATCTTTCGTACGTGGTAATATCAAATCCTTGGGTTCGTAACCCTCTAAGTTATGTCTTGAGCTTATTGACCTTGGTTTTGGGACGGTACTTCTCGTTCATCAAGTGCTTGAATGCTGACCACGGTAGTGCGTACGCATCGTCTTGTCCCACTTGCTCTAGATAGGTATTCCACCATGTTAACGCAGAACCTATGAAGGTATGCGTAGCGTACTTCACTTTGTCCTCTTCAGTACACTTACTTATGGCAAACACCGATTCGACCTTCTCGGTCCACCGTTTCAATCCGATTGGTCCTTCGGTTCCATCAAATTCCAAAGGTTTGCAGGCAGTGAATTCTTTGTAGGTGCATCCTACACGATTTCCTGTACTGCTAGATCCAAGGTTATTGTTGGTATGTAGCGCAGCCTGTACTGTGGCTATGTTTGAAGCTAGAAAAGTACGGAATTCCTCTTCATTCATATTCACGGTGTGTCGAATAGTCGGTGCCATTTCCTTCAAAATATTCAAATGGAACAAGTTAATCATACAGAATATTAAGAGTAGTTAATAGTATTTCGTAGCATAATATGAACTCATTTATAAAAGCTTTTTCATCATATTAGCTTTTTATTAGTTTAAATTCGGGTAGTACCTACCCGTTAAGTTCATACTTAGTAGCTAATATACAATTCAACGACTACAATTCTATATGAAAAACTGATTATAACAATATTTCGCGTTCAAACTTTTATACAATATTTTAAAAACTTACAATACCGCTTATGTTACATAAAGCATGAAATATAGCACACAATAACTTTGATACAAGATAGTTGTGAAGATAATTCTAGCTAGTACACAAGTCGTTCAGCAAAGGCAATAAAGACACGTAATTCATACGTCCAGAAACAAGTCATGCATTCTGGTTTTACTAGGACTACTTCCCATCCTTGGTCTTGTGGAACATAACCGTTATGGCCGTTGATAAGACAGCGTGTTGTAGCGTCGTCAAAGGGACGAGGGTTACATAATGTCCAACAGTCCCGTAACAATCTAAAAACCTCATTTCTTACCCCAATTACCGACTCCGTCACTTGTGGGAACGTTTTGTTTAATAGTTGTAGGCCGATGTTCTTGTTCTCACTTTGGTTAGAAGCGAACATTACTAATCCGTAAGCATAACATGCTTCTTTATGTTGCATGTTAGCCGCTTTTTCTAAATCACGAAGTCCAATATTCGGATATATTGAGTCAAAATAATTTCTTAACCCATTGCGTAAAATAGCATTTGGGTTCCCCGCAATATATGCGTCAAAGTAAACACATCGTAACTTATGGATTTCCCAATGTGATATCCCCCATCTTTCGAACGAAAGCCTTTTATAAACCAAGGCATTCTTGGAACGTTCTTCGAATGTCTTACAAACTGATCTCGCCTTAAATAGTTGTGCTGAAGAATTCTGACCGACTCTAGACAAGATTTCATCAATCATGTCTCCGGGTAGGTCTCTTAAAATATTGGGTTGTCTATCCATTTTGTGTTTTTATACTGTAAAATAGACAAGAGTTAGATTCATAAAAAAAAATACTTATTAATACAAGCAATTTTTTACATATATCATAAAGCATAAGCAAACTATATTACATATATTACACCACACGAATACGACTATCTTATTCCGACTCGCTTGTTTCTTCTTCTTCAGTTTTGGTTCGTTTTGCCAAGTTTCTTGGGATATATGATGTTCCCCTAATACGAGCCGTCGTTATCCACATTGGTTTAGAAAAACCTGGTGGTTTAGAGGTTCCCGGGTCATTATTACAACTTAAGGACTTCAGGGGTTGACGATACATATAAAGTTCATCGGGGTTGGAATTAGATTTCTCTATTTTTATGCCCTTTCCCTTATTATTTTCTTTTGCCTTTTTAAATTCAGTTGGGGTAATTTCTATAACATCATCGAAATTCTCTTTGGAATCCGATTCATCGGAGAATTGGTAATCCTCCCGATATTTTGCTTCCTTGGCGGAAACACCATTGACCATAATTAACCTTGGTCGGTTGGTTGAGGATTTTCTTTTACTTAACCGTTTTATTATTTCCCCCACCGGTTCTATTTCTTCATCCGGTTCCGATTCTTCTTCCGGTTCCGACTCTTCTTCCAGTTCCTCTTCGGGAACTTGTGAATCAGTCCATGAATCATTCCAATTTACATTTGACTCTTCATTATTATTAAGTGAGTCAATGGGACTTGTTCTAGAGGTAGACATCTATCACATAATATCAAACGCGTTAAGAGATTAATATATCACATAATATTCACATGTTAAAAATATATAGTTTCCAACAAAATTTGTTAAGCAATCATTTTTCAAGTAAACACGGTCGAAGTCCAGACTCACTAATGCATCCTAACAAACTAGATAAGACACACTAATGCAAAATTCTGGTTCTCTAAGACCAAAGCTCTGATACCAACTGAAATGTCCCGTTCTTATTGATTAAAAACGTTCCATATTAATTGATTTCGTTGCGAGGTTTTGACCTCTATATGAGACGTTTTTCAAAGACTGCATTCATTTTAAAACAAACCATAACCTTTATTTTATCAATAAAGGTTTAAAAAGCTTTACGTAGATTATCAAATAATAATAATCTAAAATATCCTGTTTACACACGACCATTACATAATGGTTTACAATACAAATATGTTACAACAAAATAAGTTTCTTGAATGCAGTTTTTACACAATATCATACAAGCATGGACTCCAAATCTCGTCCTTATTTAAGTATGCGACAGCGGAAGCTCTTAATAATCACCTGAGAATAAACATGCTTAAAACGTCAACAAAAATGTTGGTGAGTTATAGGTTTAACCTATATATATCAAATCGTAACAATAGACCACAAGATTTCATATTTCAATACACATCCCATACATAGAGATAAAAATCAGTCATATGGTGAACACCTGGTAACCGACATTAACAAGATGCATATATAAGAATATCCCCATCATTCCGGGACACCCTTCGGATATGATATAAATTTCGAAGTACTAAAGCATCCGGTACTTTGGATGGGGTTTGTTAGGCCCAATAGATCTATCTTTAGGATTCGCGTCAATTAGGGTGTCTGTTCCCTAATTCTTAGATTACCAGACTTAATAAAAAGGGGCATATTCGATTTTGATAATTCAACCATAGAATGTAGTTTCACGTACTTCTGTCTATTTTGTAAATCATTTATAAAACATGCATGGATTCTCATCCCAAAATATTAGATTTTAAAAGTGGGACTATAACTCACTTTCACAGATTTTTACTTCGTCGAGAAGTAAGACTTGGCCACTGTTGATTCACGAACCTATAACAATATATACATATATATTAAAGTATGTTCAAAATATATTTACAACACTTTTAATATATTTTTGATGTTTTAAGTTTATTAAGTCAGCTGTCCTCGTTAGTAACCTACAACTAGTTGTCCACAGTTAGATGTACAGAAATAAATCGATAAATATTATCTTGAATCAATCCACGACCCAGTGTATACGTATCTCAGTATTGATCACAACTCAAACTATATATATTTTGGAATCAACCTCAACCCTGTATAGCTAACTCCAACATTCACATATAGAGTGTCTATGGTTGTTCCGAAATATATATAGATGTGTCGACATGATAGGTTGAAACATTGTATACGTGTCTATGGTATCTCAAGATTACATAATATACAATACAAGTTGATTAAGTTATAGTTGGAATAGATTTGTTACCAATTTTCACGTAGCTAAAATGAGAAAAATTATCCAATCTTGTTTTACCCATAATTTCTTCATTTTAAATCCGTTTTGAGTGAATCAAATTGCTATGGCTTCATATTGAACTCAATTTTATGAATCTAAACAGAAAAAGTATAGGTTTATAGTCGGAAAAATAAGTTACAAGTCATTTTTGTAAAGGTAGTCATTTAGTCGAAAGAACGACGTCTAGATGACCATTTTAGAAAACATACTTCCACTTTGAGTTTAACCATAATTTTTGATATAGTTTCATGTTCATAATAAAAATCATTTTCTCAGAATAACAACTTTTAAATCAAAGTTTATCATAGTTTTTAATTAACTAACCCAAAACAGCCCGCGGTGTTACTACGATGGCGTAAATCCGGTTTTACGGTGTTTTTCGTGTTTCCAGGTTTTAAATCATTAAGTTAGCATATCATATAGATATAGAACATGTGTTTAGTTAATTTTAAAAGTCAAGTTAGAAGGATTAACTTTTGTTTGCGAACAAGTTTAGAATTAACTAAACTATGTTCTAGTGATTACGAGTTTAAACCTTCGAATAAGATAGTTTTATATATATGAATCGAATGATGTTATGAACATCATTACTACCTCAAGTTTAGTAGGTAAACCTACTAGAAGTGACAAGAAATGATCTAGCTTCAAAGGATCTTGGATGGCTTGAAAGTTCTTGAAGTAGGATCATGACACAAAAACAAGTTCAAGTAAGATTTTTACTCGAATTAAGATAGTTTATAGTTATAGAAATTGAATCAAAGTTTGAATATGAATATTACCTTGAATAAGAAAGATAACCTACTATATATAACAAAGGTTTCTTGATCTTAGATGATTACTTGGAATGGATTAGAAAGCTTGGAAGTAAATTAGTAAACTTGAAGGGATTTTTGAAGTGTTCTTGAAGTGTTCTTCCTATGATGATTATAGCTTGATTCTTGAAGTGATTTTTGATGAAGAAGATGATTAACTACTGGAAAAATATGTTCATAATAGTGTGTGTGTGTGTGTGTGTTGAGAGAGAATTAGAAAGAGAATTGGAAGTGAAATGGAGTAAATGATGAGTGGTAATTGGTGAGTGGTGAGTGGGGTTAAAAGGAGTTCTAGTTAGTTGACTAGCTCATGGTAGAAGTTAAAATTGATTAGTCATACATGACATAATCAAGAGTGAAATCCCATGCTAGTTCCTATTGGTATATACCCATAGTAAGTACGTTTTGAAGCTGTGTATAATACGGGTAAGAATACGACTAGAATTCTTGATGAAAGAAAAGAATGGGAAAGTAACTGTAACCATTTTCGTTAAGTATGAGTGTTTTGATATATGTCTTGAAGTCTTCTAAAAGTATTTTAATACATCTAAATACACTACATATATATACATTTTAACTGAGTCGTTAAGTCATCGTTAGTCGTTACATGTAAGTGTTGTTTTGAAACCTTTAAGTTAACGATCTCAATTAATGTTGTTAACCCATTGTTTATTATATCTAATGAGATGTTAAATTATTATATTATCATGATATTATGATATATTAATATATCTTAATATGATATATATACATTTAAATGTCGTTACAACGATAATCGTTACATATATGTCTCGTTTCGAAATCCTTAAGTTAGTAGTCTTGTTTATATGTATATAACTCATTGTTAATATACTTATGGAGATACTTACTTATCATAATCTCATGTTAACCATATGTATATCCATATATATATCGTCATGTCGTTTTTACAAGTTTTAACGTTCGTGAATCGCCGGTCAACTTGGGTGGTCAATTGTCTATATGAAACATATTTCAATTAATCAAGTCTTAACAAGTTTGATTGCTTAACATGTTGGAAACATTTAATCATGTAAATATCAATCTCAATTAATATATATAAACATGGAAAAGTTCGGGTCACTACAAAAGGACCCGTTCATATACAATATAAACGATTCACAATAGTTGATTACATTGCGAGGTATTTGACCTCTATATGATACATTTTACAAACATTGCATTCGTTTTTAAAAGACAAACTTTCTTTACATCAAAAATTGACAGGCATGCATACCATTTCATAATATCCACTATCCAACTATAAATTGATTTAATTATAATCTTTGATGAACTCAATGACTCGAATGCAACGTTCTTCGAAATATGCTATGAAAGACTCCAAGTAATATCTTTAAAATGAGCAAATGCACAGCGGAAGATTTCTTTAACACCTGAGAATAAACATGCTTTAAAGTGTCAACCAAAAGGTTGGTGAGTTCATTAGTTTATCATAATCATTTATTTACATCATTTTAATAGACCACAAGAATTTAATTTCCAGTTCTCATAAATATACGTCCCATGCATAGAGACAAAAATAATCATTCATATGGTGAACACCTGGTAACCGATATTAACTAGATACATATAAGAATATCCCCTATCATTCCGGGATCCTCCTTCGAACATGATATAAATTTCGAAGTACTAAAGCATCCGGTACTTTGGATGGGGTTTGTTAGGCCCAATAGATCTGTCTTTAGAATTCGCGTCAATTAGGGTGTATGTTCCCTAATTCTTAGATTACCAGACTTAGTAAAAGGGGCATATTCGATTTCGATAATTCAACCATATAATGTAGGTTCGATTACTTGTGTCTATTTCGTAAAACATTTATAAAAATTGCGCATGTATTCTCAGCCCAAAAATATAAAGGGTAAAAAGGCAAATGAAACTCACGCAAATAAATATTGTAAAAACAGTTAATAAAGCATTTGCATGTATTCGCAGTTCAAAATATATTTCAAAAGCATTTAATAAAGCAGTTGTAAAAACAACGCATGTATTCTCAGTCCCAAAAACGTAAAGAGTAAAAGGGAACAAATGAAACTCACATATTGTATTTCGTAGTAAAAATACATATAACATCATTGAACAAGTACAAGGTTGGCCTCGGATTCATGAACCTAAATTAATTATATATATTTATGTGTTGGTCAATATTTGTCTAACAAATTAGGTTAATTCATAGTGTACCACAATCCTAATGCTCGAGACTAATATGCAAAAGTCAACAAAAGTAAATTTGACTCAAAATAATTTCCAAAAATCTATACATGATTAATATATAGTTTAAATATCGTCGTTTTATATTTTTAAATATTTTTAAAAGATTTATTAGAGTAAATAATATAATTTATTTATTAATAAATAAAATTTTATATTAAATTTATATAATAAAATACTTTTATATATATTAAGTAATAAAATTTATAGGGTTCATTTAATATCATAAAGATAATATGATAGGTATTATTAAAGTAAGTTATTACACGTAGTAAAATATGTTTGTATCACATATTTATTTGATAAAATAATATCTATAATGATAGTAAGTAAAAGTTATATTATTTTGTAATAATAATTATTATTATAAAAATATCAATATTTATAATTACTAAGATGACATTATGATAAAACGATAATTCTAATTTTGATAACTTTAATATTTGCGATAATTTTTAATATTATCTTTAAAATAATAATTCTATTTAAAATAATAATAATAATAATAATAATATTTTATAGTAACAATGATATTTCTATTAAAATGATAATTTTTGTTAAAATGATAGTTTTAATACTAACGATACTTTTAATAATAATAGTAATGATAAAAATAATAAGAACGATAATTTTATCTAAATCAATATCTTATAATATTTTAATTTCATCATGATACTCTTACTCATTATTTCCTAATCGTTTCGTTTAATAGCTTTTAATCGTCTTTTATATCGTGTTCATAATAATGATAATAATAGTAATCAAATTAATTAGGTGTTACAAATATTTGTTTTAATTACACTAATATTAATAATGATAGTTACTATAACATTATTAACGATAATACTAATAATTATCTTAATGATAATATAGTAATAATAATAATAACAATAACAATAACCATTTTTAAATAATGATATATATATTAATAATGATAATAATAATAATAATACTAATAATAATAATAATAATAATAATTGGATAATAATAATAATACTAATTATAACTTTAACGATAATAACGATAGTAATAATAAAAAAATAACAATTTTTAATGATAAATCCCTTTTATTGATAAAGATAATAATAATCGTAATAATAAGATAAAACTAGAACGATGATAAAAACGACGATAATAATAATCATTTTTAATAAAAATATCGAAAATTCAATTGATTATAACTTCTAATCCGTTCATCGAAACCATTCGATATCTAAAGGAAAAGTTCTTAATTTTTCGCTAGCTTTCCAAGGACATGCATATCTTATACCTTATCTCAACCTCAAGTGTAACTAATTCAAGATTCAACCTAACCTGTCTAAGGGCAATATCAAAAGTACAAGTATGCATAATCCTAAATACTCGAGCACTAGTCAGGGATACACTATTAGTATGTAAAAGTTAAATTATGAGTACTCACGTATCAATATTGAGATTCAATATTGCAGGAAAGGTACGTAGACGCAACATAAATGATAAACACTATATTGACCTCACGAGCATACCCATGAACCATACTCAATCACCTCCATAGCTATAACCCATAATTTCCTTAATCCTATCCTACTCGAAAAACAATTTTGAAACCACTCGGACAGCACTCCGTCGTAATATTTTATGTATACTAATAATATAATACGGAGTAAATATATATATGTAAATCGATTGAGAGAGTTTAGAGAAAAATATTTTCAAGTTTCTATGAAATAATGAAACTTATTGTATTCTATTTATAATATATTTTTTAATTATTAAAGTATGAATTATTAAAGTGAATTATTAAAGTATGAATTATTAAAGTGAATTATTAAAGTATGAATTATTAAAGTGAATTATTAAAGTTAAAGTAAAGTAAAAATAAAGTAAAGGTAAAGTTTAAGTATAGTAAAAGTATAAAACTATGTACGTATAATACGCATATAAATATATATAATATTAATTTAAATCGTTATATATATTTAATAAAATAAAATATAAATATCGTTATCTTTATCATACTAGTTAAGTAATGAGTTGTCAAAAGTGGTTCTAAATATTTATAAAAGTTATATACGTTTTAATAATAAAGTTCTTTTTAAACTGAAAACGTTTTTGTACGTTTGAAACTAAATATATCAATCGAGTCTTTATGAGATTCAATCTTCCACTATCCTTTGTCTAGTTCTCAATGATTGACAATTTGTTCTTATTTATAAATCACTTTACCATATTCTGAATATTGTTAAAATGAAAAGATTTCTCAAATCAACGTGTGCCTTTCAACAGAGACTTGTAATCATAATTCAATATATCTGATAATTCAATCATTTGATCTTATCTTCTAATTCCATTTATAAACATTTTGAAACAGATACAATCATATAAAGTATTTAATCTAATATTTTGTTTACGTTTCAAGTTATAATATATATACACATATACATATATAATCATATTCGTTTAATGGTTCGTGAATCGTTGGAACTTGGTCGAGGTTGAATGAATGTATGAACATAGTTTAAAATTCTTGAAATTTAACTTAACAAATATTGCTTATCGTGTCGAAAACATATAAAGATTAAAGTTTAAATTTGGTTGGAAATTTCCGGGTTGTCACATAATGCATCCTAACAAACTCGGTAAGACACACTAATGCAAATTTCTGGTTCTCTAAGACCAACGCTCTGATACCAACTGAAATGTCCCGTTCATATCGATTATAAACGTTTCATATTAATTGATTTCCTTGCCAGGTATTGACATCTATATGAGACGTTTTTCAAAGACTGCATTCGATTTTTAAAACAAACCATAATCTTTATTTTATCGATAAAGGTTTAAAATATTATGACGTTTATCAAACAATGATAATCTAAAATATAGTGTTTTCACATGACCATTACATAATGGTTTACAATAATATTACACAACAATATAAGTCTTCGAATGCAGTTTTTAAACAATATTATACAAGCATTGATAGTGCTCCAAATGAATATATATTTAGGCACAATATCCTTCCAATATGTAAAGCTTTTAGTTGTAATTGTTCTATTTTTATATAGTATTCGTTTAAATAAATAAGTGCGAAGACAAAAGAAGAAAATGACCAAAACACTAAAAAGTACAAAGTACAATCCAAGTGGGTCAATTTATTTATAAGAAACGTCTCAAAATTACAAGAGTACGAGTCGCAAAACGCAAAGTACAAGATATTAAATAGTACGCAAGGACGTTCGAAAATCCGGAACCGGGACATGAACCAACTTTCAACGCGCGACGCAACGGAGCTAAAATGACAAGTCAACTATGCACATGAATATAATATAATATATAAATAATTCTTAAAATTATATTTATATTATATTATATATTAAAACGTCGGCAAAACAAGAAAATAAAAGTAGTTGGCCTGATCCAGCTGGCCATGCGATCGCATGGCCAGGATGCCTAAAATCCATGCGATCGCATGGAGGGAAAATCCTGGCCAAGTCTATAAATCGAGCAGTTTTTGGACGAATTTTACACACATCTTTTTCTTTTCCTTCTCTGTAACATATATATATAAATATATATATATATATATATATGTATATAAATATATATATATATATAAATATATTAATATAATTTTAATTTTAAGTTAATAATAATAAGGTTATTTTAAGAATGTTTTACGGGTTTTAAGTCGAAATTCTGTCCGGGTAACGCTAAGCGATTAATCACCACTTTAAGCTATGTTCTTCCTTTTTAAATTAATGTCTCGTAACTAAGTTATTATTATGCTTATTTGAGCCAAAGTAATCGTGATGTTAGACTAAATATTAAGACGGGGTTATTAGATTTTGTACCATAACTAAGGTTAAGACAAAAGACCGACACTTGTGGACATTGGACTATTGACTATTAATAGATAGGGGGTATTGTCTAATCGAATGACAACTCATTAGAATCTGTCGAACCTATTTTCAAATTAGTTAATCTAATAATTATTAAAATGATTATGTATGTTCTATTTAGTGACGTTTATACGACATCTTTTACGATCATTTATTTAATTATTCGGGTTGGGTAATTGATTATTCATTCTGATCAAGTGGGTAAATTAATATTCATATCTCATTAAAACAGGGGTGGATTACATACAAGGATAATTGGTGTAATTGTTAACAAAGTAATAAAACCTTGGATTACACGCAGTCGATAACCTGGTGTAATTATTAAACAAAGTATTAAAACCTTGTTACAGTTCGAATCCCGAATTAGTTGGAATATTTGACTTCGGGAATAAGGTTAATTTGACGAGCATTTTATAATTATGACAGATGGACTATTATGGACAAAAACAAATAGGTATCAAATAATCCAGGACAAAGGACAATTAACCCGGGTAACAATTAATCAAAACATCAAACATCATGATTACGGAATTTTAAATAAGCATAATAATATTATTTCATATTTCATCGTACCTTTATTTACTGTCATTTTAATTACTGCAATTTACTTTATGCAATTTAAATTCTGTCATTTATATTATCGTCATTTATCTTTACACTTTATTTAAAATCGACAAACCGGTCATTAAACGGTGAAAACCCCCCTTTTATAATAATACTACTATAAATAATTATATATATTTTATACAAATATAGTTTAAAAAAATATAGCGTTAAACTTAGCCAGCTCCCTGTGGAACGAACCGGACTTACTAAAAACTACACTACTCTACGATTAGGTACACTGCCTATAAGTGTTGTAGCAAGGTTTACGTATATGCACTCTATAAATTAATAAATAACTTGTGTAAAATTGTATCGTATTTAAGAGTATTTTGCAATAAAAATATAACTATTTCGTATACTACCCTGCACTCATCAAGTTTTTAGTGCCGCTGCCGGGGACTCGGTGAAAAACGCTATATTTTCGTAAAAATATATTATTTCTTATTTCGTAAAAATATTTTGCATTTATAATAAGTGTTAAAAATAAATAAATAAATAAATAAATATAAAATATAAAAAGAAAAAAATATATATATTTTTAAGATTTTATATATAATTTTAACAAGTACTTTTATTTTTGGATTTAAAATACAAGTTTAATTTATATTATATAAATATTTTATATATAAAAAAGGAAATTTATTTAGATTAATATAAATATTTTCTATAATAATAAATCAAATAATAAATAAAATAAAGAAACTGGGTCGAACCCGAATTAAAGCCCAATCCTTTCTGGACTTACAGGCCATGCGGCCACATGGCCATATAACGTAATACTCATGCGATCGCATGATTGGATCTGACACGCCAGTATCCTGCATTTATTACGCCAGGGTTTAATTATTATTAATATTAATTAATTAAATTAGGGTTTTAATTGTTTAATATTTTAGTTTTTAGTTTTTAGTTTTAGTTTTGTTAAGTTTTTATATTTATAGTTTAATACTTTTATAAAATAATAATATAAAAATAATATATTTATAAAAATTGTAATTTTATAACTTTAAGTTTTATTTTTATATTTTGTATCTTTTTATTTCGTTTAATCGTAATTTGTATATTTATTGTTCGTATTTAGTTTAAACTTAGTTTTTGCCGTAGTATTTTATATTTTTAGATTTTTAGGTATTGCCGTAAAATCCCTTAAGTGCTTTTTCTTTAGATTAAGATTTTGGTGTTTTAGAATTTTACGACGTCGCTCATCGCTTTAATATTTAATAGATTTTAGTGACTTTTTAGTTATTGCCGTTTTGGATATAGAATTCTTTTTAAGCTTTAATACCTTTAGACGCAACTTTTAATATTTAGTTTTTAGACTTTTAAGTTTCGACGTTTATCTTTCTTATTTTTATTTTTCGACCTTTTATTTTTCGACGTTTTTCGACGCGCTCTTTTTCTTTCTTATTTCTCGACGCTCTAGTTTTTAGGACATAGAATTTTCTATTTTTTCTCTAAAATTTCAAAACGAAAAATTATTTTAAGCGGTTAAATTGATAGACATCCAAAATTTTCTGGTTTGTAGTAATAGTTGGATTTGTTAGTGGCGAGTTGTGGGCTTCCGAGTTAAAGGGTCCTGGCTACCTGCTGCATCTATTGGCTATTCGAAACGTGGGCAAAATCAGAAAAGTCTATTAATTTGATAACTTATATAATTTTTATATTTATAACTAATAGGATATTCAGTGAATGCACAGAGCAAAACGTTTACCACCTTTCATACGTTCACCACCTGTAACTCGATCAAGGCATCTAGCCAATATTATCGTCGTTTTTTTCCTTAGAATCATCATCTAGTCGAACAAGTACTCCAACTCAAATTTTTGATAATCCATCTTTTGAATCCGACTTAAAAATTGAAAACCCGAAGGATATTCAAGGACAATTCAGAGATCCTGAACCACTAATCATTCCTCCTTAACCACAAATTACTCATCCAGAGATTGTCGAGGAAGAAACCATTAAATCGGAATCCTCTAGTGATTCAGATTCAACAAATTCAATTATGGAAGTAACAGAACCTCTAAGTATGGAAGACCGAATAAGAGACACACGCACGGGCCAAGGTCACGCCATTATTAAGCCAGATGTTAATGCGCCAGATTATGAAATCAAAGGACAAATCCTACACATGGTAACTAATCAATGCCAATATAGTGGTACGCCAAAAGAAGATCCAAACAAACATCTTCGAACCTTTAATAGGATCTGTACTCTATTCAAAATCAGAGAAGTTGAGGATGAACAGATCTATCTCATGTTATTTCCTTGGACTTTAAAGGGAGAAGCCAAAGATTGGTTAGAATCGTTACCTGAAGGGGCGATTGTAACGACCCGGAAATTTCCGCCCAAATTTAAACTCTAATCTCTATATGTTTCCGACACAATAAGCAAAAACTCTAATATTGAGTCTAGAAAGTTTGAAATCTATTTTTCGGATAATTAAGTTACCCTTTGGCATGTCTGACGAATCACGAATCATTGTTTGTAAATAAAAATATAATTATATGAAAATAAATGTATATGTATAGGTAATAATTGAAACTAATAGAATTATTATTAATAAATTATTATTCTCTGCATTATTATTGTTTATTGAACATAATACAAAACTATTATATTTATCATTAATAATATTATTAGTATCATTTTTAGTATTAATTGATAATATTAAAATTTTATATAATTATTAATTCTATATCTAAGATAGTTATTAATTAAATTAAATATGTTATTTAATAAACAGATCCGCTGTATAATATACTGATATTTTCATTTACTATTTCTGTTTTGTTCTCTTTCTTTTTGTTTTCCTGTTATACCCGTGTTTTCTATTTGTCGTCATTCATAATCAGATTCTTTATATAATTCAATCAAAGTCAGTGTTATAGAAACCAAATCGATTACGTTACCAAATAACAACTATAAATAACCCGGACACCCTCATTCGAACCCATTTTAATCACCTTCTAGCAACCATCACCTTAATCCATCATCAACGACTACAAAACAATCACAACGGACCATATTGGTCATTACCACAACCGTCACCATTCTTGCCAAGCCTTCTGAGTAATCGAGTACTTTGAAACCATGAATTACCATCATCACCTTCTCGAACCACCCTCTCACTGCCGGTTTATATTCATGTCCCGATCGAACCACCACATCACCACTAAGAAATCCTATCGAGCATAACCACTTTTATTTTGCTTCAACTATTATTTTCGTTTACAATTGAATAAGACCAAGACTCCAACTCTTTTTCTTCGGTTTATCAATCATCAATTTTGTCTCTTAACTTTGAACCGGACCCAAACAAACTCATA
This sequence comes from Rutidosis leptorrhynchoides, assembly GCF_046630445.1. Taxonomy (NCBI): domain Eukaryota; kingdom Viridiplantae; phylum Streptophyta; class Magnoliopsida; order Asterales; family Asteraceae; genus Rutidosis; species Rutidosis leptorrhynchoides. Next base: position 514,267,471 of record NC_092336.1, on the reverse strand, counting down.
ATTTCTTTTTAATCTTGCGGATTATTATGAGGTTATTCCAGTTTATTGTTTACACTAAAAACCACTTACAAATCGGCTTATTATGGCTGCAAACAGCCTTGCTGCAGCTGCTACTCGTTACCTTCTTTCTTTTATACCCCCGTCACCATGATCAAACTCACCTCACGCCCACTTCACCGACAATCTTCGCCATTTTCTGTATGAAGCATCACTTCCACCACCTTCAACCCGACACCCTCGTCACCATCAACCATCACCACAGACCACAACACCACCATGTGTTTTCGCCATCTCTCTCTATGAACCCTCTCCTCTTTCTTTCTTGCTCCCTTTGTGAACACTAGTATGATACAAGTATAATAATTGTGGTGATAGACGAATGATATAAGGGAAACATGGAGTGCACGATGGGTTCTTGGATCCAAATTACAAAGTACAAAGTCCAATAAACTAAAGCTTATGACCAAAAATTTAGTATTAAAAGGAAAAGGTGGCGAGTTATTAAATTAACAAGTGGATCAATTGGGCAGTTAATTATTCGGTGGCAAACAAAGTATAATCCCATGGAACCCCACTTGTTATTATTAGATGAGGAATCCAAAGTACTTTAAGGTGTTTGTTGGACCTATGCTCTTTGTTTTTTTTAAATTTGGTCGAAGATACAAGTAAACAAATTGAATACCGAATTCTTGTGATGCTAGCTATCGTATTTCCTTAGCTTTGGGCCACCATATCTTTGATTTATCGGTTGGGCTTGATTTAATCGCTGGGCCGTAATTCTTTGTGGAGAAATTGGGCCGAAAATAAATAGAATTGAACTTGGGCCGTGACCCACCTTTAAATTTCTGTTGGGACGAATTGTAACAGATAAAAAGGAATAAATGAATTTAGAAATCAGATATATCGGAAAAGTAAACGCAGAAGCAATGGTTAAGGGTGTTTGGCATTAGGCAAGAGGTCTTGGGTTCGACCCTGGGCAATGACATCATTTTTTTTGGAGATTAATACTTTAAGGTAGTATTACTTATATCACTATAATTATTATCATTATTTTTTTTTATTAATTATTATTATTATGATTAAATATTATCAAAGTATTAAAACTATAGTTAATATGCTTACTAATACAATAACATAAACAATATATTACAAAATGGATTAGGGACATAAAATTTAGAACAATATAATATGACTATAGCTATAGCTATTATAATAAAAATGACGATATAATAATACTGTTAAGATACTAGTATAATTATGATTATGGTCATGATCACTAAAAATATTAAATATACAAAACTCTTTATTATTTTTATTATTATTATTATCATTATTATTATTACTATCATTACAAAATGATATAACTTCTTATTCATATTAGTTTACCTAATAAATGTTAATTATATAAAAATATATTAAAAACATATAACATAATTACATTAGTGTTTTATAATAAATACTAATTATGTATCTAAAGTTCATAAAGTGAAGATAGTTAATTAAATTATTAATGAAATATATAAATTACTAAAATAACAATTAATAAAAATATATAATTGTTCGATTACCACTATGTGTCTTAACATATATATTCGATATAGGTTCGTGAATCGAAGGCCAAACTTATACTTGTTCAATGATGATATATGTATTTTTACTACAAAATACATTAGGTGAGTATATAGTCCCACTTTTAAACTTTAAATATTTTGGGCTGAGAATACATGCGCTGTTTTTATAAATGATTTACGATATGGACACAAGTAACTGAAAATATATTCTACGTTGAGTTGTACCACTGGCATACTTCCCTGTAGCTTGGTAACTAATATTTACAGCGGTATTGTAAACGCGAATCCTGTTGATAGATCTATCGGGCCTGACAACCCCAACCGGACTGGACGACCAGTATTCAACGGTTGCACAGTACTTCGTTTCGTGACTACACTTGGTACAGTGTAGTAAGATTTCATAATAAAGGGAATATGCGACGTGATTAAATGTTAAGTATGGTTACCAAGTGCTCAACCACTTAGAATATTTTTATTAAACGTTTATATATGAAATCTTGTGGTCCATAGTTATATCGCTGATAGCATCAAACCTATATATCTCACCAACTTTATGTTGACATTTTAAAGCATGTTATTCTCAGGTACAAATTAAGTCTTCCGCTGTGCATTTGCTCATATAAAGGACATTACTTAGAGTCGATCATCGCAATGGAACCAGATGTTGTTGATTTCGTCCAGGGGGATAAGGACGGGTTATTACATTTGGTATCAGAGCGGTGGTCTTAGTGAACCAGGTCTTGCATTAGTGTGTCTGGCTAGTAGTTGTTAGGATACATTAATGAGTCTGGACTTTGACCGTATCTACCTGCCAAAAAGTTTTGCTTATCATTTCTAGTCGAAAACCATCTGCTTATCATCCTTAGGGAATTGTTTGCCTATCATTCTCTAGTCTAGACACGTCTTACTGCATTTAGTGCATCGATAGTGTATAGACGAAATTCATATCTTAGCGCATCTTAGATTTGCCTAACATATGCCGTAAATTCCTCTGAAGTCTATGAAATCTTAGGTAATATATATAGATATTCTATAAAGTTAGAATATCATACGACATCCGAAAATCATTTCACATCGAGGATCCTTTCCATCCACCAAATTGTTCTTTTGGCGATAAACCTGAAACACTTACCGACGAACCTGTTCGAGGAACCATTTCTTTTCCCCTTTTTCCGGATATCTCATCATAAATTACATACCATCTCATATTTCGAATCTTATACATCCGCTCGCTTCAATCGCCAATCATCCCGGAGTACAAGCATAAGTTAACGAACTTCGTGCTCGTGTGACGGCTATGGAGAATACGGTGCGACGGTTACAAACACCAGCAGCAGCCACAACCGCGTCGTAAACCTTAACGTCATAAACTATACCTTGAGTATAGTCACCGTTCTACGTATCATTCTATCTACTTAATTTTTGTTCGACATATCGTTCTATATCGATTACCTCCGCTTTACGTTTTATCTCATATATCTTCGTTCGACATGGCAATCATGTAATCTCTAATGTTTTAGAGATCATGTAATTCAGTGCTAACGATAAATCAAATGAGTTTAATACCTTATTGACTCATTAAATCCATAATTACATCTGAAGAAAATATATATGCAAGTATATTTTCATAAAGATTGTAATTAAACATTCTTTCGTACAAACTGTTAATGATGAAAATATTTTAACGGGTGGGTAGCACCCGAGGAATATTTAGAATTCACATTAATAAGTTACACTGTACATTCTTCAAATCTGATTCAACGATCATTTACTATCCTACTTACAATCACCGATAAAGGTATCCGTTCACCCCAGATTAACCATTTTCATTTAAATTTCACATTTGGATTTTTACCTATCCGAATCCAACAAGTGGCATAACGAAGAAAACATTGGACAAAATAAAATTGTTAGAAACAAACGGATTAACTAATTGAAATTTGGTTAGGATTCCACGCTAACTGTTCCGGCTAACTGTTCCCAGCTAACTGATTAACATTTAATTTATTGCAATTTACATTCTCGCAATTTTATTTATTGTCATTAATTCATGTTATTTACTTTTATGCATTTTTAAGTCGGGACACATGTACGCAACACGTCGGATTAATTCTGAGACAACACGGTGCATGGGTCATGATATATATTTATTTATTTTACGCACTTTAAATAACGGGACACGTATGCAAGGTTTCGATCTATCATATCGACCCATCTATATATATATTTCGGAACAACCGCAGACACTCTATATGTGAAGGTGGGAGTTGGCTATACAGGGTTAGAGTTGATTCCAAAATATATATATGGTTTGAGTTGTGATCAATACTGAGACCGGTACACGGGTCACGATACGTATTATTTAATTCGAATATTATATATTAAACTATATATGAATTTATTGGACCATTGGACAATTGGACTGCTAACTTTGGACAATTAAAATGAATTAAAATATTGACTATAACATATGAAACTAAATAATTCTTCAAGTTTGCCACTTGATTTCATCATAAATCTCATTTGTACCTCGACAATTACAATCTATATTCAAATCCTTTCATGACTCTTGAAAACACCGCAATCAAGAAGTTGAACCAGCCACACTTCGTCTACGGAAGAAAGATATATGCATACAGTTATGCAACTGAAGAACTCTCGAATCCAAATTCATAGTTTAACACATACCGTGTTGAATCTTTTGCCATTTATTAGCAAAAACAATCCTACAAATTCCTTTTCAAGAAGCTAATATTGTCACAGCTCCACTTCGACTTCTCAGTGAGACTACTCCTATTATAACCTCGATATTTATACCTTGTCCTTTTGCCGTCGTTACCGGAGAACCTTTTATATTTCACAACATCATCAGCAGATGTACCAGCAACTCGTTATCTTTTTGGTGAAATCCGCAAACAGTATTTTGAAAAATCTCGTAGAAATTCTCCCAGTTATATCGAAAACGTTTATCCCTAAGAATTACATATTTCGAATGTGAAGTTTCTGAAAAACACCCTGAACTATGAAGTAGTTCTTGAAATGCTGATAAAGCAGCAAAAACTGTAAACGACTTTAACAATCAAAAGATTGATAATAAAGAATGGTATGGTGGTAAAGCCGAGAAAAGAGAAGGATTGAAACCGGAACACGGATTGAGCAAAGTATGAAAGAGGCTGTGGATAAATCACAAGGACTGAACCTGCATTCAAAGAATCTAAACGATTCAGTGCCTGCTAAAAACGTTAGTAAGAACCCTATTTCTCATTCCAAACCTTCACAGACAAATCTTCCTCGTTATCCATCAATATCACCGTGCCTTTCATTATAAATACCCATAATATTTCTGAAGATATATTCACAACTTATCTGAGATCATGAATCCCTCCGTAATATCTGTGTTACAACATAAAAGAAACTGTGTTAGTTTTTAAATTCTGAAACCTCTGAAGTTAAAATATGAATGTTTTGAAGTAGTGTTGGGAACTGATGCATGAATTAGTATAATATAATGAAACTTGATCAACTTCATTATATTACAGTAAGTCATGTTAAGTTTCTAATGGAATGTGATGATTCACAGTACCGTCATCATGTGCCATGTTACACGGCTCTTACATTCTATCTAATCCCCAAACGTATTAGGAACATATCTTCTTGATAGTCCGATCTTTTCCAGGGTATTCTGGTAATTGGACAAATCAAAATCGTGCCATTACCAATTCTTTCTAAAAGCATTAGCTATGTTCATACCTACGAATTTCGGATCATTGCTCGCTTGACTTGAGGACGGGAAGAGAAAACAAAAGTATGAAGCTCCGAAAAATGATGAAGGATATAAAACCCAATAACAACCCTGAAACTACAAACCGTGCATATCAATACGTATCGCCACGTAAAGGCACGGGAAGGTTAAAAACACTAAAACCCCAAGATAATAGTAGAAGTAAATAATATCCTTCGATGGTAAATGAAAGAGAAGAATGACGAATGTGAAAATTAGGAGTATATTAAGAATCAGAATTGGATATAGCATATCGACGAATGTCTTGAAGTGGGAATTAACGAGAAAGAGTAGAAGATGTGAGTTGTGAAAAATAAGGAAACGAATGAGTGGATTTACAGTGAAATATCTGACAGAGAAATCGAAACAGATTGCCGCATTAACTCAAAGAAGATCCTGATCGCCGAAGAACCAAATCTTATTACGTAAAATTTTCTTTAAATCCCTTAAATTCCGGAAATCATTAGTAACTACGTCATCGGTTAAAACAATTCCATATTCACTCATTTCATTCTTTTGTGATAGCTTCACTCGTGCGCTTCACATGATCGAATCGTTTTATCTATATCTTTCAATAATGATAAAACTCTATTATTACCTCATATTTGTCATGAAAACACTCCTAATGTTATCTATGACAACCTCTACCAAATTTCGGGGACGAAATTTTTTTTAACGGGTGGGTACTGTAACGACCCGGAAATTTCCGCCCAAATTTAAACTCTAATCTCTATATATTTCCGACACAATAAGCAAAAACTCTAATATTGAGTCTAGAAAGTTTGAAATCTATTTTTCGGATAATTAAGTTACCCTTTGGCATGTCTGACGAATCACGAATCATTGTTTGTAAATAAAAATATAATTATATGAAAATAAATGTATATGTATAGGTAATAATTGAAACTAATAGAATTATTATTAATAAATTATTATTCTCTGCATTATTATTGTTTATTGAACATAATACAAAACTATTATATTTATCATTAATAATATTATTAGTATCATTTTTAGTATTAATTGATAATATTAAAATTTTATATAATTATTAATTCTATATCTAAGATAGTTATTAATTAAATTAAATATGTTATTAAATAAACAGATCCGCTGTATAATATACTGATATTTTCATTTACTATTTCTGTTTTGTTCTCTTTCTTTTTGTTTTCCTGTTATACCCGTGTTTTCTATTTGTCGTCATTCATAATCAGATTCTTTATATAATTCAATCAAAGTCAGTGTTATAGAAACCAAATCGATTACGTTACCAAATAACAACTATAAACAACCCGGACACCCTCATTCGAACCCATTTTAATCACCTTCTAGCAACCATCACCTTAATCCATCATCAACGACTACAAAACAATCACAACGGACCATATTGGTCATCACCACAACCGTCACCATTCTTGCCAAGCCTTCTGAGTAATCGAGTACTTTGAAACCATGAATTACCATCATCACCTTCTCGAACCACCCTCTCACTGCCGGTTTATATTCCTGTCCCGATCGAACCACCACATCACCACTAAGAAATCCTATCGAGCATAACCACTTTTCTTTTGCTTCAACTATTATTTTCGTTTACAATTGAATAAGACCAAGACTCCAACTCTTTTTCTTCGGTTTATCAATCATCAATTTTGTCTCTTAACTTTGAACCGGACCCAAACAAACTCATAATTTCTTTTTAATCTTGCGGATTATTATGAGGTTATTCCAGTTTATTGTTTACACTAAAAACCACTTACAAATCGGCTTATTATGGCTGCAAACAGCCTTGCTGCAGCTGCTACTCGTTACCTTCTTTCTTTTATACCCCCGTCACCATGATCAAACTCACCTCACGCCCACTTCACCGACAACCTTCGCCATTTTCTGTATGAAGCATCACTTCCACCACCTTCAACCCGACACCCTCGTCACCATCAACCATCACCACAGACCACAACACCACCATGTGTTTTCGCCATCTCTCTCTATGAACCCTCTCCTCTTTCTTTCTTGCTCCCTTTGTGAACACTAGTATGATACAAGTATAATAATTGTGGTGATAGACGAATGATATAAGGGAAACATGGAGTGCACGATGGGTTCTTGGATCCAAATTACAAAGTACAAAGTCCAATAAACTAAAGCTTATGACCAAAAATTTAGTATTAAAAGGAAAAGGTGGCGAGTTATTAAATTAACAAGTGGATCAATTGGGCAGTTAATTATTCGGTGGCAAACAAAGTATAATCCCATGGAACCCCACTTGTTATTATTAGATGAGGAATCCAAAGTACTTTAAGGTGTTTGTTGGACCTATGCTCTTTGTTTTTTTTAAATTTGGCCGAAGATACAAGTAAACAAATTGAATACCGAATTCTTGTGATGCTAGCTATCGTATTTCCTTAGCTTTGGGCCACCATATCTTTGATTTATCGGTTGGGCTTGATTTAATCGCTGGGCCGTAATTCTTTGTGGAGAAATTGGGCCGAAAATAAATAGAATTGAACTTGGGCCGTGACCCACCTTTAAATTTCTGTTGGGACGAATTGTAACAGATAAAAAGGAATAAATGAATTTAGAAATCAGATATATCGGAAAAGTAAACGCAGAAGCAATGGTTAAGGGTATTTGGCATTAGGCAAGAGGTCTTGGGTTCGACCCTGGGCAATGACATCATTTTTTTTGGAGATTAATACTTTAAGGTAGTATTACTTATATCACTATAATTATTATCATTATTTTTTTTATTAATTATTATTATTATGATTAAATATTATCAAAGTATTAAAACTATAGTTAATATGCTTACTAATACAATAACATAAACAATATATTACAAAATGGATTAGGGACATAAAATTTAGAACAATATAATATGACTATAGCTATAGCTATTATAATAAAAATGACGATATAATAATACTGTTAAGATACTAGTATAATTATGATTATGGTCATGATCACTAAAAATATTAAATATACAAAACTCTTTATTATTTTTATTATTATTATTATCATTATTATTATTACTATCATTACAAAATGATATAACTTCTTATTCATATTAGTTTACCTAATAAATGTTAATTATATAAAAATATATTAAAAACATATAACATAATTACATTAGTGTTTTATAATAAATACTAATTATGTATCTAAAGTTCATAAAGTGAAGATAGTTAATTAAATTATTAATGAAATATATAAATTACTAAAATAACAATTAATAAAAATATATAATTGTTCGATTACCACTATGTGTCTTAACATATATATTCGATATAGGTTCGTGAATCGAAGGCCAAACTTATACTTGTTCAATGATGATATATGTATTTTTACTACAAAATACATTAGGTGAGTATATAGTCCCACTTTTAAACTTTAAATATTTTGGGCTGAGAATACATGCGCTGTTTTTATAAATGATTTACGATATGGACACAAGTAACTGAAAATATATTCTACGTTGAGTTGTACCACTGGCATACTTCCCTGTAGCTTGGTAACTAATATTTACAGCGGTATTGTAAACGCGAATCCTGTTGACAGATCTATCGGGCCTGACAACCCCAACCGGACTGGACGACCAGTATTCAACGGTTGCACAGTACTTCGTTTCGTGACTACACTTGGTACAGTGTAGTAAGATTTCATAATAAAGGGAATATGCGACGTGATTAAATGTTAAGTATGGTTACCAAGTGCTCAACCACTTAGAATATTTTTATTAAACGTTTATATATGAAATCTTGTGGTCCATAGTTATATCGCTGATAGCATCAAACCTATATATCTCACCAACTTTATGTTGACATTTTAAAGCATGTTATTCTCAGGTACAAATTAAGTCTTCCGCTGTGCATTTGCTCATATAAAGGACATTACTTAGAGTCGATCATCGCAATGGAACCAGATGTTGTTGATTTCGTCCAGGGGGATAAGGACGGGTTATTACAGCGATTGACACATGGGATGTCTTAGTTGAAAAATTTCTTAAACAATTCTTCCCGGCATCTAAAGCCGTGAGACTTCAAGGAGAAATTGTTACGTTCACGCAGAAGCCAAATGAAACTCTATATGAGGCGTGGACAAGATTTGGAAAGTTGTTGAGAGGATGTCCTCACCACGGTTTAGACACTTATCAAATAGTACAAATATTCTACCAAGGATGTGACATTGCTACACGAAAAGACATCGACATAACAGCTGGTGGTTCCATTATGAAGAAAACCGCAACCGAAGTTCACAAGATTATTGATAACACTGCCTCCCACTCACATGAGTGGCACCAAGAAAAAGATATTTTTCGTTCATCTAAAGTGGCTAGAGCCGATTCTAGCCATGACTTTGATTCAGTTTCTGCAAAAATAGATGCTTTCAAGAGACGAATGGAAAAGATGAATAAAGATATTCACGCAATACGAATCAGTTGTGAGAAATGCGGTGGACCACACTTAACGAAAGATTGTTACATCGAGCAAACGATGGAACAACGTGAGAATGGTTCCTACATGAACCAAAGGCCGGGAAATAATTATCAAAATAATTATCAACCTCCAAGGCCAAACTTTAATCGAAATCAAAACATTCTTTACAATCCAAATGGACCTAACAATAACTCGTACAACCAACAAGGTCTGAATAACAAACCAACTCAAAATAACACTTTCAATCAACAAAGACCTAGCTTGTATAAACCACCACAACAAACCGAAGAGAAAAAGTCAAATTTAGAGGAAATGATGGCAAAGCTAATGGAATCTAAAACACAATTTATTACATCTCAAACCTAAACAAATGAGAGGTTTGATCAATCACTAAGAACTAAACAAGCTTCCATTTTGAATCTAGAAAAACACGTAGGTACTCTTGCTAGTATGATGAGTTAGAGGGAACAAGGAAAGCTACCGAGTAATACTGAAGTAAATCTTCGGAATGAGAATGTTAATATGGTGTCAACAAATTCTGAAAAACTAGCTCCAGAAGATGAGAAGGTTTTAGATGAGAGTAACAATGAAGAAGTTACAACACCACCACCACCACCCGAGTATGTAAAGCCAGTGGTGGCACCATACAGACCACCCATCCCGTTTCCAAGAAAAGGAGTTGAGTATGAGCAAGTAATAGGTAATAAAGTTTGTGATACCTTTGGAAAGAAGAAGAAGAATAAGAAAGTACAAGAAACAAAAACCGTAAAGATAAACCCGGTGAAGACAGTTCCACCAAAACCTCCACCCAGGTTGGGTGATCCAGGTGAATTTATTGTTCCTTGTCTACTTAGTGATTGTGTCATGTATGATGCACTAGTAGATTTAGGTGCGAGTGTGAGTGTTATGCCTCTTTCATTATATAAGAGATTAGGAGTAGGTGAGTTAAGTCCAACGGAAATGAGTGTTCGACTCTTTGATCAAACCATTAGGCACCCAGTTGGAATTGCTGATAACCTACCCGTTCAAGTGGGTAATTTAACCTTTTTAGTCGAATTTATTATCATTGACATAGAAGAGGACCCAAACATTCCTCTAATTTTAGGTCGACCATTCTTAGCGTCCACCGGGGCATTATTTGATGTACGAGAGGGTAGAATGACACTTAGTGATGGTAACAAATCAGTCACCTTTGCGATTCGAAAGACTAAATCTCCACCAACCAAAATCGTTGAACCGATAAAAACGATTGGTAAGAACCATATTGTTTTACCAACTCCAACGGTAGTGTTTAACAATAATAAAACGCCTAAGTGTGGGGAAGATAAAGTAACACCTGATCATGACTTGATAACAAAGAACCCCGTTGTTGATACGAAATTAAATAACCCCGTTATTAACAGTTCAATGAAGAAACTTATTAAACGGATTCGCGATGCTAGAACCATGGGGAATTTTAAGTTATGTCACCGGTTAGTATCCAATCTATCGCCTAAAGAAAAGGCAAAACTAGTTGAATTTGTGGATATTACACAGGAATCCGACCAATGGCTTAAAGCAAAAGTCACAGATATGCAAGTTAATTATGGTCCAAGAGAAATTGACAATGAAGTTAATCACAATTTCGACACCACAGCTACCTAAGTGTGGGGAGATTCAAATGTTCTAAAAAGAAAATACTGTTTAGAGTTAGTTGTTCTATTCTCGTGTAGTTCCGAGAATGAAATTCGATTGGTCTTTTCCACTAGCAGATACTAAAGAACTAGCTTTCTCCCCCCCATTCTGAATTTTTGTTTTGTAGGTTTCGTATGAAATTAATATGCATTTTTAAATTTAAGTTTTGTGTGAATTTAAAAACAAAAATTACTTTATTTCATTAAGTTTAAAAAATGATTTCTAAAATTCATCGTAAGTTGAAGACTAGGTCATGGAATCAAAAATTGCTTTACCCGAGGGCGGGGCCAAAAATTTTGTTATCATTATTTTTAATTTTATTGATCTAAAGTATACCAAAAAAAATTAAAAAAACCAAAAATCTTTGCTTTTAAAACAATCGCTTTAAAAACGACAAATTTTAAATTTTATCGAGGGACGGACTAGGTAAACATACCGAAACTACCTAAAGTAAAAGAAAACAAAATTTTAAAAAATAATTCATTTAAATTGTTTTAATAAATAAAGGTTTTTATAAAAAAATAAAAAAAATATATATATTATATATATGTTTGTAGTTTATCTTATGTACAAAACAGGGTAAAACAGCGCATTTTCAAAGACTGACATTAAAGTTCAGCAAAAGCTACTAATTTTGACGACAAGATGCAAAATATCAAATGTGATATAAAATAATATGCTTGCAAACTCGGTATTTTTAATCACTTTTCTACACTAATCACCCTCATGAATTTATAATTATAGTCTGATTTCATGCAAATGAGGGCATTGCATGATCTCAAGTATGGGGAAGGGTTATAAATTCTCTCAGGTTTACACTTAGTTTATTTTCCAAATTTTGTGAAAATTTGAAAAATTTTCAATAAAATGAATTCAAAATCATGTTTATACATATTTATGAACGATAAAACTAGGTGATAATACCGAAATTATTGTTACCTCGGAGAGAACATAAATGGAGAAACAACCCAAAACGTCAGAATTCATTTAAAATGGAATAGAGGAGAATAAAAAGGCAAAGAAAATAAAAATAAATAAAAGCTAAGTGTGGGAAGAATTTACCAAGTTATTCAAAACACATATCACATATGTTTGTATAAGATTATTACAGGTACTTTTGTTTTGGACGATTTTAATCAGTTTTACCCGATTTACTTTATTATATTTGAAAGAAAGATGGATCTACACAATGAATCAATTCCATCATTAAAAGGAAGTAAAGTCTTCTGGAAAAAACACGCACTTCTTGATTTAGGTCAGAAAGTTGTCGTCCAGAGCAGCTGTAGGTTGACGAAAAATCTAGAAAAGTCATCTCTAAAATCAGCAGGAAATCGACGGACCTCAGCATCAAACAGGGTCGCCAAGTGGTCAGACTTATCCTATCCATGAGAGGATATGTCTCGTAAAATAGGGAGGGCGCCGTGTAAATTAGCTTGATAAGACTAATGAATCAGACCCCCAGAAAAGGATAATCTCCTTAAAAGATTAAAAATCAGCTTTTAAGCCTGATATTACTCAATTCTTGAGATTGACTTTAAAAGATTGAGAATTACAAACTCATGGAATTCGATGATATCTAAACTCGAGCTTGAACGAGAAAATATTTTGATCAAAATTAAAACCGATTTGTTTTCTGAAAACCTATTTTCATTGCGTTCATTACCATTGAACGTAAAATCATAAGAATTCACCGGAATTCATTAGGTCACCTGAACTAAATCGGGTGTCAACCGTAAGAACGGTGGTTGTATAGCATGGTCAAAGACAGGACCTTGTGCCAGACCGAAAAATTATAGGGTGATCTTTACTATTGCTCCTACAAAGGATAGTAATTGCATCCGACATGTTTTTGGACCATGAACATCTGCATGTCATTAGACATTGCCTTAACGGTTGCTTGTTCAACGCTTTCCTTTACAACTGGACGGTAGTTTAACGAAAGGTAATATACGGAGCAAGTGTACTGGACGTGTGCTTTCCTAATACAAGGATTAGCAAGTAGGTGACACAAAACCATAAGTTTTGAGCTAAAAATTTCAATTCTGAAACCCACAAAACCCACAAAAACAATTTGCAAACACCGGTGAAGGGTTATTCCGGAAAACTTATCTAGGGTAAAAGCTAGAATGAATTTTCAAAAGATCAAATGTTTTCATAAAGATCCAATTTCCTTAAAGGATCTAAATTTTCATAGTCATGTGGGACTGTAAACCACATTGTTACTATCATTGTTTATACCGCCGTATCAAAATCACTGATGTATAAAGTGTGAGAATAAAAAAAAGTGATTCGAGTGAAGTGTGATTTTATTTCAAGTTATGTATTGCTTGAGGACAAGCAACGCTTAAGTGTGGGGATATTTGATAGTGCTCCAAATGAATATATATTTAGGCACAATATCCTTTCAATATGTAAAGCTTTTAGTTGTAATTGTTCTATTTTTATGTAGTATTCGTTTAAATAAATAAGTGCGAAGACAAAAAAAGAAAACGACGATTTGAAGACGCAAACGACCAAAACGCTAAAAAGTACAAAGTACAATCCAAGTGGGTCAATTTATTGATAAGAAACGTCTCAAAATTACAAGAGTATGAGCCGCAAAATGCAAAGTACAAGATATTAAATAGTACGCAAGGACGTTCGAAAATGCGGAACCGGGACATGAACCAACTTTCAACACACGACGCAATGGAGCTAAAATGACAAGTCAACTATGCACATGAATATAATATAATATATAAATAATTCTTAAAATTATATATATATATTATATTATATAATAAAATGTCGGCAAAACAAGAAAACAAAATTAGTTGGCCTGATCCAGCTGGCCATGCGATCGCATGGCCAGGATGCCTAAAATCCATGCAATCGCATGGAGGGAAAATCCTGGCCAAGTCTATAAATCGAGCAGTTTTTGGACGAATTTTACACACATCCTTTTCTTTTCCTTCTCTGTAACATATATACATATATATATATATATATATATATATATATATATATATATATATATATATATATATATATATATATATATATATATATATATATATATATATAATTTTAATTTTAAGTTAATAATAATAAGGTTATTATAAGAATGTTTTACGAGTTTTAAGTCGAAATTCTGTCCGGGTAACGCTACGCAATTATTCACCACTGTAAGCTATGTTCTTCCTTTTTAAATTAATGTCTCGTAACTAAGTTATTATTATGCTTATTTGAGCCAAAGTAATCGTGATGTTAGACTAAATATTAAGACGGGGTTATTAGATTTTGTACCATAATTAAGGTTTGGACAAAAGACCGACACTTGTGGACATTGGACTATTTACTATTAATAGATAGGGGGTATTGTCTAATCGAATGAAAACTCATTAGAATCTGTCGAACCTATCTTCAAATTAGTTAATCTAATAATTATTAAAATGCTTATGTATGTTCTATTTAGTGACGTTTATACAACATCTTTTACGATCATTTATTTAATTATTCGGGTTGGGTAATTGATTATTCATTCTGATCAAGTGGGTAAATTAATATTCATATCTCATTAAAACAGGGGTGGATTACATACAAGGATAATTGGTGTAATTGTTAACAAAGTAATAAAACCTTGGATTACACGCAGTCGATAACCTGGTGTAATTATTAAACAAAGTATTAAAACCTTGTTACAGTTCGAATCCCTAATTAGTTGGAATATTTGACTTCGAGAATAAGGTTAATTTGACGAGCATTTTATAATTATGACCGATGGACTATTATGGACAAAAACCAAATAGGTATCAAATAATCAAGGACAAAGGACAATTAACCCGGGTAACAATTAATCAAAACATCAAACATCATGATTATGAAAGTTTAAATAAGCATAATACTATTATTTCATATTTCATCGTACCTTTATTTACTGTCATTTTAATTACTGCAATTTACTTTATCGCAATTTAAATTCTATCATTTATATTATCGTCATTTATCTTTACGCTTTATTTAAAATCGACAAACCGGTCATTAAAATGTGAAAACCCCCCGTTTATAATAATATTACTATATATAATTATATATATTTTATACAAATATAGTTTAAAAAAATATAGCGTTAAACTTAGCCAGCTCCCTGTGGAACGAACCGCACTTACTAAAAACTACACTACTCTACGATTAGGTACACTGCCTATAAGTGTTGTAGCAAGGTTTACGTATATCCACTCTATAAATTAATAAATAACTTGTGTAAAATTGAATCGTATTTAATAGTATTTTACAATAAAAATATAACTATTTCGTATACTACCCTGCACACATCAAGCATGCAGACTCCAATCTTGTCTTTATTTAGTATGCAACAGCGGAAGCTCTTAATAATCACCTGAGAATAAACATGCTTTAAACGTCAACAAAAATGTTGGTGAGTTATAGGTTTAACCTATATATTTATCAATTCGTAATAATAGACCACAAGATTGTCAATTTCCATTTCTCAATAACATGCAAACTGTATAAAAATTATTCATATGATGAACACCTGGTAACCGACCTTAACAGGATGCATATAGAATATCCCCATCATTCCTGGACTCTCATCGGACATGATAAATCGAAGTACTAAAGCATCCGTAACTCGGATGAGGCTTGTTCGGCCAAATAGATCTATCTTCAGGATTCGCATCAATTGGTGGCAATTATAATAAACACCAATTCTTAGGCTACCGAGCTAAAAAGGGGCATATTCGGTTCGATAATTCAACATAGAATGTAATTTTTTTGATCACTTGTGTCTATTTCATAAAACATTTATAAAGCTGCATGTATTCTCATCCCAAAAATAATAGATTTTAAAAGTGGGACTATAACTCACTTTCACAGGTTACCTTCGTCGGAAAAACAACACTTGGCCACGAGTCGATTCACGAACCTATAACAAATATGTACATATATATCAAAGTATGATCGAAATATATTCACAACATTTTTTATTACGTTTTAATGATTTAAGTTTGTTAAGTTAACAGTCCAACATTAGTAATCTACAACTAGTTGTCCACAGTTAGATGTACAGAAATAAATCAATATATATTATCTCGAATCAATCAACGACCCAGTGTATACAAGTCTCAGGCTAGATCACAACTCAAAGTATATATATTATTTTGGAATCAACCTCAACCGTGTATAGCTAACTCAAGCATTACTGCATATAGAGTGTATATGGTTGTTTCGAAATATATATATATATAGATGGGTCGATATGATATGTCAAAACATTGTATACGTGTCTATGGTATCCCAAGATTACATAATATATGTTATAATACATGTATAATACAATATAAGTTAGTTAAGTTATGATTTGTATAGATTTGTTACAAATTTCACGTAGCTACAACAAGCAAAATTATCCAATCTTGTTTTACGCATAACTTCTTCGTTTTAAATCCGTTTTGAGTGATTCAAGTCGCTATGGTTTCATAATGAACTGAAATTTATGAAACTAAACAGAAAAAATATAAGTTTATAGTTGGAAATACAGGTTACAAGTCAATATTATAAGAGGTAGTCATTTCAGTCGAAAGAACGACGTCTTGATGACCATTTTGAAAAACATACTTTCACTTTGAGTTTAACCATGATTTTTTGGTATAGTTTCATGTTAATAAGAAAAATCATTTTCCCAGAAGAATAACTTTTAAATCAAAGTTTATCATAGTTTTTAATTATCAAACCCAAAACAACCCGCGGTTTTACTACGACGGCGTATGTCCAGTTTTACGGTGTTCATCGTGTTTCCAAGTTTTAAATCATTAAGTTAGCATATCATATAGATATATAACATGTGTTTAGTTGATTTTAAAAGTTAAGTTAGAAGTATTAACTTTGTTTGCGAACAAGTTTAGAATTAACTAAACTATGTTCTAGTGATTACATGTTTAAATCTTCGAATGAGATAGTTATATATATATATATATATATATATATATATATATATATATATATATATATATATATATATATATATATATATATATATATATATATATATATATATATATATATATATATATGAATCAAAAGATGCTATGAACATCATTACTACCTTAAGTTTAGTAGGTAAACCTACTGGAAGTGACAAAAATTGATATAGCTTCAAAGGATTTTTGGATGGCTTGAAAGTTCTTGAAGTAGAATCATGACACGAAAACAAGTTAAAGTAAGATTTCCACTCGAAATAAGATTTTTATAGTTATAGAAATTGAATCAAAGTTTGAATATGAGTATTACCTTGAATTAGAAAGATATCTTACTATAATTAAGAAAGATTTCTTGAGATTGGATGATCACTTGAAATGGATTTGCAAGATTGGAAGTAAGCTAGTAAACTTGAAAGTGTTCTTGGTGTTTTCTTGAGTTGTTGTTTTGTATGTTGATCTAGGTTAGGATTTATGAGCTAGATTGAGATAGATTTTGATGAAGATGATGAAGAACACTTAGAACAATGGAAGAACACTTGAGAGAGAGTTGTTTAATGCATGAAAATGGAAATCAAAATGTGTTTGTGATGTTGCAAGTTCACGTGAACTTCGATTTGATTATATGGTTACATTAGTTTGATTTTTAGTGTAATCATTCATGCTAGTTGCCAAATGATGGTTCCCACATGTCTTGGTGACTCACAAGGGCTGCTAAGAGCTGATCATTGGAGTGTATATACCAATAGTAAGTACATATAGAAGCTGTGTATTGTACGAGTACGAATACGGGTGCATACGAGTAGAATTGTTGATGAAAATGAATGAGGATGTAATTGTAAGCATTTTTGATAAGTAGAAGTACTTTGATATGTGTCTTGAAGTCTTTCAAAAGTGTATGAATACATCTTAAAAACATTACATGTATATACATTTTAACTGAGTCGTTAAGTCAACGTTAGTCGTTACATGTAAGTGTTGTTTTGAAACCTTTAAGTTAACGATCTCATTTAATGTTGTTAACCCATTGTTGATTATATCTAATGAGATGTTAAATTATTACATTATCATGATATTATGATGTATGAATATATCTTAATATGATATATATACATTAAAATGTCGTTACAACGATAATCGTTACATATATGTCTCGTTTCGAAAATCTTTAAGTTAGTAGTCTTGTTTTATATATGTAGTTCATTGTTAACATACTTAATGATATATATAATTATCGTTTTATCATGTTAAATGTAGTTGTAACACTCGTTTTTCCCCGTATATGATTTATAGGTGTAAAGTGTACGTACGACGAGTGGATGAAAGGTTCGAGACTTGTTCGTGTGTTGAAGTTGTACGCGAGAAAAATGAATCAGAAAGGACATGGTGTTGCGGCACGACAAAGAGGGCCGCGGCGCGGCATTTCAAAGAAATCCAGACTAGAAGTTCGTTTAAAAATGATCCCAGTTCAAGGCAATCGTCGCGGCGTGACGAATTAGGTCGCGGCGCGGCAATACGGGTAAACTGGTGCCGGTTTTGTGTAATTTTAAATGAGGAGCAAGGGCATTTTGGTCTTTTCACGTTTGAGCCAGATTTGAGGCTTAAACTCATCCATTCATTTTATTTCTCATTTTAATTTCCCTTTTCTTTTCATTTTTCCTCTCAAACTCAAACACCCAATTGGATTCAAAAGGATTTTTGGAAAGGAAGGATCGGGAGTTGATCTTTGGCGTAGTTGACAAGTGTGTTCTCCTCGTTCTTAGCTACACGGTGATACTAGTGGTAAGCTCTAACTCCGAAATTCATTTTTGTGTTCTTCATTCAATTTTGGGGCTTTTGATTGTATGATTCATAGATAGAACCCATTTAGTTGTTAATTGGAGATTAACACCAATATTCGGGTTTATTGTTGTTATTGGCGGGTTTTGGGCTTGGTGTACAAGTTCATGCTTGTGAGACTTGCAATTTGGGTGAAATCACTAGCATTTAGTGATTATTGAGATGTTGGAAGCAATTAGGGTTCATGGGGTTGACTAATTTTGACTAGAGCCAAAATTAGGGTTTGATGATGATTTTGACCCGATTGTTGATTTAATAGGTTTATAAACTTAAAATGGATTAAGTTGAAGTATAAAACCGAGTTAAACATGTTTTGGTGTCAAAACTTGTAAATGGTGAGATTTTGACCTTATGGGTCAAAATTAGGGTTTATGGGCGATTTTGAGAACGATAAGTGTTTAACACTTGTGTTCGGGTTTAATTGGCATATTAGGACCATTATCACTTGTGTTTGTGATTATTGGTTAGTTTGGGCGCGGTTTGTACTTGGAGGTGCATTTGGGTCGAATTTGCACTAAGTGTCAAATTGGGTTGGTTTGTAAATCCAATCTAAGTGTGTTGTTGAATTTGTGATAATGGAATAGGTACTTTCCATTGACGAGTTGCGGATTACTTGGAAGCATTCTTCAAGGTGACAAGGTGAGTGTTAATATCCTATGTGCATATGTATGTGTAGGATGGGTGCGGGTCGGGTGAAGTGGTTCTCGATCATAGAGCTCACTTCACATATAGGTGGATTGATGGACTTGTGTATAGGTCCAATTGGCACGGTTGTGCATTTTGGTTGACCACTTTTGGCGAGGTGCACACTTTGTGTGTACGTTATCACATGGGCGTGTGATGTGGATTATATAACCCCAATGGCGAAGGGTTAATATTGTGAGTGGAGTATTTATACGTACGTGTATATGGCGTATCTATTTGTGGGTGTTATGACATGAACCATCGAGCCGGTAGTGCCATAACATGTGTACGATAAGATGTGAACCACGTACCGGTAGCATCGAGTGTGAACCACGTGCCAGTAGCACTATAAATATAATGATGTGAACCACGTGCCGGTAGCATCGAGTGTGAACCACGTGCCGGTAGCACTATAAATATAATGATGTGAACCACGTGCCGGTAGCATCGAGTGTGAACCACGTGCCGGTAGCACTATAAAATGAGCGTGAACCACGTGCCGGTAGCGTCGAAGTGTGAACCACGTGCCGGTAGCACTATAAAAGAGTGAGACTCAAATGCGTATGGTGTAAACCACGTGCCGGTAGCACCATAGCGTTATGGTTAACCATATTATGTTGTTGGATATTGTTTAGCATGTTAAATATTGTATACGTATATTGTTGTATTGTTGTGATGTAGCTAACCCTCTGGGTGTAGCTCATTGGCATTGTTCACCTTGTCGTTAGTGAACTAACTTATAATTTGTTGATATCTTTAGCTTGTGCTTAGAGATCGTACGGTATGCTTAGTGTAGTTGCCTTATACTTGGATGCTCCGGTATGCGGTATTTGACTTTTGTGTGGCGTGTCCATTTTATACATATATATATGTATGTAGTATATTATCACTCACTAAGCGTTAGCTTACCCTCTCGTTGTTGATATTTTTATAGGTTCGCATGCTTGGCGGCTCGGGTAAGCTTGGAGATTAGAGATCTTGGCTAGGTTGCATTAGAAGATCTTGCTTTTGGACTCGATTAGGATTTGGGTAGCATAGTCCCAAATCACCATGCTCGGTTTTGTGTAAACGTAACTAGTCGCGTCATAATGATTACAACCGGATTACGATTTAATTAATGAACCTTTGTATTAGGGAGTTTATATTATTGATGTATGTTTTAAGTTCATTGAATTTACTTTGGTAACAAATATGTTTTGGAATTAGTGTAATGGGACCTAAAGTATTATTTAACGCGTATTAAAAGGAAAAATTTTATGGGCCGGTTTTAATACGGGTTGGGTTGTTACAGTAGTGTAACAATATCTTAATACGATCCATATGTATTTAGTAAGACGTTGTTATAACGATAATCGTTATATATATCGTTTCGAGTTTCTTAACTTAGTAGTCTCATTTTTATGTATATAACTCATTGTTAATATACCTAGTGAGATACTTACTTATCATAATATCGTGTTAACTATATATATATATGTATCCATATATATATCATCATATACTTAAGTTTTAACGTTCGTGAATCGCCGGTCAACTTGAGTGGTCAATTATCTATATGAAACCTATTTCAATTAATCAAGTCTTAACAAGTTTGATTGCTTAACACGTTGAAAACATTAAATCATGTAAATATAAATTTCATTTAATATATATAAACATGAAAAAGTTCGGGTCACTACAGTACCTACCCGTTAAATAAATATCGTCCCGAAATTTTTAAGCAGTTGGAGGTGTTGACGAATCTTCTGGAAATAGGTATGGGTATATCAGCTTCATCTGATCTTCACGCTTCTAGGTGAACTAGGGTCCCCTACGAGCATTCCATCGAACCTTGACGATTGGTATCTTATTTTGCTTGAGTCTTTTAACCTCACGGTCCATTATCTTGACGGGTTCTTCAACGAATTGTAGTTTTTCGTTGATTTTAATTTCGTCTAAAGGAATAGTGAGATCTTCTTTAGCTAAGCACTTCTTCAGATTCGAGACGTGAAAGGTATTATGTACATTGGCGAGTTGTTGAGGTAATTCAAGTCGGTAGGCTACTGGTCCGACACGATCTAAAATCTTAAATGGTCCAATGTATCTTGGATTTAGTTTCCCTTATTTACCAAATCGAACAATGCCTTTCCAAGGCAAAACCTTAAGCATGACCATCTCTCCAATTTCAAATTCTATATCTTTCCTTTTAAGGACCGCGTAGCTCTTTTGTCGACTCTGGGCGATTTTCAACCGTTGTTGAATTTGGATGATTTTCTCGGTAGTTTCTTGGATTATCTCTGGACCCGTAATCTGTCTATCCCCCAATTCACTCAAACAAATTGGAGACCTGCACTTTCTACCATAAAGTGCTTCGAACGGTGCCATTTCAATACTCGGGTGGTAACTGTTGTTGTAGGAAAATTATGCTAACGGTAGATGTCGATCCCAACTGTTTCCAAAATCAATAACACATCCTCGTAGCATGTCTTCAAGAGTCTGTATCATCCTTTCGCTCTGCCTATCGGTTTGTGGATGATAGGCAGTACTCTTGTCTAGACGAGTTCTCAATGCTTGCTGTAATTTCTGCCAAAACCTTGAAACAAATCTGCCATCTCTATCAGAGATAATATAGATTAGTATTCCATGTCTAGTGATAAATTCCTTCAAGTATAATCGTGCCAACTTCTCCATTTTATCATCTTCTCTCATTGGCAGAAAATGTGCTGACTTGGTGAGACGATCAACTACTATCCAAATAGTATCATAACCACTTGCTGTCCTTGGCAATTTAGTAATGAAATCCATGGTAATGTTTTCCCATTTCCATTCTGGGATTTCGGGTGGTTGAAGTAGACCTGATGGTTTCTGATGTTCAGCTTTGACCTTAGAACATGTCAAACATTCTCCTACATATCTAGCAATATCGGCTTTCATACCCAGCCACCAAAAGTGTTTCTTGAGATCTTTGTACATCTTTCCCGCTCCGGGATGTATTGAGTATATATCTAGTTTTATGTGCTTCCTTAAGTACCATTTCACTCACATCTCCAAACTTTGGTACCCAAATTCTTTCAGCCCTATACCGGGTTCCGTCTTCCCTAATATTAAGATGTTTCTCCGAACCTTTAGGTATTTCATTCTTCAAATTTCCCTCTTTTAAAACTCCTTGTTGAGCCTCCTTTATTTAAGTAGTAAGTTTAGTACGAATAATTATATTCATAGCTTTTACCCGCATAGGTTCTCTATCCTTTCTACTCAAAGCGTCGGCTACCACATTTGCCTTCTCCGGGTGGTAACGAATCTCTAAATCGTAATCATTTAACAATTCAATCCACCTACGCTGCCTCATGTTCAGTCGTTTCTGATTAAATATATGTTGGAGACTTTTGTGGTCGGTATATATAATACTTTTGACCCCATATAAGTAGTGCCTCCAAGTCTTTAATGCAAAAACAACAGCACCTAATTCCAAATCCTGAGTCGTATAACTTTGCTCTTGAATCTTCAATTGTCTGGACGCATAGGCAATTACCTTCGTTCGTTGAAATGCCCCATTCATATCTATTATAAACGATTCACAATAGTTGATTTCATTGCGAGGTATTTGACCTCTATATGATACAATTTTACAAACATTGCATTCGTTTTTAAAAGACAAACTTTCTTTACATCGAAAGTTGACGACATGCATACCATTTCATAATATATCCAACTATAAATGACTTAATAATATTCTTGATGAACTCAACGACTCGAATGCAACGTCTTTTGAAATATGCCATAAACGACTCCAAGTATATCCCTAGAATGAGCAAATGCATAGCAGAAGATTTCTTTCATTCCTGAGAATAAACATGCTTTAAAGTGTCAACCAAAAGGTTGGTGAGTTCATAAGTTTATCGTAAACAATAAAATTCATCATTTTGATAGACCACAAGATTTTAAATACAGTACACCTATCTAGTGTACGAAACCATTTTTCATAATGCTTAGCAGAGTAGGTTCGTATCCTTTTCTCCCCCGTAGGTTGCCTCACGATTTTTAAATAATCGTACACATATCTCGTGCACAAAAATAATACACATAACCTGTGTATAAAAATCATTCTCTCGATACGTAACATTCACATTGCTTTCATAGCTTGGCTTGGTAACTGACGTTAACATATAATACGCATCAATAATATCCCCAAAATAGAACATCTCGTCTGTATAAATATATAAACTTCGAAGTACTAAACACCATGCCCACTAGCTCTTCCGTCTAGTGAACATTCTGAGTGGGGGTATTGAACCCGGTAGCTACCTTTAGGATTCGCGTGAATTAGGGCCATACCCGATTCTAATTCTTAGGTTACCAAGCAATAATAATCACGGGAAAAATATTCACATCAATTGGTGGCAATTATCATGTCCACATAAATCAATAATAATCCACAGAACTTCTGTCTGCATAATAATTCATTCGAGGAATGTTTTGCTTGTGTCTATCTCGTCAAACATTTATAAAATTTCATGTATTCGCAGTTCAAAAATGTATTTCAAAAGCATTTAATAAAGCAGTTATAAAATCAGCGCATGTATTCTCAGTCCCAAAAATGTAAAGAGTAAAAGGGAATCAATTGAACTCACAATACGATATTTTGTAGTAAAAATATGCATACGATGGAACTGAACAATGCAGAGTTGGTCTCGGATTCACGAACCTATATCATTTATATATATTAAAACATTTAATCGTAATCGAACAAGTTTAGATATTATTATTAATTGTTATTTCAGTAACTTGTATGTTTCATTGGTAACTGTATTAACTATATTTATTTTATATACTTTAGATAAATAATTAGTATTTATTATGAAAATATTAATGTTGTTATGCGATATGTTTTAAATATATTCATATATAGCTATTTATTTGGTAAAATAATATTAATAATAATAAATAAAAATTTGTATCTTTTTATGATAATAATAATAATACTAAAAGTAATTAAATTTAGTAATGATACTACTATTAATAGTTTTGATAATAATACTAATAATAAAAGTAGTGTTAGTAATAATAATAATTTTAAATAAAAATATAATAATGATAAGATAAAAATGTTAGTTTTCATAAAAATAGTATTTTAAAAAATAAAGGTACTTTTAATAAAAATGATGATCCTAATAGAAATTTTAATAGTCATATTAATAATAATACTATATATTTTAATAATAATAATGATAATAATATTAATTATACTAATAATCTTATTTCTAATATTGGTAATAATAACAATTACTTAATAACAATCAATAATAAATAATAAATAATAATAATAATAATAATAATAATAATAATAATAATGAAATAATAATAATAATAAGAGTATTAGTAATAACTACCTTAAAGGAGTAGTCCTTAAAAAATGCCCAAGTCCGGGTTTGAACCCGCGATGTCTCGCTAACCCAATACTATCCTTAACCATTCCTCTATTTATTTATTTCCTGACATAAATCGCCCATTAAACCTTTTAAGCCATAAAACCCTGTTTCCTTCTTCTTCTTAAATTAATCAACCGAGACTAATCATAACCATCATCATCAACTAACTATCATCATAATCAAAATCACCTCACCTTATCATCACCATCTCCGCAAGCATCAATCCTTAATTATAATCATTTCATGTCGTGATTATCACTATTAAGAAAATAAGTGGGCTTAGTCCAACATGAAGCCCAACTAGCAAAAACCCATTTAACAAATGCCTTGTCCATTAGTATGAGTCTGTCGATGGTTTCAAAATATTTATCAATGAAATTTTGTGGTTGCAACAGCAAACAAGGTAACTTCGGTTCATCATCATCATTTAAATCGTCTATTATCTTTACTAATGTCATGATCCTAATCGTTACCCTATGCTTCATTATCGTAAGACAAGCCTGAGTACCACGTATGTCAAGCACGATTGGTAGTATAGATGCACGTGTGTATTGTTTCTTACAGCCCTTTTAGAGCCCAATTAGGAATGAAATGGATTCAGTTTATGCATGAAACATAAAATGGTTTGTAGCTTTGCAAGTGGGTTCTACTTGCTTTAATCCCTGTCGGCCATTAAAGAGAAAAAAATACGTAGTGGTAAAACGTCGTTTGCAAGTTGTTGCTTTTGAAGGGTTTATCGAGCTGTAGAAGAAAACAAAAACAAATGCAGTAGCGACAGTTTAAGATGGTTTTGTGTGGGGTTTGAGCTGTAAACAGACGAGTAGCAGTATTTGTTTGAGTTGTGTTTGGGTTACGTTTGAAGCAAAAATAGTTGATCAGCACACAAGCTGTAAATCATTATCTTCATCATCATTCAATAACCGTCACCTCCTGTATTGCAAACCGAGTCATCACTCATTATTAATCTTGTATCGTCTTTCATTACAATCGCATATCATCAATTTAATATAAAGTATTAATAATAGTAGTATATATAATATACCTTTATGAATCACTAGTGGATCTTTAGGGTTTGGCCCTACTAATAAATAAAGGAATACAGCAAATCGTGATCTAGTGCATGAGAGCTTTGGGTTTGGTACTTTGAAGACATTGAAACCGAAACAAATAAAAAAACATGCATAAGTACCCTATTCAATTAATCAATCGCCATCATCATTAGATAATTATGCACTACATATATCTCCAGTCAATTTGTCTTTTTAAGTGGGGCAAGTGTTTTTTCTTTCGGTGGAGAGTGGGGTTCAACAAATAAGAAAAGAAACAGAAAGAGAATATATAATAGGATTCATCATTGTCAACCTTATTTCATCGCATTAACTTGCTCGTCCCATATTCCTATACATCTTGCCATCGGTGTTTTGTTGATTTGTTTTGAAAAAATAAATAGTAAAAATATAAAGAAGGCATCCGTGGAAATAGGTTGTAGAAGGTGTTGGTTTCGTGGTTTCAATCAAGAGAGAGAGAGAGAGAGGTTGTGGTGTGTGCTGATCAATAAGCATAACCGAAACCCAAAGCGGTTTATGTCGCCAGAAGGAAATGATACATATGAAAACGGTTTCATGTGTTGGTAGTGGGTTTTGTAGGTAGTGAAATGGTGACGGGTTTATAAGGATGAAGTGGGTTTTGACAAAATGGTGAGGGTTTTGGTCGAGAGAAAGAAGCAATCGATGATTCAAAGGTGGAGAAGTGAAGTGGTGTGCTAGGTGATACCCGAGGTGGGTTTTTATATATATGTAAGTAATATGTGCTATATATATGTATCTTAATATTTTTGTTTTCTTTTTACATTTGCGGTAGCGAATATATATATATATTGTGCATTTTAGTGATCGAAAATAGAACTCAAAGGTACGATCAATTTTTTTTATATTGAAGAAGGTGTCGACATGGTATTCCAGTGGAAGGAGAAGTCAGGAAGGAAAAACAAAATAGATAGTGACCTGTAACAAATTCGTACACTTATTGATATTTATTTCTAACAGATTGTACGAATGATGTGGAATTGATTTTGGTTTATAATGAAGATGGAATCGACTTTGTTCAATTAGCAGACATGAATCAATCAAGAGTAGTAGAAGAAGGAATAAAGCAGATAAAAAATATAAAGCTGAAGTTGATCTCTAACTAAATTGTATCTGTGGTTGAATTGGAGTCGACAGAAGGAATCAATCAAGAAGAGGAAGGGATAAAAAATAGAAAGTAGAAAGTGATGGCTAACAGATTCGTACTACATTTGATCTCAATATCTAACAATTTGTATCTTACTGAATTATTATATCTGATTTTGATTCTATCAGATTTTGCTGTGTATCTGTGATTCAATCTCGATTGGTAACAAATTTGATTATCATATTTAACTGAATTCGTTTGTTATTGAACCTAATTGGAATCGTTTACAGACAGAAAACAAATTGTGATACAGTATGATTGATACGTGCAACGGATTCTGTTGTTATAATTCATTATTTTTGATATTGAATAAATATAAAGATAATAATAATAATAATTTATTAATATTAATAATAATAAATAATAATAATAATAATAATACTGAAATATTATTAAAAATAATAAGATAATAATACTGTTAATAATTATTATCATAAAAATAATATTTAGGATAATGATATTAATAGTTATCATAATGTTTATAATGATATCATTAATGATAATATTAATAAATTGTATTATTTTTATAATAATAATACTGATAATATATAATAATAATGACTCTAGTAATAATAAGTTACTTGTATCCAATTTCATATATATATATATATATATATATATATATATATATATATATATATATATATATATATATATATATATATATATATATATATATATATATATATTAATAATACAAATATTAATATTAATATTAATAATAATAAAAGTAATCATAATTATATTCGTAACTAAATATATTACAATTTATTACTATTTACCAATTATATAATATATTGAATCTTTAATATTTATTAATTATATATATTACAGAATATAATATTACAAATTATAATTCCAATTAGCATGTGTATATAACTACAAACATATCTATTTACAATTAATTGTTCGTGAATCGTCGGGTACTTATCAAATGGTAAATGCATGTATGAAAACAGTTCAAAATTTTTCTTGTCTCGTTAAAAACATTAGATCGTATCGAGATTTTGGTTTAAAATTAGTCAAAAATTTCCGGGTCATTACAGTACCTACCCGTTAAAGAAATTTCGTCCCGAAATTTGAGTGGTGATAGTTGGAATTGAAATTGAGAATGTTTTAGTACCAGATTTGAACTCAGATTCTTAATAGAAAGAATTTTAGTCGTCTATGAATGTTTCATCGAAGAAAATGATAAGATTAAAGATTTCTTCGAGACAGATACGCAGATATTTTTATGAATGCCCTTCTCGGGTCGAGTTCGGTTTCATGATGAATTCGAATCAAGTAACATGGTTCATGATGAATACAAGTCAAGTAATACGGTTCGTGGTGATAGTAAGGTCGATCAAGCATTACCAACATCACGTTTCATTAGAACTTCCGCATGACTTACTGTAATATAATCACGTTGATCAAGTGTCATTATATTACATTAACTCATGCTTTCATTACAATATTACTCAAGAATATCCAATGATTTAAACTTCAGTGTTTCACTGAAATCTAGAAGTCAAAACAGTTTTCAATATGATGTACTAACGATAGAATGACAGCGAAGATAATTACGAACAAAAACGATATAAAGATACCTTCGGAAATGTTGAGGATATTTACGACTAAGGAAGATATAACGATATCATAAAAATATTGAAGATATTATAATGAAGAAAAAAGATTTCGATATTTTTCCGAGCTTTTCCAACGTACCATTCTTTTATTATCAAATTTTTGACTGTTACAGTCATCAATAGTTTTTGCTGCTTTATCAGTTCTTTTAATACTCCGAGAATTTTTTTTCTTCGTAAATTGGGGTGCTTATTTAGAATTTCAGAATGGAAGATCATAATTCTAAAAGATATATGTTATATGTATACATATAACTGTTGATGTAGAAACGTGTAACAACCCTGATTTTTCCGTTACTTCCGTTAACCTTCCCTTAGTTTATTTAACGGCGATTATTTAACTTTTATGTGTTTACATGTATTAAATGCGTACTTGATCTTTGGAGGGTTTTAATAATTAATATGGGTTGATATTAATTCAAATAAATATTTCGAATAATGAAATACGATAAAAACAATACGATTTTGATCATAGCTTTTTGAGCAACAAAACGCTCGGGTTTATTTTAATAATTAATTTTATTAATTATTAACTTTTTAAAATATTTAATTTATTGGGTTTTTAATAAATTAAACAATTGGTTGCGTTTAACGATCGGGTTAGCGTTCCGGGCCTTCGGTACGACTAAACGGCACTTAAAACGGACCACGATTACACAGGATTGCAAAACGAGAGCCCGGGAACCCCATGAGGGCCCCATTCGGCCGACCCACCTCCCCCTCCCCTTATTTTGTTAATTTTTGGCTAATGGAGGGACTTAAGTGCAATTAGGGGTATTTAGTCCATGTATAAATTAACTAGTACATGTATTCTTTTCCCTAAACCTAATTAGAAATAAAAAACGCAGCTTTTCCCTCCTCCCTCTCCTCCCATCGTCGACCATCACCATCACCACCATACCTTCATCTTTCAAAATTAGCTAAGGTGTTCTACACAAATCGCGTTCATCTCATCGTTCTCTATCCATTGGTATAAACAATTTTGTGATCTAAGGTATATTTGCATAAACCCTAATTCTTAAAATCTAATTTTTCATGTCAGTTTCATAGTTATGTTGTCAATTGCTCAAGTCAATACGCGTACGTGTTAATTGTAATCGTTATTTTGATTGTTTGATGCGCTAGGGTTTAAAAATGAATTTGTATTTGCTTGATCAGAAAAATTAATTTTTTCAAATGTTAATTATTATGTTATAATCAGATTCCTTGCGAAAAACTATTGAGTTTAGGCTTTGGATTCGCTTGATTTCGTTTCCGTATGATTAAGTTATGTCGATTTGTTTTATCGTTGTGTTTTTGTTGCTTGATCAGAAATATGGTATTTATAGAAAATGAATTGGAATGTGAGACTTATACCACTGGAAATATAATTTAAAAACACTCAATTTAGACTAGGATATCATGTTGTTTGCTTATGTATAGCCCGAGATATGCTAGAATTAGTGTAAATGTAGTTTTATACAATACTTGCATGAAAATAACCTTGTATGATAAAATGTGTTAACTTCTGTGATTAAAGACTTGCATATTTGAAAATTAGAAAAAAGTACTTCATCTTTCATGTGGATTTCATAGGTTAATTTTATCTAGATCTTCGGATAATCGCATGCGAATGTGACTAACTAAATGAGAATCGAATCTGTAAATTGATCACGTATTTGTACTCTGAGGATTATGTGAATTGCATGAGAATGTATGCTTCTGGAAAATGAAACTTAACATGATATGTGACTTATTGTTAGTTTATGTCAATCTATGAAACCTTATGCATTGGGCACAATAGAGTCATACTTTATGTGAATTCTGATTTGAGCTGAAAACTGAATGTTCAACTTGCACGAATAAACTGTACAAATTGGCTAAACAAAAGTTACTAGATTTTTGATATGTG
Source organism: Rutidosis leptorrhynchoides (assembly GCF_046630445.1). Lineage (NCBI taxonomy): Eukaryota > Viridiplantae > Streptophyta > Magnoliopsida > Asterales > Asteraceae > Rutidosis > Rutidosis leptorrhynchoides. The sequence continues at coordinate 514,236,355 of NC_092336.1, read as the reverse complement.
TTACTTTGATTTGTCCTTGAACTATGGCCACTGTTCTTGTATCAATTTCATGTTCCTAACTCCGGTTATAGCCAAAATGAAATCAGTGCGCGGTCAGAAACTGACTTGGCAAACCCCAAATGTATCCCTTCTGATTCCTGACTTTTAATTGTCGTATGAGTCCCTGGCTGGACTTTTTGGAATCAATTTTAAGTATATTTATGATCTGGAGTTTTTCATATTTACTTGAACTTTGTACTATGAGATAATGTGCTAAGTATGCTACGTGTTCATGAACTTTGTGCATAACGATAAACTGAAATTGTGAAAATGATCATTCATGACCTAAAACGTATTGTTTGACTTAGGTTTGACTTTTTGACCAATATTTGACATGAAACTACTGATGTTGACTTTAGTTGACCACATTGACCAAGTTTGACTTTCGATTTGACTTCGGTTGACTTTGTTTGACTTGCATGATATAGTTGACTTTTACTTTGAAACGCGTCGAGTTGAGCAATAAGACAACGTACACTATGAAACCACACTTATTTAAGATACATATATTGACCAACCTACGTACGTATACTTAGGTTGCATTACTCGGCTATAAACTGTACAAGTTATTTGTTCACTTTTCAATCCGAGCTTATTTCAAAGGTGAGTCTACAGTCCCGCTTTTTACATGTTTTCAGGGATGAGAATACACGCTGTTATATTTACATTTTTAAATACTTTTATATTGACATGAGTACTACACATATGCATAATGAGTTTGTTCAAAAAGCCTCTAGCTTGAATACTTTTAATACCATCGGTGTAAGCACAATTTAGATGGACGGATCCGTTAGGTTGACAACCTCACCCGCTATAAAAACAGTGGTGCATTTACCTTGAACATTAAATACATTTGAACAAGTGTATAGTAGCTTCTATACTCGGGTCATTGCTAGTATTCAGGTGCTCGGTTTATGCAAACGATAGAATCTCGTGGTCAAGGAAACTAAACTATTTTTCTGATAACTGTTTTTCAGATACTGTTACATTACTTTAAACCTGTAGATTCACCAACATTATTTGTTGACCTGTTTTTGCGTGTTGTTATTCTCAGGTCCTTAAGAGGTATGCTTCCGCTGTGTTTGCTGCATGACTGGCCGTGGAGTCAGCATTTGATTTTAAGAACATTATTCACTTTTGCATTTAAAACTTTTATACTGTTTAAATACTGTTGGCTTGTGGTTACGATCACAATAGTGTTTCTATTTTGGGATTTTTAACTTTTGTTTTTGAAAGTTAATTTTTAAATAAAATTAAATGCGATTGGTTTCAACGTCTCATATAGAGGGCGTAACTGTTAACTGTGGGACCTGAATTAACACGCCGTCAGATGGTAATTTGGCGGGGTGTTATAGTTGGTATCAGAGCTAACAGTTCGTAGGGAAACTAGGACTTGCATTAGTGTGTCTGATTTGGTCATTAGAACACCTTGATGAGTCTAGACTACGACAGGGACTTAGTCATTACATGAGTACTTTGTGACTAACGTTATTTACTTGACGAATCTGTTTCATTTGTGTTCTTGTACTATGAGTTAGATGTCTGATGTATACGAGGCGTACTAGGAAATAGTAATATTTTTACAAGGAAATACTATTAAATACGATACAATTTTACACAAGATATCTATTTATTTATAGAACGGATATACCTAAACCTTGCTACAACACTTATAGGCAGTGTACCTAATCGTACAGTAGTGTAGTTTTTAGTAAGTCCGGTTCATTCCACAGGGAGACTTAGCCAAGTTTCACGCTGTATTTTTAACTTATGATTGTAAAAATACAAAAACATATATAAGTAGTATTATTATTATAAAAGGGGGTTTTTACCGTTTAATGACCGGTTTGTCGATTTTAAAACTTTTAGTCGCAGTTAAAACCTAATGTAAAATATTAAAAATAAATATAACTTAATTTAAAGCGTAAAGTAAATAACGATAATGAAATTGTGATAAATAAAAGTGCGATTGCGATAATTAAAGAGTATGATAATTAAAAATGCAATTAAATAAAATGACAATAAATAAAAGTGCGATAATTAAAAGTGCAATTAAATATGAAATATATAAATTATGCTTATTTAAACTTCCGTAATCATGATGTTCGACGTGTTGTTTTTAGTTTATTTCCATGGGTTAATTGTCCTTTGTCCTGGATTATTTGATATGTCCATACGGATTTGTCCATAATAGTCCATCAGTCATAATCATAAAATGGGGAAGTCTTCGTCAAATTATTCTTATTCTCGAAGTCAAATATTTCAACTAATTGGGGATTCGAATTGTAACAAGGTCTTAATACTTTGTTTAATGAATACACCAGGTTATCGACTGCGTGTAAACCAAGGTTTTACTACTTTGTTAACAATTACACCAATTACCCTTGAATGTAATCCACTCCTGTTTCAACAAGTCTATTAACTATTAATCCAGTTCCGTATCCGGTTAAATGAACAATTATTGGTATTTATAGATATCCCGCCCACCGTACCCAGTCAACCGTATGTGGTTATATATAAATACGTCAAATTATAAGTCTATATATTAAATTAACGAGGTATCATTTAGTTAATATAAAGCCCATTAATAGCCCATAGTCTAATTTCCACAAGTGTCGTTCTTTTATCCAAACCCCAATTATGGTCCAAAGCCCAATTACCCAATTTTAATATTTAGCCCAACATCACGATTACTTCGGCATTAAATAAGCATAATAATAACTTAGCTACGAGATATTAATTTAAAAAGGTTGAACATAACTTACAATGATTAAAAATAGCGTAGCGTTACAAGGACATAATTTCGATTTACACCCTTACAACATTCGCTAACATACCCTTATTATTAGAATTAAAATTAAAATTAAAATTATAATATATATATATATATATATATATATATATATATATATATATATATATATATATATATATATATATATATATATATATATATATATATATATATATATATATATATATATATATATATATGTTTACGTTGAGAGAAAGGAAAGAAAAAGATATATTTTTTGTTGCTCAAAACTGCGAAATTTATAGGCATGTGGCCTGGTACCTACTGCCATGCGATCGCATGGATTTCTCTCATCCAGGCCATGCGATCACATGGCCTGCTTTTTCAGGTCACATTTCTTTGTTTGCATTCTGCCGACGGTTTATAAATATATATATAATATATAAATAATTTTAAGAATTATTTAAATATTATATTATATTTCCGTTGCGTCGAGCGTTGAGAGTTGACTTTGGTCCCGGTTCCGGATTTTCGAACGTCCTTGCGTACAATTTAATATCTTGTATTTTGCATTTTGCGACTTGTACTCTTGTAATTTTGAGACGTTTCTCATCAATAATTTGAACCACTTTGATTGTACTTTGTACTTTTGAGCTTTTTGGTCATTTGCATCTTCAATTCGTCGAATCTGTCTTTTGTCTTCACCTTTTATTATTTAAACGAATATTGCTTGTAAATAGAACAATTGCAACTAAAAGCTTGTCTTTCTTGAGGGATAATGCTATGAAATATATGTTCGTTTTTAGCATTATCAAATATTCCCACACTTGAGCGTTGCTTGTCCTCAAGCAATATAGTCTTAAAATAAAAACATACTAGAATCACTTCTTTATTCTTCATACTTTGTACATCAGTGATTTCTATACGGCGGTATGAACAATGGTAGTAACGATGTGGTTTACAGTCCCACATGACTATGAAAATTTAGATCCTTAAGGAAATTGGATCTTTATGAAAACATTTGATCTTTTGAAAATTAAATCTAGTTTTTACCCTAGATAAGTTTTCTGGAATAACCCTTCACCGGTGTTGCAAAATGTTTTTGTGGGTTTAGTGGGTTTCAGATTTGAAAATTTTAGCTCAAAACTTGCGATTTTGTGTCACCCACTTGCTAACCTTGTATTAGGAAAGCAACACGTCCAGTATACTTGCTCCGTATATTACCTTTCGGTAAACTACCGTCCGATTGTAAAGGAAAGCATTGAACAAGCAACTGTTAAGGCAATGTCCCCTGACATGCTTTTAATTATGGTCTATAACGTGTCGGTTGCAATTACTATCCTTTGTAGGAGCAATAGTAAAGCTCACCCTATAATTTTTCGGTCTGGCACAAGGTCCTGTCTTCGACCATGCTATGCAACCACCGTTCTTACGGTTGACACCCGATTTGGTTCAGGTGACCTAATGAATTCCAGGTGAATTCCTAGGATTTTACGTTCAATGGTAATGAACGCATTAAAAATAGGGTTTTCAGAAAACAAATCGGTTTGTAATTTTGATCAAAATATTTTCTCATTCAAGCTCGAGTTTAGATATCATCGAATTTCATGAGTTTGTAATTCTCAATCTTTAAGGTCAATCTCTAGGATTGAGTAATATCAGGCTTAAAAGCTGATTTTTAATCTTTAAGGAGATTATCCTTTTCTGGGGGTCAGATTCATTAGTCTTATCAAGCTAATTTGCACGGCATCCTCCCCATTTTACGAGACAGATCCTCTCATGGTTAGGATAAGTCTGACCACTTGGCGACCCTGTTATTTCCAGCTGATTTTCGAGAAAACTTTTCAAGGTTTTTCGTAGACTCTACAACTGGTCTGGACGATAACTTTCTGACCTAAATCAAGAAGCGCGTTTCTTTTTCGGAAGACTTTACTTCCTTTTAATGATGGAATTGATTCATCGTGTAGATCCATCTTTCTTTCAAATATATAACAGTTTTTCTGGTAAAACAGTTAATTTTGTCCAAAGCAAAAGTATCTTTAATTATTTGTACAAAAATATGTGATATATGTTTTAAATAACTTGGTAAATTTTTCTCACACTTGGCTTTTATTTTCCTTTTTATTGTCCTCTATTCCATTTTAAATGAATTATAACATTTTGGTTTGTTTCTCAATTTATGTCCTTTCTGAGGTAACAATAATTTTGGTGTTAACACCTAGTTTTATCGTTCATAAATATGTATAAACATGATTTTGAATTCATTTGTTTGAAAAATTTTAAAATTTTTTACTAGAATTGGGTAGTCAGTATATAAGACTAGGGCTATTCTTTATTATCAGAGAGCACTAGATTCTAATACAACTACTGCGTTACTAGTATTTTTAATGGTAACCAAATGTATAAGTTAAAATTTTAAAAATCTGAAAGAATTTTATCTCTTCCCACACTTAAAATCTTGCAATGCCCTCATTTGCAAGAAATCAGTAACAATTTAAATTATTGAGGGTGATTAGCGTAGAAAAATGATTAAATTTTACCAAAGTTTCTAAACATATTGGCGTTTGTTTGCTGAATTATAAATGGTGCACATCATTTGTTCATTCCGTCTTGTTGTTACATCACATTTGTTTTTCGTTTTGTCATCAAAATTAGTAGCTTTTGCTGAACTTAATGATAGTCTTTGAAAATGCGTTGTTTTACCCTGTTGTGTACAATTGACAATATACATACATACAAATATAAACATGCATGGTAATTTGAAATGGGACTTAAAATCCCACTTTCAAATCAAATATGAAATATTAGTACAAAATAAAAATATAAAACAATACATTAATGTATTACAATATCATATGTTTAAACATAAATAAATAAAAATAATAAAAAGATAAAAATCATAGAAATCACCAACAGGAACTATATCAATCTGGATAGGGGTTCCAGTTCATGTCGTCGTTCGGGTTCCTTGGTTGGTGATAGGTGTACTGGTAGGCCTGGTTAGGATCGTAGAGAGTATATGGTGGTCTCATCTCGGGCTGGTGTGGAGGATAGTAAGCGGGTCGGGTTGGGTCGGGACCTAGTGATCCTGAGGTGACAGCCGGCTCATAATCTGACGCTGATGATAGTCCCATCTATCATGTTGTCGTTACCTGGAATGTTCGTAATCATTCCGGGCTTGCCACTACTCCATCCGACTAAATCTCTCCCCGTTTGTCATATCTACCTCATAAACACACTGGTAGACGTCAGTCATAGCCTCCCTAATGACATCCCTAATGTCATTTGCTTCCTCCATTTCCTCATCTGAACCTCTCTCTACCTGAGGATGACTACCTTCATAGGGTACTGGCTGGTTGCGTCTGCTCTTTAATACCTTAGCACCCTGATAGACCTTCAATCCTAAAGGCTCAACCTGTTCCCTACATTCCAAAAGTGGACCCCCTTGGTCCCTATCTACACCCAAATACTCTCCAATGAGAGTAACAAAAATACCTCCTCCTATAATCCCCCCTTCCTGTATTCCTTCCACCATTTTAGACAAATAAAAACCAACACAGTAGGGGATATTAACAAAGCTTCTTGGGTCTCGAATACACTTTAGGTAAAATAAATCATGTAAGGTCATTTTCTCCTTGTTGTGACCTCTCTGTGTAATCCAGTTAGCCAGAAATCTATGAATTATACGAAGCTCGGCTTTGTTAATATGTAAGTAGGAGTGTTTTCCTCCCAGCGTAAAAACATTATAGTTTGACATACGCCTCCTGTAGTGACCCGAATTTTTCCATGTGTGTATATATTAATTGAGATTGATATTTACATGATTAAATGTTTCCAACATGTTAAGCAATCAAACTTGTTAAGACTTGATTAATTGAAATATGTTTCATATAGACAATTGACCACCCAAGTTGACCGATGATTCACGAACATTAAAACTTGTAAAAACTATATGATGAAATATATATGGATATATATATAGTTAACATGATACTATGATAAGTAAACATATAATTAAGTATATTAACAATGAACTACATATGTAAAAATAAGACTACTAACTTAATGATTTTTAAACGAGACATATATGTAACGATTATCGTTGTAAAGACATTTAATGTATATATATCATATTAAGAGATATTCATACATGATAATATCATGATAATATAATAATTTAAAATCTCATTTGATATTATAAACATTGGGTTAACAACATTTAACAAGATCGTTAACCTAAAGGTTTCAAAACAACACTTACATGTAACGACTAACGATGACTTAACGACTCAGTTAAAATGTATATACATGTAGTGTTTTAATATGTATTTATACACTTTTGAAAGACTTCAATACACTTATCAAAATACTTCTACTTAACAAAAATGCTTACAATTACATCCTCGTTCAGTTTCATCAACAATTCTACTCGTATGCACCCGTATTCGTACTCGTACAATACACAGCTTTTAGATGTATGTACTATTGGTATATACACTCCAATGATCAGCTTTTAGCAGCCCATATGAGTCACCTAACACATGTGGGAACCATAATTTGGCAACTAGCATGAAATATCTCATAAAATTACAAAAATATGAGTAATCATTCATGACTTATTTACATGAAAACAAAATTACATATCCTTTATATCTAATCCATACACCAACGACCAAAAACACCTACAAACACTTTCATTCTTCAATTTTATTCATCTAATTGATCTCTCTCATGTTCTATCTTCAAGTTCTAAGTGTTCTTCATATATTCTACAAGTTCTAGTTACATAAAATCAAGAATACTTTCAAGTTTGCTAGCTCACTTCCAATCTTGTAAGGTGATCATCCAACCTCAAGAAATCTTTGTTTCTTACAGTAGGTTATCATTCTAATATAAGGTAATAATCATATTCAAATTTTGGTTCAATTTCTATAACTATAACAATCTTATTTCAAGTGATGATCTTACTTGAACTTGTTTTCGTGTCATGATTCTGCTTCAAGAACTTCGAGCCATCCAAGGATCCGTTGAAGCTAGATCCATTTTTCTCTTTTCCAGTAGGTTTATCCAAGGAACTTAAGGTAGTAATGATGTTCATAACATCATTCGATTCATACATATAAAGCTATCTTATTCGAAGGTTTAAACTTGTAATCACTAGAACATAGTTTAGTTAATTCTAAACTTGTTCGCAAACAAAAGTTAATCCTTCTAACTTGACTTTTAAAATCAACTAAACACATGTTCTATATCTATATGATATGCTAACTTAATGATTTAAAACCTGGAAACACGAAAAACACCGTAAAACCGGATTTATGCCGTCGTAGTAACACCGCGGGCTGTTTTGGGTTAGTTAATTAAAAACTATGATAAACTTTGATTTAAAAGTTGTTATTCTGAGAAAATGATTTTTATTATGAACATGAAACTATATCCAAAAATTATGGTTAAACTCAAAGTGGAAGTATGTTTTCTAAAATGGTCATCTAGACGTCGTTCTTTCGACTGAAATGACTACCTTTATAAAAATGACTTGTAACTTATTTTTTCGACTATAAACCTATACTTTTTCTGTTTAGATTCATAAAATAGAGTTCAATATGAAACCATAGCAATTTGATTCACTCAAAACGGATTTAAAATGAAGAAGTTATGGGTAAAACAAGATTGGATAATTTTTCTCATTTTAGCTACGTGAAAATTGGTAAAAAATCTATTCCAACCATAACTTAATCAACTTGTATTGTATATTATGTAATCTTGAGATACCATAGACACGTATACAATGTTTCGACCTATCATGTCGACACATCTATATATATTTCGGAACAACCATAGACACTCTATATGTGAATGTTGGAGTTAGCTATACAGGGTTGAGGTTGATTCCAAAATATATATAGTTTGAGTTGTGATCAATACTGAGATACGTATACACTGGGTCGTGGATTGATTCAAGATAATATTTATCGATTTATTTCTGTACATCTAACTGTGGACAACTAGTTGTAGGTTACTAACGAGGACAGCTGACTTAATAAACTTAAAACATCAAAATATATTAAAAGTGTTGTAAATATATTTTGAACATACTTTGATATATATGTATATATTGTTATAGGTTCGTGAATCAACCAGTGGCCAAGTCTTACTTCCCGACGAAGTAAAAATCTGTGAAAGTGAGTTATAGTCCCACTTTTAAAATCTAATATTTTTGGGATGAGAATACATGCAGGTTTTATAAATGATTTACAAAATAGACACAAGTACGTGAAACTACATTCTATGGTTGAATTATCGAAATCGAATATGCCCCTTTTTATTAAGTCTGGTAATCTAAGAATTAGGGAACAGACACCCTAATTGACGCGAATCCTAAAGATAGATCTATTGGGCCTAACAAACCCCATTCAAAGTACCAGATGCTTTAGTACTTCGAAATTTATATCATATCCGAAGGGTGTCCCGGAATGATGGGGATATTCTTATATATGCATCTTGTTAATGTTGGTTACCAGGTGTTCACCATATGAATGATTTTTATCTCTATGTATGGGATGTGTATTGAAATATGAAATCTTGTGGTCTATTATTATGATTTGATATATATAGGTTAAACCTATAACTCACCAACATTTTTGTTGACGTTTTAAGCTTGTTTATTCTCAGGTGATTATTAAGAGCTTCCGCTATCGCATACTTAAATAAGGACGAGATTTGGAGTCCATGCTTGTATGATATTGTGTAAAAACTGCATTCAAGAAACTTATTTTGTTGTAACATATTTGTATTGTAACCATTATGTAATGGTCGTGTGTAAACAGGATATTTTAGATTATCATTATTTGATAATCTACGTAAAGCTTTTTAAACCTTTATTGATGAAATAAAGGTAATGGTTTGTTTTAAAATGAATGAAGTCTTTGAAAAACGTCTCATATAGAGGTCAAAACCTCGCAACGAAATCAATTAATATGGAACGTTTTTAATCAATAAGAACGGGACATTTCAGTTGGTATCCGAGCATTGGTCTTAGAGAACCAGAATTTTGCATTAGTGTGTCTTATCGAGTTTGTTAGGATGCATTAGTGAGTCTGGACTTCGACCGTGTTTACTTGAAAAATGATTGCTTAACAAATTTTGTTGGAAACTATATATTTTTAACATGTGAATATTATGTGATATATTAATCTCTTAACGCGTTTGATATTATGTGATAGATGTCTACCTCTAAAACAAGTTCCATTGACTCACCTAATAATAATGAAGAGTCAAATGTAAATTGGAATGATTCGTGGACTGATTCACAAGTTCCCGAAGAGGAACCGGAAGAAGAGTCGGAACCGGAAGAAGAGTCGGAACCGGAAGAAGAATCGGAACCGGATGAAGAAATAGAACCGGTGGGGGAAATAATAAAACGGTTAAGTAAAAGAAAATCCTCAACCAACCGACCAAGGTTAATTATGGTCAATGGTGTTTCCGCCAAGGAAGCAAAATATTGGGACGATTACCAATTCTCCGATGAATCGGATTCCGACGAGAATTCCTATGATGTTATAGAAATTACCCCAACTGAATTTAAAAAGGCAAAAGAAAATAATAAGGGAAAGGGCATAAAAATAGAGAAATCTAATTCCAACCCCGATGAACTTTATATGTATCGTCAACCCCCGAAGTCCTTAAGTTGTAACAATGACCCGGGAACCTCTAAACCACCAGGTTTTTCTAAACCAATGTGGAAAACGACGGCTTGTATTAGGGGAACATCATATATCCCTATAAACTTGGCAAAACGAACCAAAACCGAAGAAGAAGAAACAAGCGAGTCGGAATAAGATAGTTGTATTCGTGTGGTGTAATATATGTAATATAGTGTGCTTATGCTTTATGATATATGTAAAAATTGCTTGTATTAATAAGTATTTTTTTTTATGAATCTAACTCTTGTCTATTTTACAGTATAAAAACACAAAATGGATAGACAACCCAATATTTTAAGAGACCTACCCGGAGACATGATTGATGAAATCTTGTCTAGAGTCGGTCAGAATTCTTCGGCACAACTATTTAAGGCGAGATCAGTTTGTAAGACATTCGAAGAACGTTCCAAGAATGTCTTGGTTTATAAAAGGCTTTCGTTCGAAAGATGGGGGATATCACATTGGGAAATTCATAAGTTACGATGTGTTTACTTTGACGCATATATTGCGGGGAACCCAAATGCTATTTTACGCAATGGGTTAAGAAATTATTTTGACTCAATATATCCGAATATTGGACTTCGTGATTTAGAAAAAGCGGCTAACATACAACATAAAGAAGCATGTTATGCTTACGGATTGGTAATGTTCGCTTCTCACTAAAGTGAGAACAAGAACATCGGGCTACAACTATTAAACAAAACGTTCCCACAAGTGACGGAGTCGGTAATTGGGGTAAGAAATGAGGTTTTTAGATTGTTACGGGACTGTTGGACATTACGTAACCCTCGTCCCTTTGACGACGTTACAACACGCTGTCTTATCAACGGCCATAATGGTTATGTTCCACAAGACCAAGGATGGGAAGTAATCCTAGTAAAACCAGAATGCATGACTTGTTTCTGGACGTATGAATTACGTGTCTTTATTGCCTTTGCTGAACGACTTGTGTACTAGCTAGAATTATCTTCACAACCATCTTGTATCAAATTTATTGTGTGCTATATTTCATGCTATATGTAAAATAAGCGGTATTATAAGTTTGTAAAATATTGTGTAAAAGTTTGAACGCGAAATATTATTATAATCAGTTTTTCATATAGAATTGTAGTAGTTGAATTGTATATTAGCTACTAAGTATGAACTTAACGGGTAGGTACTACCCGAATTTAAACTTATAAAATGCTAATATGAAGAAAAAGCTTTTATAAATGAGTTCATATTATGCTACGAAATACTATTAACTACTCTTAATATTCTGTATGATTAACTTGTTCCATTTGACTATTTTGAAGGAAATGGCACCGACTACTCGACACACCGTGAATATGAATGAAGAGGAATTCCGTACTTTTCTAGCTTCAAACATAGCCGCAGTACAGGCTGCGCTACATACCAACAATAACCTTGGATCTAGCAGTACAGGAAATCGTGTAGGATGCACCTACAAAGAATTCACTGCCTGCAAACCTTTGGAATTTGATGGAACCGAAGGACCGATCGGATTGAAACGGTGGACCGAGAAGGTCGAATCGGTGTTTGCCATAAGTAAGTGTACTGAAGAGGACAAAGTGAAGTACGCTACGCATACCTTCACAGGTTCTGCATTAACATGGTGGAATACCTATCTAGAGCAAGTGGGACAAGACGATGCGTACGCATTACCATGGTCAGCATTCAAGCACTTGATGAACGAGAAGTACCGTCCCAGAACCGAGGTCAATAAGCTCAAGACAGAACTTAGAGGGTTACGAACCCAAGGATTTGATATTACCACGTACGAAAGACCATTCACAGAATTGTGCCTATTGTGTCCGGGAGCATTCGAAGATGAGGAAGAGAAGATTGACGCGTTTGTGAAAGGATTACTGGAAAGAATCCAAGAAGATATATGTTCACACGAGCCCGCCTCCATACAACAGGAATGTAGAATGGCTCACAAACTAGTGAACCAAATTGAAGAAAGAATTAAAGAACAGACTGCTGAAGAGGCCAATGTGATGCAAGTCAAAAGAAAGTGGGAGGAAAACGGTGATAAGAATCACCAATACAACAACAACAGCAATTACAACAATAATCGCAACAATTATCCCAACAATCGCAACATCAATCGCAACTACAACAAACGGCCCAACAACAACAACAACAACAGCAACTACAACAATCATCCCAACAACAATAATAACCGCAACAACAACAACAATCAGAAGCAGCTATGCCAAAGGTGTGAAAAGTATCACTCGGGGTTCTGCACCAAATTTTGCAACAAGTGTAAAAGAAATGGTCATAGCGCGGCGAAGTGTGAGGTCTACGGACCAGGGGTTAATAGAACGAAAGGAACAAATGGTGTCGGAACGAGTAATGGCGGAGCAAGTAGTGTCGGAGCAAGTTATGCCAATGTAGTTTGTTATAAATGTGGAAAACCGGGCCACATTATTAGAAATTGCCCGAACCAGGAGAACACGAATGGACAAGGCCGCGAAAGAGTTTTCAATATTAATGCGGCAGAGGCACAGAAAGACCCGGAGCTTGTTACGGGTACGTTTCTTATTGACAATAAATCTGCTTACGTTTTATTTGATTCGGGTGCGGATAGAAGCTATATGAGTAGAGATTTTTGTGCTAAATTAAGTTGTCCATTGACGCCTTTGGATAGTAAATTTTTACTCGAATTAGCAAATGGTAAATTAATTTCAGCAGATAATATATGTCGGAATCGAGAAATTAAACTGGTTAGCGAATCATTTAAGATTGATTTGATACCAGTAGAGTTAGGGAGTTTTGATGTGATAATCGGTATGGACTGGTTGAAAGAAGTGAAAGCAGAGACCGTTTGTTACAAAAATGCAATTCGCATTATACGAGAAAAAGGAAAACCCTTAATGGTGTACGGAGAAAAGGGCAACACGAAGCTACATCTTATTAGTAATTTGAAGGCACAAAAACTAATAAGAAAAGGTTGTTATGCTGTTCTAGCACACGTCGAGAAAGTACAAACTGAAGAAAAGAGCATCAATGATGTTCCCATTGCAAAAGAATTTCCCGATGTATTTCCGAAAGAATTACCGGGATTACCCCCACATCGATCCGTTAAATTTCAAATAGATCTTGTACCAGGAGCTGCACCAATAGCTCGTGCTCCTTACAGACTCGTACCCAGCGAGATGAAAGAACTGCAAAGCCAATTACGAGAACTTTTAGAGCGTGGTTTCATTCGACCAAGCACATCACCGTGGGGAGCTCCTGTTTTGTTTGTCAAGAAGAAAGATGGTACATTCAGGTTGTGTATCGACTACCGAGAGTTGAACAAACTTACCATCAAGAACCGCTACCCACTACCGAGAATCGACGACTTATTTGATCAACTACAAGGCTCGTCTGTTTATTCAAAGATTGACTTACGTTCCGGGTATCATCAAATGCAGGTGAAAGAAGATGATATTCCAAAGACTGCTTTCAGAACACGTTACGGTCATTACGAGTTTATGGTCATGCCGTTTGGTTTAACTAATGCACCAGCTGTGTTCATGGACCTTATGAACCGAGTGTGTGGACCATACCTTGACAAGTTTGTCATTGTTTTCATTGATGACATACTTATTTACTCAAAGAATGACCAAGAACACGGTGAACATTTGAGAAAGGTGTTAGAAGTATTGAGGAAGGAAGAATTGTACGCTAAGTTTTCAAAGTGTGCATTTTGGTTGGAACAAGTTCAATTCCTCGGTCACATAGTGAACAAAGAAGGTATTAAGGTGGATCCGGCAAAGATAGAAACTGTTGAAAAGTGGGAAACCCCGAAAACTCCGAAACACATACGCCAGTTTTTAGGACTAGCTGGTTACTACAGAAGGTTCATCCAAGACTTTTCCAGAATAGCAAAACCCTTGACTGCATTAACGCATAAAGGGAAGAAATTTGAATGGAATGATGAACAAGAGAAAGCGTTTCAGTTATTGAAGAAAAAGCTAACTAGGGCACCTATATTGTCATTGCCTGAAGGGAATGATGATTTTGTGATTTATTGTGACGCATCAAAGCAAGGTCTCGGTTGTGTATTAATGCAACGAACGAAGGTGATTGCTTATGCGTCTAGACAATTGAAGATTCACGAACAAAATTATACGACACATGATTTGGAATTAGGCGCGGTTGTTTTTGCATTAAAGACTTGGAGGCACTACTTATATGGGGTCAAAAGTATTATATATACCGACCACAAGAGTCTTCAACACATATTTAATCAGAAACAACTGAATATGAGGCAACGTAGGTGGATTGAATTATTGAATGATTACGACTTTGAGATTCGTTACCACCCCGGGAAGGCAAATGTGGTAGCCGATGCCTTGAGCAGGAAGGACAGAGAACCCATTCGAGTAAAATCTATGAATATAATGATTCATAATAACCTTACTACTCAAATAAAGGAGGCGCAACAAGGAGTTTTAAAAGAGGGAAATTTAAAGGATGAAATACCCAAAGGATCGGAGAAGCATCTTAATATTCAGGAAGACGGAACCCGGTATTGGGCTGAAAGGATTTGGGTACCAAAATTTGGAGATATGAGAGAAATGGTACTTAGAGAAGCTCATAAAACCAGATACTCAATACATCCTGGAACGGGGAAGATGTACAAGGATCTCAAGAAACATTTTTGGTGGCCGGGTATGAAAGCCGATGTTGCTAAATACGTAGGAGAATGTTTGACGTGTTCTAAGGTCAAAGCTGAGCATCAGAAACCATCAGGTCTACTTCAACAACCCAAAATCCTGGAATGGAAATGGGAAAACATTACCATGGATTTCATCACTAAATTGCCAAGGACTGCAAGTGGTTTTGATACTATTTGGGTAATAGTTGATCGTCTCACCAAATCAGCACACTTCCTGCCAATAAGAGAAGATGACAAGATGGAGAAGTTAGCATGACTGTATTTGAAGGAAGTCGTCTCCAGACATGGAATACCAATCTCTATTATCTCTGATAGGGATGGCAGATTTATTTCAAGATTCTGGCCGACATTACAGCAATCATTAGGAACTCGTCTAGACATGAGTACTGCCTATCATACACAAACTGATGGGCAGAGTGAAAGGACGATACAAACGCTTGAAGACATGCTACGAGCATGTGTTATTGATTTCGGAAACAGTTGGGATCGACATCTACCGTTAGCAGAATTTTCCTACAACAACAGCTACCATTCAAGCATTGAGATGGCGCCGTTTGAAGCAATTTATGGTAGAAAGTGCAGGTCTCCGATTTGTTGGAGTGAAGTGGGGGATAGACAGATTACGGGTCCGGAGATTATACAAGAAACTACCGAGAAGATCATCCAAATTCAACAACGGTTGAAAACCGCCCAAAGTCGACAAAAGAGCTACGCTGACATTAAAAGAAAAGATATAGAATTTGAAATTGGAGAGATGGTCATGCTTAAAGTTGCACCTTGGAAAGGCGTTGTTCGATTTGGTAAACGAGGGAAATTAAATCCAAGGTATATTGGACCATTCAAGATTATTGATCATGTCGGACCAGTAGCTTACCGACTTGAGTTATCTCAACAACTCGTGGCTGTACATAACACTTTCTACGTCTCGAATTGGAAGAAATGTTTTGCTAAAGAAGATCTCACTATTCCGTTAGATGAAATCCAAATCAACGAAAAACTTCAATTCATCGAAGAACCCGTCGAAATAATGGATCGTGAGGTTAAAAGACTTAAGCAAAACAAGATACCAATTGTTAAGGTTCGATGGAATGCTCGTAGAGGACCCGAGTTCACCTGGGAGCGTGAAGATCAGATGAAGAAGAAATACCCGCATCTATTTCCAGAAGATTCGTCAACACCTTCAACAGCTTAAAATTTCAGGACGAAATTTATTTAACGGGTAGGTACTGTAGTGACCCGAAATTTTCCATGTGTATATATATTAATTGAGATTGATATTTACATGATTAAATGTTTCCAACATGGTAAGCAATCAAACTTGTTAAGACTTGATTAATTGAAATATGTTTCATATAGACAATTGACCACCCAAGTTGACCGGTGATTCACGAACGTTAAAACTTGTAAAAACTATATGATGAAATATATATGGATATATATATAGTTAACATGATACTATGATAAGTAAACATATCATTAAGTATATTAACAATGAACAACATATGTAAAAACAAGACTACTAACTTAATGATTTTTAAACGAGACATATATGTAACGATTATCGTTGTAAAAACATTTAATGTATATATATCATATTAAGAGATATTCATACATGATAATATCATGATAATATAATAATTTAAAATCTCATTTGATATTATAAACATTGGGTTAACAACATTTAACAAGATCGTTAACCTAAAGGTTTCAAAACAACACTTACATGTAACGACTAACGATGACTTAACGACTCAGTTAAAATGTATATACATGTAGTGTTTTAATATGTATTTATACACTCTTGAAAGACTTCAATACACTTATCAAAATACTTCTACTTAACACAAATGCTTACAATTACATCCTCGTTCAGTTTCATCAACAATTCTACTCGTATGCACCCGAATTCGTACTCGTACAATACACAGCTTTTAGATGTATGTACTATTGGTATATACACTCCAATTATCAGCTCTTAGCAGCCCATGTGAGTCACCTAACACATGTGGGAACCATCATTTGGCAACTAGCATGAAATATCTCATAAAATTACAAAAATATGAGTAATCATTCATGACTTATTTACATGAAAACAAAATTACATATCCTTTATATCTAATCCATACACCAACGACCAAAAACACCTACAAACACTTTCATTCTTCAATTTTCTTCATCTAATTGATCTCTCTCAAGTTCTATCTTCAAGTTCTAAGTGTTCTTCATATATTCTACAAGTTCTAGTTACATAAAATCAAGAATACTTTCAAGTTTGCTAGCTCACTTCCAATCTTGTAAGGTGATCATCCAACCTCAAGAAATCTTTGTTTCTTACAGTAGGTTATCATTCTAATACAAGGTAATAATCATATTCAAACTTTGGTTCAATTTCTATAACTATAATAATCTTATTTCAAGTGATGATCTTACTTGAACTTGTTTTCGTGTCATGATTCTGCTTCAAGAACTTCGAGCCATCCAAGGATCCGTTGAAGCTAGATCCATTTTTCACTTTTCCAGTAGGTTTATCCAAGGAACTTAAGGTAGTAATGATGTTCATAACATCATTCGATTCATACATATAAAGCTATCTTATTCGAAGGTTTAAACTTGTAATCACTAGAACATAGTTTAGTTAATTCTAAACTTGTTCGCAAACAAAAGTTAATCCTTCTTACTTGACTTTTAAAATCAACTAAACACATGTTCTATATCTATATGATATGCTAACTTAATGATTTAAAACCTGGAAACACGAAAAACACCGTAAAACCGGATTTACGCCGTCGTAGTAACACCGCGGGCTGTTTTGGGTTAGTTAATTAAAAACTATGATAAACTTTGATTTAAAAGTTGTTATTCTGAGAAAATAATTTATATTATGAACATGAAACTATATCCAAAAATTATGGTTAAACTCAAAGTGGAAGTATGTTTTCTAAAATGGTCATCTAGACGTCGTTCTTTCGACTGAAATGACTACCTTTACAAAAATGACTTGTAACTTATTTTTCCGACTATACACCTATACTTTTTCTGTTTAGATTCATAAAATAGAGTTCAATATGAAACCGTAGCAATTTGATTCACTCAAAACGGATTTAAAATGAAGAAGTTATGGGTAAAACAAGATTGGATAATTTTTCTCATTTTAGCTACGTGAAAATTGGTAACAAATCTATTCCAACCATAACTTAATCAACTTGTATTGTATATTATGTAATCTTGAGATACCATAGACACGTATACAATGTTTCGACCTATCATGTCGACACATCTATATATATTTCGGAACAACCATAGACACTCTATATGTGAATGTTGGAGTTAGCTATACAGGGTTGAGGTTGATTCCAAAATATATATAGTTTAAGTTGTGATCAATACTGAGATACGTATACACTGGGTCGTGGATTGATTCAAGATAATATTTATCGATTTATTTCTGTACATCTAACTGTGGACAACTAGTTGTAGGTTACTAACGAGGACAGCTGACTTAATAAACTTAAAACATCAAAATTTATTAAAAGTGTTGTAAATATATTTTGAACATACTTTGATATATATGTATATATTGTTATAGGTTCATGAATCAACCAGTGGCCAAGTCTTACTTCCCGACGAAGTAAAAATCTGTGAAAGTGAGTTATAGTCCCACTTTTAAAATCTAATATTTTTGGGATGAGAATACATGCAGGTTTTATAAATGATTTACAAAATAGACACAAGTATGTGAAACTACATTATATGGTTGAATTATCGAAATCGAATATGCCCCTTTTTATTAAGTCTGGTAATCTAAGAATTAGGGAACAGACACCCTAATTGACGCGAATCCTAAAGATAGATCTATTGGGCCTAACAAACCACATCCAAAGTACCGGATGCTTTAGTACTTCGAAATTTATATCATATCCGAAGGGTGTCCCGGAATGATGGGGATATTCTTATATATGCATCTTGTTAATGTCGGTTACCAGGTGTTCACCATATGAATGATTTTTATCTCAATGTATGGGATGTGTATTGAAATATGAAATCTTGTGGTCTATTATTATGAATTGATATATATAGGTTAAACCTATAACTCACCAACATTTTTGTTGACGTTTTAAGCATGTTTATTCTCAGGTGATTATTAAGAGCTTCCGCTGTCGTATACTTAAATAAGGACGAGATTTGGAGTCCATGCTTGTATGATATTGTGTAAAAACTGCATTCAAGAAACTTATTTTGTTGTAACATATTTGTATTGTAAACCATTATGTAATGGTCGTGTGTAAACAGGATATTTTAGATTATCATTATTTGATAATCTACGTAAAGCTTTTTAAACCTTTATTGATGAAATAAAGGTTATGGTTTATTTTAAAATGAATGCAGTCTTTGAAAAACGTCTCATATAGAGGTCAAAACCTCGCAACGAAATCAATTAATATGGAACATTTTTAATCAATAAGAACGGGACATTTCATCTCCAGACGGCGTTCACGTCAAAATTCCTATCTACCATTTCACCACGATAAAACAAATTCATACAATCGGGTAGTAGTAATTCACCAGGAGTATATATCTGTAAAGCCCTGGCCATGTCCAGCATGAACATCCTGTACATCCTACAGCCAAGTATAAATTTAAGAAAACTTCTATCATCTAATCTATCTACATCTACATTTAATGCTATAGTACTCATCAGCTCAACACACCATTCCTTATATACAGGTCTACGAATGGTGAATAGACGTTCCCAATCGATAAAAGAAGAACTGCCATACCTTTGGATCAGATGCTCCCTAACTGAGTTAGCTAGTTGGACCCTTTCCAAAGGATCCCAATCGATTACCCTCGGCACTTCTACATTTTTCGGTATCAGTTTGAATTTGTTACTTTGATATGTAGGGTAATCTCTCCAGCTTTTATCGAATCTCAGATTAGGATGCAACGTGTGTTCAGGAATCGTTGGGTATTCTACTGGTGGATGTATCGGAAATACTATGAAGGCATCAACAAATTTTAGCGGATCATAATAAGGTACGTGTTGATCAGGTTGTTGTTGTGGTTCCTGTTATGGTTCTTGTTCGGGTTCTGGCTCGTATTGCGGCTTATATTCTGGTTTAGGTTCTGGTTATGGTTGTCTAGATGATGATGATGCACCTCCAGTTTCAGTATATTTCTGTAAAACACATTAAACACCAAATTTGTACATCTAAATATGCATTAGTGTTAGCAAAATAACAACTTAAAACAATCACAATGACATGTTTAATCAAAATTAAACTTATGCTCATTTTCACAATTTTATCAATTCTACACTTTTTCAAATAAGCATATATGAAAATATATACAAAGTTCATAAGCATTTAACTAAAATAACATGTCAAAATAGTCATTACTAGCTATTAAACAAGTCTCAAATGGCATTTACATCAATTTAATCAAGTTCATGAATTTTAGACTTAAAAAGTCCACTTTAATTCTCAAAAATCATGTTTAGGATCAAAGTTTGGATCATTTAGCTACCTAAACATGTTACACTACTTAATTTAGCAATAATTCATGACAAAAATCGGCCATAACCTGTTTATATCTAAAAGCCCCAAATTGCTCAAGAACACAAACCCTAGATTCCTAAAATTTTTGAAGTTGTTGGCTTCAAATCATGTTAAATAGCATCAATCTAGGTTATACATGCATAAAATACTAACAATTTAACTCTAATTACACTAGAAATTAATAAAATTGAATTAGGTAAAATATTGGTAATTATCACAAAAACTAGAAAATTTAAGAGTTTAGGGGTGTAATTTTTACCTTTTTGTTGAAGAATCCGAACCTAGGCATGATTAAAGCAAGAAATTTGATGAATTACGGTGAAAATTTGCGAATTTTAGAGAGGATTTTGGGGTATTTTCGCGTATTTGTATGTGTGGTGGTGTGAAGAACAGAACTCGATGAGTTTTTGTTCCTGGCCTGAAATCCAGCTCCATGCGATCGCATGGCTCTGAAGGCCAAATCCCATGCGATCGCATGGGGTCCGGGTACAGTACCTTTTTGCTTTTTTTTTTTTTTTATGAAACCTTTACTAATAAAACATATAAATAATTAAAAATTAAAATTTTGTTTCTTTTTAGGATGAGGGCGTTTTGGATCGTTGTCCTAGTCCGTCCCTCGAAAAAAATTTAAAATTTGTCATATTTTAAGAGGGGTTTTAAAAGTAAAGATTTTTGGGTTTTTTAAGTATTTTTGGCATACTTTAATTCAATAAGATTAAAAATAATGATAATAAAAGTTCTCGTCCCTCCCTTGGGTAGAGCAATTTCGGTTCAATGACCTAGTTTTCAACTCACGACGAATTTTAAAAATCATATTTTTAACTTAACCAAATAAAGTAAATTTTTGTTTTTAAATTCACACCAAACTTAAATTTAAAATGCATAAAATTAAAAATTCATATTAAAATTAAAAATTCACACCAAACTTATATTATATTTTTGTTTTTATACATACAAACTTTATATTAAAAATTTTCTTTTTAAACATACGAACTTATATTAAATTATTTATTTTTCAAATATTTACAAACTTAAATATATATTGATTTTAAAAAGATTTACAATATTATTTTAATATTAATTTTAAAAACAAAGTAAAAATAAAATTAAAAATCTTTTTGGTCTTTTATCCCACATTAATCAATCAAATATCATCAAAAATATACGCCCCTCTTTTCGGTAAAGTAATTTCGGCTATATTACCTAGTTTTACTCCTGACGAATTTTTGAAATATTTTGGGTTGATTGATTAAAGATATTTATACCTTAAGAATAAACGGTAAATTTCGCAGTGATGTAATAAATTTTTGTATGATATCAATAATTTCGGTTGCAAAACCTAATTTTATTGAATACCAATTTAATACTTTATAGCGAGCAATTTAGCGTTTAATATCAAAAGGTTAAAAGTAATAAAAATAAAAATAAAAAATGTACATACTTACCTGTTAGATAGAATTCTCAGTGACCTGCTTTAGCCCACTCATAGGATAGTCGGACTAATTGGTTTTCCATAGCTACATAGGCATAACCTCGAGCATTCAACGATTTTTCTTCGAAACATATGAACGGTCCTTCTCTACATAAAGTAACAAATTCGGTATTTGAATATGTTTGATTCTTTGAGCATTTTCCTTCGTGTGACCATTTTCTGCATTTGTGACATCTTTAAAGGTGTCATGCTCTTCTTTTCGCTGCGGATTTTGATTTTCCTTTACCAAAATGTAACTTATTATGATCGTTTCTGAGTTCTTTTCTTACTCCATCCAATTTGGCTCTTATTACTGATACCAGGTCACTCAGGAGTGTGTCATTATTATGTTTAGTGATCAAAGCGTGTAGCATTAGACCATGGTTTAGTTCACATGAATTCTTCATCTCGTAAAACCTAAAAAAATAAAAATTCAGAATGGGGGGAGAAGACTAGTTCTTTAGGGTCTGCTAGGGAAAGACCATTCGGATTCCATTCTCAGAAACTACATGAAAACAGAATATCTAACTCTAACAGAAATATATATTACCCTAAAAAGATTCGAACCTCCCCACACTTAGTTAGATGTGGTGTTGAAATTGTGATTAACGTTATTTTCAATTGGATCATCAACAATTTGTATATCTCTGACTTTTTCTTCAATCCATTTCTTGATTTCCTCCGTAGCTTTCACAAATTCAACTAACATCGCCTTTTCTTTTGGCGATAAATTGGATACTAATCGGTTACATAACTTAAGGTTTCCCTTAATCTTAGCATCGTGAATCCGTTTATAAAGTTTCTTCGTTGAACTGTTAAAAACGGGTTCATCTAATTTCTTATCATCAACGGGGTTCTTTGTGATCGGATCATCATTAAGTGTTTCTTCATCTTCCCCACACTTATGTATTATTATTGGTTTAACAGTTTTGGTTGGTGGAGATCTAAACTTTCGGTTCACAAAGGTGATCTATTTATCACCATCCCTAAGTGTCATTCTACCTTCTCTTACATCAATGAATGCCTCGGTGGTTGCTAAAAATGGGCGACCTAAAATTAGAGGAATATCAAGGTTTTCCTACATATTAATCACTATGAAGTTTGCAACAAAGGTCAAACTTCCCACGTTAACAAGTAAATTATTTGCTATTCCAACCGGGTATTTAATGGTTAGGTCAAATGATTGAACACCTATTTTGGTTGGTTTTAATTTTCCCATACCTAATCTTTTGTATAAGAAAAGAGGCATAATATTTGCACTTGCTCCTAAATCAGCGAGTCCATTATATATAGCACCATCATTAAGCAAGCAAGAAATGATAAATTCACCCGGGTCTCCTGCTTTAGTAAGTCGAGTTGGTTTGTAAACCTTTATCGGGTGTTCTTTTCTTTGTTCTTTCACTTCTATTTGAACTTCTTGTTCACATTTTTCTTCCTTTCTTGGAATGGGAGGTTTGTATAAGAATTCTTCTTCATTACTCCAATTTGAATCCTCCCTATTTTCCTATTTTGATTTTTCATATGTTGTTGATAACATATTTATGTTTTCATTTTGAAGGTTTTCTTGGGTGATGAAATTATGATTGACTTCATTGTCAACTTCCATCGGACCATGTATCTAATGTTTAACTCTGTGACCATTAACTTTAAATTCAATCCCATTTGAATTTATTAACTCTATTGTTCCGTATGGGAAAACTCTTTTGACGACGAATGGTCCAGACCATCTTGATTTCAATTTTCAAGGAAATAGCTTGAATCGTGAATTGAAAAGAAGAACTCTATCTCGTTCTTTAAATTCTTTTGAACTTCTGATTCTTTTATCATGCCATTTCTTCGTTCTTTCTTTATAGATTAACGAATTTTCATATGCCTCAAGTCTTAATTTTTCTAATTCGTTTAATTGACTTAACCGTAGACGTCCAGCTTCATGTAAATCAAGATTACATGTCTTCAAAGCCCAAAATGCTTTGTGTTCAATTTCTACTGGAAGATGACATGCTTTTTCGTAAACGAGTTTAAAAGGTGTGGTTCCAATTGAAGTTTTGTAGGCTGTTCTAAAAGCCCAGAGTGCATCCTCCAATTTCATGGACCATTCCTTCGGATTTGATCATACGGTTTTCTCTAGAATACGTTTTAAAGCTCGGTTTGTATTTTCTACTTGTCCACTTGTTTGTGGATGATATGCAGTGGAGATTTTATGAGTTACTCCATATCTTTTGAGAACTTTCTCAAGTTGATTATTACAAAAATGAGTACCCCGATCACTTATTAAAGCTTTCGGTGTTCCAAACCTAGCAAAAAGAACTTTTAAAAAGTTGACTACAACTCGTGCATCGTTAGTTAGGAGAGCTTGTGCTTCCGCCCATTTAGATACATAATCAATGGCAACGAGAATGTAGAGATTATTATGAGATTTTGGAAATGGACCCATAAAGTCAATACCCCAAACGTCAAATACTTCACATACTTGAATGACATTTTGTGGCATTTCATCACGTTGGCTTATTTTTCCGGCCCTTTGACAAGCATCACAGGATTTGCAAAGAAGGTGTGCGTCTTTGAAAATTGTAGGCCAATAGAATCCAGCATCGTAAACTTTTCTTGCTGTGAGCTGAGGCCCATAATGCCATCCTGTTGGTCATGTGTGACAATGGTTTAAGATTTGACTGGCTTCATCCCCAAATACACATCGGCGTATTATTCCATCGGGACAACTTTTAAACAAATGTGGATCTTCCCAGAAATAGTGTTTTATATCACTAAAGAATTTCTTTCGTTTTTGGTACAATAATCCTTTTTCAAGGAATCCACATACTAAGTAGTTTGCATAGTCTACAAACCATGGAATTTCATTATAATCTATCTTCAATAAATATTCATCAGGAAAGTTGTCTTGTATGGTCGATTCATTTAGAACTTCTAATTCGGGATTTTCAAGACGAGAAAAATGATCAGCGGCGAGATTTTCTGCTCCCTTTTTATCTCGGATTTCAATATCGAACTCTTGTAAGAGTAAGATCCAACGAATTAATCGTGGTTTAGCATCTTGTTTTGAAAATAGGTATCTAAGAGCAGAATGGTCGGTATAGACCACCGTTTTAGCTAGAACGAGATATGAACGAAATTTGTCAAAAGCAAAGACAATAGCAAGGAGTTCTTTTTCAGTAGTTGTGTAATTCGTTTGTGCTCCTTGTAACGTCTTACTAGCATAATATATAGGTTGAAATCGTTTTTAAATCCTTTGTCCTAAAACGGTTCCCATTGCAAAATCACTTGCATCGCACATTAGTTCAAACGGTAGATTCCAATTTGGAGTTATCATGATCAGCGCATTACTGAGTTTTTCTTTAAGAATATTAAAAGATTTGATGCATTCATCTGAAAAGATGAATGGAGCATCCTTTTCTAGGAGTTTATTCATAGGAGTGGCAATTTTAGAAAAATCTTTTATGAAACGTCGGTAAAAACCGGCATGCCCTAGAAAACTCCTAACTCCTCTAACATTGGTGGGATGTGGAAGTTTAGCAATTACATCTACTTTAGCTCTATCCACTTCAATTCCTTCCTTTGAAATTTTATGACCAAGAACGATGCCTTCTTTAACCATGAAATGGCATTTCTCCCAATTAAGAACTAGATTTGATTGTTCGCATCTAATAAGCATTCGTTCAAGATTAACTAGATATGATTCAAAAGTATCACCGAAGACTGAAAATTCATCCATGAAAACTTCCATGCATTCTTCTATCATGTTGTGAAAAATTGCCATCATGCACCTTTGAAAGGTTGCAGGGGCGTTGCAAAGTCCAAATGGCATGCGTTTATAAGCAAAAGTACCATAAGAGCACGTGAATGTGGTTTTCTCTTGGTACTCGGGTGCTATTGGAATTTGAAAATATCCGGAAAAACCGTCAAGAAAATACTAGTAACTATTTCCGGCTAATCTTTCCAACATTTGATCAATGAAAGATAATGGAAAGTGATCTTTTCTGGTGGCGTCATTTAATTTTCTATAATCAATACAAACACGCCATCATGTTACAGTCCTAGTAGAAATAAGCTCATTTTTCTCCTTTTGATGACAGTCATGCCACCCTTCTTAGGTACGCATTGAACTGGGCTTACCCATGGACTATCGGAGATTGGATAAATTAAACCTGCATCTAGCAGTTTAATAATTTCTTTCTTAACAACATCTTGCATATTAGGATTTAGTCTTCTTTGGCGTTGCACATACGTTTTATGACCTTCTTCCATAAGGATTTTATGTGTGCAATACGAAGGACTTATTCCTTTAATATCATGAATTTTCCATGCAATAGCTGGTTTATGAGCTTTTAGCACAGAAATGAGTTGAGATTTTTCATTTTCAGTAAGAGAAGACGATATTATTACAGGTAATTCAGATTCACCATGTAAATAAGCGTATTCTAAATGGTTTGGAAGTGGCTTTAACTCTAATGTCGGTGGTTCTTCTATCAATGATTTATATCGATATCTGTCTTCCTCTTTTAGCATTTGAATTTCTTCTGTTGTTGGTTCATATCCATTAGCCATAAGTGTAGCTAACATTTCAGTTTCATCAATTGGTTCAGTTCCTTCTCCTAAAGAACATTCTCCTGTTCCTTGTAATTCTGGAAATTCTTCTAACAATTCTGCATGTGAATCTATAGTTTGAATATAATAACATGTATCATCTGCAGATTGCGGTTGTTGCATGGCTCTATCAATAGAAAAGGTAACACTCTCGTCCTCTATACTTAAGGTCAGTTTCTTACTAAACACGTCTATTATTGCTTTAGCCGTGTTTAAGAATGGTCTTCCTAATATGAGAGGAACTCGAGAATCTTCTTCCATGTCCAGAATAACAAAATCTACTAGAAATACTAAAGTACTAACTTTAACTAGCATGTTTTTCATTATCCCTCTAGGATATTTTACTGATCGATCGGCTAGTTGTATGCTTATTCGTGTTGGTTTCAATTCTCCAAGGTCTAGTTTAGCGTATAGTGAATACGACATTAGATTTATACTAGCACCTAAGTCTGCCAATGCTTCTATTGAACTAAGACTACCCAGAAAATATGGAATTGTGAAACTTCCTGGATCAGATAATTTTTCTGGTATCTTATTCAATAGTACTGCAGAACAATTTGCATTCATAGTAACAGCCGAGAGTTCTTCCATTTTCTTTCTATTTGTGATTAAATCTTTCAAAAATTTAGCATATCTAGGCATTCCTGAAATCACATCAATGAAAAGAATATTGACATTTATTTGTTTAAACATATCCAAGAATTTGGATTGCTCGGCTTCAAGTCTCTCTTTTCTCATTTTACTCGGGTAAGGAAGTAGTGGTTGGTATGGTTTAACATAAGGTTTAGCCTTAACTGTGTTTAACATAAGGTTTAAACTTAACATATGGCTTTAGCATAAGGTTTAACCAACAAGTAGTGGTTGGTATGGTTTAACATAAGGTTTAGCCTTAACATATGGCTTTAGCTGTTTCATTCCGGGGGTTAGCATTTGTATCACTAGGTAGACTTCCCGGTTTTCTTTCACCTATTAACCTTGCTAGGTTACTTATTTCTTGTTCCAAATTTTGAATAGAAGCTTGTTGATTTCTAAATGCTTGAGCATTTTATTCATTGGTTTATTTCTGAGATGTGAAAAACTAAGTTTGAGATTCAACTAGCTTCGACATCATGTCTTCTAAATTTGGCTTTTTATCATCCGTTTGTGGTGGTTTGTTTTGAAAAATAGGTCTTTGCTGATTGTAAGTATTATTAGATACTTGTTGGTTGTTAGGACTGATAATGCTAAAAACGAACATATATTTCATAGCATTATCCCTCAAGAAAGACAAGATTTTAGTTGCAATTGTTCTATTTACAAGTGATATTCGTTTAAATAATAAAAGGTGAAGACAAAAGACAGATTCGACGAATTGAAGACGCAAACAATCAAAGAGCTCAAAAGTACAAAATACAATCAAAGTGGTTCCAATTATTGATGAGAAACGTCTCAAAATTACAAGAGTACAAGACGCGAAACGCAAAGTACAAGATATTAAATTATACGCAAGGACGTTCGAAAATCCGGAACTGGGACCAGAGTCAACTCTCAACGCTCGACGCAACGGACTAAAAATTACAAGTCAACTATGCACATGAATATAATATAATATATAATTAATTCTTAAAATTAATATATATATTATATTATATTATAAAACCGTCGGCAAGCTAGGAGCCAAGCTTGTGTGAGCTGGAATCCACAGCTCCGCACTCGCGGAGCTTATAAAGGCAAGAACCACCGCACTCGCGGAGGTCAAACAGTAAACGTGGGCCTATAAAAGGCCGAGCATTCGACCGAAATTTACACATCTTTTTCTCTTCACTCATACGTAAACTTATATATATATATTTTAATTTTAATTTTAATTTTAATTTTAATTCTAATAATAAGGGTATGTTAGCGAATATTGTAAGGGTGTAAGTCGAAATTCTGTCCGTGTAACGCTACGCTATTTTTAATCATTGTAAGTTATGTTCGACCGTTTTAATTTAATGTCGCGTAGCTAAGTTATTATTATGCTTATTTAATACCGAAGTAATCATGATGTTGGGCTAAATATTTAAATTTGGGTAATTGGGCATTGTGCCATAATTGGGGTTTGGACAAAAGAACGACACTTGTGGAAATTAGACTATGGGCTATTAATGGGCTTTATACTTGTTTAACTAAATGATAGTTTGTTAATTTTAATATAAAGATTTACAATTGGACGTCCCTATAAATAACCATATACACTCAATCGGACACGGTGGGCGGGATATTTATATGTACGAATAATCGTTCATTTAACCGGACACCGGAATGGATTAATAGTCTATGGAATTATTAAAACAGGGGTGAAATTATGTACAAGGACACTTGGCATAATTGATAACAAAGTATTAAAACCTTGGGTTACACGCAGTCGATAACCTGGTGTAATTATTAAACAAAGTATTAAGACCTTGTTACAGTTTAAGTCCCCAATTAGTTGGAATATTTGACTTCGGGTATAAGAATAATTTGACGAGGACACTCGCACTTTATATTTATGACTGATGGACTGTTATGGACAAAAGCCAGACGGACATATTAAATAATCCAGGATAAAGGACAATTAACCCATGGGAATAAACTAAAATCAATACGTCAAACATCATGATTACGGAAGTTTAAATAAGCATAATTCATTTATTTTCATATTTAATTGCACTTCTAATTATCGCACTTTTATTTATTGTCATTGTATTTAATTGCACTTTTAATTATCTCACTTTTTAATTATCGCAATTTTATTTCATCGCACTTTTATTTATTGCAATTTCATTATCGTTATTTACTTTACGCTTTAAATTAAGTCTTTTATTTATTTAATATTTTACATTAGGTTTTAACTGCGACTAAAGTTTTTAAAATCGACAAACCGGTCATTAACCGGTAAAAACCCCCTTTTATAATAATAATATTACTTATATATATTTGTATTTTTATAAATTAAAACTAATATAGCGTTAAGCTTTGTTTAAAAGATTCCCTGTGGAACAAATCGGACTTACTAAAAACTACACTACTGTACGATTAGGTACCCTGCCTATAAGTGTTGTAGCAAGGTTTTGGTATATCAATTCTATAAATAAATAAATATCTTGTGTAAAATTGTATCGTATTTAATAGTATTTCCTAGTAAAAATAAAGCTATTTCATATACACATCGCAGTACATCAAGTATTTTTGGCGCCGCCGCCGGGGAACAATTTCTGCTTAAACGCCGGAAGCGCAACGCTAATATAAAAAAAAAGATTTTTATTTTTAGTTACTTTTATAAAAAATACGCTTTTGTAAAAATACGTTTTAAAACCAAAAATATAAAAAGAAAAACAAAAATTATTTTTAAGAGTTTGTTAAATATTTAAGTTTTATAAAGTTTCTTTATTTTAATTTTTAGTTTGTAAAAATATAAGTTTTATTTAATTTATATAAATATATTATAAATATAATTCAGCAAAACAGAAAAAAAATAAATATTAAAACTCTCGGCCCGTACTGTAGCAGCCCGTAACCTGGCCCAAAATCAAATCTCATGCGATCGCATGAGCTCGAAGGCATAACTTCATGCGATCGCATGAAGGCACCTGACATGCCACAGTAAACCCTAAACAGCATTAATTACGGGTTATTATTATTATTATTATTAATTAAACCATAACTAGGTTATTATTATTATAATATTTAGTTTTAATTCTTTAATTTGTATTTTTAGTTAATTTAGTTTTAATAATTTATAAAATTAATAGTTTTATAAAATAAATAATATAAAAATAATATTTTTATAAAAATTGTAGTTTTTACAAATTTTAGTATATTTTTATATTTTGTCTCTTTTTATTTGTTTTTAGCGTAATATTTATATTTTTCGCTCGTTTTTAGTTTTAAATCATAGTATTTGCCATAGTTATTTTTATTTCTAGATTTTTAGGCTTTGCCGTAAAATCCCTTAAGTGCTTTTTCTTTAGACTAAGATTTAGGTGCTTTAGAATTTTAAGACGTCTTTTTTTTAGTACCTTTTTAAGTTAGTGCCATTTGGGATATAGTTTTACTTGTAAGCTTTAATATTTTTAGACGCAACTTTTAATTCTTAGTTTTTAGTTCCTTTTTAAGTTTCAACGCGCTACTTTCTTATTTTTATTTTTCGACGCCTTTTACCTATGTATCAATTATCACTCCAATTAGTAATCTCAATTTGTAATTTTAATTTTAAGTTAGTGATAATAATAAGGTTGGGTTAGTCGAGTGTTTTAAAGTTTTATAAGTCACTCTTTTTCTTTCTTATTTCTCCAATTTTAATACCGACGCGCTCTTTTTCTTTCTTATTTCTCGCCATTCTAGTTTTTAGGACATAGAATTTTCTACTTCTTCTCTAAATTTCTTTAAATTACGAAAAATTATTTTAAGCGGTTAAATTGATAGACATCAAAATTTTCTGGTTCGTAGTAATAGTTGAATTTGTACGTGGACCGGGTTATTGGAGCCAAACAGTACTCAATTATATTGAGACCAAACGAATCCTTCCCCTCTGCTGCATCTTTTGGCTATTCGAAACGTGGGCAAAATCAGAAAAGTCTATTAATTTGATAACTTATATAATTTTTCTTCCTTTTTAAAAACTAATAGGATATTCAGTGAATGCACGGAGCAAAACGTTCACCACCTTTTGTACGTTCACCACCTGTAACTCGATCAAGACATCTAGCAAATATTGTCACCGTTGATTTTTATTTAGAATCGTCATCCATTCGACCAAGTACTCCAATTCAAATTTCCGATAATCCATTTTTTGAACCCGACCTCACAATTGAGAATCCGGAGAATATTCAGGGACAATTCATAGATCCTGAACCATTAATTTTTCCTCCGGAACCACCAATCATTCAAACAGAGATTGTTGAGGAACGAACCATTAAATCAGAATCCTCTAGTGATTCAGATTCAATAAATTCAATCATGGAGAATCTGGAACCTCTAAGTATGGAAGACCGAATGAGAGCTAAACGCACTGGCCAAGATCACGCAATTACTCATCCTGACATTAATGCACCAGATTATGAAATCAAAGGACAAATTCTACACATGGTGACTAATCAATGCCAATTTAGTGGTGCACCGAAGGAAGATCCAAATGAACATCTTCGTACATTTAATAGGATATGCACTCTATTTAAAATAAGAGAAGTGGAGGATGAACAGATATATCTCATGTCATTTCCCTGGACTTTAAAGGGAGAAGCCAAAGATTGGTTGGAGTTTTTACCTGAAGGGGCGATTGATACATGGGACATTTTAGTTGAAAAATTTCATAAACAATTCTTTCCGGCATCTAAAGCCGTAAGACTTCAAGGAGAAATTGTTACGTTCACACAGAAGCCAAATGAAACTTTATATGAGGCATGGACAAGATTTGGTAAATTATTAAGAGGATGTTCGCAACATGGTTTAGACACTTGTCAAATAGTACAAATATTCTACCAAGGATGCGACATCACTACAAGGAAAGACATAGACATAGCAGCTGGTGGTTCTATTATGAAGAAAACAGAAACTGATGCTTACAAAATTATTGATAACACTGCTTCCCACTCACATGAGTGGCAGCAAGAAAAAGATATTGTTAGATCATCTAAAGCAGCTAGAGCCGATTCTAGCCATGACTTAGATTCTATTTCCACAAAGATAGATGCTGTCGAGAGACGAATGGAAAAGATGACTAAGAATATACACTCAATACGAATTAGTTGTGAGCAATGTGGAGGACCACATTTGATAAAAGATTGTCTCAGTATTGAACTAACAATGGAACAAAGAGAGAATG
Organism: Rutidosis leptorrhynchoides; assembly: GCF_046630445.1. Classification (NCBI taxonomy): domain Eukaryota; kingdom Viridiplantae; phylum Streptophyta; class Magnoliopsida; order Asterales; family Asteraceae; genus Rutidosis; species Rutidosis leptorrhynchoides. Next base: position 514,203,731 of record NC_092336.1, on the reverse strand, counting down.
TTTCATATCTAAACCAAAGGCCTGGAAATAATTATCAGAATAATTATCAACCGCTAAGACCAATTTACAATCAAAACCAGAATTATAACCGAAATGTTCCATACAACAACCAACAAGGTCCTAGTAATCAACAAGTATCCAATAATACTTACAACCAGCAAAGACCTAATTTTCAAAACAAACCACCACTAACCGATGATAAAAAGCCAAATTTAGAAGATATGATGATGAAGCTAGTTGAATCTCAAACTCAATTTTTCACATCTCAGAAACAAACCAATGAACAAAATGCTCAAGCATTTAGAAATCAACAAGCTTCTATTCAAAATCTGGAACAAGAAGTAAGTAACCTAGCAAGGTTAATAGGTGAAAGAAAACCGGGAAGTCTACCTAGTGATACAAATACTAACCCCCCGAAATGAAACAGCTAAAGCTATTACCATAAGAAGTGGTACAACACTTAAACCACCTGAAATACCTGTAATTTCTGATGAAGCTATTCCTACTCCACAAGAACCACAACCTGAACAAGATAAGGAAAAAGAACCGGTAGTTGAAAAGGTTAATGAAGATAACACAGTTAAGGCAAAACCTTATGTTAAACCATACCAACCACCACTTCCTAACCCGAGTAAAATGAGAAAAGAGAGACTTGAAGCTGAGCAATCCAAATTCTTGGATATGTTTAAACAAATAAATGTAAATCTTCCTTTCATTGATGTGATTTCAGGAATGCCTAGATATGCTAAATTTCTGAAAGAACTAATCACAAATAGAAAGAAAATGGAAGAACTCTCGGCTGTTACTATGAATACTAATTGTTCAGCAGTGCTGTTAAATAAGATACCAGAAAAACTATCTGATCCAGGAAGTTTCACAATTCCATGTTTTCTGGGTAGTCTTAGTTCAATAGAAGCATTGGCATACTTAGGTTCTAGTATAAATTTAATGCCGTATTCACTATACACTAAACTAGACCTTGGAGAATTGAAACCAACACGAATAAGCATACAACTAGCCGATAGATTAGTAAAATATCCTAGAGGGATAATGGAGAACATGCTAGTTAAAGTTGGTACTTTAGTATTTCCAGTAGATTTTGTTGTTCTGGACATGGAAGAAGATTCTCTAGTTCCTCTCATATTAGGAAGACCATTCTTAAACACGGCTAAAGCAATGATAGACGTGTTCGGTAAGAAACTGACCCTAAGTATAGAGGATGAGAGTGTTACCTTTTCAGTTGATAGAGCAATGCAACAACCACAATCTGCAGATGATACATGTTACTATATTCAAACTATAGAATCACATGCAGAATTGTTAGAAGAATTTCCAGAATTACAAGGAACGGGAGAATGTTCTTTAGGAGAAGGAACTGAACCAATTGATGAAACTGAAATGTTAGCTACACTTATGGCTAATGGATACGAACCAACAATAGAAGAAATTCAAATGCTAAAACAGGAAGACAGATATCGATATAAATCATTGATAGAAGAACCACCGACATTAGAGTTAAAGCCACTTCCAAACCATTTGGAATACGATTATTTACATGGTGAATCTGAATTACCTGTAATAATATCGTCTTCTCTTACTAAAAATGAAAAATCTCAACTCATTTCTGTGCTAAAAGCTCATAAACCAGCTATTGCATGGAAGATTCATGATATTAAAGGAATAAGTCCTTCGTATTGCACACATAAAATCCTTATGGAAGAAGGTCATAAAACGTATGTGCAACGCCAACGAAGACTAAATCCTAATATGCAAGATGTTGTTAAGAAAGAAATTATTAAACTGCTAGATGCAGGTTTAATTTATCCAATTTCTGATAGTCCATGGGTAAGCCCAGTTCAATGCGTACCTAAGAAGGGTGGCATGACTGTTATCACAAATGAGAAAAATGAGCTTATTCCTACTAGGACTGTAACAGGATGGCGTGTTTGTATTGATTATAGAAAATTAAATGACGCCACTAGAAAAGATCACTTTCCCTTACCTTTTATTGATCAAATGTTGGAAAGATTAGCCGGAAATAGTTACTATTGTTTTCTTGATGGTTTTTCCGAATACTTTCAGATTCCAATAGCACCCGAAGACCAAGAGAAAACCACGTTCACGTGCCCTTATGGAACTTTTGCTTACAAACGCATGCCATTTGGACTTTGTAACGCCCCTGCAACCTTTCAAAGGTGCATGATGGCGATTTTTCATGACATGATAGAAGAATGCATGGAAGTTTTCATGGATGACTTTTCAGTCTTCGGTGATATATTTGAATCATGTCTAGTTAATCTTGAACGAATGCTTATTAGATGTGAACAATTAAATCTAGTTCTTAATTGGGAAAAATGCCATTTCAAGGTTAAAGAAGGCATCGTTCTTGGTCATAAAATTTCAAAGGAAGGAATTGAAGTGGATAGAGCTAAAGTAGATGTAATTGCTAAACTTCCACATCCCACCAATGTTAGAGGAGTTAGGATTTTTCTAGGGCATGCCGGTTTTTACCGACGTTTTATAAAAGATTTCTCTAAAATTGCCACTCCTATGAATAAACTCCTAGAAAAGGATGCTCCATTTATCTTTTCAGATGAATGCATCAAATCTTTTAATATTCTTAAAGAAAAACTCACTAATGCGCCGATTATGATAACTCCAAATTGGAATCTAACATTTGAACTAATGTGCGATGCAAGTGATTTTGCAATGGGAGCCGTTTTAGGACAAAGGATTGAAAAACGATTTCAACCTATATATTATGCTAGTAAGACGTTACAAGGATCACAAACAAATTACATAACTACTGAAAAAGAACTTCTTGCTATTGTCTTTGCTTTTGACAAATTTCGTTCATATCTCGTTCTAGCTAAAACGGTGGTCTATACCGACCATTCTGCTCTTAGATACCTATTTTTGAAACAAGATGCTAAACCACGATTAATCCGTTGGATCTTACTCTTACAAGAGTTTGATATTGAAATCCGAGATAAAAGAGGAGCAGAAAATCTCGCCGCTGATCATCTTTCTCGTCTTGAAAATCCTGAATTAGAAGTTCTAAATGAATCTGCCATACAAGACAACTTTCCTGATGAATATCTATTGAAGATAGATTATAATGAAATTCCATGGTTTGTAGACTATGCAAACTACTTAGTATGTAGATTCCTTAAAAAAGGATTATCGTACCAAAAACGAAAGAAATTCTTTAGTGATATAAAACACTATTTCTGGGAAGATCCACATTTGTTTAAAAGTTGTCCCGATGGAATAATACACCGATGTGTATTAGGAAATGAAGCTAGTAAAATTTTAAACCATTGTCACACAGGATCAACATGAGGGCATTATGGGCCTCAACTAACAGCAAGAAAAGTTTATGATGCTGGATTCTATTGGCCTACAATTTACAAAGACGTACACCTTCTTTACAAATTATGTGATGCATGTCAAAGGGCCGGAAAAATAAGTCAACGTGATGAAATGCCACAAAATGTCATTCAAGTATGTGAAGTATTTGACATTTTGGGTATTGACTTTATGGGTCCATTTCCAAAATCTCATAATAATCTCTACATTCTCGTAGCCATTGATTATGTATCTAAATGGGCGGAAGCACAAGCTCTCCCAACTAACGATGCACGAGTTGTAGTCAACTTTTTAAAACGTCTTTTTGCAAGGTTTGGAACACCGAAAGCTTTAATAAGTGATCGGGGAACTCATTTCTGTAATAATCAACTTGAGAAAGTTCTCAAAAGATATGGAGTAACTCATAAAATCTCCACTGCTTATCATCCACAAACAAGTGGACAAGTTGAAAATACCAACCGAGCTTTAAAACTTATTCTAGAGATAACCGTAGGATCAAATCCGAAGGAATGGTCCATTAAATTGGAGGATGCACTCTGGGCTTTTAGAACAGCCTATAAAACTCCAATTGGAACCACACCTTTTAAACTCGTTTACGGAAAAGCATTTCATCTTCTAGTAGAAATTGAACACAAAGCATTTTGGGCTTTGAAGACATGTAATCTTGATTTACATGAAGCTGAACGTCTACGGTTAAGTCAATTAAACGAATTAGAAGAATTAAGACATGAAGCATACGAAAATTCGTTAATCTATAAAGAAAGAACGAAGAAATGGCATGTTAAAAAAATCAGAGGTTCAAAAGAATTTAAAGAAGGAGACAGAGTTCTTCTTTTCAATTCACGATTCAAGCTATTTCCTGGAAAATTGAAATCAAGATGGTCTGGACCATTCATAATCAAAAGAGTTTTTCCGTACGGAACAGTAGAATTAATAAATTCAAATGGGATTGAATTTAAGGTTAATGGTCACAGAGTTAAACATTACATAGATAGTCCGATGGAAGTTGACAACGAAGTTAATCACAATTTCAACACCACAGCTAACTAAGTGTGGGGAGAATCAAGTCTTTTAAGGATAATATGTATTTCTGTTAGAGTTAGATTTTCTGTTTTCGTGTAGTTCTCGAAAATGGAACCCGAATGGTCTTTCCCTAGCAGACCCTAAAGAGCTAGTCTTCTCCCCCCATTCTGAATTTTAATTTTTTTAGGTTTTACGAAATGAAGACTTCCTGTGAATTAAACCATGGTCTAATGCTACACGCTTTGATTACTAAACGTAATAATGACACCCTTCCAAGTGAAATAGTATCAGTAATCAGAGAAAAATTGGACGGAGTAAGAAAAGAATCCAGATGCGAAGATAATAAGTTACAATTTGGTAATCGAAAATCAAAATCCGCAGCAAAAAGGAGAGCACAACACCTTGAAAGATGTTTCAAATGCGGAAAATGGTCACACGAAGGTAAATGTTCAAATAATCAAACCTATTCAAATACCGAATTTGTTACTCTATGCAGAAATGGACCGTTCATATGTTTAGAAGAAAAAACGTTAAATGCTCGAGGTTACGCCTATGTAGCCATGGAAAATCAATTAGTCCGACTATCTTATGAGTGGGCTAGAGCATATCACTAAGAATACTATCTCACAGGTAAGTCTGTACAGTTTTTATTTTTATTTTTATTTTTAACTGTGACGACCCGGAAATTTCCGACCAAATTTAAACTTTAATCTTTATATTATTCCGACACGATAAGCAAACTTTGTTAAGTTAAATCTCAAGAATTTTAAACTGTGTTCATACATTCATTATAACCTCGACCAAATTCTGACGATTCACGAACCGTTATATATAAATAGATATGTATATGTATATATATATTATAACTTGAGAATATTAATAAAGTATTAAACGTATAATACTTTACACGAATGTATTTGTTTCAATATGATTTTTGACGAAATTAAAAAACATATATTAAATGATTGAATTATCAAAAACATTGAATTATGATTACAAGTCTCTGTTGAGAGGTCCACTATGATTTGAGAAAATCTATTCCTCTTAACGATATTCGGAATAATTTGTAAAGCTATTTATAAATAAAAACAAAAAGTGTCATTTACGAAAGTTAGACAAAAGTTAGTGGAGAATTGGTTTTCATAATATTCTATTAATCTATTTTCAAACGTACAAAGACGTTTTCAGTTTAAAAAGAACTTTATTATTAAAACGTATATAACTTTTATAAATATCTAGAATCACTTTTGATAACTCATTACTTAACCAGTATAATAAATATAATGATATTTATATTTTATTTCATTAAATATATATAACGATTTAAATTAATATTATATATATTTATACGCGTATTATACATACATAGTTTTTATACTTTTACTATACTTTAACTTTACCTTTACTTTACTTTTACTTTACTTTAACTTTAATAATTCACTTTAATAATTCATACTTTAATAATTCACTTTAATAATTCAAAAATCTATTATAAATAGAATTCAATAGGTTTCATTATTTCATATAAACTTGAAAATATATTTCTCTAAACTCTCTCAATCGATTTATATATACATATATATATTTGCTCTGTATTATTTCAAGATATTATTAGTATACATAAAATATTACGACGGAGTGCTGTCCGAGTGATTTCAAAATAGTTTTTTTTTTTAATGAGTCGAAGCTAAGGAAATTATGGGTTATAGCTATGGAGGTGATGGGTATGGTTCATGGGTATGCTTGTGAGGTCAATCTAGTGTTTATCATCTCCGTTGCGTCTACGTACTTTCCTGCAATATTGAATCTCAATATTGATACGTTCGTGAATCTGAGGCCAACCTTGCACTTGTTAAATGACGTTATATGTATTTTTACTACGAAATACAGTATTGTGAGTTTCATTTGCTCCCTTTTTAATTGCTTTTGCAATATATATTTTTGGGCTGAGAATACATGCGCTGTTTTATAAATGTTTTACGAAGTAGGCACAAGTACTAAAACTAATTCTATGTGGGTTTAAACTAGAAATATACCCTTAGCTTGGTAACATTAAACTACTTGTCTATGTACAGTAGGCGTGAATCCTAAAGATAGATCTATTGGGCCTGACAAACCCCATCCTGACTATGGGATGCTTTAGTACTTCGAGGTTATTTTAAACACACCTGATCTGGTGTACTTCAGAGGGTAAAACATGAACGTTAAGGCTTGTTACCGGGTGCCTACAACTTATAGAATACTTTTATACACTTGCGAGTGTACATATATTTATAAACGGAAATCTTGTGGTCTATTAATATATTGAAATGATTGTTATGATAAACCTATGAACTCACCAACCTTTTGGTTGACACTTTAAAGCATGTATATTCTCAGGTATTAAAGAAATCTTCCGCTGTGCATTAGCTCATTTTAAGGATATTACTTGGAGTCATTCATGGCATATTTTGAAAGACGTTGCATTCGAGTCATTGAGTTCATCAAGATTATTATTAAGCCAATTATAGTTGGATGTATTATGAAATGGTGTACATGCCATCAACTTTCGTTGTAAAGAAAGTTTGTCTTTTAAAAACGAATGCAATGTTTGTAAAATGTATCATGTAGAGGTCAAATACCTCGCAACGTAATCAACTATTGTGAATCGTTTATAATGTATATGAACGGGTCCTTTCATTAACCTTTTGATAATAAACGATAATTTGTTCGCTATAAAGTATTAAATTGGTATTCGATAAAATTAGGTCTTGCGACCGAAATTATTGATATCATACAAAAATTTATTACATCACTGCGAAATTTAACGTTTATTCTTAAGGTATAAATATCTTTAATCAATCAACCCAAAATATTTCAAAAATTCGTCATGAGTTAAATTAGGTCATGGAACCGAAATTACTTTACCGAAAAGAGGGGCGTATATTTTTGATAATATTTGATTGATTAAAGTGGGATAAAAGACCAAAAAGATTTTTAATTTTATTTTTACCATATTTTTAAAATTAATATATTAATATTAAAATAATATTGTAATCTTGTTAAAATTAATATATATTTAAAATTGTAAATATTTGAAAAATTAATATTTTTAATATAAGTTTGTATGTATAAAAACAAAAATATAATTTAAGTTTGGTGTGAATTTTTAAAATATGAATTTTTTAATTTTATGCATTTTGAATTTAAGTTTGTGTGAATTTAAAAACAAAAAAATTTACTTTATTTCGTTAAGTTAAAAATTTGATTTTTAAAATTCGTCGTGAGTTGAAGACTAGGTCGTTGAACCGAAATTGCTTTACCCGAGGGAGGGACGAGAACTTTTATTATCATTATTTTTAATCTTATTGAATTAAAGTATGCCAAAAACATTAAAAAACCCAAAAATCTTTGCTTTTAAAATCACGCTTTAAATTGACAAATTTTAAATTTTTGTCGAGGGACGGACTAGGACAACGATCCGAAACACCCTCGCTCCTAAAGGAAAACAAAATTTTTAGAATTTAATTAATTAAATGTTTTTAAAAAAAAGTTATAAGGTTTTATATAAAAAAAAAGCAAACCACCGCGACTCGCGGTGATTTAAAAGGCCCCACCACCGCACTCGCGGAGGTCAGAAAACCAAGAAGGGTTAACTGGTCGAACAGACCAGTCCCCTTCACCACCTCACTCATTTTTCACGAAAAACACACACAAATACCTCTCAAATTCGCAATTTTTCACCAATAATCGTCAAATTTGTTGCTAAAATCACACTGAGGAGACTATTATCAAGGAATTACTCAAGGAAATCGGTAAATTTCTATACCTAAACACCATTTAATCCGAATTTTTAGTGTTCTTGAACAATATCATGCCTAATTCGATTTTGATGCTTTCTAGTGTAATAATGCTTCAATTGTTTGTGTATTATGCTTGTATAACCTAGATTATGCTATTTAACATGATTAGAAGCTTTGAACTTCAATTTTTGAGTAATCTAGGGTTTGTTTTCTTGAGCAAAATTAGGGCTTTTTGATATAAACAGGTTATGGTCGAATTTTGTTGTTAGTTTATGCTAAATTGAGTAGTGTAACATGTTTAAGTTGCTAAATGATCAAAACTTTGATCCTAAACATGATTTATGAAGATTAAAGTGGACTTTTTGAACCAAAATTGCATAAACTTGATTTAATTGATATGAATGCCATGAGGAACTTATTTAATTGTTATAATGATTGTTTTTGACATGTTTTAAAAGATAAATGCGAAGGAACTTTGTATAAATCTTCATATATGTATATTTGTAAAAGTGTAGAGTTGTTAATATTTTGAAAATGTGTATAGAGTTTAATATGGATTAAACATGTCATTGTAATTGTTTAGATTTATGATTTTGCTAAAACTAATGCATATTTGGATGCATAAAAATTGTGTTTATTTTGCAGACTGAAAGGGGTGAATCTTCATCCCAGGCTCGCAATGCTCCTCCGAAAGATGCAAATCAACAAGAAATTAATAACCAATACCGACAAGATATGCCTCACCCAATTGTTTCATATTCAAACATTCATGAGGCAGATTTACATCCGAATTTGAGATTTGATAGATATTGGATAGACTATCCAAAATATCAAAAGAACCTGCACAACCTCGTGTCTAATAATGTTGAGGTACCCAGAGTTATAGATTGGGCACCATTAGAGGTAGTGGAATTGGCCGAGCCAATCAGGGAATTACTTACTCAAAGGTATGGTAATTCTACTTTTAGTGATTGGGTAAGTTTATTCAACATGCGTAGACCTGTGTATAGAGAATGGTGTATAGAGTTATTGTGTACTATTGAAATAAATGATCGGGTAGATACTTTAACCGATCGTAGTTTTATTAGATTTTTATTAGGAGGGGAGATGCGCCATATGTCCTTACTAGACATGGCTCGGGCTTTAGGTATATATACGCCCGAGGAGCTAGTATCTTATGATTGCCAGAGGTTAATAGTTTATGGTAGGAAGGTGGATGAGAATTTTGATACGAATGACGTATGGAGTAGGATGACTAGCCATCGCCGATTCCAGGGGGGATTATACTCTTATCTTGATATTGATAGAGCTGAATTAAGAGTAATCCATAGGTTTTTAGCCAATTCGATTACACAATGAGGTAAGAATAAGGAAAAGGTAAATGAACAGGATTTGTTTTACCACATGTGTATTCGAGACCCACACAGCGCTGTAAGTAGACCTTTTTGTGTGGGTTATTATTTATTGACTATGGTTAGGGGTATGAGGCGTGGTAGCATAATAGGAGGTGGTATATTTATTACTTTAATTGCTGAATATCTCGGTGTGGATAGAAGTCGGGGGGGGGGGGGGGGGTTATTAATGGCAGAACTAGAACCCCGCGATAGAATAGATTTGCGTGTTTATCATGGGGCTAAGGTCTTAAAGAAACGAAACAACGCGGCAGCACGTTATGATGGCAGGCATCCACAGGTTGAGAGAGATCAACAGCATGGTCAATCGGGAGGGGGTAATCCAATGACGGAAATGCAAATTTTTATGGCTCGACACGAGTATGAAATGGCTAGACAAAAAGCATTTCAAGATTGGCAGTATCATCAAAGCCAAATCATAAGTCATTGTACACACGTAGGTAGAGACTACATTCCTACCGTTATGCCCGAATTTGCTCCTTGGACTATAGAGAGCCAACCACCATATCCTACATATGACCCGGCCCAAGAATTTTACAGCATCTATGGATACGCTTGGGACCCATACTGGAACCATCCTCCTCATCCGTAATTTTCTTATTTTATATTTTTGTTTATTTTATTGTAATGTTACTAATTCTTAATTTTTTTATTTCTTATTTCTTATTTTATTATTATAATAGCTTTTATAATTTTCTAACTTTATTAGATTTTAATAATTTTTGAATGTGGTGTGAAAACCCAAACTTCAAAAATATGTATATATGTGTTTGTAGTTTATCTCATGTACAAAACAGGGTAAAACAGCGCATTTTCAAAGAATGGCATTAAGTTCAGCAAAAGCTATTAATTTTAACGACAAAACGAAAAACAAATGTGATGTACAACAAGACGGAATGAACAAATGATATGCACCATTTATCATTCAGCAAACAAACGCCAATATGTTTGGAAACTTTGGTAAAATTTAATCATTTTTCTACGCTAATCCCCCTCAATAATTTAAATTGTTACTGATTTCTTGCAAATGAGGGCATTGCAAGATCTTAAGTGTGGGAATGGGTTAAATTCTTTCGGATTTTAAAAATTTTTAACTTAAACACTTGGTTACCATTAAAAATACTAGTAACGTAGTAGTTGTATTAGAATCTAGTGCTCTCTGATAACAAAGAACAACCCTAGTCTTATATACTGACTACCCACTTCTAGTAAAATTTTTCAAAATTTTCAATTAAATGAACTCAAAATCATGTTTATACATATTTATAAACGATAAAACTAGGTGTTAACACCGAAATTATTGTTACCTCGGAAAGGACATAAATTGAGAAACAAACCAAAATGTTAGAATTCATTTAAAATGGAATAGAGGACAATAAAAAGGCAAATAAAAGAAAATAAAAGCCAAGTGTGGGAAAATTTACCAAGTTATCTTAAACATATGTCACATATTTCTGTAACAAATAATTGAAGATACTTTTGCTTTGGACTAAACTAAACAGTTTTACCCGATTTACTGTAAGAAAGATGGATCTACACGATGAATCAATTCTATCACTTAAAGGAAGTAAAGTCTTCCGAAAAAGAAACGCGCTTCTTGATTTAGGTCATGAAGTTGTCGTCCAGACCAGCTGTAGGTTGACGAAAAATTTAGAAAAGTCATCACTAAAATCAGCAGAAAATCCACGGACCTCAGCATCAAACAGGGTCGCCAAGTGGTCAGACTTATCCTAACCATGAGAGGATCTGTCTTGTAAAATGGGGAGGACGCCGTGCAAATTAGCTGGATAAGACTAATGAATCAGACCCCCAGAAAGGATAATCTCCTTAAAGATCAAAAATCAGCTTTTAAGACTGATATTACTCAATCCTAGAGATTGACCTTAAAGATTGAGAATTCAAACTCATGGAATTCAACGATATCTAAACTCGAGCTGAACGAGAAAATATTTTGATCAAAATTACAAACCGATTTGTTTTCTGAAAACCCATTTTCAATGCGTTCATTACCATTGAACGTAAAATCCTGAGAATTCACCTGGAATTCATTAGGTCACCTGAACCAAATCGGGTGTCAACCGTAAGAACAGTGGTTGCATAGCATGGTCAAAGACAGGACCTTGTGCCAGACCGGAAGATTATAAGGGTGAGCTTTACTATTGCTCCTACAAAGGATAGTAATTGCATCCGATACGTTATAGACCATAATTAAAAGCATGTCAGGGGACATTGCCTTAACAGTTGCTTGTTCAACGCTTTCCTTTACAACCGGACGGTAGTTTGCCGAAAGGTAATATATGGAGCAAGTATACTGGACGTGTTGCTTTCCCAATACAAGGTTAGCAAGTGGGTGACACAAAACCACAAGTTTTGAGCTAAAATTTTCAAATCAGAAACCTACCAAACCCACAAAAATATTTTGCAAACATCGGTGAAGGGTTATTCTGGAAAACTTATCTAGGGTAAAAGCTAGAATTAATTTTCAAAAGATCAAATGTTTTCATAAAGATCCAATTTCCTTAAAGGATCTAAATTTTCATTGTCATGTGGGACTGTAAACCACATCGTTACTACCATTGTTTATACCGCCGTAAAGAAATCACTGATGTACAAAGTGTGAAGAATAAAGAAGTGATTCTAGTATATTTCAAGAATATATTACTTGAGAACAAGCAACGCTCAAGTGTGGGAATATTTGATAATGCTAAAAAGAACATATATTTCATAGCATTATCCATCAAGAAAGACAAGCTTTTAGTTGCAATTGTTCTATTTACAAGTGATATTCATTTAAATAATAAAAGGTGAAGACAAAAGACAGATTCGACGAATTGAAGACGCAAACAACCAAAAAGCTCAAAAGTACAAAATACAATCAAAGTGGTTCCAATTATTGATGAGAAACGTCTCAAAATTACAAGAGTACAAGACGCGAAACGCAAAGTACAAGATATTAAATTATACGCAAGGACGTTCGAAAATCCGGAACCGGGACCAGAGTCAACACTTAACGCTCGACGCAACAGACTAAAAATTACAAGTCAACTATGCACATGAATATAATATAATATATAATTAATTCTTAAAATTAATATATATATATATATATATATATATATATATATTATATTATATAATAAAACCGTCGGCAAGCTAGGAGCCAAGCTTGTGTGAGCTGGAATCCACAGCTCCGCACTCGCGGAGCTTATAAAGGCAAGAACCACCGCACTCGCGGAGGTCAAACAGTAAACGTGGGCCTATAAAAGGCCGAGCATTCGGCCAAAATTTACACATCTTTTTCTCTTCACTCATACGTAAACTTATATATATATATATATATATTTATATTTTAATTTTAATTCTAATAATAAGGGTATGTTAGCGAATATTGTAAGGGTGTAAGTCGAAATTCTGTCCGTGTAACGCTACGCTATTTTTAATCATTGTAAGTTATGTTCAACCTTTTTAATTTAATGTCTTGTAGCTAATTATTATTATGCTTATTTAATACCGAAGTAATCATGATGTTGGGCTAAATATTTAAATTTGGGTAATTGGGCTTTGTACCATAATTGGGGTTTGGACAAAAGAATGACACTTGTGGAAATTAGACTATGGGCTATTAATGGGCTTTATACTTGTTTAACTAAATGATAGTTTGTTAATTTTAATATAAAGATTTACAATTGGACGTCCCTATAAATAACCATATACACTCAATCGGACACGATGGGCGGGATATTTATATGTACGAATAATCGTTCATTTAACCGGACACGGGAATGGATTAATAGTCTATGGAATTATTAAAACAGGGGTGAAATTATGTACAAGGACACTTGGCATAATTGATAACAAAGTATTAAAACCTTGGGTTACACGCAGTCGATAACCTGGTGTAATTATTAAACAAAGTATTAAGACCTTGTTACAGTTTAAGTCCCCAATTAGTTGGAATATTTTACTTCGGGTATAAGGATAATTTGACGAGGACACTCGCACTTTATATTTATGACTGATGGACTGTTATGGACAAAAACCAGACGGACATATTAAATAATCCAGGACAAAGGACAATTAACCCATGGGAATAAACTAAAATCAACACGTCAAACATCATGATTACGGAAGTTTAAATAAGCATAATTCCTTTATTTTCATATTTAATTGCACTTCTAATTATCGCACTTTTATTTATTGTCATTGTATTTAATTGCACTTTTAATTATAGCACTTTTTAATTATCGCAATTTTATTTCATCGCACTTTTATTTATTGCAATTTCATTATCGTTATTTACTTTACGCTTTAAATTAAGTCTTTTATTTATTTAATATTTTACATTAGGTTTTAACTGCGACTAAAGTTTTTAAAATCGACAAACCGGTCATTAAACGGTAAAAATCCCCTTTTATAATAATAATATTACTTATATATATTTGTATTTTTATAAATTAAACTAATATAGCGTTAAGCTTTGTTTAAAAGATTCCATGTGGAACGAACCGAACTTACTAAAAACTACACTACTGTACGATTAGGTACACTGCCTATAAGTGTTGTAGCAAGGTTTTGTTATATCCATTCTATAAATAAATAAATATCTTGTGTAAAATTGTATCGTATTTAATAGTATTTCCTAGTAAAAATAAAGCTATTTCATATACACCTCGCAGCACATCAAGGACCTTGTTGGCTGTTGTATGGAACATTTCGGTTATAGTTCTGATTTTGATTGTAGATTGGTCTTGGCGGTTGATAATTATTCTGATAGTTATTTCCAGGCCTTTGGTTTATGTATGAAACATTCTCTCTTTGTTCCATTGTTAGTTCAATACTGAGACAATCTTTTGTTAAATGTGTTCCTCCACACTGCTCACAACTAATTCATATTGAGTGGATATCTTTAGTCATCTTTTCCATTCGTCTCTCGACAGCATCTATCTTTGCAGAAATGGAATCAAAGTCATGGCTAGAATCAGCTCTAGCTGCTTTAGATGATCTAACGATATCTTTTTCTTGATGCCACTCATGTGAGTGGGAAGCAGTGTTATCAATAATTTTGTAAGCGTCAGTTGCGGATTTCTTCATAATGGAACCACCAGCTGCTATATCGATGTCTTTCCTTGTAGTGATGTCGCATCCTTGGTAGAATATTTGTACTATTTGACAAGTGTCTAAACCATGTTGCGGACATCCCCTCAATAACTTTCCAAATCTTGTCCATGCTTCATATAGAGTTTCATTTGGCTTTTGTGTGAACGTAACAATTTCTCCTTGAAGTCTCACGGCTTTAGATGCCGGAAAGAATTGTTTAAGAAATTTTTCAACTAAGACGTCCCATGTATCAATCGCCCCTTCAGGTAACGATTCTAACCAATCTTTGGCTTCTCCCTTTAAAGTCCAGGGAAATAACATGAGATATATCTGTTCATCCTCCACTTCTCTTATTTTAAATAGAGTGCAGATCCTATTAAATGTACGAAGATGTTCATTTGGATCTTCCTTCGGCGCACCACTAAATTGGCATTGATTAATTACTATGTGTAGGATTTGTCCTTTGATTTCATAATCTGGCGCATTAATGTCTGGTTGAGTAATTGCGTGACCTTGGCCAGTGCATTTAGCTCACATTCGGTCTTCCATACTTAGAGGTTCCAGATTTTCCATGATTGAATTTGTTGAATTTGAATCACTATAGGATTCTGATTTAATGGGTTGTTCCTCAACAATCTCTGTTTGAATGATTGGTGGTTCCGGAGGAAAGATTAATGGTTCAGGATTTGGTTGACTGAGGTCGGGTTCAAAAAATGGATTATCAGAAATTTGAATTGGAGTATTTGGTTGACTGGATGACGATTCTAAAGAAAAATCAACGGCGACAATATTTGCTAGATGTCTTGATCTGGTTACAGGTGGTGAACGTTTTGCTCGGTGCATTCACTGAATATCCTATTAGTTATAAAAGATAAAAATTATATAAGCTATCAAATTAATAGACTTTTCTGCTTTTGCCCACGTTTCGAATAGCCAAAAGATGTAGCATGTAGTGACCCGAACTTTTCCATGTTTATATATATTAATTGAGATTGATATTTACATGATTAAATGTTTCCAACATGTTAAGCAATCAAACTTGTTAAGACTTGATTAATTGAAATAGGTTTCATATAGACAATTGACCACCCAAGTTGACCGGTGATTCACGAACATTAAAACTTGTAAAAACTATATGATGACATATATATGGTTATATATATAGTTAACATGATATTATGATATGTAAACATATCATTAAGTATATTAACAATGAACTACATATGTAAAAACAAGACTACTAACTTAATGATTTTGAAACGAGACATATATGTAACGATTATCGTTGTAACGACATTTAATGTATATATATCATATTAAGAGATATTCGTACATCATAATATCATGATAATATAATAATTTAAAATCTCTTTTGATATTATAAACATTGGGTTAACAACATTTAACAAGATCGTTAACCTAAAGGTTTCAAAACAACATTTACATGTAACGACTAACGATGACTTAACGACTCAGTTAAAATGTATATACATGTAGTGTTTTAATATGTATTCATACACTTTTGAAAGACTTCAAGACAATTATCAAAATACTTCTACTTAACAAAAATGCTTACAATTACATCCTCGTTCAGTTTCATCAACAATTCTACTCGTATGCACCCGTATTCGTACTCGTACAATACACAGCTTTTAGATGTATGTACTATTGGTATATAGACTCCAATGATCAGCTCTTAGCAGCCCATGTGAGTCACCTAACACATGTGGGAACCATCATTTGGCAACTAGCATGAAATATCTCATAAAATTACAAAAATATGAGTAATCATTCATGACTTATTTACATGAAAACAAAATTACATATCCTTTATATCTAATCCATACACCAACGACCAAAAACACCTACAAACACTTTCATTCTTCAATTTTATTCATCTAATTAATCTCTCTCAAGTTCTATCTTCAAGTTCTAAGTGTTCTTCATAAATTCCAAAAGTTCTAGTTTCATAAAATCAAGAATACTTTCAAGATTGCTAGCTCACTTCCAATCTTGTAAGGTGATCATCCAACCTCAAGAAATCTTTGTTTCTTACAGTAGGTTATCATTCTAATACAAGGTAATAATCATATTCAAACTTTGGTTCAATTTCTATAACTATAACAATCTTATTTCAAGTGATGATCTTACTTGAACCTGTTTTCGTGTCATGATTTTGCTTCAAGAACTTTGAGCCATCCAAGGATCCATTGAAGCTAGATCCATTTTTCTCTTTTCCAGTAGGTTCATCCAAGGAACTTAAGGTAGTAATGATGTTCATAACATCATTCGATTCATACATATAAAGCTATCTTATTCGAAGGTTTAAACTTGTAATCACTAGAACATAGTTTAGTTAATTCTAAACTTGTTCGCAAACAAAAGTTAATCCTTCTAACTTGACTTTTAAAATCAACTAAACACATGTTCTATATCTATATGATATGCTAACTTAATGATTTAAAACCTGGAAACACGAAAAACACCGTAAAACCGGATTTACGCCGTCGTAGTAACACCGCGGGCTGTTTTGGGTTAGTTAATTAAAAACTATGATAAACTTTGATTTAAAAGTTGTTATTCTGAGAAAATGATTTTTATTATGAACATGAAACTATATCCAAAAATTATGGTTAAACTCAAAGTGGAAGTATGTTTTCTAAAATGGTCATCTAGACGTCGTTCTTTCGACTGAAATGACTACCTTTACAAAAACGACTTGTAACTTATTTTTCCGACTATAAACCTATACTTTTTCTGTTTAGATTCATAAAATAGAGTTCAATATGAAACCATAGCAATTTGATTCACTCAAAACGGATTTAAAATGAAGAAGTTATGGGTAAAACAAGATTGGATAATTTTTCTCATTTTAGCTACGTGAAAATTGGTAACAAATCTATTCCAACCATAACTTAATCAACTTGTATTGTATATTATGTAATCTTGAGATACCATAGACACGTATACAATGTTTCGACCTATCATGTCGACACATCTATATATATTTCGGAACAACCATAGACACTCTATATGTGAATGTTGGAGTTAGCTATACAGGGTTGAGGTTGATTCCAAAATATATATAGTTTGAGTTGTGATCAATACTGAGATACGTATACACTGGGTCGTGGATTGATTCAAGATAATATTTATCGATTTATTTCTGTACATCTAACTGTGGACAACTAGTTGTAGGTTACTAACGAGGACAGCTGACTTAATAAACTTAAAACATCAAAATATATTAAAAGTATTGTAAATATATTTTGAACATACTTTGATATATATGTATATATTGTTATAGGTTCGTGAATCAACCAGTGGCCAAGTCTTACTTCCCGACGAAGTAAAAATCCGTGAAAGTGAGTTATAGTCCCACTTTTAAAATCTAATATTTTTGGGATGAGAATACATGCAGGTTTTATAAATGATTTACAAAATAGACACAAGTACGTGAAACTACATTCTATGGTTGAATTATCGAAATCGAATATGCCCCTTTTTATTAAGTCTGGTAATCTAAGAATTAGGGAACAGACACCCTAATTGACACGAATCCTAAAGATAGATCTATCGGGCCCAACAAGCCCCATCCAAAGTACCGGATGCTTTAGTACTTCGAAATTTATATCATATCCGAAGGGTGTCCCGGAATGATGGGGATATTCTTATATATGCATTTTGTTAATGTCGGTTACCAGGTGTTCACCATATGAATGATTTTTATCTCTATGTATGGGATGTGTATTGAAATATGAAATCTTGTGGTCTATTATTATGATTTGATATATATAGGTTAAACCTATAACTCACCAACATTTTTGTTGACGTTTTAAGCATGTTTATTCTCAGGTGATTATTAAGAGCTTCCGCTGTCGCATACTTAAATAAGGACGAGATTTGGAGTCCATGCTTGTATGATATTGTGTAAAAACTGCATTCAAGAAACTTATTTTGTTGTAACATATTTGTATTGTAAACCATTATGTAATGGTCGTGTGTAAACGGGATATTTTAGATTATCATTATTTGATAATCTACGTAAAGCTTTTTAAACCTTTATTGATGAAATAAAGGTTATGGTTTGTTTTAAAATGAATGCAGTCTTTGAAAAACGTCTCATATAGAGGTCAAAACCTCGCAACGAAATCAATTAATATGGAACGTTTTTAATCAATAAGAACGGGACATTTCAGTTGGTATCAGAGCGTTGGTCTTAGAGAACCAGAAAATTTGCATTAGTGTGTCTTATCGAGTTTGTTAGGATGCATTAGTGATTCTGGACTTCGACCGTGTTTTCTTTAAAAATGATTGCTTAACATTTTTGTTGGAAACTATATATTTTTAACATATGAATATTATGTGATATATTAATCTCTTAACGTGTTTGATATTATGTGATAGATGTCTACCTCTAGAACAAGTCCCATTGACTCACCTAATAATAATGAAGAGTCAAATGTAAATTGGAATTATTCGTGGACTGATTCACAAGTTCCCGAAGAGGAACCGGAAGAAGAGTCGGAACCGGAAGAAGAATCGGAACCGGACGAAGAATCGGAACCGGAAGAAGAATCGGAACCGGTGGGGGAAATAATAAAACGGTTAAGTAAAAGAGAATCCTCAACCAACCGACCAAGGTTAATTATGGTCAATGGTGTTTCCGCCAAGGAAGCAAAATATTGGGAGGATTACCAATTCTCCGATGAATCGGATTCCGACGAGAATTCCAATGATGTTATAGAAATTACCCCAACTGAATTTAAAAAGGCAAAAGAAAATAATAAGGGAAAGGGCATAAAAATAGAGGAATCTAATTCCAACCCCGATGAACTTTATATGTATCGTCAACCCCCGAAGTTCTTAAGTTGTAACAATGACCCGGGAACCTCTAAACCACCAGGTTTTTCTAAACCAATGTGGACAACGACGGCTCGTATTAGGGGAACATCATATATCCCTAGAAACTTGGCAAAACGAACCAAAACCGAAGAAGAAGAAACGACCGAGTCGGAATAAGATAGTTGTATTCGTGTGGTGTAATATATGTAATATAGTGTTCTTATGCTTTATGATATATGTAAAAATTGCTTGTATTAATAAGTATTTTTTTTATGAATCTAACTCTTGTCTATTTTACAGTTTAAAAACACAAAATGGATAGACAACCCAATATTTTAAGAGACCTACCCGGAGACATGATTGATGAAATCTTGTCTAGAGTCGGCCAGAATTCCTCGGCACAACTATTTAAGGCGAGATCAGTTTGTAAGACATTCGAAGAACGTTCCAAGAATGTCTTGGTTTATAAGAGACTTTCGTTTGAAAGATGGGGGATATCACATTGGGAAACCCATAAGTTACGATGTGTTTACTTTGACGCATATATTGCGGGGAACCCAAATGCTATTTTACGCAACGGGTTAAGAAATTATTTTGACTCAATATATCCGAATATTGGACTTCGTGATTTAGAAAAAGCGGCTAACATGCAACATAAAGAAGCATGTTATGCTTACGGATTAGTAATGTTCGCTTCTCACCAAAGTGAGAACAAGAACATCGGGCTACAACTATTAAACAAAACGTTTCCACAAGTGACGGAGTCGGTAATTGGGGTAAGAAATGAGGTTTTTAGATTATTACGGGACTGTTGGACATTACGTAACCCTCGTCCCTTTGATGACGTTACAACACGCTGTCTTATCAACGGCCATAACGGTTATGTTGCACAAGACCAAGGATGGGAAGTAGTCCTAGTAAAACCAGAATGCATGACTTGTTTCTGGACGTATGAATTACGTGTCTTTATTGCCTTTGCTGAACGACTTGTGTACTAGCTAGAATTATCTTCACAACTATCTTGTATCAAAATTATTGTGTGCTATATTTCATGCTTTATGTAAAATAAGCGGTATTGTAAGTTTGTAAAATATTGTATAAAAGTTTGAACGCGAAATATTATTATAATCAGTTTTTCATATAGAATTGTAGTAGTTGAATTGTATATTAGCTACTAAGTATGAACTTAACGGGTAGGTACTACCCGAATTTAAACTTATAAAACGCTAATATGAAGAAAAAGCTTTTATAAATGAGTTCATATTATGCTACGAAATACTATTAACTACTCTTAATATTCTGTATGATTAACTTGTTCCATTTGACTATTTTGAAGGAAATGGCACCGACTACTCGACACACCGTGAATATGAATGAAGAGGAATTCCGTACTTTTCTAGCTTCAAACATAGCCGCAGTACAGGCTGCGCTACATACCAACAATAACCTTGGATCTAGCAGTACAGGAAATCGTATAGGATGCACCTACAAAGAATTCACTGCCTGCAAACCTTTGGAATTTGATGGAACCGAAGGACCGATCGGATTGAAACGGTGGACCGAGAAGGTCGAATCGGTGTTTGCCATAAGTAAGTGTACTGAAGAGGACAAAGTGAAGTACGCTACGCATACCTTCACAGGTTCTGCGTTAACATGGTGGAATACCTATCTAGAGCAAGTGGGACAAGACGATGCGTACGCACTACCGTGGTCAGCATTCAAGCACTTGATGAACGAGAAGTACCGTCCCAGAACCGAGGTCAATAAGCTCAAGACAGAACTTAGAGGGTTACGAACCCAAGGATTTGATATCACCACGTACGAAAGACGATTCACAGAATTGTGCCTATTGTGTCCGGGAGCATTCGAAGATGAGGAAGAGAAGATCGACGCATTTGTGAAAGGATTACCGGAAAGAATCCAAGAAGATATAAGTTCACACGAGCCCGCCTCTATACAACAGGCATGTAGAATGGCTCACAAACTAGTGAACCAGATTGAAGAAAGAATTAAAGAACAGACTGCTGAAGAGGCCAATGTGAAGCAAGTCAAAAGAAAGTGGGAGGAAAACGGTGATAAGAATCACCAATACAACAACAACAGCAATTACAACAATAATCGCAACAATTATCCCAACAATCGCAACATCAATCGCAACTACAACAAACGGCCCAACAATAACAACAACAACAACAGCAACAGCAACTACAACAATCATCCCAACAACAATAATAACCGCAACAACAACAACAATCAGAAGCAGCTATGCCAAAGGTGTGAAAAGTATCACTCGGGGTTCTGCACCAAATTTTGCAACAAGTTTAAAAGAAATGGTCATAGCGCGGCGAAGTGTGAGGTCTACGGACCAGGGGTTAATAGAACGAAAGGAACAAATGGTGTCGGAATGAGTAATGGCGGAGCAAGTAGTGTCGGAGTAAGTTATGCCAATGTAGTTTGTTATAAATGTGGAAAACCGGGCCACATTATTAGAAATTGCCCGAACCAGGAGAACACGAATGGACAAGGCCGCGGAAGAGTTTTCAATATTAATGCGGCAGAGGCACAGGAAGACCCGGAGCTTGTTACGGGTACGTTTCTTATTGACAATAAATCTGCTTACGTTTTATTTGATTCGGGTGCGGATAGAAGCTATATGAGTAGAGATTTTTGTGCTAAATTAAGTTGTCCATTGATGCCTTTGGATAGTAAATTTTTACTCGAATTAGCAAATGGTAAATTAATTTCAGCAGATAATATATGTCGGAATCGAGAAATTAAACTGGTTAGCGAAACATTTAAGATTGATTTGATACCAGTAGAGTTAGGGAGTTTTGATGTGATAATCGGTATGGACTGGTTGAAAGAAGTGAAAGCAGAGATCGTCAGTTACAAAAATGCAATTCGCATTATACGAGAAAAAGGAAAACCCTTAATGGTGTACGGAGAAAAGGGCAACACAAAGCTACATCTTATTAGTAATTTGAAGGCACAAAAACTAATAAGAAAAGGTTGCTATGCTGTTCTAGCACACGTCGAGAAAGTACAAACTGAAGAAAAGAGCATCAATGATGTTCCCATTGCAAAAGAATTTCCCGATGTATTTCCGAAAGAATTACCGGGATTACCCCCACATCGATCCTATGAATTTCAAATAGATCTTGTACCAGGAGCTGCACCAATAGCTCGTGCTCCTTACAGACTCGCACCCAGCGAGATGAAAGAACTGCAAAGCCAATTACAAGAACTTTTAGAGCGTGGTTTCATTCGACCAAGCACATCACCGTGGGGAGCTCCTGTTTTGTTTGTCAAGAATAAAGATGGTACATTCAGGTTGTGTATCGACTACCGAGAGTTGAACAAACTTACCATCAAGAACCGCTACCCACTACCGAGAATCGACGACTTATTTGATCAACTACAAGGCTCGTCTGTTTATTCAAAGATTGACTTACGTTCCGGGTACCATCAAATGCGGGTGAAAGAAGATGATATTCCAAAGACTGCTTTCAGAACACGTTACGGTCATTACGAGTTTATGGTCATGCCGTTTGGTTTAACTAATGCACCAGCTGTGTTCATGGACCTTATGAACCGAGTGTGTGGACCATACCTTGACAAGTTTGTCATTGTTTTCATTGATGACATACTTATTTACTCAAAGAATGACCAAGAACACGGTGAACATTTGAGAAAGGTGTTAGAAGTATTGAGGAAAGAAGAATTGTACGCTAAGTTTTCAAAGTGTGCATTTTGGTTGGAAGAAGTTCAATTCCTCGGTCACATAGTGAACAAAGAAGGTATTAAGGTGGATCCGGCAAAGATAGAAACTGTTGAAAAGTGGGAAACCCCGAAAACTCCGAAACACATACGCCAGTTTTTAGGACTAGCTGGTTACTACAGAAGGTTCATCCAAGACTTTTCCAGAATAGCAAAACCCTTGACTGCATTAACGCATAAAGGGAAGAAATTTGAATGGAATGATGAACAAGAGAAAGCGTTTCAGTTATTGAAGAAAAAGCTAACTACGGCACCTATATTGTCATTGCCTGAAGGGAATGATGATTTTGTGATTTATTGTGACGCATCAAAGCAAGGTCTCGGTTGTGTATTAATGCAACGAACGAAGGTGATTGCTTATGCGTCTAGACAATTGAAGATTCACGAACAAAATTATACGACGCATGATTTGGAATTAGGCGCGGTTGTTTTTGCATTAAAGACTTGGAGGCACTACTTATATGGGGTCAAAAGTATTATATATACCGACCACAAAAGTCTTCAACACATATTTAATCAGAAACAACTGAATATGAGGCAGCGTAGGTGGATTGAATTGTTGAATGATTACGACTTTGAGATTCGTTACCACCCGGGGAAGGCAAATGTGGTAGCCGATGCCTTGAGCAGGAAGGACAGAGAACCCATTCGAGTAAAATCTATGAATATAATGATTCATAATAACCTTACTACTCAAATAAAGGAGGCGCAACAAGGAGTTTTAAAAGAGGGAAATTTAAAGGATGAAATACCCAAAGGATCGGAGAAGCATCTTAATAATCGGGAAGACGGAACCCGGTATAGGGCTGAAAGGATTTGGGTACCAAAATTTGGAGATATGAGAGAAATGGTACTTAGAGAAGCTCATAAAACCAGATACTCAATACATCCTGGAACGGGGAAGATGTACAAGGATCTCAAGAAACATTTTTGGTGGCCGGGTATGAAAGCCGATGTTGCTAAATACGTAGGAGAATGTTTGACGTGTTCTAAGGTCAAAGCTGAGCATCAGAAACCATCAGGTCTACTTCAACAACCTGAAATCCCGGAATGGAAATGGGAAAACATTACCATGGATTTCATCACTAAATTGCCAAGGACTGCAAGTGGTTTTGATACTATTTGGGTAATAGTTGATCGTCTCACCAAATCAGCACACTTCTTACCAATAAGAGAAGATGACAAGATGGAGAAGTTAGCACGACTGTATTTGAAGGAAGTCATCTCCAGACATGGAATACCAATCTCTATTATCTCTGATAGGGATGGCAGATTTATTTCAAGATTCTGGCAGACATTACAGCAAGCATTAGGAACTCGTCTAGACATGAGTACTGCCTATCATCCACAAACTGATGGGCAGAGCGAAAGGACGATACAAACGCTTGAAGACATGCTACGAGCATGTGTTATTGATTTCGGAAACAGTTGGGATCGACATCTACCATTAGCAGAATTTTCCTACAACAACAGCTACCATTCAAGCATTGAGATGACGCCGTTTGAAGCACTTTATGGTAGAAAGTGCAGGTCTCCGATTTGTTGGAGTGAAGTGGGGGATAGACAGATTACGGGTCCGGAGATTATACAAGAAACTACCGAGAAGGTCATCCAAATTCAACAACGGTTGAAAACCGCCCAAAGTCGACAAAAGAGCTACGCTGACATTAAAAGAAAAGATATAGAATTTGAAATTGGAGAGGTGGTCATGCTTAAAGTTGCACCTTGGAAAGGCATTGTTCGATTTGGTAAACGAGGGAAATTAAATCCAAGGTATATTGGACCATTCAAGATTATTGATCGTGTCGGACCAGTAGCTTACCGACTTGAGTTACCTCAACAACTCGCGGCTGTACATAACACTTTCCACGTCTCGAATTTGAAGAAATGTTTTGCTAAAGAAGATCTCACTATTCCGTTAGATGAAATCCAAATCAACGAAAAACTTCAATTCATCGAAGAACCCGTCGAAATAATGGATCGTGAGGTTAAAAGACTTAAGAAAAATAAGATACCAATTGTTAAGGTTCGATGGAATGCTCGTAGAGGACCCGAGTTCACCTGGGAGCGTGAAGATCAGATGAAGAAGAAATACCCGCATCTATTTCCAGAAGATTCGTCAACACCTTCAACAGCTTAAAATTTCGGGACGAAATTTATTTAACGGGTAGGTACTGTAGTGACCCGAACTTTTCCATGTTTATATATATTAATTGAGATTGATATTTACATGATTAAATGTTTCCAACATGTTAAGCAATCAAACTTGTTAAGACTTGATTAATTGAAATAGGTTTCATATAGACAATTGACCACCCAAGTTGACCGGTGATTCACGAACATTAAAACTTGTAAAAACTATATGATGACATATATATGGTTATATATATAGTTAACATGATATTATGATATGTAAACATATCATTAAGTATATTAACAATGAACTACATATGTAAAAACAAGACTACTAACTTAATGATTTTGAAACGAGACATATATGTAACGATTATCGTTGTAACGACATTTAATGTATATATATCATATTAAGAGATATTCGTACATCATAATATCATGATAATATAATAATTTAAAATCTCTT
Source organism: Rutidosis leptorrhynchoides (assembly GCF_046630445.1). Taxonomy (NCBI): domain Eukaryota; kingdom Viridiplantae; phylum Streptophyta; class Magnoliopsida; order Asterales; family Asteraceae; genus Rutidosis; species Rutidosis leptorrhynchoides. The sequence continues at coordinate 514,177,827 of NC_092336.1, read as the reverse complement.
TTGATATTATAAACATTGGGTTAACAACATTTAACAAGATCGTTAACCTAAAGGTTTCAAAACAACATTTACATGTAACGACTAACGATGACTTAACGACTCAGTTAAAATGTATATACATGTAGTGTTTTAATATGTATTCATACACTTTTGAAAGACTTCAAGACAATTATCAAAATACTTCTACTTAACAAAAATGCTTACAATTACATCCTCGTTCAGTTTCATCAACAATTCTACTCGTATGCACCCGTATTCGTACTCGTACAATACACAGCTTTTAGATGTATGTACTATTGTTATATACACTCCAATGATCAGCTCTTAGCAGCCCATGTGAGTCACCTAACACATGTGGGAACCATCATTTGGCAACTAGCATGAAATATCTCATAAAATTACAAAAATATGAGTAATCATTCATGACTTATTTACATGAAAACAAAATTACATATCCTTTATATCTAATCCATACACCAACGACCAAAAACACCTACAAACACTTTCATTCTTCAATTTTATTCATCTAATTAATCTCTCTCAAGTTCTATCTTCAAGTTCTAAGTGTTCTTCATAAATTCCAAAAGTTCTAGTTTCATAAAATCAAGAATACTTTCAAGATTGCTAGCTCACTTCCAATCTTGTAAGGTGATCATCCAACCTCAAGAAATCTTTGTTTCTTACAGTAGGTTATCATTCTAATACAAGGTAATAATCATATTCAAACTTTGGTTCAATTTCTATAACTATAACAATCTTATTTCAAGTGATGATCTTACTTGAACCTGTTTTCGTGTCATGATTTTGCTTCAAGAACTTTGAGCCATCCAAGGATCCATTGAAGCTAGATCCATTTTTCTCTTTTCTAGTAGGTTCATCCAAGGAACTTAAGGTAGTAATGATGTTCATAACATCATTCGATTCATACATATAAAGCTATCTTATTCGAAGGTTTAAACTTGTAATCACTAGAACATAGTTTAGTTAATTCTAAACTTGTTCGCAAACAAAAGTTAATCCTTCTAACTTGACTTTTAAAATCAACTAAACACATGTTCTATATCTATATGATATGCTAACTTAATGATTTAAAACCTGGAAACACGAAAAACACCGTAAAACCGGATTTACGCCGTCGTAGTAACACCGCGGGCTGTTTTGGGTTAGTTAATTAAAAACTATGATAACCTTTGATTTAAAAGTTGTTATTCTGAGAAAATGATTTTTATTATGAACATGAAACTATATCCAAAAATTATGGTTAAACTCAAAGTGGAAGTATGTTTTCTAAAATGGTCATCTAGACGTCGTTCTTTCGACTGAAATGACTACCTTTACAAAAACGACTTGTAACTTATTTTTCCGACTATAAACCTATACTTTTTCTGTTTAGATTCATAAAATAGAGTTCAATATGAAACCATAGCAATTTGATTCACTCAAAAACGGATTTAAAATGAAGAAGTTATGGGTAAAACAAGATTGGATAATTTTTCTCATTTTAGCTACGTGAAAATTGGTAACAAATCTATTCCAACCATAACTTAATCAACTTGTATTGTATATTATGTAATCTTGAGATACCATAGACACGTATACAATGTTTCGACCTATCATGTCGACACATCTATATATATTTCGGAACAACCATAGACACTCTATATGTGAATGTTGGAGTTAGCTATACAGGGTTGAGGTTGATTCCAAAATATATATAGTTTGAGTTGTGATCAATACTGAGATACGTATACACTGGGTCGTGGATTGATTCAAGATAATATTTATCGATTTATTTCTGTACATCTAACTGTGGACAACTAGTTGTAGGTTACTAACGAGGACAGCTGACTTAATAAACTTAAAACATCAAAATATATTAAAAGTATTGTAAATATATTTTGAACATACTTTGATATATATGTATATATTGTTATAGGTTCGTGAATCAACCAGTGGCCAAGTCTTACTTCCCGACGAAGTAAAAATCCGTGAAAGTGAGTTATAGTCCCACTTTTAAAATCTAATATTTTTGGGATGAGAATACATGCAGGTTTTATAAATGATTTACAAAATAGACACAAGTACGTGAAACTACATTCTATGGTTGAATTATCGAAATCGAATATGCCCCTTTTTATTAAGTCTGGTAATCTAAGAATTAGGGAACAGACACCCTAATTGACACAAATCCTAAAGATAGATCTATCGGGCCCAACAAGCCCCATCCAAAGTACCGGATGCTTTAGTACTTCGAAATTTATATCATATCCGAAGGGTGTCCCGGAATGATGGGGATATTCTTATATATGCATTTTGTTAATGTCGGTTACCAGGTGTTCACCATATGAATGATTTTTATCTCTATGTATGGGATGTGTATTGAAATATGAAATCTTGTGGTCTATTTTTATGATTTGATATATATAGGTTAAACCTATAACTCACCAACATTTTTGTTGACGTTTTAAGCATGTTTATTCTCAGGTGATTATTAAGAGCTTCCGCTGTCGCATACTTAAATAAGGACGAGATTTGGAGTCCATGCTTGTATGATATTGTGTAAAAACTGCATTCAAGAAACTTATTTTGTTGTAACATATTTGTATTGTAAACCATTATGTAATGGTCGTGTGTAAACGGGATATTTTAGATTATCATTATTTGATAATCTATGTAAAGCTTTTTAAACCTTTATTGATGAAATAAAGGTTATGGTTTGTTTTAAAATGAATGCAGTCTTTGAAAAACGTCTCATATAGAGGTCAAAACCTCGCAACGAAATCAATTAATATGGAACGTTTTTAATCAATAAGAACGGGACATTTCATAGCAGGGAGCCAAAACCCTTTAAATCGGAAGCTCACAACTCAGCCACTAACAAATTCAACTATTACTACGAAACAGAAAATTTGGATGTCTGTCAATTTAACCGCTTAAAATAATTTTTCGTTGAAATTTAAAGAAATTTTAGATAAGAAATAGAAAATAAAAATTCTAAGTCCTAAAAACTAAAGCGGCGAAAAATAAGAAAGAAAAAGAGCGTGTCGAAAAACGTCGAAAAATAAAAGGTCGAAAAATAATAGGGGTCGAAAAATAAAAATAAGAAAGTAGCGCGTCGAAACTTAAAAAGGAACTAAAAACTAAGAATTAGAAGTTACGTCTAAAAATATTAAAGCTTAGAGAAATACTATATCCCAAAACGGCAATAACTTAAAAAGTACTTAAAATAAAAACGGCGTCGCAAAATTTTAAAGCACCTAAATCTTAGTCTAAAGAAAAAGCACTTAAGGGATTTTACGGCAAAACCTAAAAATCTAGAAATAAAAATAACTATGGCAAAAATTATGACTTAAAACTAAATACGAGCGAAAAATATAAATATTACGCTAAAACGAATAAAAAGATACAAAATATAAAAATAAACTTAAAGTTGTAAAAAGTACAATTTTATAAAAATATTATTTTTATATTATTTATTTTATAAAAGTATTAATTTTATATATTAATAAAAACTAATTAAACTTAAAATACAAATTATAAATAAACTAAAACAAATAAATATTAAATATAACCCTAATTAGGGTTTTAATTATATAATAATAATAATAATAATAATTACGTAATTAATGATGTTGGATGGTCAAACCTGGCGTCTCAGACAGGGCCATGCGATCGCATGGATATCCCGTTATAATTCCATGCGGTCGCATGGAGTAGGGTTTCGGGCCAGGAATTGTGCTTCAACAGTACTCGGCCCGAGTGGTTTTATATATATATATTTTTTTTTTAATTTTCTGTTTTAGATTATATAAAATATAAATTACTTAAATAAAAATTTAATTTAAAAAAACTAAAATAAAAATACTTTTATAAATTTTTAACAACTCTTAACAACAAATATATAGAATTTTTTTTTTATATTTTCTTTTTATATTTTTGTATTATTAATATTTAAAACGTATATTTTTTTTTTATATATATAGCGTTTCGCTTCCGGTGTTTAAGCAAAGTTCCCCGGCAGCGGCGCCAAAAATACTTGATGTGTGCGAGGCGTACTAGGAAAAAGTAATATTTTTACAAGGAAATACTATTAAATACGATACAATTTTACACAAGATATTTATTTATTTATAGAATGGATATACTTAAACCTTGCTACAACACTTATAGGCAGTGTACCTAATCGTACAGTAGTGTAGTTTTTAGTAAGTCCGGTTCGTTCCACAGGGAGACTTAGCCAAGTTTCACGCTGTATTTTTAACTTATGATTGTAAAAATACAAAAATATATATAAGTAGTATTATTATTATAAAAGGGGGTTTTTACCGTTTAATGACCGGTTTGTCGATTTTAAAACTTTTAGTCGCAGTTAAAACCTAATGTAAAATATTAAAAATAAATATAACTTAATTTAAAGCGTAAAGTAAATAACGATAATGAAATTGCGATAAATAAAAGTGCGATTGCGATAATTAAAGAGTATGATAATTAAAAATGCAATTAAATAAAATGACAATAAATAAAAGTGCGATAATTAAAAGTGCAATTAAATATGAAATATATAAATTATGCTTATTTAAACTTCCGTAATCATGATGTTCGATGTGTTGTTTTTAGTTTATTCCCATGGGTTAATTGTCCTTTGTCATGGATTATTTGATATGTCCATACGGATTTGTCCATAATAGTCCATCAGTCATAATCATAAAATGCAGAAGTCTTCGTCAAATTATTCTTATTCCCGAAGTCAAATATTCCAACTAATTGGGTAACAAGGTCTTAATACTTTGTTTAATGAATACACCAACCAGGTTATCGACTGCGTGTAAACCAAGGTTTTACTACTTTGTTAACAATTACACCAATTACCCTTGAATGTAATCCACCCCTGTTTCAACAAGTCTATTAACTATTAATCCAGTTCCGTATCCGCTTAAATGAACAATTATTGGTATTTATAGATATCCCGCCCACCGTACCCAGTCAAGCGTATGTGGTTATATATAAATATGTTAAATTATAAGTCTATATATTAAATTAACGAGGTATCATTTAGTTAATATAAAGCCCATTAATAGCCCATAGTCTAATTTTCACAAGTGTCGTTCTTTTATCCAAACCCCAATTATGGTCCAAAGCCCAATTACCCAATTTTAATATTTAGCCCAACATCACGATTACTTCGGCATTAAATTTTCATAATAATAACTTAGCTACGAGACATTAATTTAAAAAGGTTGAACATAACTTACAATGATTAAAAATAGCGTAGCGTTACACGGACAGAATTTCGATTTACACCCTTACAACATTCGCTAACATACCCTTATTATTAGAATTAAAATTAAAATTAAAATTAAAATTATAATATATATATATATATATATATATATATATATATATATATATATATATATATATATATATATGCTTACGTTGAGAGAAAGGAAAGAAAAAGATATATTTTTTGTTGCTCAAAACTGCGAAATTTATAGGCATGTGGCCTGGTACCTACTTCCATGCGATCGCATGGATTTCTCTCATCCAGGCCATGCGATCGTATGGCCTGCTTTTCCAGGTCACATTTCTTTGTTTGCATTCTGCCGACGGTTTATAAATATATATATAATATATAAATAATTTTAAGAATTATTTAAATATTATATTATATTTATGTGCATAGTTGACTTGTAATTTTTAGTCCGTTGCGTCGAGCGTTGAGAGTTGACTTTGGTCCCGGTTCCGGATTTTCGAACGTCCTTGCGTACAATTTAATATCTTGTATTTTGCGTTTTTCGACTTGTACTCTTGTAATTTTGAGACGTTTCTCATCAATAATTTGAACCACTTTGATTATACTTTATACTTTTGAGCTTTTTGGTCGTTTGCGTCTTCAATTGGTCGAATCTGTCTTTTGTCTTCACCTTTTATTATTTAAACGAATATTGCTTGTAAATAGAACAATTGCAACTAAAAGCTTGTCTTTCTTGAGGGATAATGCTATGAAATATATGTTCGTTTTTAGCATTATCAATGTCACAGGATTCAGGAAGCAGAGACAGTGACTCCAGTGTGGCTAAGGTGAATGCTCCAGCCCCAACACCAGCACCTGCTCCGCATCATATACCTAACCATCCTGTGAACCTTTATGCATTGGATTTGGTTCATACTAACCGTAACAGGGATATTGTTGATCATGTTAACGCCTTGAGTGATATTGCTAGGACATATCCGCACCTCGATGATCTTGAGAGAATGGAGGAAAGAGTCACGGGTATAAACACTTATACGTACGAGGCTGAAGCGAGGTTCGTTGAGATGGCGAGATTGATAGCAGCCTTAACCGCCAGGGTTGCTACGTTAGAGGCGGAACGTAATAGGCCGAGGAATGATGGACCTGCCTTCCGTATCCGACAGAAGAGGAAGTGAAGGGTCGTTGACCAGGAGCTTCTTTTCATTTTTTATCCGCCATACTTTCTTTATATAAGACTTTCCGGGTGTTATAAACCGTGCTATTAGCACATTATGTTTATTGTTTGGTTTACTACTTTGGAATTTGGTTTATCACTTTTGGATTTTATTTATATTAATGGTGGATTATGCTATTAGTAACCATTATCTTTTATTGCATGCGGTAATATTCTATATTTAGTAAATTTGTATGATCATAATACTTGTGTTATGTTATACTACTACTATTGCCATTAATGTTACTACGTAGTGTTACTATCACTATTATCACTACATAACACCAGTACCACTACTACTACCACTAGTGTCACTACTATCACTAGTATCACTACTTACACTACTTCTCACTACTAGCGAATCTTTTTGTACTATTATTTACTAGTCTTCAACACTCGTTGCTAGTATATTTTTTTAGTAACTCTGTTTTTCATTGATCTTACCTCGATGTATCGTTTGTGTAGAAGGAGACCATGTTTACTACTGAAATGCTCGAGGCTCAACTGGAAGAACTCATTAACCAGCGTGTGATGGAAGCTCCTATAGCTACAGGTTTTGATTGCACGATTGAGAAATAATGTCCCCGATGAGAGCGGATAAGGTGGGAAAATGAACTTTTGAACCTAAGGGTCATTGGAAACGACATTGCTAGTTACACTAACCGATTCCGAGAGCTATCGTTGCTTTGTCCACATTTGGTCTCATCAGTGGAAAGAGCAATCGAGAGGTACATGTCGGGATTGCCGATGGAAGTGTTTGGTTTTTTCCTTTCCCATCAACCAAAGACAATACTCGGAGTCATCAACATGGCGATAAATAGGATGAAGCAAGTTAGCCGATCGGAAGGAAAAGAGATGCCTGTTACAGGAAATGAAGTTAATGGGAAAAGGAAACGATGTGAGAATTATGTTGGAAATCTCGTACAGAACTGAGGTGAGAAGCAAGAGATGCCCCGTAACTTCGAGAAAGGATCTTTATCCAACACGAATTTCAAGGAAAAACTACCATTGTGCGGAAAATGTGGAAAGCACCACCATAGGGGATGCAAAATGCTGGTTTGCACCAAGTGTCAAAAGAAGGGTCACCTGGCCCAAGATTGTAAGGTCAACACCAATAAGAATAGGTGTTTTATGTGTGGCGAAGCAGGCCATTACGCGAAGGACTGCCCAAGGAAGAAGAAAGATGGACCCACTCAGGGAACTGCAACCACTCATCACCCCAGTGGGACATGCAATGACCTTAAATCAGTTAAAGGTACGTTCTCGCCCAACTATTTTAGTGTTTATGTTTTGTTTGATATTGGCGCTGATAGAAGTTTTATATCTAAGGATATTTGTCACAATGTTAAGAAACCTGTTTCTTCCTTAGATAACGTGTATTCCATAGAACTAGGGAATGGTAACTTGATGAGAGCTGATAAGATTTATCGTGATTGTACTTTGACGTTAGAAAGTAAGCCCTTTAGCATTAATGTGATACATATTAAACTGGGAAGTTTTGACCTTGTGGTTGGAATGGACTGGTTAGCTAATAACAAAGCCGAGGTGGTCTGTGACCTAAAGGCTATTCGTATTCCTATTGCTGATGGTGAACTTATGATGATTTATGGTGAAAAGAATGGCTCACAATTACATCTCATTAACTGCTTAAAAGTCCAGAAGTATGTGAGAAAGGGATGTATCGCGTTCTTGGCTCATGTAAGCCAAATTGTACAAGAAGAAAGAAGACCCGAAGACGTTCCTATAGATAAGGAATTTCTTGAAGTTTTTTCGGAGGAATTACCTGGTCTCCCACCGCATCGAGAAATTGAGTTTCAGATAGACTTAGTGCCAGGAGCGGCACCGGTGGCTCGGGCACCGTACAGACTTGCACCCCCAGAACTTCAAGAGTTGTCTAGTCAATTGCTAGAGTTGTTAGACAAGGGATTTATTCGACCGAGTTCTTCGCCTTGGGGAGCTCCGGTCCTGTTTGTTAAGAAGAAGGATGGGTCGATGAGATTGTGTATCGACTACAGAGAATTGAACAAGCTAACAATCAAGAATCGGTATCCGCTACCGAGGATTGATTACTTATTTGATCAGCTACAATGATCTAGTTGTTATTCAAAGATTGATTTGAGATCTGGGTATCATCAATTGAGAGTCAAAGAAGCTGATGTCCCAAAGACAGCGTTTAGAACACATTATGGGCATTATGAGTTTACAGTGATGTCGTTTGGAACGCACCAGCAGTGTTCATGGACCTCATGAACCATGTGTGTAAGCCATACCTAGATAAATTCGTTATTGTTTTCATTGATGATATATTGGTGTACTCCAAGAACAGAGAAGAGCACGAACAGCATCTATGTTCGATATTGACTATGCTTAGAGAAGAGCAGTTGTATGCAATGTTCTCTAAGTGTGACTTTTGGTTACCAGAAGTACAATTTCTTGGCCATGTTGTAGGGGCCAATGGAATACAGGTCGATCCAGCAAAGATTGAGTCGGTTAAGAATTGGGAAACTCCAAAGATGCCAACGCAGATTAGGCAATTTTTGGGTCTAGCTGGTTACTACTGGAGATTCATTGAAGGATTCTCTAAGATCGTCCAACCATTAACTGCGTTGACTCATAAGGGCAAAAAGTTTAAGTGGTCAGAACCGCAAGAGACTTCCTTTAAGTTGTTGAAAGAGAAGTTAACAACAGTACCAGTATTGTCTCTACCCGAGGGAAGTGAAGATTTTGTGGTTTATTGCGATGCCTCACGTCAAGGAATGGGTTGCGTGCTTATGCAACGAAACAAAGTTATTTCTTATGGATCGCTTCCGTTAAAGATACACGAGCAGAACTACACTACGCACGATCTTGTGTTAGGAGCTGTTGTCTTTGCACTTAAAATGTGGAGACACTACCTGTTTGGAACCAAGTTCACTATCTTCACTGACCATAAGAGTTTACAGCACATATTCGATCAGAAACAGCTTAACATGAGACAACGACGTTGGATGGAACTACTTAACGATTATAACTGCGAACTCCAATACCATCCGGGCAAGGCGAATGTTGTGGCGGATGTCTTAAGCAGAAAGGAGCGAGAAAAACCTCTTAGGCTTAAATCTCTTAAAATAGTTGTCCGTACGAATCTCACATCACAAATCCGTAAAGCACAACAAGAAGCCATGAAACAAGAGAATGTTGATGTTGAATTTCTCAAAGGGATGGATAAGAAGTTTGACATCAAGGAGGACGGAACACGGTACTTTGCTAACCGAATTTGGGTATCAAAGTTTGGTGGATTGAGAGAACTAGTGTTGGAAGAAGCACACAAGTCGAGATATTCAATTCATCTGGGATCAGATAAAATGTACCAAGATTTGAAGGCGTTTTATTGGTGACCAAATTTGAAAGCTGGCATTGCTACTTATGTCGGGAAGTGCTTGACTTGCGCTAAAGTCAAGGCTGAGCATCAGAAGCCATCAGGATTATTAACTCAACCAGAGATTCTCCAATGGAAGTGGGAAGGTATTTCCATGGACTTCATTACGAAACTGTCGAGAACGGCGGAAGGTCACGATACTATTTGGGTTATCGTAGATCGTCTCACTAAGTCCGCACACTTTTTACCGATAAGGAAAACTGATAAAATGGAGAAGTTGACTCAAATCTACATTAAGGAAGTCGTCTCTAGGCATGGAGTGCCTATATCCATTATATCCGACCGCACAGCAGATTTACTTACAGGTTTTGGCAATCGTTACAGAAAGCAATGGGGACCCGTTTAGATATGAGTACAACATATCACCCCCAGACGGATGGCCAGAGCGAACGAACTATTCAGACTTTTGAGGACATGTTGAGAGCGTGTGTCATTGATTTCGGAAACGGATGGGATAACTATTTACCACTAGCTGAGTTCTCATACAATAACAGCTACCATGAGAGCATTAAAGCTGCACCTTTCGAAGCGTTGTATGGAAGGAAGTGTAGATCTCCCGTTTGTTGGAGCGAGTTGGGAGATAGTCAGTTGACAGGTCCTGAGATTATTTAGGAGACAACTGAGAAAGTTCTATAGATTCAGGAACGATTGAGAACGGCTCGAAGTCGTCAAAAGAGTGACGTCGATGTTAGACGGAAGGACATAGAATTCCAAGTTGGTGACAAGGTTATGCTTAAGGTATCACCTTGGAAGGGTGTTGTACAATTTTGGAAACGAGGTAAACTGAGTCCTAGTTATGTTGGACCGTTTGAGATAACTGAAAGAGTTGGACCAGTAGCTTACAGATTGGAACTGTCACAAGCACTCATCGGTATTCATGACGTTTTCCATATATCCAATCTAAAGAAGTGCCTAGCCGATGATAATTTGATTATTCCTTTAGAGGAACTACGTATCGACGAAAAACTATATTTCATTGAGGAACCTGTTGAAATCTTGGGCCGTGAGGTCAAACAGTTGAAGCAGAGCAGAATTCCTATCGTTAAGGTTCGGTGGAACGCGAGAAAAGGACCAGAGTTCACGTGGGAGCGTGAAAACCAGATGAGGCTGAAATATCCGCAACTGTTTCCTGAGGAAACTACTTCAGCGGATGATCACTAAAATTTCGGGACGAAATTTTCAATAACAGGTGGGTAATGTAACAACCCTGATTTTTCCGTTACTTCCGTTAACCTTCCGTTAGTTTATTTAACGGCGATTATTTAACTTTTATGTGTTTACGTGTATTAAATGTGTACTTGATCTTTGGAGGGTTTTAATAATTAATATGGATTGATATTAATTCAAATAAATATTTCGGATAATGAAATACGATAAAAACAATACGATTTTGATCATAGCTTTTTGAGCAACGAAACGCTCGGGTTTATTTTAATAATTAATTTTATTAATTATTAACTTTTTAAAATATTTAATTTATTGGGTTTTTAATAAATTAAACAATTGGTTGCGTTTAACGATCGGGTTAGCGTTCCGGGCCTTCGGTACGACTAAACGGCACTTAAAACGGACCACGATTACACGAGATTGCAAAACGAGAGCCCAGGAACCCCATGAGGGCCCCATTCAGCCGACCCCCCTCCCCCTCCCCTTATTTTGTTAATTTTTGGCTAATGGAGGGACTTAAGTGCAATTAGGGGTATTTAGTCCATGTATAAATCAACTAGTACATGCATTCTTTTCCCTAAACCTAATTAGAAACAAAAAACGCAGCTTTTCCCTCCTCCCTCTCCTCCCATCATCGACCATCACCATCACCACCATACCTTCATCTTTCAAAATTAGCTAAAGTGTTCTACACGAATCGCGTTCATCTCATCGTTCTCTATCCATTGGTATAAACAATTTCGTGATCTAAGGTATAATTGCATAAACCCTAATTCTTAAAATCTGATTTTTCATGTGAGTTTCATAGTTATGTTGTCAATTGCTCAAGTCTATACGCGTACGTGTTAATTGTAATCGTTATTTTGATTGTTTGATGCGCTAGGGTTTAAAAACGAATTTCTATTTGCTTGATCAAAAAAATTAAGTTTTTCAAATGTTAATTATTATGTTATAATCAGATTCCTTGTGAAAAACTATTGAGTTTAGGCTTTGGATTCGCTTGATTTCGTTTCCGTATGATTAAGTTATGTCGATTTGTTTTATCGTTGTGTTTTTGTTGCTTGATCAGAAATACGGTATTGATAGAAAATGAATTGGCATGTTAGACTTATACCACTGGAAATATAATTTAAAACCACTTAAGTTAGACTAGGATATCATGTCGTTTGCTTATGTATAGCCCGAGATATGCTAGAATTAGTGTAAATGTAGTTTTATACAGCACTTGCATGAAAATAACCTTGTATGATAAAATGTGTTAACTTCTGTGATTAAAGATTTGCATATTTGAAAAGTAGACAAAAAGTACTTCATCTTTCATGTGGATTTCATAGGTTAATTGTATCTAGATCTTCGGATAATCGCATGCGAATGTGACTAACTAAATGAGAATCGAATCTGTAAATTGATCACGATTTTGTACTCTGAGGATTATGTGTATTGGATGAGAATGTATTCTTCTGGAAAATGAAACTTAACATGATATGTGAGTTATTGTTAGTTTATGTCAATCTATGAAACCTTATGCATTGGGCACAATAGAGTCATACTTTATGTGAATTCTGATTTGAGCTGAAAACTGAATGTTCAACTTGCACGAATAAACTGTACAAATTGGCGAAACAAAAGTTGCTAGATTTTTTATATGTGTTACGTTGATTTTTCCTTGAACTATGACCACTGGTCTTGTATCAATTTCATGTTCCTAACTCCGGTTATAGCCAAAATGAAATCAGTGCGCGGTCAGAAACTGACTTGGCAAACCCCAAATGTATCCCTTCTGATTCCTGACTTTTAATTGTCGTATGAGTCCCTGGCCAGAATTTTTGGAATAGATTTTAAGTATATTTATGATCTGTAATTTTTCATATTTACTTGAATTTTGTACTATGAGATAATGTGCTAAGTATGCTACGTGTTCATGAACTTTGTGCATAACGATAAACTGAAATTGTGAAAATGATCATTCATGACCTAAAACGTATTGTTTGACTTAGGTTTGACTTGTTGACCAATATTTGACATGAACCTACTGATGTTGACTTTAGTTGACAACATTGACCAAGTTTTACTTTCCGTTTGACTTTGGTTGACTTTGTTTGACTTGCATGATATAGTTGACTTTTACTTTGAAACGCGTCGAGTCGAGCAATAAGACAACGTACACTATGAAACCACACTTATTTAAGATACATATATTGACCAACCTACATACGTATACTTAGGTTACATTACTCGGCTATAAACTGTACAAGTTATTTGTTCACTTTTCAATCCGAGCTTATTTCAAAGGTGAGTCTACAGTCCCGCTTTTTACATGTTTTAAGGGATGAGAATACACGCTGTTATATTTATATTTTTAAATACTTTTATATTGACATGAGTACTACACATATGCATAACGATTTTGTTCAAAAAGCCTCTAGCTTGAATACTTTTAATACCATCGGTGTAAGCACAATTTAGATGGACGGATCTGTTAGGTTGACAACCTCACCCGCTATAAAAATAGTGGTGCATTTACTTTGAATATTAAATACATTTGAACAAGTGTATAACATTTTACAAGGTAAGGCGGGTATAGTGGCTTCTATACTCGGGTGATTGCTAGTATTCAGGTGCTCGGTTTATGCAAATGATAGAATCTCGTGGTCAAGGAAACTAAACTATTTTTCTGATAACTGTTTTTCAGATACTGTTACATTACTTTAAACCTGTAGATTCACCAACATTATTTGTTGACCTATTTTTGCGTGTTGTTATTCTCAGGTCCTTAAGAGGTATGCTTCCGCTGTGTTTGCTGCATGACTGGCTGTGGAGTCAGCATTTGATTTTAAAGAACATTATTTACTTTCGCATTTAAAACTTTTATACTGTTTAAATACTGTTGGCTTGTGGTTACGATCACAATGGTGTTTCTATTTTGGGATTTTTGACTTTTGTTTTTGAAAGTTAATTTTTAAATAAAATTAAATGCGATTGCTTTAAACGTCTCATATAGCAGGCGTAACTGTTAACTGTGGGACCTGAATTAACACGCCGTCAGATGGTAATTTGGCGGGGTGTTATAAAATGCTGCGAGATTCAAAATAATGATTGAAGCTTTTTGGTATGACAACTATTGTCACAAGATGCAGATGGGCACAGGATGGGGTTTCGACAAATATAATGATTTTTCAAAAAGTCAAAGATCAATGAAGTTGCCGGTAAGTTTACTGCTAATGTGATGAGATATAAAGGGTTCTCCGATAACAATGACGAAAGGCAAACTTATATATCAAAGTTATAATAAGGCTAATCTGAATGAAAGTCGAAGTTGATTTGCTGGAGCTGTGACAAAATTGGCTAATTTTGGAAAGGTATTGTAAAGTTATTTTCGGTAATAACACGCCAATGGATCTGGCACAGTTTTGAATTCAAAGTATGGCTTCGAAAGATGTTGAAATCTAAAAGTGATGTCTTCTGTTAAATCTTGACTTGGATTTTGATTGGTCATAATCCGAATATGAAATTAACTTTGAATGAAAATAGTTGTTCTTTGGTAAACGGATATGTATATGTGTGGTTGCATGTAGGATAGTAAGTGATTGTTAAAACAGATTTGAAGAATGTACAGTGTAACTTATTAATGTGAAATCTAAATATTCCTCGGGTATTACCTACCCATTAAAATATTTTCACCATTAATATTTTGTACAAAAGAACTTTTAATTACAATCTTTATGAAAATATAGATACATATATATTTTCTTCGGATGTAATCATGGATTTAATGAGTTAATATGATATTAATCTCATTTGTTTTTCAGGTTGAGCTAATATAAGTAATCTCTAAAACTTTTAGAAACCACATTCTTCGCAGAATATTTTTTAAATGAAGTTATGGATCAATACTTCATCGTTCATTGTTGTTGGTACTCCTTGGTATCTATGGTGTGAATGATGTTGATGTTCGTGGGACAGATTGTGATGTTTAGGTGTAGGATGCGGATGTTGCTGTTGGTGGTACTGTTGGTGCCAGTGATGTTGTTGAAGCTGGTACGTTTTGCACCATATTTTTCAAGGCTACAACTCGGGTGCGAAGCTCGTTGACTTATTACTCCGGGATGATTGCCGGTAGAAACGGGCGAGTGAATAAGGTTTTAAATTTGAGATAGTATATAATCATGGCGAGATATTCGGGAAATGAGGGTGAAAATGGTGTTTCGGATAGGTTCGCCGGTAAGTGCTTCAGGTTCTTTGCCAATAGTGCAGGTTGGTGGGTGGAAAGGATCACCTTCTTCTCATCTCCATAGGTTAAGTTGACTACAAACCCATCCCCAATTCATCCAGAATTGAAGATGACTAGTTGGTTGATCCATTTCGTTTACACTACTTTCAGAGCTTAGGTGAATATCCATGTCGGAATAGCTGTCGGAATAACTATCGAAATAGCTATCAGAATCTGAGGGATTCGAACTGGTTGAGGGATTCATCTCGTACGATCAGATGAAGGATTTTTGATATGAAATAGATTATAGGATGTAGATTAGTACCCTGCAATACATGATTTACATATGCATATATAATACTAAAATCCCATAAGTTACGGAGGAATCTACAGAAGCTGTCAGACAAAGGTAACAATAACAGATACGCTAAGATATGAATTTATATATACACTGTCTATGCAATAGAGGCAGTAAGACGTGTCAAGACTTTAAGGATGATAAGCAAATAATTTTTGACACGAAATGATAAACAAAACTTTTGACATGCAGACACAGTCGAAGTCCAGACCCACTAATGCATCTAAACAACTATCAGTTAGACACACTAATGCAAGATCTGGTTCGCTAAGACCACCTCTCTGATACCAACTAAAATGCCCCGTTCATATCGATTATAAACGATTCACAATAGTTGATATCATTGCGAGGTATTTGACCTCTATATGATACAATTTTACAAATATTGCGTTCGTTTTTAAAAGACAAACTTTCTTTACATCGAAAGTTGACGACATGCATACCATTTCATAATATATCCAACTATAAATGACTTAATAATATTCTTGATGAACTCAACGACTCGAATGCAACGTCTTTTGAAATATGTCATGAACGACTCCAAGTATATCCCTAGAATGAGCAAATGCACAGTGGAAGATTTCTTTCATACCTGAGAATAAACATGCTTTAAAGTGTCAACCAAAAGGTTGGTGAGTTCATAAGTTTATCGTAAACAATAAAGTTCATCATTTTGATTGTAGTGACCCGAACTTTTCCATGTTTATATATATTAATTGAGATTGATTTTTACATGATTAAATGTTTCCAACATGTTAAGTAATCAAACTTGTTAAGACTTGATTAATTGAAATATGTTTCATATAGACAATTGACCACCCAAGTTGACCGGTGATTCACGAACGTTAAAACTTGTAAAAACTATATTATGACATATATATGGATATATATATATATAGTTAACATGATACTATGATAAGTAAACATATCATTAAGTATATTAACAATGAACTACATATGTAAAAACAAGACTACTAACTTAATGATTTTTAAACGAGACATATATGTAACGATTATCGTTGTAAAGACATTTAATGTATATATATATATATATCATATTAAGATATATTCATACATGATAATATCATGATAATATAATAATTTAAAATCTCATTTGATATTATAAACATTGGGTTAACAACATTTAACAAGATCGTTAACCTAAAGGTTTCAAAACAACACTTACATGTAACGACTAACGATGACTTAACGACTCAGTTAAAATGTATATACATGTAGTGTTTTAATATGTATTTAAACACTTTTGAAAGACTTCAATACACTTATCAAAATACTTCTACTTACCAAAAATGCTTACAATTACATCCTCGTTCAGTTTCATCAACAATTCTACTCGTATGCACCCGTATTCGTACTCGTACAATACACAGCTTTTAGATGTAGGTACTATTGGTATATACACTCCAATGATCAGCTCTTAGCAGCCCATGTGAGTTACCTAACACATGTGAGAACCATCATTTGGCAACTAGCATGAAATATCTCATAAAATTACAAAAATATGAGTAATCATTCATGACTTATTTACATGAAAACAAAATTACATATCCTTTATATCTAATCCATACACCAACGACCAAAAACACCTACAAACACTTTCATTCTTCAATTTTCTTCATCTAATTAATCTCTCTCAAGTTCTATCTTCAAGTTCTAAGTGTTCTTCATATATTCTACAAGTTCTAGTTACATAAAATCAAGAATACTTTCAAGTTTGCTAGCTCACTTCCAATCTTGTAAGGTGATCATCCAACCTCAAGAAATCTTTATTTCTTACAGTAGGTTATCATTCTAATACAAGGTAATAATCATATTCAAACTTTGGTTTAATTTCTATAACTATAACAATCTTATTTCAAGTGATGATCTTACTTGAACTTGTTTTCGTGTCATGATTCTGCTTCAAGAACTTCGAGCCATCCAAGGATCCGTTGAAGCTAGATCCATTTTTCTCTTTTCTAGTAGGTTTATCCAAGGAACTTAAGGTAGTAATGATGTTCATAACATCATTTGATTCATACATATAAAGCTATCTTATTCGAAGGTTTAAACTCGTAATCACTAGAACATAGTTTAGTTAATTCTAAACTTGTTCACAAACAAAAGTTAATCCTTCTAACTTGACTTTTAAAATCAACTAAACACATATTATATATCTATATGATATGCTAACTTAATGATTTAAAACCTGGACACACGAAAAACACCGTAAAACTGGATTTACGCCGTCGTAGTAACACCGCGGGCTGTTTTGGGTTAGTTAATTAAAAACTATGATAAACTTTGATTTAAAAGTTGTTATTCTGAGAAAATGATTTTTATTATGAACATGAAACTATATCCAAAAATTATGGTTAAACTCAAAGTGGAAGTATGTTTTCTAAAATGGTCATCTAGACGTCGTTCTTTCGACTGAAATGACTACCTTTACAAAAACGACTTGTAACTTATTTTTCCGACAATAAACCTATAATTTTTCTGTTTTGATTCATAAAATAGAGTTCAATATGAAACCATAGCAATTTGATTCACTCAAAACGGATTTAAAATGAAGAAGTTATGGGTAAAACAAGATTGGATAATTTTTCTCATTTTAGCTACGTGAAAATTGGTAACAAATCTATTCCAACCATAACTTAATCAACTTGTATTGTATATTATGTAATCTTGAGATACCATAGACACGTATACAATGTTTCGACCTATCATGTCGACACATCTATATATATTTCGGAACAACCATAGACACTCTATATGTGAATGTTGGAGTTAGCTATACAGGGTTGAGGTTGATTCCAAAATATATATAGTTTGAGTTGTGATCAATACTGAGATACGTATACACTGGGTCGTGGATTGATTCAAGATAATATTTATCGATTTATTTCTGTACATCTAATTGTGGACAACTAGTTGTAGGTTACTAACGAGGACAGCTGACTTAATAAACTTAAAACATCAAAATATATTAAAAGTGTTGTAAATATATTTTGAACATACTTTGATATATATGTATATATTGTTATAGGTTCGTGAATCAACCAGTGGCCAAGTCTTACTTCCCGACGAAATAAAAATCTGTGAAAGTGAGTTATAGTCCCACTTTTAAAATCTAATATTTTTGGGATGAGAATACATGCAGGTTTTATAAATGATTTACAAAATAGACACAAGTACGTGAAACTACATTATATGGTTGAATTATCGAAATCGAATATGCCCCTTTTTATTAAGTCTGGTAATCTAAGAATTAGGGAACAGACACCCTAATTGACGCGAATCCTAAAGATAGATCTGTTGGGCCTAACAAACCCCATCCAAAGTACCAGATGCTTTAGTACTTCGAAATTTATATCATATCCGAAGGGTGTCCCGGAATGATGGGGATATTCTTATATATGCATCTTGTTAATGTCGGTTACCAGGTGTTCACCATATGAATGATTTTTATCTCTATGTATGGGATGTGTATTGAAATATGAAATCTTGTGGTCTATTATTATGATTTGATATATATAGGTTAAACCTATAACTCACCAACATTTTTGTTGACGTTTTAAGCATGTTTATTCTCAGGTGATTATTAAGAGCTTCCGCTGTCGCATACTTAAATAAGGACAATATTTGGAGTCCATGCTTGTATGATATTGTGTAAAAACTGCATTCAAGAAACTTATTTTGTTGTAACATATTTGTATTGTAAACCATTATGTAATGGTCGTGTGTAAACAGGAAATTTTAGATTATCATTATTTGATAATCTACGTAAAGCTTTTTAAAACCTTTATCTATGAAATAAAGGTTATGGTTTGTTTTAAAAATGAATGCAGTCTTTGAAAAACGTCTCATATAGAGGTCAAAACCTTGCAACGAAATCAATTAATATGGAACGTTTTTAATCAATAAGAACGGGACATTTCAGTTGGTATCCGAGCGTTGGTCTTAGAGAACTAGAATTTTGCGTTAGTGTGTCTTATCGAGTTTGTTAGGATGCATTAGTGAGTCTGGACTTCGACCGTGTTTACTTGAAAAATGATTGCTTAACAAATTTTGTTGGAAACTATATATTTTTAACATGTGAATATTATGTGATATATTAATCTCTTAACGTGTTTGATATTATGTGATAGATGTCTACCTCTAGAACAAGTCCCATTGACTCACCTAATAATAATGAAGAGTCAAATGTAAATTGGAATGATTAGTGGACTGATTCACAAGTTCCCGAAGAGGAACCGGAAGAAGAGTCGGAACCGGAAGAAGAATCGGAACCGGAAGAAGAATCGGAACCGGATGAAGAAATAGAACCGGTGGGGGAAATAATAAAATGGTTAAGTAAAAGAAAATCCTCAACCAACCGACCAAGGTTAATTATGGTCAATGGTGTTTCCGCCAAGGAAGCAAAATATTGGGAGGATTACCAATTCTCCGATGAATCGGATTCCGACGAGAATTCCGATGATGTTATAGAAATTACCCCAACTGAATTTAAAAAGGCAAAAGAAAATAATAAGGGAAAGGGCATAAAAATAGAGAAATCTAATTCCAACCCCGATGAAGTTTATATGTATCGTCAACCCCCGAAGTCCTTAAGTTGTAACAATGACCCGGGAACCTCTAAACCACCAGGTTTTTCTAAACCAATGTGGAAAATGACGGCTCGTATTAGGGGAACATCATATATCCCTAGAAACTTGGCAAAACGAACCAAAACCGAAGAAGAAGAAACAAGCGAGTCGGAATAAGATAGTTGTATTCGTGTGGTGTAATATATGTAATATAGTGTGCTTATGCTTTATGATATATGTAAAAATTGCTTGTATTAATAAGTATTTTTTTTTATGAATCTAACTCTTGTCTATTTTACAGTATAAAAACACAAAATGGATAGACAACCCAATATTTTAAGAGACCTACCCGGAGACATGATTGATGAAATCTTGTCTAGAGTCGGTCAGAATTCTTCGGCACAACTATTTAAGGCGAGATCAGTTTGTAAGACATTCGAAGAACGTTCCAAGAATGCCTTGGTTTATAAAAGGCTTTCGTTCGAAAGATGGGGGATATCACATTGGGAAATCCATAAGTTACGATGTGTTTACTTTGACGCATATATTGCGGGGAACCCAAATGCTATTTTACGCAATGGGTTAAGAAATTATTTTGACTCAATATATCCGAATATTGGACTTCGTGATTTAGAAAAAGAGGCTAACATGCAACATAAAGAAGCATGTTATGCTTACGGATTAGTAATGTTCGCTTCTCACCAAAGTGAGAACAAGAACATCGGGCTACAACTATTAAACAAAACGTTTCCACAAGTGACGGAGTCGGTAATTGGGGTAAGAAATGAGGTTTTTAGATTGTTACGGGACTGTTGGACATTACGTAACCCTCGTCCCTTTGACGACGTTACAACACGCTGTCTTATCAACGGCCATAACGGTTATATTCCACAAGACCAAGGATGGGAAGTAATCCTAGTAAAACCAGAATGCATGACTTGTTTCTGGACGTATGAATTACGTGTCTTTATTGCCTTTACTGAACGACTTGTGTACTAGCTAGAATTATCTTCACAATCATCTTGTATCAAATTTATTGTGTGCTATATTTCATGCTATATGTAAAATAAGCGGTATTGTAAGTTTGTAAAATATTGTGTAAAAGTTTGAACGCGAAATATTATTATAATCAGTTTTTCATATAGAATTGTAGTAGTTGAATTGTATATTAGCTACTAAGTATGAACTTAACGGGTAGGTACTACCCGAATTTAAACTTATAAAACGCTAATATGAAGAAAAAGCTTTTATAAATGAGTTCATATTATGCTACGAAATACTATTAACTACTCTTAATATTCTGTATGATTAACTTGTTCCATTTGACTATTTTGAAGGAAATGGCACCGACTACTCGACACACCGTGAATATGAATGAAGAGGAATTCCGTACTTTTCTAGCTTCAAACATAGCTGCAGTACAGGCTGCGCTAGATACCAACAATAACCTTGGATCTAGCAGTACAGGAAATCGTGTAGGATGCACCTACAAAGAATTCACTGCCTGCAAACCTTTGGAATTTGATGGAACCGAAGGACCGATCGGATTGAAACGGTGGACCGAGAAGGTCGAATCGGTGTTTGCCATAAGTAAGTGTACTGAAGAGGACAAAGTGAAGTACGCTACGCATACCTTCACAGGTTCTGCGTTAACATGGTGGAATACCTATCTAGAGCAAGTGGGACAAGACGATGCGTACGCACTACCGTGGTCAGCATTCAAGCACTTGATGAACGAGAAGTACCGTCCCAGAACCGAGGTCAATAAGCTCAAGACAGAACTTAGAGGGTTACGAACCCAAGGATTTGATATTACCACGTACGAAAGACGATTCACAGAATTGTGCCTATTGTGTCCGGGAGCATTCGAAGATGAGGAAGAGAAGATCGACGCGTTTGTGAAAGGATTACCGGAAAGAATCCAACAAGATATAAGTTCACACGAGCCCGCCTCCATACAACAGGCATGTAGAATGGCTCACAAACTAGTGAACCAGATTGAGGAAAGAATTAAAGAACAGATGGCTGAAGAGGCCAATGTGAAGCAAGTTAAAAGAAAGTGGGAGGAAAACGGTGATAAGAATCACCAATACAACAACAACAGCAAATACAATAATAATCGCAACAATTATCCCAACAATCGCAACATCAATCGCAACATCAATCGCAACTACAACCAACGGCCCAACAACAACAACAACAACAACAACAACAACAACAACAACAACAACAACAACTACAACAATCATCCCAACAACAATAACAACCACAACAACAACAACAATCAGAAGCAGCTATGCCAAATGTGTGAAAAGTATCACTCGGGGTTCTACACAAAATTTTGCAAGAAGTGTAAAAGAAATGGTCATAGCGCGGCGAAGTGTGAGGTCTACGGACCAGGGGTTAACAGAACGAAAGGAACAAATGGTGTCGGAACGAGTAATGGCGGATCAAGTAGTGTCGGAGCAAGTTATGCCAATGTAGTTTGTTATAAATGTGGAAAACCGGGCCACATTATTAGAAATTGCCCGAACCAGGAGAACACGAATGGACAAGGCCGCGGAAGAGTTTTCAATATTAATGCGGCTGAGGCACAGGAAGACCCGGAGCTTGTTACGGGTACGTTTCTTATTGACAATAAATTTGCTTACGTTTTATTTGATTCGGGTGTGGATAGAAGCTATATGAGTAGAGATTTTTGTGCTAAATTAAGTTGTCCATTGACGCCATTGGATAGTAAATTTTTACTCGAATTAGCAAATGGTAAATTAATTTCAGCAGATAATATATGTCGGAATCGAGAAATTAAACTGGTTAGCGAAACATTTAAGATTGATTTGATACCAGTAGAGTTAGGGAGTTTTGATGTGATAATCGGTATGGACTAGTTAAAAGAAGTGAAAGCAGATATCGTTTGTTACAAAAATGCAATTCGCATTATACGAGAAAAAGAAAAACCCTTAATGGTGTACGGAGAAAAGGGCAACACGAAGCTACATCTTATTAGTAATTTGAAGGCACAAAAACTAATAAGAAAAGGTTGCTATGCTGTTCTAGCACACGTCGAGAAAGTACAAACTGAAGAAAAGAGCATCAATGATGTTCCCATTGCAAAAGAATTTCCCGATGTATTTCCGAAAGAATTACCGGGATTACCCCCACATCGATCCGTTGAATTTCAAATAGATCTTGTACCAGGAGCTGCACCAATAGCTCGTGCTCCTTACAGACTCGCACCCAGCGAGATGAAAGAACTGCAAAGCCAATTACAAAACTTTTAGAGCGTGGTTTCATTCGACCAAGCACATCACCGTGGGGAGCTCCTGTTTTGTTTGTCAAGAAGAAAGATGGTACATTCAGGTTGTGTATCGACTACCGAGAGTTGAACAAACTTACCATCAAGAACCGCTACCCACTACCGAGAATCGACGACTTATTTGATCAACTACAAGGCTCGTCTGTTTATTCAAAGATTGACTTACGTTCCGGGTATCATCAAATGCGGGTGAAAGAAGATAATATTCCAAAGACTGCTTTCAGAACACGTTACGGTCATTACGAGTTTATGGTCATGCCGTTTGGTTTAACTAATGCACCAGCTGTGTTCATGGACCTTATGAACCGAGTGTGTGGACCATACCTTGACAAGTTTGTCATTGTTTTTATTGATGACATACTTATTTACTCAAAGAATGACCAAGAACACGGTGAACATTTGAGAAAGGTGTTAGAAGTATTGAGGAAGGAAGAATTGTACGCTAAGTTTTCAAAGTGTGCATTTTGGTTGGAAGAAGTTCAATTCCTCGGTCACATAGTGAACAAAGAAGGTATTAAGGTGGATCCGGCAAAGATAGAAACTGTTAAAAAGTGGGAAACCCCGAAAACTCCGAAACACATACGCCAGTTTTTAGGACTAGCTGGTTACTACAGAAGGTTCATCCAAGACTTTTCCAGAATAGCAAAACCCTTGACTGCATTAACGCATAAAGGGAAGAAATTTGAATGGAATGATGAACAAGAGAAAGCGTTTCAGTTATTGAAGAAAAAGCTAACTACGGCACCTATATTGTCATTGACTGAAGGGAATGATGATTTTGTGATTTATTGTGACGCATCAAAGCAAGGTCTCGGTTGTGTATTAATGCAATGAACGAAGGTGATTGCTTATGCGTCTAGACAATTAAAGATTCACGAACAAAATTATACGACGCATGATTTGGAATTAGGCGCGGTTGTTTTTGCATTAAAGACTTGGAGGCACTACTTATATGGGGTCAAAAGTATTATATATACCGACCACAAAAGTCTTCAACACATATTTAATCAGAAACAACTGAATATGAGGCAGCGTAGGTGGATTAAATTATTGAATGATTACGACTTTGAGATTCGTTACCACCCAGAGAAGGCAAATGTGGTAGCCGATGCCTTGAGCAGGAAGGATAGAGAACCCATTCGAGTAAAATCTATGAATATAATGATTCATAATAACCTTACTACTCAAATAAAGGAGGCGCAACAAGGAGTTTTAAAAGAGGGAAATTTAAAGGATGAAATACCCAAAGGATCGGAGAAGCATCTTAATATTCGGGAAGACGGAACCCGGTATAGGGCTGAAAGGATTTGGGTACCAAAATTTGGATATATGAGAGAAATGGTACTTAGAGAAGCTCATAAAACCAGATACTCAATACATCCTGGAACGGGGAAGATGTACAAGGATCTCAAGAAACATTTTTGGTGGCCGGGTATGAAATCCGATGTTGCTAAATACGTAGGAGAATGTTTGACGTGTTCTAAGGTCAAAGCTGAGCATCAGAAACCATCAGGTCTACTTCAACAACCCGAAATCCTGGAATGGAAATGGAAAAACATTATCATGGATTTCATCACTAAATTGCCAAGGACTGCAAGTGGTTTTGATACTATTTGGGTAATAGTTGATTGTCTCACCAAATCAGCACACTTCCTGCCAATAAGAGAAGATGACAAGATGGAGAAGTTAGCACGACTGTATTTGAAGGAAGTCGTCTCCAGACATGGAATACCAATCTCTATTATCTCTGATAGGGATGGCAGATTTATTTCAAGATTCTGGCAGACATTACAGCAAGCATTAGGAACTCGTCTAGACATGAGTACTGCCTATCATCCACAAACTGATGGGCAGAGCGAAAGGATGATACAAACGCTTGAAGACATGCTACGAGCATGTGTTATTGATTTCGGAAACAGTTGGGATCGACATCTACCGTTAGCAGAATTTTCCTACAACAACAGCTACCATTAAAGCATTGAGATGGCGCCGTTTGAAGCACTTTATGGTAGAAAGTGCAGGTCTCCGATTTGTTAGAGTGAAGTGGGGGATAGACAGATTACGGGTCCGGAGATTATACAAGAAACTACCGAGAAGATCATCCAAATTCAACAACGGTTGAAAACCGCCCAAAGTCGACAAAAGAGCTACGCTGACATTAAAAGAAAAGATATAGAATTTGAAATTGGAGAGATGGTCATGCTTAAAGTTGCACCTTGGAAAGGCGTTGTTCGATTTGGTAAACGAGGGAAATTAAATCCAAGGTATATTGGACCATTCAAGATTATTGATCGTGTCGGACCAGTAGATTACCGACTTGAGTTACCTCAACAACTTGCGGCTGTACATAACACTTTCCACGTCTCGAATTTGAAGAAATGTTTTGCTAAAGAAGATCTCACTATTCCGTTAGATGAAATCCAAATCAACAAAAAACTTCAATTCATCGAAGAACCCGTCGAAATAATGGATCGTGAGGTTAAAAGACTTAAGCAAAACAAGATACCAATTGTTAAGGTTTGATGGAATGCTCGTAGAGGACCCGAGTTCACCTGGGAGTGTGAAGATCAGATGAAGAAGAAATACCCACATCTATTTCCAGAAGATTCGTCAACACCTTCAACAGCTTAAAATTTCGGGACGAAATTTATTTAACGGGTAGGTACTGTAGTGACCCGAACTTTTCCATGTTTATATATATTAATTGAGATTGATATTTACATGATTAAATGTTTCCAACATGTTAAGTAATCAAACTTGTTAAGACTTGATTAATTGAAATATGTTTCATATAGACAATTGACCACCCAAGTTGACCGGTGATTCACGAACGTTAAAACTTGTAAAAACTATATGATGACATATATATGGATATATATATATATAGTTAACATGATACTATGATAAGTAAACATATCATTAAGTATATTAACAATAAACTACATATGTAAAAACAAGACTACTAACTTAATGATTTTTAAACGAGACATATATGTAACGATTATCGTTGTAAAGACATTTAATGTATATATATATCATATTAAGAGATATTCATACATGATAATATCATGATAATATAATAATTTAAAATCTCATTTTATATTATAAACATTGGGTTAACAACATTTAACAAGATCGTTAACCTAAAGGTTTCAAAACAACACTTACATGTAACGACTAACGATGACTTAACGACTCAGTTAAAATGTATATACATGTAGTGTTTTAATATGTATTTATACACTTTTGAAAGACTTCAATACACTTATCAAAATACTTCTACTTAACAAAAATGCTTACAATTACATCCTCGTTCAGTTTCATCAACAATTCTACTTGTATGCACCCGTATTCGTACTCGTACAATACACAGCTTTTAGATGTAGGTACTATTGGTATATACACTCCAATGATCAGCTCTTAGCAGCCCATGTGAGTCACCTAACACATGTGGGAACCATCATTTGGAAACTAGCATGAAATATCTCATAAAATTACAAAAATATGAGTAATCATTCATGACTTATTTACATGAAAACAAAATTACATATCCTTTATATCTAATCCATACACCAATGACCAAAAACACCTACAAACACTTTCATTCTTCAATTTTCTTCATCTAATTGATCTCTCTCAAGTTCTATCTTTAAGTTCTAAGTGTTCTTCATATATTCTACAAGTTCTAGTTACATAAAATCCAGAATACTTTCAAGTTTGCTAGCTCACTTCCAATCTTGTAAGGTGATCATCCAACCTCAAGAAATCTTTGTTTCTTACAGTAGGTTATCATTCTAATACAAGGTAATAATCATATTCAAACTTTGGTTCAATTTCTATAACTATAACAATCTTATTTCAAGTGATGATCTTACTTGAACTTGTTTTCGTGTCATGATTCTGCTTCAAGAACTTCGAGCCATCCTAGGATCCGTTGAAGCTAGATCCATTTTTCTCTTTTCCAGAAGGTTTATCCAAGGAACTTAAGGTAGTAATGATGTTCATAACATCATTCGATTCATACATATAAAGCTATCTTATTCGAAGGTTTAAACTTGTAATCACTAGAACATAGTTTAGTTAATTCTAAACTTGTTCGCAAACAGAAGTTAATCCTTCTAACTTGACTTTTAAAATCAACTAAACACATGTTCTATATATATATGATATGCTAACTTAATGATTTAAAACCTGGAAACACGAAAAACACCGTAAAACCGGATTTACGCCGTCGTAGTAACACCGCGGGCTGTTTTGGGTTAGTTAATTAAAAACTATGATAAACTTTGATTTAAAAGTTGTTATTCTGAGAAAATGATTTTTATTATGAACATGAAACTATATCCAAAAATTATGGTTAAACTCAAAGTGGAAGTATGTTTTCTAAAATGGTCATCTAGACGTCGTTCTTTCGACTGAAATGACTACCTTTACAAAAACGACTTGTAACTTATTTTTCCGACTATAAACCTATACTTTTTCTGTTTAGATTCATAAAATAGAGTTCAATATGAAACCATAGCAATTTGATTCACTCAAAACGGATTTAAAATGAAGAAGTTATGGGTAAAACAAGATTGGATAATTTTTCTCATTTTAGCTACGTGAAAATTGGTAACAAATCTATTCCAACCATAACTTAATCAACTTGTATTGTATATTATGTAATCTTGAGATACCATAGACACGTATACAATGTTTCGACCTATCATGTCGACACATCTATATATATTTCGGAACAACCATAGACACTCTATATGTGAATGTTGGAGTTAGCTATACAGGGTTGAGGTTGATTCCAAAATATATATAGTTTGAGTTGTGATCAATACTGAGATACGTATACAATGGGTCGTGGATTGATTCAAGATAATATTTATCGATTTATTTCTGTACATCTAACTGTGGACAACTAGTTGTAGGTTACTAACGAGGACAGCTGACTTAATAAACTTAAAATATCAAAATATATTAAAAGTGTTGTAAATATATTTTGAACATACTTTGATATATATGTATATATTGTTATAGGTTCGTGAATCAACCAGTGGCCAAGTCTTACTTCCCGACGAAGTAAAAATCTGTGAAAGTGAGTTATAGTCCCACTTTTAAAATCTAATATTTTTGGGATGAGAATACATGTAGATTTTATAAATGATTTATAAAATAGACACAAGTACGTGAAACTACATTATATGGTTGAATTATCGAAATCGAATATGCCCCTTTTTATTAAGTCTGGTAATCTAAGAATTAGGGAACAGACACCCTAATTGACGTGAATCCTAAAGATAGATCTATTGGGCCTAACAAACCCTATCCAAAGTACCGGATGCTTTAGTACTTAGAAATTTATATCATATCCGAAGGGTGTCCCGGAATGATGGGTATATTCTTATATATGCATCTTGTTAATGTCGGTTACCAGGTGTTCACCATATGAATGATTTTTATCTCTATGTATGGGATGTGTATTGAAATATGAAATCTTGTGGTCTATTATTATGATTTGATATATATAGGTTAAACCTATAACTCACCAACATTTTTATTGACGTTTTAAGCATGTTTATTCTCAGGTGATTATTAAGAGCTTCCGCTGTCGCATACTTAAATAAGGACGAGATTTGGAGTCCATGCTTGTATGATATTGTGTAAAAACTGCATTCAAGAAACTTATTTTGTTGTAACATATTTGTATTGTAAACCATTATGTAATGGTCGTGTGTAAACAGGATATTTTAGATTATCATTATTTGATAATCTACGTAAAGCTTTTTAAAACCTTTATCTATGAAATAAAGGTTATGGTTTGTTTTAAAAATGAATGCAGTCTTTGAAAAACGTCTCATATAGAGGTCAAAACCTCGCAACGAAATCAATTAATATGGAACGTTTTTAATCAATAAGAACGGGACATTTCATTGATAGACCACAAGATTTTAAATACAGTACACCTATCTCGTGTACGAAACCATTTTTCATAATGTTTTAATCCCAAGTAGTAATTTTTAGAGCTTTACCCTCTTTTTGTGTCGGTGGACAGATTTGGAAAAATCCCGGCATCCACCCAATATATGATTTTTGATAAAATACTTTCACTTTGTCTAAAATCATGAAAAAAATACTGGAAGTCTTATTTACATATATTAAAATATTTCTAAAGTCTTAGCCTTGAACTCAAAGTCAAAGATAGGTTTTTAATTCCCAACCCAAAACAGCCCGCTTTTTACCGAATGGAGATTAAAGGATATATATTAAGTTTCAAGGTGTTCTTCATATGTACAAGTTATAAGTTCTTATATTAACTTAATATAACATCATAATACATATAAATAAGTGTTATTAGAGTTAATTTAGATAGATTAGATTAGTTTTTCAAACAAGCTTGGTGTTCACCAAAACAAGTTCTAGTTTTTACAAGTTTTATAAGTATAATAAGATAGCAATTTTACAAGGAATTGAACAAGGATTTTGAGAAGTATTTTACCTTGATTATGAAGAGGAAAGTTGCTGAGATTAAATTATAATATGAGAGCATTCAATTGTGTGTTTTTAGTTTAAAAAAATGTGGAGTAAAAATGTAGTAACCCGAACTTTTCCATGTTTATATATATTAATTGAGATTGATGTTTACATGATTAAATGTTTCCAACATGTTAAGCAATCAAACTTGTTAAGACTTGATTAATTGAAATAGGTTTCATATAGACAATTGACCACCCAAGTTGACCGGTGATTCACGAACGTTAAAACTTGTAAAAAAACTATATGATGACATATATATGGTTATATATATAGTTAAAATGATATTATGATAAGTAAACATATCATTAATTATATTAACAATGAACTACATATGTAAAAACAAGACTACTAACTTAATGATTTTGAAACGAGACATATATGTAACGTTTATCGTTGTAACGACATTTAATGTATATATATCATATTAAGAGATATTCGTACATCATAATATCATGATAATATAATAATTTAAAATCTCTTTTGTTATTATAAACATTGGGTTAACAACATTTAACAAGATCGTTAACCTAAAGGTTTCAAAACAACACTTACATGTAACGACTAACGATGACTTAACGACTCAGTTAAAATGTATATACATGTAGTGTTTTAATATGTATTTATACACTTTTGAAAGACTTCAATACACTTATCAAAATACTTCTACTTAACAAAAATGCTTACAATTACATTCTCGTTCAGTTTCATCAACAATTCTACTCGTATGCACTCGTATTCGTACTCGTACAATACACAGCTTTTAGATGTATGTACTATTGGTATATACACTCCAATGATCAGCTCTTAGCAGCCCATGTGAGTCACCTAACACATGTGGGAACCATCATTTGGCAACTAGCATGAAATATCTCATAAGATTACAAAAATATGAGTAATCATTCATGACTTATTTACATGAAAACAAAATTACATATCCTTTATATCTAATCCATACACCAACGACCAAAAACACCTACAAACACTTTCATTCTTCAATTTTATTCATCTAATTGAACTCTCTCAAGTTCTATCTTCAAGTTCTAAGTGTTCTTCATAAATTCCAAAAGTTCTAGTTTCATAAAATCAAGAATACTTTCAAGTTTGCTAGCTCACTTCCAATCTTGTAAGGTGATCATCCAACCTCAAGAAATCTTTGTTTCTTACAGTAGGTTATCATTCTAATACCAGGTAATAATCATATTCAAACTTTGGTTCAATTTCTATAACTATAACAATCTTATTTCAAATGATGATCTTACTTGAACTTGTTTTCGTGTCATGATTTTGCTTCAAGAACTTTGAGCCATCCAAGGATCCATTGAAGCTAGATCCATTTTTCTCTTTTCCAGTAGGTTCATCCAAGGAACTTAAGGTAGTAATGATGTTCATAACATCATTCGATTCATACATATAAAGCTATCTTATTCGAAGGTTTAAACTTGTAATCACTAGAACATAGTTTAGTTAATTCTAAACTTGTTCGCAAACAAAAGTTAATCCTTCTAACTTGACTTTTAAAATCAACTAAACACATGTTCTATATCTATATGATATGCTAACTTAATGATTTAAAACCTGGAAACACGAAAAACACCGTAAAACCGGATTTACGCCGTCGTAGTAACACCGCGGGCTGTTTTGGGTTAGTTAATTAAAAACTATGATAAACTTTGATTTAAAAGTTGTTATTCTGAGAAAATGATTTTTATTATGAACATGAAACTATATCCAAAAATTATGGTTAAACTCAAAGTGGAAGTATGTTTTCTAAAATGGTCATCTAGACGTCGTTCTTTCGACTGAAATGACTACCTTTACAAAAACGACTTGTAACTTATTTTTCCGACTTGAAACCTATACTTTTTTTGTTTAGATTCATAAAATAGAGTTCAATATGAAACCATAGCAATTTGATTCACTCAAAACGGATTTAAAATGAAGAAGTTATGGGTAAAACAAGATTGGATAATTTTTCTCATTTTAGCTACGTGAAAATTGGTAACAAATCTATTCCAACCATAACTTAATCAACTTGTATTATATATTATGCAATCTTGAGATACCATAGACACGTATACAATGTTTCGACCTATCATGTCGACACATCTATATATATTTCGGAACAACCATAGACACTCTATATGTGAATGTTGGAGTTAGCTATACAGGGTTGAGGTTGATTCCAAAATATATATAGTTTGAGTTGTGATAAATACTGAGATACGTATACACTGGGTCGTGGATTGATTCA
Organism: Rutidosis leptorrhynchoides; assembly: GCF_046630445.1. Lineage (NCBI taxonomy): Eukaryota > Viridiplantae > Streptophyta > Magnoliopsida > Asterales > Asteraceae > Rutidosis > Rutidosis leptorrhynchoides. Next base: position 514,145,523 of record NC_092336.1, on the reverse strand, counting down.
AGATAATATTTATCGATTTATTTCTGTACATCTAACTGTGGACAACTAGTTGTAGGTTACTAACGAGGACAGCTGACTTAATAAACTTAAAACATCAAAATATATTAAAAGTGTTGTAAATATATTTTGAACATACTTTGATATATATGTATATATTGTTATAGGTTCGTGAATCAACCAGTGGCCAAGTCTTACTTCCCGACGAAGTAAAAAATCTGTGAAAGTGAGTTATAGTCCCACTTTTAAAATCTAATATTTTTGGGATGAGAATACATGCAGGTTTTATAAATGATTTACAAAATAGACACAAGTACGTGAAACTACATTCTATGGTTGAATTATCGAAATCGAATATGCCCCTTTTTATTAAGTCTGGTAATCTAAGAATTAGGGAACAGACACCCTAATTGACGCGAATCCTAAAGATAGATCTATTGGGCCTAACAAACCCCATCCAAAGTACCGGATGCTTTAGTACTTCGAAATTTATATCATATCCGAAGGGTGTCCCGGAATGATGGGGATATTCTTATATATGCATCTTGTTATTGTCGGTTACCAGGTGTTCACCATATGAATGATTTTTATCTCTATGTATGGGATGTGTATTGAAATATGAAATCTTGTGGTCTATTGTTACGATTTGATATATATAGGTTAAACCTATAACTCACCAACATTTTTGTTGACGTTTTAAGCATGTTTATTCTCAGGTGATTATTAAGAGCTTCCGCTGTCGCATACTTAAATAAGGACAAGATTTGGAGTCCATGCTTGTATGATATTGTGTAAAAACTGCATTCAAGAAACTTATTTTGTTGTAACATATTTGTATTGTAAACCATTATGTAATGGTCGTGTGTAAACAGGATATATTAGATTATCATTATTTGATAATCTACGTAAAGCTTTTTAAACCTTTATTGATGAAATAAAGGTTATGGTTTGTTTAAAAATGAATGCAGTTTTTGAAAAACGTCTCATATAGAGGTCAAAACCTCGCAACGAAATCAATTAATATGGAACGTTTTTAATCAATAAGAACGGGACATTTCAGTTGGTATCCGAGCGTTGGTCTTAGAGAACCAGAAAATTTGCATTAGTGTGTCTTATCGAGTTTGTTAGGATGCATTAGTGAGTCTGGACTTCGACCGTGTTTTCTTTAAAAATGATTGCTTAACATTTTTGTTGGAAACTATATATTTTTAACATATGAATATTATGTGATATATTAATCTCTTAACGTGTTTGATATTATGTGATAGATGTCTACCTCTAGAATAAGTCCCATTGACTCACCTAATAATAATGAAGAGTCAAATGTAAATTGGAATAATTTGTGGACTGATTCACAAGTTCCCGAAGAGGAACCGGAAGAAGAGTCGGAACCGGAAGAAGAATCGGAACCGGAAGAAGAATCGGAACCGGATGAAGAAATAGAACCGGTGGGGGAAATAATAAAACGGTTAAGTAAAAGAAAATCCTCAACCAACCGACCAAAGTTAATTATGGTCAATGGTGTTTCCGCCAAGGAAGCAAAATATTGGGAGGATTACCAATTCTCCGATGAATCGGATTCCGACGAGAATTCCGATGATGTTATAGAAATTACCCCAACTGAATTTAAAAAGGCAAAAGAAAATAATAAGGGAAAGGGCATAAAAATAGAGAAATCTAATTCCAACCCCGATGAACTTTATATGTATCGTCAACCCCCGAAGTCCTTAAGTTGTAACAATGACCCGGGAACCTCTAAACCACCAGGTTTTTCTAAACCAATGTGGACAACGACGGTTCGTATTAGGGGAACATCATATATCCCTAGAAACTTGGCAAAACGAACCAAAACCGAAGAAGAAGAAACGAGCGAGTCGGAATAAGATAGTTGTATTCGTGTGGTGTAATATATGGAATATAGTGTTCTTATGTTTTATGATATATGTAAAAATTGCTTGTATTAATAAGTATTTTTTTTATGAATCTAACTCTTGTCTATTTTACAGTTTAAAAATACAAAATGGATAGACAACCCAATATTTTAAGAGACCTACCCGGAGACATGATTGATGAAATCTTGTCTAGAGTCGGCCAGAATTCTTCGGCACAACTATTTAAGGCGAGATCAGTTTGTAAGACATTCGAAGAACGTTCCAAGAATGTCTTAGTTTATAAGAGACTTTCGTTTGAAAGATGGGGGATATCACATTGGGAAACCCATAAGTTACGATGTGTTTACTTTGACGCATATATTGCGGGGAACCCAAATGCTATTTTACGCAACGGGTTAAGAAATTATTTTGACTCAATATATCCGAATATTGGACTTCGTGATTTAGAAAAAGCGGCTAACATGCAACATAAAGAAGCATGTTATGCTTACGGATTAGTAATGTTCGCTTCTCACCAAAGTGAGAACAAGAACATCGGGCTACAACTATTAAACAAAACGTTTCCACAAGTGACGGAGTCGGTAATTGGGGTAAGAAATGAGGTTTTTAGATTATTACGGGACTGTTGGACATTACGTAACCCTCGTCCCTTTGATGACGTTACAACACGCTGTCTTATCAACGGCCATAACGGTTATGTTGCACAAGACCAAGGATGGGAAGTAGTCCTAGTAAAACCAGAATGCATGACTTGTTTCTGGACGTATGAATTACGTGTATTTATTGCCTTTGCTGAACGACTTGTGTACTAGCTAGAATTGTCTTCACAACTATCTTGTATCAAAGTTATTGTGTGCTATATTTCATGCTTTATGTAAAATAAGCGGTATTGTAAGTTTGTAAAATATTGTATAAAAGTTTGAACGCGAAATATTATTATAATCAGTTTTTCATATAGAATTGTAGTAGTTGAATTGTATATTAGCTACTAAGTATGAACTTAACGGGTAGGTACTACCCGAATTTAAACTTATAAAACGCTAATATGAAGAAAAAGCTTTTATAAATGAGTTCATATTATGCTACGAAATACTATTAACTACTCTTAATATTCTGTATGATTAACTTGTTCCATTTAACTATTTTGAAGGAAATGGCACCGACTACTCGACACACCGTGAATATGAATGAAGAGGAATTCCGTACTTTTCTAGCTTCAAACATAGCCGCAGTACAGGCTGCGCTACATACCAACAATAACCTTGGATCTAGCAGTACAGGAAATCGTGTAGGATGCACCTACAAAGAATTCACTGCCTGCAAACCTTTGGAATTTGATGGAACCGAAGGACCGATCGGATTGAAACGGTGGACCGAGAAGGTTGAATCGGTGTTTGCCATAAGTAAGTGTACTGAAGAGGACAAAGTGAAGTACGCTACGCATACCTTCACAGGTTCTGCGTTAACATGGTGGAATACCTATCTAGAGCAAGTGGGACAAGATGATGCGTACGCACTACCGTGGTCAGCATTCAAGCACTTGATGAACGAGAAGTACCGTCCCAGAACCGAGGTCAATAAGCTCAAGACAGAACTTAGAGGGTTACGAACCCAAGGATTTGATATTACCACGTACGAAAGACGATTCACAGAATTGTGCCTATTGTGTCCGGGAGCATTCGAAGATGAGGAAGAGAAGATCGACGCGTTTGTGAAAGGATTACCGGAAAGAATCCAAGAAGATATAAGTTCACACGAGCCCGCCTCCATACAACAGGCATGTAGAATGGCTCACAAACTAGTGAACCAGATTGAAGAAAGAATTAAAGAACAGACTGCTGAAGAGGCCAATGTGAAGCAAGTCAAAAGAAAGTGGGAGGAAAACGGTGATAAGAATCACCAATACAACAACAACAGCAATTACAACAATAATCGCAACAATTATCCCAACAATCGCAACATCAATCGCAACTACAACAAACGGCCCAACAACAACAACAACAACAACAACAACAGCAACTACAACAATCATCCCAACAACAATAATAACCGCAACAACAACAACAATCAGAAGCAACTATGCCAAAGGTGTGAAAAGAATCACTCGGGGTTCTGCACCAAATTTTGCAACAAGTGTAAAAGAAATGGTCATAGCGCGGCGAAGTGTGAGGTCTACGGACCAGGGGTTAATAGAACGAAAGGAACAAATGGTGTCGGAACGAGTAATGGCGGAGCAAGTAGTGTCGGAGCAAGTTATGCCAATGTAGTTTGTTATAAATGTGGAAAACCAGGCCACATTATTAGAAATTGCCCGAACCAGGAGAACACGAATGGACAAGGCCGTGGAAGAGTTTTCAATATTAATGCGGTAGAGGCACAGGAAGACCCGGAGCTTGTTACGGGTACGTTTCTTATTGACAATAAATCTGCTTACGTTTTATTTGATTCGGGTGCGGATAGAAGCTATATGAGTAGAGATTTTTGTGCTAAATTAAGTTGTCCATTGACGCCTTTGGATAGTAAATTTTTACTCGAATTAGCAAATGGTAAATTAATTTCAGCAGATAATATATGTCGGAATCGAGAAATTAAACTGGTTAGCGAAACATTTAAGATTGATTTGATACCAGTAGAGTTAGGGAGTTTTGATGTGATAATCGGTATGGACTGGTTGAAAGAAGTGAAAGCGGAGATCGTTTGTTACAAAAATGCAATTCGCATTATACGAGAAAAAGGAAAACCCTTAATGGTGTACGGAGAAAAGGGCAACACGAAGCTACATCTTATTAGTAATTTGAAGGCACAAAAACTAATAAGAAAAGGTTGCTATGCTGTTCTAGCACACGTTGAGAAAGTACAAACTGAAGAAAAGAGCATCAATGATGTTCCCATTGCAAAAGAATTTCCCGATGTATTTCCGAAAGAATTACCGGGATTACCCCCACATCGATCCGTTGAATTTCAAATAGATCTTGTACCAGGAGCTGCACCAATAGCTCGTGCTCCTTACAGACTCGCACCCAGCGAGATGAAAGAACTGCAAAGCCAATTACAAGAACTTTTAGAGCGTGGTTTCATTCGACCAAGCACATCACCGTGGGGAGCTCCTGTTTTGTTTGTCAAGAAGAAAGATGGTACATACAGGTTGTGTATCGACTACCGAGAGTTGAACAAACTTACCATCAAGAACCGCTACCCACTACCGAGAATCGACGACTTATTTGATCAACTACAAGGCTCGTCTGTTTATTCAAAGATTGACTTACGTTCCGGGTATCATCAAATGCGGGTGAAAGAAGATGATATTCCAAAGACTGCTTTCAGAACACGTTACGGTCATTACGAGTTTATGGTCATGCCGTTTGGTTTAACTAATGCACCAGCTGTGTTCATGGACCTTATGAACCGAGTGTGTGGACCATACCTTGACAAGTTTGTCATTGTTTTCATTGATGACATACTTATTTACTCAAAGAATGACCAAGAACACGGTGAACATTTGAGAAAAGTGTTAGAAGTATTGAGGAAGGAAGAATTGTACGCTAAGTTTTCAAAGTGTGCATTTTGGTTGGAAGAAGTTCAATTCCTCGGTCACATAGTGAACAAAGAAGGTATTAAGGTGGATCCGGCAAAGATAGAAACTGTTGAAAAGTGGGAAACCCCGAAAACTCCGAAACACATACGCCAGTTTTTAGGACTAGCTGGTTACTACAGAAGGTTCATCCAAGACTTTTCCAGAATAGCAAAACCCTTGACTGCATTAACGCATAAAGGGAAGAAATTTGAATGGAATGATGAACAAGAGAAAGCGTTTCAGTTATTGAAGAAAAAGCTAACTACGGCACCTATATTGTCATTGCCTGAAGGGAATGATGATTTTGTGATTTATTGTGACGCATCAAAGCAAGGTCTCGGTTGTGTATTAATGCAACGAACGAAGGTGATTGCTTATGCGTCTAGACAATTGAAGATTCACGAACAAAATTATACGACGCATGATTTGGAATTAGGCGCGGTTGTTTTTGCATTAAAGACTTGGAGGCACTACTTATATGGGGTCAAAAGTATTATATATACCGACCACAAAAGTCTTCAACACATATTTAATCAGAAACAACTGAATATGAGGCAGCGTAGGTGGATTGAATTATTGAATGATTACGATTTTGAGATTCGTTACCACCCGGGGAAGGCAAATGTGGTAGCCGATGCCTTGAGCAGGAAGGATAGAGAACCCATTCGAGTAAAATCTATGAATATAATGATTCATAATAACATTACTACTCAAATAAAGGAGGCGCAACAAGGAGTTTTAAAAGAGGGAAATTTAAAGGATGAAATACCCAAAGGATCGGAGAAACATCTTAATATTCGGGAAGACGGAACCCGGTATAGGGCTGAAAGGATTTGGGTACCAAAATTTGGAGATATGAGAGAAATGGTACTTAGAGAAGCTCATAAAACCAGATACTCAATACATCCTGGAACGGGGAAGATGTACAAGGATCTCAAGAAACATTTTTGGTGGCCGGGTATGAAAGCCGATGTTGCTAAATACGTAGGAGAATGTTTGACGTGTTCTAAGGTCAAAGCTGAGCATCAGAAACCATCAGGTCTACTTCAACAACCCGAAATCCCGGAATGGAAATGGGAAAACATTACCATGGATTTCATCACTAAATTGCCAAGGACTGCAAGTGGTTTTGATACTATTTGGGTAATAGTTGATCGTCTCACCAAATCAGCACACTTCCTACCAATAAGAGAAGATGACAAGATGGAGAAGTTAGCACGACTGTATTTGAAGGAAGTCGTCTCCAGACATGGAATACCAATCTCTATTATCTCTGATAGGGATGGCAGATTTATTTCAAGATTCTGGCAGACATTACAGCAAGCATTAGGAACTCGTCTAGACATGAGTACTGCCTATCATCCACAAACTGATGGGCAGAGCGAAAGGACGATACAAACGCTTGAAGACATGCTACGAGCATGTGTTATTGATTTCGGAAACAGTTGGGATCGACATCTACCGTTAGCAGAATTTTCCTACAACAACAGCTACCATTCAAGCATTGAGATGGCGCCGTTTGAAGCACTTTATGGTAGAAAGTGCAGGTCTCCGATTTGTTGGAGTGAGGTGGGGGATAGACAGATTACGGGTCCGGAGATTATACAAGAAACTACCGAGAAGATCATCCAAATTCAACAACGGTTGAAAACCGCCCAAAGTCGACAAAAGAGCTACGCTGACATTAAAAGAAAAGATATAGAATTTGAAATTGGAGAGATGGTCATGCTTAAAGTTTCACCTTGGAAAGGCGTTGTTCGATTTGGTAAACGAGGGAAATTAAATCCAAGGTATATTGGACCATTCAAGATTATTGATCGTGTCGGACCAGTAGCTTACCGACTTGAGTTACCTCAACAACTCGCGGCTGTACATAACACTTTCCACGTCTCGAATTTGAAGAAATGTTTTGCTAAAGAAGATCTCACTATTCCGTTAGATGAAATCCAAATCAACGAAAAACTCCAATTCATCGAAGAACCCGTCGAAATAATGGATCGTGAGGTTAAAAGACTTAAGCAAAACAAGATACCAATTGTTAAGGTTCGATGGAATGCTCGTAGAGGACCCGAGTTCACCTGGGAGCGTGAAGATCAGATGAAGAAGAAATACCCGCATCTATTTCCAGAAGATTCGTCAACACCTTCAACAGCTTAAAATTTCGGGACGAAATTTATTTAACGGGTAGGTACTGTAGTAACCCGAACTTTTCCATGTTTATATATATTAATTGAGATTGATGTTTACATGATTAAATGTTTCCAACATGTTAAGCAATCAAACTTGTTAAGACTTGATTAATTGAAATAGGTTTCATATAGACAATTGACCACCCAAGTTGACCGGTGATTCACGAACGTTAAAACTTGTAAAAAAACTATATGATGACATATATATGGTTATATATATAGTTAAAATGATATTATGATAAGTAAACATATCATTAATTATATTAACAATGAACTACATATGTAAAAACAAGACTACTAACTTAATGATTTTGAAACGAGACATATATGTAACGTTTATCGTTGTAACGACATTTAATGTATATATATCATATTAAGAGATATTCGTACATCATAATATCATGATAATATAATAATTTAAAATCTCTTTTGTTATTATAAACATTGGGTTAACAACATTTAACAAGATCGTTAACCTAAAGGTTTCAAAACAACACTTACATGTAACGACTAACGATGACTTAACGACTCAGTTAAAATGTATATACATGTAGTGTTTTAATATGTATTTATACACTTTTGAAAGACTTCAATACACTTATCAAAATACTTCTACTTAACAAAAATGCTTACAATTACATTCTCGTTCAGTTTCATCAACAATTCTACTCGTATGCACCCGTATTCGTACTCGTACAATACACAGCTTTTAGATGTATGTACTATTGGTATATACACTCCAATGATCAGCTCTTAGCAGCCCATGTGAGTCACCTAACACATGTGGGAACCATCATTTGGCAACTAGCATGAAATATCTCATAAGATTACAAAAATATGAGTAATCATTCATGACTTATTTACATGAAAACAAAATTACATATCCTTTATATCTAATCCATACACCAACGACCAAAAACACCTACAAACACTTTCATTCTTCAATTTTATTCATCTAATTGAACTCTCTCAAGTTCTATCTTCAAGTTCTAAGTGTTCTTCATAAATTCCAAAAGTTCTAGTTTCATAAAATCAAGAATACTTTCAAGTTTGCTAGCTCACTTCCAATCTTGTAAGGTGATCATCCAACCTCAAGAAATCTTTGTTTCTTACAGTAGGTTATCATTCTAATACCAGGTAATAATCATATTCAAACTTTGGTTCAATTTCTATAACTATAACAATCTTATTTCAAATGATGATCTTACTTGAACTTGTTTTCGTGTCATGATTTTGCTTCAAGAACTTTGAGCCATCCAAGGATCCATTGAAGCTAGATCCATTTTTCTCTTTTCCAGTAGGTTCATCCAAGGAACTTAAGGTAGTAATGATGTTCATAACATCATTCGATTCATACATATAAAGCTATCTTATTCGAAGGTTTAAACTTGTAATCACTAGAACATAGTTTAGTTAATTCTAAACTTGTTCGCAAACAAAAGTTAATCCTTCTAACTTGACTTTTAAAATCAACTAAACACATGTTCTATATCTATATGATATGCTAACTTAATGATTTAAAACCTGGAAACACGAAAAACACCGTAAAACCGGATTTACGCCGTCGTAGTAACACCGCGGGCTGTTTTGGGTTAGTTAATTAAAAACTATGATAAACTTTGATTTAAAAGTTGTTATTCTGAGAAAATGATTTTTATTATGAACATGAAACTATATCCAAAAATTATGGTTAAACTCAAAGTGGAAGTATGTTTTCTAAAATGGTCATCTAGACGTCGTTCTTTCGACTGAAATGACTACCTTTACAAAAACGACTTGTAACTTATTTTTCCGACTTGAAACCTATACTTTTTTTGTTTAGATTCATAAAATAGAGTTCAATATGAAACCATAGCAATTTGATTCACTCAAAACGGATTTAAAATGAAGAAGTTATGGGTAAAACAAGATTGGATAATTTTTCTCATTTTAGCTACGTGAAAATTGGTAACAAATCTATTCCAACCATAACTTAATCAACTTGTATTATATATTATGCAATCTTGAGATACCATAGACACGTATACAATGTTTCGACCTATCATGTCGACACATCTATATATATTTCGGAACAACCATAGACACTCTATATGTGAATGTTGGAGTTAGCTATACAGGGTTGAGGTTGATTCCAAAATATATATAGTTTGAGTTGTGATAAATACTGAGATACGTATACACTGGGTCGTGGATTGATTCAAGATAATATTTATCGATTTATTTCTGTACATCTAACTGTGGACAACTAGTTGTAGGTTACTAACGAGGACAGCTGACTTAATAAACTTAAAACATCAAAATATATTAAAAGTGTTGTAAATATATTTTGAACATACTTTGATATATATGTATATATTGTTATAGGTTCGTGAATCAACCAGTGGCCAAGTCTTACTTCCCGACGAAGTAAAAAATCTGTGAAAGTGAGTTATAGTCCCACTTTTAAAATCTAATATTTTTGGGATGAGAATACATGCAGGTTTTATAAATGATTTACAAAATAGACACAAGTACGTGAAACTACATTCTATGGTTGAATTATCGAAATCGAATATGCCCCTTTTTATTAAGTCTGGTAATCTAAGAATTAGGGAACAGACACCCTAATTGACGCGAATCCTAAAGATAGATCTATTGGGCCTAACAAACCCCATCCAAAGTACCGGATGCTTTAGTACTTCGAAATTTATATCATATCCGAAGGGTGTCCCGGAATGATGGGGATATTCTTATATATGCATCTTGTTATTGTCGGTTACCAGGTGTTCACCATATGAATGATTTTTATCTCTATGTATGGGATGTGTATTGAAATATGAAATCTTGTGGTCTATTGTTACGATTTGATATATATAGGTTAAACCTATAACTCACCAACATTTTTGTTGACGTTTTAAGCATGTTTATTCTCAGGTGATTATTAAGAGCTTCCGCTGTCGCATACTTAAATAAGGACAAGATTTGGAGTCCATGCTTGTATGATATTGTGTAAAAACTGCATTCAAGAAACTTATTTTGTTGTAACATATTTGTATTGTAAACCATTATGTAATGGTCGTGTGTAAACAGGATATATTAGATTATCATTATTTGATAATCTACGTAAAGCTTTTTAAACCTTTATTGATGAAATAAAGGTTATGGTTTGTTTAAAAATGAATGCAGTTTTTGAAAAACGTCTCATATAGAGGTCAAAACCTCGCAACGAAATCAATTAATATGGAACGTTTTTAATCAATAAGAACGGGACATTTCAAAAAATGAGTTGAAATGGTCCTTATTTATAAGCTTATAATTTTGGCTTTTAGTGAAAATATATAAGATAAGTTAAATTGTATTAAGTCATGCATGACATATTAAATTGATTAGGTCATGGATGATATATTACATAAATAATTACAGATTTCTATTGGTATATACCAATAGAAAATACTTCTAGAAGCTGTGTATAATACGGTTAAAAATACCGTATGAATGCGAGTAGAATTCTTTGAGGAAATTGAACTGAAATACGAGTATAGCTATCCTTTATATGTATTGGTATATTATAAAGTGTATTCAATACTTGTAAGGATGTATTTACACTCGTAATACATTATATGTAAATACATTTTAACATAAGTTAATTACGTCGTTCAAATAGTAACATATATATTGTTTGAAAACTCTTTAAATTAGTAGTATGAAGATAGATATATATATATATATATATATATATATATATATATATATATATATATATATATATATATATATATATATATATATATATATATATATATATATATATATAATACTTTGTTAATATACTTAATGAGATATTTAATTATCATATTTTCAAGTTAAATATATATAAATCCATATATATACACAATAATTAAACAATTAAATCAAGTTATGACGTTCGTGAATCGTCGGAATAAAAGGGTGACCAAAAGCTTGCGTAAAACTCTTTTCGGAGGTTCAAGATTTATTAAAATTCATTGCTTATCAAGTCGGAATTATATAAAGATTAAGTTTAAATTTGGTCGGAAATTTCCGGGTCGTCACAGTACCTACCCGTTAAAGAAATTTCGCCCCGAAATTTGATCGAGGTCGTCATGGCTAACAGTAAGAATGTTATTATGACGAATATAAGTTGATTCATAGGGTTTTATCATGATTGAGAAATATGGATAAAATAATTCGATTACTCAAAACGTATGAGTGAAGCTATCGTAAAAGAGTGAAATGAGAAAATAGGGATTCGTCTTATCTTTTGACGTCATCACGGTTGATCTCCGGATTAAAAAAAATCTTTGTAATCTATGTAACATTTAATTCTTCGGCGATTAAGGAAATTATGATTGTAACGACCCGGAAATTTCTGACCAAATTTAAACCTTAAACTCTATATGTTTCCGACACGATAAGCAAAAACCTTAATGTTGAGTCTAGAAAGTTTGAAAACTATATTCGGATAACTGGATACCCTTTGACTAATCCCGACGATTCACGAATCTTTAATGTATATATAAAAGAAAGTAGTATAAATAATAAAATGTAAATATAAGTTAAAATATAGTTATTACCTTCGTTATTAATATTGATTTCGGTAATAATAGTATTGTTAATATTAATTTAATGTATGGTATATATATACTTACGAGAATTGATGAACATAATTTGTCATATCAGTCTCATTATTACTACTAATATTAAATATTAATATTAATATTATTATTTGTATTGTTGATATCATTATGATATATATAGTCTATACATATAGTAAACATGGGATACGTATTCTGTGTTAAATCACTTTCAACCTTTTTAAAATTCTTATCTTTGCATCTGTTGTAAACGAATCCATGCACAGAACCAATCCAAACAAATTTGCTAGCTGTATTATTATAACGATGAGCTGTAAACAGATTTTAATTAATATGATTTATAATTTGCGAGCTATGTAGTATTTATTATATATGCATCTTTCTTTATAGGCAATAAAAGACACATAAACATCTACTACCCTCTTCTTTGTTAACTATGATCAAAACCACTAGACCACTTCCTTCCTCCGGCCACCATCACCTACGCCACCCACCACCACCTTGCAACCCCATCGTTAAACATCCCTCATATCATCACGTACTCAAATATTCTGTTCTCTATGATCATTGAAGTACCAAAAGATGGCTACACATTTGTCAACCGAACTCGATCATCAAAACCAGCATGAACCGCCACTAGTACCCTCCCTCTCTCTCTACCTTCTGTTTCTTTTACAACCTTCCAAACCACCACTGCTATTGCTACGTTGCTAGTGTTTGGTTTTTCTGTTTTCTATCTCGGTCAATCAAACACCAAAACTCATCTAAACCGTCACCTATATAACCATTTACTGTTGCTGCTTTCATTCGTAAACACCCATCTGCTAATCACTGTTTTCCTGTTCCAAAAACCGCTATCTTTATAAACCACATACCTGCAACTTGTGTTTTTCTGTTTTCTTGCTCGATCAAACAAATCAACCCACTCCTATTATTCTTTTCTGTTTTACAGCACAACGAACACCATCGACAACCTCTGCCTTCTCTCTTGTTTTTTTTTTTCATTCGAACCTTCCATCACCACCAAGAACCTGTCACCTTAAACCAACCCCTACAACCTGCAGAAGAACCCGATCCTTATTGCTGCAACTATATCCTTGATTAATGTCGACTACCGCTGTCCCTTTTTGTCTAACAATCCAAACACCATTCTCATAAAATCGCCATTTTTCTTTGTCTTTCTTATTTTCTTCGATTAAGCCACCACGAAAACTCCATTGTTGCTGCAAAATCTCACATCAAATAGCACTGTTGCAAAAGTAACAAGGATGATGAATATTGGATCGTGATTAAACGTAATGAATAACCAATAATGATAATGATGCGTTTAATTTTTAGTGGCCGACAAACCCTAATGCTCCACTTACAATTATAGAGGGTTCAGATATTTTTTTTTATAAACCGCAACTTTTTATTTTGCAACATGGATCAATTAACGTAAATAGAGATTGGGTTTTAAGGATTATTTTGATCAATATAAACGGGTAACATTTTGTGGGCTTGTGGATTTGTTAAAATGGGTCGTGACCCATGTTAGTTGGACTATAAACCTCCTGGTCGATTCATGAGGAGAAAAGAAAAGGAAAACGATTAGATGCATAGGTTATATCGTTTAATTTGGCATTATAAATCGGAATAACGTAAACAGTTAAGTGGACATGAGTGTTGAAGGCTAAGCGGGAGGTCGGGGGTTCAAACTCCGTCGTGGACAATTATTTTTATCACAATTTTTAAAGGGTATACACTCATTTTAATTATTATTATTATTATTATTATTATTATTATTATTATTATTATTATTATTATTATTATTATTATTATTATTATTATTATTATTATTATGTTATTACAAAATGAAATTAAAAATAAAAATATTAATATCATTGTTATTATTAGTAAAATCATTATTTTATAGTTATTATTATTAGTGTTAGTTATTATTAAGAATTAACATTTTTATTAAATATATTATTTTTATTAAAGTTATCATTTTTATTATTAATATTACAAGTAACATTTTTTATCATTATTATTATCTTTATCACTACTAATATCATTTTAAGTACTGTTATAATTTTAGCAAACAAACGATATAGATATATATATACAAAAATATATTTAATACATAACAAAAGTCATATTTTTATATATAACACGAATATATGAAACATATAGGTTATTAAAATAATAGTTACAATTAATTAAAATAACATATAAATTATTATTATAACAAATATAGTAATTAATATTACTAAATATATTTGTTTACTTATTAGAATATGTATTAATATAAATAATTGATATAGGTTCGTGAATCGAAGGCCAACCTTATAATTTACCAAGGGTGTTATATGTATTTTTACTACAAAATACATTAGGTGAGTATATAGTCCCTTTTAAACTTTAAATATTTTGGGCTGAGAATACATGCACTGTTTTTATAAATGATTCATGTTATGGACACAAGTGATTAAAAATGATATTCTGCGGATTGATGTGCTAGGTAATTTAGTTATATGTTATAATAGCATGTAAGCACGAATCCTAAAGATAGATCTATCGGGTTTAACACCCCCATCTAGTAGGCTGCACTAGACATAAGAACTAGTGGGCGGATGTTTAAGGTTGGTTACTGAGGCCTCAACATAAGCAGAATGATTTTATACACTTGCGAGAGTATTATATTTTTATATATGAAATCTTGTGGTCCATAGTTATAACGCTGCTAGCAACAAACCTATATATCTCACCAACTTTATGTGGACTTTTTAAAGCATGTTATTCTCAGGTACGAATTAAGCCTTCCGCTGTGCATATGCTCATTTTAAGGACATTATTTGGAGTCGATCATCGCAATGGGACCAACTGTTAAAGATTCTGTCCGAGAGGATTAGTCGCGGACCTTTCAGTTGGTATCAGAGCGGTGGTCTTAGTGAACCAGGCCTTGCATTAGTGTGTCTGACTAGTAGTTGTTAGGATACATTAGTGAGTCTGGACTTTGACCGTGTCTACATGTCAAAAAAGTTTTGCTTATCATTTCTAGTCGGAAACCATCTGCTTATCATCCCTAGGAAACTGCCTGCTTATCATTCTTAAGTCTAGACACGTCTTACTGCATTTAGTGCATCGATAGTGTATAGACAAAATTCATATCCTAGCGCATCTGTAGACTTGCCTGTCATATGTCGTAAATTCCTCCGTAGTCTACGGAATCCCTAGTACTATATATATAGATATTCTATGAAGTTAGAATATCATTCTATATTCAAAAATCATTTCACATCGAAGATCCTTTCCATCCACCAAATTGCCTCTTAGCGATGAACCTGAAGCACTTACCGGCAAACCTGTTCGAGAAACCAATTACCCTCTCATTTCTAGAGTATCCCGTCACGATTATATATTATCCTATATTTCGAACCGTCAATCATTCCGTAGTACTAGAAGAAGTTAACAAACTACGTGCTCGAGTAATGGCTTTGGAGAATTTGGTGCGAAGGTTACAAACATCAGTAGCAGCACCAACAGCATAATCCGTATCACCATCATCAACGCCGACAATACTCTTAACACCCCAACCACAATCACGTCGTAAATCTCAACATCACGATCTGTACCTCGGATATCAACATCACACGCCTCAATATCATCATCTGTACTTCAAATATAATCCTCGTTCTATATATCGTTTTACATTGATTAACTTCGCTTTACGTATCGTTTTACCTCATTTATCTTCGTTCAACATGACGATTATGTAATTTCTAAAGTTTTAGAAATTATGTAATCTAGTATTAACAATAAATCAAATGAGTTTAATATCCTAATGACTCATTAAATCTATGATTACATCTGAAGAAAATATATATGCAAGTATATTTTCATAAAGATTGTAATTAAGAAATTCTTTCGTACAAACTCTTAATGATGAAAATATTTTAACGGGTGGGTAGTACCCGAGGAATAATTAGAATTCACATTAACAAGTTACACTGTACATTCTTCGAATCTGATTCAATGATCATTTATTATCCTACTTACAACCACCGATATTCATATCCGCTCACCCCGGAATAACCATTTTCAATTAAATTTCATATTCGGATTTTGACGTATCGGAATTCAACAAGTGGCATAAAGAAGAAAACATTGGACAAAATAAAATTTGTTAGAAACAGACGAATAATTAAATTGAAATATTGTTAGGAATCCACGCTAACTGTTCCTAGCTAACTGTTCCCGGCTAACATTTAATTTATCGCAATTTACATTCTCGCAATTTTAATTTCTGCACTGTACATACTGTCGGGACACATGTACAACAATACGTCGGATTAATTCCGAGACAACACGTTGTATAATGGGTCATGATATATATTTATTTATTTTTACGCATTTCAAATAACGGGACACGTATGCAAGGTTTCGACTTATCATATCGACCCATATATATATATTTCGGAACAACCATAGACACTCTATATGTGAAGGTGGGAGTTGGCTATACAGGGTTGGAGTTGATTCCAAAATATATATATGGTTTGAGTTGTGATTGACACAGAGACCGGTACACGGGTCACGATACGTATTAATTAATTCGAATATTATATATTTAATTTATATATGAATTTATTGAACCATTGGACAATCGGACTATTGGACTGCTAACTTTGGACAATTAACATGAATTAAAATGTTGATTATAACATATGAAACTAAACAATTCTTCAAGTTTGCCACTTGATTCCATCTTAAACCTCATTCGCATTTTGGCGATTACAATTCGTATTCACAACTTTTCATGATTCTTGAAAACGTCTCGAACGAGAAGTTGAACCAGTCGCACCTCGTCTACGGAAGAAAGATTCCTGCATATGGTTATGCACCTGAAAAATCTCGGAAACTGAGTCAACATGTAGCAGTGTAAATTTCTTTAGTGTTATTATTACCCAAAATCACTTTGCAATTTCTTTCCAAATTAGCCACTTTTATCACAGCTCCACTTTGACTTCTCAGTGAAACTAGTCTTATTATCATCTCGATATAAATACGTTGTCCTTTCGCCGTCGTTACTGGAGAACCTTTCACGATATCATATACCAGCAGTTCGGCATCCCTTTGGCAAAATCCGCAAGTTGTATTTTGAAAATCTCGTAGAACTTCTCCCAGTTATACCAAAAACGTCTATCCCTAAGAGTTACATATTTTGAACGTGAAGTTTCTGAAAAACACCCTGGACTATGAAGTAGTTTTTGAAATGCTGATGAAGCAGCAAAAACCGTAAACGACCTTAATAGTCAAAAGTTTACGATGAAGTAAAGTATGTTGGAAAAGCTCAGAAAAAGAGAAGGGTTGAAATTGAAAAACGGATTGAGCAAAGTATGAAGGAGGCCGTGAACAAATCGTGAAAACAGAACCTGTCTTCGAAGGATCCAAATGATCCAGTGCCTGCTGAAACCGTTAGTCAGAACTCTATTCCTTATTCTAAACTTTTCAAGATGATATTCTTCATCATCATCTTATCTTAGATATTATAAGATATCTTCATATCTTCCGTTATACATATTCTCCATATTTCTAGAGATACTTTCATAATTATTTCTATCTGCGATCATATATCTCTCCATAACATCTGCGTTATAAAAGAAACTATGTTAGTTTCTAAAATTCTGAAACCCTCGAAATTTAAAATATGAATGTTTTGAAGTAGTGTTGGGAACTGATGCATGAATTAGTATAATATAATGAAACTTGATCAACTTCATTATATTACAGTAAGTCATGTTAAGTTTCTAATGGAATGTGATGATTCACAGTACCATCATCATGTGCCATGTTACACGGCTCTTACATTCTATTCAATCTCCAAACATATCAGAACGTATCACCCTGATAGTTCTATTTTCCGAAATATTATGGTAATTTGACCAATTAAAATCGTACCATAACTATTTCTTTCTAAGAACATTAGCTATGTTCATTCCAAATCTCATACCTACAAATTCCGGACCATTACAAGAGACGCTCAAACACAAGAAGAGGAAACGAAAGAATAAAGTTTCGAAAAAGAAATTGGGGTATAAATCACAGCAAATAAGAGAAAGCATTAACTGTGAATGACAATGATTATAGAAAACAGAAGTAGGAACATCGAAAGATAAGGGAAGATATAAAACCCAACAACCACCCAGAAACTACAAACTGTGTATATCAATACGTATTGCAACGTAAAGACACGGGAGAATTAAAAACATTATAATTCCAAGGAAAGGATAAAAGAGAATAGATTCTTCTGGCGATAGATGAAAAAGAAGAATGAAAGATATGAAAGTTAGAACTATAACAAGGATTAGAATGGGATGGAGCATATTGATGAATGTCTTAAAGTAGGAATAAAAGAGAGAGGATAGAAGATGTGGGATATGGAAATAAGGAAATGAAGGGGTAGATTTATAGCAATATATCCGACAGAGAAATCGGAACAAATTATTGCATTAAATCAAATAAGATTCTGATTTCCTAAATCGCCGAAGAACCAAATCTTATTATGTAAGATTTTCTTTAAATCCCTTAAAATCCGAAAATCAATCCTAATCACGTCATCGGTAAAAACAATTCCATAATACTCATTTCACTCTTTTGTGATAGCTTCACTCGTGCGTCTCATATGATCGAATCGTTTTATCTATAGCTACCAATAATGATAAAACTCTATTATTACCTCGTATTTGTCATGGAAACATTCCTATTGTTATTTATGACAATCTCTACCAAATTTCAGGGACGAAATTTCTTTAACGGGTGGGTACTGTAACGACCCGGAAATTTCCAACCAAATTTAAACCTTAAACTCTATATGTTTCTGACACGATAAGCAAAAACCTTAATGTTGAGTCTAGAAAGTTTGAAAACTATATTCGGATAACTGGATACCCTTTGACTAATCCCGACGATTCACGAATCTTTAATGTATATATAAAAGAAAGTAGTATAAATAATAAAATGTAAATATAAGTTAAAATATAGTTATTACCTTCGTTATTAATATTGATTTCGGTAATAATAGTATTGTTAATATTAATTTAATGTATGGTATATATATACTTACGAGAATTGATGAACATAATTTGTCATATCAGTCTCATTATTACTACTAATATTAAATATTAATATTAATATTATTATTTGTATTGTTGATATCATTATGATATATATAGTCTATACATATAGTAAACAAGGGATACGTATTCTGTGTTAAATCACTTTCAACCTTTTTAAAATTCTTGTCTTTGCATCTGTTGTAAACGAATCCAGGCACAGAACCAATCCAAACAAATTTGCTAGCTGTATTATTATAACGATGAGCTGTAAACAGATTTTAATTAATATGATTTATAATTTGCGAGCTATGTAGTATTTATTATATATGCATCTTTCTTTATAGGCAATAAAAGACACATAAACATCTACTACCCTCTTCTTTGTTAACTATGATCAAAACCACTAGACCACTTCCTTCCTCCGGCCACCATCACCTACGCCACCCACCACCACCTTGCAACCCCATCATTAAACATCCCTCATATCATCACGTACTCAAATATTCTGTTCTCTATGATCATTGAAGTACCAAAAGATGGCTACACATTTGTCAACCGAACTCGATCATCAAAACCACCATGAACCGCCACTAGTACCCTCCCTCTCTCTCTACCTTCTGTTTCTTTTACAACCTTCCAAACCACCACTGCTATTGCTACGTTGCTAGTGTTTGGTTTTTCTGTTTTCTATCTCGGTCAATCAAACACCAAAACTCATCTAAACCGTCACCTATATAACCATTTACTGTTGCTGCTTTCATTCGTAAACACCCATCTGCTAATCACTGTTTTCCTGTTCCAAAAACCGCTATCTTTATAAACCACATACCTGCAACTTGTGTTTTTCTGTTTTCTTGCTCGATCAAACAAATCAACCCACTCCTATTATTCTTTTCTGTTTTACAGCACAACGAACACCATCGACAACCTCTGCCTTCTCTCCTGTTTTTTTTTTCATTCGAACCTTCCATCACCACCAAGAACCTGTCACCTTAAACCAACCCCTACAACCTGCAGAAGAACCCGATCCTTATTGCTGCAACTATATCCTTGATTAATGTCGACTACCGCTGTCCCTTTTTGTCTAACAATCCAAACACCATTCTCATAAAATCGCCATTTTTCTTTGTCTTTCTTCTTTTCTTCGATTAAGCCACCACGAAAACTCCATTGTTGCTGCAAAATCTCACATCAAATAGCACTGTTGCAAAAGTAACAAGGATGATGAATATTGGATCGTGATTAAACGTAATGAATAACCAATAATGATAATGATGCGTTTAATTTTTAGTGGCCGACAAACCCTAATGCTCCACTTACAATTATAGAGGGTTCAGATATTTTTTTTTTATAAACCGCAACTTTTTATTTTGCAACATGGATCAATTAACGTAAATAGAGATTGGGTTTTAAGGATTATTTTGATCAATATAAACGGGTAACATTTTGTGGGCTTGTGGATTTGTTAAAATGGGTCGTGACCCATGTTAGTTGGACTATAAACCTCCTGGTCGATTCATGAGGAGAAAAGAAAAGGAAAACGATTAGATACATAGGTTATATCGTTTAATTTGGCATTATAAATCGGAATAACGTAAACAGTTAAGTGGACATGAGTGTTGATGGCTAAGCGGGAGGTCGGGGGTTCAAGCTCCGTCGTGGACAATTATTTTTATCACAATTTTTAAAGGGTATACACTCATTTTAATTATTATTATTATTATTATTATTATTATTATTATTATTATTATTATTATTATTATTATTATTATTATTATTATTATTATTATTATTATTATTATTATTATTATTATTATGTTATTACAAAATGAAATTAAAAATAAAAATATTAATATCATTGTTATTATTAGTAAAATCATTATTTTATAGTTATTATTATTAGTGTTAGTTATTATTAAGAATTAACATTTTTATTAAATATATTATTTTTATTAAAGTTATCATTTTTATTATTAATATTACAAGTATCATTTTTTATCATTATTATTATCTTTATCACTACTAATATCATTTTAAGTACTGTTATAATTTTAGCAAACAAACGATATAGATATATATATACAAAAATATATTTAATACATAACAAAAGTCATATTTTTATATATAACACGAATATATGAAACATATAGGTTATTAAAATAATAGTTACAATTAATTAAAATAACATATAAATTATTATTATAACAAATATAGTAATTAATATTACTAAATATATTTGTTTACTTATTAGAATATGTATTAATATAAATAATTGATATAGGTTCGTGAATCGAAGGCCAACCTTATAATTTACCAAGGGTGTTATATGTATTTTTACTACAAAATACATTAGGTGAGTATATAGTCCCTTTTAAACTTTAAATATTTTGGGCTGAGAATACATGCACTGTTTTTATAAATGATTCACGTTATGGACACAAGTGATTAAAAATGATATTCTGCGGATTGATGTGCTAGGTAATTTAGTTATATGTTATAATAGCATGTAAGAACGAATCCTAAAGATAGATCTATCGGGTTTAACACCCCCATCCAGTAGGCTGCACTAGACATAAGAACTAGTGGGCGGATGTTTAGTACTTCGACGATTATTTATACACTTGCGAGTGTACATATCCATCTTTGCGAAGATGACTTATTATATTATTGTTAAGGTTGGTTACTGAGGCCTCAACATAAGCAGAATGATTTTATACACTTGCGAGAGTATTATATTTTTATATATGAAATCTTGTGGTCCATAGTTATAACGCTGCTAGCAACAAACCTATATATCTCACCAACTTTATGTTGACTTTTTAAAGCATGTTATTCTCAGGTACGAATTAAGCCTTCCGCTGTGCATATGCTCATTTTAAGGACATTATTTGGAGTCGATCATCGCAATGGGACCAACTGTTAAAGATTCCGTCCGAGAGGATTAGTCGCGGACCTTTCAATGATCCTCTTCGATTTAATGCAATAATCTGTCTCGATTTCTCTGTTGGATATTTTACTATAAATCAACCTCCTACGTTTCCTTATTTCCACATCTCCCATCTTTTATACTTTCTTCCTTTCTTCGTACTTCCAAAACATTCGTCAATATGCTCCATCCAGTTTTAATTCTTGATATATTCTTGACTATCACATCTGTCATTCTTCTTTTTCATCTTCCACCGTAGGAATCCGTTAATTTCTACTATACTCTTGGGTTTATAGTGTTCTTAGTTTTCCCATGTCTTTATATTGCTATACGCATCGATATACACGGTTTGTAATTTCTGCGTTGTCTTCGTGCTTATATTTTTCCTTATATTTTTGAGTTTCATGCTTTCGTCTTCTTTTCCCGACTTCAAGTCAAGCGAATAATGGTCTAGAATTCATAGATATGAAATTCGGAATGAACATAGCTAATGCTCTAAGAGAGAAATTGTAATAGCACAATTTGACTTGTGAAATTACCAGAATTCAAAGGAAAAGATAGAACTATCAATAGAATATGTTCTTGATATGTTTAGAGATTAGATTGAATGTAAGAGTCATGTAACATGTCACATGATGACGTTATGGTCTGTGAATCATTACATTCCATTTAGAAACTCAACATGACTTATTGTAATATAATCACGTTGATCAAGTGTCATTATATTATACTAACTCATGTTTCAGTTCCCCACATTACTTCAAAAACATTCATACTTTACACTCAGAGGTTTCAGATATTTAGAAACTAAAATAGTTTTCTTTATGATGTGATATAGATAACGCGAAGGAATAAATTATTTCAGATAAGAATGGTTATGAAAATATCTTCATAAATATGAAGGATATTTATAATGGAAGATACGATGATATCTTAGGATATTTAAGATAAGAGGATGATGAAGAATATTGTTCGCAAGGGTTTTAGAGTAAGGAGCAAGGTATTTGCTAAGGATTTTAGCAGACACCGAATCATTTGAATTCTTTGAAGGTAGATTTCGTCCTTGTGATTTGTCCACAGCCTCCTTCAGGGTTTGCTCAATCCGTTTTCCAGTTCTAAACCTTCTCTTTTTCTGTACTTTGCTAACACAATATTCTTTATCATCAACTTTTAGCTGTTACGGTTGTCTACAGTTTCTGCTGCTTCATTCAGCTTTTTCAAAACTTCATAGTACTGATTCGTAGGTTGAAGTGCTATTCCGCATTTCAGAATTATAATTTCAGGAAATAACGTTATATGTATATGTAGGAACGATGGCGAAAAGACAACGTATATATCAAGGTTATAATAAGGCTACTCCGGATGAAAAATCGAAGTTGTCTTTTTGGAGCTGTGATAAAATTCGCTATTTTGAAAAGGGATTGTAAAGTTATTTTGGGTAATAATAATGCTAAAGGATCTGACACGGATACGTGTTGAACCTTTGCTTAGGTTCAAGTGTCCTCCGAATGTATATCTATATGCATATATTCTTCGTATGTATTGTGTGATTGGTTCATTCTCTCGATTTTCCTTAGTTGAGATGTTTTCAAGAATTTTGAAAGGTTTAGACGCAGGTTGTCATCGTCAATATCCGTATAATGAATTCGTCATGAATCTTGAATGATACGGATATCTTTATGAGTTCGGTGAATAAAAGTGATGTTCTAGTATAGTTTGAATATAAAGTATAATTTTGAAGGATGTAGGAATTTAAGATTGATGGCACTTCTTAAATCTTGACTTGGATTTTGATCTGTCAAAATCAGAATATGTAATTGAATTGGTATGGAAAATGGTTGTCTTGAATTTTGTGAAATGATCTATATTGCTATCAAAGGAGAGAGTATAATTAACGATTGTCGAAACATCATTGAAAATGTACAGTGTAACATATTAATACGAACTTAAGTATTTCTCGGGTATTACCTACCCGTTAAAATAAAATTTCACAAGTAATATTTTGTACAAAAGAATTTTTATTACAGTCTTTATGAAAATATATGTATGTATATTTTCTTCAGATGTAATATGGATTTAATGAGTTAATATTATATTAATCTCATTTGGTTTACGGTTGGAACTAGAAATGAATAATCCCTAAAACTTTAGAGATTACATAATCGCCGCGAAATATTTCTTCAATGTAAATGAAATAATGAATTAATACTTCATCACTCATTATTGTTGGTATCCCTCAGTGCCTGCGGTGCGTATGATGTTGATGCTCGGAATGCGGCTTGCTATGTTGAGGCTTGTGATGTTGTTAGTAATGTTGGTGCTGGTGCTGGTGCTGGTAGTGGTTTGATGTGAGTATAGATGATGAGAATTTGTTTTGTTTTGTATTGTGAAAGAAGATGTTTAAAGTTTCTTGAATAAAAAGAGAGGTCAAGAGCTTTATAAAGGGAATGAAATGATGTAGGATGCACTTGCTAATGAAGTTTTGCTTTTCATGACAGTAAATTTTTTTTTTTTTACTAAATAATTCACCATGCAAGATACGGAGTAAAGGTCGGATAGCCTCAATAATATTAGTAATATTATACTCGTTGCGACATATCCTGGAAAGGAGAGAGAAAATGGTGTTACGAACGGGTTCGCTGGTAAGTGCCTCATGTTCTTCACCAAGAGGGCAATGTGGTGGATGGAAAGGATCACCTTCTTCTTGTCTCCAATGATTAAGTAGACTACGAACCCATCCCCAATTCATCCAAAATAGATGATGGCTAATTGGTTGATCCATTCTGGTCACACTGGTTTCGGAGCTCGAGTGAAACTCCATATCGGAATCCGAGGGACTTGAACTAGTGGCGAGTTCCATTTCATATGATTGAATAAAGGATTTTTTTTATATGAAATGATTTCCGACTATCGAATGGTATTCTAATTACATAGAATATCTATATATATAGAACAAAAGATTTCGTAGATTACGGAGGAATTTACGGAATATGTCAGCCAAAGTTTACAGTAACAGATACGCTAAGATATGATTTAGCAGATATACTAAGATATGAATTTTGTCCATACACCATTCATGCAATCAATGCAGTAAGATGTGCCTAGGCTAAGAATGATAAGCAAGTAATTTCCGACAAGAAATGATAGGCAAAACTTTTGACATGTAGACATGGCCGAAGTCCAGACTCACTAATGCATCCTAACAACTATCAGTTAGACACACTAATGCAAGACCTGGTTCGCTAAGACCACCGCTCTGATGCCAACTGAAATGACTCGTCCATATTACTATAAACGTGGTACGTTATTCATTGGTCCCATAGCGAGGTATTTGACCTCTATATGATACATTTTAGAAATTATTGCATTCGTTTCATAAAAAGCACACTATTATTATACATAATGCATGTTTTAAACAATTGGGCGATTATTTAAGGAATAATCCCCATAATACATCGATTTTCAAATACTACACACGTGACATAACAGTCAAATATAATATATGACAAAGGTTTTATTGAATGCAACACTTTATTTAATTAAAAGCATGAGACTCCATGCACAGCTTGCTCAGATAATGCAACAGCGGAAGACTTTCTTAAGGACCTGAGAATAAACATGCTTAAACAGTCAATACAATGGTTGGTGAGATATATAGGTTTAGCATCGATATAAATATAGACCACAAGATTTCAGTTTCATAAATAACCATACACTCGCAAGTGTATAAAAGTATTCTATAAGTTGTTGAGCGCTTCGATAACCATACTACCATTAATGTAGCATATTCCCTTTATTATGAAATCTCCCTGCACTGTACCAAGTGTAGTAAAAACGAAGTACTATGCAACCGTTTATGATACTAGAGCGACTAGCCCGTTTAGGGTTGTCAAACCCGATAGATCTATCAATAGGATTCGCGCTTACATGTTCTTACAACATGTAAATATTAGTTACCAAGCTATTAGAGAAGATATGCAAGGTGGTACAACTCAACGTAGAATATATTTTAAGTACTTGTGTCCATAGCGTAAAACATAAAATGCATGTATTCTCATTCCAAAATATTTTAGAGTTTAAAAATGGGACTATATACTCACAGTAGTAAAAGTATATTAATAATAAGTTTTCAACTTATTAAAAATATGACCGTCGTCCTTGGATTCACGAACCTATAACAATAATAACGATTCAGATAATAATACGACATATGAATAAAATAAAGAAAGTTCATAGAATACTAATATAATAATTTTTAACATTTTATGTTAGTAGTCCATTGTTAGTAGTCCTTTGTTAGTAGTCCAAAATAGTCCGAAAAGTCCAACAGTCCAATAATCGGTATATATATATATATATATATATATATATATATATATATATATATATATATATATAATCTTAGAATTACCCACGACGTATTGTATACGTATTGTCTTTGCATCAACCCAGAGACGTATTGTATACGTATTGTCTTAGAATTAACTAAGACGTATTGTGTACATATTGTCTTAGGATTTATCAAAAGGTATTGTATACTTATTGTGTTAGGACGTACCAAGAATATTATTATACATATATACAATCACATAATTAACCAAGATTATAATATTTTGTTATACTGCTGATAACATGTCCAAATATATATAGGATATAGGAAAAGTTAACAAGGATATGGTTAATATAGTTTTTATAATATAAATTTCGTCCATACAACGTTAATTTTAGCAGATTTTGTTTTGCTCGCCAAATATTCATTACAACTCCGTTTAAAGTTAATCAAATTGCTATGGATTCATTAAGAAGTAAATTTTTCAAAACCAATTCGAAAAGTTCATCCCAATGTAAAGACCCATCTTAATCCATAAGAACGAATACAATAATATTTGGTTACATCGCGAGGTACTTGACCTCTATATGATACATTTTACAAACATTGCATTCGTTTTAAAAGATAAACTTTCATTACATCGAAAGTTGACAGGCATGCATACCCTTTCATAATATATCCAAACTATAAATGACTTAATAGTAATCTTGTTGAACTCGACGACTCGAATGCATCGTCTTTTGAAGTATGTCATGAATGACTCCAAGTAATATCTCTAAATGAGCAAATGCACAGTGGAAGATTTCTTTCAAACCTGATAATAAACATGCTTTCAAGTGTCAACCAAATGGTTGGTGAGTTCATTAGTTTATCATAAACATTTATTTTCATCATTTTAATAGACCACAAGATTCTCATTTTTCATAAATATCATTACACTCGCAAGTGTATAAAATCCATTCGTATGATGAACACCTGGTAACCGACATTAACATAATGCATATAGAATATCTCCGCATACTCGCAAGTATGCCATAAATATTGGCAATCGCAATCACCATTTAAATCGAAGTACTAAAGCATTCCAAATTCCAGAATGGGGTTTGTTAGGCCCATAGATCTATCTTTAGGATTCGCGTCAATTAGGGGTCATTTGAAATGTCCCGTTCTTATTGATTAAAAACGTTCCATATTAATTGATTTCGTTGCGAGGTTTTGACCTCTATATGAGACGTTTTTCAAAGACTGCATTCATTTTAAAACAAACCATAACCTTTATTTCATCAATAACGGTTTAAAAGTTTTACGTAGATTATCAAATAATGATAATCTAAAATATCCTGTTTACACACGACCATTACATAATGGTTTACAATACAAATATGTTACAACAAAATAAGTTTCTTGAATGCAGTTTTTACACAATATCATACAAGCATGGACTCCAAATCTCGTCCTTATTTAAGTATGCGACAGCGGAAGCTCTTAATAATCACCTGAGAATAAACATGCTTTAAAACGTCAACAAAAATGTTGGTGAGTTATAGGTTTAACCTATATATATCAAATCATAATAATAGACCACAAGATTTCATATTTCAATACATATCCCATACATAGAGATAAAAATCATTCATATGGTGAACACCTGGTAACCGACATTAACAAGATGCATATATAAGAATATCCCCATCATTCCGGGACACCCTTCGGATATGATATAAATTTCGAAGTACTAAAGCATCCGGTACTTTGGATGGGGTTTGTTAAGCCCAATAGATCTATCTTTAGGATTCGCGTCAATTAGGGTGTCTGTTCCCTAATTCTTAGATTACCAGACTTAATAAAAAGGGGCATATTCGATTTCGATAATTCAACCATAGAATGTAGTTTCACGTACTTGTGTCTATTTTGTAAATCATTTATAAAACCTGCATGTATTCTCATCCCAAAAATATTAGATTTTAAAAGTGGGACTATAACTCACTTTCACAGATTTTTACTTCGTCGAGAAGTAAGACTTGGCCACTGTTGATTCACGAACCTATAACAATATATACATATATATTAAAGTATGTTCAAAATATATTTACAACACTTTTAATATATTTTGATGTTTTAAGTTTATTAAGTCAGCTGTCCTCGTTAGTAACCTACAACTAGTTGTCCACAGTTAGATGTACAGAAATAAATCAATAAATATTATCTTGAATCAATCCACGACCCAGTGTATACGTATCTCAGTATTGATCACAACTCAAACTATATATATTTTGGAATCAACCTCAACCCTGTATAGCTAACTCCAACATTCACATATAGAGTGTCTATGGTTGTTCCGAAATATATATAGATGTGTCGACATGATAGGTCGAAACATTGTATACGTGTCTATGGTATCTCAAGATTACATAATATACAATACAAGTTGATTAAGTTATGGTTGGAATAGATTTGTTACCAATTTTCACGTAGCTAAAATGAGAAAAATTATCCAATCTTGTTTTACCCATAACTTCTTCATTTTAAATCCGTTTTGAATGAATCAAATTGCTATGGTTTCATATTGAACTGTATTTTATGAATCTAAACAGAAAAGTATAGGTTTATAGTCGGAAAAATAAGTTACAAGTCGTTTTTGTAAAGGTAGTCATTTCAGTCGAAAGAACGACGTCTAGATGACCATTTTAGAAAACATACTTCCACTTTGAGTTTAACCATAATTTTTGGATATAGTTTCATGTTCATAATAAAAATCATTTTCTCAGAATAACAACTTTTAAATCAAAGTTTATCATAGTTTTTAATTAACTAACCCAAAACAGCCCGCGGTGTTACTACGACGGCGTAAATCCGGTTTTACGGTGTTTTTCGTGTTTCCAGGTTTTAAATCATTAAGTTAGCATATCATATAGATATAGAACATGTGTTTAGTTAATTTTAAAAGTCAAGTTAGAAGGATTAACTTTTGTTTGCGAACAAGTTTAGAATTAACTAAACTATGTTCTAGTGATTACGAGTTTAAACCTTCGAATAAGATAGTTTTATATATATGAATCGAATGATGTTATGAACATCATTACTACCTCAAGTTTAGTAGGTAAACCTACTGGAAGTGACAAGAAATGATCTAGCTTCAAAGGATCTTGGATGGCTTGAAAGTTCTTGAAGTAGGATCATGACACAAAAACAAGTTCAAGTAAGATTTTTACTCGAATTAAGATAGTTTATAGTTATAGAAATTGAATCAAAGTTTGAATATGAATATTACCTTGAATAAGAAAGATAACCTACTATATATAACAAAGGTTTCTTGATCTTAGATGATTACTTGGAATGGATTAGAAAGCTTGGAAGTAAATTAGTAAACTTGAAGGGATTTTTGAAGTATTCTTGAAGTGTTCTTCCTATGATGATTATAGCTTGATTCTTGAAGTGATTTTTGATGAAGATGATGATTAACTACTGGAAAAATACGTTCATAATAGTGTGGGTGTGTTGAGAGAGAATTAGAAAGAGATTTGGAAGTGAAATGGAGTGAATGATGAGTGTTAATTGGTGAGTGGTGAGTGGGGTTAAAAGGAGTTCTAGTTAGTTGACTAGCTCATGGTAGAAGTTAAAATTGATTAGTCATACATGACATAATCAAGAGTGGAATCCCATGCTAGTTCCTATTGGTATATACCCATAGTAAGTACGTTTTGAAGCTGTGTATAATACGGGTAAGAATACGACTAGAATTCTTGATGAAAGAAAAGAATGGGAAAGTAACTGTAACCATTTTCGTTAAGTATGAGTGTTTTGATATATGTCTTGAAGTCTTCCAAAAGTATTTTAATACATCTAAATACACTACATGTATATACATTTTAACGGAGTCGTTAAGTCATCGTTAGTCGTTACATGTAAGTGTTGTTTTGAAACCTTTAAGTTAACGATCTCAATTAATGTTGTTAACCCATTGTTTATTATATCTAATGAGATGTTAAATTATTATATTATCATGATATTATGATATATTAATATATCTTAATATGATATATATACATTTAAATGTCGTTACAACGATAATCGTTACATATATGTCTCGTTTCGAAATCCTTAAGTTAGTAGTCTTGTTTATATGTATATAACTCATTGTTAATATACTTATGGAGATACTTACTTATCATAATCTCATGTTAACCATATGTATATCCATATATATATCGTCAAGTCGTTTTTACAAGTTTTAACGTTCGTGAATCGCTGGTCAACTTGGGTGGTCAATTGTCTATATGAAACATATTTCAATTAATCAAGTCTTAACAAGTTTGATTGCTTAACATGTTGGAAACATTTAATCATGTAAATATCAATCTCAATTAATATATATAAACATGGAAAAGTTCGGGTCACTACAGTACCTACCCGTTAAATAAATTTCGTCCCGAAATTTTAAGCTGTTGAAGGTGTTGACGAATCTTCTGGAAATAGATGCGGGTATTTCTTCTTCATCTGATCTTCACGCTCCCAGGTGAACTCGGGTCCTCTACGAGCATTCCATCGAACCTTAACAATTGGTATCTTGTTTTGCTTAAGTCTTTTAACCTCACGATCCATTATTTCGACGGGTTCTTCGATGAATTGGAGTTTTTCATTGATTTGGATTTCATCTAACGGAATAGTGAGATCTTCTTTAGCAAAACATTTCTTCAAATTCGAGACGTGGAAAGTGTTATGTACAGCCGCGAGTTGTTGAGGTAACTCAAGTCGATAAGCTACTGGTCCGACACGATCAATAATCTTGAATGGTCCAATATACCTTGGATTTAATTTCCCTCGTTTACCAAATCGAACAACGCCTTTCCAAGGTGCAACTTTAAGCATGACCATCTCTCCAATTTCAAATTCTATATCTTTTCTTTTAATGTCAGCGTAGCTCTTTTGTCGACTTTGGGCGGTTTTCAACCGTAGTTGAATTTGGATGATCTTCTCGGTAGTTTCTTGTATAATCTCCGGACCCGTAATCTGTCTATCCCCCACTTCACTCCAACAAATCGGAGACCTGCACTTTCTACCATAAAGTGCTTCAAACGGCGCCATCTCAATGCTTGAATGGTAGCTGTTGTTGTAGGAAAATTCTGCTAACGGTAGATGTCGATCCCAACTGTTTCCGAAATCAATAACACATGCTCGTAGCATGTCTTCAAGCGTTTGTATCGTCATTTCGCTCTGCCCATCAGTTTGTGGATGATAGGCAGTACTCATGTCTAGATGAGTTCCTAATGCTTGCTGTAATGTCTGCCAGAATCTTGAAATAAATCTGCCATCCCTATCAGAGATAATAGAGATTGGTATTCCATGTCTGGAGACGACTTCCTTCAAATACAGTCGTGCTAACTTCTCCATCTTGTCATCTTCTCTTATTGGCATAAAGTGTGCTGATTTGGTGAGACGATCAACTATTACCCAAATAGTATCAAAACCACTTGCAGTCCTTGGCAATTTAGTGATGAAATCCATGGTAATGTTTTCCCATTTCCATTCTGGGATTTCGGGTTGTTGAAGTAGACCTGATGGTTTCTGATGCTCAGCTTTGACCTTAGAACACGTCAAACATTATCCTACATATTTAGCAACATCGGCTTTCATACCCGGCCACCAAAAATGTTTCTTGAGATCCTTGTACATCTTCCCCGTTCCAGGATGTATTGAGTATCTGGTTTTATGAGCTTCTCTAAGTACCATTTCTCTCATATCTCCAAATCTTGGTACCCAAATCCTTTCAGCCCTATACCGGGTTCCGTCTTCCCGAATATTAAGATGCTTCTCCGATCCTTTGGGTATTTCATCCTTTAAATTTCCTTCTTTTAAAACTCCTTGTTGCGCCTCCTTTATTTGAGTAGTAAGGTTATTATGAATCATTATATTCATAGATTTTACTCGAATGGGTTCTCTGTCCTTCCTGCTCAAGGCATCGGCTACCACATTTGCCTTTCCCGGGTGGTAACGAATCTCAAAGTCGTAATCATTCAATAATTCAATCCACCTACGCTTCCTCATATTCAGTTGTTTCTGATTAAATATGTGTTGAAGACTTTTGTGGTCGGTATATATAATACTTTTGACCCCATATAAGTAGTGCCTCCAAGTCTTTAATGCAAAAACAACCGCGCCTAATTCCAAATCATGCGTCGTATAATTTTGTTCGTGAATCTTCAATTATCTAGACGCATAAGCAATCACCTTCGTTCGTTGCATTAATACACAACCGAGACCTTGCTTTGATGCGTCACAATAAATCACAAAATCATCATTCCCTTCAGGCAATGACAATATAGGTGCCGTAGTTAGCTTTTTCTTCAATAACTGAAACGCTTTCTCTTGTTCATCATTCCATTCAAATTTCTTCCCTTTATGCGTTAATGCAGTCAAGGGTTTTGCTATTCTGGAAAAGTCTTGGATGAACCTTCTGTAGTAACCAGCTAGTCCTAAAAACTGGCGTATGTGTTTCGGAGTTTTCGGGGTTTCCCACTTTTCAACAGTTTCTATCTTTGCCGGATCCACCTTAATACCTTCTTTGTTCACTATGTGACCGAGGAATTGAACTTCTTCCAACCAAAATGCACACTTTGAAAACTTAGCGTACAATTCTTCCTTCCTCAATACTTCTAACACCTTTCTCAAATGTTCACCGTGTTCTTGGTCATTCTTTGAGTAAATAAGTATGTCATCAATGAAAACAATGACAAACTTGTCAAGGTATGGTCCACACACTCGGTTCATAAGGTCCATGAACACAGCTGGTGCATTAGTTAAACCAAACGGCATGACCATAAACTCGTAATGACCGTAACGTGTTCTGAAAGCAGTCTTTGGAATATCATCTTCTTTCACCCGCATTTGATGATACCCGGAACGTAAGTCAATCTTTGAATAAACAGACGAGCCTTGTAGTTGATCAAATAAGTCGTCGATTCTCGGTAGTGGGTAGCGGTTCTTGATGGTAAGTTTGTTCAACTCTCGGTAGTCGATACACAACCTGAATGTACCATCTTTCTTCTTGACAAACAAAACAGGAGCTCCCCACGGTGATGTGCTTGGTCGAATGAAACCACGCTCTAAAAGTTCTTGTAATTGGCTTTGCAGTTCTTTCATCTCGCTGGGTGCGAGTCTGTAAGGAGCACGAGCTATTGGTGCAGCTCCTGGTACAAGATCTATTTGAAATTCAACGGATCGCTGTGGGGGTAATCCCGGTAATTCTTTCGGAAATACATCGGGAAATTCTTTTGCAATGGGAACATCATTGATGCTCTTTTCTTCAGTTTGTACTTTCTCGACGTGTGCTAGAACAGCATAGCAACCTTTTCTTATTAGTTTTTGTGCCTTCAAATTACTAATAAGATGTAGCTTCGTGTTGCCCTTTTCTCCGTACACCATTAAGGGTTTTCCTTTTTCTCGTATAATGCGAATTGCATTTTTGTAACAAACGATCTCTGCTTTCACTTCTTTCAACCAGTCCATACCGATTATCACATCAAAACTCCCTAACTCTACTGGTATCAAATCAATCTTAAATGTTTCGCTAACCAGTTTAATTTCTCGATTCCGACATATATTATCTGCTGAAATTAATTTACCATTTGCTAATTCGAGTAAAAATTTACTATCCAAAGGCGTCAATGGACAACTTAATTTAGCACAAAAATCTCTACTCATATAGCTTCTATCCGCACCCGAATCAAATAAAACGTAAGCAGATTTATTGTCAATAAGAAACGTACCCGTAACAAGCTCCGGGTCTTCCTGTGCCTCTGCCGCATTAATATTGAAAACTCTTCCGCGGCCTTGTCCATTCGTGTTCTCCTGGTTCGGGCAATTTCTAATAATGTGGCCCGGTTTTCCACATTTATAACAAACTACATTGGCATAACTTGCTCCGACACTACTTGCTCCGCCATTACTTGTTCCGACACCATTTGTTCCTTTCGTTCTGTTAACCCCTGGTCCGTAGACATCACACTTCGCCGCGCTATGACCATTTCTTTTACACTTGTTGCAAAATTTGGTGCAGAACCCCGAGTGATACTTTTCACACCTTTGGCATAGCTGCTTCTGATTGTTGTTGTTGTTGCGGTTATTATTGTTGTTAAGATGATTGTTGTGGTTGCTGTTGTTGTTGTTGTTGTTGTTGGGCCGTTTGTTGTAGTTGCGATTGATGTTGCGATTGTTAGGATAGTTGTTGCGATTATTGTTATAATTGCTGTTGTTATTGTATTGGTGATTCTTATCACCGTTTTCCTCCCACTTTCTTTTGACTTGCTTCACATTGGCCTCTTCAGCAGTCTGTTCTTTAATTCTTTCTTCAAACTGGTTCACTAGTTTGTGAGCCATTCTACATGCCTGTTGTATGGAGGCGGGCTCGTGTGAACTTATATCTTCTTGGATTCTTTCTGGTAATCCTTTCACAAACGCGTCGATCTTCTCTTCCTCATCTTCGAATGCTCCCGGACACAATAGGCACAATTCTGTGAATCGTCTTTCATACGTGGTAATATCAAATCCTTGGGTTCGTAACCCTCTAAGTTCTGTCTTGAGCTTATTGACCTCGGTTCTGGGACGGTACTTCTCGTTCATCAAGTGCTTGAATGCTGACCACGGTAGTGCGTACGCATCATCTTGTCCCACTTGCTCTAGATAGGTATTCCACCATGTTAACGCAGAACCTGTAAAGGTATGCGTAGCGTACTTCACTTTGTCCTCTTCAGTACACTTACTTATGGCAAACACCGATTCGACCTTCTCGGTCCACCGTTTCAATCCGATCGGTCCTTCGGTTCCATCAAATTCCAAAGGTTTGCAGGCAGTGAATTCTTTGTAGGTGCATCCTACACGATTTCCTGTACTGCCAGATCTAAGGTTATGGTTGGTATATAGCGCAGCCTGTACTGCGGCTATGTTTGAAGCTAGAAAAGTACGGAATTCCTCTTCATTCATATTCACGGTGTGTCGAGTAGTCGGTGCCATTTCCTTCAAAATAGTTAAATGGAACAAGTTAATCATACAGAATATTAAGAGTAGTTAATAGTATTTCGTAGCATAATATGAACTCATTTATAAAAGCTTTTTCTTCATATTAGCGTTTTATAAGTTTAAATTCGGGTAGTACCTACCCGTTAAGTTCATACTTAGTAGCTAATATACAATTCAACTACTACAATTCTATATGAAAAACTGATTGTAATAATATTTCGCGTTCAAACTTTTACACAATATTTTACAAACTTACAATACCGCTTATTTTACATATAGCATGAAATATAGCACACAATAAATTTGATACAAGATGGTTGTGAAGATAATTCTAGCTAGTACACAAGTCGTTCAGCAAAGGCAATAAAGACACGTAATTCATACGTCCAGAAACAAGTCATGCATTCTGGTTTTACTAGGATTACTTCCCATCCTTGGTCTTGTGGAACATAACCGTTATGGCCGTTGATAAGACAGCGTGTTGTAACGTCGTCAAAGGGACGAGGGTTACGTAATGACCAACAGTCTCGTAATAACCTAAAAACCTCATTTCTTACCCCAATTACCGACTCCGTCACTTGAGGGAACGTTTTGTTTAATAGTTGTAGCCCGATGTTCTTGTTCTCACTTTGGTGAGAAGCGAACATTACTAACCCGTAAGCATAACATGCTTCTTTATGTTGCATGTTAGCCGCTTTTTCTAAGTCACGAAGTCCTATATTTGGATATACTGAGTCAAAATAATTTCTTAACCCGTTGCGTAAAATAGCATTTGGGTTCCCCGCAATATATGCATCAAAGTAAACACATCGTAACTTATGGATTTCCCAATGTGATATCCCCCATCTTCCGAACGAAAGCCTTTTATAAACCAAATCATTCTTGGAACGTTCTTCGAATGTCTTACAAACTGATCTCGCCTTAAATAGTTGTGCCGAGGAATTCTGACCGACTCTAGACAAGATTTCATCAATCATGTCTCCGGGTAGGTCTCTTAAAATATTGGGTTGTCTATCCATTTTGTGTTTTTATACTGTAAAATAGACAAGAGTTAGATTCATAAAAAAAATACTTATTAATACAAGCAATTTTTACATATATCATAAAGCATAAGCACACTATATTACATATATTACACCACACGAATACAACTATCTTATTCCGACTCGCTTGTTTCTTCTTCTTTGGTTTTGGTTCGTTTTCCCAAGTTTCTAGGGATATATGATGTTCCCCTAATACGAGCCGTTATTTTCCACATTGGTTTAGAAAAACCTGGTGGTTTAGAGGTTCCCGGGTCATTGTTACAACTTAAGGACTTCGGGGGTTGACGATACATATAAAGTTCATCGGGGTTGGAATTAGATTTCTCTATTTTTATGCCCTTTCCCTTATTATTTTCTTTTGCCTTTTTAAATTCAGTTGGGGTAATTTCTATAACATCATCGGAATTCTCGTCGGAATCCGATTCATCGGAGAATTGGTAATCCTCCCAATATTTTGCTTCCTTAGCGGAAACACCATTGACCATAATTAACCTTGGTCGGTTGGTTGAGGATTTTCTTTTACTTAACCGTTTTATTATTTCCCCCACCGGTTCTATTTCTTCATCCGGTTCCGATTCTTCTTCCGATTCCGATTCTTCTTCTGGTTCCGACTCTTCTTCCGGTTCCTCTTCGGGAACTTGTGAATCAGTCCACGAATCATTCCAATTTACATTTGACTCTTCATTATTATTAGGTGAGTCAATGGGACTTGTTCTAGAGGTAGGCATCTATCACATAATATCAAACGCGTTAAGAGATTAATATATCACATAATATTCACATGTTAAAAATATATAGTTTCCAACAAAATTTGTTAAGCAATCATTTTTCAAGTAAACACGGTCGAAGTCCAGACTCACTAATGCATCCTAACAAACTACATAAGACACACTAATGCAAAATTCTGGTTCTCTAAGACCAACGCTCTGATACCAACTGAAATGTCCCGTTCTTATTGATTAAAAACGTTCCATATTAATTGATTTCGTTGCGAGGTTTTGACCTCTATATGAGACGTTTTTCAAAGACTGCATTCATTTTAAAACAAACCATAACCTTTATTTCATCAATAAAGGTTTAAAAGTTTTACGTAGATTATCAAATAATGATAATCTAAAATATCCTGTTTACACACGACCATTACATAATGGTTTACAATACAAATATGTTACAACAAAATAAGTTTCTTGAATGCAGTTTTTACACAATATCATACAAGCATGGACTCCAAATCTCGTCCTTATTTAAGTATGCGACAGCGGAAGCTCTTAATAATCACCTGAGAATAAACATGCTTTAAAACGTCAACAAAAATGTTGGTGAGTTATAGGTTTAACCTATATATATCAAATCATAATAATAGACCACAAGATTTCATATTTCAATACATATCCCATACATAGAGATAAAAATCATTCATATGGTGAACACCTGGTAACCGACATTAACAAGATGCATATATAAGAATATCCCCATCATTCCGGGACACCCTTCGGATATGATATAAATTTCGAAGTACTAAAGCATCCGGTACTTTGGATGGGGTTTGTTAAGCCCAATAGATCTATCTTTAGGATTCGCGTCAATTAGGGTGTCTGTTCCCTAATTCTTAGATTACCAGACTTAATAAAAAGGGGCATATTCGATTTCGATAATTCAACCATAGAATGTAGTTTCACGTACTTGTGTCTATTTTGTAAATCATTTATAAAACCTGCATGTATTCTCATCCCAAAAATATTAGATTTTAAAAGTGGGACTATAACTCACTTTCACAGATTTTTACTTCGTCGAGAAGTAAGACTTGGCCACTGTTGATTCACGAACCTATAACAATATATACATATATATTAAAGTATGTTCAAAATATATTTACAACACTTTTAATATATTTTGATGTTTTAAGTTTATTAAGTCAGCTGTCCTCGTTAGTAACCTACAACTAGTTGTCCACAGTTAGATGTACAGAAATAAATCAATAAATATTATCTTGAATCAATCCACGACCCAGTGTATACGTATCTCAGTATTGATCACAACTCAAACTATATATATTTTGGAATCAACCTCAACCCTGTATAGCTAACTCCAACATTCACATATAGAGTGTCTATGGTTGTTCCGAAATATATATAGATGTGTCGACATGATAGGTCGAAACATTGTATACGTGTCTATGGTATCTCAAGATTACATAATATACAATACAAGTTGATTAAGTTATGGTTGGAATAGATTTGTTACCAATTTTCACGTAGCTAAAATGAGAAAAATTATCCAATCTTGTTTTACCCATAACTTCTTCATTTTAAATCCGTTTTGAATGAATCAAATTGCTATGGTTTCATATTGAACTGTATTTTATGAATCTAAACAGAAAAGTATAGGTTTATAGTCGGAAAAATAAGTTACAAGTCGTTTTTGTAAAGGTAGTCATTTCAGTCGAAAGAACGACGTCTAGATGACCATTTTAGAAAACATACTTCCACTTTGAGTTTAACCATAATTTTTGGATATAGTTTCATGTTCATAATAAAAATCATTTTCTCAGAATAACAACTTTTAAATCAAAGTGTATCATAGTTTTTAATTAACTAACCCAAAACAGCCCGCGGTGTTACTACGACGGCGTAAATCCGGTTTTACGGTGTTTTTCGTGTTTCCAGGTTTTAAATCATTAAGTTAGCATATCATATAGATATAGAACATGTGTTTAGTTAATTTTAAAAGTCAAGTTAGAAGGATTAACTTTTGTTTGCGAACAAGTTTAGAATTAACTAAACTATGTTCTAGTGATTACGAGTTTAAACCTTCGAATAAGATAGTTTTATATATATGAATCGAATGATGTTATGAACATCATTACTACCTCAAGTTTAGTAGGTAAACCTACTGGAAGTGACAAGAAATGATCTAGCTTCAAAGGATCTTGGATGGCTTGAAAGTTCTTGAAGTAGGATCATGACACAAAAACAAGTTCAAGTAAGATTTTTACTCGAATTAAGATAGTTTATAGTTATAGAAATTGAATCAAAGTTTGAATATGAATATTACCTTGAATAAGAAAGATAACCTACTGTATATAACAAAGGTTTCTTGATCTTAGATGATTACTTGGAATGGATTAGAAAGCTTGGAAGTAAATTAGTAAACTTGAAGGGATTTTTGAAGTATTCTTGAAGTGTTCTTCCTATGATGATTATAGCTTGATTCTTGAAGTGATTTTTGATGAAGATGATGATTAACTACTGGAAAAATACGTTCATAATAGTGTGGGTGTGTTGAGAGAGAATTAGAAAGAGATTTGGAAGTGAAATGGAGTGAATGATGAGTGTTAATTGGTGAGTGGTGAGTGGGGTTAAAAGGAGTTCTAGTTAGTTGACTAGCTCATGGTAGAAGTTAAAATTGATTAGTCATACATGACATAATCAAGAGTGGAATCCCATGCTAGTTCCTATTGGTATATACCCATAGTAAGTACGTTTTGAAGCTGTGTATAATACGGGTAAGAATACGACTAGAATTCTTGATGAAAGAAAAGAATGGGAAAGTAACTGTAACCATTTTCGTTAAGTATGAGTGTTTTGATATATGTCTTGAAGTCTTCCAAAAGTATTTTAATACATCTAAATACACTACATGTATATACATTTTAACGGAGTCGTTAAGTCATCGTTAGTCGTTACATGTAAGTGTTGTTTTGAAACCTTTAAGTTAACGATCTCAATTAATGTTGTTAACCCATTGTTTATTATATCTAATGAGATGTTAAATTATTATATTATCATGATATTATGATATATTAATATATCTTAATATGATATATATACATTTAAATGTCGTTACAACGATAATCGTTACATAT